>NC_069657.1:85026856-86364356 GCF_027244095.1 Hemicordylus capensis | reverse complement strand
TGCTGCGTGTTCAAGAACCAACTCTTCCAAGGATGGCTGATAAGATCTGTTCTACCAGCAAGCCTCAGTGCAAACTCAGGCTTTTCAATTTCAGATCTTTGAAACATGCATACCATAGTGGAAGGGATTAGGTGTTGCTCGGGGAATATGCTGCTGTGGGTCACAGCCTCTTGCAGCTGTGTTTGAGCACCTTCTGTTTAGGCTTCAAGCTCTTACCAAAAGCGAGTAGCATTGCTCATTCTTGTGTTGCTGGAAAAAGGAAAGCTTATACTTGAGGATGATGGCAAAGGATGGAAGTGTATGAACATATTTTTTTCCCCATGTGGAAATAAGATTTCTGAAAAGAGGAGGTATGACTGCTGCATCAAAACTGAGTTTTGGTACAAAAACTGAGTTGGGTTATAATGCAACTTTAACATTTGTGATGTTCTTTGGCTTTAAAAGCTCAGCTTGCTTCTCAGCTCTCCATATATTCCCATTTCAAGACGTTTCTATGCTGCAGCCCCCTATTTGTCAAAATTGGACATTGCATCAGTTTCATTAAACTGCTGCTGAAGTAAATGCAAACCCGGTGTTTGTACAGCAGGGAGTTATTTATGCCAAAATTGCTATCCCCGGGCTTTGTCAGCCTCACTTTCTCTCCAAGTAGGCCCTGGGAGTGAATGTGCAAAGGATGTGCTTGCTGCCACCCCGTAATCTTTTCTAATTTAAAAATAAGCCTAGAGATATGTAAACCACCTTTGGGGCCATGGGAAGGATATAGATTCTTATTGGAATATGGATTCCCCTGCTAACTGAGCAAGGCACGTGCTAACTGAGCAACAAGGCACCTCTTTAAAGTGGTGGTTCTTTTTATTTACTGGGGGAGAGCAACTGGCCTATCTATCCTCAGCACAGCATCCCTCCAGTGGCTGTTGCTAATATCTATCTTATGTTCTTTCTTTCTTTTTTTAAGACTGTGAGCCCTTTGGGGACAGGGAGCCATTTTATTTATTTATTTATACTGATGTGAACTGCTTTGGGAACCTTTGTTGAAAAGCGGTTATAAATATTTGTCATATTCACATTAGTACTGGTCTGTATATGGTAGCCATAATAATAGAGTGCAAGGCTGATTCAAGATCTCTGCTCTCAAACATTTTTTCTTTGCAATTTTATTGGAAAACTTGCCCCTTAACAAATCAGTGCTTGAATAATCCAGATGCAAGTTTTAATTATATTCTGCACTGAGTGCTGGGTGTTCCCTGTTCAGATAGCAGAAGTCAGCTATATAGGCTAAATCTTCAACTTAGCACTGACTTGCAGTGAACTAGTAGTGCCCTGTGCCTGTGGGATGAATCTAAGAAATACCTGTATTTTATTGTTTTGGATCTTTGGATTCTTATGTATTATAAAATGATTCCTGGAGTGATTTCTTTGAATGTATGCCCCGCCCCAATGAGCTTTAGAATGCTTAAAGTGTTTCCTGTTTGCTCAGGTATCTTGCTTGGTGATATCCAAAGTGATGGAATTTATTTGTTCCATCCTTCCATTATTATTACTATTTATTGCAACCATGCTTGCTCGAACCCTTGTATCCTACATACATGTGCATTTTTGCTTTGAAATCAAAATTGAGAAATCACTTGGAACCAAATCTGCAAATGTGAGGAACATACAGATCACAGTGTAGATAGGGTCGAGAGATATATCTGCCCCCCCCCCACCACACTCTAACCCCACCCCCAGGATCACTAGAGATGGTGGTAAAAAAAAGAGTTCCTCGGCCCTCCTCCATTGTCTCCCCAAATCCGAGCTGCCACTGCCTTATTACTTAGTAACAGAAATTGGGTGAATCCCCCACCTTCTCTCTTTAATAATTTTAGGGCATGTTACTTGGCCGCAAAGAAGAAGGCAGAGAAAACCCAGCAGAATAAGCTGCTGTATCTCTGCCCCAGAGCAGACCAGGAAAGTGATGTTCCTAGGGGATGTGTTTTCAGTCTCTTTCCAGGACTGCAGTTTTCTGCTAACTCTGAAGTATCTTTTTAAGGAAAACCAAAGCAGAGCGCTATTTTTTTCTACAGATATTGTATGAATAACTGTTGACAACACAATAAATACAGAAATTTAGGAAAATACCCCATTGCATCTTGATCTGAGCCAACTTCAACCCATTACTCTTATGGTTTAAATTTTAAATAAACTTTACAGCCTTAGTCAGAAACTAGAAGACTAGACTCTGAACTGAAAAAGGATTGCCCACAAGATCACTTATGTAGGTTTTAGCCACAGTGCACATTTGTATCATTCTCAAAAGACAACTGGAGTAATAGAAATAGCCCCAGATAGTTCAATGAAATGCTGGTATGGTTTGTTGAGGCTACTCATGTGAATGATGCTCAAAAAAGCCATCCATATTGTCCAAGTAGAACTGTGGTGCTTTTTGATTTCTTCTTTTTTTAATGCTTAAAAATTAAATTTATTAACTAATAACATAAGGGATTTGTTTATGAGCTGCTTCCCTCATAAACATAAATTAATCTTATGTAGATTTAACTCAGTAGCGGCTAGTGGACTCTGGAGAGGGAGGGGGCAGGGGGAAAGCTGGTCACAAAGGCAGAAGCCTACCCACAGCACTTCCTCCACGCCAGTGGGCTTGGGTATTTACCCAAGCCTGCCAGCACTGAGGAAAACAGAAAGAGGGGAGAAAAGCAGGGGCAAACGTAGAAAACAGAAAAGTTTTGTGGGGTGGGGAAGAAGGCAGAAAGCAAAAAAGCCAGGGCAAAAAGTAGGGAGAAAGGCAGAAAGCAGTGCACAAAGGAAAGGCAAAAGGCAGAGGGACAGGAGAAAGCAAGGATTGCATCCCCCCTCCCACCAAAAAACACAAGCTAGTAACCGTCCAGACTTACCAGCAGCCAGGCAGTTCTCTAGAGCAGGGAGCTTCCTCCAGCCCCTTCCCCGCTACAATTTCCTCTTTTGGTCTTACTGGCTGGCACGGCTGCTATTTAGCTGCCCCAGCCAATCTGATTCCTAGGGGCTCCTCCTGGCACTGCCCCCAGGAAGAAGAGGAAAATGTATTTAAAACATGCATTTAGCCTTGCAGGATTAATGAAAAATTAATCTTGCAGGATATATCCCAATTAATTGCTACATTATTTTTAAAAAGAAGATGTAATGGAGTAACCTTTGAGGCAAATTGTCTAACCAATTTAGTAATATTCATAGAGTCCTAAAAATGATCAAAGTGCATCCTTGTTGTGCAGCTCTGGTCCTTCCCGAATAGCTTTCACCAAGTCTGTTTTGGGATGTATGCCATTCTGATATATTGTGTCCCAAGTATGTCACCAAGTGTGTACAAAACTAATATTTCTCTTCATCATGTTCGTCACTGGTTTTGCCATATACTAAAGTGTCATCCTGAGAGTAAGTGATGCCATCCGTAGTCCCCAAAATTGCATGCATTATTCTTTGAAATATCAAAGCTGCAGAGGCTAACCACAATTTTAGATTGTGAGCCCTTTTGGGGACAGGGGTCCATCTTATTTAGCTATTATTTCTCTGTGTAAACTGCCCTGAGTCATTTTTGGAAGGGCGGTATAGAAATCAAATGAATGAATGAATGAATGAATGAATGAATGAATGAATGAATGAATAATCCAAAGGGCAGTCTTTTGAATTGAAAAAGACCCTCTGGGTAATGAAGGCTGTGTATTTGCGAAAACTTTTGAGCAGTTGAATTTGATGACAGGCAAAGTTGTGAACACCGAGGCCTCATTCAGATTAAGCAGCATTTCATTGATCTGGGTAATGGATGACAGTCCACTACCATTCTGGAGTTTGCATCTCATCATCCACTACCATGTTGGAGTTCACATTCAAAGTGTACCATTTGATTTTTGTAGAAGAACAATGGGAGAGAAGCATTCTGATAAATCAACTGGTTCTATAATGTCAGTATGCTTTAGTTTTGAAAGCTCCTCTTTAAGTAGTTGGTGCAATGCTATGGATATTTTCCTCACTTTGTGTTGTACAGGTACTGCATTTGCCTTCATCTGATTTTTTTTTTTTTAATGGCTGTGCCAGGAGTATCAGAAAAAGCATCCAAGAAATCAGCAATCATATCAGCATATGGGTAGCCCGCAAGTTCTGTGTTATTTGGGTCTAACTCACTATCCATAGATCTTTCTGATATTTTCAGCCTAATATTGAGACTCATTTTGGTGACACATACACTTTCCATTCTGAAGTACAACCTTTGTCTTCCAGGACAGCAGTGAAGTGTCCATTTATGGCAAAAAAATAACCTCCATATCCCCATGGGTGGATCTCTGAAGGCTGCAAGTTCAGATCTGATGTAGTAAGGAGTTTCTTGTAAATCAGATGAGAAATGATAGTGTAAAGAGAACCAGAAACAGCCAGCATCCAAACTTCATAGCCATTAAGTTTAACCTTACCCTGTGGAGAAGCAGGCTCTGATTCTATCACACTTAAAATGCTGTCAGGAAGCAGTTCATCTGCCTCACCCTTATAATATAGTGACTCAGTAATGGAGTGGACAGCAGACTTGCAAACCTTCACAAAATATCCCCTTTATTTGCACTTGTTGCAAGTGACCTTCCATGCAGGACAGTGAGCAAAATTGGCTTTGTGGGCAGAATTTCCAAATCAGTAGCATTGGTAGCTCCTCCTTTCTTGTGCTGATACTTTCTGAGGCAGTGCCATATGAGATTATTGGGACTGGAAGGATTTAGACTGAACAGCCTGAATTGCTAGAGGTTGGTTTTGGGGTACCAAAAGTGATTTGGAACAGTGAAGAGCATTTTCCACCCTCCTAGCCATGTTTATAACTTTATCCAACGTATGTTTCCTTCCCAGTAGCAGTTTTTCACACAGTTTGGAGCAGTTGGTTTTCATGACTGGGACTAACCCTTAACTCTGTCCCATCCCCATCCTTCCCAAGGTACCTTGAACCCAGGAGCACGCACTTAATTCTCAAAGTGGAATCCTGGAAGCTGACTTTATCACCTTGCCCAACCCAGGGGGTCCCACTGAGTCCCAACAGTCAGTGAACTCACCGTTTGGCACCCGTGCTGGTGCTGGTTGTCACTGGATCCTCCTGGGCTCAGGCAGATGCGCTGGACAGTCCCATCTGGGGTGCCAGGAAATTGCAGCAGGAAAATCCTTTGGATCCTTGCCCTCCTGTTTGATTCAGTACCTTGCTTTCATCTTTCCATCAATTTTGACAGAGAATGGGGTGTCTTACTGAACCAAAGAGGATTAGGCAAGCTTCCCACAATTGAACTCGTTGCCTGACAGAATTGAGTCAAATGTACCAATGAGGGTGTGTGCTCAAATAAGCTTTTTTAATTCATAATCATGAAGACACAGTGCAGGTCAAAAAAACTGACAGGCACTGCACCCCGAGGGCATGCAGTAGCTAGCTTATATAGATTCAAAACTGCAAGCAAATCAGTAAATCTTACAATACATGTCTTTGTGAATAAACAGATGTATTCATGTGGTGCCAACTAGCCTTGGCTACATGATCTACCATTTGGCCTAACTGCCCTCCCTACACCTTATCAGTATCTTCTGGTATCTTCGGGTGCCAGCTATGTTTGTTCTTCTGCTGAGTGGGTCACGCAGAGGTCTATTGCAGGCGTGGTGGCCTCCAAAATGGCTGCCACGCCAGAGGGGGAAAGCCCGAACGGGCTGAAGAACCAGCCATTAGGCAGGTCTGGGTTGCAAGGAAGGCCGGCAGAGGGAGGGGAACCTCGGCAGACACCCCACCCCCACTTGCTGCCTCCGACAACTCCCCCAGAAGGGAGAAGTGACATAAATTTTTATAGATTGATAGATTGATAGATAGATAGATAGATATATTCCGTGAAACCTCCCCTCCCCCGATCCGGACCAAACTGGCCTGGTCTAGTTCAAGTCCAGTCTGGACTCGAACCGAACCAAGCCAGCTGGTTCCGTGCACATCCCTATCCGCCTCCACTCCCACCGGCCTCCCACAGAGTAGCCAGGGCCCGCAGTGGCCTAGTTCAGGCCTACTTTGGCCTTTAGGCCTGTGAGCATGCATGGAGGCCATTTTTGCTACTTCTGCAAACAGAGTCTGTGCATGCACAGAGGTCACTTAAATGGCACTTGTGCATGTGCAAGAAGCTGAAGAAGGCCTGAACCAGGCTGCCAGTACCACTGGCTACTCTAGGGGAGGCCAGCGGGGGGTGGGGGTGGGGGAGTTGCCCCCCACCCCACCCCTTGGCTGCTGCCACAGCTTGCACTTGTAAGTACTAAATTACTCCCCTCCCCTCCCACTCCCTCTTAAGTTTAGGGAAGCCCCCTGCCCCTTTACTGGTAAAGTGGAATTCTTGAACTGAGCCGGTTCAACGTCGAGCCCAGCTCAAGCCAAGCCAGCTTGTTCACCCCTACTGCCTTGGTCAGTCTGATGGATGATCCCCAATTAGGTACTGAGAGAGGGAGTGTGACTCTGCTTATTCTTTTGGCTCTCTCAGCGGCTTTCAATACTACTGACCATGGTATCCTTCTGGGTCACTTGAGAGAGATGGCATTAGTTTGCACTGTTCTAAAATGGTTCCATTCCTACCTCACCATCTGGAATAAATACATTCTAGTTGCTTTGCAAAGCAAGAGTTACTATATGGAGTTCCACAAGGCTCCATACTGTCTCCAGTGCTCTTTAACATTTACATGAAATCACTGGGAGAGATCATCAGGAGATTTGGTGCAGGGAGATTAGGGGCAGCCATAAAAATCAGACAACAAAGGACTGCCAACGAGATTTAATTTGATCTTACTACCATTATTATACTTAATTTCTACATTAGACCCCGCAGAGTTAGGCAACTATAGGCCCATTTCTAATTTCCAGATGACACCCAGATCTATTTCTTCCTGTCATCTTCAACAGGAAATGGCATAACTTCCCTAAATACCGCCCTGGAGACAGTAATGGACTGGATGAGAGATAACAAAGGTTGTTATCCAAATAAGATGGAGATAATGATTTGAGGAGTGGGGTCTAGATCTGAAAGATGATCTGCCTGTTCTTGATGGGATTACACTTCCCCTTAAAGATCAGGTGCAGGGCTTGGGAGTGCTCCTGGATCCAAAACTCTCTCTGGTTTCTCAGGTTGAGGCAGTGGACAGGTGTGCTTTTTTATATCAGTTTTGGTTGCTACATCAGCTACGCTCACTTCTGGAGGTAAATAGCAATAGCAATAGCACTTACACTTATATACCGCTTTATAGCCGGAGCTCTCTAAGCGGTTTACAATGATTTAGCATATTGCCCCCAACATTCTGGGTACTCATTTTACTGACCTCGGAAGGATGGAAGGCTGAGTCAACCTTGAGCCCCTGGTCAGGATTGAACTTGCAACCTTCTGGTTACAGGGCGGCAGTTTTACCACTGCGCCACCAGGGGCTCGTTATGACCTTAAAACAGTAGTACATAGCCTGGTAACCTCCAGGCTTGAAAGAAGCCACAAATGTTAGAGAATGTGGCTGCGAAGTTGGTCTCTGGGACAACCTGAAGGGACCCTATAACCGAAGGGACCCTATAACATTGAATCTGAAGAATTGCGCTGGCCGCCATTGTATTTCTGAGCAAAATACAAAGTGCTGGTTATTACCGATAAAGCCCTAAACAACTTAGGTCTAGGATGCTTAAGAGAGTTGCTCCTTTGTCATGAACCCTGCCACCTATTAAAATCATCGAGGGAGGTCTGGTTACAATTGTTGCCAGTTTGTCTGGGGTCACTGTGCCAGTTCATCGGGGCCACACCTTCCCTGTGGCTGCCCCAGGGCTTTGGAATGCACTCCCTGTCAAAACAAGATCTCCATATCTCATTGCTTTTAAAAAGACCCTTAAGACACAACTGTTTTCTGAGGTTTTTAATTAAAACTAATTTTAAATTGTGTTACTTTCTGAAATTGTGATAGATAGATAGATAGATAGATAGATAGATAGATAGATAGATAGATAGATAGATAGATAGACACAGGAATTCTGTGGATTCCAATGGGGGAGAAGCAACTTTGAAAGGTGGAGTTGGTGGAAAAGGAAAGAGTTAAGAAGTTCTTCCACCCCCCACCAACTTCTCTGCTGAAAATTTGCCCCCTATCTGCTTTCCCTAACAGAAGCAGCCACTGAAGTATTGTTGTGTGCATTTTTATGTCATCTGTAATTAGAGCAAAAGCAAGTAAGGGTGGGATTTTAGTGCTGTTTACTTTCAAACTGTGTTCATTTGAATATTAAAACCTTGATTCCCATCTTGTCTTTGGAAAAGAATAGTACACTGGAAATCTGAATAAAAACATGAGGGTATCTGCATTACTTAATGAGTTTAACTGCAGCCTTGAAACTACTGGTTCTAGTCTAATCTCATAGAAGTCAGTGGGGCTTGCCCAGAAGAGAATAGCTTGAGATTTGCAATTTTACTACTAGAATCCCAGTGCAAGAATAGTAGAGTAAAATCAAAGGAAATTTAAGTGAGTACTTGGGAACTGCTATTGACAATGAAGTCCACCAGGATGCAAAATAACCTTGAGGCAGAAGTAGAAGCTCCATCATTGGGAATCTTTAATATTTGATTGGACAATGGCATCCATTATTTAGTGTTTGGAGGATAAGTCTTCCATTAAAAGGTTACAAAGTGAACAATGAAATCTAGCTGCTCTTTTTAACATCACTAACATTTGGGTTATTTTTGTAAAAGCATTTTCAAATTTCGTTATAAACAGGTCAACAAAAAGTGACTTCCCCAAGTATAATTGATTGGGGGGGAAGTCTGATTGACTGAACCTTTACTCACAGATTAAAATCTTTTCATCATCTTTTTTTAATTACATCATATACAGCCTACCACTCAAAATCTCTACACACAGGCTTTGTTAGATATGATGAGCATGTCATCCTTGTATCTTTAAAGAAGCTCCCAGCTAGTATTTTTGTGTACTCTTAACCAATTCTGAAAGTACAGCTTTTGTTAAATTATTTAACAGAGATATACTTTGAGATTACTAACCCACTGTGGGTGTAGACAGGCATAGTATTTAAATATCAGCCACAGCAGGTTCTTCACTTACAGTGTGAGCCCAGCTTCACAATTTGTGTGACAGCCATAAGTACCAGCAAGTCAAGTAATAGCTTTGGGAATGGGCCATAGCTCAGTGGTGGAACACCATGCTTTGCATGCAGAAGGTCCCCCTGTTCAAACCCTGTCAGCAACAGTTAGGGCCAGGAAAGACCTGTCTGAAACCCTTCACCGTAACTTCAAATATGAGAAAGCAATGTTTCCACTATAACCTCATTAATGAGTTCCCCTCCTAGCTGGAAAATGTGGATATAGTGCTTCATAGAACAGATGGCAAGCTGTAAGAGATAGAACTGGCACAATTAGCTGAGATCTTGATGGGAGTCAGACTCTGGTTACTAGCCATGACAACAGTATCACAGTCCCCATGCTCAAAGAAAGTGTATTCATAACTATCCCATATGGGGAGTGAACAAGCAGGTCATGCAAATATCACTAACTAGTAGACACTGCAACAAATACTGGGGATGGATGCCTTGCCCTGCTGATAAGCTGCACAAGAACAAGAACAACAAAAAAACCCTGTTTATTTCTGAAGCCAGAATGCAAAGTAGATTTATACAACAAATATCCTTCTATATGTATGATAAAGAGAAGGAAATCTGGCATTCAGATGGGCAGAAGAATTTTCATGGAAACCCACTGCTGAGACCCAAAGAACTTAGTGCCCTATTCACGTATTATGTTCAACGCATATATAATCTGTACCGATGACTGACATCCAGATTAATGAAGCATTTGTTCAATGAACACAGTTGTGCTAGGGCACAACAAGATCATATAGGTCTGCCGTCACAGGAATGCTCGAAATCACACAAAAATTCCCTGCAAAACATATGAGGCATGCCTATCTAGGTGGCCAGATTTGGCTTTTAAAAAGCCAAATTCTGGCTTATGGCCCATTTGACTCACGAGTATACCCCTTAGGTTCTGGCAACCCTGACTATGGTTGCACACCTTGCTGCATAAGCACAAACATGATAGCACTACTGCAACACCAGTCTGGAACACAAACTCCAGACTTAAATGCAATAGCCTTGCATTAGTACAACATGTTTGCACAAGTGCTTCGTTATTTATTTATTTATTTATTTATTTATTTATTACATTTATGAACTGCCCCATCCAAAGGCTCTGGGCAGTGTACAAGAAGTTTAAAAAGACATTAAAACACACACCATTTAAAACACAGTGCTCAAAACGTTTAAAAAAAACTATTTAAAAACAATTCAAAACCATTTAAAACCAATTAAAATACTTTTTAAAACAAGAATTAACCTTGCAAGGCCAGGCCAAACAAGTACATTTTTAGGGCTCTCTTAAAGGCTGACAGTGAGCCTAAACTGCGAATATCTGCAAGAAGTGCATTCCATAGGCCAGGAGCAGCAACAGAAAAGGCCAGGTTCTGAGTCGCCACCACACATACTGGTGGTAACTGGAGACAGACCTCTCCAAATGACCTCAGCATGTGATGGGGAACATAGAGAAGATGGTGCTCTCTAAGGTAGCCCAGACCCAAGACATTCAGAGCCTTAAAGGTAATAGCCAGCATTGCGTATTTCGCCCAGAAACATATCAGTAGCCAGTGCAACTGTTTTAAAACAGGCATAATATGGTCTTTCCAGGTTGCCCCAGAGACCAGTCTGGTTGCTGCATTTTGAACTGAAGTTTCTGAACTACGTACATAGGCAGCCCCATGTAGAGCACATTGCAATAGTCGAGCCTGGAGGTTTCCAGCTGATGCACCACTGTTTTGAGATCATTTGGTCAAGGAATGGACACAGCTGTTGAATCAGGTGAAGTTGATAGAAAGCACTCTTGGCCATAGCCTCCACCTGAGATACCAGGGTGAGCCCTAGATCCAAGAGCACTCCCAAACTGCGTTCCTGTTCCTTCTGGGGTGTGTGTGTGTGTGTGTGTGTGTGTGTGTGTGTGTGTGTGTGTAACTCCATCCAGCACAGGAAGATCTAATTCATCCTTCAAACTCTGATTCCCCACAATGAACACCTCCGTCTTGCTTGGATTCAGCCTGAATTTGTTATTCCTCATTCAGCCCATTACTGCCTGTAGGCAAGCATTTAGGGAATGAATGCTATTTCATGATGATGATGATGACTGATGATAAGAAGAAATAGATTTGGGTGTCATACTGATAACACCCTGCACCAAATCTCCTGATGACCTCACCCAATGGTTTCATGTAGATGTTAAAAAACATTGGTGACAGAATGGAGCCCTGAGGGATTCCATATCATAGCTCCCATTTTGAAGAGGAGCCATCACCAAGCTCCACCATCTGGAATCTGCCTGAGAGATAGGAGCAGAAACCACTGCAAAGCAGTGCCTCCTATCCCCAGTTCCTTAAGGCGATCCAGGATACCATGGTCAATGGTATCGAACACTGCCAAGAGATCCAAAAGAACCAGCAGAGTCACACTCCCTCTGTCAATTCCCTGATAAATGTCATCCATCAGGCTGACTAAGGCAAACTCATCCCTCTAGCCCACTCTAAAGCCAGTTTGAAGTGGATCTAGATCAGGGGTGGGGAACCTTGGCACTCCAGCCGTTGTTGAACTACAACTCCCATCATCCCCAGCCACATTGTGGCTGGGGATGATGGGAGTTGTAGTTCAACAACGGCTGGAGTGCCAAGGTTCCCCACCCCTGATCTAGATAATCGGTTTCCTCCAAAACTGCCTGGAGCTGATTAGCCACCACTCTCTCAATCACCTTACCCAACCATTGGAGATTGGAGCCCGGCTATCCATCACTGAGGGATCTAGGGAAGGCGTCTTAAGAAGTGGTCTAATAATTGCCTCCTTCAAACAAGGAGGCATCTTACCCTCCCTCAGCGATGTGTTAATGATATCAACTAGGCCATCTCTAACCATTTCCCTGCTAGATACAAGTCGGGCAAGGATCCAGAGAACAAGTGGTAGGCTGCACTACCCCAAGCAGTTTGTCCAAGTCATCAGGCATCACAGATTGAAATTGATCCAATCTAATACTGCAAGAGGGATTACTGGATACCACCTTAATAGACTCTGCAAAAACAGTAGTCCAAGTTGGCCCGAATACAGGAGATTCTGTCCACAAAGAACCCATTAAAAGCATCACAGCAGAACAAAGTCTCCAGAGACTGATTTGAAATGGAAGGAGCCTGAATCGAACTCCTCACAACTTGGGACAGCTCTGATGAATGCGAACCTGCAGATGCAATGCGTGCGGACCAGAACTGGGTTGTTGTTTTTTTGCCACACACACACCACTTCTGCATAAAACTTCAAATGGGCTCTATGCCATGTCCTGTCAATTTCAAGACGAGTTGTCCTCCACTTGCACTCTAGTCACCTACCTTGCTGCTTCAGACCTCGCAGCTCTTCTGTATACCAAGGGGCCACTCTTAAAGCAGGTTGGAAGAGATGCTTAGAGCCATTGGTCTGGGAGCTGTTGGTCTGGATGTGATGTGATTTCTGGGAGCCGTTGGTCTGGATGTGAGCCAGTAGCTCAAAAAACCAGGAGAGCGCTCACTCGCTCACCAAAATCAGGATAAGGAAGCCAAGCCCGGTCTTGGCTGATCTTAAGAACTGCCAGTATTGCGCCTGATCTCAGCGGTGCTTCAGCAGCAAACCTGCCTACAGAGCCTGCCACTTAAACAAGGTTAAGGGAGCGAGCACTCTCCTGGTTTTTCTAATGGTCCGTCAGTACCAGCTGCTTTAAGCCAGCACTGGGAGACTGCAGGGCTCCCAGCCAGCACCAGGAGAATCCCCACAATGCACCACACATTCACACAGTGCATTGTGGGATTTCTGGGAGCCAGAATGATGCATCATGACCCCCAACCCTCCTCACTGCTGGGGCAGCTGGTAATCATCTGGGTGGGCAATCCACCTACCCAGCAGAACTAGGCGATCGTCTGCAGGGAAGGTAGGTTTCTGAAGCCTTCCCCACCACCCACCCTCAAGCCCCTCTTGCAGATCATGAGAAAAGGCTCAGTGTATCCATGTACAGATCTGTATGCATCTACAGGAATTCACACATTATGTTCAACAGTAGTACAGCAGTACATTTCCTATCTGTACCTTGCATTTGAGGGGGCCTGTTCCCAGATTCACTTTTTAAATGAATGGATGTACAATCATTCATACAAAAATATATATATACATGTGTACAGATGGTACACTATATGCACATACCTGTGTACCATCTGAGTAGTGCTCAGATCTTCCTCTTAAACAGTTCTACACTATTTCCTGATGCTAATACAATTCAATGCATGATTCTATGGGGAAAAAAACCCTTGGGGACTCAAGGATGAAGAAAAAGTGAATATTGGTTATAAAAATAAGACAAATGGGGTTTTTTGGTTGTTTTTTTAAACCAAAATTTTTTTAACCTGCACAAGCTATATGACTTTGCATAAGCTAAGGCTCACCATCCTCATACATGGCTGTGCACTAACTGTGGTATTTCTCAAGTATCTGACCAAGAAGGATATCAGAAGCCCTATACCAGACAGTTTCTGTGTTTGTGCTGAAGAAACATTAAAAGCCTAAATGCCCCTTAATCTTTTGAGTGGTTTTTCTCTTTTGTCTATCTGATTCATGATGATACCCACACAATAACCTCAGAAACAGAACAAATCACTGCAATGTTATTTTTCCTCTCAATGCCTATGTGAAAAAATAGTCTGGAAAAGGCCTCCATATGATAAACAACTTGCACTTTTCCCAGGGCATAGTAATATGTCATTGTATTACCCAGAAGTACTTTCATAAGGCCATTTTGGCATAAGAAAATCCTTGCTTCACCTTTAGGTGCACCCAAACTGCAGTTCAAGCACATCCCTACATGTTATACTCGATACTGAGTATAAAATGTAGTGTTGAGAAAAGAAAGCCACAAAATCAAACCTTCCATGATTCCTTCCTCCTTTCCTGATGTATCCTCTTCAAGAGTGGCACATCATAATGGCTGTCTCTCTGCCTCCCAGTCCTTTCCAATACATTTTGAAATTCCCTCCTTTTTTTGTTCGCTCCAGCCAATGGGGACACAGTTGCCCATGACAGCACTTGATTTGTGATAACAAGCCAACCAAGAAGCAAGGAGAACACAGGCCAATCGGAAGCCAGTGCCAGAAAGCCGATCAGATGGGGAAAACAGGCCTCAAATATGGCGCTTGAAATGTCAAAATATTTTGACCACGCGCTGCAACTGGGCATGGCTGCACTGGAGGAAAGCTGCCACTCGTCTGGGTAGGCGATCCGCCCACATAGGAAGAAGATGCCGATTGTCTGTGGGGAGTTATGCACTTTCAGGCTTCCTCCCTGCAAAACAGGGTAACCCTTACCACTTGATTGTGGGAAGAGCTTCATAGTATTGTTCTAAAAGGGTGGGATATTGACAGAAGTCAAATGCTGTGGCTAGCTACTAGCTATGACAACAGCAGCACAGTCCCCATGCTGAGAGGACCATAAACAAAAGTTCTGAGAGGGTTTGCCAGGACCGCAGAGAGGTAACCTGAGGCCCAGGACAAAACATTGTCTTGGAGTCCTTTTCCAACATCTCCTCAAATGCTTTCAGTAGATAACTAATGAAGTGCTCCATGGGCTATGCTGGCTATGCTCCATGGGCTCCACTAGTGCTCCATGGGCTATGCTGGTGCTACAGATGGGATCAACTAATGCACCAGCAGCACTTGCACTGTGGGGGGCTGTGTGACCCCCGAGACATATTTTTGGGTGAGAAAAGAGGCATTCTGGAGGAAGGGGAGGTTGTGGGGCCCTGGGGCAGTTTGCTCCTTTTGTCGCCCCTCTCTGCAGTGCAGGGGTTTACCACCTTGCAGGCTGAGGCACAATGCCACACTATATCAAGTGGTTATTTTTACATGTTAGATTGTAGTTCCTAATACCCAAGAGTAATTTTCAACTTCATTCAGGTTTGTAATGTTTGTTTTCAACTATTTAAACATATTGCAGACATAATCACAGAGAGCCTTCTCTGTAGCTGCACCTTAACCGTAGTAGAATTCACTGCTGCAGAAGATCCATCTATCCTCTTCCCTGATGACATTCCAGTGCAAATGCAGATGTTGTTTTAGCACCCCCTCAGTCTGAGGGCCGCCTGACTCCTTTTATGCCTGTCTCTCTCATGTTTGTGACTGTTTTAAACTGCTGGTCTCATCTGCTTTGTGGCTTTTGTGGGGTTGTTGTTGTTGTTGTTATTATTATTAACAAGTGAATTTGGGCCCGTTGAATAACGGGCGCTAGTAACGGCGCTCCTGGCCCCCCGCCACCATTCCCCCTCCCTCCGCCGTTCCCCCCCTACCTTTAAGGGCCAAATCGGCCCAGGCACTTGCCCCCGCCAGGCTGGGGAGACGGAGACCGGGGGCGGAGCGGAGGCCATGTAACTTTTTAAAAAAAATTTAATCCCGCGGCGGCCGCCGCCGACCACCCACCCTCCCTCCCAGCTGCCGAGTCCCCCTTACCCTGGCCGACTGCTGTCGGCCGAAGACAGCCCTTAATTTAAGAGGCAGAGAGGAGCTCGCAAGCAGAGCTCCTCTCTGTGCAAAGCCTCTTGCCGAACTGCCGCTTTGGGCGCAAGGGACGCAAGCGCCCAAAGCGGCAGTTCGGCAAGAGGCTTTGCACAGAGAGGAGCTCTGCTTGCGAGCTCCTCTCTGCCTCTTAAATTAAGGGCTGTCTTCGGCCGACAGTAGTCGGCCAGGGTAAGGGGGACTCGGCAGCTGGGAGGGAGGGTGGGCGGTCGGCGGCGGCGGCGGGAGTAAATTTTTTTTTAAGGTTACATGGCCTCCGCTCCGCCCCCGGCCTCCATCTATTTTGGCCGAGGCGGCGGCTCTGCCGCCGCCTCCGTCACTTTCCCGCCTCCTCCTCTCCGGCTTCTTCGGGGCGGCCGCTTCTGGCCGCCCAAGATGGCTGCCGGGTGCCTGCGAGCGTGTCTCCCTTGCCCTGTTCTGCGCCTGCGCAAAGCGCAGGCGCAGAACAGGGCAGGGAGGCACGGACACACGCTTGGTGTCCGTCCACGGACGGACACCAAGCGTTTTATTAGAGAGGATTCGATTTCTATACCGCCCTTCCAAAAATCGCTCAGAGTGGTTTACACAGAGATATAATAAATAAATAAGATGGATCCCTGTCCTCAAAGGGCTCACAATCTAAAAAGAAACACTAGACAGACACCAGCAACAGTCACTGGAGGTACTGTGCTGGGGGTGGATACGGCCAGTTACTCTCCCCCTGCTAAATAAAGAGAATCACCACGTTCAAAGGTGCCTCTTTGCCAAGTTAGCAGGGGTTTTCTTTTGTTGTTTTTAAAATACTTGATGCCAGCCACCATGGACATTTCAATTGAAATGGGAAGCTGGGGTATAAATGTTTGACAAAGAAGAAAAGTCTCTTAAACGTGATATAGTGTTTTATAGCTGCTTCCCTTGTAAACACAAAGCAATCTTATGTTTGTTTAACTAAGCGTTATTCAGAAACAACTCCATTTTTTCTCCTTCTCCTTTCCCTCCCTTTTCTTTCTGACTCCACCCCGACATTCTCTACACTACAGGATGCCCACTAGGACATACTTCTAATTAACAAAACACAACATATAGTAATTCAGAATTTCTAAAAAGCTGACAGCTCTGCTTTAGGTGTGTCATGTTTTACCTGTCCAGTAGCCATGAAATGCCTGTCAGATAAAAATGGCCTTCCTGATTGATTGATTGATTGATTGATTGTTCAGTTTTTATATTGCCTTTCATAAAGCATCCCAAAGCGGGTTTAACATAAGTTGAAATACAGTAAAACTCCATACAAATCTTGTTTACAACCTTAAAATCAGTTAAGCAGTAAAAACCATAAAACACCCAAAAAACCCCAACAACCCACCATAAAAAAAGACAAACATAAGCAGGAGAGCTGAGAGACCAGGCAGCCCCTAAAGGGTGAAAGTCTGAAACATAAAAAGGTCTTTAGTTGTGTTTTTTTGTTTTTGTTTTTAAAGCACCCAAATATTTGCTTTTGAGCCATATTTGAGCCCTGAGCCATTTTTGGAAGGGTGGTATATATATAAAATAAATAGGTCAAAGAGCGGACATTCACTGAGAGAACATTACATGTTGTGAGCCGCCCCGAGCTGTAGTGTATTTCAGAGGCAGGATATAAATATTTTAAATAAATAAAATAATAAAAAATACAGATCCTGGGGGCAACAACAGAGATGGTCCTGTCCCATGTGGACAACAATTTAGCCTCTCTCAAGATCGCACATGGAGCAAAGGCCTGTCTACAGAGGCTCTCTTACCCCTGGACTTCCGGGCCGAAGTCCAGGGCCTCCACACTCCCTGGGGGCCTCCAAATCTTCCTTAGTCTGTCCTGGATGGGGTTGGCCTGCCACTGTGCTGGCTGGCTGGCAAAGTATGACCTCTGCTTTAGAGACAGAGAGGGGAGTGGGGAAAGAAATATGTGGGATGGGAATATGTTATGTTGTGTGTTGAAATATTCTGCTAATGCATATTTGCATAAATATACCAGTTCTATATTCCTACATTCTTCTGAGTTCAGTTGCTATTTGTGCCCTCAAGAACCCAGGTGTTAAAAATACCGCTTGTTTTGTGGTGTGTGGGGGGGGAGGGGCTTCAAAGCAAGGGGACCCTCCAAAGGCCTTTAGGTCCAGGTTCCAAAATTACCTAAGTGCACCTCTGCCTGTCTGACTATCTTTTGAGGCAGGCAGCAACCCTTGGGAGCAGGCAGTCCTTCAGTATCCAGGGCCCAAACCGTTTAGGGCTTTCAAGGCAATAACCTTTATCCTGTATCCAGAAAACGTCTAGATTTATGCTCTGGTAAATCACTAAGGGAAAGAAGTTCTGCAGATTCAATTCAATTACTGAGAATTCCTCTTCATTGTCCAGTTTTGAAGTATGAATTGTATTGACTGCTCCAGGGATTCTCAAATTTGAGTCCCCAGATGTTGGCCTACATTCCCATCATCCCCGTGACAATGGCTTGTGGCTGGAAATGATGGGAATGGTAGGCCAACAACATCTAGGGACCCAATTTTGAGAACCCCTGGACTAGGAGATTCTCTTGGACACTCCTAAGGGCTTTAGTATGATTTTGGAAGAGAAACAGTCTCTAAGGTACAACTCCTACAGCTGCAATTAATGTGTTGTAAGAGCCCAACAATGGCACAGTGGGGAAATGGCTTGACTACCAAGCCAGAGGTTGCTGGTTTGAATCCCCGCTGGTATGTTTCCCAGACTATGAGAAACATCTTCTTCTCATCTCAGAAGAAATGTTGGGGTACTTTGAAGTATCCCAAAAAGCCACCATAGAAAGTGGAACGTTTTAGCACTGGGATAATTTGGGCTAAGCTCTAATCCACTGAGAAAAACATGAATCGTGTATGGAGTGCTCCCTGATGCCTCACAAGGACTTTGAAGTAAATCCCCCAGATGTGCGAACGCATACCCACCACACCTGGTGGTGGTGAAGTAAACTTGCCATCTGGGACCGTCCAAGGGGGCAACTGACTCAGAAACCAAAAAGAGGTTGTGGCTGGAGGTTCCAGTAACCAAGGAGATGGCTTCTATGCCTGTGACATACATGGGATATGGGGCACTGATTGCGTTTCTATGGGACACACCCTCAGTAGGGAAATGCTGTGATCCCACCATGCACCTTCTTGTTAAGCTACTTTAGAGTCAGATCCTGAAAAATAGACAAACTATCTTTTCAAGGTTGATTCTAAAGTCAACAGCATACAGTAGTGCAATGACTGCACAAAGTATATGAGGAAGAGTTTGCAACCCTCAGAATCTTTTAAAACCAGCCTGAAGCTGCCTAAATACATGGAATTTATTTAAAAGACAAGAGTTGCATATGATAGGAAAATGGGGGAAATAGGAGAAAGGGAAGAAAACATAGGAGTGGTTAAAGAAAATACAAAAACTATCTAGCTAATACTGAGTTTTAATTTAGTGTCACCAGTCCTTAGCATTAATCTCCTCAGCATCACTGTTTGGGTCTCCAGTGTGTAGACAGAAAGTGGTGATAATTTGTTAGGCTATTGACTCAAATATTTATAGGAACTGGACATATAGAGGAAATACTTCCCCCTCTTGTAGGGATGGACAGTTCTCAGGCCCAGTGAGAAGATTTGGCACAATTCTGATGCAACCCAGATTTCTCTGACCAACCTGAATTTAGGATTTTCCTCCAAACTTAAGCCAGCATGGTGTAGTGGTTAGAGTGCTGAACTAGGACCGGGGAGACCCAAATTCAAAACCCCATTCAGCCATGATACTTGCTGGGTGACTCTGGGCCAGTCACTTCTCTCTCGGCCTAACCTACTTCACAGGGTTGTTGTGAGGAGAAACTCAAGTATGTAGTACAACGCTCTGGGCTCCTTGGAGGAAGAGCGGGGATATAAATGTAATAATAATAATAATAATAATAATAATAATAATAATAATAATAATAATAAATGGATTTTGACTTACATTATTAAAGGTGGGTCTGGATTGTACTGGCTCATCTATTGTATTAAAGGGATTAAGGGTGTAATTAAGACTGAATACATTAATGGTGCAGCGGGGAAATGATGATTATCAAGCCAGAGGTTGCCGGTTCAAATCCCCACTGGTATGTTTCCCAAACTAAGGGGAACACCTATATCGAGCAGCAGCGATATAGGAAGATGTTGAAAGACATCATCTCATACTTTGCAGGAGAAGGCAATGGTAAACCCCTCCTGTATTCTACCAAAGACAACCACAGGGCTCTGTGGTCTCCAGGAGTCGACACCAACTCAACGGCACACTTTACCTAAAACTATCTTGTCCCATCCATATGAAAACAAGGTGGCCTAGAGAGACTCTGCTTTTCTAGATATCAAGCCACAAAAAGCCAAATGTCTTTGTAGGATTATACAGAGACTATGTTGTATATTCAACCATTTCATTGTGAAAGGTTTTGTTTTTCAAAAAATAAGTGAAAAGACAGGCTAGGGAATGCAATCCATCCACTCACTACAGAACAAAGATTGCAGAATATCAATGTACTTTGAAACTTTTATCCTAGTAGATCTTGGTGTATTTGTGATGATTTTCAAGTAACCTGACAGTGCATGAAATAATTGTCTTTGTAGATATGAAACAACATTGACATCCGCTTTGAAATTTAAATGAAAGAAACACAGTGGAGTTCTTTTAAATGCATAATCTTGGTGTGTTGATTCTTTTTACTTTCTAATACATTAATTACATGAGCAGGTATTAGTTAAAGAGAGCTCTATTGTATTACTGAGCTACAAGACACACTCAAGGTTTGAATATTACTGAGCAATTATATGCTACCCCAGTTAGTATAATTATATAACCCTTCCTTCACCCCCAACCCATCCCCCCCCCAAAAAAATCAGTTGTTTTCTTAACCTGGGTTCTGTGATGATTCACTAGTTGCTAAGAACCACTCTTGCTACAATTTGCATGATGCAAAGCTGGCAACTAAGAGTAGTCTTGAGAAGTTGTATGTACTACTATTATTGAAGCAATACCACCAGGGGTGTAAGTATCATTGGGCAAGGGAGAGAGTTGCCTCCCAGCCCGCTGCCTCGAGGGGCCCCCCAGAGGCAAGTCACATGATTCCTCAGCACCCGCCCACCCAGCCCAGGGTTTCTTCGGTATTCCTTTGGGACGGCTCCATCCCAACGCCAATGACTGAGAGTAGGTCAGCTGCTTCGGGGCCCGGGGGCAGGAGGATATAGTTGGTGATTGATGTGCCGCATCCTCCAATGGTGAACTTAAGGTCTACTGAGATCCAAAGCAAGAGCCAATGGGCACCCGTTCATATGTGGGGGCTGGCCAGTAAGCAAAATGTGGTGGGCCGGACCCATTGTGAATGCTTGCCGGAGGGAAAAGAGAAGGAGAGGGTGTGCCATGGCGGCAACCAGTGGAATTAGTGGAGCAAAATGGCGCTGAGCTCAAAATCGGAGCGGGGTGGCACCTGGGGGGGGGAGTGGAGCTCAGTGGAGTTGGGGCCATGCAGAGTTGGGGCCTCAGGAGGGAACACATCATGAGGTAGCTTGAGCATGTCAAGGTGAGCGGGCACAACCTGACCGGAGGAAGAGAGGGCAGGCAGGGGAGGACCACCATCACCAGTGCCGCAGCAGGGGTGGAAAAGGATAAGGAGGAGGATGCAAGGCAATGCCCCTGTGGTGAGAAGGGAAGGGTAGGCTCAGCGTTCAGGAATCTGCCCACCAGTGGAAATGCACAACTTTGCAGGGGCGTATCTAGGGTAGGGGAGGCAGGGCACGTGCTCTGGGCGCCACTTGAAGGGGGGGCACCATTTTTAAAAATGAAAAAAAAAATTAATGGCCACCGAAAACAAAATGGCCACCACGCATACTCAAATGGCCTCTGCAAGACCCTAGTATCTAGGCAAAATCAAATTCTCCATTTATTTTTAAAACTTATGTAATAGTGATGCTACAATGTATAGTAGAGAATTAGACAGGCACTTCTGTTCAGTTTTCCAAGTACACGTCCACATAGTATTTGGGTATTTCATGAGCCCCAGCATACTGAAATTTGTAGTTTTCCATCATTTTTTGGTCTGGCTTCATCCACTGCTAAATAGTTTGTGAAATATTAAAAGATTAAGGAGCTTGACTTGTATTTTTGAGCTGATATTATGGTAAAGTTATCTGAAAGATGGGTGTCAGATGCTTGGACAGGGGCGCCATTTCAGTGCTTGCCCTAGGCGCTATTTTTCCTAGATACGCCTCTGCAACTTTGCCTCACACAACACAACTGCCGCAGAAGCACCAGTCAGGGAAAAAGCAGCCTGCTACCCCCTGGAAGAAACGTCTCCTCCTGGCTGTCTTTGCCTATGCAAGAGCAGGTGTGCCCCACCCACCGCTCTGCTTGCGCTAGTGTTTATGACCAGTTCTTTTAGTCCAACACTGCTCCCAGACAGGACACGTGCTTTCTCATGCTCAGTGCCGTGTCTCGAGCCTTTCTGCCAGCCCCTGAACTGCCACGGTGCGTGCTGGAGATTGTAGTTTTATGCTCCTGTTTGCATACCCTCAGATGAGCATGTCGCTTTGTGTTTGGCTGGTCTCTCACGGAGACGACGAAGGGGAAAATGCACTTGCTCTTCGCACTGCTTTGGTTCTGTCAGGGCTTAAGTTGTCAAGAGGAGAGAGCTGCACAGTTTCTCCTCCCCAACTGACCTCCCTCACCTTGTAGCCAAGTGGCTCTGGAAGGAAACGGACAGAACAAATGAAATCGGGCTCCCTCTGGTGGCGGTGGGGTGTGTGTGTGTCTGTGTGTCAAAGGCTTTTCTTTTAGTGCGCTTACACAGAGGAAGTGGATACTGCTGATGCAACAACAAAAGTATTGTTTAGTAAGGGCATAATTAAGAGATGAGAGTTCACGTTTTCATAGATTTAGAACATATAAAGGGATTGAAGATTGTCTGATTGTTTAAGATACACCTAAATGTTCAGTAAACAATACTGAGAAAGCCACATTACCAGCTTTTGTGATTTGTTAAGCACTTCACTAAAAAATAGTGCTCCTTTCTCTTTGGTGCTCCTTTTAGTTTAAGATATTTGAAATATGTCACTTAATTATCATACAAAGCTGAGCAATGGAAACTGCCAGTTTCTTTGCAAAAGAATAGTACAATGATTAGTACAGAATTCATCACTAAGCAATATCAAGCTGTACTTGATATTTTCTTGTCCAACAAAAGAAAAACAAGATTCTTTTAGATTTGTTCACCTAAAAAACACATTTTATTTTTTAAAAAACAACAATTAAAATTATTCACAACATGTATTTAATTTCCAATAATATTTATTATTCTAAAAAGGACAGGCTTTCTCTTAAACATGATAATATTCCAGGATAATGATAGTGATTTATTTATGGGTTAATCTTGCAGAGATGTTACAAACTGCTGAACTTGTGGAAGACAACCATGCAGAGGTGTATCTAGGGAAAATAGCGCCTAAGGCAAGCAATGAAATTGAGCCCCCTGTCCAAACATCTGACACCCATCTTTCAGATAACTTTACCATAATATCAGCTCAAAAATACAAGTCAAGCTCCTTAATCTTTTAATATTTCAAAAACTATTTAGCAGTAGATATAGCCAGACCAAAAAATGCTGGAAAACTACAAATTTCAGTATGCTGGGGCTCATGAAATACCCAAATACTATGTAGAGGTGTACTTGGAAAACTAAACAGAAGTGCCTGCCTAATTCTCTACTATACATTGTAGCATCACTGTTATGTAAGTTTTAAAAATCAATGGAGAATTTGACTTTCCCCAGATACTCTGAAAATAATTAAAGGATATGCAGAGTAAACTGTGTCACTGCTTGGAATAGATTTTAGTATTCCAGAAAGACAGTTAAAATGAGAGAAAGAGAGCAAGAAACTCCTAGTGTGGGCCTTAATACTAAGGATTTCACACTGATTCAAAGACAAACTCACCATTGATAGCCATATTATTAAGACGTCACATTTAACTCACTTATCACAAGAAGCAAAGTAAGAGCAAATGAATACAATCCTAGCTCATAAGCTTCAGCTCAGTATTCACAAGCCCTGATTCTCTGTACATAGTGCCAATCTGAATATGTGTACAGTGACTTATATTATATTAAATTTAAAAAATATTTTAACCTGTAGCCCCTTTGGGGGCTTCCTAAAGGCCGTGGGGGGTTCTACAAAGGTTCCCCCTCCCCCCACTGGCATCTAGGGCCTTGCAGGGACCACTTGAGGATGTGCAGTGGCCATTTTTTAAAATAATTTTTTTTAAAAAAAAATGGCTGCTAAAAACAAAATGCCCACCGCGCATGCTCAAATGGCCTCTGCGAGGCCTGGGCCTCACATAGGCCATTTGATCATGTGTGTGGGCCATTTTATTTTTGACAGCCATTTTAAATGTTTTTCACTTTTTTAAAATGGCGTCCCCCTTCAAGTGGCGCCTGGGGCACATGCCCTGCCTGCCCTACCCTAGATACACACCTGCAACTGTGTGTTGAATTTGACTGTTGATGGCAAGAAGGAAATGAGTGAGTTTAAATTACATCTATCTAGCTCATGATATCTTAGCATCTATCTGTCTAAGCAGCATAAATACTCTTACCTCTAGTGTTTCTAGTGTGCTCTAGGCATTAAAAGTAGCACAAATATATAGTATTTGATGTATATCACTATATATTGTGAAGTGTGCGTGTGTGTATTCAGTGAAATGTATTTCCTGGCAGCATACTTATTTTGAAATATTAGGTTTAGATCCTTGAGGGTCTGGGGTGTGAGATATCATAGTATATGGGTGGTGGTGAGATGTCATAGTTGGGATATGTGCAATTATTAAAGTTCTTCATTGATACTCTTGTAATAGTTGGTTCTGCTGTTATTTACACCTATAACTGTAGTTGGGATATGTGCAATGTGTGTGTACAATGATTACTGTTCTTCATTGATACTGTTGTATTAGTTGGGTCTGCTGTTCTGTTGTTATTTACACCTTGTGACTTCAGCTGGAATATGTGCAATGATTAAGGTTCTTCATTGATTCTGTTGTATTAGTTGGTTTTTCTGTTATTTACACCTTGTAACTAGTTGAGATAGTTAGCAGACACATTGGGCCAGGAGAAGGAGAGGAAGGTAGTGAGGGGCCCATTTTAAAATCTTGTCTCCCACCCACTCCAACCTTGCTACGCCCATGAATACCACACAGTTTCTCCTGGCCCAATGTACCCAAACTGCCATGTCCTAGAACTATGTGTTGGGAATCTAGAGGTCGTTTAATGCTATTTCCATTGCATACATCTCTGAGAGGCACTTTTGAATGTATATCTGGTCAAAATGGCTAATTGGCCTACAAAGTTTAAACTTATCTGTTTGCTTAGTGATACTGAAAAGTGCTTATCTTAAGTAGCCTTGTTTGCAGTAGACACAACTGGGTTTAATGTGCAAATCTTGAACAATAAGTTGATAGACTGTAGAAGTGATGGATTTATAACTGATATGAAACTTTTATATACAGTATTGATATGCTGGGGTTTATTGTGTGGGTTTGTTTGGCCTCTATGATATATTGTAAGGCAATATTTTTGCTACATGAGAGAGATTCATTTGATTTGGTTCATGGTATTATTTGAATGTCTCCATCGTTTTTCAAAAATCTAAGTTGTGCTACTGCACAACAGCTACAGATAAGCAGGGAATTATCCTAAGTTAATAGGTTTACTTCTTTACCAAGTAATGTATTTGTTAAATGAAAGCTCCCTGCTATAAGATAAAATCTTTATTCTCGGCTCTGAAATACTGATCGCATTTGGTGATCTTTTAAATGCCTTCAGTGGGAGACCACTTTAAATTTCTCATAAAGAACCTTGCAGCCCTAATTATGAACTGTTTCATTCTAAACAGCAGAATTTAATCTTGTAGAGTCTCGGTATCAATACTTGCATTATCAGACCTGTCAGGTTGCACTCATTTTGTGGGGGCTTCAATTTCATGCCATTTTAAGCAATTTCACTGGTGAAGCACAGAGAGTCACAATATCTTTAATGGAAAATGGAAATTCACAGTAAAAACTTATTCAAATCTCATTTAAGCTCAGCATGAGAAAAGGCCATCATGGAGTTGTGCAAAAAGGAGTGTGTGTGTGTGTGTGTGTGTGTGTGTGTGTGTGTGTGTGTGTGTAATTATAACCTTCTCCAGTAGCATCTTTTCACCTTTCTTGCCAAAATCATTTTTTAATGGAGAGTTGTTTCAGTTGATGCACAACAGCCTGGGTTTCTTGGTAGGACTCAATAGCGGCAAAGCAAATTTGCAGTGAAATATGCATTGCATTGAGTGTCAAAACAAACCTGATTGGCAGCTAAGCTGCCACTATATAGTCCAAACTAATGAAGACTGAGCTATTTGTTGTGTACATTTTTAAAGCTTGTTTCCATACCCCCACCCCTGAAATCCAGCATGACTGTTTAATGCTGTATGCAATCTTTCTGGAAGATATAATTCCAGTTAGATTGTCACGTGTGGCTCTGTTGGATATGAATATGGCCCACCCTGGAAAATATTTTCAATTCCCTTGAGCGTTTGTTTTGTGTCTACTGCAAAATGAGTTTCTGGCTTCCTAATACAGAATGTGGTGACTCTCTTTGAGGATTTGTTATGAGATCTAACAATATATGAGAAAACGTGTTCTATTCATAGCTGTTAAAAAAAAAAGTGAGTTAGGTCCTACAAAGACATGATCGCCTTAATCCAGAGACTCTTTTTTTTTATTTAATATAAAACTTTGAACTCGTTTTTTCTTGTGGTTAAGTTTTTGAGCCTTTGGGGCCCACTGCAGGCTCCTGAGGGTTCTTCCTGTAACTGGGAGGGCTAGAAACCAAATTCTTTTAAAATGAAAGCTACAGACCCTAGGATATGAGCATGATACCTTTGGAAACGACTGCTGTCATCAAATAGAAACAAAATTAGGGTGAGCAACCATCAGACAGCAGAAGCCGCCATCCAGTTCAAACACAAAAGGCTAGGAATTTATCAAGTGTAAATCCTCTGCCTAAATCAGCTTCCAGAGAAAACCAATGGTTACAGTCCTTATTTTCTAGTCCCTTCAACTGCTAACCAATCTTATGCTTTAGGATACAGGTCAAGAGCCCAACTCTTCTCAGAATGGGATATTCTGAGTACAAGTTTGAGCATACTCAGATCTATTTAGCTACAAACACTACCCCCTGGCAGAAACCCAAAGGGATTATCCACGTGAAAACCTTTTGAGCAGGGACCATGTGAAGAGGTATATAAGCATCCTGCTATTCGCCCCTAAAACAAATGGTGCTTTGTGGCGGAGATCTGGACTTGTGTTAGCAAGCATGAATTATCCCCTTTGCTAAGCAGGGTCAACCCTGGTTTGCATTTGAATGGGAGACTACATGTGAGCACTGTGAGATATTCTCCTTAGGGGATGGGGCTGCCCTGGGAAGAGCATCTGCATGCAGAAGGTTTCAGGTTCCCTCCCTGGCATCTCCAGATAGGGCTGAGAGAGACTCCTGCCTGTAACCCTGAAGAAGCTGCTGCCAGTCTGTGCAGACAATACTGAGTTAGATGGACCAATGGTCTGACTTGGTAGAAGGCAGCTTGCTATGTTCCTAAGTGTTCACATCATTTGAAAAGCCTCAGAGGGCCAATATGAAAGCTTGAGGAGTCTCATTTAGCAGTACCTCCCTCTTCCCTGTTAGTCCTGCCCTTTCTCAAGTTGAAAAAGTCATATGAAGGGGGAAGGGCAAAGAGGCAGTGGAAGATTCCCATAGACACAGGGCCTCTCTTTAGGCTTGGGGGAAGCGGCACTGGCCGCGGGACACAACCATGGTGCAAGTAGGATGCAAGTTTCAGTTCAAAACAGACCTGGCTTGAAGAAGGGCTGGGGCCGACTCAAACTGGGGCCATTACTTGAGCAGGGTGATGCATTTTTGAGCTCACTCCCCCTTTTGAATACTTGTCCCATCCCTACATATGAACGCCCCCCCCCCCCATATGATCTCTACAGCATACAGTTAGCTCATTCTGAGCCAGCATAGATGTGTATTTCCAAACCCTTATGGAATTTGGAATGAGTTACAGGATTGCACATACTCTCCGCTAATGCCAGCCTTAGGCATTGTTGAGGTTTCCATTAACTTAGCTACAGTAGACAGGGCACACACCAGGATTCACTGTTAACTAAGATGTTAAGCCAGTCTCAAAACCCTTGTTAGCATTACTACGACGACGACAATGAGAATTTATATACCGCTCTTCAACCAAAGTATCTTTGGTTACTTTGTATTCTTTGTATTTTGTTACTTTGTAATAAACCGTATTCTCAAAGCGGTTTACATAGAAAAATAAATAATACGTAAATAAGATGGTCCCCTGTCCTCAAAGTGCTCACAGTCTAAAAAGAAACATAAGGCATTTACCAGCAACAGCCACTGGAGGGATGCTGTGCTGGGGATGGATAGGGCCAGTGGCTCTCCCCTGGCTAAATATAAGAGAATCGCCACCTTAAACCGTGTTTCTTTGCTCAGTTAGGGGTAGTGCTCAGTTAGCAGGCATTAACAACTATTATGATGTTATATGCTTTAACACGGATATGAACTAATATTAATGATTGTTGAGGCTGGTGGAGAGAAATTTTGCAGAGAGGGAAGGTGATTCTGGGAGGGCTACTACTTTCTCTCTCACCGTTTGGGAATCAAAAAGAAAACAACAATTTTCTCCTCTCTGAAGCTGCAGTGCAGACAATGCAGAAATGAATGTAAAGCAGAATGATTTAAGATGTTAAGATACCCACTCTAAGAAACAGAGCCCAGGATGGGTATATGCTTATAAGGGAACAGAGCTTTGCAGGGCTGCATCTGTTTTCAGTGGTTCTTGATGAATTCTGCAGGACAGTGATTCCTAACCTTGGGCTACCAGATGTTGGACTACCTACCTCCCATCATTCCAACCACAATGGCTGAAGACCGTGGTTGCAGATGATGGGAGCTGTAATTCAGCAGATGAGCCCCTACATTTGGGACCCCTGGCAAAGTAAACAAGCTACTATTGAAAGGAGGCAATAGCTGAGAGGAGGCAAATTCTGTCCTTTGCCCCAGATAGAACTCCACTCCAGTGGTGCCCTTGAGTACACCCTTTCCCTTTTCCATATAAATGAATGGCTGCTGTTCAATTCTATGGGAAGCAATTAAGCATTACAGTGAAGGCAAAACCTCCCTACCCTCCTAAAAGTGGATGGTCAGGCTGGTCCTGACAAGAACTCTAGGTGGGGGAAGAATGTGACTTCATGATCCTTCTGTTCTCCATGAGGTCTCTGCAATAAACATACCATCCCTGAGACATACATTCAGCCTATCAAAATGGCAGACGTTTCACTAATAAGAATTATAGTGATGGAACTTTGGTGATGGGGGCTACATGAGGGACACCAGGCCTTCTAGTCCTCCTTTCTGTCCTTAAATGTGGAAATGTAGTATATCTACAGCATGTCTGACTGATACTTGTCTTTCTTTCTTTCTTTCTTTCTTTCTTTCTTTCTTTCTTTCTTTCTTTCTTTCTTTCTTTCTTTCTTTCTTTCAAGCTTCCAAGCAAGATGATTCCACAGTCTTTTCTAGGCAATTTATTCTGGTTCAGTTGCAACAGTTTGTTCAATTAGTCAAAACAAAATTCCTATTATTTAAAAATCTTATACCTTTCTGTATTTTTGCTTTCTTTACCTTTAGCAAGAAGCACACCTTTTCTAAATACCTGGCATGGCAACTGTCATTCATGCATTTGTAACCTTGACATTACATGCTTTTTTAAAATCACATTACCTTTGTGATGTAGACAGACATACTCCAAGACTTCTATAGTCAACACCAAATGCATTTCACTGCTGACCTCACTTAATTCTTCAGAGGTGAAAGGTTAGTGTGTTAATTTACTGTGCCAATTCACCATCGGCAATGTTTTTAAGGGAATGTCTCCAATTCAATACCTTTAAATCACTTTTATATGATTCTAGGTTCTATAAGGCAAATTTGCTGCCAATATAAAATGTCTTCAAGAAACTCAGGGAGGAGACTTACTTGAGCTGGTGTTCATTATAGGAAGATTAATGGGGCCACTGATCCCATTAATTTGTTATTGACCCTTAGCTTAATATAACAGGTCAAAACAGTCCTACTTCTAGCTTCTGGACAAGTTTACCCAGTGGATAGATTCCTTTCTTAGTGTCTAATATCTTTCCCCAGGAAAGTTCTACTCAACACAGCAACTGAGTTTAATGAGGTTTATGTTTCATATCAAGATCTGTTGCTGGTTGTCTTGAGTTTCCAGGAAGTTGTGTGACTGTATCCCACGGTGAGCACTGATGATGGTTCAATCACACAACTACCCGCATTTCGAATCCCTTGTTGAGTTAGAAACAACCATTGCATTTGGCACAAATATGCTTTTTCTTAGCTCTGTTGGGATTCACCACATTTTGGAATGCCAAGTATCTGTAATTACATATGCCATACATTTCTCTGACACACAGACTCCACTCACAAACATGCATGTACACCAGGGCTGCACAACTCTGGCCCTCCAGCTGCTTTTGGACTACACCTCCCATCATCCCCAGACATAGTGGCCAGTATTCAGGGAGTTGTAGTCCAACATCTGCAGGAGGACCAAAGTTGCACAGCTCTGATGTACACACACCACATGCATATCCTTGTTCCTTCCACGTGTGTAAAACATTCTTGTAATACTTGCCATATATTAAGAGCATTGTGAGTTGCCAAGATTAATATTCCAAACCAAGGAAGGAATTGCAAACTTCAGTAGCCTTTTCCAACATCCTACACCCCACCTACACACACACACACACTGTTCAGAGAATGCATGAGGAGGAAGAGGGATTGCACCTGCTAACCACACTCCCAGTGCTGATGACCAGCCAGCTACACCCACCCCACAAAAACTGTACACTCTGTGTCCATCTGAAAAGGGCTGAGATGTAGGGTTGGAAGACAATGTGATTTGGAACCCTGACTAGAGGAGTCTTCTTGGTGTTCAGCTTAACCCATTTCAGAAAAATACCAAATGTCTGGCCACTTGGGGGTGTGACCAGTTAGCACATTTGGAGCATAGCTAGGGACACAATCCCCCACCCTCCAGTTGTGTGTTCACTGGCTGCTTAGAGAGAGCTGAAAAGGGCTACTGATATCACTCATTCTGAGCAATCTGTGACTGAAGAGAAAAATTATGTTAGGTTCATCGTTAGAGCTGACATGCTTACTTCTTCCAGTGCACAGGAGAAGGGGCTTTTGCCCTTTGCCCCCACCATGGTCCCAATCTTAATCAGACCCTCCCACAACCATTATTTAGGAGGAAAAAACTGAACACAGGCTGGAGTGACACACTAATGGTGTAATGTGCGCTTTGGCCCTGGTGTATCTCATTTTCTTTGACATGACCAAGAAAATTCCAGACCTGGGATAGAGAGCCAAAAACAGTTAATGTACCTTTAGCTTTTATCTCTCATGACAATTCATCATTAATCTCCAGACAAATGGCCCCCTTCCCTGACAATTCATCTTCAGTCACTGAACTCCAGTTCTTGAGTGATGAGCCTGGATTCTCACTATAAAGAGACCTTTTATCTGAAAATGTAGTGTCTTTCCTTTAAATTTAGGCTCACTGCTGCAATTATTCCCCAAAATGTACATTCCACAGCTCTTAGCCACCCACTTTCATTGTAGAAAGCCACTTGTGTTGCTGTTGCCTGCCTAATGACATTCCTTTATAAAGTCCCTCAGGTTTTTTAAATAACACAATAAGAATTTTCTTCCCTCTCCCCTTTCCTTTTCTCCATCAGAAGATATTCTTCATATGCTGTCTGCTTGAACAGCTTTCTCTGCCCAAAATATCATTTTCGAGCTGAGGCACTCACTTTATGTTACTTGCCCTGATGCATGTAATTTTGTAGTCTATGCAACAGCTTCAGCTATCTTCCCTGTTTGGCTGTTTGTTAAACTGCTGCTGCCCTATATTGCAAGATGCTTTCTATCTTACACCATTATCATCAAACTGAAACATTATCCACCAAGCAGAAAACATTACTGACCCCATTTGGACTGTTTCTTTCTACTGACCGCACTTCCAAGTGCCCAGAATCTCCTATTACTGCTTTAACTGTAAATTCTTCCCACCTGTCTCTTGAATTCACCACTTCAATGGCCCGTCTTTCCATTTGGAAACCCTATTTTGTTTTATTTTATTTTATTGTGAGAAGGAATGAGTAGAAAGTCTTTTTCAAGTCTTGCTTAGATATACTGAACAGGTTGTCATTGGGACAAACACTTTATTGTTCATATCCTTCTTGTCCTTTTAGATTGAACTGAATTGTGTGTGATGCCCTCAGGTTTGGCAAACTCTTAGGCATGAACATTTGCTCATAGACTTCTTTTCACATATCTGCATGATTAACCAGCCCTTTATTTTTACCCATCTATTTGAGAACCTTCATAATATTTCAGAAACTATTAAGCATCATGTCATACACTGAAAACTGCAAGTATCATGCCTTGCTCTTGAATCAAACATATTTATTCATGACTAAAGATGATTCTTTTCCATGAGTGTGAGACACAGATTGGTCTCTTGTTAGCAGCACACATTCTACCACTTCTCATCAATGTGTGAATTTTCTTTTTCTACCACCAGCAGCCAATGATTTGGAGCCAGGCCAGGGACATTCACAGAGTGATGATATCAGATCACACAGAGTGAATTTCACTAGCTATTATGAGGAATCAGGAAAGGACTTGATACATGAGTATCATTTTTCATGGCAGCAACCCTGTATATTTCACATGTGGGTCTGCCCTAAGGGGAAGAAGGCACTGTGTCATTCCTTTCTTCGCAGCCTAACTTATCATTGCTTCATCTGTTGGGTAAGGAAGCAGCACTGAACTTAGTACAGGCATCCCAACCCCACCTCCCCTGCCAATAAATGAACACTGTGATGCTATTTCCTATGCAGTGCTATCAGATGAGTTTGGAAAGAGAGGACAGAAGTGCAAGCAGAGCACTCTATGCTTATTCAACTTGCTCTTGTGAAATGGAGCACTGCCTGGCTCCCAACTTGCTTGAAGGCCTTGTTTTCTCTGTGTGGCAAACCTATATCTGGGCCATATCATTTCAGATTGCAGGGCAGCTCCCATGACTATGTGATCCTCTACATAATTTTTTCCCTGCACATAAAGCTGTACAGATTGGATAATATCAGACCTGCCCACACGATTAGGAAGGGGATGCACCAACCCATAATGACATTCTCTACAGATGTCTAAGCACTGTCCTGGCACAACCCTTTATTGTGTGGGGGTCCAAACTGGCCCATAGAAAATGAGAATGTCAGGGAGGAGGGTTCTATCCTACTTTTCTCCCCACTATATGAGTTTTCTATGGTGGACATCCAGACTAATGAAGTGCTGTTGCAACAAACACAGAGCATACACTACAGGGGATAGGCATTTAAAAAAAAAATCTTCCCCTTCCTTCTGCAGCCCACTGTGGCTCCCAAAAATATGTCCCTGAGGGCTGTGCGACCCTCAGGTACATATTGTAGAGGGACACAGTGGGCTTCAGAAAATTAACCAAAATCACTCTTCTCCTATAGTGCATGCTGTGCATTTGCTGCAGCAGTGCTATATTAGTCTTGATGTCAGCCAGGGAGTTTTTGATATGAAGGAAGTTTCAGTAATGTGAGCCCCTCCCTGAACTCTGAATCAGTACATCCAAACATGAGATTACCATTATGGATGTGTGAGCCGGCTCAATGTCAAGCACTTGAACTGGCCCGGCTTGAGGGCTTCTCCTCGAGCTGGACAAGCCCTGACCAGTACGCATGCACAGCAGCCTCCAAAATGGCCACTGACAGTGCAGAGAGGCCCGGAATGGGCCAGAAATGGCCCAAAACAAGCCATTTGAGAATGAGGGGAGGCCAGTGGGCAAAACCCGGCCACGGCAGCACCCCCCTCCCGAAGCCCCACAATGGTGGTAAGTCCACCAATTTTTTCAAATTTTTTCCCATTACCCCTCCCCCCTGCCCCGAGCTGGGCCCGAACTGGTTCGGACTGGGCCTGGCTCTAGTGTGCACAAAACTAGACCTTGTTCAGTTCAAGTCCAGTTCTACTTGAACCAAACCAGGTTTTCCGGTTTTGAGAACACCCTTAATTAACAACTAAGTAAGAATGAAGCCAGAACATAATATGAACTAAGCTACTTCTCCACTCTGCTTTTTCCTGTGGAAGAGTGCACAAGAGGCTTAATTCTCATCCAGTTGTGGCATTGCCTCCACTCTCTCCTGTGGATCAAGGGTAAGAAGGGGAGCAGGTGCTTAGCTCATCTCCTCTTGGGACAAAAGAAGTTGGGAGCTAATCCCCTACCAAACACCATCCTATCCTCTTGTTATCTGTGGAGAAAACAACCCCCTAAAATGCCCAGCATTTGAACTTTGCCCTGAATTGTTGCTGAATTTCCATAATACAGAGAGCCTTTTCTCATAGGCAGTAAGAAAGGGCTACAGGGTTTGTGGGGAAGAAGCCCTAAAGAGCTCAAGAACATAAAAACAGCCCTGCTGGATCAGGCCCAAGGCCCATCTAGACCAGCATCCTGTCTCACACAGTGGTCCACCAGATGCCAGTGGGAGCCTACAGGCAGGAACTGAGGGCATGCCCTCTCTCCTGCTGTTACTCCCCTGCAACTGGTACTCAGAGGTATCCTGCCTTTGAGGCTGGAGGTGGCCTGTAGCCCTTGGACTAGTAGCCATTGATAGATTTCTCCTCCATGAAGTTATCCAAACCCCTGTTAAAGCCATCCAGGTTGTGGGCTGTCACCACATCTCGTGGCAGAGAATTCTACAAGTTGATTATGTGTTGTGTGAAAAGGTACCTCTGTTTGCTGGTCCTAAATTTCCCAGCAATCAATTTCATGGGATGACCTCTGGTTCTAGTGTTATGTGAGAGGAAGAAGAATTTCTCTCTATCCACTTTCATGCATGATTTTATAGACCTCTATTATGTCTCCCCGCAGTCGTCTTTTTTCTAAATTAAATAGCACCAGGTGTTGTAGCCTTGCCTCATAAGAACGGTTCTCTAGGCTCCTGATCATCCTGATTTCCCTCTTCTGCACCTTTTCTAGTTATACAATGTCCTTTTTAGATGTGGTAATCAAAATGGTCCACAGTACTCCAGGTGTGGCCGCACCATAGTTTTGTATAAGGGCATTATAATATTAGCAGTTTTGTTTTATTTTTTTAATGTATTCCCTAGCTTGGAATTGGCTTTATTCATAGCTGCCACAAACTGAGTCAACACTTTCAATGAGCTGTCCACCATGACCCCAAGTTCCCTCTCCTGGTCAGTCTCCGGCAGCTCAGATCCCATCAACGTATACTTGAAGATGGGGTTTTTCGTCCCAGTGTGAATCACTTTACATGTGCCAACACTGAACCGCATTTGCCATTTTGTCACCCACTCATCCAATTTGGAGATATCCTTTTGGAGCTCCTCACAATCCATTTTGGATTTCACTACCTGAAAGAGTTTGGTATCATCTGCAAATCTGGCCACTTTGCTGCTAGATCATCTATAAATAAATTAAAAAGCACCGGTCCCAGTACAGATCCCTGGGAGATCCCACTTCTTACTTCCCTCCATTGTGAAAACTCTCAATGTATCCCTACCTGCTGTTTCCTGTCTTTCCTGCATTACCTCCCCACATACCTCCCCGCTTACGTAGCTTACCTCCCCGCATAGCTGTCCTCATAGCTGACCGCATAGCTTACCTCCCCCACCTAGCTTACCTCCCCACATACGATCATTCTGTCTTCCCTGGGCAGGCGGATCGCCCGCTCAGATAAGCACTGGCTCTGAGGGTCAGGGTGCCAGAATGTGTCACCCCGCCCCCTGGAGCTCCAATAATGCACTGCACGAGTGCATGATGCATTTTCCCAAGTGGGGTCCCCCAGGGGGGTCCCCCAGGGGAGAAGTGGGGTCCCCCAGGGATCTGTATTGGGACCGGTGCTTTTTAATTTATTCATAAATGATCTAGAAGCAGGGTTAAGCAGTGATGTGGCCAAATTTGCAGATGATACCAAACTCTTCCGGGTAGTGAAATCCAAAATGGATTGTGAGCAGCTCCAAAAGGATCTCTCCAAACTGGGTGAATGGGTGACAAAGTGGCAAATGTGGTTCAATGTTAGCAAGTGTAAAGTGATGCACATTGGGACGAAAAACCCCAACTTCAAGTATATGCTGATGGGATCTGAGCTGTCGGTGACCAGGAGAGGGATCTTGGGGTTGTGGTTGACAGCTCATTGAAAGTGTCTATTCAATGTGCAGCAGCTGTGAAAAAGGCAAATTCCATGCTAGGGATCATTAGGAAGGGGATTGAAAGGATTGAATGGGATTGAAAATAAAACGGCTAACATTATAATGCCCTTATACAAAACTATGGTGAGACCACACTTGGAGTACTGCGTACAATTCTGGTCACCACATCTTAAAAAGGACATTGTTGAACTGGAGAAGGTACAGAAGAGGGCAACCAAGATGATCAGGGGCCTAGAGCACCTTTCTTATGAGGCAAGACTACAACACCTGGGGCTTTTTAGTTTAGAAAAAAGACGACTGCGGGGAGACATGATAGAGGTCTATAAAATCATGCATGGCGGGAGAAAGTGGAGAGAGAGAGATTCTTTTCCCTCTCACACAACACTAGAACCAGGGGTCACTCCATGAAATTGATTGCCAGGAGGTCTAGGACCAACAAACGGAAGTACTTTTTCACACAATGCGTGATCCACTTGTGGAACTCTCTGCCACAGGATGTAGTGATGGCCAACAACCTGGATGGCTTTAAGAGGGGTTTGGATGACTTCATGGAGGAGAGGTCTATCAATGGCTACTAGTCAGAGGGCTGTGGGCCACCTCCAGCCTCAAGTGTGTGCCTCTGAGTACCAGTTGCAGGGGAGTAATGGCAGGAGAGAGGGCACACCCTCAACTCCTGCGTGTGGCTTCCAGCGGCATCTGGTGGGCCACTGTGCGAAACAGGATGCTGGACTAGATGGGCCTTGACCCTGATCCTGCAGGGCTGTTCTTATGTTCTTATGTTCCCCCTCCCTTCCCTGAGTCTGCTAGCTGTGGCTGCTTGCAGCCATGGCTGACAGATGATCTAAAAATGAGGCAACCCTTAACCTTGTTTTAAAGGGAGGCTTCTTAGGCGGGTTTGCCACTGTGGTGCAAAACTGGGCTGGGCTCCCCTAATCTGGTTTTGCATGCACGTGTAAATAGCTTCAGAATCAGTTATCAGGAGCCCCTGAGTAGAACTGTTTGCACAATGTCTGCAAATATGCTAGCTCATGAAAGGATCAAATACATTGACTGGGAATTGCCTCTTTATGGTTTGTATTGTGAATGCTGTTGTGCTATATCAGAATTAAGTAGCAACAGAATCACACAACAGAGCCCCCAACGTGGCTATAGATCCTCTTGTGCTGTATTTCCCTCCGCCCCAAAGATTCTAGCTGCTTTTGCTGCCGTATAAATGGGCCTGAAGTAAGACTACCCTCCTCCAGTGCATCTCTTCATTGTCACCTCTGTCAAATGCAGCACAAGCCGTGCCTTCCTCTCCTCCTTTTGCATGCCTGCACCCTCACCATTCGTTGATATCCCCTCACAGCTGCCATCTTCTCTGAAGTGTCACTTAAACCTGAGCTTTTCTGAATGAAAAGGGACAATCGGTTTGCTCTTCTGATTTCTCCGTAAGCTCCTGCCCAGCCCATTGAGCCGAGGTGCATATTTCTCACATCACCATTGATTATAAAGGTTTTAGTCAGGCAGTGGCAGGGAAGCAGATGATTTCTTTTCATTGTCAGCCTTGACTGCTGCAAATAACCTCTCGGCTTGAACTAGAGAGCATGAGCGCTGCTGAAGTCTTTCTCACATTCAGAAATCATAATGTCTCACCTTTTTCCCACCCATTAATCTCTCTTTAATCCAGGCAGCACTGTAAGGACTAAAGATCCTTTACATTACATACGGATAGGATTATGGCTTATTCGTTAGGGCAAGGGAAGAGATTGATTTTTTCCTCCTTTGAATGCTTGATAACTTTAACTTAGCTGATTTCCTGTGCAGACACTTCTCTCTGCTCAGCCTGTCTCTGTCAAAGGTGAAGCTGTAACCCTCAGAATGAAAAGTAAATACCACCGCTCTTGTGGAAGGTGGGAAGTGAGTCTGCCTGATATTCTCTGACAATGATGGCATTTGGTGAATTAAACCCTGCAAGATGATCTGCCCTTAAACGTGCCTGGTTTCTGTCAGTATTTTGTGGAGGTTTTGCTTTTTCTGCATTCAGTAGTTGCTTTGGCATGGAAAGAGAGAGCTTCAGATCCGAAGGTGCATCCTTGTCAAGAGATATCTTCTCTTTCGGCTTTCCCAAACTCAAGTTCAGATGTCAGCAAATCCATCACTTCCTAAGGCCAATCTGGATGTGACAGGGGACAGTTATGTGTGTGTGTTCTTGTCTGCACCTCACACACTTATCAAGCAAAAGGTTATCGGGGGGAGTCTACTTTTTGCACAGCAAGAAGTGCATAGGTGAGGGAGGCTGCACCTTCCCCTTCCCTTACCTCTCTGTGCTCTGTCACTTCAGGCACGAAATTTCTTCCTAGCCAGGCTGATTTCCAGGAATGGGAGAAAAGAGCCAGAAGTGGCAGAGCATGGAGAAGTAAGACAAGAGAAGGGCAGGGGTCATCTCATCTATGCATCTAAGTTTGGTTGCATAAAGTGGATCCTACTCCACACTTTATAAATGCATGGGGTAAGCATGTGAACTCTATCTGTCCTCTCCTGATTAGCAAGTCGAGCGTGGGGAACAACATCTAGATAAGCCATCATGCTCCCTACAAAGAAAAGGGAAGGGTAAAACGCTGCAAGCCAACGTAACAGAGGTTGGAATAAAAACCAACCTATCTTTTAATTGTGCTCTCTCTTGTTTTCTATGGGGAACAAATCTACGTGTCAGGTTACCACTACTGAACCTTTATTCAGCAGCATTAACAATATACCTGATACTACTGGATGGAACCTAGCAGTGATCCCCAAAGGCTGACAGTCTACAGTAGACTAGGGTGTGCAGGGTGAGGCAGGGGAGGAATGGTTCTTTATGCCATTTGTGTGACAAAAGGAGACCGGGGGTGGGGGTTACCTTGTAGCAAAACAGGGCAGAATACCAGACTTCTTAAAAAGTCAGGAGAGCATTGGAGAGCATTTGCCCATTCATTGTCTCCTAGTGGCTGCCATGTTTTTCCCCACAATGCCCCAGACTGAGGCACCTGGGACATTGTGGGGGGAAACATGGCAGTCACTAGGAGGCACTCTGGTGCTTGTTTTCCAATTTAAAAACAGTTCAGAAAAGCCTGCCATTCTGCCACACTTTCTGTCAACTACGCTGCCTCCCTTCATTATGCAAATATAGGACCCAAACAGAGCAAATAGCCCATCTGCCATTCAGTTCATTTAGACCCTATAGGCATTTGCTTTGTGATGAATAAAAACTAGACTGAATGGGTCCAATTGTTTTCAATTTGAATTTGTCACCAAATGAATGAACACCCCTAGACTGACAGATGAGGTCGACCTGGGGAGACTGACAAATGAGTAGAGGAAATAGAACAGAAGAGGGTTGGGCTACAGTTGAAGCATAGGTAGACTGCACTGATATTAGATTCAAAAGTGCATAGCTAAAGAATGGGGTCTTGCTGAGGGATTTAGCCATACCCTCCAATTATCTCCACTTATCTAGTACACCACTACATTTTCAGAATGTTTTTGCACTGAGCTGGAAGCAGGGCATGAGTCAGGGCTCTCTCATGGCTCCTGACCTGACCAGCACCCGGCATGGCCTGTGAGTGCAACTCAGAACATGTCCTAGAGTCTTCTATGATGGTGTAGAGTGTTCCGGTCATATACTGATGCACATGAAGTTCATGAAGGGTATGAACCAGGCCAGAAATGTCTGCAGCTTGTAAATTCCCCATATAGCAGGGGATGCAGGAGTGGCTGGTCCGCCCTTCCTCCTCCTCCTCCTCCTCCTCCTCCTCCTCCTCAGTATGCCTCCTGTCTGGCAGGGAGAAGCAACAGACACAGGATAGGTTTGTAATACATGAGCAACAAGAAGGCACAGCCAGCTTGTAAGGAAGACAGGCAAGCAGAGCACCAGATAGAAGGCAGATAACCTGAAGCTCCGCCTGGTCTAAAATGACTGGAAATGGGCCATGGCAGTAATGGGGGTGTGTGGAGGGGGAGAGAGAGATGTTATGCTGCTGCAGAGGGAAGAGAAGAGGGGTTTATTTTACAAACGTGATGTCTTCTGCTCTGCCCCCTTCTTCTGTCTCCTGTATAGAACATTCGCCGTCTGTGCGAATGTAATTTAGTGCCAATTAAGGAGTGAGTGGGAACCATAAACTCATTTCATTTTAGAACTTGGAAATGGACCCCTGGGAGCCTTGCGCTGGAATGGAGCACTTTTCTTGCCACAAAAGCTGCTCCACCCCATGGCTGTCATTCTAACCACGGTGCTCCAGATCTCAGAATTCAAGACCAGCTCAGATTTACGGAGCATTCAGTGACTGAATTAAATCTGTGGCGTTTGCTTGGCGTCAGTCTCTATGAGAAAAGAATTTCACGGGCTGGGGTGCTCTACAAGGCCATAATTTATACCATTATGCAGAGGCTGTTCCTCCGAGTTTTGTTTTGATTGCTGCAATTTCTTTTTATTAAAGCCCACAATAGTACTTGTTGTTGTTGTTTTCTTCTGTTTGCTTTGATGTGGGAGTTTTGTATTAAATCTAAATAAATAAATGAGCTTTTAAATTAAATTAGATTAGATTTCATTTGCATGAGTTGGGGAGTGAAGTGCATCATTCTTTTTATCACATAAAGCCTATCAGACCCATTACTTGATCAGGCAGCCCTGAGAAAAATGACATTTCCCTCAGCATAGTCAGTACTAAAAGTCCCAAGAATAGATTTATAGGAATATTTTAACCTTTTCCTTGATCCCTGAAATGTCATTGTTCTGTAGGATACACTGCAAAGGGTGACCTTTTATAGGAACCATGGGGCGGGTTTGATCTTTGGAAGAAGTTTCAGAGATAAAATGTACTTGAGGGTGAAAGAAATGCCTGCACTCACAATTGGTTTTAAATACTTTGTGTGCCTCTGAGGAAATTGGTGGAATTAACAGAGAGAGAGAGAGATAGGTATTGGTATAGACACACATAGATAGATAGATGGATAGATGGATGGATGGATGGATAGATAGATAGATAGATCAGGCCTGACCTTAGGGCTGGGTGACTGGGGTGGTAGTCCCGGGCTCCACGTTTGGAGGGCCCTGCTGTGGCAGTGGGCAGCCTCGCAGACTGCCCGCACGCTTGTCTCCTATTGGTGGCGTGTGCGGCAGCCACTGTGGCTGCCCACTGCCACCATGTGTGCTTGCCTGGGGGAGGGAGGAAAGCAAGCCCCACGCCCCCTGCGCCTGCTCTCCTGTCAGGGAGAGCAGCTCCTGGCCATGCTGCATATGCAGCGCTTGCCACCATTTGCTCTGAAACGGGGTGCGCAGCCCCATGTCAGAGTGAGGCCACACCCCCTTCAGCGTCTGATGTCGGATGCTGCTGATGTCAGATTCAGGGGGCGGGCCCCTTCACCCCAAGCCCTGCAAACCCCCACTCCCAGGGATGGTACTGAGATAGATAGATAGATAGATAGATAGATAGATAGATAGATAGATAGATAGATATAATGTCACTTGTATTCTAATGTGCATCCTAAAATCTCAGGCTGAAATGAGATGTTATAGTCTTACATGCAAAGCTACTATCTACTGAGTCAAACCAATGGTTCAACTCTAGCTTAATATTAAATAATAATAATAATAATAATAATAATAATAATAATAATAATAAACAACTTTATTTGTTAGCTGCCCCATACAAGTTCTTCTCTGGGTGGCTCACAACACAGCATTAAAACATCAAGTAAGAACACTTTGAAAAAACCAATGTTGTCTACACTAACTTGACAGAAGCTTCCCAGGATTTCAGACAGTGGTCTTTTCCAGCCCTACCTGAAGATGCCAAGGATTGAGCTTCAGACCTCACCTGCTAAGCTATGGCCCTTTCCCAAATAAGGTTACTCTGTGTGGAGACATTAGCCCTATTCAGATATTATGTTAAACATTTGTACAATGAGTGTACAGTGTACCCAGGTACAGATCCATACACTGACATAGTTATTCACATATTACATTGGGCACAGAGCATTTCTTATCTATATCATGCATTTGAGGGGCCTGTATATGGGTTCACTTTTAAAATGAATGCAGGTACAGTCATTCACCCAAAAATGTGTACAAGCATATAGATATCTGTACATTTTTACAACATAATGTCTGAACAGGATTAGTGTTACCACAAAAACACGGCAAGTTGTCAGTGAGACCTTGAGACCTGGTTATAGGCAGCATTAAAATGTGTAAAATAAATAAAGTTTGTTTATTTATCCTTTTGTAGAAAAACTTTGGTTTTGAATATGAGCAATCAATATAAATCGGATAGATAAACCAGTGCACCATTAACATGGAGTCAATGTTGATTAATCTGAGCATTCCACATAAGGTTTATACAGATGGCTTTCTCCTTTTCAAACCTTCTACTGTCCAAGAGGTCAAAACAAATTTGTTTTATAGCTACACACACACACACACACACACACACACGTTTGCTAGTAACTCTTCAACAGCTTCCATGTCTTGCTTATGGATTTTCTGAACCCAGATGATGAAATAATTTTTGGCTATTTCTTTTAACATAATTAACTGTTTGGGAAGAGTGAATGTTCATAATCAAAGGTCATCATGGCTAATAATTCTGCTATTGGCCACAGGCTATCCAAAAACATAACCTTGTTTCATCCTTCCAAGTACGGACTATTCTTAGACCCCTTGCTAGCCTATGGGCTAATAGAAGTGTTGCCAAAGTGGAAGCACACAGAAGTCTCATTATGGCTGCATTCACACGTAACGTGAAACCAGTGGTTAATTTGCAAACTGTGAATCGGATCACAGACATTCATCCAACCATGGTTCAGCAGCCTCCTGTTTCAGGGCAGGGTGTCCCCTCCCTCCTCCTTAGCCACAAGGCCATATTCCAGGCAGCTGCACATCACTCATGTCACCAGACATAGGGCAGGGCATAAACACGTCATCCAGGCAGCTGCCATTGGCTACGATCCCCAAGGGGGCGTGTTAATCATGCTCGGGCATTCCAGCTTTTCCAGTCAGCTTCGTCAGGCTGATGACAGTTTAATCCCTTCCTCACTGTACTCCCAGCTATATCCTGGCTATAAATCTGCAACAGAATATTGAACTGCATGCTAATTCTTTGATAGGCAGGACTGCAGAGGGGCACTTCCACATGTGGGGAGTTGGGGGGCATTACTCAAGGTAGGGGTGCTTAGTTCCTGAGACTGCTAGGCATTTAACTGGATGCAGGAAGCATTGGGTTGAGGGCCCAAGGAAGCCCACTTGCCATTCTCCTCTCCATGGTTGCCAAATAACCCAACTTACCCTCCCACCTCACTCTCCAGTTTCTGATGCCAGTGAACCATAGATTGACACACCTCTTGGTTCATTTAAAGCAGGCTCTCCAGACACCATCAGCCCCCAGTGCCCTCTATTCTGTACATAGCAGGTGGAGGGTTGGGGTGGCAGGGAATATATCCTCCCCTAATGCATCCAGCCACCTAAACTGCACATCGCCCTCTCCACCACTGGCCAGATCTTAGGCATGAACTTTGTATTTGCATTTTCAAAGGAACAGATGCCTTTATTGCAGACTTCTGAATCTTTATTTAACATCAGTACACTGGCAGTCTTCAAATTGGTGCAGCGGGGACAGGTGTTTCCTATCTCTGATCCCACTGAAGCAGCAGCTCAAGGTGATGACCCCATGCTACCATCTATGAGTTTAAGAGCAGCATGAATTTCCAACACCAGGCACCTGCCCGCCTTCCCGGTGGGCCAGTTAGAAATGCTCCCAGAGGTGTCTCGCCAAGTCTGCTCTCACTGCCCATGCCTCCCTGCTGTTGCCAACAATCCTCTGTAGTGGGGCCACAGGGTCCACTGGCACACCATCCCCATCTCTGCCGGGTGCTGCTCTGCCACCGCTCTTGCCCTCTGGATGTGCAGACAGATCCACATGTTCCACCAGAAAGACATCTCCCTTTGACTCACATATGTTGTGCAGGAGGCAGTAGGCCACACTTATCTTTGGGGCAAGATCCTCTTCAACATCCAGCAAGGTGTAGAGGGTGCACCACCGGGTCTTCAGCCTCCCGAATGCCTGTGTGACCATGATCCTCATGCTGCAGGAAGTTGAAATTCCTCTTGATGGCCCCTCTGGATGCACAATAAAGGTTGACCATCGACTCGTGGAGGCTGTATCCCTTGTCCACGAATATCACCAGCTTCACTCATCAACCACGCACCTCCACAAGTGCAACATTCACCCAGGTACTGGAGTGCAGATTTGGGGTGAGTGGAGACATCCATAATATTGCCGTGTTGTGGGTTCTCCCTGACACCCCAGCATAGTCATCCATGAATCACCCTGTTGAGTCTGCTACAGTTTGCAGGGTCATTATGTAGTAGTGCTTCCGCCTGTAGTACCCCTCATGGCATGAGGGTGTTTGCTAAAATCTCCACATGTGTGCCAGTGATGCCTGGGAACCCCTTCTGCAGGAACCTTGACATCACCTCCAGTGGGTCACCCACATGGATCATGACCAGAAGGTTGACCACTTCCTTGACTATCTCGCAGACTGTCGATCTGCAAACTGCAAACAAGTAGGTCAGTGCCAGGTAGTTGCTGTTGGAGGCCAGCTTGTAAATTGTTATGGCAAGACGCTGGCATGCTGGCACCGCGTGGTGCATCACTCTGTTGTGCTGGTGAAGCACAGACTCCATCTGGCTTGCCAGAAACTCAAAGCTCCCTCAAAACATCCTGAAGCTGGCCCAGAAATGCTCGTTGTCCCATTCATCCCCATTCTCCATAGACCTGCAGGTGCAGGGCTGTCCTTAGAGAGCCCTGGTGGGGTGCGAGCCCTGGGGCAAATCAGCCAGTGCAGGGGCCCCCTTCCAGTTAATTCTAATGGGGGTTAAAAGAGCAGGGCCTGGGTTAGTCATCCTGTTTGCCATGCCTTAAGGACAGCCCTGTTCAGGTGCTTTTGTACCTTGGCAGCACACTGCTCCTTTCCAATGTCCAGTCTTCCTGCAGAACATGGGAAGCAGAGGAGAGGGCTGCCGCATTTCTCTGGACTGTTTTAATGGCAGCCATGTAGTGTGTAATCAGTCCGTCGAATTTCCTAGGGACTGCAAAGAGCCTTGCTGATTTGCCATGGGCAGCTGCAGCCCCCATAGGCCCGAACCTTCTAGTGCCCACAGCATGCCTCTTTTGCTGGGCTCTGTGTCTGGCTTCCTCCTCCATGGTGTTCAGGACCATCTCCATTGTGCTGTGGACTGCAATGCTGGGTGCTGTGCCCGCCAGAGCAAATCTTTCCCTCTCTTGCAGTAAGGGAGGTTGGGTGATGGCACACACCCACGTGGGAGCTTAAATTGCACATGCTGCCTGCTTGGGGCATCCAAGAGGTTGGTAGTGGGCAGGAGTGCCCGCCACCTACCTTGCACAGCCACCAGAACAAGGGGGCAGTGTTCCTGCAAGGGAAGGGGCTTCCATTCTTTGTGCCTTGTCCAGGTCGTGGTTGCGGGCAGATATTTGTGGCAGCTGCCTTTCCTTCCACTTCATGGCCAAAAGACGTGTGGGTCTGACCTGTTTATGGCCCTCTCCTTGCACACTCGCCTAGGTTCTTGGACAACTCCAACCCAGCTATGTCAGAAAGTGTGTGCACCCCCTCTCTCCCTCACAGCCTAAGTTTCCGGCCCATCTATTCTCTCCTTGACCGGGGAGCATGTGCAACCTGGACAGGAAGCAAGAGCAAGCCTGTCTGACTTCTCTATTTCCCACCCAACTCCCTTTAGAACAAAGTGGGTACATCCATGTTTTTGCTTCAAACCACAATAGGGGCCCTCCCAGAACTTGCATGCTGCCCCTGGATGTGTCCGCACCGCTCCCCCCTCCAGCATGGAGAGTAACTCACTTGTCCTTGGCGGGCTGGCAATGGCTGTGTGGGCTGTAACCAAGACGTGCGCTAGACATTTCTAAAGAAAGAAAAGTGCTTTGTTTTAAGGAGCAGACGAACAGCCTCTTGGCAAACCTCAAAGAGGACCCCATTCAACAGGGATGACTTGGAACAAGTAGTTGTGCACATAAAATGATAAGCTGTGAGTGTGGGGTGGAAGGATTGTGGCTAGGTGGGGGGGGTTACAAACTTGTTTGGGGGTTTGCATCCTATACATTGAGCAAAGCAAGGTGGGATGCAGCAATGCCCGCTAAGTGGCATCCACCAGTGCTGGAGCACAGAGACTTGCATAGAGCGCTGAGCCTGTGTGGTGGAGGAGGCTGGGGCAGGAGTTTGCTTGGCCTCCCTTCCGCTCTGCTCTTTAGAAGCAGTGGCTTCCATCACCTCCAGTCTCCACACTCTTACCTCTGCCTGTGCGCAGTCTGAGCATGAGTGTGGGTGTGCAGCACTCCCCATGGTGCCTTTCTTTTTGCGAGGGGAGGAGCGGGTGGGGGTATTGCATTTCTGGGCATGCACCCTGATTACTTTGCCACCAGGCTCCTGGTTTTGGCAGAAAACTTGCTCGGGGCCTTGTGTGGTGGCTGCTGTGGAGCTGCGCCAGAGGGTCCTTCTCCCGGTTGTTCTGGGCCCTGGGGTGTCTGCAGTTGCAGAGCTGGAGCAGGGGCCATGAGCTCTGCATGCACAGCAGTGCTAGCTAGCTGCCCAGACATGCCTACACAGGGGCAGGGTCATAAGGGTATCTCAAGCATGGATTGCAGTTGGGCAGGGGGCATCTGAGCCTGTGGGTGTTCATGCATGGGAGCAAAGAACTGTGCCTGTGCACCTTGAGAGGCTGGAGTGGCTTGGGAATGGCCCAGAGGTGCGGGCAGGTAGGGCTCTGGCATCAGCAGCTGAGGGTGGTAGAGTGGCTGTTGTTGAGGGGGAAAGTGTGGTGGGGATATAGAATCAGCCATGCACTCCAGGGAGTTGGTGTACCACTCAAATCTTCTCTCAGCTGCTGCATCAGACCACTCTGTGGCACCCACCACTTTCCTCACAGTGCAACCAGAGACCTGTTCGTAGGCCTGCACTATTTAAGCTGAGACCCCTTGTAAGTCCCACCTGTCTTCCTTGCCCCTTTCCCCCTTTCTTTGGTCCATTTCACAGAGCAGCGAGCAGGTGGCCTGTGAGCTCCCAGAATGCTGCATGATAAGACCCTTGGGAAGCTGGAGATGGTCCACATGCCTCCTCTTGCATAGCTGGGCTGAGCACTCTGCACTGTTCCACAGGCATGCAGTTGTTCCACAGGCATGGCAGGTCTTTGAGGTTCTTCCTCCAAAGGTAGTGGCTGGCCAGGATCTTCTCTTAGCGGCAATGCTACTTGGTGGGGGTATGGAGAGAGAAACTAGTCATAAGTTTAGCTTTATTTATTTATTTATTTATTTATTTATTTATTTATTTATTTATTATTTCTCTGTGTAAACTGCTTTGGAAACTTTTGTTGATAAGCAGTATATAAATGTTGTTGTTCAAGGAATCGTCTGGCATAACCTGCCCAAAGGTGCGGGAGACCCATGTTCAAATCCCCATTCAGCCATGAAACTAGCTGGGTGACTCTGGGCCAGTCACTTCTCTCTCAGCCTAACCTACTTCACAGGATTGTTGTGAGGAGAAACTTAAGTATGTAGTACACCGCTCTGGGCTCCTTGGAGGAAGAGTGGGATATAAATGTAATAATAATAATAATAACAGACACTAAGAACAAATGCAATAAGAGCAAAAGTCGAAAAATCCACAACAAACAGCAGGAGCCGCCTTTGTAAAGAAGCAGATGAAACCGTGGACCACCTAATCAGCTCTTGTAAAAAGATCGCACAGACTGACTACAAACAAAGGCATGACAAGGTAGCAGGGATGATACACTGGAACATCTGCAAAAAATACAAGCTACCAGTAGCCAAACATTGGTGGAACCATAAAATTGAAGAAGTTGAAGAAAATGAAGATGTAAAAATATTATGTGACTTCCGACTACAAACAGACAAACATCTGCCACACAATACACCAGATATAACTGTAGTCAAGAAGAAAGAAAAACAAGTCAGAATCATCAACATAGCAATACCAGGGGATAGCAGAATAGAAGAAAAAGAAATAGAAAAAATCACCAAATACAAAGATCTACAAATTGAGATTGAAAGGCTGTGGCAGAAAAAGACCAAAATAATCCCAGTGGTAATTGGTGCCCTGGGTGCAGTTCCAAAAGACCTTGAAGAGCACCTCAACACTATAGGGGCCACAGAAATCACCATCAGCCAATTACAAAAAGCAGCTTTACTGGGAACAGCCTATATTCTGTGATGATATCTATAACAATTTACAATAAAATTCTGGCATCCCAGGTCCTTGGGAAGGACTCGATGTCTGGATAAAACAAACCAGTCAATAACACCTGTCTGACTGTGTAAACAAAAGATATATGATTTTAATAATAATAAGAAAAATCCTCAAGTCCAAACTCAATGGCGGGAACACCATACAAGCCATAAACACCTGGGCTATACCTGTTATCAGATACACTGCAGGAATAATAGACTGGACCCAGGCAGAGCTAAAGACACTAGATCGTAAGACCAGGAAAATCATGACCATCAATCATGCTCTGCACCCCCGCAGTGATGTCGATAGGCTATACCTCCCTCGCAGCTCAAGTGGAAGAGGAATGCTGCAAGTCCATCAAACAGTAGAGGAGGAGAAAAGAGGCCGTGAAGAATATATCAAGGACAGTGAAGAAGATGCACTTCAAATGGTCAATAATGCGAAACTATTCAACACCAATGAAACAAAGCAGGCCTACAAGAAAGAACAAGTCAAGAACCGAGCAGAAAAATGGAAAAATAAGCCCCTGCATGGTCAATATTTGCACAATATAAGTGGAAAATCAGACATCACCAAGACCTGGCAATGGCTTAAGAATGGTTACTTGAAGAAAGAAACAGAGGGTTTAAACAGAGGCTGCGCAAGAACAGGCACTAAGAACAAATGCAATAAGAGCAAAAGTCGAAAAATCCACAACAAACAGCAGGAGCCACCTTTGTAAAGAAGCAGATGAAACAGTGGACCACCTAATCAGCTGTTGTCAAAAGATCGCACAGACTGACTACAAACAAAGGCATGACAAGGTAGCAGGGATGATACACTGGAACATCTGCAAAAAATACAAGCTACCTGTAGCCAAAAATTGGTGGGACCATAAAACTGAAAAAGTTGAAGAAAATGAAGATGTAAAAATATTATGGGATATACAAACAGACAAACATCTGCCACACAATACACCAGATATAACTGTAGTCGAGAAGAAAGAAAAACAAGTCAAAATAATTGACATAGCAATACCAGGGGATAGCAGAATAGAAGAAAAAGAAATAGAAAAAATCACAAAATACAAAGATCTACAAATTGAGATTGAAAGGCTGTGGCAGAAAAAGACCCAAATAATCCCAGTGGTAATTGGCGCCCTGGGTGCAGTTCCAAAAGACCTTGAAGAGCACCTCAACACCATAGGGGCGACAGAAATCACCATCAGCCAATGACCAAAAGCAATTTTACTGGGAACAGCCTATATTCTGGGACGATATCTATGACAGCAACAATATTGACAATAAAATCCAGCCATCCCAGGTCCTTGGGAAGGACTCGATGTCTGGATAAAACAAACCAGTCAATAACACCTGTCTGACTGTGTAAATAAATAATAATAATAATTACCTGGAAGAGTGGGAGCATGTTACAGTGCAGAGCTCTATTACTATTCCTCATTAAGAAGCATGATGTATGCTCCACTGCTGAAGAAGAGAAGAGTGTTAGATTTTTAATTTAAAGTTACTTATTTTGTACCTCATGGACATACTCTATGATGGCAAACATCGCTACTAAACCTGTAGTTTTACATGACCACCTATTCAACTTGATGCTAACTTGATTTTGTATTTATGAGTGACCTGTATATTGCTCTTTTTACTGCAAATGCATCAGTTTTAGGGGCGTAGGTACTATAGAGCAAGTGGGGACCATCATCCCCCAGCCACCAGGGTTGGGGGTTGCCCAAGTCAGCCCCTCACCCTTGGCCAAGTTGTCTCCTTGCTCCCTCCCACACCCAGTCAGTGAACAAAGCTCTTGCTGTCTGGGAGTGTACACCCCTCTCCTCCCCTGCTAGTTTTTCACTGCAATGCTGGCTATGCTGGGGGGAGGGGAGCCCAACCAGCCAGCATTTCAATGAAACACTAATTGGGGAGGGATGGGAGAGAGTGTCCAAATGGACCCTCTCTCAGGCAGTAGCCCCACCCCTGCACCTGACATCAGATGTGGGGGTGGGGCCAATGCTGAAGTGGGGGCCCAATAGCCCCAGCAGAGCTGGTCTCATGGTAGCATGACTTGTTTCCTTAGCTAAGCGTGGTCCGCTCTGGTTACATATGAATGGGAAACGATGTGTGAGCACTGTAAGATGTTCCTCTTAGGGGAGTTAGATAGACCAATGGTCTGACTCAATATATGGCAGCTTCCTATGTTCCTATGTTCCCTTCCTCAGTCAGTGGTTCATGGAATCGCTGGTTGGGAGCTCCTTTCCCTGCCTTCTCAAGCAGCATTAGTGTTGGCATGGGCCCCTCCCCTTGTGTCTGACATCAGATGCAGGGGGCGTGGCTTGGGGCATACATGCTTTACATGTGCGATTGTAAAGCCTTTGGGGCAGGAGAGCCACCAGAAGACTTTGTCCTCTGGTCGTGGCCAAGTTCCTTACGCCCCTGAGCACTTTGGTTTTGATTCTTTTTTCTTTTAGTTTCTTGCTCCAAGATGAGAGAGTTTTGCCTGGGCAGCAATGACATCTGTTAACAGGCAATGTTTTGCTTTGGGTGTAGATTTTTAAACATTTTTTCTCTTATGCTTTGGGGGTTGAATGAGGCTGTGCTGCTTTGGTTGAATGCAGCTGTTTCTCTGATGCAGGGGTGAAGTGGGAAATGGGTGTTTGCTTGTCATAGTATGTGGCTAGATATGCTGACCAATCAGATTCATTCCTATTTATTCTGGCACAGAAGCCTTCACCTATAAATATATCTAGCTTTAATGTAGGGCTTTTGAAATGCAATGAGACTGGATTCCCAGATTTTGACATTTCATGGTGAAATGATTCATGAGGGGACAGCAGTCTACATGTGGTGAATGGAAACATCCTTCCTCCCTTCCACCATGCAAATACTGTTATTCCATTCAGAGCCCTTTACACCACTTTTCTCCCTGTACACTTTTCTTCTCCCTACAACATGAAAGATAAAATTATGAGCATCAGGCTTTTGTGTGCATTGGACTGGACACTGTGTGGAGTGCCTCTTTGGGGTATATGGTGGAAAAGGGGGAATGTGTGGGCTCTTCATAGGAACATAGGAAGCTGCCATATACTGAGTCAGACCAGTGGTCCATCTTGCTCAGTAGTGTCTACACTGACTGGCAGCAGCTTTCCAAGGTTTAAAGCAGAAGTCTTTCCAACCTGTAGGTGGAGATGCCAGGAGCTGAACCTGAGGCATTTTGCATACAAAGCTGATGCTCCACCAGTGAGCTACAGCCCCATTTTTCACCACCTGAAGACTGTTGCTGCCCAGTTCAGTGTCTGAAAAGAATGATTCTCCACTTGGTTTCTGAATTAATGTGCACAGAGGAGGAGCAATGTCCTATTTTCTACTTGTTCTGAAAATAAAAAAGAGATCATAATTGCCCCAAAGCTTTGATACTTTGAAGAGCTGCATATGTCGCTCTTGAGCAGCTCGTTTTTTCTAATGTTAGCACTTTTCTCTAAAAATCTGTCAGCCCAGTTGAAGGGAAAGGTGTCAAACCCTGCATCATATGTGTCATTTGAGGGTTTAAAAAAAAAAAACCAAAATAGTTTCCTTCTTCTTTAGTGTGCTCATTTCTTCCTTTCACATTTAAGCATTAGCAAGCATGCTTTGCCAAGTTGCTGCCTTACAACTTCCCATTTTTTCTCTACCCTAAAACCAACCTTTCTTGGTGTGTTTGGGTGCTCCTCACTTGTATCACATTGTAGTCATGAGGATGGAGGGTCCTGCCTTGAAACAAGAGTGCTGGACTTCCAGATCTATGGACTTCCAGCTCTTCCTTCCAACTCTATGATTCTAAGAAACACTTTCCACCTTATTAAGTGCTGAGACTATTCTCGAGTTTGGTGTTTGCTGCATTGTTATTGTTACTGATCATCACACTGATGTGTTAGAGTTTTCTGTTCTGAAGGGCTGATTTTTAACTATCTTCCTTTCCCTTTGCAGTTGCCTCCTGTGCCTCCAGAAACTATTTCTCTGATGTTTCTGAGGGTCCCCAACCTTGGGGAAAGGGAAGAGGGGAGGGGAAGGTTGGAAGGAAAAAGCTGGTTCATCAGTATAGCATTAGTCTTGTTGTTGTTGTTAGCTATTATTTATTTATTTATTTATTTGACATATTTTATACTGCCCAAAAGCTACAACTCTGGGTGGTTTATTGTTATTACTATTATTATGATAGTATCATAATAGTTTTTTTAAAAAAAAGTTCTCAAAGCAGTGTATGTATAAAAGAAACAAGATGGTTCTCTGCCCCAGGTTCAAAAGGACTAACAATCTTAAAGAAACTTAAGGCAGATACCAGCAATAGCCCCTGGATGGATGCTGTGCTTGGGTTGAATAGGGACAGTTGCTCTCCCCTCGCTGAATAGAAGAGAGCTGCTGCTTTAAAAGTTCTTCCCAGTTAGCAGGGGACAGTGAAGATGTAAAGCACGAAGAGGAAATGTGCATCTCCAAGCATGCATATTGGATGCACTCTTGTCAACCACAGTCAGTCCCAACTCCCTCACACATGTCTAGGAGCACATCTCATACAACAAATGGGATTGCCCTTTCCTCGCTATCAGCAACCCCTGTGCCATACCTCACACTCTTCCCCAAGGGTTCATCAACCCTTGGGATTGACTTTTCAGGGGGCACTGGGGGCTGCAGCATGAGTGGGATGGTGAGAGAGTCCAGTTCCATGAATATCACACTACTTGCAGATCTTTGGGTCCAGCCCTGAATATTTCCCTCAGCAAACATCCATGTATTTTGCAGTGCTCTGTGAAGTCTGAAATGGATCTAAGCTAAACACGTGATTGATTAAATGCGGTCAAGTCGGTGTTGACTCTTAGCTACCAAATAGATAGATTCTCTCCAGGATGATCTCTCTTAAACTTGGCCTTTAAGGTCTCTCAGTGGTGCATTCATTGTTGTCGTATTCGAGTCCATCCACCTTGCTGCTGGTTGTCCTCTTCTTCTCTTTCCTTCAACTTTTCCCAGCATTACAGACTTCTCAAGAAGCATTATAGACTTCTCAGCATTGTAGACTTCTCATTATAGACTGGGTTTTCGCATAATGTGTCCAAAGTATGATAGTTTGAGCCTGGTCATTTGTGCCTTGAGTGGAAATTCTGGATTGATTTGTTCTATGATCCATTTTTTTTGTTTTCCTGGCTGTCCATGGTATCTTCAAAAGTCTTCTCTAGCACCAAAGTTCAAAAGTGTCAATACTTTTTCTATCTTGCTTCTTCAAAGTCCAGCTTTTGCATCCATAGAGTGTCATGGGAAAAACCATAGTCCAAACAATTTTAATCTTTGTAGGTGTAGACACATCATGGCATCTAAATATCCTTTCCAAGGCCTTCGTTGCAACCCTACAAAGTGCTAGTCTGTGGCGTATTTCTTGACTGCTGGATCCTTTACTGTTGATGGTCGATCCTAAAAGGCAGAAGCTATCCACCACTTCAATCTCTTCATTGTCAGTTCTGAGTCTGTTTGCTGTACCCGTTGTCATTAATTTAGTCTCCTTTACATCTACTGTAATTGTAGTCCCATTTTTTCACTGTGCTCCTTGACTAGGCTAAACACATAATGTGTAAATTGACTAAGCTGAACATGTAATGTGTAAATAATGATGAACTCCTGGGCTGTGCCAATGATTCACATCCTGAATCAGTGATAGGTTTTGTAAGTGTGAACTTTATTCCAAACTGCCACAGAAGCTAGGGATGTTTTCACACAGCTGTGTTTGTAACATAACTGTAGAACCTAAACTGGGCAGCATAGACTTATTCACATTATGAACATTATTGCTGACCATTGTTCCCCCTAATAGGGATTCCCAGATGTTGTTAACTACAACTCCCAGAATCCCCAGCTGCCATGGCTTTTGCTTGGGAATTATGGGAGTTGTAGTGAGCAACATCTGGGAATCCCTTTTAGAGGGAACACTGGTGCTGACCCAAGCAGCCCATCCCATTTTCGTCACCCTGCTCACAAGCATGAGGTTGTTTGGCAATTTTTTTGGAGGCCTCAAACTTTACTAAAAAAATTGGCTTGGGGCTAGAACTGGTGGCATAAGTGGTGGTAGCCTCTTGATTTTACTGAAAATGCCACACCAGTGCAAGTGGCGGCAGCAGCAATGCTTAAAGCATTTTCCTCTGAATGGTGACCATCAGGAGCCGGCTGCCCAGAAAAATTGCTGGGCTTTTAAAGTGCTGCTGCCCCTAGAGGTGCAGCATTTTCAGTAAAATCAAGAGGATACTGCTGCCTTTGCTACCTGCAATAAAGGTAACTTGCTCTGCACTCCCATGCCAAAACTTTCTGGAAGAGTCATGCCCCACTCCAAATTGCCCCCAACAAAAAAAACCTACACAAAATTAGGCAAAGGTTATTTCACTAATGTTATTCAAATTAGGAGTACTCTTGTCTGCTTTTTCTCCCCATGAACTAGGTTCATATGTTGATGTGAACAGTGTGAGAGAGGCTAAAAGACAATTTAAGCCACATGTGTGAAAATGGCCTGAAGGAGTGGGTTGAAAGTAGTAATGTTGCTGAATCTTATAATGAGCCCACAGCAGCTTGATACCAGTCTTGCAAGCTTGGCCATTTCTGCTCACAAACAGTTCTTCTCTGGCTCAGTTTGTAAATTGATTAGGGTTGTGCATTTTGTATTTTTTCTGTTTCGATTTGTACCAAATCCGAATAAACCCCATTTTGTATTTTGTCTGAAATTAAGCCTTCCATATCACCTCAGTTTTGTTTTGTATCCAAATTAATCCGAATCCAAATATGAATTAATTCAGATTTTAAAATGGGTCACATGGTCAAAAGAGTGGGTGGGGGTTATAGTGCCCAATGAGTGGAAGCTACCACAAAAATTTCAAAGGAATTGGGCAAACTGCTGATTTTTGGTACATTTTTGAAGTTTGCGCTTCTTTCAGATTTTCCCCGTAGGGTATGATGGAGGTTTCAGGAAAAGTATAACTTCACATAGGGGGGAGGGGTGGCTCAGAGTGGAGTGTGGTTGGTGGTAGTGCCCAGTTGGTACAAGGAAACTACCACAATTTTTAAAGAGGAATTTGGCAAAGGGCTGATTTTTAAAGAATTAATGAAGTTACGAGTCTTTCAGGTTTTCCTCGTAGAGTATAATGGAAGTTTCTGCAGTCCCATAACTCCACTTGAGGGGCACTGGGGTGGCCCAGAGCAAGTGGCGGTGTAGTGCACATAGGGTGCCAACCACCCACATGGGTTGCCAACCCATGAAGTACAGGGTTTTGTTGTTCTAGAAGTGTTCTGAGAGTAGATTCTCTAGTAGCATATGAGAGTGGATTCATGGTTTTTCATTAAAAATCTCATTTGCTACCAGAGAATCTAAACGTAACACCTCAGAAACAACAAAGCCCAGTACCCCAATGGGTTAGCAATCCAGGGGGGTGGTTGGCACCCTCTGTGCACTACACCACCACTCGCTTCGGTCCATCCCAGTGCCCCCCAGGTGGAGTTATGGGGCTGCTGAAACCTCCATTATTCCCTATGGGGAAAAATTGTAAAGACGTGTAAACCTCAAACATTCCCAAGAAATCAGCCCTTTGCCCTATTTAGAATCTGGGTGCACCACCCTTGGGGCACTGCCACCCAACCCACTGTTTTGCCCCTGAAGCCCCACATAATCAAGTTGAAAGAGTGAAGAGAATGATGAACAACAACAACACTTAATTTGTTGGCACAGTTATTTGAGAATTTTGCAGAGGGCGTGAGCCTGTCCCTGTGGCACTAGCACAGCAGCACAACCCATTTGTGGATTCAAGCAATCTTTCAATAAAAACACTCCCTCCCCATGGAACAGTGACCACAGGTCATTTGAGATCGCAAGATAGACCAATGAACTGCCTTGTTACTATGGAACAGCTTCAAATGTTCATTTAACTGAAGTGGAGTGAGCCGTAGCCCAAACAAATCAGCTTACTGTTCAGAATTGTTGAGATTTATCATCACTGCATTTAAGAAAGTGCAAAACCATGGATCATGGTTACAAGAAAGAGAGAAGCAACTAAGATTCCTGGGGATGTCAATAGATTGACAGGGGTATTCTGCACCCCCTCCTTTTGTCTCCTGTAATCCTATGTGGATGACATGTCCCTGCAATGGCAAAAGTTGTGAACCACTGGCTTAGACATCATGCCCCACCAAATTACATTGTGGCCTAAATTACATTAGACTGCTCAACTTGGGCAACAAAACGTAGATACCACTATAACTCATAAAAATCAGAAGAAAAACAAAATAGCTCTTCAAAAGAGCCCTGAACAAGTCAAGAGATTCTTTCTAAACCTTTGGAAAGAAAAACCTGTGCAATTTCAGAACTTTCCTAACCAGCTTCTCGAAAAGCTTCTCCACACAATTTATATCATGGCTTTTAGCAAGAGCTTTGGAATTGCATTGAGCTCCCAAAGATATTTGGGTATTTCTGTCTCAAAATGCTGTTCTCCAAATCCCTTTGCAAGGTCAGTTTGCATTTCAATCACACTGAATACAACACATACTTAACTAAACCAGTCATGCTCAACAGCTTTTTGCATATCTTATCTTCTGCTAATCACTCAGTGCCTCAGCTGGAGTGGAGAGAGTCAGAGAAGTCAATTTGAATTGCTATGCTTTCCTGAAGAACAAAGCATTCTGTCCGAAACACAGTCATTTTGATTTGGAAACAAAAATCTCTGGTTTTTAATTCTTGATTTTGTTTTACAAAACATTTTGTACCCAAATCAAAATGCACAAGCCTAAAACTGATCCTTTAGCTTGAAATGCTGCTACATCTCAGGCAACAGGAATGCCAATATTTCAAGTGCTGGAGGAGGAGGAGGAGGAGGAAAACAGGGATGGAAAAACAGAGACCTCTCTCCTCTCTGCCACTAGAAATGCAGGATAAGCCACCAGGGCTGCCATAGAAGCCAAATAAGTTGGCGTAGGGGCTCATCACAAGAGATTGAGAGAGGATTCAGACTGTCACACTCCTAACAAGGTCTTCAAGAATGCAACAGGATCCAAACTGGGCTCAGAATTGATCCTGCTATGTTCTGATTATTGAAAAATAACTTGGTTTCCAAAGTCCAATTCCAGATCAAACCTGGGGGAGGGGGCAGATTCCACCTGTCACTAGTTATTGGCGGCTGAGACGTCTTCCAACACATGCATGTGCGATCCCTATTTAAATGTTCTGTATTCTGGGAAATAACTTGGATGCCATGGCATGAGAGAACAGAAACTAGTGCTGAAATTAGTAAATAACTGATAAGATTAAATATTCCTCGCCAATGTAAAATGTGGGTATTAATACATCAATATCCATGAAAATATTTCACTGCAGTTAGTATTGCTGTAAAAAAAAGTATACATCTGTTGATTTAAGCAGCATGACTTGCAAAAAGGTTATTTTTCAGAATTTAGTCAAAAGAAACTGCTTTATTACTAAGCTTTTAATTATGACCTGCATTGAGATTATTTAATATTTATTTTAATTGGTTAGACATAATTAGTTTTTAACTCAATCGGGGGTTCCCCCCCCCACTAAAGGCCAATATCCTAACTAATGCTACATTTATGCAGCCCAAAAAAGTTCATGTGCAGTGGCTGCATTCCCACTTCTGAAGAATGGATGCTTGCACAAGGAGGTGTTTTACACCAATCTCTTCTTTCCCCAAGCACTCTGTGTAATGCACAAATATGTCCCTGTGGGCTGCATGATCCTTGGGGATGTATTTGCACGTCACACAGAGCACTTCTGGTGGAAGAGAAGATTGGCAAAAACTGGGCCTCATCATACATGCACACTCAAGCTTCAGAATGGGAACTCAGCAGTAGCACATGTGCTTTCTTTTGGCTGCACTTGTGCAACATTAATTAGGAAGTCAACCAATAAGCTGAAAACAACTCTAGCCAAAACTAACAATGAATAGATAAGGCACTAGGGAGGTATTATCACATTAAAAATGTAGTTGGGATTTCATTTTTTCCTGGTGGGCCAAGAAATTGAGCCTTTGTGTTTTACCTGCACTGTTATTTTAGCATGCATATTCGTTTTTGGAACTAATTTCTCATTTTGCAGTGGTTTGTAAAATTCATAATTTGCACTGTGGTGGTTAATTAAGTTACTGTGTGTCCCTGTAGTGATTGGTGTTGGGCTTCCAATCTACATATCAAGAGCTATTTGTTGAGGTTTGTTAATAACTTTAAATAGGCTTGAGATTTTTGCAACCTGCTTGTAGGCAATTTGTGCACAGGGAGAAATGAAAGATGAAATTTGCTGGATGAATAATGGCAGGAGAATTGTTTATGCAAACCTTCTAGGAGAATGTGTTTGATGCAGCAGAAACAACCAGCAGCACTACAAACTACTGACTAACATTGGCAAGAATTATTGACTTCATCACAACTTCTTTGCTGCTTGCAGTATCTTCTATTATGGTCCTTACTAGTTATTTCAGGCCCGTTAAATTAACGGGCGCTAGGAGAGTTGTGCGCTCCGGGGCCCCCGCCGCCATTTCCTCTCCCCCGGCCCGCCGGCCTCCCCTTTCCGGCTTCCCCCGCCACCTCCTCAGCCTGTCTGGCGGCGGTGGCTGCGGCGGCGGCTCTGACGCCGCCTCGCCTGGCTTCTTCCTCTGCCTCTTCCTCTTCATCTGGTGGGGGGACCTCTTCCCCCCGCCTGGCTTCGGTGCTGCCGCCAGGCCTCGGCCGCGGCTTTGCCGCCGCCTCGGCCAGCGTCCCCCGCCGCCTCTTCCCCCCACTTGGCTTCGGCGCCACCGCCAAGCCTCGGCCACGGCTCCACCGCCGCCTCAGCCGCACCTCGGCCAGCTTCCCCCGCCGCCTCTTCCCCTCGCCCGGCTTCGAGGCAGCTGCTTCTCCTTGGCCGCCACTTCTCCTCCTCCAACATGGCCGCTGTGTCTCTGCAGCCGTATCTTTCTCGGCCGTTCTGGGCATGCGCTCCGCGGCCACTGCTTCTCCTCCTCCAACATGGCCGCCATGTCTGGGCATCCTTCTCCTCGACAGCCGCTTCTCCTCCTCCAACATGGCCACCGTGTCTCTGCGGCCGTATCTTTCTCGGACGCGCATGCCCAGAACGGCCGAGAAAGACACGGGCACAGAGACACGGGATCACACCTAAGCCTTTTATTATAGAGGATGGGACAGATTTTGTATGTTTGGAAAGTGTATGTCGCAGTAGTTGCTTATGGAATTTAAATTTATTTATGATATTTCTACTGGTCTTCTGCCATACTTTGAGGGTGCAGGGACCTAAACGGCTCTTCCAGGGGTGTTTACACATGCAGCCTTTTAGGAGAATGGTCTTTAGCAGGTTCCTATTTATTTTTTACATTTATAGCCCGCCCTTCTCCCAAGGAGCCCAGAGCAGTGTACATGGTTATGTTTCTCCTCACAACAACCCTGTGAGGTAGGATAGGCTGAGAGATACTGTATGTGACTGACCCAGAGTCCCCTTCTACTAGTCTTTCCTACTGCTACATCCTAGTTTTCTCATGGGCCCTGGGACAAAAAGCGAAGATGGGCCCCTGCGCCGCTCCTTCTTCACAGAAGCAAAGCAAAGAGAAGAAAAAGCTGTCACCCAGCTTGGGGAGGGGACATGCTGGCCCCAGGGATATTTGTCCCCTCTCCTTGTTCAGTTGGAGCAGTGCCCTGGACGTGAAACTACACCGAGGCTACAAAGGATTGCTTACCTTTTACAACTGTACTTTGGCAAGATGCACCCCACCCCTCCTAACTCTCCATTGGAGCTTCACATTTCTGTAATCATCATTCTTTTTAAAAGAAGACTGGCCACTACAGTGGTTAGAAGTATGAAGCGAATGGTAGGCACTAGTTCAGGGCTGGGCAAACTTGGCCCTGCAGATGTTGTTGAACTACAACTCCCATCTTTCCCAGCCACAATAGGCTTGGGATGATGGGAGCTGTAGTTCAACAACCGCTGGAGGGCCATGTTTGCCTACCCCTGCACTATTTGCAGCCCTCACCTGATAGAGTATGTGTACAGGGACAAGAGAAAGGGTGAGCTAGGGCAGGGCTGAAAGTTGGCCACCAAGAACTTTTGACCAAGTATGGGAGCCTGTCTTACTTCACCAAATTTTGGCAAAATTATCTCACCAATTTTGTATTTTTGTGGGAGTGCAATTTTCAAGATGGGGACAAAACTCATGTGTGATCCCCTGGCCCTCTTTTGGCTAGTGGACACCATTTTCTTCTTCTAGAATTCCCCAGAGCAGTGCTATATCAATTTAGTTACATATCTGCACGCACCCCTAAAATATCATCCCCATCCCAGAAAATCACTGAAATGCTTTCCCATTTTCATAGTCTGCAAAGCAGGCTGCCAAAGTGAAGGGAGCATTTAGACCAGCCCTACATTGAGGACCTTTTTGCTCACAGAACTTTCTAGAAAGTCCCACTTCTGGCCTACACAGGTGCAATCACATCTGTAGCTGCACGGATTACCACTCAAAAACCAATTATAGGAATCCCACTTTATTTTTATGGAAGTCTGGCAATTAGCATACCGAGCAAACATCCTCACATTACAGTTCCAGAGAGAGAGAGCTTCAGTTGACCCAACCACATTTTCCACTTCTTGCTTCAAATATTATGTTAAAAAATTATTTTATGTTAAAAAATTGTTTCAGCACCTAGACCACATAATCAGCATGGGTGCAAGTACAGGGGCACTGTTAGACATGGACCTGGGGGCTCTCTTAGTGGCCCCCATGAAGTTCCCCAAGGGAAAAGATGACCCCTTTTATATTTGGGGCATGGTTTGGCCTAGAGTTCTGAAATTTGGCACAGATGTAGAACACATTATCAGGACACTGTGTATTAATTTTGAAGTGGATTGGTCAATTCTTTGATTTTTAAATGATTTTTTGAATTTAAAAAAACCCAGGTCCTATAAGTGACCGGTTTCATGGGATAACATTGAAAAAAACTTCTGAAACTGAAGTCCCCCCACCACACCATCATTCCACCCCCATGTAGATGAATCTGCCCATTGCCTTCATAAAAAGGGTAAACATTACCCCCTTTTCACACACCCCTTTTATATTTCCAGAAAGGCTTGGCCTAGAGTTCTGAAACTGGGTACAGATGTAGGACAGGTTAGCAGGACAGTGTGTATTGATCTTGAAGTGGATTGCTCAGACTTCAAAAAAGTACTATAAGTAGCTTGTATCATGATAGAAAATTACAAAAACTTCTGGAACTGAAGCCCCCTACTTTGGACCATTATTCCATTCCCATGCAAAGGATTATGCCCTTTGCTTTCATAAACAAGTGGAACATCCACCCACCCCATTTGTTGCCCAACCATTTACATTTCCAGAATGGTTGTGTTTGAAGTTCTGAAATTGGGCACACAGGTAACCCAAGATGGCAGGACTCTCTATGTTTATTTTAAGGAAATCATTCAATCAGATTATTTTAATGAATTTTCTCCTACTGTAGTAAAGCTGCCAGAAAGAGTTATCTCTATCCATAGAGTACTTCACACCTAGTGAAAGTGGAACTAATTGTTACATCTGAATAAACAAACAAGATTTATTTATTTTTACTATGCTCAAGTTGGTTTGTAATTTAAAAGGTCTGCATGAGAATGGTGAAGTAAGGTGCATGTATTGTGCATGTGCAGAAAGCGGTTTTCCTGGTTCAGTTTGAATCTGAATCAGGTTCAAATTGGAATGGGCTGGCTCAATTTGGACACCTTTGATCCAGTTTCTGGTTCAGTTCAAGCTCAAGCCAGTTCGGAACCGGCTTGAAGCCCTACTGGCAAAGATGGATCCAGTGAGTATCCCCCTTAACCTGTAAGGGGGGGGGCTTCCCTAACCTTTACATAAAGTTAAAACAGAGTACTTACAAGTTGCTCTGGCTGTGGTGGCCATGAAGTGTGGGGGGTGGCAGTGATGCCAATGGGCCGTGTGCATGCATAGAGGTGAAAAAAAAATTGCCAGAAATTGCTATTTCAGTGATCCGAAATAGCCTTAACCAGGCCCAGGAGACTCTGGGGAAGGCCGGTGGGGGTTGGGGGAGCTGCCGCTGCCCACCCCCTGCAACTGCCGCTGGAGCGACTTTTAAGTACTCTGTTTTAACTTTATGTGATGGTTAGGGCAGTCCCACCCCCCGCCCCTTTACAAATAAAGGGTGATCCTCACCACATCATCCTCTGCCGGTAGGGCTTCAAGCCGGCTCCAAACTGGCATGATCGATTCAGTTTGAACCAGGTCTGGTTGGGCTCAAGGTCGAGCATTTGAGCCATGCCGGTTCAAAGTTGAGCCGTCTCGATTTCAAGCCAGCTCACACATCCCTATGTGTTGTGGTTTTAATTTATGTTCCTTAGGGTTTGGACTATATGTCCAAAGTGGTTTTGTGTTTGAACTGTGGAGCAAGGGATGTTACATCCCAGTTAGTTTGTGAATGGTCAAGAAGCTGTGAATCCATTGCAGCTTGATTGATTGATCGATAATTGATTGATTGATGAAGTGATGTCAAGTCGGTGTCAACTCTTAGCGACCTCATAGAAAGATTCTCTCCAGGGTGATCTGTCTTCAGCTTGGCCTTTATGGTCTCTCAGCGGTGCATTCATTGCTGTTGTAACCGAGTCCATCCGCTTTGCTGCTGGTTGTCCTCTTCTTCTCTTTCCTTCAACTTTTCCCAGCATTATGGATTTTTCAAGGGAGCTGGGTTTTTGAATAATGTGTTCAAAGTATGATAGTTTGAGCCAGGTCATTTGCGCCTTGAGTGAAAATTCTGGATTGAATTGTTGTATGATCCATTTGTTTGTTCTCCTGGCTGTTCATGGTATCCTCAAAAGTCTTCTCCAGCACCAAAATTCAAAGTGTCAATATATTTTCTATCTTGCTTCTTCAGAGTCCAGCTTTCACAGCCATAGTGTGTCACAGGAAGAAACATTGTCCGATCAATTATAATCTCTGTTGGTATAGACACATCATGGCATCTAAATATCCTTTCCAAGGCCTTCATTGCAAACCTACCAAGTGCTAGTCTTCGGTGTATTTCTTTACTGCTGGATCCTTTACTGTTTATGGTCAATCCTAAAAGGCAGAAGCTATCCACCACTTCAATGTCTTTATTATCAACAAGTGAATTTTAGCCCGTTGAAAAACGGGCGCTAGTAATGCTTTCGGCCCCCGCCGCCGAACCTCCCAGCTGCCCGATCCCACCATTTGTACAGGAAAGAGGAGCTCGCCAGCAGAGCTCCTCTTTCTGCAAAGGCTCTTCTCAAACTGGCGCTTTGAGCGGAAAGGACGCCCTTTCCGCTCAAAGCGCCAGTTTGAGAAGAGCCTTTGCAGAAAGAGGAGCTCTGCTAGCGAGCTCCTCTTTCCTGTACAAATGGTGGGATCGGGCAGCTGGGAGGGCGGTTCGGCGGCGGCATTTTTCAGGGCCAATTTGGCCCTTAGTAATTTGGCGGGGGGACGGGAATGGTGGGATCGGGCCCCAAGGTTACCCCCCCGCCCGGCTTTACTGGCGGCGCCAGGCCTCGGTGGCGGCTCCGCCGCCACCTCGGCCAGCTTCCCCGCTGCCTCTCTCCTTTATTTGCGGCGGCCGCTTCTGGCCCCGCCGCCGCCTCACCCGCACTCCCGCCGCCAGTTGCCCCGTCGCGGCCACCGCCACCTCTGGCCGTGGCCACGGCTGCGCCGCCGCCTCTCCCGCACTCTCCTCCTGGCGTAGGCGGCGGCCACTTCTCCTTCTCCCGGCCCCAACATGGCCGCCGGGTCCTGCCGTTCGTGCCTCCCTTGCCCTGTTCTGGGCATGCCCAGAACAGGCCAGGCACGAACGCACGCTTGGTGTCCGTCCACGGACAGACACCAAGCGTTTTATTAGAGAGGATTCTGAGGCTGGTTACTGTACCCATTGTCATTAGTTTAGTCTTCTTTACTTTCATTGCAGCTTGTGTAGTCTTTCTTTCTTTCTTTCTTTCTTTCTTTGAAAATGCACTCTGGCCCAGACTTGTGGGTTTGTGGTGAAATGTATATATACATGAAGACATGAAGCATGCTTATTTTGCATGGGAGCCGGGCAGCAGGGGGTGGTGGGGCTTAGCTCATTAGGTCCAGTGTCCAGAATTACCTAGATGCACTTCTGTGCATGTAACCTGGCTAGGAGTCGGTGAGAAGAAAACAGAAGATATTGGTGAAGATTTAAGTATGGGTAATTCTGGAAGCTAGACTACTTGACTTAGTGTAGGTCATGTTTGTCAGATTGTCAGTCTATAAACATGAATCCACTCCAGCTAATTTTGCATCTGGCTAGCAATGTGCTCAGCTCCAATCTTGCCATGGGGAGAAAGAAACACCTGTCTTTGCTTCCTTGTATTAGGAAATGTGTCAGACCTGTCAAACTGTAGAGTTGCATCCGCATTTTCAGACCAGACAGTATTTATAAAAATTGGCACTGCCTCCATACGGATAGATGTGGAGAATTACCCCTTTTAAAATTCAGGAGGTTTCCTCCATGGGCAAGCTCTAGGCTATTTCATATAGCGTTTCCTACTAAAGTTCTCACCACCCACCTAGCCTCTACCTCCTTTCTGGCCTTTCAGAAAATTCCAGCCACTTCTTATTTGAATCTTGTTACCTTACCTTTAAAAAAAAAATGCCTTCCCATTGCCCCACTTTTCACTTTCCCCCCTTCTTGTGTGTCTCTCTCATTGAGAACATCCACATGAAATGTGCTATATGACTTGTGCTGTGTTCATGCTGTACTGGTCCACGAAAAAAATAAGATTTGCATCTTTTTTATTCATGGAAGTCCAAAGGCAGTGTTGCCAAATGGTGGGCAGCAAAACACTAAATGGGTCGTGGCAGAGCTGGGCAGTATTGAAAATTCATGGATTTGAAATTTATTTTTCAAATTAAATTTAAATTGTATCTTGTATCTGAAATAGCCATTTTAAAAAATGGTATTTTATACTGGAAAATTGAAATTATGTTTTTTTCCTTATCATATTTTTGGGTTTTTCTGTATTTTGTAGGAAATGCAAGAAATCCTTCTGGATGGTGAAAAGAGAAATCAGGGGAATAATGTTTTGCTGGGGCTTTCTTGCAGATTTTAGATTGCTCTTTGCTTATGTTCAATGAGTCCAAGAGATCAGAAAAATGGAGAGCTCTACTCAAGATGTCACAAGTGAAAATAGGAGAATGCTTGTAACATCCTAGGTCTCGTACAAAAGCTCAGGGCCTCAGCTGCCCCCTACAGCTTCTCTATTAACGTTGGTGAAGGCTTTATTCATCAGCTGTATGTTAGACCTAAGTAAGAAGATACGTGTATTATACGATCACCTGCTCCTGTTATTGTTTCTAATGTAGAAATACCAGCCACGGGGAGAACAGTCCTGAACAAGATCATGACATCAGGGAAGGGGAGGGATTTAACTTTTTGCCTTGGCACAGTCTGAGTTTGGATTGGGTGGGCCCACAGCTATTTGCACTGGTACCAAAACTCTCATTGTGACCAAAAGCAACCAATAGCTGCTATGTGAGGATCTGAATCCTTACTATGGTGGGCCAAAGGGTTAAAGCTGTCCTCTCCCCACATCACAGTCCTAATCAGGATTTTGAACCCCAGAACTATTTTTAAATTAAAACAAGCACAGAAGCAGATGGTCATGTGATAAAAGGAGGAGAAGGAGAAGGAGAAGGAGAAGAAGGAGAAATAACTTTATTTGTTAGCTGCCCTGTAACAAATTGTTATCACAACATAGCATTAAAGCATCAAGTAAAAACACATAAAATCACAACACATTAAAAAAAAACCCACAATATCTTTATTTATTTTTCTCCTAGGTGTACCCCTGGCTAATCCCATGCGTGACAGCTCTCGTGAGAGTTCATGAGCAGAAGCACCATGGTGATTGGGCAGTGGGGATTCCATATGCAGATATGGGGAGGAGCCTATGATGATTAAGGTCAGTTGGAATGCAACTGTTACTGGTTGGAAGATGTTCTTAACTGAAGAGGGGAGAAGAATATATATATTATAGATAGATAGCAGGCGCAGGCCGTGAACGTGCCTCTGGGGGGCGGGGTCGGCGGGCGGCTTTTGTAAGTGTAAATGGAGCCAGTGCTCCATGTCGCCCAGCAGCCCCTGCTGTGGGAAATCGCCTCCGCCACTCACCTGGCTCTCACGGAGGTGAGCCCCATCCAGCGGCCAGGTGAGTGGCAAAGGCGATTCCTCGCCGTGGGGGCTGCTGGGTGGCATGGAGCACCGGCTCAATTTACACTTAAAGAAGCCGCCCGCCGTCCCCCCGGAGGTGCGTTCATGGCCCACAATAGATAGATAGTAGGGTTCTGCGAAGAGAGGGAGGGGAAGAGAGAGAAAAGGAAGAGCGGAGGGACGGGCCTGAGCCTGTCAGCGATCTGAGGGGAACGAGCAGCCATGGAGGCGGTGGTAGCAAGGAAGAGCCCAATCAACCACTGCTGCTGTTTGGGGCTACTGAGGCCATTGGCAGAGGGAGGCAGGCAGGCAAGGGATGGGCCCGGGCCTGTCAGCGGACTGAGGGGAATAAGTGGCCATGGCAGTGGTGGCAGCAAGGAAGGGCCCAGACAAACGCTGCTGCTTCTGTGGGGAAGAGCAGGAGTGGGGCTCAGGTGAGGGTGGGGAGGTCTCTGGAGATAGGGAGCTGCAGCTTGGCCCATACTACTACTACTACTACTACTACTACTACTACTACGAATATTTATATACCGCTCTTCAACCAAAGTTCTCAAAGCAGTTTAAATAGAGATACATAAATAAAAACGATGGCACTCTGTCCCCAAAGGGCTCACAGTCTAAAAAGAAACATAAGATAAGCACCAACAGCCACTGTAGGGATGCTGTGCTGGGGTTGGATAGGGCCAGTTGCTCTCCCCCTGCTAAATAAAGAGAATGGCCACTTTTTAAAAGGTGCCTCTTTGCTCAGTTAGCAGGGGTTAGCAATAGGCACCACAATGCTGCAGCTGCAACCAAGAGGGGTGAGGGGATGGATTAAAGGGATAGAGGAGTGACCAAGAGGAGTGAGGGGGATGGAAGCAACCAGATGTAGGAGGAGCAGGCGTGGGGGTGAGGGTGGAGAGATATCTGAGGTGAGGGGAGCAATCACGTACTAGTGTGCAGATGCTCCACTCAGGTTAAGCTAGTGTATATATAATCTGTAAGCAGCACATGGGATCTGTATGTGTGTGACTGGAAGCCCTGGGACAATCAGAGCTCCCTATCACTAATATAGACCCTATACCTGTACAGTTTAGTATACACAGAGGGCTCATTCTTACTCTTCACTAAACATGTGGATGTTGGGTGGTCCCCTTTCACATGTACAGTGTGTGGAAAGAAGGTGCAAATAGGGCTTGAGGAACTCCTACCAGGAGATGAGTTTTGTGCCCTCATTTCACAGCTTCCACTGAAAATTGAAGCCGTTTTCCTAACATAGGCATTTGCAGGACCTTGCTGAGTGATTTATTTCATATTTGCTCTGTTTTAGTTTAACTGTTTTGTTGTTTCTACATAGTGATTTTTAAGCAGTTTATTTGATTGTCCAGGGCTTGTACATTACCTCAAAGATTGGTGTGCTGGAAAAGCCACAAAGGCAGTAGAAATCCACAATGTATGAAGCATGCTTAGTGGTTGTTTTTTAAAAATGGGTCACAGTGTCCTGAGAATAGAGTTGAATAGTTTCCCTCTGTTTAACAGATTGCTTACTCATGTTGTGGCATCCATGTCCATTAATCAAACCAATTAATTGATTAGACAATCCAAAAGGATTTTTTAAAAGTGCCTCCAATTAATTGGGTTCCATTTTAGAGAAGATAGCCCCCTTCTCTCTCCCGTCTTCTAAACTGGCACCTGCTACTATCTTCCCCCTGCCCTGAGGTGACACAGCGCAAGGCACAGAGGCTCAGAACTCCTTTGACTACCAATAGTACTGGACCTTTTTTCATCTCTTGGAGGAGTCAACTTGACAAGGAAAAGCCTGATTTGCCCACCAGCCAGAGAAGATTGCACTTCTGAACAAGCTTGGCCTGAAATTCTGCAGATTTCCTTGAGATTAAACCCTATTTAAAGCAGTGAGATTTATCTTCAAGCATCCTGATTCAGAAATCATGTTCCTTTTCTGCAGAAAGGTTTTGATCAAATACAGAATTGTGCAGAAATTTAATTACATGACTAAAACCCTTACAATTAATCCACTGAAACATCTTGTAACCCATGCTGTAACTAGGAGCCTTATGAACTGTAATGGTAGGGAATAAAGACAGAAAACCCATTCTTAATCTGGTAAATAAAGGATGTCATGAGTTCCTCTCCTCACTGCCTTAACTAACAAGTAGAGCATGTTTCTGTAAGTTCTTCAGAAACTTCTGGGAGCTTGTTACAGAAACAAGCAAAGAAGGGAGCTACCTTAGATCAGATGCAGAAGGAGGTCTGCAAATATGTCATTTTATGGACCTGTTTCTATTTGTTAGAGGTAATGAGGAGAGTATCTCTCTTAGGAATGAGGCAAGACTAGGCAAGTTGTCTTGTGTTGTGGAGTATTTTAAATTTGGGAGTAAGTTGGGCTTAATTTGGAAGCGTAATCTTGAGTGAAGTGTAATATTGTAAAATTCTGTGGCCTATCTATCTATCGATCATCTATAATATTTCTATACCACCTGTTATGTACGTTCCTAGGTGTTGTACATAAGTAAAAATACAATATAAAAACAGGATAAAATGATTAAATTATGATATATGATTAAAATTAATTAAAAGCCTGAGAAAACAGATGTGTCTAAAGGGTCTTTTTAAAAACAGCCAGAGATGAGAAACTCTTCTTTTAATAGGGAATGCATTCCAGTGCCCCTGGGCAGCCACAGAGAAGGCCCAGTCCTGAGTAGCCACCAATAGGGATGTGCACAGAACTGGTTTGGAGGCCCTTTATGGCCGGCGTTTCCTCTGGTTCAAAGGTGGGGAGAATAGCTTTAAGGGTGGCAGAGGGTGCATATATCCCCTCCCTCCACTTTCCCCCCACTGGTGCTCTGTTTGCAAAGTCCCCGTCAGGGCGGCAGTGTACCTCCCTGCCACCCCATGCCCTCTTTGGCTGGAAGTGGTGGGTGCAAATGTGCATGCCAGGCACACGTGCACCTGCCACTTACAAACAGAGCGCCAGTGGGGAGGAAATGGGGGGAGGGGTAAGTGCACCCTCCCCCGTCCTTAAAGCTATGCCCCCCCTTTAAACCAGCCCCTGCCAGTTTCGTACACATCCCTAGCTACTAAACGAGCCAGCAGTAGCCATAACCCAACCTCCTCAGATGATTTTAATAGGCAGGAGGGTTCATGACAAGGGAGGCACTCTCTTAAATACCATGGACCCAAGCATTAAGGGCTTTATAGGTAATGACATATATATGACTATATTTAAGTATATGTGTTTGAAAAGAGAAGCTTCTGGGAGCTTGTTACAGAAACATGCAAAGAAGGGAGGTACCCTAGATCAGATGCAGAAGGAGGCCTGAAAATATTTCATTTTATGGACCTCTCTCTATTTGTCACAGGGACTGTAATCAAGTGGTATCTTCATTATCCTTGAAACAAGTTGCATTCACCACATGATCTTGGCCAAGGGCAAGAGAACTCTTTCAATGGGTTTTTTAAATCTCTCTCTACCTCCTCTCTATCATACAAGAATTGATTGATTGATTGATTGAGCACATTTATAAACCACCCCAAACTCATGTCTCTGGGCAGTTTACAATAAATCAACACAGATTAAAACATTAAAACAATTTAAAAACAATAACAAATTATAGAAGTCTAATTAAAAGCCTGGATGAATCAATATATTTATTTATTATTTCTCTGTGTAAACCGCCCTGAGCCATTTTTGGAAGGGCAGTATAGAAATCGAATTATTATTATTATTATTATTATTATTATTATTATTATTATTATTGACTATTGCAATGCGCTCTACGTGGGGCTGCCTTTGTACGTAGTTCGGAAACTTCAATTAGTTCAGAATGCGGCAGCCAGATTGGTCTCTGGGGTAACCCGGAGAGACCATATTACGCCTATTTTGAAACAATTACACTGACTGCCGATATGTTTCCGGGCAAAATACAAAGTGCTGGTGATTACCTTTAAAGCCCTGAACGGCTTAGGTCCAAGTTAACTTGGAGAGCGCCTTCTTCTGCACGATTCCCACCGCACATTAAGGTCATCTGGGGAGGTTCGTCTCCAGTTGCCACCGGCTTGTCTGGTGGTGACTCGGAGGCGGGCCTTCTCTGTGGCTGCTCCAGGGCTGTGGAATGCGCTCCCTGCGGAAATCCGTAATTCGAGTTCTCTGTTGGCCTTCAGGAGGGCCCTTAAAACACATTTGTTTGGCCTGGCTTTTCAGGGCTTTAATAAATAAATAAATAAATAAATAATTTTTTTTAAATTTTTTAATTTGATTTAGGGTTTTTAATTACTTAACACACACACACACCGGCCTTGTGCAGATGGGAAGGAGTTTGTCCCAGCCTGTCCTGCACGAAGACCAGGAAGAGTTCCGTTTGACCCTTTTGGTCAAGGGGCGGGGTTTCGGCCAGGATTGGCCGATCCCTGCCCCATTCTTCATTCATTCTTCATTCTCTTTTCAGTTGGGACCAGGCAACCACAGGAGAAGGAGCTCTCCCCTCCCTCCCCCCCGGTACAGAGCGGGTCTAGCGACTGGCCACCTGAAGGGGCCGAGTAGGAATTTTTTGCTCCCAACGCATTGGCCACTGTTGGGTTTTTTTTCGCCCACTCCGTTCTGTGTCCTGGGTGCGTAGTTAAGAGTTAGGTCAGCCACAATGGCAGGAACAGTGTGGGCGGGGTGGTAATTTGAGGGTTAGAACATCGGTGAGCACCCTTGGATATGTAAAAGGGGTGATTGGTTAATTGCTCCTTTGTAGCCTGTGCGGCACGGGGAGAATGATTGCCATGAACCCTGCTTCAGGACTTCTCCAACCTTTGGGCTGTGCGGTCCGGGGTGGACGAATGCCTAGAAGTATCCAGATCCTCTCTTACAGAAGGTGGGGTCGGCTTTGAAGGAATTGGGTGGAATGTACCTGCCCATTCCCGAGCCAGGGTGTGTCTCCCAGTAGGGCGCTGGGTAGGATTTCAGAATTCTGACTTGCTTCTATTGGCCCGCACTGTTCTCTAAGGGTGATTAATCACCTGGTGTTCCAGTCTGCCATGCTTTGTGTAATAGATAACAAAGTTGTGGCCCTTTTCTTCTATACTAAGTCTACGTGTTTTCTTGAGCTGGGGTCTGGGGACAATGTTTAATTTTTGTTTTAAAATGTTTTTAAATTGTTAGTTGTTTTATTGTTTTTAATTTGTTTTAGCTTTTCATTGTTTTATGAGTTGTTTTAATTGTAAACCGCCCTGAGCCATTTTGGAAGGGCGGTATATAAATAAAATAAATAAATAAATAATTATGATGATGATGATGTCTTAACAGCCCTTTTAAAAGGGTCAGAGATGAGGAGGCTCTCATTTCAGCAGGTTGCTCATCCCAAAGACTCAGGGCAGCAATGGAGGAGGAGAAGGCCTATCCTGGAGTAGCCACCACCAAATGAGCTGTCAATAAGCAGTGGAGTGCATAACAGAGGCCTAAGCTGTTCAGGGCTTTATGGGTTGGTTAATTGTCACGACCAGGATATACTTTGTCTTGGAAATACAATGTCAAATGATTACCTTTCAGACAGTGTTGAGCTTAGAATCTTTCTATTTTCCTCTCTGTTCTACCTGCCTTTCCATTTCCACTTCCTATCTCTGATTGCTTCTGAGTTTTTAACTGCAAAAGATCCCAAGGTAGGCTGTCGGACAGGGCTGGATGCAGATTTTTTAATGCACCCGTAACAAACTGCCCTCCATAGCCTCCCCCCCCCCACCTAGGTCCCCCTAACTTTTATGATGGGGCTTGTTTTGGAGGATGAGTGTGAGGGAGGAAACGATAACAGATTCTCCCTTGGTAGAGGGAATCATGCCTCAACCATACCCAAAAGCTTTGGGAACAGAAGTGGTCTTGGGGACTGGCAGTGGGCCTTTCTGAGGACCCTGGGCCCTCACCAGTTGCACAGCAATGCCAACTCCTGATGTCTGGCAAAGGCTGAGGTAGGAAAACAGCAGCAGTATAATTTGAATAACAAAGTGAAAAGTGGATATGGTTGTAGGAGTTACACAAGTCCTCTCTGCAGGTCAACAGCCGAAAACATTTTCCTCCCAACATCCTCCTGTTCATAGGAATAGGCATCCCCCATGTCTGAGCTGTACTAATAGGGCAGGCAATTAAACTACAGCTGGAGTGACCTCTGAAATGCAATGCCTCCGGGTATTATAAATTTTTCCCTGTTAAAGGTTTATATTCCTTCCTTCAGGAACTCATTTTAGAGGGTTTTTCACACTGCAGACTGGATATAATTGGTGCACACTGCAGATTTATTCCTCAAAGAGGTCAGGTAACCAGTGTATTTCACTGTTAGGCTGACTGGGGCTTTTATTCTCTCAAATTATGTTTCTATCAAATGTTCATTTGTCTGCTTTATGGGCCACGGAGGATTTGTACTGCCTGGTGTTTGCAGTGATTGGATCCGCCAACCAAGTTTTCTCTTCCTCCAGTTCCACATTTAGGACACTTACGCAAAACCAGAACAGGGCCCGCTGGAGTCATCTTTGTAACCATTGCAGCAGATGTGGAGCAAAAGTTGGCATCTGAATAGGGTTGCAAATTCTCCATGATCAGCCTGGAGTCTCCAAAAAACAGCATCAAACTCCAGGTGGCTATCGAAAACAATCTGAGAGGTTTTAATGACTTGATAGTGTGAGAAACATTGGGGGGAAATCTCCAAGAATAGCTTCAGTTAGGATTGGAAAGCTATATCTGAGTGATGGATGGATGCTAAAGGAAAGAAATTCATATTTCTGTACAAACATGTCCCTTCCCAGAAGGAATCACCTGCCATACAATAATACTGATGTATAATATTTTGATTTACAGTATAAAGCCATTTCAGTCATGGTGCTTTCCATTAAAAGACAAACATACAATTAATCCAACATTAACATCTGTTTCAAAAACTTTTTTTTAGAATGGTCAAGAGGGAAAGGGAACTGAACAAGACTGTGGGGGGATAACTGAGTATCTCTGAGTTTTGCTTGTTCCTGTTTTGCAATATTCCACTGCAAGATATGTGCCACTGTTCAGTTTTAAAAGAGGCTTGACTCTTTAGTAGGGGAAACTTTAAGTCCAACTGTGTATGCTGTTTTCTCCCATCACTGGCTTCTAGCCATGCACGTGATCACCAAAAGAGAATCCTTTAAAAACATGTGGTGAATATGAAATTCATGAGGCACTTTTTAAGTGAGGAGGCAGAAACAGATTCTGATATCTGGAGGGCAGAGAACTTTACACTGAGAGGCCTGCTACAGTGAAGTGCAATATCTTCACTGTGTGGTTACAGTGTTGGACTAGGACTGAGGAGATCTGAGTTCAAATGGCCATTCAGTCATGAAGCTCACTGGGTGACTCTGAGGCAGTCACTTATCTCTCAGCCTAACCTACCTCACAGGGTTGTTGTGAGGATAAACATAACAATCAATCAGTCAGTCAATCAATCAATCAACTTTATTACAGCCATAGGCCATACAAGGATAAACATAAGCATGTACATCCCTCTGGGTTCCTTGCAGGAAGAGCAGGATATACATGTTAAATAAATAAATAAAATAATATCATTTCATTATGGCAAGTTTTAGCTCTAAAGCTGACCATGTCTAGAGACCCCAGGGTCTGTGGATGATTTAGAAACTTTGGAAAAAGTTGTTTGAATTGGGAAAAGGTTCTTTTTAAAAACTGCCTTGTTGCAACACAGTCACTGAGATCCAGACTATTGTTGCACATGCTTAACATTGTGAGCATGCAGTGGGGGGGGGGGCAATTTTCCCTGATCCTCCCTTCCCTCTGCAGCCCCTGTGTCACCCATAACCATGTCCCTGAGGGCTCCTTAGCCCTCAAGGACATGTTTTGAGGAGGAACAGAGGGGTACAAAGGAAAGGAGAGAAGACCATTGAGCACCTGCAGCATTAATATGGATGTCAGACAGCTTTTCAAAAACTAGAAAAATCCTAAAGTAGTGGATCCATTGCAAGGCGCAGAGAAACAGTTATACAGGTGACCCTCATTATCCGTTGTCCCGGCACCTGCAGTTTCATGCATCTGCAGTTGGGCAATGGAGACCCATCCTCATTATATGAGGTTGAAAAAATGATAAAATTTCATCTATCTGCGGTTCCTAGGTGGCTGGAAATGATCTCCGAGGTTATTTCTGGCCACCATTTTGCTAAACAGGGCCATTTTGTGCTTCTTCCTAAAATAAATAAAAGTTTGATATTTTTATGGAAAATCGGCCAAATTGGGGGCTTGGGGGGGGATTGCTGGACAGCTATAGACTGGGAGAGCATGGCACAGTGTGTTATTTCACTTGTTTCTGCCTCTCTCTCTCTTTGTCCTGACACACACACACACACATACCCGTTACCATTTACTCACGGTCTCATTATCTGCTGTATAATTATCTGGGGTTTTAGCTGAGAACAGAACCCCAGCAGATAACAAGGGCCGCCTGTATTCATAGAATGTTCATTTTAGTGATTAAATTTGTTTACCAGCCTTCCTCCAAGGAGGTCAGGACACAGCATCCATGGAGCTGTCCGATTTTATCCTCACCGTGTGATGTGGTTTAGGCTAAGCGACTAGGCCTAAGGCTATCTAATGAGATTCATGACTGAAAAGAATTTAAACCCAAGTCTTTCCATCCAAATTCAACACTTTTCCAACTATCTCTCATTTATTTATTTTTCCTGAAGCACTCTCTTCCCTTCATGCACTGTGGTAACTTTGCCCCATACTTTGCATTTTCTTCTTAATTTATATGCAGTCCATGTGGAACTGCCACATTGAAGCAGTGATAAAATTGTGTTCTGTTAACATCAAGTAGATGCAGTTCAGAGAACATATGTGTTAATTATACATTTTCTGCAAGCTTCAGTAGTCTATATACACTTAAATATCCACTAGAACAAAGGTGTGTGTGTGTGTGTGTGTTTTCTGGATCTGCATTGCACTTAGTCTGAGCATGCTGTGTTTCCCTCTGTAATGCTTCTTTCTGCCTTGCTCAGTGCCAAATCACCAGCTGCTGTGGACATATTATTGTAGATCCTTAGGCTTCAAAATACTTGACGTTCTGTTTCTGCTAGCCAATTAAAATCGACTTCAGTGCAACATTGCCCCTAGTATCAGGATATCTCAGAGACTGTGGAATTTGTTGACTTTTTAAAATACATACAGAACAAAGCATATGTTCTGGAAGGAAGGCAGCATATTTAAATCTAGGATCTCAGAATCACTAAATGTTGTTATTGTTATATTTATAAGTCCTAGGGCATGATCTGAAGACACATAATGCAGCAACCTTCCTGAAGCTAGCTAAGCAGGTCTGGATCTTGTCAGTGCTTGAATAAGAGATCACTTGGGAACCCTTTGCAGGCCCCCTATGATGGAAGAAAGGTGGAATATAAATGTATTGAATTACCACCTATTAGTGCTGCAGAATAACAGTCTAAGAGAAAAAACATAGGGAAGGGAGAATTGCGTCCTATATAGTGTACTCTGGTACACACAATGGATGGACAGCAACATTCTACGAGCAGAATGGGTGGGAGTGATGACTGCACCTGTTCAGCATGGCTTGTTCTAACTGGAGCTTCTGAACAAGCCAGGATATAAAACTGGGCTTGTTCAAAAACCAGTTATATTAGAAATCCCAGTTTGTTCTGAACCAGAACATTTAACTTTTCTTTCCCTTGTGAAGAAAGGAGCAGGGATAGTACACAAGCCCAAAACTTGTGATTGTTGTGCAGAACCAAGATTAAGCCATAGTTCCATGTGATGTCTGAACTGGACTGCTATAATGTTATAGATTGATCAGTTCCACACAAAGACCAGAAACACATTTCTTGGTAAAAGCCATTCTTTCTCACTCCTTCAGCTGCAACTTTTAAAGTCCCAAGGGCAGTTTAAAAGGCTAAGAGGGATGCTTTATTTCAACTGAATGCATCATGTATCCAAAATGAATAGATATAATTTATAATGAATAGTAGCCAACATTATGCATGAACGATAAATGGTACCAACAGGCACATTTGATCTTGGCCCTTGTGAGTTGACATGTAACCTTTTATTTGTTAAGGCAAGAAATAGCAGGTAGAAGATAAATATTAAGTTTTTTGATGGCTAAGGAAACAAAAGGGTCTACAAAGAATGGGGACAGAGTATATTAGCAATAGAAATCAAATTTCATCTATGTAACACTTTGTTTATTACACCTTAGGAAAGCTGCCCCACAATTTAAAATATATATCCTGAATATTTCTGTTACCATACAGAATTTTTTCAACCAAAAATATTTCTTCAGATACTTTTTAATGTGATTTTAGGTAGGTGTGTGTGTGTGTGTGTGTGTGTGTGTGTGTGTGTGTTTAAATCTAGCACTTAAAATATGTTAGACACTCTACAATAGAGAAAATAAAACAGGTTCCTATTCAAAATGACTTGCACTCTTAAAATAAGCAGAAGCAGGAGGAACAGGAAAAGGCACAAGAAAAGCATAATTATCATAGCCTGGGTCCTCCAAGACATGGAAACATTTGCTTATTCATCCCAGAAATACTTTGGGCAAAGACCAAGCCTACAGATGTTCAGTTCAATAATACATAAAGGCTTGAGTTGAAATACGTAGGTTTATAGGAGGAATAGCTTTTGTAGCAGCTAATTTTAATAAATAAATATTTATTCCAGAAGGCATTTTATTATTCACTCTGCTCTTTTGGGGTGTTCTGCTGGTTTTTATTGCTGTCGGGTATCTTTAGTGTTTCATTTGATTTTTAAATTGTAGGGCTTTTATTATTATTGAAATTTGCATTGGATTTTAGTTGGATTTTTCCAAAGTATGCTACAATGCATATAAACGTAATTAGTTTTCAGAGTCTTTACCCGCTTGCCTGTTCCATTCCCCAGTTCACCCAGTCCAGATTCATCTCATGAATCCCCTCCTCTCCCCTGTAGTTTCTCTCAAAAAAGAGGGAAGGAAATAAGAAAAAAATACCCCATTACCAAATCGTGCCTGTGTGAGTATACAGCAGGGGTGCCCAACCTGTGGCTCTCCAATCGATGTTGGACTACAAATCCCATCATGCCCCAGCCATAATTTATTACAGCTGGGAATGATAGCAGTTGTAGTCAACAATAGCTGAAGAGCCTCCGGTTGGCTACTCTTGAGGGTCAGTGAAAGTTACACACTCTCCTTTTAAAAATTAGCTTGAAAAGCAGGGCATAAATAATGCAAATACATGTATACATTTAATTTATAAATTTATTGATTTATAAATTAATTAATAATTTAAATATAATTATTTAAATATATGATTCAAATAAATGTAAATGCATTAAATAAATGAATAAACGTCACATGTTCTTTGGTCTTGTGCAGACATTCTGATGTATGGGTTTTCAATCCATGTACAATGAACGTGTGTTTATTTTGAATGCATAATGGTTCATTCTCACACTCCGTGGCATTCCCATTCGTCCTAGTGGATTCAAGGTAACTTTACACTGATTCCACCTGCTTACATATGCTGATATCACTAAGTTCCTGGATGCTATCCCACTATGCTTAGATGTGTTTTTATTCTATTTCTTTATTATTTTTATATATCATCAACAATCAGATCTCAAGGAGATTTTCCATTTTGTGCATCCTCGTACCTTCCCATTGGTCAGCTGAAAATAAAAGGAAATGCTAGCCTGATCAGCATTCATTCGTTGATGTTCCCATCCTGACGTTGCCACTTTATGTTTGATTAGCATGACCTAAATCAGAGTAATGAATGTGTAGTTTCCTTGTTATAATATAAAATTATGTGAAATCAAAGCTCTTTGGTATGGGAAGAGTAATGAAAAGCAGACTCTTAAGGCTGTAACAAACTCTCTTGAACAGTAATCCATCTTTTATCTGAAGAAGAGTTCTGTGAAACTTGAAAGCTTGCTAGTCAAAAATAGCAGGCTTAATAAAAAGTATAATCAGAGCCATCTCTTTTTTGAGTCCATATTACATCAATGTATTTCACACAGATGACAGGTCTCTGCAATTGTTGACCTTATTTCCCCTCCAGAAATGTCTGGATGCTTCAGAATCATTCATGTATTATAGATACTGCATTTTGTTTGAAGTTTGTCTCATCCTTTCTGTTTTTCTTGGGGTTGTAGAGTGATGTGTTTTTGCTAGAAGTGTATAAAGTTTGTGTCAGTATGGTTCTCTTATCAGTACGTACTTTTGCCCTAAACTACTACTTGAGAACAACTACTGCAATTCTGGGTAGAAAGTCTGCAGCGGGTACATTATTAAAAGTTGTTTATTGCCATCTGCGGCATATACACCAATGCAGTGTTTATGCTAGAATTCAGGATCAAGCTGTAGTAAAAGTTTAAGCATTCAACACAAAAGAAAAAAATAATGCATGATGTCCCCCTCTTACCTGTGGCGTTTACAACAATGCGGCGTTTCTGCTGGGTTTCTGCCATTTTTCAGACTTTCCCTCAGAGGTGTATCTAGCGAAAATAGTGCCTAGGGCAAGTACTGAAATAGCACCCCCGTTCAAACATCTGACACCCATCTTTCAGATAACTTTACCATCATATCAGCTCAAAAATACAAGTCAAGCTCCTTAATCTTTTAATATTTCAAAAACTATTTAGCAGTGGATATAGCCAGACCAAAAAATGCTGGAAAACTACAAATTTCAGTATGCTGGGGCTCATGAAATACCCAAATACTATGTGGACGTGTACTTGGAAAACTAAACAGAAGTGCCTGCCTAATTCTCTACTATGCATTGTAGCATCACTGTTATGTACATTTTAAAAATAAATGGAGAATTTGACTTTCCCCACATACTCTGAAAATAATTAAAGGATATGCAGTAGGGATGTGCACAAAACCAGTTCGCCCAGTTCGGTTCGGATCTGAACTGGGTCCAAACCGGCAGGGGGGGTTCGGTTTTGGTTTTGTCCAAACCACCCCCCGGTTCGGTTTGGATCCGAACCGGTTCAGATCTGAACAGAACTGGTTCGGATCTCAAAACGTATCTGTCATTAAAGCTGACCTTGGGTTCCACCTACCACCCAAACCTCAAGTCGATTGGACCTTCCTCTGATTTTTTATAATTTTTTTTTAAAAATTAAAATTTTGCCCATAACTCCCTATCTAGAGCACTTAGGGGCAAGAAGATGGGGTGGGTGGTAGGCACCCATGGGTGTCCCCCAACCCAAGAATCCCAAGGCAATTGGTTGCTCCTAGTATTATTGGTGAATTTTTGAAAATAAAAAATTTCCCATTGGCTAGAATGGGGATTTGGGGCAGCCCCGTACCCGCCTCTGTGGGGTGGCTGCACCCCCAAAGTGGGTCCGGGGCCATGGCAAAAATGGCCTCAGTCCCTCCCGGCTATCCCCGGAGAGATAGAAGTGATGGTTTTTTTAATTAAGATTTTCTAAGGCATTAAATAATATCTAATTGTAAGAATAGAATGTGTGTCAGTGGGTGAAAGGTAAAGCCAGCATAGCTCTGAGAGAGGCAGTTATTTAATGCCTTAGGAAATCCTAATTTAAAAAACCATCACTCCTATCTATCCGGGGATTGCCAGGAGGGACTGAGGCCATTTTTGCCATGGCCCCGGACCCACTTTGGGGGTGCAGCCACCCTACAGAGGCCAGTACGGGGCTGCCCCAAATCCCCATTCTAGCAAATGGGATTATTTTTTCTCTTCAAGAAACCCACTAACAATGCTAGGGGCACCCATCAATTGCCACCCCAGCTTCTTTGCCCCTCTCTCTCCGGGCGCCCTACACGTAACACCCAGTCAGTCCACCTTAATACCTACGTACCACCTACCCAAGCAACTAGGATGACACTCAGAGAGACAACACCATTCTCTGATCTAACAAAAAGGCCACTGCTGCTGCTGCCTGCCAGCAGCAGCAGTGGAGCAGCAGAGACAGCAGCACACACTCAGAGAAGAAGCAGGAGGCGGAGCAGAGCAGCAGACCTGCTGCTCTGCATGATGGGTGATGTGATGCCCAAAAAAGCCACCACCTCACTCAGTGCCTGCCACTGAGGCCACCACAGACAGACAGAAGCCAGCCAACCTGCTCTGCCCTGCTGCTCCTCCTCCCCATGGATGATGCACACACACCCTACATCTGTGTCCAGACAGGCCAGAGGGACTGATCAAAACCAGACCAAGCGCACAGGGTCAGCACAGGGCAGCCCAGCCAGCAACAACAACAACAACAACAACTACTACTACTACTACTACTACTATTAACCCCACAACCAGTGTTGCTATGCCAACATTGCCAGTCACACGTACCACAGCCTGAGCATAGCACACAGCCAACAGCTGCTGCCAGCCAGTGCCAGCAAGCCAACCAAGCCAACAAGAGGAGAGCTAAGTAGACGGCGCACGCACACCAACCCGTCACGACGCGCAACTGCAAGGGGAGAGGGCACAATTACAGGCAGGCAGGAGGAGGCGAGGCAATCCTAGCACAGATTTGAAAGTTAGAATCCAGGACATCTTCTACCACCAGCTGTAGTGTCTAGTAGTGAGTGCATTGAGTGCAGCTGAGCTGAGCTGCATGTGAGGATGATAGTTTTAGTTCCAGCAGACTGAGCATGGAGCATGGCAATGGCATTGGCAAGCAACACAACACAACACTCACTTGCTGCTGCTGTTTCTAGTAGTTGTCGTCTCACCTCTCCTTCGTGTGTGCGCAGTGAGAGTGCATGCCTTTTGCCTTACTTGAAAGAAATGGTTCTGGTCCACCACATATTTGCTCAAGGACACAGAGAGGCCCAAGGCAGGTGGTGGCACCAGTGTGAGTGCAATGTGTACTGGTGTTTGTTGCCACCAGGTGCTCTGTGTGTGTGTGTGTGTGCTGCTAGCTAGGAGGGGGGGAGGGAGGGAGGGAGGAGGAAAGGGGGGGAGTGGGAGGGGGAGAGGGATGTAGCAGCAGAGGGGACTGAAGGGGGAGGAGGGTCCGGCTCAGAGTTGGTCAGCCACATATTATGCACACACGTGATCACATGTGTGCTTCGGTGGGAGAGAGTCAGACCACATTCTCACCATTGCCAGACCGGGTTGGGGGCAGGTGAGGTGGGCGTGGAAGGGAGGATGGAGGGTGATGAAGAGGAAGGGGGGAGGGTGAGGGGAGGGATGGAGGGAGGCATGGGGGGACGGAGTCTTGGAGGGGGGGAAGGAAAAAAACATGTAGACACTGCAGAGACTACATACACAGCACAGACAAAAGACAGCGCACAAACTACACAGCAAGCATCCACACACAGAGACAGTGCTAGGCATCCATTCAGACAGACAGACAGACACACAACAGGAAGAGACAGAGCCCGCACCACACACACACACACACACAGACCCAATTTCCCCTGCATAGTTATCAATCAATATGTTGTGTTGGCAGCCAGTTCATTGCTATCCTGATGGTTTTTGTTTTTTTGCCATCAGCCAACATCAACAGTGACCACAATCAAGATGAACATAAGGATGATAATTCATTAGTTTCATTTAAAAAAAATTATTAAATTATTTTTTCCATGTAAACCAAGCCCCCCCACACATGATTTTGGGTAACATTTTCAATAAAATCAATTCATCTAGCATTCATTTTGTTCTCCCTTGGTTACCAATTTTTTTTCTTTTGAATAATTTTGAGGGTTGATTTTGACATGGGATTTTAAGGAAAAAACTATTTACATGTTTATTTACATACAAGTATTTACATATTCACACTGCATTAGACCGTATACCCGCCGCTGCCGCTGAGTCTAGTACTATTAGGGCTGTGCTACTTTTGGGGTGTGTGCCATGCCCACGCCAGGTCCCCAAATGCTGACAGGTGGAGAGATAAGGGCCTGTGCTGCTGCTGGTTAGCATTGGGTTTCTTTTTAGGTGGGCGTTGTAAAAGTTTGGCCAGTCGCAGCACTACAACTACTACTACCACTGCATCTCTGTGTGAGCACACTACACGCTGCGACTGGCTGGCACGGCTCAGCATCTGTCACGTCAGCTCAGCTAGAGGTGGAAGGGGGGAGGGTACGGATAAGCACAGAGGTCGAGCCAGGCAGGTGACCAACCATGGGGCAACCCATGGTAATCACTCACCCGGCTCAAATTCCAGCTTGGGGTAGCCCAGCAGGGGGAGATTCACCTTAAGGAAGACCAGCTGCTCCACCAGACCAGGGTCCAAGCATGAGCGAGCGGGTGTCACCACGTCCCCGGCACGTGAAAACACCCACTCGCTCTGGACACTGGTCGGGGGCAGGAGAGGAGGTGCAAAGCCACCACCGCCAGGTCCGGCCAGACTTGGCGGTGGGTCGCCCAGAACTGTGCGCAGTCCGCGCCATCTTCCTCCACAGGCTCCTCCAAGTACTGCTCAATGCATTGCTCAGCACTGGAGGGGGGCCTGGCAGGTCGAGCCTCCCGCATACCAGGCAAGGCGCCATAGCAGAACCGCTGAAACCACTGGGCGGATTTCGCGGCGGGAGCAACTGGCTGCTGCGATGGTGCTGCCTGGGATGCCACGCTGCTGGACTGGGAAGACGGAGGGGAAGGGGAAGCTGACGCCGGCTGGCCGCCCACGCTGCTGCTGGGTGCGGGGTGGGCGGCGGGGGCTGCCCCCGCACCACTAGCAACATCCTGGTCTCTGCGGGCCCTAGCGGCCTCCTCCCCTCTGACCTTCTGTACCAGGATGTCCCTCCACCTGGGCAATTCGTCAGCACTCACGGCATTGCCCTTGATGGCTGGGTTACAGAGACAAGCGAGGACATACTCCTCCCTGTCTCCCAGCACACCAATGAGCCGCCTTTCAACCCCAGACTTCAGCCTCCCAGCCAGAGCACGACCCTCTGGCGTAGTCAGAGAAATCTAGAGTTCGCCCATCAGCTTCTCCAGACCCATAGCTGTGGGCAGCGCCTGGCTCAAGGGAGTGGTGTTGCCACACAAGCCCTTCATGGCAAATTGGAAGGGCTCGAGTGCCGACACCACCTCGGACATCTGCTTCCACTCTGCGTTCGAGAGGTCGCAGACGTCCAAGGACTCGTCCCTCGCCAGGGCGACAAGGGCTCTCTCCTGCTCCAACAGGCGCTGGAACAGGAGGAAGGTGGAGTTCCACCGTGTCTCAACATCCGTAGGGATGAGATGGCAAGGAAGCCCAAGGTCATCCTGCTTGTGGCGAAGCAGTCTCCTGGACTTCTCGCTGCGGTGGAAGTGGGCGGCCAGCTTGCGAGACTTCTCGACAAGCGTGGCCGTGGCAGCAACAGCACCTAGGAGGGGGCGGCCCTTCTCCTGGGACACCTTCAGCTCCTTAAGGCCGAGGGCGTCCCTGACGGTCAGATGGAGTGTGTGTGCCATACACCGTATGCTCACACAGCCCATGAACGTCTCGACAGCGGTGGTAACATTGGCTCCATTGTCTGTGACAATGAAGCCGCGGGAGAGGTGTGGACACCCGCCAATCCACTCCTCTATCTGGCGGTCAAGTACGGCCGCCACCTCCTCCCCAGTGTGCCTCGTGTCCATTGTCTCCACGTGCCGAACGGCCCACCTGTGCCGTAGTGCAGCGGGAGACGCGACAGACCCGGAAGCATCGCCCGAGGAGGTCCCCTCACTCTCCAGTCCCCACAAGTGGGCAGTGAGGCCCAGGAAGCAGCATGCATCCCATTGACACTGGTCCAGAGGTCAGTCGTGAAATGCTTGCTGGTGCCCGCCGGAGCCGCACGCTGAACCCGCACGCTGAACCTGCCAAGTCTGGTCGGACCCGAACCTCCAAATCCGAACTGGTTCGGACTGAACCGGTTCGGATCCGAACCGAACCGCACATCCCTAATATGCAGAGTAAACTGTGTCACTGCTTGGAATAGATTCTAGTATTTCAGAAAGACAGTTGAAATGAGAGAAAGAGAGCAAGAAACTCCCAGTGGGCCTTAATATTAAGGATTTCACACTGATTCAAAGACAAACTCACATTAATAGCCATATTATTAAGACATCACATTTAACTCATTTATCACAAGAAGCAAAGTATGAGCAAATGAATACAATCCTAGCTCATAAGCTTCAGCTCAGTATTCAGAAGCCCTGTTTCTCTGTACATAGTGCCAATCAGAATATGTGTACAGTGACTTATATTATATTAAATTTGGGGGGCTTCCTAAAGTCCATGGAGGGGGTCTGTAAAGGTTTCCCCTCCCCCCGCTGGCCTCTAGGGCCTCGCAGGGACCATTTGAGCATGTGCGGTGGCCATTTTTTAAAATAATTTTTTTAAAGAAATGGCTGCTGGAAACAAAATGGCCACCACACATGCTCAAATGGCCTCTGTGCCTCACAGAGGCCATTTGAGCATGCACGGTGGCCATTTTGTTTTCAGCGGCCATTTAAAAAAAAAATTTTAAATGGCGCCTCCCTTCAAGTGGTGCCCAGGGCATGTGCCCTGCCTGCCCCACCCTAGATACACCCCTGTTTCCCCCCCTTACTGCAACATTTATGCCGATGCGGCATTTCTGCCCAAATTACAGTAATTGAAATAATTGTATTGAAGACTGCAATGAGTCAGACCCTGGGCCAATCAGCTCTAGAAATCATTATTTTACAGACCCAAAGGTGTGTTTTAGACATACCTTTGTGTTACACTGATTTGGCTGAAGCATTCAGACTTGTGCTGGAATTGTGGCAGCGTACCTGCTAATGACAGAGAAGAAACCTGAATAAACTGTGGTACTAGAGAAGTGCCAGTGCCAGGTTGCAGGATGTTCTGGGGCAAAGCCCTGCACTGAACACACGCAGTGGGGTGTATCCTGCCCAAACCTACCAGCAAATGGAGTGGGAGACCTGGCACAACACGGCAGGCAGGTGGCAGGTCCTCCCCTCTCTTCACCCTTGGAGGGCAGGCGGAGCTGCTGCCACTGCATCCCCTCATTCACTGAGAGGGACACGCTGCAACTGAGTTTCACAGCAGTGGCTCTTCCTCTTCTCCCCTTGGGGAATGGCTTTTCCTTCTAGAGGCTTCTGGGCCATATTTAGGAGGCTCTGGAAACCAATGGGAGGGACCAGAGAATATAGCCGCACCCCAGAGACTTGCAGTGACATGAGAGACTCATGGTGTTGCTGTCTTCTCCCAGCACCCCACATATGAGCCCCAGAGCCTTGAGTCAGCTGTGGGCCCTTGCGTCAGGGCCTGACTTGTCCAACCCCTCTGTCTGTGCTAGATGTTGATTGTTGAGATTTAAATCCAAATTGAGATGTATCAGGTTTCTCAACTTTACTTCATCTGATGAAACCACATATAAGAATGGGGAAGGGGTGCCAAAGCCATGCAGCAGAATATTCTACTGGTTTAAAACCTCACCTCGAATGGTGTTTCTTTCCCCATAATTCTCACTAGAGGCACTGTTGAGAAGCATGGGCACAATCATATTGAGTATTGCTTCAAAAGCACAATGGCTGACATACAGTGTGCAATGCTACATACACACTGCAACATAACATTTGTGTAGTTGCACAAGAATGCTTTTGTAGCACTGCAAAAATTGTGCTAACAGCGTTGAGCAACAGAGTGGCCACTGGAAATAATGGCCTACTGTTGCATAACTGCATTTGCACAATGTTTGCTCTTACAGGAGGGTGCTCTCTTGAACAACTTCATGAACGTTCCATTGCAATGTGCACGTAATGTTGCATGATAAATCAACCACTATTGTATTATACATAGACAGCCACCTCTGAGATAGTAATGCCCATGCTCCATCTTGGATATTGTTGTTTATATGAAGGACAGTCATAATGAAATGTATCTGGTTAAGACTGGCAGGCTGCTGCCCATTTGCTTATTCAAGAATGTTTCACATGCAAGAAACTTAGATCTTGTATTTCTATTTGCCCAAAATGCCTAACAAAATTCAAATGGCACAAAATAAATGACAACTAAATAATACTAAATTGCTATCCAAAAATAAAGAAGAATCATAGTCATAATAATGGGATGGGAATGTGGAAAGCTGGGCTTAGCTCGTCCCTTGGATGATGTCCTCTTGTGGTTTTTTTTCCCTTCCCCAAAAACTACCCATTGGTGACAGTAGGAATATTAATAACTGTCCCTCTAACAGACATTCACACTGATGAAAATTTTTTTTAAGTGTGAGCAAAAGATCTGTGTGTCTGTTTTAGACTGATTGGATGCCCTTTGAAAATATATGCCTATAGCTCCACAAGCTTCACGACAGGGTTTCTCGTTCTTGGATCCTCCCCAGATGTTGTTGAAGTCCCCAGATGTTGGATCATCCCCAGCCACAATGACTGAGGATGATCCAGTCCAACAACAGCTGGAGACCGAACTTTGGGAACTCCTTCCTTTAAGATGTTCTGTGTGAGCTCTGTCCAGGCGCGTAACAATGATCGGGCAAGGGGAGACAGTTGTCTGGGGGCCCCACTGCCTGGAGGGGCAACCCAGAGGCACCTCATGTGACTCCCCATTGCCCCCTGCCCAGCCCCATAGCCTCTCAGCCACTTGCCCTCTTCGCCGTCTCTCCTGCTTGTTCTCCTGGCCGGCAATCGAAGCAGCAGGCAAGCTGCAAAGAGCTCCTTTTCTCCCGCCTCTCAGCTGATCGGCGGGTGGGCGGGGCTTCCACGGAGGCCTCCGTGTAGGCCGCAGTGAAGCCTGAACTCGAGTAGGGCCCAAGCCAGCCAGGAAGGAGGAGGCAGCCAGAGTGTTCTCTGCAGCAGAAGACCCCCTGCTGCACTGCTTAACCCAGACCAGCATTTGCCAGGTAGAGTGTGAACTCCTTTTTGTGGTTACCTTTCCCGCCCCCCCCCCCCCATATATAGGGATCTGCTTGCCATAGGGCTTGGATATGGGGGGGGGAGGGACTGAGAAGTCTCTGAATATTTATTTTGAAACAGCTTGGAAAATTTGCTGACTTAAAAAAAACTATCTAAAAAGTCCTATAAGTGGCTTGTTTCATGGCAGAAAATTGCAAAAACTTCTGGAACAGTATTTTATTAATTTTATTTATTCATTCATTCATTTATAAATGCACTTATGTTCAAGTTGTTTTGCAACCCAGAAGGTCTGAGTGAGAACTGTGAAGCATGTCTTGTGCTTTTATTTTATTTTATTTTTCTTGTGTGTGAACTGCTCCCCAATAACTTGCAGGGACTTCAGGGTCAATCTGGCCAACATGTGAATGCAGCACCTCCATTCCAGAGGAGATGTGTCTTAAAGGGCTTTAAAAGCCTCCTGTAAAAAACCTCCTGCAATCAAACTTGACTGAATTTGTTCAGAATTCTGAGAAAACAAACATAGGTTCACCCTGCATGGTTGAAAGTCTCCTTTGCTAATCTGCAGCGAGGGGCCCATTTTAATAATTCATCTTTCTAGTGTGTTCTAGGCATTAAAAGTAATACAAATGTATAGTACTCAATGTATATCACTATATATTGTGACGTGTGTGTGTGTGTATTCAGTGAAATGTATTTGCAGGCAGCATACTTATTTTGGAATATCAGACTTAAATCCTTGGGGGCCTGGGGTGTGCGGAGGCCCTGGACTTTGGGGGGGGCGGGCCCATTTTAAAATCTTGTCTCTGGGCCCACTCCAACCTTGCTACGCCCCTGGCTCTGTCCACAGAACCTCTGCCTTCTGAGATGAGGCAGTTGAGTGGAAAACAGAGAGTTTACTTCCAAAAGAAGCTTGCCAGGCTTCGTCATCTTTGGTTTTTATAAAGCTGGTAAGAATAAAAGGGATCTTTAGAAGGCATTTGGTGCTCTGGTGGATGCTGCTGTGGATAGTTTTAATATGGGTAGTTTTAAAATGGATAGCATAGAAGCCGCTGCCAGTCTGTGGACCAATGGTCTGACTCAATAGAAGGCAGCTTCCTGTGTGCCTATGTTCCCAATTGATAGCACTGGTTCTTTTATTATATTTATGTTGTTTTATTGCCTCGTTTGAAATGAGAGACAGACAGACAGACAGAGACAGAGAGAGAGAGACAGAGACTCAACATCCTGACAAAATTCAGTCCATTGCTAAATATAATACTGATATGCAAATTTGAGGAAGCTGGGAAGAAAGAAAGCTTAATTTGCATTTTAGAGATTTGGTGGATTTTGTCAGCACTGACAAGTGTAGCCCATTGTGGAAGAAAAGAAGAGAGGGAGGGTGGAAAGGAGGGAGGAGACATCATCAGATGGAATAGGAAGGAAAAGGAAGATCTGAAAAAATGTGGACAAAAACAAAAGGGAAAGTCATCATCATGATTTTGTGCTGTCAGTATAGACTGTTCATTTAGGAAGATGAAATGAATGAGGCAATGGCCTTTGGCTGGGGATTCTGGGAGTTGCAGTCAACAACATCTAGGAATCTCTGTTAGAGGGAACACTGCAACCAAGTTCTCAGCACCAACACCAGCTGCTGAGGTGCAGGAGAGGAAGAAGTGGGCACCAAAAAAAAAAAAGCCAAAAAAAAAAAAAAAGCACCAGACCCCCAGAAATGGACTCCCTGGAGCCAGAGTCTCCTGAACAGTTGGACCCAGACATACCAAGCATTTCTCACCCTTAAGTGCCCACTCAGTGATGCAAGGAACACATCAGGCAAAAGATGGCTAAGGGATAGTGAGGTGTTTGGCTTTAGACTGTGGGGGGATCCCCGTTAAGAAGCCATACTGTAGCAGAGAGGTGGAGTCTAAGGGAGGCAGACAGGGCCAAGAGACATGAAAGGGCTCTGTTGGAGCTGGGACTTTGTTGAATCAATTTGTTTTCTCAGAGCTCCCTCCCTGAAGTCCTGCAGTCTCACTTCAGTTCACCTTGTGGGCAACCAGTATAGGACAGGTGGCTTTGGTAGTGCCTGACGGTGGGGGGTAGATCTCAGAAGGCTCTGCTGGGGGGCTACTGTTAAATGAAAGAAAAGGTACAGCTGCTGGACCAGCATATCTCTTTAATAGAAGTTCCCAACATGTTTGTTAGAGACTTCACTGTGAACTGATCTGATAAAAGTTAAACATTCCCTTGAAAAAGATTCCATTGAAGTGCATTAGGGGAAAGCACTGGAACGGACTACAGTTCTCAGTGTCCCTCTGTGCCTTCCTTACATCTCGTTCATGCATTCCTGGCACTTCCATGTACCTTCCCAGCCACCCCAGTGGGCTTCAGTTCCATAGAAAAGCACCCCACCCACACCCATGGCAGAAATTACAACTCTCCATGCTGGGAGCACCTGCCCCTATGTGGCACCAGGGAGATGGCGCTCATTCATCAGACTCAGACATTCTTACACATGAGCTGAGTGGATACCTTAAGTTCTGCTGTCTTCTATTTACTCTGTTTAGCATCTGCATTCCTGCTTTCAGTCCCTCCATTGACCTGAGGTTAAAGCTGGTGAGATTGAGGAACAGAACCTTTTCAGTTGTGGCCCCATCCCTATGTGCCTTCTGTCACCTGGGAAGAGTTGTTCTTAATATCTTAATAATATTTTTGCTTCTTTTTGATCTTGTCTTAAGTATTTGTATATTTATGCTGTTAGCCACTTTGAGTTTCCAAGTGGATAGTAGGATAGAGGATAAATTCCTAAAATGTATATCCTGCTTTATTACATAAAAATAATACTGGAACTTATAGAGTCCTATATATCTCCAGTAGGGCATCACAGCAAAACACGAAATGTTTAGCAAGTGCTTGGTATGAGTGATATATTAGTTTCATCTGCACATTATACTGGAATCAACTAGAGAAACATCTATGTTTGATCTAATTCTAACTCTAAATCAAATATGAAGAAAATGAGAATGTAATAGACAAGTTAAAAGAAAATGTATTATAATTACAAAGGAAGAGTGCTGAATGCTAAATAAGAATCATGGACAATCAACAAACTCAAAACTTATAAAGTTGCCTAAACAAGTTATAAGAAAATTGTCCAAGAAAACTCAACATCTTTTAAAGGCAGAAATCCAATTGCAAGCGTTCCTTGTACAAAAGACTAATATGAAGGTTCCCTTAAGGCCTGAGGTCAGTTCCCATTGATTGTGTGGAAATACTGGTGTTCCCACAGCAAGTGCATAATGTCATAATCGCCACACATGAATTTATGACCAGTGTACACATATCTGAGAAATCAGGCCCAGTCAAGTGATCTAAATGCACATACACTGATGTTCAGAGATCTATGCATATTCATGTGTGGCATCCACATATATTGGGTTTCCTGTAGAAAATACCAGTGTGACTCCAAGATTCACCACAGAAATCATAAGCCAAAAAAGGGGGCAGGGAATTCTTTCACAAAATTCTTCAAGTTCACTTTGAAAGCACCCTGAATTTTGCTATTGGAGGGTGGGGGCAGGCATGAATATATCAGCATGTGCTGAGGCAACAAGGTGATGTTCCCCATCTCCTTGTCCTTCATTGGCAAGCAAAGAAATTCAGTGACACAGAGCATGAAGCTAGGGAGAGTTGCAACCTGGCTCCATTGAAGCCGAGGGCTAAGAAAGCCCTTATATTACCATCAGTCTGAAGGCCCAGGGGGGTGTTCACAGGATGAGTGACAGGAGAAGCTGCTCTGCCTGTTGAATGTCTGTGTGGTGGTTTACTAAGTGGCCTTTTAGGAAGCACTGTGGCTTGAAGAGGTGTAACAAGAGGAAATTCATCAGGAACATCTCCAGCAAGGGACTGGCTTTTGTTACTAATAGTAACAAAATCAAAAAGGAATAAAATTAGACACAAGAGCTGACATCCGTACTAAAGCTCCGTGCCAAAAAAGGCACAAGCACAACTTCTGAGGTCCAGGGGCTCACACGTGGAAGAGCAATTTTTGCTGATCCCCATTCACCACGGAAGCGCTCTGTGTGATCCAGAAGTAGGTCAGGGTTGTGCAGCCAACAGGAACCTACTTCCAGTTTGCATTGAGTGCTTTCAGGAGATAAGGAACTGATTAAAATAATGTATACATCCCTCCCCCCCCCTTCAGAAGTGGGGGCACAAGTGCTGCATGTGTACCTTTTTTGATTGCACACACACATCTAGGTTTAGTCAGGATGTCAGCCAAGAAAAGAAAGACACACAGAAAAAAGATACAGGGCTGAATATTCTCCCTGAATTTATTATCCCAAAACATTTAAATGTGCATGTTTGTTTATTTTATATTCCCCTCACCATCCATAACATGGTCCACAGGATGACTTACAACATAGGAAAATGCCTAAATCTAAAAACTGCTTTAAAACAATGACAAAAATGCAATCATATTAAAATAATGTGAAGCAATGAACGCAACCCCAGAGCAGTAAAAGCAACAATAAAATCAGCATTAAAATCTACATCATTATCTCACCCCAAAGTCTTCTAGGATGAAACAAAGTTTTTAACTAATCTGCTGGAGGATAGGAGGATGGGCCTGGTGATGATTTTCCCTTTGGAGGGATGTCCTCAGAATGGCTACCGCCATAGAGAACTCCCTGTGCCTTGTAAACAGCATGGCAATTCAAATGGCTGTGCCATTCAGTGAAGACTTTCGTGGGATGACCTCAGCATACGGGGCTGTGGGGGCTGAGATGACCCCTCCTTAGCTGCTGCTGCTGCATCCATGTTGCTATTCCACAGAACGCAATATGCACAAGGATGGAATCTGTTACAGTGACTGAGCAAGGGTGCTGCTGTTCTGTGTGTGCATGCAGGCAACAATGGACTTTCTCCCAGAATGCACAAGGAACTGCAGGTGCCACTTTGTGTGGATCAGATTCCCAGTAGCCTGCACAGAAACTTGCGCACTAGGTGCTATTTGCCTGCAGTGCAGCCTCAGCTGCAGCCTCACAACTTTCTGAATTAAGACAAATATCTGGAGATATAATGCAGCACGATGTGTGGAATTCAGAGGCGGCCCTTCCATGTGGTAGGGTGAGGTGGTTGCCTTAGGTGCAGGCACAAGGAGGAGCCTTGGGGCAGTACTACCCCGCCACCTCAGTCAGCAGCCCACAGGCCAGCCTGCTGCCACCACCCTGCCTAACGCCACTGGAGCAGGCAGTTCCCTTCCTCACCCTGTTGGGGCATTCTCTCCCCCCCTCCCCCGACAACAGGAGGTAGGAACATCCCTGCCACCTTTGCTTCGCTTGGTAGCATAGTCAGAGAGTGTTTGCTTGCCACTGCTGCTGGCTCAGCAACATGGCCTGGGAATGCTGAGTACCCACCTGCAGATTGCAAGGTGTCCTATTGTCCTTTGTCTCAGGCAACAAAATGTCTTGGCCAGCCCGTGGTAGAATCTGATTCCATTTCCAAGCCTTCCTGGATAAATGACATGTCCAATTTTTTATTTTTATTAAAAAAAATCTATTTAGCAGCATTAGCCAAGTATTGTGTATGTTCAGAAGTGGATATTACTATGTTGTTTTAATTTTTAACCTAGTTGTTTATTCTGTCAAATCCCTTCTCCCCTGAAAACAATATACTTTACTGCCTTTTTAGGAAGAAACAGTGCATGCAATGGAAAGGATCAAAGCTGTAGAAGAAAACAATTCCTCAGGGCTGAATTTTGTGCTTGGCTGCACATGCTCAGGGACCCCGTTGACTTTAAGTGGAGCATTCCACTGTAAGACATACAAAAATCTTGTGAAAGCTGTTCATTAGAATAATTTGCTTCAACACTATTAGAATCAAGGTAGGGCACAAATCCTGGTATCTGCAGTCTATATAAAGAAGGATCTACATCATGCCAAATTCTCCAAGCTTTGTAATAGGAATCCATTCCTTTTTTAGAAAAACAAACCACTTATTTGGGAATTAACTGCATGCACCATGCAGAAGATATCTATTGACTCTCTAGCAGGTTCCATTGTGGACACTTGGGAAGCTCTAGCCTCGGTCCTTTTAGATTTTCTTTCAAGAAATGAATAAGACTTCCCCAGACAAGGTATGACATTTATGAACAGGTCTCCCCCTCCCTCTGCCTTGTTATCCCACAGAGCTAAACCCTAAAATCAACTCCTCTAGGAAATGTGTGGATATATATTTGGCCAAGCAATTGTGGCGTTCATCAGAACAAACCTGAATTGACGACATCTTTAGAGAGGGGAAGAAAATCAATTGGTACTAGTGTCAGGACTGATATAACATATGAAGAAAGGAATTGTTGCCTGAGACTGAAATAATTCTTGTCAAAATGAAACATGTCAAAATCAAATCTCAACTGTGATAAGGAAATAATTCTCCCTGTTAAGAGAACCATATATTTTTTAATATCCTCTTAAACTTGAAAACAGCCGTGTAGTCCCTACCAGCGTTTTCTTTTTCTTTTTCTTTTTCCACTGGACAAACATTGATTTTTCTCTCTGCCAAACTGTGCATTTCTAATGGAGCTTGAAATTAACATGGCCCTTTTTGTGGGTTGTTGTTTTCTTCTTTGCTTGTGCATAAGTGTTATCAGTGATGCCGGCACAGCTTTGGGAACAAGGTTTCTTTCAAGCTATCACTAAATGCAAAAGAGGAGGCAGAAGGCCTGACATTTTCCTAGCCACCTTGGTAAGCTGTGATTACTGCATGGTGATAAGAAGTGTTTTTATTGATCAGCGAGAGAAAGAATCTCGCATTAATTGAAGGTGTTTGGGAACCAGTGGCTATGCTCCATCTAGCCTTCCAAAAAGGCCAGTGACTTAGAGCATAGATCACTAAACTTTTCTCAGGAAGTTAACTTGCTGTCTTAAGCCTGCTCTTGGTTGGAACCTGGTGCCATGCTTTTGAGTGGGGCTCAGCAACTGAAGGCCCCTGGATCAAATATGGCCCTATAAGGGGTACCATCTCTCCCCCTGCCACATGGCCACACATACATAAAAACCCTGCCTATTCAGTTGCCTATTCAGAAGCAAGAGAGATGTGTGGAACTGATGCTTGCTGTGGCCACAGGCTTTCATGGCAATGCATTGCGTAGGGAGAATTGTGCTTATGGCTCTCATACCCATATTGGTTCTCCAATAAAACTAGTTGCTGAGCAGCGCTTTGGCAGTTGCTAATAACTATCTGCCGGAGGATTTCACTGAATGCACCTTTTCAAACCTGCCATTTGGTCCCTAAAGAGTAACAAAACTTAGTACTACTCAACAGTTTGCCTTCATTGTAAGGTCACCTCATGACACCTACATTCACAGTCTGAGGAGCTGGTAATCACATACCAGTCTAGATCTAAAGCAGGCAGACGGTCAAGGGTGTAACAAGGTTGAAGAGGGCCCTGGGACAAACAGTGAAGATGGGCCCCTACCCACCCCTTCTTCTTCCTTAGAGGGAGGGGAGGGGAAAGCGAGAGCAAGCTGTCACTTAGCCTGTGGGAAGCCCCTCCCTCAAGGGCCCAGGAACATCTGTCTGCCTTGTTCAATTATCGCTATGCCCCTGCACACAATAATTCCCTATAGGTTGAGGGCTGTTTCATAGCTATTGCAGGGTTTGTGACTGAGCATTTAATTTTTTTAACTGCATAATTCTTATGCATAAGTTTTGTGCTACTGTCATTTGGACATTCCTTGGTGCTTTCCAGATGAGTCTCTACAACCGTGTCAGGAAATATCTCGGAAGTGTGCTTCTACACTTCCTGCGTCGTAACACCACAGTCCCTACGGGGACAGCAGGGTGCCGTTCACATTTCCAATGCCTGGTTACGAATTTCATCACTGTAATATAGAGCAAGGACGTCGTACATCCGGCATGAAAAAGTTGCTGTTTTGGGGAGGTTGTTAGTTTCCACAAGACTGCTCCCCCTGCTGTTTACATTCTGAATGCGACTTACCCAAATGGAGTCATTTTGCTGCTGTTCCATCAGCTAGTCTGGAAAGTGCCCTACTCTCCGAAAAACTCTGGAAAGATTTTTTAAAATCATAAACATTAACACACAGGGCATTCAGTATCTTCTAGTTATCTAGCTGCACTTTCTGGGTCCTTTTTTCTGTAAACACTATTCCTCTCTATTCTCCTTTGTTTCTGTATTTGCATCTTGTTGGTATATCTTGATTTTTCAGATAAATAAGGCTGAGCCACGTAGAGCAACTCCCCCTCTGGACCGTCAAGACCTTCTCACACTTGCAGGGAGTTTTGTTTGTTTATTTGTTTGTTTATGCATGTATGCATGCAAGCTTTTTCAACTAATAAAGTTCTCAAGGAGTGTAATATAGCATTAGAAACAGGCGGGGGGGGGGAGCTTCCCTATCCCAGAAGGGCTCACAATCGAAAAAGAAACACAAAGGAAACACCATCAACAGCCACTAGAAGGGATGTGATGCTGGGTTGTGTAGGAATCGTTGCTCTTCTCTTGCTAAATGCAAGAGATTTATAAGCAGTAGCGGCTCTCCCTGAGTAGGGGGGGCGCCAATCAAGGTGCAGCTGCCTCTGCTTCTCAGCAGCTCCAGTTGTGCCTCTCTCTCCCATCCTGCCCTGCCCTGGCGTTAGCAAAAGCTGCACTCCCTGCAGACTGGCCATTCATCAGGTACAGCTGTGTAAGTTCTACCCAAAGAATGGCCAGCCTGCAGCCAGCATCCCATTCCCAGGCAGAATGGGGTGGGGGTGGGTGGGGAGGCGAAACCAGGGCTGCTGGGAACCGGAGGCAGCTGTGCCTCATTTGGCACCCCCTGGCTGGTGCCCCTTTTTCCAGCTAGCAAGGGTTTTGCAAAGATAGAAATATTCTTGTAAGCAGAGACAATGGATTAGAGTAGGCTTAAGCCAGTTTGCCCACCCCATCCTACTTCCTTGTGGCCTGCTGGACAGCATACCTCAAAAAGAGCTGAGGCAGGAGTCCCATTCACACATTTTGTTCAACACTCGTACGAGTGTACAGTGCACACAGGTACAGTCAACTCACATGTTATGTTGAACACAGGTACAGAAGTACACTTCCTATCTGTACCACGCATTTGAAGGGCCTGTACCCAGGTTCACTTTTAAAATGAACACAGTCATTCACACAAACATGTGTACAAATGTACAGACATCTGTACACCCATACAGCTTAACGTATTAATCAGGGTAGAGATCCCCCTCAGTTCCAGCTTCCAGGATGGATGCCTTTTAGTTTGAAAAAGTGGCTCACAGCTTCTTGAGTGTGGCTGAGTCTCGAGTTCTATCATAGATGATTTGGAAAGTGAAGGATGCATTGCACATTTTTAACTGTCTGCCAAGCCTGCAAGGTAATCTTTGGCAAGGTTTAGTGCTCATGAGTACCCAGAGCAGGAAGTACATCAGAGTGCATCTCTATATCAAATTTGACTGCAGAAGAGGCCTGATTGTTGGTTCAGCAATTTTCTGTCAGATAGCTATTAGTTATTGTTGATACAGAAGGAAGGTCATTAATTAAGCAGAAAGGACTAGTGTAGGTCAGGGCCAAGAAATAAGTTGGAAATAGGCTGCTCTCAACACTGTTCCTCCGTGTTTGCGACTATAAACTCTCTAAGATGTATATATTAAAGGGCCAGTTTTATTACTGTAAATGTATTAAAGTGGGTGAGAGTGTGTATGACATTGGAGAGGTCTGAACTTGTTCCCATGTCTTGACTTGCAGATTAGAACTGTACAAGTTTTGTTCTTTTAACTTGGCGATGCTCAGACTTCTGTAGAGGTCTGAAAACCCATCTGCATTGCCAGGAGTGAAGGATGAGGCAGGATGTAATGTGCACAACTTGGGGCAAGTGTAGAAGTAGAAACCATCAATGATGATGATGTGCAATACACAACGGGATCCGTCTTGCTTTATTTTACCAGCTCTTCAGGACCAGCGAGAGTCAAAACTTGTTTGTGTTAATAAAGGCTGCAGTTTACCATCTGTGGAGAGACCGGAAACAGAGTTTAGTGAAAGAAAGTGATCATCCCCTTGGCTTTTTCTGTACCTTTCTTCACATTGTGCCTGTACAGAAGTGAAAGGAAGTGATATTAAGCCACGTGGCCATGATTAGCCATAGAGAAAATATTTCTAACAGATGGGAGTGTGCCAACAGCGCTGTCCTTTGGAAAGGAGACTCTGGAAAATAATTCAGGGGATATGTCAGCACTTTTTTCTGTCAAGGGGATGAAGGGTATTAATGAGACTGTACCATTGTTCTCTTATGTTTTGTGATTCTGGCTTGGAAAATGTGTTTTCTTAGTCTTTTCCACCTTTCTCGGCTTTGAGTCAGTCATATTTTACTCGCAAGCCTTTAACAGAGCTGTCCACCTCGAGTACTCTTCTGCTGTTTGTTTCCACATCTAAAATAGAAAAGTCATATCAGACAAAGACCTCTGTAGATGTCACAGCTTTGTGGAAAGGCTCCTATGAGGCGCTGTGGTTCTGAAGGCACCCACTAGAGACTGACTAATCGGATGTAATTTGGGGCATTGTGAAGCCTATTAAGGCATACAGAGATCAGGTCTGGATGCCTGACAGGAAAGTGCAGGCGCTACTGATATTATGAATATTAATAGGGTTTCAAACAAAAGGACAAAATTGTTGATCAGAGCAGTGAAACAATGAAGCAGAAAAGGCGGAAGAACAACTGTTAGACACCATATCATAAAGGCTGCCTCTCTGTCATGCACCTGTGTCTTGTCAGTCAAAAAAAATCTGTGTACAGTTTGAGATTTCTGGAAGCCAAGTCAGCCTTACCGCATGTGCTTGGCTTGAGGATAACTGAAATGTCTGGATCCTTTTGAAGCGTTCCATGGCCCTTCTGTGTTCACATCTGTTTCCACAAGTGAGAACCAGTGTTCACTCACTGACTATTGATAGGACTCTTCTCAAGAGCGTCCCTTGCTGAGTAGTTGAGGTGTCATCTGCATCAGTGATTTGCATGCATTTGGAGCTTCTATTTGTAGCATTGGCTAGAAATCCTCCTCGTCTCTGGCCTACTCTCGTGGTTCTGTGATTGGCTCTGAGATGCTGCCTGCCACTATTTTCTCCTCACAGGTCATTTCCTTTGGCATGCTACATGGGGGAAAAACCAGATTGTGTTCTGCACAGCATATTTGATGCTGTAGAGTTGGAGTCAGCTTGGGTGATTCTACGCAGCATCTGTGAAGTGAGATACATTTCTGTCTAAGAAAAACTAATGTGCCCATGGCAGGCTACCCTAAAGTCATGTGACCAGGGTCCATCTCCCCTATACCTGCCTGAGAGAGACAGATTATTGCTAGCTTTATTTTTGCCATCTCGCAATTTACTTTGCAGACAGAACCATTTATTCAGGCTAGCTTTGGGACAGATCCAGCTGAGGTTATAACTCCTTCAGTGATGGTGGCAACTGTGGAGCATTGGTGAAGTATGGTTTGCTCTTGAGTTGGTTGAAATCAATTTAGATTTCCAACTGATTTCAACAGGGAACTTAGAGCACGTTTGCAGTAGATCAGATCCGGAAAATGACTGAGCAACATATGATGACATAATGAAATACCCACAGACTTGCTGCCTGCCTGTAGAAGTTGAGGTTTATTCAGCACTAGCCACCTAATGGCACAGCAGGGAAATGACTTAACTAGCAAGGCAGAGGTTGCTGGTTTGAATCCCTGCTGATATGTTTCCCAAACGCCTATATTGGGCAGTAGCAATAGAGGAAGATGCTGAAAGGCATTATCTCATACTTGACGGGAGATGGCAATGGTAAACCCCTCCTGTATTCTGCCAAAGAAAACCATATGGCTCTGTGGTTCGCCAGAAGTCAACAATGACTCGATGGCACACTTTCACTTTCGAACTATAGGTTACACAGGGGACATGTAAATAATTTGTTGGTGTTCCCCCCCACTTAATGAAAAGCAGCAGAGGTGGTTGCAAATCTGAATAGCAGAATGGGAAAAGGATGGTCTTCTTAACCCTTTCCCCTCCCACTGTTCCTCTCCCTGGCCGCATTTCTTCCTGTAGAAGAAAAGATACAAAGACAGCAAAAGTTCAGCTTAAACATCCTTCCCCACTGACTTACAACATTCTCAAGACTCTGTATCAAGAAGATTTTTTGGTGAGGAGATGCTATTTGTTCACGCTGTATTTGTAGTAGCATAATTGCTCACAGCACTTATCATTTTTATTAGTCAAGGCATCCATATTAAAATGATAGATTGTTTTAACACTATGAAGAATGTCTCAGGGAGCAGAAATAAGTTAATTTTCTATTTAACCTTAGGAAAGATAGTTTCAAAAAGGCTCTACATAAATAAATTAAGGAGAAAACACTCTCACAAATAATTGAATGGTTACGTATGTTGGAAATGGCCTGCTCAGAGAGAGAGAGGCCACATTCATATATATAACACAAAACTGCAGTTAAATGGGGCAGAGGTTTGAATTTGTGAACATCTGAATGTGTGCAACTGCAGTTTCGCAGCTAAAGTGACCTGTGGTTTCCCTTGCCAAACTCCAGTTTGAATCTTTGGTTTCAAAGGTTCAAAACACCACAACCATGGTTTTGTGCAGTTTCTGGAACTGTAACCATAGAGAGAGTGGTCTAGACCCACCCAGGATCGCTCCCACTCCATGCCTGCAGCGCTTCTCACGGGCTGCCTCTCCAAGCACTTGCCCCCCTCCTGACTCCAATCCAGTAAAGCAGTTGTCCGGCAACAGGGACACGGACACATCCCATCTCAAGCTTCAAAGCCTGTCAAGTGAGAAAGTCACATGGGGGGCATGCCCTCTTCCCATTCTGTCCCTTGTTCCCAGCTCCTGGCAGTTAGGAGAGAAATTGGATGGCATGGCAAGATGGGAACTATGTGCTTAGCTCTCAGAAAATGGAGCGATCGAGATGTGTGTTCATACGCCCTTGCAGTCACGGTGGCAACTTAAATAGGGCAATCCCATGAGATCGCTGAGACGGCAACATATGTCAGAGTGGCGATACCTGGGGTCGGGTTTAAAGGGCAGCCCCAACCAGGAATTCTTCAGTGGCTCTGCTCTAATTTTTTTTTGAACAATGATATTAGGGAATGAGTGCAGTCCCTAGGCTTACTCATGAGAAGGGCTGGGCAGCAGGATCAGCATTGCCTCCATTGAAAGGAGTAGTTCCTCACATGTGATGAGGATGGATGCTGCTCCTGAGTGGACCACTCACTCATGAGAGTGTAAGGCCATGGGAATGTCCCTTCACAACTCATGAGAAGAACCTTCTGTGGGCACAAGGGAGTCGGGCAGAATTGCTAATAATGTGAGATGACATCCCTTCTCCCACGAAGCACTCTCTCATGAGAATGTCAGACCCTGGAGACATGCACGTGGGCTGGATGGCAGATGCCGCCCAGCCTGGTTTCTCTATACAGGCAATCTGGGGCAACCACAGAGAAGCAGTCAAACCATGCCCTCTGCAAGACTGTCTACCCATTTGAACATGTCCATCTTTTATTTTTGCCCGGAATGGCAATGCTGCTCTACTGTGGTTTCAGACTACCGGCTCTCCCATGATTCCCCGCGGCAGATCTGCAAATGGAGCAACAACAGACCGAGCCCGGGAAATTTGAATGAGAGTTCAGATCTGTCCCCAGTCCAGGTGTTTCCCCAGTCTGCCCACCTGGCTATGCCCGGACACATGGAGCATCAAAATATCCCTTGGGTGCATGAAAGGCTTCCATGGAGAAGAGGGGGTTGCTGTGCAAAATTTCTATCATTAACCAGAGAGAACAGGGGCCCCACACAAGTGCCCCCCCTTTTTATATAGCTCAACTCATGAGTGTGCAGTCCAATGGAAGACCGAAGGTTGGCAAGCTTAAGGTCCTCCCCAGTAGACTGGCTCTCTCATGAGAGTTCCAGTCCCCTAGCAGCAAGCTGCCAAGTGGGCAGGAGTGTAGTTTGGTCTTCATGGACTGCTTTGCCGGGGTGACCCATTGTAAGAGCATCCTTGGTCAGAGAGGGCCAGACTACAGGATTCTTCCCCCTCCCTCATATACATATCCCCTCCAAGGAAGTCATAATGTTCCCTTCCCGGAGTAACAGAAAAATATTGCCCCTCCGCATCCTGCCCCACCAGCAATTGTGATTGTGCAAGACTGTTTTGTTGTGGGGCTTTTACGAGGGCAGCAATGCAGTAGCTGTCAGAAGAAGGGTTTGCATGGCATGGCATTTAAAGGGATCTAAATGCCCTTTCTCTTTCAAGGGCAGGTGGACTGTTCCGGAAAGGCACGATCACAGGTGGCATGCCCCCTTGCAGATGGTGGCCAATGGCTGCCGCCCTGCTGACATTCTGGTGCCTTGCCTCGTCTGGTGATGTGAGCGCTAAGGAGCATGCTGGGATGTGGCCTCAGCAGACCAAGAAAAGGGAGAGACTCCCCCTAGCCTGAAACCAGAGGTTGTCAAACTGCAGTTGGACGAATGTCTGCGATGCAATTCACAGTTAGAAAAATTAACCACAGGTTCAACAACCTCCTGTTTCATGTTATGTGCAAATGAGGACACAGAGAGAGAGAGAGAGAGAGAGAGAGAGAGAGAGACTTTTCCTTATTGATCAAGAACCTTTATTCTCTACTACTGCTGGTTGTCTAAAGGGATCTATTTGTATTTAATCCATTTGGCTTTATATAACAGAGTTATATAAGAGTTATATAATAGAATAAGGCTATTCACATAAGCGGGCAAAACTGGGCTAAGGGAGCCCAGCCCAGATTTGCACAGTCGTATGAACTACTAGGATTGCACCCAATCCTGGCAGCTACATGGCGGCAAACCCTGTGGTGGGCACACTTGGGGTGGAGGGGGGGCTCCCAGTAATTCACTGTGCACTTGTGTGGTGCATTATTGGGGCTCCAGGGAGTGGGGTGCCACACAGTGGCACTTCCCTGCACCCGACCCCCAGAGTGCCCAAGCGAGGTACAGGAGCGCCACAGGGAAGTTGCTGTTCATCTGGCGAGCTATCTGCCTGCCAAGAGACCAACAGAGGATTGTCTGTTGGAAGGTAAGGTTAACCCTTTCCCCCCTCAGTTAGCCCCAAAGCTCTTCTCACTGATCATGAGAAGAGCTTCAAGGTTTGTAGTTGCACCCGGGAGCCTTGTTCTACTGGCCATTGTCCAAGTCAACCCCCAAAGAACCTACAGATCACTGTTTCAGCATTCTTTCTCTGATTAGGGTAGGAGACGGTTACAATGACTGAAGACAGACAATAGTTTTTTAAAGATGGGTATGATAAAAGTGCATATATGCTTTGTTGTTGTTCCAGCATAATCTCTTGTCAGATAGGTTTTGCAGGCTTTTGAAGCAAGTCAAAACTTGTGAACAATTATGATAGTAGAAAGAGCATGCACATGATGGACGACAGTGCTTCTCTCATAGGACTTTCAACTTGGTAACAAAATTGGCCTGACTCAGTCAGAAAGCCACAGTCAAAAAGCAACTTGCTTCTTTTGGGTCCCTGCATAGATAGGGATTGTGGAGTGCAAAGTATTATGTGGATGGACCATATGCATGCCTACCCTTCACCTGTTTTTGTAATCACAGCAGCAGAAGTTGGAACTGAGATCACAGAGAGAAAATGTGTGGCAGTGGTTCACATAATATATTTCTCTATGTAAGCTTTGTGGGCACAGACAAGCAAGCTCCTTTTCAACAGTGTGAACTGGTCCATCGACAAATACAATAGACTTCTTTCTAGTTCAAAGTCTACAGAGATGTTCCAGTGTTGATAGAAGGCCATTAGTTCAAGTTCAGCCTTAAGGGTCACTGTTTAAGAATTATGTAAGCAAATCAGAAGAGCTTTCCAGAGAGCTACAAAGATTAGAAAGGGGTAGAATCATTTCATGTAAGGAAATGCTGAAGGCTTGGATTAGGGAAACTAGTGTGCATATATCTCTGAATCAATGGAGAAGGGCACAAAGAAAGATTTACACAACCTCCTCCCTTGATGTTTGTCTTAGATTAATCCAGCAAAAAGGAATATAGTGTGTCTACTGGACTGTAACATGTCTTTTGGGAAGAGGGATTATGTCATCTGACACCAGCTGGTGATATAACAAGTGACATTGCCTTTTCGGCAACAGGTTTTTTAATATAATATCACTTCCCATTAACTTGGTATTAAAATCTTAAAATCTTTCCTTTTGAAACAGTTGCTGAACTGTACATTTGACTTCTCCCAGGGAAATGGGAGAAGAGATTTTGATATTAGGCACTGTATAAATTCAATTTTTTTTAAATGGTAAGGAATGATATAAGTCAAGATTAAAGGGGTTTCCTCAAATGGAGTGACAACTGTGAACTGATTTTAGAGTAAGGGCAAAAATTAGGAAAAGCTTCCAGACAATGAAGTTATTCCCATGATCAGTAGAAAGCTTTCTACTGATCATGGGAACCACTGGGCTCTCAGGTGAGCCCGGTGGTTCCAAGGCAGCTGACCCGCCTAATTCCCCCTCCCCTTAAATGAGGTTAACAGAGTGAGCGCTCCGTTAACCTCATTTTTTTGCTCGTGTGCCACCACGGTGTGTGGTGGCACATGAGTAGCCCCCCGACTAGGAGGCTGCAGCCAGTCTCTTGGCCTCGGGGGTCTCTCCAGAATGCCCTGCGCGCTCATGTGGGGCATCCTGGAATTTCCAGGGGCCACATTGTCCACTATCCCCATAGCCCCCACTGGCACTGTGACGTCGTGTGGGTGGCTAATCCAGCTGCCAAGGCCTGCAGACCTACCAGAAGCTCTTCTCGCTGATCATGAGAAGAGCTTCAATAAGTCCAGTTCTATGATAAGTTCTTTAAGGAAGCTGTGGAACCTCCAGCATTAGAAATTTCTAGGGCGCTTTCGAGATTACACCCTGCAACGGGGTCATGGCAGATCTCGGAAGTGTGCTTGCACGCTTCCTGTGTTGTGACACCACAGTCCCTATGCTGACAGCAGGGTGCTGTTCATATTTCCAATGCCTTGTTTCGAATTTAATTTCTGCGTTATAGTGCTGTCATGTCATGTATCTGTTGTAAAAATGTTGCTGTTTTTTTGGGTTGTTAGTTTCTGCAAGACTGCTCCCCCTGCTGTTTACATTTTGAATGCTATTTGCCTGAACGGAAGCATTTTGCTGCTGCTGAGCAGCTAATTTGGAAAGTGCCTTAACTGGATAAGCAACTGAAATAATTTAGTTATCATTAATACCCATAACCAGCCAGTAGCTGCTGAGGACCCAGGGCCTTCAAAATGGATCATTGCTGATTCTTAAGAGATCACCTCTGTATCCATAACCTTTGCATGGTGATGCCAGAGTGACTCTCTAGGATCCCACCCAGGCAAGAGAGGGCTGTTTATCAAGAGCAGGGCTGCTCAACTTTGACCTTCCAGCTGTTTTTGGACTACAACTCCCATAATCCCCAGACACAATGGCCCATAGCCAAGGATTGTAGGAGTTGTAGGCCAACACCCGCAGGAGGGCTGAAGATGAGCAACCATGGTCAAGAGTCTCCTCAAACCTGAAGATGGCCCTGCCAGATGGTCAGTTCGAAGTGCACTAACTTTGTGCAATATGCTACCAAGTCCTCCTCCTGATTCAAAGGCAGTAGCATCTTATCCAGTTTACACACAAATAATTAATGGGAGAGGGAGTTGTTCAATTCTCCCACAATTGTAGGTGTTTTCACTCAGGGCTATGAGTATTCTGCGCATCCAAGGTATAACTGCAAAAGCATCACATTTGACTATATGGTGTGAAATCTTGCACCCTAAGATCTCTTTTTTTTCATAAAGAAAAATATTCCTGAAAACCTTGAATAGCTTATGACTGGGTCTCACGATCCGTGAGACCTGGCTTGGGGCGGTGAGTGGGAAGAGCAGGCTAAGCCCGCTCTCCCTGCTTACAAGCAGTGGGGGAGCCCTGGGCGGCCAGATCAGCCGCCACACAATTGCTGACTCTGAGACGGAGCCGGCGGGGGCTGGGGTGCTCGGGGGCCATGCGGCCCCCAGAAGCCCCAGTATGCCCTGCGTGAATGCGCAGGGCATACGAGGAGACCCCCAGACTTGGGAGGCAGCTTTTCACCTCCCCTCTGGGGGTCTACTATGAGTAGGTGTGGCACGAAGCCGCGCCAGAGCTACTCACGATTCTAAAAACCAGGTTTGCAGAGCTCTCGCTCCGCAAACCTGGTTTTGGGGCAGGGGTTCTTGAGCAGGTTGCCTGCTCCAGAACCACCGGGCTCACAGCCGAGCCCGGTGGTTCTGACGATCAGCAAAAATCGGGCTAGCGGATTGTCAGAATAGCCCCTATGTCTGATGAAGACGTCACATAAGCTAATGGAGTGTTTGTAAGCTGGCATAGGACTTCAGCAGGTCCAGCCCATCCACTGGGCAGACTCAAGCAATTGCCTTGGGTGCCAGTTCTTGGAGGGGCATCACAGCTCCCTGGGCAGATGTTGAGCGGGTAGGGCCCAACTCCTGGCTGCTCTCTGTCTTGCGTTCCTCCCCCTCCCCACTCAGTGTGCTCTGTCTGTGATTGAACCTTGGACTTTCCAGATGTGCTCTGCCACTGAGCTATGGCCTCTCCCCTGAACGTGGATTAGTTTAGAACACAGTTGCTCAATTGGAACCAGCCATAGCAAATACCTCTCTCTAGTTTTGAAGCATCTTCACTGGATACTTCTCCATTTCCAAGTGCAAATCATTGTGTTAGTGAAAGGGCTTGTAAAGCCCTATGTTTTAATGGCACTGAAGGACCACCTTCTCGCACACATACAGGCCTGTGCATTCAGCTCATTGCCAGTGGTTCTCCTCCACAGGCCTTCCCCATCTGAGGTCAAGCAACAAGGAGGCTTTTTTTATTTTATTTTTAAAAAACCAAAAACAAAACTGTGGCACCCTGTTTATGAAAAGCTGCCCCAGGAAGGGTACTTGGATGTCCTTTTGATGTCAAGCAAAGACCTTTTCATTTTCTCAAGCCTGTTAAACATAAGCTAAATTTGGTTTTAATTTACTCCTGCGGTTTTTAATTCTGTTGTGATGCCTCTGATTTTTAACTTCTGATGTTATAATTCATTTTTATTGTTTTTGTTGTGACAATGTAATTGTTTTACTTGTTTTTGTAGTTAGTCATCTTGAAAGTATACTTAAAGATTGGATATAACATTTAAAAATAAATCAATAGGCCCCTCCGGTTGCTATTTCCTGCCTCTGTCCTCCTACTGTGTCTTCAGGATACATTAACTTTTCTCTCTCCCTCAACAGCCCCATTTACCTTCACTTGAACTACATTTTCAAATTTTCTGGGGTGCTGTCAAGATCTTCTTTAAAAGTCAGGAGCATTTAAACACTGGAGCAGGAACCCCCCTCACCTTAGTGAAAAAAGAAGAGAGCCTGTCATGTGATTCTGAGCATGGTATAAATGCTTGACTAACAAGCAGAAGGTTGCCAGCTCAAATCCCCGCTGGTACTATATAAGGCAGCAGTGATGTAGGAAGATACTGAAAGGCATCATCTCATGCTGCGTGGGAAGAGGCAATGGTAAACCCCTCCTGTATTCTACCAAAGACAACCACAGGGCTCTGTGGGTGCCAGGAGTCGAAATCAGCTTGACAGCACACTTTACTTTATAAATAAAATATCACTAGCAGAGAATGTGGGATACTTTCATCCAGGTTGGGTAATTGTTGCTTTTCTCACTCCCAGTAGATACAACTTTTACTGATGCAGCAGTTTAAATGAAGCTGCTTTGCTGTACTAAATAGTGGGCTTTTTGTTCCACTCATAGTGAGCAGTGAAAACTGGGTATTCAGAAAGGCTATTAAGGTAGGTTAGTATCAGGCTGCTGGTGGATACAGGCTGAATTTACCTTGGGTACAATATTTTTCTTTTCTTCTCAGTGCTGCTGGAAACTGCTTTATACCACACATAACATAGGTATAAGGTGCCTTATACCGATTCAGACCATTGGTCCATCCAGCTCAGTATTGTCCACACTGACTGGTAGAGGCTCTCCATGGTTTCAGGCAGGAGTCTTTCTCACCTAGAGATGCCAGAGATTAACCTTCTGTATGCAAAGCTTTTGCTCTGTCATTGAGCTATGCGGTATTCTTTATACTTTTATGTATTGTATGGTCTTTAGCATTCTCTGGAAGCTGCCTTAGGGCTCCTTTCAGGACTGAAAGTGAGATAGCAGATATCACAAATGTATAGGTCTTTGGCCCAGTGTAGGTATCCAAGCAGGTTTTAAAATAATATTTGTGAAACCGGGGATTAAAGGACATGACCACCCAATGCTGCCAAGAACCGTTTGTTCAAACAACACAGTTGATTTCATGGTTAAAGACACATATGCTTAAAAACACATAAATGAGAAATGGTTTTATATTGTGATATGCACAGCGAGAATCAAGCAACTAACCTTAACTTTGCCACAGTGAGACACTGCCCAGAACCAAGTGACAGGTTTGTTCTCACACAACATACATCTTCACAGCATCAGTGACTCCGGAAATTGAGAAGTGATCTGAGTGGCTTCCTCACTTTTCGTTTAATGCCTGATTCCCCCTCCCTTTCCTGCCCCCTTCCTGCCTTTCTCTCTCCTAACATTTTGAACCAAAGAGTACACATCTTTCCTGCAAATGACTACTGCCTGCAAAGCTATAAACTCTTGTCGGTGGTGTGCGGGGGGGGGGAGGGGGGAGAGTGTTTTTATGTCTCTTCACCAATGGCACCTACATTCTGGACTCCTCAATTCCTTCCAAGTAGATGAGTCTTCGAGTGTAGCAAATAATCTTTTCATGCACAATAGGCAAGCACAGTGGAGGGCATCTTGGGCATTTATACAGAGAAAACCAGAGATCTTTGAAAGTGCTGTCAAATAGCAGAAAGGAGAACTGACATTTCCACCCCCACAGGCTGCAAATCCTCCTCAAACCTCCTTTACTGAAATGTTTTGGACAAGGCCTGGAGAAAAGAAGACCTGGCAGGGCACATGGTGGTGGTGGGTTGTGCCTTTTGAATGATGCTTTTAAAGTAGCCTGTTCCGATTTCTTGGCTTATCTTCCATATCTAATCTATACAATGAAGTATATGGTTTGTGGCCATTAGGCCTCGGAAGAGTCGCTTCACATGGCCTGGCATGGCAGACTCAATACATCTGTGTGGAGCACAGGCCTTTCCCAGCATTGCTGAGCACTCCTTCCCTATGGAAAAGCCCTCCCTCCACTGAAAAATAATCTTTCAGTTCTGTGTGGTCTCCCCCACCCACCCACCCCCAACACACACACACACTGCTGTCAGTCTACTTAAAATATGCACCCTGAGGTCATTAATGCAGTTACGTTCCATGAACACTGAGGTCAGGGTCAAGGAGTTATGAGGCTTCTTGCTGCCTGGGGAGGGAGGGAAGGAAAGAAAGTGCTGCATTATAATCTGTCTGCCGTGAATGCCTCCCCCCTCCATCACACACCTGATGCCAGTGCCCATCTTCCTGCCTCCCCCCTCCACCGCCATCCTTTCTGCAGTCCCCTTGACAATGGAAATTAGCCCTACCATGCAAGTATAACTAGCAGGCAGTGATCACTCCCCAAGCCACTGACTGCAGAGGCAAGCTTACATACTCATCATTCATTCTGACAAGCAGCATCTCCCTGTAGATGCACGTTTTGGCAGGAGCAGCAGCTGCTGCTGTTCCTGGCGGCACCCACTTCATCTCTCCACCAGCTTCTCCCTCATTGCCTGCCTGTCTGTTTTTCTCACATATGTACAGGAAGATTCAAAAAGCTCCCATGTAGCAACTGTGGATTGCAATGAGATATGGTGGGGGCGGGGGGAGGAGAGTGTGCCCTGAATACAACCCCATCCCTACAATAAGAAGTAAATCAAGAGAGATACAAAGAAACTAGAAGTAAAGGGAGTGGGGGGAGATAACGACATTAGGAGCCCTGTTTGACACTCTGTGCTCTTGGATGAACTTCATGGTCAATTTAATATGAAATATACTATTTCCCATTTTATTAGTCTCATAAAGTTACCATTACACCCTGAAATGTGAAGATAGCAAGTTAAAGAGTTGAAGAAGAAAAATTAACCTGGATACTATTATTTCAGTGATTACCAGAACCTATGTTGCTTGCTTTACTGAATACTTAGACACGTCCTCATTCACCTTGAGATCCTGAACATGCTGAACCACCAAGTGGATGGCTTTTGGACTCACAACTTCAAGTCTGCCACCATGACAGGAGCTCCTTTCTTTTGTTAATAAAGGTCTGCTCTGAGAAGACCACCCCTTTTGCAGGCCAGTGCAGATGCAATGGGCCAACCACTTTCATGTTGATCCAACAGACATGTAAAGCAGGAGGAGAGGTCTATGCTTTATCTGTAAAGCAGCATGGAGGGACTAGGAGGCACCTACCACCATCCCAGCTTTACCTTGCTGTACTCTGATGTGATAAGCTGTTTTTGACCAGCCCATCTCCAATACTGGAAGTGAGTCAGATGAAGAGAAAGTTACTTATAGCAATGAAGCGCGGCAAAGCAAGTGTGGGAGGGATGGGACTTGGTCCCTGACCCTGTGTGTTCTTTTTTATGTAGACCTCCCCACCCTGGCTGTATATGTGAATGGGGCATATGCGTGAATAAAATACCCTTCTCCTCTATCACATCTACTTTGGCCTTCAGTCATCTGTAAAATGGCAGTAAGCTGGGGGTAAAAATGGATAGGAGAGCTGGTCTTGTGGTAGCGAGCATGAGTTGTCCCCTTTGCTAAACAGAGTCCACTTGGTTTGCATTTGAATGGGTGGATAAATGTGAACACTGTAAGAAGATATTCCCCTTAGGGAATGAGGCCATGGCTCAGTGGAAGAGCAGGTCCCTCCTGGCATCTCCAGGAAGGACTGGAAGGGATTCCTGCCTGAAACCTTAGAAAGCTGCTACTACCAGTCAGTGTAGACAATACTGAGCTGGATGGACCAAGGGTCAGACGATACATGGCAGCTCCCTATGTTCCTAAAAGCTCAAAAGTAATAGCAGTGCCACCGTCTTGGTCTATCTCTCTTCAACAAAGACTTTAAAATGCTTTACAAAATAAGATATATTAACAGGTTGTTTCAGGCACAAAAGAATACTGAGGAGTGGGAACAGGTTGAGCATGCAAAGATGTCTAGCTGGTCCTTTTAGAGCAACTGACTATTCTTTACCTGTGCTATATAATAATAAGCCATTTCAACTGGTAAAGAATAGCAAAGTCTATTGTAGCAGCAGCAGCATGGGATTTAAAAAACCCGACTCCCTGAATGTGGTCAATAGAGAAGTTAACAGCTAGTTGGCTAGAGCCCATGTGGCCTCACTTATTAACTGCAGACAAAGTCCAGAATCGGGGATAATTGGAGATAAAAGTAATAGCCACATAATAGAGACTGATGTGTAAGAAAGTAATGTGACATATACAATGACAGGAAAGAGGTTGCTTTTTGGATGTCATCCAGATGCAGCTATCCACTAGCAGGAATGTTTTGCTCCTGCTGAGAAAAGCGGTGGAGCGGGAAGAGAAAATCTGATATCTGGGCAGAGATCACCAGTCTGTACTCAAATGTGCCTTGCTAACAGGCTATTGCAGGCTGATCATGGACTTCCAGACAATTCAGATGCTAGCTTCCCCCATATCTTGCAAACCGCATAGCTGTCTGATGCCAGCCAGCCACCAGACTTTGAAAAATTGAGGCGATAGTGATTAGTTGGCAACCCTGGGGGTGGGGTGTGTGTCCCCTTATAGCCTCACTTAAGCATATGAGCCCTGGGCGGGTGGGCCACTGTGCGAAACAGGATGCTGGACTAGATGGGCCATGGGCCTGATCCAGCAGGGCTGTTCTTATGTTCTTATGGGCTTGCCATGCAATGGAAAGGAAGGGATCCTAAGGGAAAGGGTTGTTTTGCTGGGATACAAAGGTGATGTCCTGAGCAGATCAGACTGGGTATGTGAGCACAGTCCCTCTCTTTCCAAAGTTTTCAAAGATGGGGCTCTGATTTATGAATAAACAACCAGCCTGGACCAGGCAGGAGCAATAGAAATCTACAATATGTGTGAATAGTATACCACAACAATGCTAATATACCAGAGGGGAGGTGAGAAGCAGGAATAATTAATTTTATTAAACATACAGATACAACCATGGGTACAAAGGTGAGGGCTGATGATCAGTGTATTGACAGAAAATAGTAATAAAGCAAAGATATAAATACATATATTTCTAAGCAATTTGGACAAAGTGGCTGACATCCAGTGCAATGGGAGAAGCACTAGTGTAGCACCAGTGTATCTGAAGAGTTCCAGACTAATGCTGCATGAGTGCTAGTGTGTGTGAGCGGGGGGGGGATTTCGTGACCTCCCCTTTCCCTGAAAATCCTCTGTGTCATCCAAAAATATGCCCCTGAGGGCTGTGTGACCCTGAGGGAAATATTTTGGGGTGGCTCAGAGTACTTGCTGCAGGAGAGAATCAAAATTTGCCCCCACCACTGAGCCAGCAGTGAGCTGAGACTCTCACGAGACTCTTCAGTCAGTGCTGCATTTGAGCCTGGTTGGGAGCACCTTTCTCTGTCTTGCAAGGCGGAGAGAGGCTCTCCCAGCCAGGCTGGAATGCGGTGGTGGCTGAAAAACCTCATGAAAGGGCCTGAGCTGGCCTCCTCCCAGGTAGTGACCATGCCCCCGCATCAACGTCAGATGCAGGGGGTGGGGCCACTCAGCCCCATTTGCGATGGTCTCTAAACACTGCATTCCAGCCTGCCTGGGGGTGCCATTTGTCTTGCTGAGCACAGGCCACGCCCTGTGTCAATGCAGGGGGTGCAGTTAGGGCATGCTCACCTATTTAAAACAGAATAGGTGCTGCCAGTGAGGTTTGCACCCCAGCCGCCAGTAGCATCCTACACCCTTGTCCACACTACACCAGTCAGTAGACCAACTCATGCTTTTTTACTCAACTGTAGTTCACAACAGATCTGCAAGGACAGTTCCCTGCAAAATACATTACAGTAGTTATGCCTGGATGTTTGTAGGGCATGGATAACCATATCTAGGCTGCTTCCGTTCTGGCTGGGTCACAGCTGACTCACCAGTTTAAACTGGTGGGAAGTGTTTCACGCCATTTGGATATCCAAAGTAAGGGTCCAATCTGACAGCGCTCACAGTTTGAGAACCTGATCCTTAAGGGGGAGTGCAATCTTGTTTTCCAGTCACACAGCCTACCTAGAGAACTTCCATCTTGTCTGGATTGACCTTCAGTTCATCAGCTTCCTGGGTGGAACCCTAAAATCCATTTGGAATCTCATATTATGTAGAATTTGTTGGCATCTCTGTAGAGAATGCCTGTTTGCGGGTATTGGGACCTATAATCGATAGTCTTTGAAGGTTGAACTTCATACTCAAAAGAAGAGAAGCAGCAGGCTACTGCAGTAGTTCAGCAGTACTCTCCACAAGCTGAGTGTTCTGATGTAGGGGTCTGCATGGACCATTTCCCATGGTTAGATCCAAATTTGAACTGAATTCGAACTGGACTGTGGGTTTGAGAACCAGTTCAGCTGAACCAACTCAAATCAGCTCAAAGTGGTTTGCCCATAGGGAATAACATGGAACTCCAACCACCCCATTGTTCCCCATGGGTAGCTCCTTGGGACCTCAAAGCAGGTTGTGTGTTAGAGCATAATGGGTGCTAACCAACCCAACCTGCAAAACTATCAGGCGATTTTTAATGAATTTTTGAATTTTATCTGGGTCAGTTATTCAATGACTGACTCAGGTATTGCCCTAACACCCAACCCACTTTGGTGTCCTTAGAAGCTACCTATGGGGAACAATGGGGTGATTCAAGTTCCACATTATTCCCTCTGTGCAAAACAGCACACTGCATACACACACGTCACACAAGTTTTGGAACACAGTTTAAAAAAAAAGAGGGGGGTATCTCAATCTGTCCCTCCCAACACAGAACATGGCACATTTCAAACAGAGTCCAAAAAACAACCACTGACCCACAATCCACTGCCAGCCACAGCACCTGCCTGTGCCTGCACTGCAGTGGCATCATCACTGGCACATGTTTTGCTCTCTCACAGACACACAATTATGACTTCTTGTTTCCTGCCACAGCATATAGCCACCGACAAGCTCAACTAGAGCAACTTAAGACACATTTTGAAATAGTGTAGCTTGCAAATGCAGAACCAAATTGCAGAGCAGACCAGGCACCAAAACAGTGAGTGAAGCACAAAGCCAGACATGGAGCTCACAGCAGTCACCAAGAAATATTACACAGAGAGAGAGAGCTGCCACTGTGTCTATTTCTCGCTATCTCACAAACAAAACAAACCTCAACTCAGCCATGTCTTCCTGGGCTTTAAATACAGTTTGAATCTCCCTCCTTTTTGCTCCCCCGTCTCTCATCCCTCTCTACACCACCACCAGCACCAGCCAATGGGTGCAGAGTTGCCCTGAAAACACTTTATTTTTCAGGGCAACAAAACAACCATGAAGAAAGGAGATCGCAAGCCAATCGGAAGGCAATGGCAGAAAAAAAACAGCAAGGAAAAAACAAGAAGACAACAGCCCTCCAATATGGTGCCCGAGGCCACCTGCCATAGTCGCTTCCACTATCAAACTGGTTCACTTCAAACTGGGTTCAGTCCAGGTCAATCTCAGACTGGCCCCCTTTCCTGAAGGGCAGTCTAGTTTCCGATCGAACCACTCGAACCAGTCCAGTTTGCAGTGGAACAGTTTGCGATCGAACCATTCTGCACATCCCTATTTTGATGTGATGCTAACTCAGTGGAAGAGCCCCCCAAACAATGAACTGGCACTTGGGAATATCCCCGAGGTTCCATTGTGGGAGTGAAGAGCATTTTGAGTCTAAAATTTAAAGAAACCAACTAGCCTATACTGGCACATTTTAATATTTGCAGAGTTGCAGAACCTGGCAGGTGGGTAGGTCCTCTGTGGTGACTGAAGAGGTGACTGGATAGCTCTGGCTCTGGCTCTGGGTCCCAAGGATTTACATATGATTTCAGATTAACCTTAAACATATTTCAGATGGAAAACTTGCTCCAAGCTCAAGGCTCGTCTACACATATACTTGTGGGAGAGCACTGGAAATAGCCTCCACACTGCTGCTGATCCCATCCCCATATGTTACAGCTGTGATGGAACAGCAGCTGTTCCAGCAACCAGCACCATGGTCTAACAGAGGCACATCCTTGTGCAGGTCTGATCAGTGCCTGGGATTGCCTAGAACCCTGTATATGGAGCCTTGGGCTCTGCAGAAGACCGGTGGGATATTCATGAAATACAGCAGAGTATATGAGTGTTCCACAGGGCAGGGTGAAGCTGGAGGTTCAGAGGACACTGCCATGCTGACATGGTGGGACAGGAGGGAGAGGCCTGCATCCACATGCAGGAGGAAGGGCAGCAGATCCAGAAAGGCCTTCAGGACAGAATCAAGGCAAAGCACAGCTTCCTACAGTGCTGCCCTGAGAAGCTGCAGTTTGAGTGCCCTTTGGAGATCAGACTGTTCTTGCAGGAAAACCAGACCACTGGCAATGCTCAGCAGGGCAGAAATGGCTCTGAACAGACTCTCAGTAGAGTCATTGAGTAACTGCAGCTAGATGGCTGTTCCTAACCTATCTGTAAACAGCTATTCCTAAATGTTCAGCTCAAACATTAAAAGATAGTTGCAGCCTCCAGGCATTCCCCCACCCTTCCTAATTCCTTCAGAAATAATCGTAGTTAGATCTTAAGATTCATTACAATTTTCTTTTTTTAAACAAAAACCTCATTATGATTGGTATTACATAACAGGGTCGCTCACCACACAATGTGCCAATCTTCAATCTTCAAACCTCCGTGCTGAAGTGTCACGCGTGTGCTGCCATGTGCCACATTGCCAGTTTACAGCGCAGATGGGAAGAGGCTTTGTGTAGATGCAACGGACTTAGAAGAATTCCTGAAATTCCTTCATATAATCTTGTCCATTCACTCTTCTTCTAAAAAGTAGAGATCACTGAAAAGATGAGTCTATGGATAAATTCGAGGGTGTTTGAGAGAATGGCTTACATACTGTGCAGTGTCCTACTGATGGAAGAGAGGGGATGCAAGCTGGTTCAGCAAGTCTCTCAACTCTGCTTGCCAAAGCTGAAAGCCTCCGTGGCTCCTAAGGATTGCATCTGCACTGTAGGACGCTTTGGTCTTCATTCCCAACGGGAGGTGTCCTACAGCACAGACACAATTATTAGGAGCCACAGCGGCTCTCCCTGTTTGCTAACAGGGTTAACAGGCTTTGCAGTCTCATGAAACTAGGACACATGCCCTGCTCTTCTGTCAGCAGAGCCCTGTACCAATATGTCTTCTTAAAATGTGGTGTGTGTTCAGGGTATCACCCAAACAATGCAACAAAAAAGTGAGATTTAGCATCTTTCTCTGATTTTAATCAGAAACAAATAAAAGTGCATTAGCTAATTACAACTTAGAAATCCTAGTACAGGCGCTCCCAACCCCTGGTACTCCAGATGTTTGTTTGTTTGTTTATTCATTCATTCATTCATTCATTCAAAACATTTATATATTGCCCAAAACACATCTCTGGGCGGTTTACAACAAAACAATAAAAACAGATAAAAAGATTAACACAACAGTTAAAATTTAAAATGTCAAAACTATTAAAAACACAATCAAAACAATGAGCCGGGTCTCATGATCAGTGAGACCTGGTTTCTGCAGCAGAGCGGGAAGAGCGGGCTAAGCCTGCTCTCCCCGCTCACGATCAGAGTGGGAGCCCTGGGCGGCCAGATCGGCTGCCCACACGATTGCAGGCTCTGTAATGGAGCTGGCAGGGGCTGGGTTGCTTGGGGGCTACACAGCCCAGAAGCTCCAGTATGCCCTTCACGAGTGCGCAGGGCATACTGGGGAGACCCCCAGAGCCAGGAGGTCGCTTTTTGCTGCCCCTCCAGGGGTCTACTCGTGAGTAGCCGTGGCATCAAGCCACACTGCAGCTACTCACTCTTGGGAAGCCCGGGTTTGCAGAGCTTCACTTGGTGACAGTTGCTCTTCTAAATGAGAGCTGTTATGAGGAGTCCCTCAGGGCTCCATTCTGTCACCAATGCTTTTCAATAACTACACAAAACCGCTGGGTGAGGTCAGAGGAGATTTAGTGCTGAGTGTTATCAATACGCTGATGACACCCAAATCTACTTCTCTCTTTCATCTGCTTCATCAGGAAACGGCATTCATTCCCTTAATGCCTGCCTACAGGCAGTAATGGGCTGGATGAGGGATAACAAATTGAAGCTGAATCCAAGCAAGAGGGAGGTGCTCATTGTAGGGGCTCAGAACCTGAAGGATGAGTTCGATCTTCCTGTGCTGGATGGGGTTACACTCCCCCGGAAGGAGCAGGTACGCAGCTTGGGGGTACTCCTGGATCCAGGCCTCACGCTGGTATCTTAGGTGGAGGCTGTGGCCAGGAGTGCTTTTTATCAGCTTAGGCTGATTTGACAGCTGTGTCCATTCCTTGAGGAGAATGACCTCAGAACAGTGGTGCACCAGCTGGTAACCTCCAGGCTTGACTACTGTAATGCGCTCTATGTGGGGCTGCCTTTGTACGTAGTTCAGAAACTTCAGTTAGTTCAAAATGCAGCAGCCAGGCTGGTCTCTGGGGCAACTCGGACAGACATATTATGACTATTTTGAAACAGCTGCACTAGCTGCCAATATGTTTCTGGGCAAAATACAAAGTGCTGATTATTACCTTTAAAGCCCTGAATGGCTTCGGTCCAGGTTACCTTAGAGAGGGCCTTTTTCGGTCTGATCCCCACTGCACACTAAGATCATGTAAGGAGGTCAGGCTACAGTTCCCACTGGCTCATCTGATGGTAACCCAGAGGTGGGCCTTCGCTGTAGCCACTCCTAGATTGTGGAATGCGCTACCTGCAGAAATCCATAATTTGAATTCTTTACTGGCATTTAGGAGAGCCCTAAAGACCTACCTGTTTGGCCTGGCCTTCCAGGGTTTTTTAATTGTTTTAAAGAGTTTTTAATGTATCGGGTTTTTATAAGGTTTTGAATTGTTTTATTTTTTAGCTGCTTTATTGTATTTTAAAATTTTCATTCCCGATCATTGATTGATTTAAACTGTTTTATGATATTTGTGAACCGCCCTGAGCTATTCTGTAAGGGCATTCCAGAGAGCGAACAAACAAATAAAAAGCGATGGGGAGGCTCTTATTTCAGCAGGAAGTGTGTTCCAAAGCCTTGGAGCAGCAACAGAGAAGGTCCGTCCCTGAGTAGCCACCAGACGAGCTGGTGACAACTGCTTACAAACCTTTCCAGATGATCACAGTGGACGGTGTGGTTCATAGCGAAGAAGGTGTTCTCTTAAGTACCCAGGGCCCAAGCTGTTTGGGGCTTTATAGGTTATAACCAAAACCTTGTATTTTGACCAGGAACTTATCAACAACCAGTGTAGCTCTTTTAAGATAGGAGTGATATGGTCTTTCCGAGATAACCCAGAGACCAAACTGGCTGCTGCATTCTGAACCAACTGCAGTTTCCAGACTGTTGGAAATTCTCTGTGATGAGAGAATCCCTTTCTCATTATAGCAGAGTGCACAGAGGCACAACACAGTGGATTTAGTTTAGGCATGCGTGTATGCTGAGAGTAAAGTAACTTGGAGCCAATTCATAGTTTCAAATCAATATATAAGGCATTTATTAAGGAACTCCATTCTAGATAGGAAAGTGAGGAGTTTGGATCTCTAATCTAGCTAGCTAGCTGGATGCAGATGGATTCTGCATCTTCTCTGCACAAATGGTGCAGGGAGAGGAGCTTGCCATGTTGGAAGGTAGAAGGGCAGGTAGGGGAGAGAGAGAGGAAGGAAGTTAATCCCTAAGAGTAGCAATCTACATTTCAAAGGGATAGCATCAGAGCAGTGGAGAAGTGATGACCAATGTCTTGACCCTCTAGCCCTCTGACTTACTAGTCTGTCCTCCACTGTCTGAGACAAGAGACAGCGCAAAGTCCTTTACCTTCCAACCCAGACTACGTACAAAGGCAGCCCCATATAGAGCGCATTGCAGTAATCAAGTCTGGAGGTGACCAGCAAATGTACTACTGTTCTGAGGTCATTTATCTCAGGAAATGGATGCAGCTGGCATATCAGCCGAAGCTGATAAAAGGCACTTCTGGCCACTGCTAGGGATGTGCACGAACTGGTTCGCAGGCCATGTTAGAGACCTGCAAACTGGTTCGCTGGTGTGACAGTCCGACGCCGGGGTGGTGGTGTTGCTTTAAGGGCGGGGGGTTGCATTTACCCCTCCCGCCACTTTCCCCCCTCTGGTGCTCCATTTTTAAGCAAAATCCTCGGGGCGGCAGGGTTCCTCCCTGCTGCCCCTGCCCCCCTGTTGTCTGCTAAAAGCGGAAGTAACTTCTGCATATGTGCCTGCCGCAGCCGCTGCGTGAGTGTCACGCACGTCGATGTGACGTGTGCGGTGTGTGTGCGGTGTGTGTGCGGTGTGTGCACGGCGGTGGCGGGCACATGCGCGGAAGTTACTTCCGCTTTTAGCAGTCAACAAGGGTGCAGGCGCAACAGGGAGGAACTCTGCCACCCTGAAGATTTTGCTTTACAATGGAGTGCTGGAGGGGGGAAAGCAATGGGAGAGATAAGTACAACTCCCCCAACCTTAAAGCAAAATACACACCCCGGCATCGGACCACGCCTCCGTGGTCTGTGCACATCCCTAGCCACTGCCTCAACCTGGGACACCAGGGAGCGGTTTGTGTCCAGAAGCACCCCCAGACTGCATACCTTTTCCTTCTGGGGAAGTGTGACCCCATCCAGAACTGGCAGATCAAAATCATCTCCCTAGTTCCAACCCCACACAAGTACCTCCATCTTATCTGGATTCATCCTCAGCTTGTTACCTCTCAGCCAGCCCATCACTGTAGGAATTACACACACACATGTGCACACATGCATACACATGCACCAGATTGGATTGGGTCATTACAGGAGAAGGGCATCTAACTCTTTCCCCTGTATTGTTTTATCAACTGAAATGGACCCCCTTTGGAGCTGTTCTGAAAAGGACAAGCACTTATTGTACTTGTCTCCGCCATGCCCACCCACCCCCCACTCCACAAAAAAGGCAGGGCTGATGGTTTCCATTAGGGGGAAAGGTGCTCTGTGGGACAGGAATAAAAATTGTCCCTGAGAGCCACAACCTTGATCCAATGCAGTGTGAGGAAAGCACAGGTGCTTTCAGGCCTCAAAGACCATATCCAAAGGTCTAGTCTGGCCCTCTGTCTGGAACATGGATACTAGACTCGTGAACATGAGTTGGCGTTCATTTTCTGCATTGAGCCAGATGCTTACGTTTCCTATTTTTGTTCTGCGGATAGTGTGCCTAAATAGTCTTTCGGTTAGAGTATTGCTCTTCCTACTTTAGCTAATGGCTAATAGAAGAAAGGCAAGAGCAGAACAAAGTCAGTTCTGCATCCTATTAGCACTTTGCACATGATCATATGGGGGGTGGTTTGGTGGGGTGGGGGTAAAGAACTCCTACCCTGGTCTCCACAGACAATCAGAGCCTCTGTTTTGGTCTGCAGTCTCAGCACCCAGATGATACAGGCTGCCTAGGTCATTTTTAAAATTGGGTGCTGGGTCCTTTGAGAATTGAAAGAGCTATCCCAGCATGCCTTGCACTAACAGGAGACTGGGAGCCCTCATTACATCATCAGCTATCCCCTTACTGGCCATGAAGGGGCAGTAGGTGAGATCAGCCCTGCTGAAGGGACTGCAAGCAAAGAATCAGTGCTCTATTACTATCATGACTACCGTATTTTATGGACTATAAGACTCACTTTTTTCCTCGAAAAATATCCGCCAAAATTCATGTGCGTCTTATATGTTTTAACAGTTTAATATGTTAAAACTCTGAAAAACTGGATTAAAATTAAGGTGCGTCTTATAGTCCATAGCGTCTTATAGTCCGTAAAATACGGTACTGCTTTCCAAGACCTATTATCAAGCGAAATGCACCCAGACAACCAAAGCATCATGGTAGGAATGCTCGGTTTTCATCCTACCTGGGTTAAGAGCAGAGTTGAGGATCTGGGTTACCCAGATTTGAGCGAGCTGGATTGGAGGGATTCCCATGGGTTCATATGATCATATGAATATAGGAAGCTGCCTTCTACTGAGTCAGACCCTTGGTCCGCCCAGCTCAATATTGTCTACACCAGGATTTATTAACCTTGGGCCCCCAGATGTTGATGGACTAGAACTCCCATAATCCCCAGCCATGTCTATTGTGGCTGGGGATGATGGGAGTTGTAGTCCATCAACATCTGGGGGCCCAAGGTTAAGAAACCCTGGTTTACACAGACTGGCATCAGCTTCTCCAAGGTTACAGGTAGGATTCTCTCCCAGTCCTATCTTGAAATGCCAGGGAGGGAACTTAGGACCATAGGAAGCTGCCATTTACCAAGAAAGACCATTGGTCCATCTTGCTCAGTATTGTCTACACAGACTGGCAGCGGCTTCTCCAAGGTTGCAGGCAGGAATCTTTCTTGGCCCTACCTTGGAGATGCCAGAGAGGGAACTTGGAACCTTCTGCTCTTCCCAGAGCAGCCGCATCCCGAGGGGAATATCTTACAGCGCTCACTCATGTAGTTTCCCATTCAAATGCAAACCAGAGTGGACCCTGAATAGCAAAGCAAACAGCTCATGCTTGCTATCACGAGACCAGCTCTCCTCCCTGAATCCCTGCATATACTGCCTTCTACTCTCTTTTTCATGATCATATGAATGGGCTCACTGTGTGCTAACTATGACATATGGCTTCATTTCCCACATTGCTGAGATACGAAGGGATCAGAGGCTACATACATAATTTGGGGCTACATTCTGAGCAAAGTTGTGTATATAGCTTTGGGTAGATTGGAGGTTTGTAGTTATGCAGGAATGAAAGAAGAGGAGACCTCATAGTGTTGGTATTTTTCAATAGACATTGAGGTTATTCACACAACTGTTCAAAAGCGGGCTAAGGGAGCCCAGCCCACTTTCAAGTGGTTGTGAGAACTGCCAGGAGCTGTGTGGCTCCCAGTGGTTACCCCACTTAATCCCCCCCCCCAGTGAGGTTAGCAGAGTGAGCGCTCCACTAACCCCATTTTGGCGATCGTGAGTCACCATGGTGTGGCTCCACACCACAGCAATTCATGAGGAAACCCCTGGCTGGGAGGCTCTAAGCAGCCTCCCAGCCTTGGGGGTCTCCCCAGAATGCCCTGAGCACTTGCACAGAGCATTCTGGGACTTCCTTGGGCCAGGTGGCCACTGATCCCCGCTGCCTCTACCAGCTCTTTGACGGAGCTGGTAATGATGTGAGCAGCCGATCTGCCTGCTCAGGTACAGCTCCCTGCTTGTGTGTGGGGAGAGCTGACTAAGCCTGCTCTCCCTGCAGACCACCTCTAGGTGCTTCATTTTGATTGTGTGAAGTGGCTCAAAGTCTCAGTTCTTTATATGGGGCATGCTTGTCTATATTTGAATGTAGCTATGTACTGGCTTGTGGGTGGAGTTTATCTGCTCTTCATTTGTTCAGAATTCAAGCTGAGAGGTTCTCCCTTTCCTTTGCATAAGAGACTGTTAGGCCAAATTTGAATGCAACAGGAAACCGGAGGTCCCTTCACCTCCGATTTCCGTAGCCATACATCCAAATGCGGGCAACCAGAGTTAAGGGAGAAAAGAGACCTGTGGTGTCCCTCCCCAAACTCCCATCTGAACCTTGAGAGCCTTCAACTCTGGTTGCGTTCAACTTTGGATACGCGGTGCCAGCATTACAACCGAATGCTGGCACCTCAGTTTCCCCATCATCGAACCAGAGTTGAGGGGGGAAACTCCTCCCCCACTCAGGCTGCCATTAGCTGCTGGGGCTGTCCTTTAAAGAAGGAAGCCTCCGCAGGCTGTTTCCCCTTCTCTCTGCAGTCAGTGAGTGTGACTGCAGTTAGATAGCTCTCCATCTTGTCCGACTGCAGATGGGAAAGCAGGGAAAGGAGGTGCAGAACCACAGGTCCATTGGACCCACAGTTCAGCATTATGTCCGAAGGCAGACTAAGTTTATTGTTTTCTTAGCTTATGTTTAACTGGTAATAAATAAACTCTGGTTTCTAAGTTAAAGTTGCTTCCTATAATTTCTCTGTAACACATAGCAGCACAGGAAACAGGATTATTGTGAGATAGTGCATAAAGCAGTTTTGGCTTTTTCTGTGAATAAATGAATTGGAGTCACTCTGAGGGACAGTTCCAAGACTTGAAATGCTTGGGCAATATGTTGACTTGGATGCAATCAGCTCTCCTCCCATTTTGTTCCTGTATCTTGTGCCTCCCTTTCTCTTCTCCATTGGGTCTAGTTATGCAGCCCAAATTTGGAACTAAAATGCCTAATACTTGTGTTGAGCAATATATAGTGAGATTTTTCTGAGTTGCTTAATATTGACTCAGCCAAAGTCAATTGAAACTGCAAATGCTGAGCAGTGCTGGCCAATATTTTCAGTGAGAAAGCTTTTAAGTTTTTTTAAAACACGTTTTTGTTTTTCTTCCTATTGATCATATGGATCAGCAACAGTTCCCTCTTATTTCCCTAACCATTCTTCCTTTTCACAAGGCCAGAACTAGTCAAAGGACAGATCCATAGGAAGTCGATTCCTGCAGGCTGCACTTTGCCTACAGTGTCTGTTTTTGTCACATCTAGGTCAGGTTCCCACTTAAAAGAGGGTTCACAGCTTAGTGATAGAGGAGGGGATAGCTCAGTGGTAGAACATCTGGTTCAGTCCCTGGCATCTCCATATAAGGCTGGGAAGGACCCTTGCCCCAAACCCTGGAAAGCTGCTGCCAGTCAACGTAGGCAATACTGAGCTAGATGGACCAATAGTCTGACCTGATATAAGGCAGCTTCCTACTGTATGTACCTAGCACATTTTTGTATGCAGAAGGTACTGAAAAGCTGAAGAAGGCCTGGGCGGGTTCAACCAAGTATGCAAATGGACCCCAAAAGAACCCACCACCATATAATTGCCTAAAACATTATGCTCGAATGGTATGCATGGAACTCGAAAAACTAAAGATGGTGGAAGTATACAATACCTCCAAACATCATGGAATAAAAAGATAATGTAAAAAAGAAACATTTAATAAACATACAATCTCATTTAGCACATCAGAGTGATCAATGTATAAATAAAAAGGTAAATATATGTAACAATGAAAAACATGAGTATAAAACAAGAAGTTGGTCTAATGAGCATTTACGATCAACCTTATTAATAAGGTCCCCAAAATAAATATACAAGGAATGTTACAACTTGAAGATCAATCCTCCATATGTTGACCTTCTGAGTATCTGAATATCCAATATGAATTTAAGAGGAATCCAGTTGTCCTTGAAAACACATCCCACAATACGAACTGATGCAAAACATGAATATTTACTATCTCTAAAGTTGTTTTACAATTTTAGATATTATAAATATTCATGTTTTACATCAGTTTGTATTGTGGGATGTCATTGGCAGTTTATAAGTATTAGTTGAACATATAATATATATTTATCTATTTAAATCATTTATAATCATTTCCTATAGTGACATTTTGAAATCTTACTAATTGGAAACCAAGCACCTGGCTCCACATGACAGCATAGGTGCTTCCTGGGGAACTACAAGGGTTCTTTTATAATAATGCCACTGAAGAAGGCCAGCATAGGCCAAAACACATATGGCCCAGGCCTGTACAACATAAGGCCTGGGGTCCAGATTGGTCCAGCGGGACTTTTTTGCTGGCCCCCAGATAGAAATATCCTGCAGCAACAGCAGGAGCCATACTCTTGACTTGTTCCCTCTTCTCCAAATATGGGGCATCCTCTCTGGAAATTGCCTTACAACACCATTTATACATGTTTACTCAGAAATATGTCCCACCGTGTACCCAGTAAGGCTTATTCCCAAGTAAGCATGCCTTGGACTGCAGCCTGAAAGCAACATCAATTTACAGAGGAGAGGACTTGGCATTTATTTGGGGCTGGCATGCACCCCAGGTGCCCTGCTGACTGAGCAGGGAGAGGGCCTATTTTGCCATCACTATCCTTGGTTAAAATTGCGGGGCTGGTGGTGGTTCACAAGTAGCTAATACTTGCTTTCATTAATATTGTCATGGTTGATTCTGGCCCACTGGGGCACTCGGGTTGTGCACTCTTGGGTAAATAAAGAAGGATGTTCCCTACATGTGACTTGTAGGCGATGTCAACTCCCCATAAGATATGACACATACATTCTTACTTTATTCAAGGACAACTGGATTCCTCTTTAATTCACATTGGATATTCAGATACTTAGGTCAACATATGGAGGATTGATCTTCAAGTTGTAACATTCCTTGTATATTTATTTTGGGGACCTTATTAATAAGGTTGATCATAAATGCTCATTAGACTAACTTCTTGTTTTATACTCATGTTTTTCATTGTTACATATATTTACCTTTTTATTTATACACTAGTATTTTTCAGCCCGTTAAAATAATGGGCGCTAGTTGCCTTCTCCGCCCTCCCCTGCTGCCTCCTCCCACCCGGACCTTCCACCTCCCGCGGTGGTTTGAGGGGGGGCCTCCTTTTCGGTGGGTGGGCCAGACCCGCCGCCGCCTCTCCTCTCCCCGTGGCTGGGCTGGACCCGCCGCCGCCGCCTCCGGCCTCCCCTCGGCTGGGCCGACCAACCGGCCAACATGGCCGCCTGGTGCCTGCGGCCGTTTCTCCCTCGGCTGTTCTGGGCATGCGCTCCGCGGACATGGGCGCACACCCAGGCACTTTATTATAGAGGATTGATCACTCTGATGTGCTAAATGAGATTGCTTATTAAATGTTTCTCTTTACATTATCCATGATGTTTGGAGGTATTGTATACTTCCACCATTCATAACTTGATAGTTTTCCAAATTCCATGCATACTTTTAGAGCATACATTTTTAAGCAATTATATGGTGGTGGGTTCTTTTGGGGTCTATTTGTATGCAGAACGTCCCAGGTTCAATCCCCATATCTCCAATTAAATAATCAGGTAGGACCTTGGAGAGCCACTGTCACTCAGAATACACGGCATTAAGCTAAATGGACCAATCGTCTGGCTGCCATCATGTGTTCATAAGATTGCTGGAGCTTTTCCATTCCTCAGAGTGGGATTAGCTCTCTTTCTAGCTTCTTGGTGATAGCACCTTCTAGCTTCACAGATGAAGGTTCAGGAGTGTCTGCCTTGTTGGGTATTGGTATTGGGGAGCTTCATGCTTCTGTGTCTCTAGGAACTCAGCCTCTTTGGGGACATGCTAAAGTTGCAGTTGCTCTAGCCAGGTTTCTACAGTCTAGTAAACACCATGAACATTGGTCAACTGATATATTCCATGTGGCAGCATTTGGATTTTTCAGTCAAGCACAGAAACATGTATCCAAAGAAGGTTTTTTATTTACCTGGAGACTTAGGCTACCTATTGAGATGAGACTTTAATTGTGTACTGCCTGTTACTAATGACCAATACACGGAACTCTTGAATGTGTGGTAAAGTTGTGCTGTCGAGTTGACTCCTGGAGACAAGGAAAGAGAACTGGTCTTGTGGTAGCGAGCATGACTTGTCCTCTTAGCTAAGCAGGGTCCGCCCTGGTTGCTTATGAAAGGGAGACTAGAAGTATGAGCACTGTAAGATATTCCCATTAGGTGATGGAGTCACTCTGGGAAGAGCAGAAGGTTCCAAGTTCCTTCCCTGGCATCTCCAAGACAGGGCTGAGAGAGATTCCTGCCTGCAACCTTGGAGAAGCTGCTGCCAGTCTGTGTAGACAATACTGAGTGAGATAGACCTATGGTTTGACTCGGTATATGGCAGCTTCCTATGTTCCTATGACCACAGAGCCATGTGGTTGTCTTTGGTAGAATACAGGAGGGGTTTACCATTGCCTTTTCCCACACAGTATGAGATGATGCCTTTCAGCATCTTCCTATATCACTGCTGCCCAATATAGGTGTTTCCCATAGTCTGGGAAACATCCCAGCAGGGATTCGAACCAGCAACCTCTTGCACCCTAGGCCAGTTACTTCCCCACTGCACCATTAGGGGGTAAGTACCTGAAAATCCTGCACAGTTCTCTAACAAGCTTTTCACATGTTGGCAAACACTTGTACAAAAATTGTAAATATAAAATAAAATGAACTTGTATATGGTGGCTGCACATGACTTACCTGGCTACAGGTAGAGAATTGGCTTGCTTTAAAAAAAAAAAAAATCTCACACACACAAGATTGATGTGACTCTACCCTAAGAGTAGTTCAAGTCCTTATAATCTGCAAGAATGATTCACTCCATATCACTGTTCATTTACCCTCTTGAACTCTTTCACTCAGCAATTTGCTGCAGACCAGGCAGCAGCTAAGCTGTTTGGGACACAAAGAGTAAAGAGTTAAAAGCCTAATGTGCCAATGACAAGCCCTGTGGCAAGCCAAGCTTTGTAGACAGCTGCCCCCATTTTACTGAGCATAGCAGCCTCTTGACCACCATGGCAGTTAGTTAGAGGCAGATGCATCGGGCTGAAGGAATTGGTGTTTTAAAATTCTAGATTAAACTCAGTTTAGCATTTATGGGGTTCCTCTTGATGACCTCCATCTTGGGTGGCGTGCAAGGATTTAGGGCAACTGACTGGTGCTACTGGAAACTGTCATTTATGGTACTAATTATAGTACTAATTAGACATTGCATCTTGCTGAACTGTAATCATTTGTTTCTGGCCAAGGAATCCTGAATTCTAGAAGCATACAAAAAGGAAAAATAAAGCCATGGTAACTATTGATTCTTGGGTACAAGAAGTACTTGGGTACGATGTGGTCAATGACAGACTAATATCAATTAGATTTTGTGGACAACCCTTAACATGACAGTTTTTCAAGTCCATGCCCAAACAACTGATGCAGAAGAAGAGGAAGTTGATAGGTTTTATGCTCAAGTTCAGTCTGAAATTGACAACATGCAAGCAAGATGTGATGCTGTTGGCTGGAGACTGGAATGCCAAAGTTGGAAATGGTAAGGAGGAAAAAACAGTCAGACTGTATGACCTAGGAAACAGAAACAAAGCAGGAGAACGACTTATTAGTTTCTGCCAAGCCATTGACCTCTTCATTGCTAACACATTCTTCGAACAACCAAAGTGGTGCCTAGACACATGGATGTCACCAGATGGAGTACATAGAAACCAAATTGATTACATTATTGGTGCAAGGAGGTAGAAGAACCCAGTTATAACAGCAAAGATATGGCCGGGGGCTGATTGTGGAACAGATCACAAACTTCTCATGTGCAAGTTCCAAGTCAAGCTAAAGCAGGTGTGGGGGGGAGCTATCTAGTTTCTAGGATATGATCTTGAGACTGTACCCACCATTTTCAAGAAGAACATCAGGAACCACTTTGAAGTTCTGAACCTCATTGACAGGGAACCAAAGGAACTGTGGAATGAAATCAAAGTAGTTGTTAAGAACAAAAGAGACTGCCAAAGACCAAGAAACAGAAGAAAACAAAATGGATGTCAGATCAGATGGTGGAAATTGCCAAGAAGAGGAGAGAGGACAAAGTCAAGAAAGATAAAGACCTCAGGAAGGAACTTAATAGGAAATTTCAGAAAGCTGCTAGAAGAGACAAGGAACAGTACTACAATGACATCTATAACGACCTTGAGGATGGAAATAGACATGGAAAAACAAGGCAAGTTTTTCAAAAGATCTCTGAACTCAGTGGGAGGTTCCAACCTCAAATTGGTATGTTAAGGGATGCCAAAGGACTGATAGTAACTGATTCAGAGAAGATCAAACAGAGATGGAAGGAGTATACTGAAAATCTGTACTGCAGGGACGTCAACCCCAAGATACTCTAGAAGATATTTCCTACTTGCAAGAACATCTAGAAAGGGCAGATGAAGTTAGAACAGCATTCCAGTCATTACCAAGTCAGAAGGCTACAGGAATTGATGGAATAGCTACAGAAATATGGCAGGCAACAGAAGAAGAATCAGTCAAGGCTCTAACCAAACTATGCCAGCAAATTTGGAGGTCGACACAGTGGCCAACAGATTGGAAGAGGTCAGTCTACATACCCCTACCAAAGAAAGGAGATTTAACAGATTGCACAAACTATCGCACAATATCCTTAATTTCACATGCTAGCAAAATAATGCTCAGGATCATCCAACGCAGATTAGAGCCCTACGTGAAAGGGGAAATGCCAGGTGTTCAAGCTGGTTTCAGAAAGGGCTGAGGAACAAGAGACATCATTGCCTATGCACATTGAGAAAGCCAAAGAATGTTCAGGCTCATACTTTGGACACATTATGCGAAAACCCAGCTCCCTTGAGAAGTCCATAATGCTAGGGAAAGGTGAAGGATAGCGAAGAAGAGGATGATCAGCAGCAAGGTGGATGGACTAGCAGCAAGGTGGATGGACTACCAACAAGGTGGATGGTGTATAAATTTATGCATGGAGTGGAGAGGTTGGACAGAGAGAAATCTTTCTCTCTTTCTCACAACACTAAGACCAAGGGGTCAACCCATGAAACTGAAGGTTGGGGAATTTAGGACTTACAAGAGGAAGTACTTTTTCACACAGCACATAATTAATCTATGGAATTCTTTGCCATGGGATGTGGTGATGGCCACCAGTTTGGATGTCTTTAAAAGGGGCTTAGGCAGATTCATTGTTGACAGGTCTATCAATGGCTACTAGTCTGGTGGCTGCGGGTCATCTCCAGCCTCAGAGGCACGATGCCTCTCAATACTAGTTGCAGGGGAGCAACAGCAGGAGAGAGGGCATGCATCTCAGGCACCTTTTGTCTGTGGGCTTCCCAGAGGCATCTGGAGTGCCACTGTGCGAAACAGGATTCTGGACTAGATGGGCCTTGTGCCTGATCCAGCAGGGCTGTTCTTATGTTCTTATGACTCAATTACGACAGCAGTGAATGCACCACTGAGTGACCTTAAAGGCCAAGTTGAAGACAGATCATCCTGGAGTGAATCTATCTATGTGGTCGCTACGAGTCGACACCGACTTGACAGCACTTAATCAATCAATCAATCAGTCAGTCAGTCAATCAACTACTGATTCTTTTTAAGAATGGGCATACAATCTGAGCTTTTTCAGATGATACATCTGCCAGGCCTCTCAAACATATAGGGGAAGGCTTATGGTACTCACACCTGCCCGCATACAATGTTCCAGCTTTCCACTACCTAATTGTGTGGAGGGGATAATTAGGCTGAACTGCCCCAATGTGACATGAAATAAATAGTGTTTTTTGTTTTGCTTGCCTCAGAAGGGCAAGGAGGGTTCAAGTAATACAGTGAGATTATGAATGCATTGTCTTTAAACATGCCTAGATATTTTCTGAGAGAGTTCCTTTCCCCCCAGTCACATTTCCAAGGATGTTTACAAAGGAAAAAACACAAGCAAGAGAACAATTAAATCATCAGTAGAATTACAGCGTAAACATCCAAACATCCAAACAATCAAGGAGGAGTTAATTGCAGCAGACCATTGAAAACTAACCTCAAGAAGTCTGGAAGGATAAAAAAGGCCTTCATCTAGCACCAAAAGGATAGCAATGTGGGCCCAATAGAAGCCTCCCAAGGTGGGGAATCCCACAAAGACAATTAGCAGCGTTTAGTTTTCTTTAGCCCCTAAAAACTACATGCCCACTTTGTGAAACTCTCTGGTCACTACCACTACCATCGGAGGTGTGTGAAAGAGCCTTAATCTCAATTTCTTTGAAATGGAGGGAAAATAAACGGCGGGATGGGCCAGCACTTACTGAAGGCTGGATGGTGGAACATGCGGGGTTAAAAAACTTGTTAAGAGCTAATTGCTGGTCCAGAGGTGATTCTGAAACCAGGTGCCTTCTGGAAAACGAGCCCTGGACTGTTTCTACTTGCTTCTGAGTTATATTGGACTCCAGACGAAACTCTCTTTGGATTGCTGTCAACGTGGACTAGTTTTGAACCGGCAGCCAAAGCCTTCTGCACCAACCACCTGCCACTCCCTGCCAAAAGCGAGCAAACGGAGAAGACAAAACCACTCTGTATCCTGTTTCCAAGCCACCTTTTTTCCAGAGAGAGTCCTCACTGGACAGTGGTTAGTATGGCAGTTCCTCCCAAGAAAGTAAGCGAGCTAGTCTTTCACAGCTGCCTTTTAAGAATATTTTCCTTTCCTATCATATCTAGCTACTATGAATAAACTGCAAAGCAAATATAAAAAAAGAACGTCATTCCTAGCCATACTTCATCCTAGAGTTATAGACGTTGGAGAGATGAGGATTCAGTTTTGTCATCATGCATAATAGAAAATGCTAAACCATAGACCTTTTAACGCCACTGCTGTCCTGTCACTCATTTCATGCTCCTTACACTCTCTGCTCCCAGGATCTGTAAGATAGGGCAGCTCTGTCTGCATTTTCCAGCTCTGAACAGGAATCGATTCAGTGCAGGGGCCCAGCTAAAAAGGAAAGCATACTATATGTGGGCACTGACCCCCAAAGGAGAGAACTGGTGCATTTGCTGGGGAGGGGGTGGGTTGCATCTCCCCTTCCCCCTTCCCTTCTCCTCTAAATTTACTTTGAGTTAGGTGATGCTGAAGGGACCCTTGGAAAGGCCAGGTCATTGATTGAAAGGAAAAGGCTTGACAGATGGTGGAAGGTTTGCAGCAGCAGGCTCCAGGGAATAGACTTTGCTTCCTGGGCTAGCTGTGTGTCTGTGTCTCTGATTATTTTGTGCATTTTCATCGCTGCTGTCTGTATCTCTTTCTCAATCTGGGCTCCTCCATGCCACTAAAATGCTTAGCTCACTCCATTGTCTGAGAGACTAATTTGCACTGTAAATCTGATGCTTATCTTACATGACAGCTTACTATAGGGTTTATTGCCGTCCTGAAGACAAGTTAAGCAGAGACTTTGAGGGAGTGTGTGCTGCACTGAAGGATGCACTCACCCACTTGCCATCAGCTTTGAACATGGCATTTCTTTCCCCATTTTGTGTTCTGGGCGGCCTTGGTTAAGGTTTTGATGTGCCATACATAAAAATGCACGGGACCAGGGGCTCTCACCCTTATACCATGTGCATCCTGCTTTCTGAAGGATTGTATTGAATCAGAAAGAGAAAGTTTCCTTTTCCTCCTCAAGGAATCAGTGTGACTGGGTGGATGTAACCCACAGCAGTCAGTGGGGGGCGGGGGCAGGCATTGGTGGTGATAGGCTGGTCCACAGTTGCTTGCAATATGTGTGACATTTCAGCATACTCTCTAGGGGCAGTCTTGCCACACTCATGGAGTTCTGCCCCCTTAAGAGCCAGCCACTGCCAGGTTTAAGGGTATTGGCTGTGTGGGAAATGTAATGTTGTTCAAGGCTGAGAACTGCATGAAGAGATATAAATATCCCAGGCAGCTAAACAATTTAGACAAGGCTGTGGATGGACTCACACAACCACTTCGCCCTTAGTTACTTCATGGTGAGGCCTGTATTGAACTGCCACCTAGAAAGGATCTTGAAAGGTCTAACCTGTAGACTGGCTTATGATTGGGAAATCAAATCAATTGAACAAGTCAATGTAAACATTAACCTTATGCTGGGGGGAAACTGAGCCATGTGGATGACTGACTGCCATCTTCTTCCAATAGTTGCCAGCCTATTATAGAACTGTATATTATAGAGCAGTGAGCCCCTACTTACTGCAAAGAGGTACCTTTTGAATGTGGTGATTCTCTTTATTTAGCAGGGTGGGAGTAATTGGCCCTATCCACCCTCCAGTGGCTGTTGCTGTTGCCTGTCTTATGTTTCTTTTTAGATTGTGAGCCCTTTAGAGTCAGGGATCCATCTTATTGATTATTTATCCATGTCAACTGCTCTGGAAACTTTTGTGGAAAAGTGGTATATAAATCTTGTTGTTGTTGTTTGTTGTTTGAAGAGTTGAATACTGCCCCTGCCCTGCCCCCATTGCTGTTTTCATGTGCACACAGCTACTACTACTAGATGTGCCCACTGGAATATTTAATGCTTATTACAATACATCACAAAGTCCCCTGTGTTTGCCTATAGATTTGCAAGTAGAGACATTGGTGGTGGTGGAATTGGTGGTGTTGTGGTTGGCTTACATGATGTGCAGCCCTCTGTCAACATCATCAGGAGGAGGGCAGCAGGTGTCCACAAGAAGCCTTCAGTATTCCTGAGCAGAAGGCTTCTTTGAACAGTGGGTTGGACATAGAAGAGGAGGGGGGTGATTTTCATATCCCTTCCCTCCCTCCAAAAGCCCTTTCCACTTGTATACATGTTTTTCTGAGGTCTGTGCAACCCTCAGGAATAGATTTATACCAGTGGACAGTACTTTTGCGGGGAGGGGAGAGATGCTAAAACTGCCCCTCCACCTTCCATGTTCCATCTGTTTTGTGAAGAAGCCTCCAGGGCAGGGATGCTGAAGGGTCCTTGCAGACCCATAGCCCTCCTTCCATTGCCAATCTCATCGATTTAGCAGTTAATCTCTTGAAAAGCAGTATACACATATTTGTAAAGATGATGATGATGATGATACATCTAAAAGAGCCACCACTTTGAAAGGTGTGGCTTTGCCCACTTCGCAGGGGATAAAGTGAAGAGATGGTCTCTGCTCCCAAAGGCTCACAGCCTGGGTTCCTGTTAAGAGGAGCAAACAAGCAATCAGGGAAGGAAGGACAATGAGTGAGATCTGTAGGTTTTGCACAGAAAGCAAAATGACTTCTCCAGGCACTGTGTGAAGCATCCTAAGGTGCTGTGATTCTATTATCTATTCAGGGCCAGCTTTTCGGAGTTCCTGGGTCCTTCACTTGCTAGCTGAGGGAATCCACTGACTGAATCAATATCGAATTCAATCTGCACTGGAAATGAAAGGGGGCGGAGACGTCAAAAGGTGTTTTTCTGAGCAGAACTGTGGGTTTCCCATTCCCGGCATATTAATTTTGTTCAGAGCAACAACATTTATTTTGCTCATTCCAGCCAAGCCAGCCAAGCCTGTTGAAAGCTCTCTCTAAAGAAAGAGGGAGAGTCACACTGTGACAGGCATCCTTCATAAGCACAGCCTGAAGCTTGTTGCCATCTGGAGTTCAGAGGGAACGAGTAAAAGAGCCAAGATCTAGCCAAGTGCAAAGAGATCTTCTCAGCAACAGACACCCCTTGCCAGGGTTGGTGTGGTGGGTGAGGTGCCTGTGGCATCTGATTGGACATCCACAGCCTATTTATTCCCCCACCCCCTTGGGAACCAGGAACCTTCCACCATGTGACTCTCCCACTGAGTTGCTGCTCAGCCTTTGTCTGTGACAGGGAGTTCCGGCCGGGTGTGATCTACGGATTGAAGGATCACTCTGCTCAGCTCCCGAGAGCCTCACTCCTTACAGCATAACAGGGCCACTGTGGTTCTCCTTGCCAAGTAGCTGACTAGTTCTGACAAGACCTCTGGCCTGGGCTCCGTGCAGAAGCATCATTATGTCAGGTCATTATGCAGGCTTTCAGGAGTTCACCATTCTCTGCAGCTGCTTCCCTATTGCCCAGAACACAGGGAATGCATCCCATGAAAAGCCTCCCTTTTGCAAGCCTTGCTGTATTAAACTGGGTGGTAATATTCAGCTCTTTCACTAGAATTGGGTCAGAACAAAACTCTGGAATTCTCCAAGGGAGAGCTGTGCTTCATTTCCTTTTAAAAAATTATTTTAAGGCAGGGCTTCCCAAACATGGGCCCCGAGATGTTGTTGGACTACAACTCCTATCATCCCCATGACCCCATCTGCAGTAGCCAGCCACCATGGGGTGATGAAAGTTGTAATCCAACAACATCTGGGGACCCCTGGTTGAAGACACTGGGGCTCAGGTCTGTAATGCCGACTAATATCTTAGATGGCTGTGGTTTCATGGGGGGGGGGGTTGGAATACAGTCTATGCATGTGCCAAAGCACTCTAGCACTGCGTCACATGTTCCCACATGACCCCTGTTCCTGAAAATGAGTATCAGGCGCAAGGATGGGGAACCTTGGCACTCCAGCTGTTTTTGGACTACAACTCCCATAATCCCCAGCCACAGAGGCCAATAGCTAGGGATTATGGGAATTGTAGGCCAACATCTGCAGGAGTGCCAAGGTTCCCCATCCCTGAAAGCATCAAGAGCTCTGGGTCTAACCAAGTGAAAAAAGTGAGCTTTCTCTGCTTCCCCTTGCTCACTAAGAGTTGGTTGGGGTTGCTCATGCCCCTACCCTTGAAGCTCAGACTCACAAATGATGGCACTGTTAGAAGGGAGAGATTCTCCCTGTCGCTTGTCTCTTGGTTAGGTAATTTTCCCCGGACACCAGTATCAAAGTGTCAAACAAAGCTGTATTTCATTGCTAGCACTAAGCTTCTGGGTGCGGCCACCCCTCCCTGCCCCCCGCCCCCCAGCAGTTCATCCATCTTTTATACTGTGTAGTCAACAAATTTTCGCACCTGTGCATTTTATACAAGCCAAAGCGTTACTTTTAACCCTAAAGGTTCCGATTTGCTTCCAAGTGCCATATTTCTCACTCACACTTCTCAAGAGATCTGGCTTGTGGCCTTGGCCTGGTTCCCCTCCCCGTTGGGACATTCTTTCAAGCAATGTAGAATATCCTCAAGGCGTGGGGGCAGGGGGTGGGATAACAGCTGCCTGCATCATTGATAAGACGTGTACAGCTTGTGCTGTGCAAACCAATCATGCTTTTTGGCTGTTGAAAGCAAGTTGCAAATAATATTCCAACAGCACCCAGAGTGTAGGGAGTGTGTTGCAACTGCCACAGGACATTTTCAAGAGGAGGGAGTGCGTGGAAGATTTTTCCAGGTGGAAAGCGAAGAAGGCCCAAAAATCCTTACTGGGAGTTGATACATTTCCAAGTAGATGGTGCAGTTGCCAAATTTTCATGAAGAGATGGCACGTCTTGTCCCTCTGCATACTTTGCCCCACTGCCCTGATATTCCCTTCACCCACCTGTGTCTTCTGCCTCTGTCGGATGAAGCTGAAGACTGAGTTGCTCTAGCAGGTGGAAAAGGAGTCCGGGCAAAGGGACTGGGTGGCCAGCACAATGGGCAGCAGTGCAGCAGCCGCATTCTCTCAGAGTCCTGAGCAGCTGTGAAACAGACTGTCACCTGGCACTTTACCTTCAGCTTAGAGAAAGGGGCTGATCTACTTGAGCCAACATGCTTTTCACACTCAACTCAACTGTGAGCTGACTTCTTGGAATTGTTCGAATAAGCTGAGCTGACCATGCTTCACATGGGTGCTATATCCAGAATAGGTGCCAGCAATCTGCCCAATATTTATAACTAGGTTTGTTTGTTTTTTAATGGAGCGAACATGCAGTTTCCTTTCTCATTAAAGATGGAGCCATTCCAATCTCACTATTTTCTCTCTTCTCTGGGCTAATAATCCAAGTAGCATAATGCTAAGCAGATACGGTATTTTGGCAGTCGGGATTCTTGAAATAACTCAAGGCAACACGGCAATCTTAAACAAAAAAAGTTTATTCAGAAGAAATAGAATAGAATGTGAAATCAGTTGTATAAGAAAATAAAAACCCTGCTGCAACAACTAAAACGCTGATTTAGCTGGAGACAGAAAATGCTTTTGTGTCATAGCACAATATTTAGCATTATAATAGCTCCAAAGGAAGTTACCAGTCAGTTTCAGGCAGGCATCACTATTCTCAATTCAGAGAGCAAAAGAAACCTCTTGCATACATTTATCTGGCAAGCTGGATGCCAAACAGGTATTCCCCAAATCACTGAAGTGATATTCTTCTGTATAGGAGAAAAGGTTCTTGTTTTGGGTATGACTAGTGAACTCGTGAGTTGGCTAATTCTGAACTAATCAAAATAATTTTTTAGTTATTGTTCTAGTTATACAGAAGCTATAGAACTGAGTCACAAAATGGAAGGAAAATCTGTGCCCCACTAGGGCTGCATAATAATACTAGTCAGTCAAGTCTGCTACAGACAGACACTTCCTGTCTCTCAATGCAATAGAGAACGAACACAAGTAGGCCAGACTGACAAGCTAAATGTGTGGCCTTGGTACATTTTCATTCCAGTTTGGTTTTTGAACACACATTGAAACTAAGTTATAGTTGAGAGGAATATTAAAATCAATCTACTGCACAACATAGATCTTGGGTACGTCACAAATACCTAATCAGAGAGCCTAGCTATTATCTGCACAGGGGGCAAAACAGTGTCAATACAAGGTATTTCCAAACCTACATCACGCCTTTTCAACAAGGTACAAGGTACCTCACAGATCTTTCTCCCAGTACCTGTCATGATGAAGCAGCACCAAGAAAAGACGTAAACAAGCTGCTGGTTTAGTTTTAATTTATCCTGTCACGAGCTGGTACATCCTTCCCTTGCTTGGATAGAATGTTGTCCAGACATTGTAATGACGCTCCAACAAACAGTCTTGCTGAGATAGGGGAAATGGAATTTCAAAGCATCTTGACCTTTCTGTTGTCTCTATGAAGAAAAATCCCACAATACTAGAATAGCTCAAAATGTCTTGGAGGAACACTTTTCAGCATCTAAGTTGTGCTTTGTTTTGTCTTGACTTTTTGCAGACTCCAGCAGAGAGCACCCAGAGCAACATTCAGGTATGATCTAGAGAGTGACTGGAGGCCTGTACAGCATCACCCGGGGAGCTATGGGAGCAACACTGGGAGGAGTGGCTTGGGCTGGCAGCAAAAGCTTGGAACTCACCAAAGCAGCGGTGACCAGCGTCCCTGCAGCTGGAGTCGGACTAGTCAAGGGCAGCGTCTCAGCAGTGGTTGGTGGCATGGGGGCTGTGGGCAGTGCAGTGGCCAGCAAAGTCCCTTTCACTACAAAGAAGGACAAGGCCGACTAGCCCCAGAGTCAACAGATCACCTAGAGTCTGTTGTCATGGGGCAGCTAACAAATAAAATGGTTTTTTAATTATCACTATTTAGAACCAACACCTCTCTAGCACACAACACCCTCAGGGAGACACTAAACCATCAGTTCAGACACCAGCAGTGATCCATGTGCTCTGGATAATTTGTTTTGCTTGGACCTCACAGAGTCACAGCTAACACTTTTCACTCACTGGTTTCTACAGGACATCAGTTCTCTTCCGAGGGACTGTGTAGGTCACTTTGAAGTCGTGTCCTTCCATTTTGCTCTTCAAAGCTCACTGGAGGTCAGCACTGTGCCCCATCTCTTTGGGCATACTGGAAGGAAAGCTTGGCTGTGGAGCTGTGTCCTGGTAAGAAGGCCAAGTGTGATCCTGCTAGAGTTTCCAGGTTGACCACCTGGAATCTGTTCTTCCCTTTAAAGCCATTGATGCGGCCAGTGAGGCATAGAGTGGGAGGGATGGTGTGAGGCAGCCAAGGTAGGGGGGCAGCACATTCAGGACATCATGCAGAGGAATGGCTGCCGGCTAACTATGCAGCCCAATAATGTCAGCATCCCATGTCTGTACAGAGAGCAGCCGGACAATCAGGAGCTGTACAGTGCTGACAAAACCACCTATGCAACCAGTGCTGCATCTCCCTTAGGTAAAAACATAGGGGTGCCCACCCGCTGGAGCAGTGACTTCAGAGGGTGAAAGACTCTTTAGAGCCCTAGATTCCACTGTTGCTTGTATTTGAATGCGTCGTATGTTCATCTTTATCTACACAACATTCTGTAAAACCACATGAAAGTGAAGCTTGGGGAGTGTTTTGGTGGAGGAAGGAACATGTGTGTGGATGTGTTCAGAAAAATGCCATCCATTTGAAGGAAAAATGCTGGGAATAAGGAAATCCAACCATTCCACAGGTGCAATCAAAGGAAAAGTGGGGGGGAGAATTGGGCTAAATAGTAATAACACACAAGGGCACCACTTGAGGATTACTGCAAGGGTTCAGAACAACCTCGTGTTCTAGAAGGAAGCCTCCTTCTAACACAGTGCTTCAGGAATCCATCTGCTCCAGTAATCCATTCTGCTTTAATGCTGAAAGGGCAGCTATAGATGAGGACAAATTGGATTAGTGCCTCTCTAATAGCTACAGGTGTTGTTTACTGAAAATCTGGACCTATGCGATGTAATTCTAAAGCCACTAAAGTCTCATGTGCTCTAGTGCTTTCTCTGGATAAGTCTAACAGCTGATTTGCTTATTGAAAATCCACCTGAATGCTTCCTTGTGTCCTCAGACGTAGTCTTTGGGGCAATTAGCTCCATCCAGTGCAGTACTGGTTTTGTGGGCCCTTCCCCTTAATTGAGCATGAGTGCATTTGCTGCAGAGGATTCTGGCACTTGCGACCCTGTCAGGCTCTGGCATGCCACCACTCCCTTCTCTAGGGGCCCAGCCTTCCTCACTCTCCATATGTTTTTGGCTGCTCATCCAAGAGGAACCCACCCCATAGGGAACCAGGTATCGTTCCATGCTTGATTAACTCTCTCCTACACTTTCTCTCACACGAACTCACTTTCTACCATCTCTTGATAGAACCAATAATATCCCATGTCTTATCATTAGTGCTGCTTTCCTAGCCTTGATCTAACCTTGTTGCTTAAATGGTGGCATTAGAATGATGTCTATAACAATGGCAGCAATGTTTACAGTGGCTGACATGATGAGTAACCCACCGTCATTGTGATACTGGGCCCTGGGACTACTGCGGACACATAAGCAACCCCAACGCTGTTCAAAACCAGCAGCTGCACACACAGCACTACCATGTTCCCCCGCAATTTGTCACAATGGGGTGGGGGAATCTGGTACTGCTGCTTGTGCTACGGCTAATTCTGAACAGTGCTCATGAGTCTGCAGCAGCCCTGGGGTGGAGAATTATAGCAATGGTGGGCTGTACATCATGTCAGCTCAGCTGGTGACTCACATACTCTGCAGAGAACTGTAGACCCAGAGAGAGGTGTGTGCCATGCTTGTGGGGCACTATAAAGCACACCCACACAGCTAAAGCGGCAGGGGTCGCTCCATGCCTACTAGGCATTGTGTAACTGCAGTTGCAATGCGACTCTCATTCATTCATTCATTCATTCATTCATTGACACATTTCATACTGCCTATAACCAGGTCTCAAGGTGGTTCACAACTAATGATCACATCTATAAAATTTAAAACCAACAGTTAAACCTGATAAACAAATTAAAATTTAAAATCAAGTTTAAAAGCCTGCCTGAACTGGTGCTCTTGTGGCTGAACTTCAGTGCTCTTCTGAAAACCATCAGTGATGGTGCGGCTCGTACTTTGAGAGGGAGTGCAGGCCACAATCCCGGGGCAGCTACAAAAATGGCTTGCTGTTGAGTCACCACATGAAGAGGCCGTGGTACCTGCAAATGAACCTCCTCTCCCATTGGGAGTAGTGGCCCAACAGCAATTGTGCAATGCTCAGTAGGCACAGAGCAGCTACAACTTTGCAGCCATACCTCAAGGTCCGTCCAAATCTAACATTCTATGATTCTAACATTTTTGGAAATGTGTGCTGTTTGTATGCTAGTTTATAGCCCCAGATGATTAAAAAGATGCTCATCATTGAAATTTGTGCTTCATTTCTTCTATTGAGCCCATGTAGTTTCTGTTGACTGTTAGCTCAGCTTGGACAATGACCAATTAAACCAGCCTGCCACCCCAGTCCATTTGCTCAGAAGTAAATCCAATCTACTTCAGTGGGACTTACCTCCAGATAGGTATGTTTGAGATTGCCACTCAGTCTTCCCACTTCTCAGTTTCTGGTTCATGTACTATAGGGATGTTGTTCTATGGATAACTAACACAGAGCAGGTTGTGAATACATTCATGACAGCATTTACTGAGCTCACTTGATGCCATGAACATTCTGGCTTCCATCTCTTGCAAATTCCCCACCTGCTGAGTCTAGTGTTAATTTTCCACAGTATCTTCTTTTGGTCTTATTGCATGTCAGCACCACCACGGATGTGCCCAATAGCTGGTGCTTCCTGCATTCTGTCTGTTCACTGAGATGAAGACTTGTTGATCACTGCAGCATATAGTTGTGCATAGTTGTACATTGTATATAGTTGTACACTGCCTAGAGATGTACATTTCAGGTGGGATAGATAGATAGATAGATAGATAGATAGATAGATAGATAGATAGATAGATAGATAGATAGATAGATAGATTCTCTGAAAGAAAAACTGGTTTTTCTTTCTGCCTTTCTGTTTTATTTGCCTTTGTTGCTTCCATCGTTATTGCAAAACTATCTGGCATTGCTGTGCCTTCTGCAGTCTACAGTGCCTGAAGAAGGCTCAGCTTTTCCCTAGCTACTGAGCACTGTACAAACAGAAGACACTTGTTCGTTGCTTTCCAGTGGAATCAGCCAGTTCTTCTTTTTCTACCTGACATACTGCACAAGGGGACATGGGCGGTTTCAGCACTGCCCACACCCCAGCACACATGCAGGGGTGTAGTGGAGGGGGATACGCAGGGATGGAGCGCCGGTACTTCTTGACTTCTCTGATGGGGTGGGCATGGGCATGGGAGCTGTCGTGGAGAGCGCATGCATTTCTGAATTTGCAACTACATCACTGCACACATGTAAACAGCTGCAATGAGATAGATGTGCCACAGGCCAGCAGCGTTTGGTGGGAAGGTTTCTGTGTATGGATTTGCATGAAGCACCGCCTGTTATTTCCAATAGGTGGCACAGCATGCAGTCCTGTACGCAGAGCCCTGACTGCTGAGCACTGCTGCCCTGGGACACAGCTCCATCACAGCTGTCGACACATTCACGGGTGATGCTCACGCCATTTACATCCCCAGGATGTCAGCCACTGTATTTGATGCTGCACCCCGTGAGGATTTTTCTGGACCCTGCTCCAGTTACACAGAAATGAAGACCCATTATAATAGCTGTCCCTAAGCAGAAGCCTTTGGATCCTAAAGAGTATATTGGGTCTCCTTTTATACTGCCTTCCCCAATCACCTTTGGTCAGGAGCACTGAAAATGTGCCATCTTCTGTGCTTTGTGGGAAGACGTGCTGGTTCACTAGAGTGTAGTAAGTGCCAGCTTCATAACATCAAGGTAAGGTGTCACAGCCAAGAAAGCAAGGTTTAGGCAATCCTCCATCATGGGTCAAATTCACTCTTGCTGCAGTTCCATCCAAGTCACAGGATACTTGTGAGAGTCAGCAATGCATCTCCACTCTTTCTTTGGCCATCCTTGTTTCCCTTGTTTTTAACTAGATGATATTAAAGCCTCCATTAACTCAGAATAGGCAGCAGCTTGTGTGACAGTCTTGAGAATGGGAAAGCCAAAATGCCAACACTGAGAGCCTTCTTTGCGGGGTGTGGGATGGGCAGCTTGTGACTCTGGAAGCCTTGCCTAGCAGGGAGGGAATGCTTGGAACAGGGGACCGAGAAGCCTCCATGTTGATCCTGAAGGGCCAAGGCAGATGAGATGCAGACCCATGATTGGACATTCAGATTTTTTGAGATAGATGCAGGGAGTGAATTGGCTCAGTCAGCAATGCTGGGGAAAGGGTGCATTTAATCCTTTCCCCCATGTCATTTACCTAACTGAATTAACATACACAGATGCCAAAGCTGATTTGGATCCCCCATAGAAAAAAGAATACAGGAACTCATATTGTACCTGTCTTTCCCCCTTAGAGAGGTGAGTGGCAGCTTCAGGGAGATTGTCCTAAGAACAGCTTGAGGAAAGGGTTACGCACCCCTTTCTCCAGTTATGCACCCCTTTTTCCAGACTCCTTATTTGCTGCTTCTAATTTTTTTAAAAGAATCAAGTCACCAATTCACACATCACATGTAATTTGGCCCCAGATGTGTAGAAGCACACATTTGATGGTGGCTTACATGATGCGCAGCCTTATAGAGAGGTAATGCTGTGCCTTGGGGGTGCTGCAGATTCAAGGCAGCCCTGACGCTGTTCTGAAGCAGCAGTTGCACAAGCAGTGTTGCCACAGTTTTCCCTATCGTGGTGAATGGGGGTGATTACAGTAGCACTGCTTGGGCTACCGCAGGTTCTTAACTGTATCAGGGCTGCCTTATGAGTCTGCAGTAGAGCTGTGACATTGCTGTAATGCTGTGTGCATCATCTTAAAGCCACGGCTAAGCATAACTATTCTAGTCAAAGGAGTGCTTTAAAAATAAAGCCCAAGAGCAGCCTCTTACGGGAGGAAGCATCCCGAGACCAGGCAGGCGCATAAGCACAGGCAAGGAGTCTGCTCACTGAGATCATGGCTGCTGCCTCACACCAATTGTTTCACCTTTATATATAATATTGCACTAGGGCCAGCCATCTCATGCTTGTCTCACATCAATAAGAAGGAAATGTGCTAATACAGATGTGCCTTGGGAAAAGAACCTACATCTTCTATGCTGGAAGATACTCAGTTCGTGCTCAGGTGAATTCTTATTATTGAGCAGGATTGTGAACCAAGCCCAAGCACTGAAACATGTTCCAATTCAAAGCACACCACAGTGGTAAAGAATGCCATAGGACTGGGTACTGTGGGAAACAGAGATGGGCCCGGACCAGTCCGGAGGCCATTGAAAAGGCCTCCGGACCGGTCCGGACCAGGGTGGTTCAGATTGGGGGGTCGCTTTAAGAGCGGCGGGAGGGTTTACTTACCCCTCCCACCGCTTTCCGCTGTGGCGCCATAATTGCTAGAGTAATTGGGGCGGCAGGATACCTCCCTGCTGCCCCTTCCCCGCTGCTGCTCTGCAAAAACTCCCAGTAATGCTTTGCGCATGTGCACGTCAGTGACGTGAAGCGTGCGCACGACACGTGCGCGCACAAAGCATTACTGGGAGTTTTTGCAGAGCAGCAGCGGGGAAGGGGCGGCAGGGAGGTATCCTGCCACCCCAATTACTCTAGCAATTACGGCGCCACAGCGGAAAGCGGCGGGAGGGGTAAGTAAATCCTCCTGCCGCTCTTAAAGCGACCCCCCACCCCAGTGCTGGACCGCAGTGTTGCGGTTCCGTGCACACCCCTAGTGGGAAATGTCCCTTCTACCCCTCCATCCCAGTTTCTCAGCATTTGTTTTAAAACGGTTTAGTAGTCTAAACCCAGATTTTTGTACCGAAGTGAAATGATGTCCATACTCCATTCTTGGTGGCAGTTTTTTTGATGGAGGAAAGGGAAGGCAAACTACAGACTCCTTAGCTACTGTCTAGCCAGTCTGTATGCTTCTGAGACTATCATAAATCTCCTAGTACTCCTATAGTGTTACCTTCCTTAGGCCATGCCCATTGTAAAAGGATAATTTCTAGGGATGTGCACAACATTTTGAGGTTGAAATGTTTTGACTAGAAACATATCATTTCAAATTTTGAGCTAGATACAAGATACCCTTCAAATAAAGTGACTGTTCCAAGCTTGGAACAGAACCCTGTTTTTATTGAAATGTTTCAATATTTCAAGTGCTGTTTTGGTGGGCTGTTTTCCCCTTGCCGATTGGTTTTCTGGCACTAGCTTCTGATTGGCTTGTAATCTCCTTGCTTCTTGGTTTGCTTATCATACAAATCACATGTTGTCATGCGCAACTGTGCCCCCATTGGGTGGGGGGAGGGAGGAGAAAGAGGGGAACACAAAAGGAGGGAATTTCAAAATGTATTCAAATGGACTGTGAGGCAGAGAGAGCTCTAGAAGAGGATACATCAGGAAAGGAGGAAGGAATCAAGGAAGGTTTGATGTTGTGGTTTTCTTTTCTCAGCAACGAGTATAATATGCTATGCAATTGCTGCTATAACTATCTGGTTTTGCTGGATCTCAGATTGACAAAGGCAGAACTTGGGTGCCTGCTTGAGTTGTGGCTTGGTTTGTTTGTGAGATAGTGTTGTGCAGAGGTGCACCTAGGTAATTTTGGAGCCTGGACCTAAAGGCCTTTGGAGGTACATAGGAACATAGGAAACTGCCATATACTGAGGCAGACCATTGATCCATCTAGCTCAGTATTGTCTTCACAGACTGGCAGCAGCTTCTCCAAGGTTGCAGGCAGGAATCTCTCTCAGCCCTATCTTGGCAACGTACTGTATGCTTTGGTAGTTTGTTGGTTCAATAAAAAAAATCTTGTCCTATAAAAAAAAAATTTAAAAAAATCTTGTCCTATCTTGGAGAAACCAGGGAGGGAACTTGAAACCTTCTGCTCTTCCCAGAGCGGCTTCATCCCCTGAGGGGAACGTCTTGCAGTGCTCACACATCAAGTCTCCCATTCAGATGCAACCAGGGCATCTGAATCTCCCTCCCCGGCAAGTTAAGCATCATTTTTTTAACACAAAGGTTTTTGAGGGCACAAACCACACCACCCAGGACAGATTAAAGAGGATTTGGGTGGCCCCAGGGGGTATGGAGGCCCTGAACTTCGGCCCTGAAGTCCCAGGGTAAGAGTGCCTCTGGTGTTGTGGCATGAAATCATAGACAGTGGCAGCTCCCTTTCTCCCTCTATGTAATATTTCTTGGCAATTGCTGTGATGAGATCCATGTCTAGCCTTGAGACTTGTGCTTCACTCACTGCTCTGGTTTGCTCTGTCTGCAATCTGTATTGAACGCTGTACTTAGTCAAAATGTGGCTCTAGTTTTGCTTACAGCTATGCTTGCTGCTAAATAAGGGTGCTGCTGTGGCAGCTGTTGCAATGCTAGGAAGTAAGGGGTCATAAATGTGTGAGAGAGAGCAACTTGTGCCAATGATGTTACTGGAGCACATGCACTGTGACTGGGAGTGGATTCTGGGTCAGTAATTTTGGAGGGCCCATTTTTGGACTTTGTTTGAAATGTGTGTTATGCGTTGGGAAGGACAGATTCCCTATTACTTTGTGTTTCTGCAGTGTTTTTCAAGGCAGGGTTGCAAAATGCATGGCAAATTGTAATGCAAAATTGTTCCAGCCATAGGGAACAATTGGGAACTTGAAACACCCCATTGTCCCCCATGGGTAGCTCCTAGGGATACCAAAGTGGGTTTGCTGGTAGGGAATGATTGGTGCTGCCTACCACCCAACACACAAAAGAAATGGGCAAGTGGGTGATTTTTAACAAAATTTTAAACCTTTCTTGCAATGGGATTTTACAAGTTCCCCATTGTTCCCTATGGCTGAAACACTTGAAATGTTTTGAGTTGTTCTGTCAAAACAGCCAGCTTGACTGCTACTTCAATGGAACATTTTGGCCATTTTGCATTTTGTTTCTAGCTTGAAATGAAACATAAAATCAGTTTTGTGCACATCCCTAGTAATTTATTTGTTTCCTGGGTTCTCAATTAGTTTTTAAGCATTTTTACACATGTAGCTTAAATTAGTCTGTAATGAGTATGTAGAACAAATTCACATCAGCATTTTGCTCCCAATTTAACAACATTCAAACATGGCAGAAATAGTGTGAGGCTCCAAGGCACTTTTTTTAGTGTTGGGGGGGGGGGGGAAGGGGTCTAAAATAACCCAGCAGTCCTAACAGAGGTGTCCTTACCTGGTTTTCAGATTATTTCCCTCTGCTTGTCTCTTGGGAGATTCCGCCTTGAGAAACATAATCCCATTGAAACTGGCACACGATATACTGCCCCTTAGATCTAGACAGCATGAACCTGAGCTAGGCATACATCATCCCTTCATCATTAACACACAAGTAGTTAGTTTCTGGACTATTGTTTGTTACTTTCATTTGGGGTATAAGTTCATTTCCCAGAGAAGAAACAGCCATCTCTGTATTTTTAAAGTCAATAAACTTTTAAAGACATGACCTCTTTGTTGTAGTTGATTTTTGTCTTTCACTAAAGGACATAGGCCGAAAAATTTCACTGTCTCCATGCAAGAAATAGTTGGGGTAGTCTTGCTGCAGGGGAAATACCTTTGTTACATGAGGATAGCCTGTTGTTACTTTTTCATTATTAAACACAGGAGATGTGCCACTCAGAGCTGCGGAGAGGGAACAGACAGAATTGAATTAAATAAAGAAAGGTCACGCAATGGGGAGCATTGTTGTGGAAGGAAGGAGAGAACACTGAAACTTAATGTTGAGGCTGTTCACATGAGCAGCCCTACCTAGGTAGGGCTGCTTGTGTGAAGTGCTGGGATTGAGGCCAATCCCAGAGTTGCCTCCTGTGTAGTCTGGGAATTTAACCTGATCTTCTACCCAGGCATGTGGTTGTGCACATGCTCAGACTTGAGAGTGTCTGATTCACGGGGGGGAATCCTTCATTGTGTGGTGCATTGTGGGATATCTGAAGGCCAGGACACATTTTCTGCACATAGCAGCACCGATTGTGTGGGCTGCACGGGCCACATAGCTAGGATCAATGTTGGATCATCTGGGGGGAAGGTAGGTGCTATCCTGCCTCCCCACCCCCACTCTCCCTCCCTCCCCAGCCCAGCAAAATGGCATGTGAATGATCTTATTCTCTTCTTTTTAGATTGTGTGAATATTCCTTCACTTCTATGCTGTAGTGAAGGGTATTTTTTTTTAAAAGGATTTTTTGTTGTTTCAAAAACATTTTTGAAACAGACAAGATAGTGGGTGTAAGGAGGAGGTACAATTGAAAATCAAGCTAAAATAAATACACAAAAATTAGGAACAAGTGTGCTTATGACAGCACTTTTGGTTCTTATTGTGCAAAATCTGGATAGATGCTGGCACAAAACAGAAAGCTGGCTGACATACTGCACAACTTGTAACACTGCATCTGTGCGATTTGCACAATTGCACTTGAAGTTGTTCAGTGATATAGCTGTTATTTCCAGTGGTGGTATCATTGCACAACTTTGGTAGCTTAATTTCTTGCCTTTGTGAAATTGCACTCTGGTGCAAACGCAGTGTAACAAGGAGAATGTAAAATTGTGCAGTATGTCAGCAGCTGTTACAATTAGAAGTAGCATCCTTAAAACTTCACTATCATATCATTTAAAATGAATTTCAGGGGAAGTGTCACTACCAGCTATTTAACATTTCTCTGTTCCTTCATAAAGCACACCACTTAAGCCAATAAAAGTTTTCTAACAATGCTATTACTAAGTATTAAGTTGTCTGAGTAAATAATAATGGACCACTCGAGTCATTTATTTGCTTCAGATCAGAATTCTGTCAAGGCACACCAGTAGTCAGCTGCCAGGGGCTGCTTAGAAGAGTGGATTGTGTTTAATTATAGTAGTGCTTGGCCATGCCAGAGCCTGTACAGATGAACATTAGGAGATATCCCACCTCCCCCACAGCATTCAGTGACCTGCTGCACAATCAAGAACCCAGCCTATACCCCATGCTGTCCTTGGAACCCATTTTTGTTTCTTTTGGTAAAATCAAATGGGATACCACATGTAATGCACTGTATGCTGACCCTACAATCTTTAAGGGGCTGTGTGCAGTGGGGGAGAGGCTAAAATGTATTTGCAAATAAAGGGGATAAAATGTAGCTGTAAAAAAGTCACAATAGCACATATGCAGAAGACAGCTGCACATATTGGTGATCGCCATGCATTCTGATGGTATCTTCAGACCATCTTGCTCTTTATTACAAGGGAAATTATACATTGGACTTCATAAACCTTCAAAAACTGTTTAGGTAAACTAAAATTCCATCATAAACATTTGGCACACCAAGCCTTACACTATATCCCCACCACAACTGTTCATCCATATGAAAGCTTGCTCAACTTCTGGTTTGACCCTTGTTGCGTACAGATCTGAAATTGAAGGGTGTTTGGGGTTTTGCTTGTTGCACAACAGCTCTTTATGTAAGCTATGCTTGCTTGTACAGAGTAACCGGTCCCTATGCTTGTTGCGTGAACCATCAGGGGATTGGTACAAACAGTGACAGCTGTCACTGTAAGTTGGGATGGAAGGAAAGCTTGCAGGAAATTGACACATTCCAGTACTGCAAAGTACATTGCACCACAGTACCTGAAAGCACAAGATTTCCTTGCAGGCAGCTTCCTCCTTCTTCATTGTCTTCTTGCATGGTTGCAAGCAACATCCCACTCTCGACAGCATAGATGATTTATAAGGCACTGCTCATCTTTCTGCAGGCCTGGAGGAGAGGCCACTAAGCTCATTTTTCTGCTGAACTTTCACAGTCATTCCTACTTAAAATGGGATTCCATCTTCCAGGCTAGGGGGACACCTTGTGAGGCACCTCCACCAAGATAGGCACACACCACAGCAACTGATGCTCCTGCCCTTTTGAACACCACAAAAGGAAAATTAACAGAACTGTGCAGTCTCCCTTTCCCACATTTAGGTTTTCCAATGAGTAGAAGGTCCTAAGGACCTTCTGTCTGTGTGTACGTTGCTCACAAACCCCACCTCCATTTTGCATTTCTGTGAAGAGGATTTTCACAGCTCCAGCTGGAAATAAAATGGAGGGCATGATCCTGTGGGAGCTTACTGTGCCCTTCTGCAGGCAGATTAGCATGCTCTGCCTTTATATTCAAACCTCTATACCTTTAGCATTCTCTGCCTAACCAGCAAGGCCCTCATCAGATCCATTTACCTTCCAGCACTTGTCAATTCCTAGTAACAGTTGTTCACTTGGAATTCAGTTCAGACTTCAGAGCCCATCTGGATGCTACTGTCACCACAGCCCTACACACAGTTCTGTAAAGGTATAGATAGTGGAGGTGAGAGAAATAACATCAACTTGGGATGGGAATATTGACATGTTATAACTCTGCAGGTCCCAACCAGTACCTAGCATCTCCAGGTATGACTGGGAAAGGCCCCCATCTGAAATGCTGGAAAGACACTGCCAGTCAGTGAAGACAATATTGTGCTAGATGAACCAACTATCTGATTCAGCAGACAGCAGCTACCTATGTTCAGGGGTCACTAGAGTTAGACAACAGTTAATGATATAACTGGGTGACTGGTGCAACCTAGTACTGTGCATGTATTTGTTTCTCACCTTCCTGTTGTTTTTGGACCAGGAATTGACCTCAGGCACTGATGCATCACAGTTAACAGATAGGACTAACAACGATATGTGGCAAGGCCTTTCCAACTTACAGAATTAGGGTGTCACTCAAATAAATCACAGTTGATTACTTGTATGCATTTTAATTGATTCATCAATTAAATCTGCATATGAATAAAACAATGGTTCTGAAGAAAAAGGCATGCTTTGTTTTAACGGATGCAAACAGCACAACAGGCACCGTCTCAGAAGAGACATTCCTTCCTATGGTGTAGGGTGGATTTCTAGGTATTTACATAAATGTTAACATTTTTTTAAAAAATCTGCTGCCCAATTAATCAGGGACTCCCTTTTAATAGATCAAAAGTGTTAATGGATTTTTCTAATTGATTCATTAACTGTACATTACATTTTCATACAAGACATTCTTCCATGCCTTATTCTGATAGTACGAAACACGGCAATTTTGATGAATAACTCCCCAAACTAAAGGCTTAGCTAAAGCATTAGAAACAATGAGACACAGAACTTCTGTCTACATACAGTTCATTGACATGGAGAAATACACATCTCATCCTCAAGACTCTGAAACATATACCTTCAGAATGCAGATCAGAAGACTATAAACGCAGTAGGCAACGAGGAAAGCATTTTCTATTTGACAGAAAACCAATCCCCATAAAATGTTGGCCTTTTTTCTCCAGGAATTAAATATATATATTCAAACATCCAGGCAGCTTCCCGAGCAGAGCCCCACAGATGAAAAGTGCCTACACACAATTTTCAGAGATTCCACCTGCTTTTCCAAGGGTCTCCAGCCTCAGGAGAGGAATTTCTCTCCTGAAAATGGGGGGTGGGGTGGGTTTGGGAGGGAGGGAGAGGGTAATGAAGAATGTTTACACGAACTTCATTAGACTTGTGCAAGTTAGGATCCAAGAATGCATTTTGTCGTACATAGTTTATTTTATTACAAATAAAAATGGCGGCAGGTTAAAAACGCACACTGATCAGGGAACTGCCATTATTTCTCCATGTTGTCACTTACAGTCAGGTGATCAGCCTGCACCACTCTCATTCTTCCTGCCATCCATCTTTGGTGCAGCCACATTCTGTTGCATTTCACCTAACCAGATGAGATGCACTTAAGGATGTTTCCATCTGTCCTGAGTAGCAGTAAGTGGTCTGACAATTCACTGAACCCTGCCTGGTGAATTTCACCCTCCAGGAACAAATGATTTTACTGAATTGTTTATTTGAAGAAAACACAGAGATAAAGCATTAAGGTTTTGTTGTTGCGGTTCAGCAAACCTTTTTTTTTTTTTTTGGCACAAAGAAATGTCATAGGTGTTACTAAACAAACCATGGATCAGCGACCAGCCTGATAACATGACTCAGACATATCAAAAAACAAGATTAAAAACAAGGAGATTATTCCACATTCAGCTAACAGTAAAACCTGCTCATAATCAGGAGGGGTTAGGCGGGAGGTGACAACACTATTCATAAATTAGACATATATATTTATATATATATATATATATTTATAGTTACCTCTTACATTGTAAAAGTAAACAGTGCAAAAAGTACAGTCCCTCAGGTGCCCTTCAGTGTGGAAAGCCTGAGGGTTACTTTTTTTTTTCCTTTTAGACATTGTTAGGTGTGATTTGTAAACATTGCTACCCATCCACAGTTTGATTTTTTAGCTCTTGCTCTTAGAAGACCCAATACTCCTATTCCATACCGTGCCATTGTCTGAGAAGGGGCACCTTCTTCATGTCAACTCTGAGACTCTCATTCAAGAATTAGTGCAAATTTCAGAGAGTAGAAGGGGAGAAGGGAAGTAAGGCAACAGTTAGAAATGGCCCATATCTGCATTAAAATATGAGCCTCTAGTGTTTGTGTTACCAGAAGGGCAAGAAGTCCTTTTCTTCCACCAGGCTGACGGAGAGGTTTTTTAACTCCTCCTCAGAGGACACCAGTTTGTAGCCCAGTTGTACCAACACTTGCTGACAGGCATTTTGCGTGAATGCCACAATTTCATAAGAGAGGCGGAACCGCCACTTCTCTGCGGTTGCTGCCGAGTTGCGGACAGTCCCGTACTTGTGTTTGGCTGCCGATCGGTCCCCTCGTGTGTTGTTCTGTATCCATCGCTCCACATTGCTGTCCATGGGGATGCCCAGGAATTCATACATCTCCTCAGTCTTTTTCAAGGGATTCCTAGCCAGGTCTTCATACCTCACCAGCATGTATTTGCCCTTGAGCCAAGGGGGCCGGTTTAGTCCAGTGGAAACAGAGCTCAAGAAGTCCTCACAGACAGTGGTGAGCTGCGTCACATCCAGGTTATAGGGTTTCCTGCCTGTGCCATCCCAGATCCGCCAAAGCCTGTAGGTGTCTCGGAATGTCTCGCTCCTGGAAGCAAGGATGCCCCTGGGATCCCTCACCAGTTGTATGATTTTCAGGTTGAGCCTGGGGTCCTCCACCAAGGCCCGGAGGTCACTGACCTCTGGCACCCTTACTGTTTTGATAGCAACATGTCCGTGGTCTTTGCATGATTCAGTGGCCAGTGTCAGGTTCAATGTGCCACATTTTCTCACACAGTCTCCTTCCTCCAGGGGAATGTCAATCACTGTCTCACAAACTGGTGGAGAGCATAAAGCCTTGCTGGCCCCCCTCCGGAAGAGCCTGTCAGTTGTGTGGTTCACTGGCTGAGGTTTGATGTAGTTTTCCAGGAAGTAGAGATCGCAGTCATAGAGGCTCCTCAGCAAATCCCGGCCAGCCCCCAGCATGATCCGCCGGTCTGTGGAGCCCTTGGTCTGTGTCAGCTTTGGGATAAGGGTGTACTGGACATGGTAGAGGGGCTCAAATAAATAGAAGACATCAAAGTGCTGATTAAAGAGCTGACCAACAAAAGAGGAGCCGCTTCTGGTGGTGGCCAAGATCAGGACATGCGTCTTCTTGGAGAGGTTATAAGCAAAGGTGGGGCTTTCCTCACACAGTCTATCAGCTGATTCAACCTCCTGGTTCAGGCTACAGTTCATGGGGTTAGGGACAGGACAGCTGTGGAAAGACTTGGTTGTGAAGGTACGGATGGCTGTGTACTGGATAGCAATGGAGGCCAAAGCAAGTAGGAGGACAGCCTTCCAGGAACATTGCATGGCTGGTCACCTTCATGGAGATTCTTCACAGGTCGCTTTAGTATCTGCAACACAAGGAGAGTCAATCTGATTGAATAAGAGATTCCCAGAATGGCTACTCTCCAACAGAAATGAGTTGTGGGATGTCATTTGAGGCAAAGCAAGAAGCATCCTGGGGCACAGGCTTCCTTCCAGCCCTCTCTTTAACACAAGACAGTAAGAGCCTAGATCTGAGTATGAAGAACACTGTATTTGGCAACCATAAGGTAATTTAGAATAAGTTTAGAATAAGAATAAGCAACCATAAGTAATTTAGAATAAGTCAGACAAAGGGATCAGGATATGAACTTAAAGTATTTTTAAATGTGCTTCAATTACAAGATTGTGGGGATGGAGTTGTAGAGACATTTCTTTTTGCAATGCCTGAGTTGGTGGGGAAAGGGAAGGACACACCTCTTGGGCATTGCAGCAGCTTTGTTATAGGAGAGCCATTATGGTGTAGTGGTTGGAGTGTCATCTAGAACCACATTGTCCAATACTTAACCATGAAGCTTACTGGAAGACTCTGAGGCGATTCCTGCAATCGCCAAAAAGCAGGCCAAGGGAGCCTAGCCCGCTTTCTGGCGAGCATGAGAAGCACCGCAGGCTAACCCCATCTATTTGATTGTGTATTGCCACTGTGTGACTCTGCGCCACGGCAACACATGAGGAGACACACACACACTCCGGGAGGCTGAAACTTGCGCAGGGCGTCCTGGAACTTCTGGGGGCCACATGGCCCCGATCCCTGCAGCCCCCGCTAGCTCTGTGACGGAACCGGCAGTCGTGTGGGTGGCCGATCTGGCCGCCCAGGGCTTCCTGCCTGATCGTCTGCAGAGAGAGTTGGCTAAGCCCACTCTCCCCGCTAACCTGCTCTAGGCGAGTCACACTGATCATGAGACGTGCCTCTCTGACTCTTTCGCCATCTCTGCCTAACCTACTTGGACCAAACTGGCATTCTAAAAACAACCTTAACTCTCTTATGTTTTAAGAAATGAGGTCCCTAACCCACCATGCTGATTCATGGCTTTTATCCTTTTCCTGCCTGGTACAGAGCTCTCTTATAGTGATAACAGTTTGTTCTCCATAGTTATAGGCAGTGAAGGAAAAAGCGGGGAGTCACTCAGCCCTCACCAGCAACTCTTCCATGGCCCCACAAACCATGGATTTTAAGGCCATGGTTAGTTAGCAACTTACTTAGCTGCATGATCCCCTCATTGCTGCAACTGGGCCCATTCAGACTGCTGTTTTCTGCTGCCTCCAGGATACAGTGCGCACCTGTTTGCTGGCTGAGCAGCTGAACTGAAGCCAACTGGAATGGAACCAATCCTATTTCTTCCCCTCATGATTATATGTATCCGAGCCCCACTAACATACCAGCAGGAAGCCTCTGCTTTCTGAATTGCCAGGCAGGCAGTGAAGTGCACATTGGTGCACGCATACATGAGCAAGAGAGCATTTATGAGGCTTTTAGAGTAATCACCTGTGGTGCCAGACTGGAGCCACATGCTCTATTGGAATTACAGCAAGGAGCAGGTGAAGTACCGAGTCACTTGCATCCAACCCAAGCCAGCACAATATTCAAGCAAGCATTAGAGCTCAAGTCCACCCCCTTCTAGGGACAGAGCCAGCTCAGCAGCAGAGCAATGCTACGCTGCGTGGAACAGACTATGCAGGGATTTCCCTTCAGGAAGTGCCTCATCTGCTGTCCTTAGCTGCTCCAGCTTTGCATGGACACAACTGGCCACAGGGGCCATTTCTGTTTTTATACTGGTACAGACAACCAAGCATAAAATAGATACACCTTGCATTGGTTGCAAACGGCACACATGTATTCAAATCACTCTGTCTCTGCAAAATACATGGAAAATGCAATTGGGACAGGAACAGGTCTTTCCCTCCATATATTTTACAGCAAGAAGTATTTACTCAAATGCAGAGGTACCATTCACAGCTCCCTTGCACCTAGGATTTGTCAAGCCCTACCCTATAACAAACATGTAAAGTGTGGAAATGAAATGTATGCACACCTTTTTAAACATCCATGTACATGTCTCTGGGAAACCTGATGGATCCAAATTTTCTAGACACTGGTGTTTACATATACTCACACACCCATTTTATTTCTACCCTTTTGCTGCAAAAAAAAACCCCCAAAACCCATACATGTATCACCAATGCCTCCTGTAGTATTGTAACATGCAGCACTACCCTGGGCAGAGCTTTGAAACTGGGTCTCTCATATCCAAACCCAATATGACAGCTCTTGGGGAAAAATTAAGAGCTGTCAACAGATGCCTTTGGTCCAGATAAGGTGTCTCTTAGGCTACTGCTTGCTCCTGGTATAGTCTACAGTTCACCCTTCATTGCACATTTTAATACAACTTCATGATAGAGGAAGAGAGCTGGTCTTGCAAGAGCAAGCATGAACTCTCCCACTTGCAAAGCAAGGTCCACCCTGGTTTACATTTGGATGGGCGACTACATGTGAGTGCTGTCTGCTATAAGGTGAGCGCTGTCAGGAGATGGGGCCATAGCCCATCTGCATGCAGTAGGCTCACTCTCTGACATCTCCAGGTAGGCCTAAGAGAAACTGCTACTGAAACCTTTCGAGAACCACTGCCAGACAATGTAGACAGTACTGAGCTAGATGGACCAATGGTCTGACTTGGTACAAGGCAGCTTCCTATGCTCTTAGCTCAGTGATATTTTGTTTAAGGGATCTCTTATCTCAAGGAAATAGGCAGGCAAATCCGGAGCCCTTCACTATCCCCAGGATATGGATATTGTATTCCTTTCACCACTTCTGTGGTTGGTTAGCCCTTTAAACCAATAAGCAAATCAAAGACTGAAGCAGCTGTAGAGGCTGCCACCTTAGAAGAGCTGCAACAGTACATGAGCCCAGAATCTTTTCCAGCCAATCTAAACGGGCTGGTCACACTGCAATGAGCAGAACTCTCAGGGGAAGAGCATAGAAATGCAGCTGCTTCCAAGCTTTCCTCCTCCACTATCCCTAAGGAAGTGGCACCTCACCCAAGCAGATGCAGGCATGTCTCCACATGCACACAGCAACTGCGCCAGCAGCACATGCGTATGCATCCTTACCCATCTGTTTCTGCAGTCAACTTACAGTGTGTGCTATTAGAAACTTTTGGTGGACAGATGTCTCAGTGTGCCCATGTGCAACCTGCTTTGTATTTGCATTGTTGCCATTCTGTGTGTGTCCCTATGGAGGTGGAGGCTGCTGTGTTGCCATCATTTACCCCAGTGAGGCTTCCCAACAGCCCAGTCCTACGAAAAACCATGCTGTGCGAGCAGCAAGACAACCGGAGGTCCCGGGGCTGCCTCATGGTCACTTTATCCTTACAAAACCCCTGCAAGATGGAGGAGGCCGAGAGGCAGTGACTGGCCCAAGGTCACCCAGTCAATCAACCTAAGTCTCCCCAGACCACTACACTGACCTGCCTGGCCCTTTCCTTGGGAAAAGAACCTGATCATACTCCCAGGGAAACAGCAATCATCAGTGGTACAGCAGCAGCGCTGCCAGAAACGTGTGCACACTCACTCCCTTTCCTAAGAGGTGGTGCTCTTGCTTGAAGGGCTTATGCAACCCTGCTGGGGACAGAGAGAGGGGGACAGTACCAGCGAAACCATTACGCCAGATTCTGTCAGCCATTCACTGGGCTAGGAACAGAAAAGCAACCCTTCTCCTTAGCACTTTGGGCTGCACCACACACAGAATGTATAAGGTATATCCATAAAGTGGTGTGTTTGTGTTCATTCTCTCTCTCTCTCTCTCTCTCTCTCTCTCTCTCTCTCTCTCTCTCTCACACACACACACACACACACACACACACACACACTCACTCTCTCTCTCTCTCTCTCATTCACTCACTCACACTTTAAACATGTAATGTGTGGGCATGACAAACATGCCTGTTGTGAAGGTACAGCCGCCTGACAGCTGGGATTGGCTGCAATCCGCAGCAAGCGTACAACCAGGGGCAGAGCTTCCACTGCACAACAAATGTAGTGGCCCTAAGAGGAAATACTGAGCAAGTGGTGTAGGGTGGGCCATCTGTGTCCCTATTTACCAAGCAAGGGATGAATTTGCTGCTGCAGTTTTTTGTATTTTTTTTTTTTAATGGCTGTTTGTGCAGCAGCCGCTAAAGCTCAAAGGGTTGAGCGCAAAATGCTGACAGTAAATGCCAGGCAAATCCCAGATTAATTTACCCAAATATTTTTAAACTGACCCTGCTGGAAGCAGACTACTGAGAATATTCTTCTGGGCTAGTTTTCCACCCTCTCCTTCATTCTTTGTGCACAAGCCTCGCTTCGCCCACTCAACTCCAAACCTCCATCCCCAGCCTTTAATCCACGGGAGCTGCTCTGAGCATTGCTTCAAATTAACACAGTCCAACACTCTTGTGTTGCCTGTGTAATTCATGCATGCCTGCACAAACCCCATGTCCCCTAAACAGGCTCCCCTTCACCCTTGCTACCTATTAAGGCCCAGCACTGCCTATTCCTAATGGGAGAGCCGAAGCAGCAGCCGACAGACAGCGTGCAGAGGGGATTTCTGAAGCCGACAACATCTCTGCACAGAGTGAAGCTTCAGGAAGCTGGATTGGCTAAGGGTGTGTTAGTATGCAGGGCCTGTTCAACCTCAAAGCTCCTGTGGCTTTCGCATATTAACATTCCTGACTGGGCTGGAAAAGCACAAAGTTCCTGGTGATTTCTCCCAAGAGAGGACTCTGCTGTTGGCAGGCCGTGGTATGCATTAGAGGGGGAAGGGAAGGAGAGGTTGCAAGCCTCAGCTATGCCAGTTATATAAGGATAGGGCAGTCCCGCTTCCGTGGGCCCAGAGACTGGCTTGAACCACCCGTGTTTTTATTTACCCAATTTAGCCCCAGCTCCAATAAGTCTGTAAGAGCATCAAGCTTTTTTCTCAAGAGGAATGTCTGCTAAAGGACACTGCAGGACAAAGAACAGATGTTAACAAAAAGCAGTACAGCAAGCTTAACCCAAGGCCAACCCAACCCAACCCTGGCTGGTCGGTAACTGGGCGACTCTGATAGCTACAGGTTAGGGCTCATTCCAATAGCTTGGCCTGCAGCAAGTCAACGGATTGGCTCCCCAAACAGGGGACTGAAGTCTGTATATTTTAGGATGTGCTGAATGTTTCAATGGCAAAACATTTCAACTCGAAACAGAGCACCCTTCAAATAAAGGGCCGGTTTCAAGCCTGGAACAGAACCCCATTTCGATCAAAACATTTTGACCTTCCGAGAGCCATGGGTGGGCGGGGGGGTGTTTTTCCCTTGCAGACTGGTTTTCTTGCACTGGCTTCCAATCTCCTTGCTTCTTGGTTGGCTTGTTATCACACAATCAAGTGTTGTCATGGGCACCTGTGCCCCCATTGGCAGGGGGAGGGGGAACCCAAAAGAAGGGAGTTTCAAAATATATTTATGGAGACTGGGAGGCAGAGAGAGCCCTTGACTGTGCCTCTCTTGAAGAGGATACATCAGAACAAGGATCAGAGAGAGACTGCAGCAGCAGAGAGCAGACTGGTGGTGGCCTGGCCCAGTGGTGGGGGGGGGGGGAGGGAGAGAGAGATATTGAGATTGCCTGCTAGCTTATACACACACACCCCTTTCTTTCCTTTGCAGTGCTAACCAACTGCTTCTTTCCTCTTTTTAAAAATTTATTTATTCTACCAGCAGCCCTGACACAGCCTCTCACTACCAGCAGCAACTGACACCAGCATACACATCATGCTGATCTGTGGGGCAGCAGCAGCGGGCTGCATGCTTCTTTCCTGTCCCTCATGGCACAATGGTGGATGCAGGAGAGTGGGGGGACATCCGCTGCTAGTGGTATGGCCAGCCCCTCCCATGCAGCAAAGCACAGGTGGGCTCTGCTACATGTGGAGGTGGTGGACACGGATCACACAGAAGAGGAGCTGTTGGTGGCCAGGTGGAGGGATAGCTGTCCGGGCAGCCAAACCTTCACTGAGGGTTCATGGTGACTGGCAATGGTCTGAACATAGTGAAAGGCAGCCGAGCAGCTACATTTTGTGTCCATCCATTGCGAGGCGCACACTCTGAACCTGGTTGTGTGAGATGAGCTTGGCCTTTCTGTTAGGCCAAGGTCAAGTTAGGCTCTCCTGGTAACTTGGCAAAGAGGCACTTCTTTTTTTAAAGGTGGCGATTCTCTTTATTTAGCAGGGGGAGAGTAACTGGCCCTATCCACCCCCAGCACCGTACCTCCAGTGACTGTTGCTGGTGTCTGTCTTGTGTTTCTTTTTAGATTGTGAGCCCTTTGGGGACAGGGATCCATCTTATTTATATATTATTTCTCTGTGTAAACCACTTTGGAAACTTTTGTTGAAAAGCAGTATATAAATATATGATGTTGTTGCTGCTGCTGCCAGGCAGGACATCCCCACTAAAGGCATTGAGTGCCAATCTGCTGCTGCCATGGCTGCTCCTGTGAATAGGTGCTGCAGGATTGCAGCTTACTTCTGCTGGAGCTAGAAGTAGGCAGATGCTCAAGGAGAGGCAGCTTGAGCTCCACCTACCTGAACACTTGATCCCTCTGGATGTTCTGACCTGGTGGAACTCCACCTTTCTCTTGCTCCAGTGCCTGCAGGAGCAAGAGCCAGCCAGCTGGCATGGCATGGCATGGGGCAAGAAGGCGTAGCTTGGAAATGTGCAACCTATCCAAGCAGGACTGGGCACTCATTTCTGTGGTTGTCTGGGCACTCAAGTCATTCTTTGTTGCCACAAACAACTTGTGTGCCAAGGCAGCAACCCTGAGCCAGGCTTTGCCCACCCCTCTTCTCCTCAAGAAGACAATGGATGAGCTCCAGTCCATGCTGAACACTGAAGAAGCAATCACCTTGGTAGATCGGCTGAGGGCTGGAGTGGTGGATTGGCTCAGGATGCCCTTGGGTTTTTGTTTTGTCCTGCCTGTGTGATCCAAGGATGAAGGGCAAAGCTTTCACCCCTGACCAGCTGTCCAGGTGGATGGACTTCCTGGTTGGTTAGGCAAGCCCAGGAGAGGAAACTGGTGCCCAACCAGGAGGAGGGTGCTGGAGCACCTACTGCGAGTGCACAGTCCACCCCTAACAGCAGCATCACCGCCGGGTCCCAGTGCAGCAGTGTGGTGTCCCTGGCAGTTCCATCTCAGCATCCCACCCAGTGGTTCACAGAGGGCTTCCTTGGTGCCTTGTCAGGGGTATGGGAGGAGCCCACCAAGCCCTGCAGCAGTGCTGAGCAGTGTGTTCTACAGTACCTGCAGGAGTCTGTAGCAGGTCGGGAGATGGAGCTGATCCAATTTTGGGCAACGCGTAGGATCCTATAGGGGTTTGGGGAAAAGGTTAAAAATTTGTCTAAGAACTCCCAGTTGTCCATTTCTTCCATGGGTTGGTTGGTAGGCCCTATCATGCCCTACTACCCAACCCACTTTGGTTTCCCTAGCAGCTGCCCATGGGGACCAATGGGACATTCCAAATTTCCCCATTGTTCCCTATGGCCGAACCACTCAAATTTTGAGTTTGTTCTGTCGAAACAACCAGTTCAGCCTCTGTTTCGACAAAACATTTCAGCCATTGGCATTCTGTTTCAAGCTCGAAATAAAATGCAAAATCCTTTTCATGCACATCCCTAGTTCTTCCACAGAGAGCTCTCTCCTGCCCTCTGCTGGCTATCCTACATACTAGCCAACTTCTAAAAGATTCAGACCTACGCTGATATAGGCAGGGATGTTAATGTTTATACGAGAAAGAATGAAAGTCTCTCATTGCTCCTAGTTTTCTATGACTGGTTCCTGATGACCCATCTGGGCGGATGTGAAAATACATTTTTAAGTGAGCAAAAAAATTATATTCAATGGAGGTGCAGTATTATAAAAACATAATTGCAAACATGACAGTGCATTAATTTCCTGTGCCAATATAACACAATTTGAATTGATGCAGGATAGAAACTTCTCCTAGCCATGCTACTGTATGGCATATGGAATCTACTCAGGCCTCTGGAGTTGGGTAGCACCTCACTGCCAGTGCAAATTGCAGCTGTAGGACACTGTCCTTCTTGTCCCAATCCCTCTTGTAAGGTGGAGTTAGGTGAACTTCAATAGTCCAAGGCTTGCTTGTTCAAGTCACAAACCACCTTGATTTCTCCTTCATTGGACATTCCTGTTTTTATTTGAACTTCCAAATGTTTGTTGTTTTCTAACCAACTTGTACAAATGAGACTTATTTGGGACAGTAGAGGTGTTGTGATTCCAGAGTGAAATCCATCCAGAAGTGTGGTATCAAGAGTAGGGAACCAAACATATCATTTTTAAAAAAAAAACTAGTTTGGAGACTGGCAGTGAAGTCTGCTGGTAGAAGGTTGATTAAAAAGCAAACTGGACCCTGTCCCAGCTCCAAAAGCGTGGTAAACCCTTATATCTCTTAATAGCTCAGCCAGCACCCTAGGCTAACAAGTTATGTACATGGGCGGGGGGGGAGTGCCTCTTGAATATTCTCCAAAGGTAGCCTGTTATTGTTAGGAATAATGACTATTAAGACAATAAGTAGATCAGAGGCACAACTCTGCAAAACTTATACACAACAGGGCAGTAAAGAAAGCAAGCATACTTCCGTCCCTCTGTTTCTTGGAACCAAACTAGAATGTCCCACAGTTTTCTCAAAAGTATTAAACAGCCTTGGGGGACACAATTCAGTTTGGAACCATGGAACTCTCTTGAGTTTAAGAACTTTGGGGCACTCTTCCTTGGAGGAGGAGGCAGCAAATTTTTCCATCATCCTCCCCAGTTAAAATTGACCTCGCAAAGCTGCTATTTTCTCTACCAGGCAAGATATGCAGATGCCCAGATGGTACCTGTATGTTTTGCACAGTGGAGCAGAGACCAGATGTGGGGGGGCACAATTTTAGTTGGGAAAAGAGTCTGGGAGCAGAGATCCACACACTTAGGCTTAGTTCACTAGCCAGCCATTGCCTGTGGTTGCCACCAATCCCTTCACAAAGGAGAGCCTTTTCTGGTACACAGGCAGAGGGCTTAGGAGAGAAGCAGGTCTTCTATTATTTGCATTGGGATATGGTAAGAAACAGTGTGAACTTTCTCCTACTGCTCAGAAAGGATTCCTGCTGTTTCTCGCCTTCTCCACAATGGCAGTGGAAATGAGCCCTCTGGTGAGGAGATCTGTGTGGTGCTGGATATGCCGCTTGCCAGAGGGCTGGGGGCACTTGCCACTGACAAGCGGCTTTGTAGACACCTGCTTAGGAGGAATAGATCTTTCTCCCCACGGCATGGTGGTCCTCAACCTAATTCCATTCCCCCTTCCACCACCACCACAGCAGCTACTATTCCCTTCAAGAAAGACAGAGGATCTCCTATACCACATTTCATTTGGCCTGCTACTAACATCAGCAACAGAGAAGATTAAGGGGTCCTCAACAGCCAGATGCCTGTTCTGAACATTTAAAGGAAGTGTGAAGTACAGTTTCATCAGAGATGGGCTTGTGCTAAGTTCTCTTGCTTCTCAGTACCAACAGTGTTTTTTTCCAGCTGGAAGATAGACACTTCAGCAAGAGGGCCATACACAGCATCAAGAACTAGAGCCTAGCATGCGATCTTACAACTTTGCTAAGGAGCAAGGGCTTCTAGGAGAGTGTAATGGAAGACAGTCTTCTACCAAGCTGGCCTGTAGTTGTACTTCTACATGCAATTAAAAAACCAAATCTCCACATTTTAGCTCTGCTGTACGTCATTGTAGTGGGTGTGGTTGCCACCAAAACCCCAGACTCTTTGGGCATCTTTCTGTATGGTTGACCACTTGTGTGGAGCAGCACCCAGATGATCTGGCCCAATTTTAACCATGTCAAAGAAATGATGTTTAGTGTTCTATGGCACAGTTCAGGTTCACCCGAACAAATGAGAATGTGCACAGCTAGTCTCAATTTAGCATGGAAAATAAGACAAAAAGTTTCTCAGCTCCCAAAGTTGACACCTGAAATTAAACATCCATGTTGTAATGAATCCAGTGCAGAAAAGAGAGTTCCCAGCCCTTGAATAAAACTGCTTTCTGGATATCCACACAATCTGTTGTCTCCATCTTGGAGGCACCTCTCCATCTCTTTCAGGACTGGAGAGGAGAAGAATAAAAATAAAACCCACATGTAAAGGTCATGCACATGACCATTTTCTGCAGGCAGGCAGAAGGCAAGATTGAGCTTACCTTTCCCCAAGATGATTCCAATCAACGTGTGAGATGCACTGCTTGCACACCCACACGATCCACACTGCTCCTGACAGTGCAGATCTCTGGAGGCTGGGAAAATGAGTCCTGGCTTTCAGGAATCCCTAAATACACCACACAAGCAGCATGGTGCACTGAGGGATTCCCCCTCAAGCCAGACACTCTAGTCACCCAGCTCTTTGACTGCTCGGGCTACGTGCAGCCCATGTATTCACACGGCCACAGACCCAGTTAAGGGCCAAGGTAAATAGTTGAGCTAGCAGGGTCGGAAGTGCTGGGATCGGGCGTGATCTCAGCACTCCACATGAGTGGCCCAACCCAGGTTGAGCTGCTTGTGTGCACAGCCTCGTTAGACAGGTGGGCAGATGATGATCTGCACAAGGTTTCTGATGCCCAATTATTTAATAATAGCTACAAAGGGGGCCTCCATCCCTGCCAAATTAAGCTGCTAAAAAGGTGGGGGGGAGCTGTGGGAAAAACTAAAACTTGATTCTGTATAACTGCAAACTCACTTCTGGTACTGAAAACAAACTCTCGGACTGAGCACACAATCAGATTTTGTGCCTGGCTTCAGTTGGTGGACCTCTAGTAACTGAAAAGAAACAGGAGATCCCGCAAGTCAGTTTGCCATTCCCAAAGTAAGCTACACCCAATCACAACTCTCCACAATGGGAAGGGTAACAAATTAAAAACTTGTGCAACATACATAGCAATAGCTTTCTGTATGCCAATGACTTGGTCAGACAACATCAAAACAAGAGGATAGTGATGGGCCCAGACCGGTCCGGAGGCCATTCTACAGGCCTCTGGACCGGTCCGGATATGGGCGGTTCGGGTTTGGGTGGATTGGGGTGGGGGAGGGTTTACTTACCCCTCCCGCCCTTCCCCAACTCCGGCGCCCGTATTTCCTTTAGCAATCGGGCGGCAGGATACCTCCCTGCCATCCGATTGCTAAAGGAAATACGGGCGTGCGTGCAGCCAAGCAAGTGAAGGGGCGGCAGGGAGGTATCCTGCCGCCCCGATTGCTAAAGGAAATACGGGCGCCGGAGTTGGGAAAGCATGGGAGGGGTAAGTAAACCCTCCCGCACCTTAAGGAACCCCCCACCCCAGTGCTGGACCACAACTCCGCGGCTCCGTGCACACCACTACAAGAGGACAGGTCTGGCATTTTAAGAGCCAGGCTGTACCCATTTCAACTGAGTAGAAGAGTGGCACAGAAAAACATCAGACCGCTTCACGATTCGATGTGAGGGCTTCAACTCTGATAGGCGGGTTGTTCTACCCTATGAATCAGACACCGTCCATACCGCAAAAGGTTCAAATTGTGTTCACTTAATGTCATGCAGCTACATGTTTCTTCCCACAAGTGAGTCATATGGAAATCCCAAGTTGTTTTGTTTGTATGCTGACCCCATCCCACTCAAATCCCAGCAAAGCTAGTTGTGTCTCTCACTTTCTCAACATTTTAGATACATGTCACATTTACTCCTTGTCCCAAGCTTGCTTTCCGAGTAGAAATGCATTGCCTTATTTCACGCCGGCACGGGCTGCATTCCCTGCTGAGGAAGGTATTTCTACTCATCATGTATGAAGCACACTGAGGCAGCTATAAAAACAGAAGGTGGTAGTGGTGTGTGTGTTACACACACACACACACACACACCACCACCTTCTATTTTTATAGCTGCCTCAGTGTGCTTCCTACATGGTGGGTAGAAATACCTTCCTTATCAGGGGATGCAGCCTGTGCTGGTGTGAAATTTTATAGATATAGATATAGATATAGATATAGATATAGATATAGATATATAAACTATCACCACCTGGGTTTTCAACTAGGCTTGCTACTAACTCTTCTTCATCACTTTTAATGTGGCAGCATAAGTCACTTTTTTATTTTATTTTTAAGTTTCACTAGTCCCAGCAGGCTCTGTGACAGTTGATGTTGGGCTAGCTGGGAGGCTAGTTTCACTATTGTCAATCACGCCGGCCTTATTAAGTAGTACCTTAACTGGTACCATATTCTGGTCTTTGGTTTGCTGGGAACAATCATCCTGAGAACAAGAAACTGAAGATTTCATAGCAACAGGTGAGAGAGACATTTCCAGGACAAGAACATGGAAACTGTGTGCCTCATCAATCTCTCTCTCTCTCTCTCTCTCTCTCTCTCTCTCTCTCTCTCTCTCTCTCTCTCTCTCTCACACACACACACACACACACACTCACACACACACCATACAGCCATACCAGGCACTGAATCAAGAGCTAAGTAGTCTCACACGTTGCTTGCTGCAGTTGTTACCAAGAGAAGATCTGAGCACCAAGTACAAGTTCCTCATCCAGTAGGATGAAACCCTGTATCTTTCTTGTCAATACGATTCTGGCATCAGCCCAATACCTAGCTGCATCTGTACTATATTTTCACTATCCCTAGAACGGTTTATAATGAACAAGTCTGTTTCCATGGAAACAATACAGTGACTCAGGACTTTGGGGCTCACTCTAAACATTACTGTCAATAGCAAAAGCACTGGGAGATTTAGGATACTGAAGAAATGAGAATGAAGAGCCTCCCCAAAAAGCTGACACACAAAGCCCACAACACTGCATGTACACCAAAAACACCACACTGGCACATGTGGCTCAATTCCTTTGCCCAACATCAGAGCTACTGCAGAATTTGGGAGTAGTTACTGCAGAATGTTTACCAGAAGGCAGGGACCAGCCTCAGCCAACCCGCCAGTCACTTCTATAGACTTGACACACATCTGAACATCTACACCAGGGATTCTCAACGTTGGGTCCCCAGATGTTATTGGACTTCAACTCCCATAATCCCCAGCAGCTTTTGGTTGGGGATTATGGGAGTTGAAGTCCAATAACATCTGAGGACCCAACGTTGAGAATCTACACCACCATTTTGAAGGACATACAATATAACTCCCACCCTTACCTCAACTTCAGGTATGAAAGTTGCATGGTTATCCTGGTATTGGACTCATATCCCATCTTCCTCCAAAATGCAGTCTATATCTATGGAGCCCTTTGTAAAGAACACTCCTGTTTGCACCAAACTTCTAAGTACCAGAACTGCACTATACCACAGCCCTTTGGGCTAAATTAAGTCCTAGTGTGGGGTACAAATTTAAATCAGAGCACTGATCAAAAGAGGGGGAACTCTTGAATTTTTGTGAATAAACTGAAATATACTGCCCCTTCCACACTTCACAAAACCTTATCCCAGTTGCACCCATGGGAATGGAAAAGCTGGGGGCTTTTCCATTTATTAACTCCTTTCTGTGGCACCCATAGTGTTTTCTAGGGCTATGCATTATATTCAATGTATTGACCATCCATCCTGGTGGTTCAGGGTAGGCAGCCACATATCCTTTATTATCTTATTCAACTTCTCAGCAATTCATATTCATTTGGCTGAAGAGAAAACTAACACAGGCTTCACTCTGACTTGATGAGAAGAATCAGAAATCCCCACTGACTAGATGAGAAGAATCTCAAGTCTAAGTCTAGAATCTCAAGGATCCAGAAGACTGGCATCTCAGAATCAACATCCAGAGCATGATCCAGTGGTGGACCATGCCCTTGCCTTTAAAACTGCTGGCTTGCAAAACATGGGCACTGGCACGCCTTAATCCAAGCCAAAGCTCAGCTCTAGAGCACATGAACCACAATACTGCAGAACAGGGTTACTCAACTTCAGCCCTCCAGCTGCTTTTGGACTACAGCTCCCAGCATTCCCAGCCACAGTGGCCAATAGTCATGGATGATGGGAGTCATAGGTCAACATCTGCAGGAGAGCTGAAGTAGCCCTGCGTGTAGAAGTTCAGCACTAGCTCCATTCATGCACCATGAGAACATGAAAGCCACTTCTCTGTGGCGCAATCCCAGGCTGCGCTGTGTGTATTGCAAGTACCAGGATCACACTAGGAGGGTCAACCACACAGGTCTCTGTGTGGTTGAACAAGAACTGTCCAGCTGGGATTTGCAGGTGTATATGAATAGTTCTGTGGGGGTGCGAGTGAGCAAATCTATATATATAATTCTCCTGGGTGTGCCTTGGAATGTGCATCCCAGAGCCGGGTGGCGGACGGGCCTGATTGGCTGAGGCGCACCCAGGAGGATTGCTCGCCACAGCAGCGGCAGGCCTGGCAGCAGAGGCTAGCGGCAGTGGCAGTCCCAGCCCAGCTGCGGGGGCAAGGCCCGGGGTAGGGGAGAAAGTGGAGCGGGGGGCAGAAGTGGCAGTGGGGAGGAGAGGCAGCTGGGCCTGGAAGTGGAGACTGGGGCAGAAGGTGGAGAGAGAGGTATTATTGATTTCAATAGACAAACATGCCAAACCATGCTGGACTGTGACCATGAAGTCTATTTGCACAGGAGTTGGAAATACCACCTTTCAATCCTTGCTAGAATCTGTTCAAAGCAATACTATTTTTATTCTGCAAAGACACAAATGCGTCTAGAATAGGACACGCCTTTTCTATAAACCCTTAGCTCAGTTTATAGAAGCAGGCCACTGGTCAAGCTAGTCTAGAGGAACCAAATTCGGTGCTACATTTCAGTAGAGGCTCACTGCTTTCAACTCTGAATTGATTTCAGAAACTGGTGTCAGGTACCAGAAACTGAGCATACTGTCCGTACAGGCATGAGAAAACTACTTGCTGATTTTCCCTCCCAGCATAAATGTGCAACCTGAACATGCAGTTCTCTCTGTACCACTGGTCAGCTGTACGCTGCACATAAACAAACAACAAACCATAATGGAAGATGTGTGCCCGACTACTGCTGACATTCCTGACTGTGCAGCAAAGGTTCTAGGGCCAGACCAGGCCACTCTATTTACTGCTTTGGGGAAGTGTTACATTTCTTTTTAAAGGATATAAAATGTATTAAATACATATTTTTGGTAACAGATTTACACCATCCAGCTGAGTCACACTTGCTACAGTATTCAGTGCAGAACCTATGGGGTCTTTCACACAACCTCGCTGGGAAGGGAGGGCAAGCTGAGCGGAAGGCAGCCGCCATCCTCCCCTCCGGCACATCACATGTCCACATGAGCAGTGGTGGTACAGTGGAGGGAGATGCTGGGAGAAGGAGGTCTCTCCCCCACCCCGCATCCCAGGGTAACCTGGAGCTGGGGACAAGCGTGGCAGCTGCTCTGGTTAGAGCAGTCACCATGCTTGGTCCAGACACTCCTTCCCACCCCCCAACCGCTTACAGGAAATGGCAACAGGCCAGGCAGAAGCCCTTTGACCCAGCAGAGAAAGCTCAGACAATTGCTGGCCAAGGTAAAGCGAACCAGGCTAAAACAGGGTTAAGCAGTGGGGCTTGGCTTAGGGGCAGCGCTCGGAGCAACCTCACTCCTGGCGGTTCGTACAGGCAGCCTAACTGAGGCTGGGCTGCCCTAGCCTGGGTTAGGCTGTGTGTGTGAATACCCTTTATGCCTTCCATAAGATGGATTAAGCTGGGGATGTTTTTGTCTGCATTTCCAAGCTTACTATCAAAATTGCCTTCAAACATACACATAAGAACAGCCCTGCTGGATCAGGCCCAAGACCCATCTAGACCAGCATCCTGTTTCACACAGTGGTCCACCAGATGCCAGTGGGAGCCTACAGGCAGGAGCTGAGGGCATGCCCTCTCTCCTGCTGTTACTCCCCTGCAACTGGTACTCAGAGGCATCCTGCCTTTGAGGCTGGAGGTGGCCCATAGCCCTCAGAATAGTAGCCGTTGATAGACCTCTCCTCCATGAAGTTATCCAAACCCCTCTTAAAGTCATCCAGGTTGTTAGCTGTCACCACATCTTGTAGCAGAGAATTCCACAAGTTGATTATGCGTTGTGTGAAAAAGTATGTCCGTTTACTGGTCCTAAATTTCCTGGCAATCAATTTATGGGATAACCCCTGGTTCTAGTGTTATGCGAGAGGGAGAAGAATTTCTCTCTAGCCACATTCTCCAAACCATGCATGATTTTATAGACCTCTATCACGTCTCCCTGCAGTCGTCTTTTTTTCTAAACTAAATAGCTCCAGGTGTTGTAGCCTTGCCTCATAAGAAAGGTTCTCTAGGCCCCTGATCATATTGATTGCTCTCTTCTGCACCTTTTCCAGTTCTACAATGTCCTTCCTTAGATGTGGTGACTAGAATTGTGCATAGTACTCCAGGTATGGCCGCACCATAGTTTTGTATAAGGGCATTATAATATTAGCTGTTTTATATTCAATCCCCTTCCTAATGATCCACGGCCTGGAATTGGCTTTTTTCCCCCCACAGCTGCCACACATTGAGTCGGTACTTTCAATGAGCTGCCCACCACAACCCCAAGATCCCTCTCCTGGTCAGTCACTGACAGCTCAGATCCCGTCAATGTATACGTGAAGTTGGAGTTTTTCATCACAATGTGCATCACTTTACACTTGCCAGCACTGAACCACATTTGCCACATTGTCGCCAACTCCCCCAGTCTGGAGAGATCCTTTTGGAGCTCCTCACAATCCGTTTTGGATTTCACTACCCGAAAGAGTTTGGTATCATCTGCAAATCTGGCCACCTCGCTGCTTACCCCTACTTCTAGATCATTTATGAATAAATTTAAAAGCACCAGTCCCAGGAGAGATCCTGGGGGGGCCCATTTCTTACTTCCCTCCATTGTGAAAACTCTCCATTTATCCCTACCCTTTGTTTCCTGTTTTTCAACCAGTTAGCAATCCGTACATGTACTCCCCTTATCCCACGACTGCTAAGTTTTCTCAGGAGTCTTTGATGAGGAACTTTGTCAAAAGCTTTTTGGAAGTTCAGGTATACTATGTCAAGTGGATCACCTTGATCCACACACTTGTTGACACTCTCAAAGAACTCCAATGGTTTGTGAGGCAAGATTTACCTTTGAAGAAGCCATGCTGGTTCTCTTCCAGCAAGGCCTGTTCTTCTATGCACTTTAAAGTTTTATCCTTGAGATGCTTTCCATCAATTTGCCTGGAACAGACGTTAAGCTAACCAGCCTGCAATTTCCTGGATCCCTTTCTGAAGATTGGTGTTAGATTTGCTACTTTCTAGTCCTCCAGTACAGAGCCTGATTGCAGGGCTACGTTGTATATTTTAGCAAGGAGGTCAGCAATATTTGAGCTCTTTGATGACTCTTGGATGGATGCCATCCGGCCCTGGTGATTTGCTAGTTTTCAGTTTTTCCAGACAGTTTTAGAACATCATCTCTTGTCACTTCTATCTGACTCAGTTCTTTAGCCTCCATTCTCAAAAAGCCTGGTTCATGAACAGGTATATGCTCAGTATCCTCTGCCATGAAGACGGATATAAAGAACTCATTTAGCTTCTCTGCAACCTCCATATCCTCCTTAATAATACCTTTCACTCCCTCATTGTCTAATGGTCCAACCGCCTCCCTGGCAGGTTTCCTGCTTCTGATGTATTTAAATAAGTTTTTGTTATCCCCACTGATGCTTTTAGCTAAATGTTCCTCACACTCTCTTTTTGCCTCCCTTATTGTTGCCTTGCATTTCTTTTGCCAGAGTTTGTGTTCCTTTCTGTTCTCTTCATTTGGACAGGCCTTCCAATTTTGGAAGGAAGTCTTCTTCCCTTTTATGGCTTCCTTGACATTACCTGTTAGCCATGCTGGCATCCTCCTGGACTTAGCGGTACCTTTCCTCCTTTTTGGTATACATTCTAACTGGGCTTCTAGTATTGTGGTTTTGAGTAAACTCCATGCATTCTGGAGCGAAGTGACTCTCTTGATTTTCCCTTTCAGTTTTATTTTCACCACACTCCTCATTTTGGAGATGTTTCCGCTTCTGAAATTCAAAGTGTCTGTGTTAGACTTCCTTGGCGATTCTCTCCCCGCATGTATGCAGAATTTGATCGCACTATGGTCACTGTTCCCTAAAGGGTTGATGACACTGACAGCATCCTGTGCCACTCAGGATTAATTCCAAGGCTGGTTCCAAGACCAACTGGTTGGTTCCAAGACCAACTGTTCTAGGGCACAGTCATTCAACGTATCTAGAAATGTGACTTCTGTCATTACGTGACTGTGAATTTACCCAGTCTTTGTGTGGGTAATTGAAGTCACCCATTATTACTGCCCTGCCTCTCCTTGATGCCTCCCTGATTTCTTCCTGCAACTCCCAGTCACTGTCAGCATTTTGATCCGGACAGATCAAAACAGAGTGCCTTTCCTTCACTGCTGAGTATCCATAGCCATTTCCCACAGATTTAGGCTTTTAAGGCTCAGTGTTCAGGGCCAGACTTTGTGGTTTCCAGGCAAGCTGAAGTACCGGATACACTTACATTACAAATCACAGAAACAATGGCATTCTAGAGATCAGCAGGGCCTTCTGGTGGGGTGTCTGGCCCGACTCTCTTTTCTTCCCCCCTCCACATATTCACTTACTAGGCCACAGAAATGAAGCTGTTGGATTGCAAAAAACAAATAAAAACCCCACCCTGCTAGAAGTGAACAAACTGCTGCTAACAGCCTGGCTGAATGACAACTTTGATTCTTGAAAGGAAACACTGCTACCCTGCAAGCAAGAGAGATAGCAAGACTTAATGGCAAGAGTTAAGACTCGAATGCAGTTTATTATTTCCATATCCAAGAGAACTCAGGGGCACAATAGCTTCTATCGTTGGCCAATGCCTATTGCCTGACTAGGAAAGCAAGGGGCAGAGATAAAACTGCAACTTCCTGTGTTAGAATAACCCTCATACTTACTTTGAACACTACAGTGAACTCCATCCTATGTAGGAAAATCTTGATTTGCCACTGGAACCAAAGTTACCTAGTGAATGAATAAATTGCATTCAACAAACAGGGCAACTCTGAACAGTTCCAAGTTCCTTTTCTTTGAAAAGGCCTGCCAGTTCCTTTTCTTTGATTCAAGATCCCCCCACAAACACACACACAAGTAATGACATTGCCTTGTATATATTTAAGTTAGGGTAAGAGTGAGACAAAGAGGAATAAGTGTGTGTGTGGGGGGGGGTGGAGTCTGAAATTATAACAAGTTAAACCTCTGATCAAATGCAAATAAAGTAGGTGGAATTGACCCCAGTCTTGCGATGATTTATTTATTTGTTCCTAGTACAAGTCATTTAAATTCTCTGCAATAACAGGCTCAAATCCCAGCAGAGTCATCTTAAGTCCTCACATTCCTGAAGTAAACACCATACGGTACCCTAGATTAATTCTGCTACGTAGGATTGTTAAAGCCAAGATCCACCTGTACTGGCATTCTCCCATAAAAGAATTTCTCTTACTGCTTTAGGGCACATTCTTCACAGACTTTACTACTCCTCTTTCCTTGAAGAAACCATTTCTAAGGCCTAAAGGATACTTTGATACCACACTACAGGTGTGCCCCCATGTTTCCTATGCAACTTGGTTCTGGGGCCCAGGAGAACCACCCACAAATTCAAGTGCAGATGAATTTGAATTTCACCACTCCTTCCTTTAAATTAGGTAGGATATTTGTTTTCATGAGTGAACGTATCTACTCAATTCCAGCCTAGGAGTTACTGAGCAAACAATGGGAGAAATAATTCAAAGAATGGGATTGTTCCTTAGAAAGTGAGTGCAGGGAAAGTGGAACTACAGTGAAGGATGTGCCAAGTAAGAAAATGTGAGGGCAATCGGTAGAAATATTTCATGACAGAATTCTCTTTTTGTACAACATGTCCTGGAGGGAAGGAAAGAGTTAGGAATAGCATGAGGTTTGGAGCCAAATAGGGGTGAAATCTCTGTCCAATCCTGCCATGCCCTACTTGCATTCTGAAAGCAAGTGTGGCAAAGCAGTGAGAAAAATGGCCACAGGTGCACTTCTCTGGCATATGTGAAAGATCAGATAGCAATGCAGGCTGGGGAGAGAAAGAAAACAGTAGAGATGCTTTGCAGCATTTTGCTAGACATGTGTCAGACTTGCATCTGACTATTCACACATCAGAGGCACACAGTTCTGAATTCATTTTCCAGCTTCTCCCAATAAGCTACAGAACTAAATTAGACATTAGCTCAGAAGATATGAATTCCTACCCCAAGATTTAAAAAAACAAGTGGAGGAATCACGAGGCACAACGGCAGGAGAGAGTCAGCAGGTGGGTAGTGCACTGAACCCCCTCTCACCCTTGCCAATTCTCCCCTGCTCCTTTTTAATTTTCTATCACCGGGACTCCAAAACTGGAAGTAAGCCCAAATGTGTGTGTGTGGCGGGGGGGGGGATTTAAAATATCATCCAAGGAGACATGTGAATAGGAGAATTAGAGGGTGGCAGAAAGATTAAGTCGCCCCTCCCTCCAAAAGCCCATCAGCCCCCACATTTTGTTAGGAGGAAAAGAGAAGGCTGAGCGCCCCATTTTCCCTTGCCTCTTCCAGCAGGGCCCCTGGTCTGAAGCTTTGAGGCAAGAAAGTATTTCCATATTGTACAACACCAGAGCCTATCCAACTGCAGCCTTTCAGACTGGGCAAGCTAGTATTAAAAACCAAAGGCTGTTCTATGCAGCATAAAAAATAATTCTGAGCTAATCAATCATTCGTACCCAACTCAATCTATAAAGAATGCAAATGTTATACTATCACTGCCAGTCTGTATCTGCTTATTCCTCTCTTCCATAGTCTCAATCTGTCTTGTGCCGTTTCTCCCAATTTCTGTTTCAGTTCCTTTCTATCTCAGCACCTTCAGTGTATCACAGACCACTCCTTGCATCTGTATGAGAGCATCTCTGCTAAATGCTTATTCAAAAGGCCTCCCAGCTATTTTGAATAGCCATCAGCAGGCCGCTTTGAACAAATATCTTCCTTCTGGTGCACCAAATAGCTGGTTGTTTCAGCAGCCCGAGTCTTAATCATAATATCCAGCTTTCCGTATTGCCCCTCTTCCATCCCTGCTAAGATACAGTTTCATTTACACTTGGCTGGATATTGGCCAGAATTTCTGCCCTTTTCTCCTATGATGAACACCGTAGCACTTTTGGATCTGTTGTGCCTTTTATATGAAGGGGGGGCTGAGAAGTAGTAATAGATATTATTGATTAGGCTCTAGGGAGGTGTTCTGTTCTGGATTAGGGAAGACTCCATTAAAAACCCCAGACCCTGTTAGAATTCTTGTTCTAACCATTCTTACTTAGGACTTATTAAGGCAAACAGTTCAAAGCATGCCTGCACTGCATTTCAGCCTTTGCAGAAGGGTTCTGCAAGTTCAAATTCAAAGGCAACACAAGCTATACAAGGCATACAATGGATAGCAGGTCTTGTTCCTGGTGCACATGCCAATACATTAGAAGGGAAACACTCTGTTTAAAAGAAGAAACAAATTTGTATAAGTGCTGGAACTGCCTAGTCTCAAGGCAAAGTCTGAAAACTTGGGTGTAGGCAAGGAGAAGGATGCCAAATAACATCCCCTTACCTTGTCTTGAGGCCAGTCAGTTTCAGCTTTTCCTTAAGACTCATCCTTACAGATTAGTTCCGGTTTTAGGATGTACAGGGACAGCAATGCTACTCATCAGTGTCAATGTCACACATATTATATCCAGGCAGCAAGTGTCTGCAACTCTCTCACAGCCACATTCCAGATGTGCCCTTTTCAAGCAACAATATATTGCAATGTGAGGGCAGGGGGTGGGAGGGACGACACACAACACCTCTGAAACCGAGATGTTTTCTTGCGGAAAGGCAGCAGAGTCCATATAACAGAGGCAACAACTTTACTTTTGTTGTGCTACAAACCGAAAAGGGCTCTGGCTCTCACTTATCTCTGGTGCTTCAGACTGCCATGAAGCACAAAGCTGCTCTCATTTCCAAATGTTTTTTATTATTAATTTTTATCATTATATATGTGCACACACCCTTAATTCCCTTCCAAAAAACATTACTGCCCACACAAGAAGAGTGTAGCATCCTGTGACTGTGCATATTATTTGTGGGAACCACTTCAAGCCAGGAGGGCTGATGATCAAGCAAAGCAAACATTTTCGGGTGCTTGTTTCTGCTACAAGGCTTGACAGAGGGGCTGCTGAAAGGCATATTTTTTGCTTCCTTCTGCTGCTTCAAAACGAAATGGGGGCAGTTCCCAGAACTGCAAGTAAGGGAAATCCTAATCTGGGGGCGGGGGGTGTAGACAGAGATTGTGACATTAGAAGGGCTGATCTAAGCAGTGAGTTTGGGACTCCAGCTGTCTGTTTAATTACCTTGCAAAGCCAGGGAAAGCACTACAAAGCCCCCATGCTTTCCACTAAAAGGGGCACTCTCAAGTGTTCCACTTCTGTCCAAGTTTCTAGCTCTGCACAAGGCTGGAACTCCCTGAGGACTGGAGAAGAACGAATCTCTAGATAGACAGGGTGCCCTCATTTGACCTATCCCTTGGATCTCTGGCACAGGGTCATAATGTCCCATATCACAAATGAGGCCAGCCCAGATCCTAAGACTGGGACCCAGGAATCATTCCCCGGGCACCAGTTTAACAAATCTGGGGGGCAGGCTGAGATTCATTGAAGTTTCCTCTCTCATCAGAGAGCCAGCTGTGGGGACCTGGATGACAGATCCCTAGTTCTAAGCCGGCACGGTAATTCCCACGTGTCTCTATCTACAGGGACACACGGGAAGTCTTATTCCACTCCCGTACCTGTGGATCAACCCTCTCAGCCTCCAGCAGCACTACATACAATCCGTCCCATCCATACACTTCCTATTAATCCAGAGTAATCGCGACCTTTACTTCACAGCACTCCTTAACCCCGACCGGACTGCGAGTACAAGAAGGGGTGCGGGGATAACCAATCCGTTTTAAATTCCAGATGAGTAGTAGCAGTCCCTTAGAGCAAAGATGCACACGACGTGCTAACCTTTCGATGGTGGCCCGAGCTTCGTCATGCGGCTGGGGAAGGGGGGGGCAGCAACCCCCGAAATCCCATGCCACCAGGAGGATTAGTCCTCGGGGTGCCACAAGTCTCTGGTTTGTGTGTCGTCGGAATTCGCCTACCTCGAGCGTGCGTGTGCCCCAGCTCGGATGAGCAGATCGCATTCGCCTAGGGAAATCACCGCCACCCCCTCGGTGCGGGCGCCCACATTTGGCATCCCCACGCCTCACTCGCTGCCCGGCCGCTTCACTCGGGCTGCATCGGTGGCGGGGAGACCAGGGCAACCCCTCCCCCCCCCCCCGCCGCCGGCCTGACCCGGGCGAGAGGACCTCGGAATTACATCCCGCCCGCCTCCCCGCTTCTCCAGCCAGCTACCTTCGAAAACGACGAGGCGCGGCGGCGGCGGCTCCCCGCCTCATTTCAGGGGCTTCCAGCCAGTGTTGCTGCTGCTGCTGCTGCTGCTGCTGCTGGAGGGCTCCATCTTCACTCCCTCGGCAGCTCAGGCGCGCTCCGTCCCGGCAACTGGCGACAGCGGCAGGACCATGCTCGCTCTCCCTCTCCCTCCTCGGGGCTGAGCATTGGCTTGGCTCTCGCCACCGGCCCCCCTCCTCGCACGACGCACGCGCGGCCAGCCAAGGAGGACAGCCGAGCGCAGCTCTGGCGGCGGCAGAGCTGGGGCTTGTCCTCCCCCCGCCCCCTCTGCTGCGCCAGCTACGAGCTGCCCCCGCTTCCTTCGCTCACGCGGTTCGGCGGGGACGGCGAGGAAGAGACCCCGCTCTGGGGCTGCTGCCAGCCAGTGCCCAAGCCGGACGCCGACGGGGGAAAGGTCCCAGGCTCCTCAACTCCCCGCTCTCGCGCCACAAAAGCCGAGCCCAGCTCGCCTCTCTCTGCTTAGGCTGCGAGAGGTGGGACCGCTCGCTCTCTGGGCAGCCGTGTCTGGGCCGGCTTTTTGCCGTTTTCTTCCCTGGGAGGGCCAGGAGGAGGCTCTCTCCGTGCGGTGCCCGGGCTTCGCTCAAACTGCACGGCACCGGCGGCAGCAGCAGCGGCAGCAAGAAAACGGCTTAGGCGGCGGCGGCGGCGGCAGCAAGCTTTCCTCGCGGAGCCGAATCTGCAGCAGCTGCCGCCCTCCCCCCCCGCCCCATCTGCGGGGTCAGCGCACAGCCCATGCTCTGCTCTGCCCTGTCTTAATGGAGGAGACGAGGGAACGACTCCCGCCGCCAGCCTCTCCTCCGCAGCTCAGTTCCTCTCTTTGCTGAGGGGATTTGGCAAGAGGTGCTGCATGCTAGACCAATTCGGCCCGAGGTAATTCAGTGGCATCGGACCTCCGCGCAAGCTGCTGCTGCTCTCGCCGCACTCTACCCAACCAAAGGACAGCTTTGATGATGCCTCCAGATGGCCATGCTGAGTTTCTCCCTCTTAAAGGCGCCGGCGCGCTGAGGATGCTCAGGGATTTGCGGCAGCGGTTGTCCGAAGCGCATGTTCACGCGAGCTGTTGTGGCTGGCCGCCAGACGGCGCTGTTTCGTCCAAACCACGCGAAAGAGGAGGTCGACTTCACGCGGTCTGAGTACGGTGTTGCCCATAAACCTCATAGGAATACCTCTAAAATCAGCAATTGTCTGGATTTCAGGCGCAAATTCTTGCATCTGATTCCTGAAAACTTTTGAAAAACTTCTTTATGACGAACTTGTGGGTCTCCAAAAAGGAGACTCTAAAGCCTTTTGGAGAAAGGCAGGGTTCAGAACTGGCAATTTCCCTACTGAGGCCTAGAGTACCAACCCGGGTCAATGAAATTGAATCACACTTGTAGATCGGGGATCTACCGAAGGGGAGCCTGGAAATGGATTTACCCTCCAGCAGGGGCGTAGCTACGTTCTTGAAAGATCCTCACTGGCTCAGTCCTTGGTCCATCTACAGTCCCATCCCATTTTTACAATTAAATGTGATCATGCATGGAATAATATTTAATAATTTATTATATGCATGATTGCAAAAATATTATAATATATGCAAAAATAATAAATGTTTATTATAATTTTTGAAATTATCAAGTAATAATAAGCAAGAATATTTAACAATTTTATTTTATTTTTGTTTATGTATACACCCATTTTTTCTCCAAGGACGCAATAATCATTATGTTATTATAATAATAGTTATTATTATGCAATGTTATTGTTATGCAATAATATTATTACACAATAATAATATACTTGACTATGCAAGTTTCTCTGATAGATCACCCTGAGCAATCTGCCCTGCATTTGCCTTTTCTTGCCGTGACGCCCTTTCTTTGGTAGCAAATTGCCTGATATCCATTACCTTGGAGAAGAAAATTTTATTATTATACTCTAGGACAGATTTCTGGGCAAAAAAGCCATGTAAAGTACACTGCCAGGAAGGCAACATACTAACTTTTTGCAATAAATTGGAGCTGCTAAAAGGGTGTATTAGAAAACTGACTTAGTAATAGTAGAGTTACAGTGGGGTTGTTATTAGGTACAATGAAGCTTTCTGTTTAATTACTTTTATGATTTCCCCTGTGCAAATCAAATTGAATTGCACAGGGGAAATATGTAATTCTAGCAGGTTCTTACTTGCTCTCCTTCACCGCATGCAGCTTCCTGCTGCCACGGCACTGCCCCCAAGAACCTGCGCACAGCACTGGCATGCACATGACATCCAGACATGCAGGCACCGTTTGTGTGGTCAGCAACACCATCCTGACCTCACAAATGTTGCCCTCACATGCACGGGTGCCATGTGTGTGCCGGTGCAACTTGCGGATTCTTGGAAATGTTGTCTCAGCAGGAAACTATGTGGTGGTGGAGAACAGAGAAGGACCTACCCTCCTCTTTTTAGAAGATCCCACTCTCTGCTCCCCTCCCCGCAGCACCGAACCAGTTCAGACCTCATCTGAATCGGTTTGGCACCAAACCAATGTACAAACCTTGGTTCGTGCACATTCCTGCTTGCTACCACTAGAAATCTTACAGAAATTATCTTGTCATGTATCTCAAGCAAACTACATAGATGAGAACCTTACCTCCTGATATTAGATCTCAAATTATACATAGCAAAATATTTTATGTTTTATCTATGTTCTGCAATCTAGGTGGCAACATAGTTCTTGAGACAAACCCCTCAAACAACCTTGTAAAATACTTCTGAGTAAAAAAGCCAAAACATGCAATGAACAATGCTACCTTATGAAAATAAGAGACACACGTTTTACTTTCAGAAGGAAGCCACAAGTCTCAGACCCAGTTATTTAAAATAACAAGCCTTTAATTGTATCAAAACCTCCCAAGGTTCACAGCCTAGGTGTGAGATTTCTAAACAAAAATCTGTTGGATGCAGCAATGAGACACACACAACCCCATGAATGCGATGCAGTGGAAGCCTGAAATCACATGCTGAAGGGACTTTTATTTTATTTCTTTTTTCATTTATATTCCAATCTTCCTTCAAGGAGCCCAGAGCAGTCTACATGGTTATCTTTCTCCTCACAACAACCCTGTAGGTTAGGTTGATAGAGAAGTGACTGACCAGAGTCACTTTCATGGCTGAATGAGAATTTGAAGTCAGCCTGCCTGGTTCTAGTCCAGTGCTCTAGAAATGCTCATAAAAGAGGAGGATGTGGTGGGGATGGGAGCAGAGCATATCTAAATGGTGAAATAATGAGGTGGGGGAAAGCATAGTAAAAATGCTCATTTTTACTTACAACTTCGGTTGCTTGGCTGTGTGTGTGGTCCTCTGTGAGTTTGTGGCTGTGGCTGTCTCCCAAACTGCCCCAACCCCAAGGGACAGGGCAAGGCTAACAGCTTGTAGTCATATATTACATTAGTTCATCTGGTGAAGTAAATATCATGCCATCTCTGACTACTCGGATATAATGTAAACCTATGCTGCTGCAGCTTCACCTGATCATTTCTTGGGGGTCATCACCAGATGATGATAAGACAAGCTTCTTGCTGCTCACATTTGACAATGGAAACAATGAATTAGCACCATCTCATATGAAATGGAAGGGGAAATGTCCATAAGCCTTTGGAACTGCAGCATAAGACTGAGATAAGCTTCCAGTGGGTTCGTTGTCTGAGCAATGTGTCTAGCAACACCGATGCCGAACAGTTTATTTCCAGAGCAGATCTAAGGGACCGCACTGATCCTTAGTCTGAAATGAGTCCCATCGTCCCAAAGTTCACCCTTTTTAAAAAAAAACCTGAGGCATTCACCCCTGGTCCAGATTTAAAGAGGCTTTCTTGCAATGTACGGAGCCTGAGAGGCTGTGTCTAGGGGTGTAGCTAATAGCTCTAATAAGGGTAGCTTATAACTACTGGCAATAATTGAACAAGGGGGAACAAATGTCCCTGGGCCACTGAGGGAGAGAGGACTTGCCCGCCAAGTGACAGCTTACCTTTTTTTCTCCCCCTGCCTGTCTGAAGAAGAAGGCAGAGAGGTTGGCGGTGGAGGGGGCAAGGGCCCAATTCACTCTTTGTCCTGGGGCCCAATCCAACCTTGCTACGCCTCTGTCTCTGTGCAGGGTCTTTCCATGCTTCTAGTTCCTGCCCTGCACACAACAAATAGGTTCCCTTTCCTTTAGAACTTCCTCAGGATGACTATTGAAACTTGCTCTGTAGACTGCTGCACTCACTGGTGGTCTCACACCTGTAATTAAAACCATGTAATCAAGACCTAGGATGTCTGTAGAAGAACCCATCCCCCTTTTTTTAACATATTGAATCCTATCAAGAAGCTTTCCGTAAACAAGTCTTTGATCCTATTTATCTCTCCTGAAGGAGCATTCATACATTCCACTGCAGTAATCCAAGATGGGCTGGCATGGAGGCTGTTCTCAGAGGCAGCCTAACCTGGGCTAAGGATGCCCAGCCCAGATTAGGCTGCATGTGAGAACCACCTAACCCGGCTTTTAAGCCTGGCTGTTAGCCAAGGTGAAGGCAGTGAGTGCTCCCTTACCCCTGGCTACCTGCTTCTGTGTGAGCACGGGCTACTTCCAGCTTGGCCACACACAGAGACGGGTGTCTAGAGCACATGTTTCTTGGGGGAATCCCCCAATGCATCACACATGCCACCACTGTGAGATTCACGGAGGACAGCACAACGAATTCCAGCCTCAGGTCAGTCCAGCCTGCCCGCCGTGTGAATGGCCCCATGATCTACTAGCTGAATAAAAAGAAACTTTTAAAGATCTCTTGATTGCTATTTTGGGACCCTCCGGTCACATTGGGGCTATTCTCACAATCAACAAAAATCGGGCTAGGAGAGCCTAGCCCGATTTTTGTTAATCGTCAGAACCACCGGGCTCGGCTGCGAGCCCGGTGGTTCTAGAGTGGTAACCCGCTCTGGAACCCCTGGTAAAAGGCAGGTTTGCGGAGCGAGTGCTCCGCAAACCTGGTTTTTACAATCGTGAGTAGCCGCGGCGTGCCTTCACGCCGTGCCTACTCATGAGTAGACCCCCAGCCGGGAGGCAAAAAACTGCCTCCCGGCTCGGGGGTCTCCCCAGTATGCCCTGCGCACTCGTGCAGCCCCCAAGCTCCCCAGCCCCCACCGGCTCTGTCTTGGAGCTGGCAATCGTGTGGGCAGCCGCCGAGGGCTCCCTCTCCACTCCCTCCCCGCTCTCCCCGCTCACCCGAAGAAACCGGGTCTCACGGATCGTGAGACCCGGCTCATTGTCTCCCAATGCATTCACATTTCATCGGGCTCAGCTCACAACAGTGTGGTTTGAGCACTGGTCACCTGAGTACGAACTGCAGCAAAGAGCAAACACCCACTATTGCAGGCATTGCCATGGAGACACAAGGGGTATAAGTGCCCACCTCCCCCAAAAAAATACTTTGCCCAGCCTAGATGCCACATGTTGTGCTTAGAGGGGGTTAAAAAATCTGTACCCCAATACAAGGATTTGCTTTAGGCCACAAAAATCAGAAGTATGAGTTTTGCTGAAATCCAGATGCCACATCAACTGTTTGCTCAAGCATGACGTCGAAGCCTAGTGTTTAGTTTTGCAATTAATCCATAGTGTGTGTGTGTGGAAAGAGTAAGGATGACATAGTCAGGTAAATGGGTTACTGGCTGAAGAAAGAACAACAAAGATCTGCACCCCAAAGAAGCAAGGGAACGCGTCTCTTGGAAAGATACTGTCCTAAGGTGACGACAAATATTTATATACCACTTATCAACAAAAGTTCCCAAAGCTGTTTACACCAATATAAATAAATACACAAAACAGCTCCCTGTCCCCAGAAAGCTCACAATCGAAAAAAGAAACATTAGGCAGACACCAGCAACAGCCACTGGAGGGATGCTCTGCGGGGCATGGATGGGCCAGTTGCTCTCCCCCTGCTCAGTAAGGAGAACCACCACTTTTAAAAGGTGCCTCTTGGCCGAGTTAGCAGGGGAGGGAGACTCCCGAGATAGCAGGCAGCCAAAGCCTGACCTCATGGGACCAACTTGATCCAGATGAAAACTTGGGGTCTTTCCAACATGCTGAGTAAGCAGGCCTTTTTGCCCTCAACCTCCATTAATGTCAAAATTATATCAGGCCTCCAGGGTCTTCCTCCTTCTAATGTTCTGGTGGTGGGGCGGGAGGCCACCAACCCCGTATAACACCCACTGGCAATTCCCAGCCTTGCTGCTTGTCTTGACTGTTGAGAGGAATTCAGGACATGGCCGAATGGTGTATGAGCAAGCAGTTTGCGCCATTTGCTGATAAACTAATTGATACATTCTGCCTTAGTTCCAGTCAGTCAAAATGGTTTCTTCCAGCTGGGCAGACTAGGAGTGTATCAGCAAAAGGGCCAACCACTTTGTCACACACATCTTGACACTGGAGCTCTGTTCAGTCTTTATAGTAAACAAGGATGCTCTGGGTACATTTTTCATAAGGATGTGCTGGCCCGCTCAGCCTTCCACCCTAGTGCTATGCACAGAACCAGGCAGGGGTGGCTCAAAGGAGGGGTAGGACTTTAAGGGCGGGGGAGGGTGCACTTACCCTTCTCCCTCTTTTCCCCTGCTGGCACTGGAGTTTAGTAAAATGCCACGGGGTGGCAGTGTACCTCCCTGCCGCCCCTTCTCCTTCAGCCAGAAGTGGCCTGTAAAAGGGCCTCCGAACAGGTTCGTGCACACCAATGCACCTCTTAGCCCTGCACTTCATAGTCCTGCCACCAGGAGCACAGGGTGTCCCTGAACAGACAAATACTGTACTTGGGGAAAGAACCTCCCTGTGATTAGGAACTGAGCACCCTGCATTCCCAGTCACAGGGAGAATGGAGACAGGGCTTACCAGTGCACTCCTGTACCATGTACACCGTATCTGGATTCAGTAATATATAAAGAGGGCTTAGGCTTAGGTCTCAGTAACAAGAAACTGCTGAGACTAGAGCCCTAGTCAGGGGCGTATCTAGGGAAAATAGCGCCTAGGGCAAGCACTGAAATTGCGCCCCTGTCCAAACATCTGACACCCATCTTTCAGATAACCTTACCATAATGTCAGCTCAAAAATACAAGTCCAGACACTTTCAAGAGAAACAGGTTGTAAGCAACACACACATGAATACACACATACAACCACACATGTGGCACATATGTGCCAGTCGCCTTCCCAAGGAAATGCAACACATCCATGTGCTGGGAATGCCTCCATAGAGCTAAGCAGTGAAAGCTCTCTTTAGCAAATGCTCTGCTACCTCAGCGCACCTCACTACAGGTTGCTGCCTCCAAGAAATTCAGGGATGGGTTTTTTCTGTTTAAACAGCTTTTGCCTTAAAGGGAGATGGTTGCAATGGGAAAGCAACAGGCAGACTGGACAGTAAACTTTATGTCTAGTTTATCAAATGCACTAGTCAATCAGAATCACAGCATGGCTATTCAATGTGTCTTTTAAAATAATTGTGTTCAAAGTAAAGAGGGAGTTGCATTGATTATTTTTTTAAAGAAGACATTCTAAAATATAACTTTTTTGGAAGGCAAGGAAACTTGAGCAAATCTACTTAGGATGCACAGGCAATAAAAACCAGAGTACAACTCAGCTAAATTGAAGAGAATAATTTGCAACACGTTAACCACTTTTTTCAAAAGACAAGCCATTTATCAGTATGGTAAGACTGCACAACAAAGGGATGGAAATACATTGCAAACGCAACATTTCTGGGTGTGAATTCTTACAGCAGCTATTTTTTAAAAAGCACCACACAAGTTAAAGGCAGGCAATTTCCAAGTTTGAAATCCCACAAACCTTATAATCAGATTGCTTGAAAAATATGCAGATAAAGATAGAGCTCTGTATAGCTAATTAAACAGCATGCGAGTGAATATTTCCATTTTATTCCTTGCCTCTCCCATCTCCCCACCCTTCAGTTTTGCCAGCGTACAAGGTATTAAACCAACATTGTCTTTTTAAAGGATATTTTGTCCACTTACTTTTGTGCCATCTATATCTCTTTTTTAAATGCTCGGGTCCGGCCTTAGTTCGTAATGCAATGCACACCTACTTGGGAGTAAATCCAATTTAATTCATTAGTACTTACATCCAAATGAACATTGATGGAATCAGGCTGTAAAACATCTTCAAAAGATTGGCATTTCCCAGTACACACACACACACAGAGACACACACACACACATATTCACATTCACACACGAATTGCAAGCATTTCCATTTTCACAAGTACGCAAGGTACGTTTTTAAAAAGGAGGCCTACCCAGTGATGGATTTGTACACTTGATTATATAAACCCTGTGCTGTGGAGAACACAAATTTCCCTAGAGTATGTATGTGTGTGTGTGTGTGTGTGTGTGTGTGTATTTATTTATTTATTTATTTATTTTTATTTTTTTTCTAGCAGAGCATGCCTACTAACTCATGTATTATTAGTCTAAGCAGATTCTGAATTCACCACCCTTTATTAGCTCAAACTACATCAAGGAATCTGCCACTGCCACTACTCATGCTCACCTTTGTAGTAGGACAAATTTCCCAGATATTCTTGGGAAGCTCACATGCAGGACATCATTGATGGAGATCACATCCCGTGCTGTCTGCCCCCAGCCACTGGTGAATATATACTCCAAATACAAAATATGATCCTATTATATTTTAAATAGATAAGGAAATAAGATAGCAAACTCACAGAAATGTTGATGGCCAAATTGCACACAATAAACCGTATGTTTGATGGAAAATGTTAACTGCAGGAGCTGACGAGCTAAGGTCAACATTTAGAGAGGAAGATAGATAGATATAAAAAGCTAAATGGCCACCTTTGTCTGATGAACATTTCTTTGAAATATCCCACCTTGGGAACAGGTGTTGTTTTCATTGGGAAAACACTAAGAGGCTTTGCTGGCTCAATAGCCTGGGGCTTTTTAAAACAATGTTTAATTGAGAATGATGGTTTCATGGAACAGGAAACATGGAAGTGAATTCACAAGCCAAATATGGAAAAGATGAATTAAAATGTAACACAAAGAATTATACTGTATACAATTAATATAAAACTAATATATACAATTGAATAAAATTAGGGTGGTTTCACAATTTATTTTTCTCTTCCCTAAAGTAGACTCTCACCCATACCCATTTTCCTATTTTTGGACCTATTTGGAATTGTTTTATGTGAAGATCCAGAAAGGTATTCTGCATGCAGGCCACCATTTATCTGGCAAACCTGGTGTGTGTGTGTGTGTGTGTGTGTGTATACAATTTTGTTTCATGTGGATCTCACCACATTTATTTATTTATTTATTTATTCAGTCATTCATTCATTTATTATTCCTCTGTGTAAACTGACCTGAGCCATTTTTGGAAGGGCGGTATAGAAATCTATCTATCTATCTATCTATCTATCTATCTATCTATGACCACGTGGAAGGAGATTGTGTAAATCCACCATTAAGCTTCCACCAATGCAACTGATATGGTGGGAGATGAGGAGAATCTGTCATTCAATTTGTTCCTAATGTGATTCAGAAGAGGAAACAAATTGAATTCTTTGGATTAAGACCTGAAGAAGAGCTGTAGAGTCTTTGAGATTAAAAACTTTCAAGTTGGTCTGGTTCCTTAAAATACATTGCATCATACATCTTGCAGCCCCCAACCTCACCCCAGAAACTGTCCAGTTATGGGCACACTATTGCAATGCATACAAACCCACCTGAATGGGAAAATGGGGACATGTTGGCTGATGTGCAAACCTTGCACAAGTGTTAACTGTTCTGCACTGATATTTTGTTTATTCCTCATTCAATCATGTGTAGCTTTCCCCCCTTTTCCTACATTTCATATTGAGAATGGCTCTCCCACACATGAATAAGAGAATATTACTGTAAATAGTTATATGCCTCTTTTCAACCAAGAAAAGTTCTCAAAGAGGTTTACATAGTAATTAAAAAGAAAAGCAGGGGAGGGTGAGATTCCCTGCCCAAAAGGCCGCACAGTCGAAAAAGAGACACAAGAGAGACACCAACAAGAACGAACAGCGAAGCACCTCATTATGTTCCTGCTGGGTCATAAGAACACAAGAACAGCCCTGCTGGATCTATATACCTAGTCCAGCATCCTGTTTCACACAGTGGTCCACCAGATGCCGCTGGAAGCCTACAGTCAGGAGTTGAGGGCATGCCCTCTCTCCTGCTGTTACTTCCCTGCAACTGGTATTCAGAGGCATCCTGCCTTTGAGGCTGGAGGTGGCCTATAGCCTTCCGGCTAGTAGCCGTTGATAGACCTGTCCTCCATGAAGTTATCCAAACCCCTCTTAAAGCCATCCAGGTTGTTGGCTGTCACCACATCTTGTGGCAGAGAATTCCACAAGTTGATTAAGCATTGTGTGAAAAAGTACTTCCGTTTGCTGGTCCTAAATTTCCCAGCTATCAGTTTCATGGGATGACCCCTGGTTCTACTGTTAGGTGAAAGGGAGAAGAATTTCTCTCTATCCACTTTCTCCACACCATGCATGATTTTATAGACCTCTATCATGTCTCCCCGCAGTCACCTTTTTTATAAACTAAAAAGCGCCAGGTATTGTAGCCTTGCCTCATAAGAAAGGTGCTCTAGCCCCTGGGCTCTAGGGGCCAACATGAACAATTCCTCTCTACCTGCTAAATATAAGCAAGTCCACTCTGAAAGGTGTCTCTTTGTCTAGTTAGCAGGAGATATGGTAAAGATGCTCTGACCAGCTATTTCAGCTCGGAACTATCCATCTAATGCTCATTTTTTTAATACTGGTGCTTGGACTTTACCTAGAAATACCTACTCATATAAACCCTGTCCTCCTGGTTCTGTGGATGTCCTAAGTGCTCAACTTCAGAAAGCAACATACATTCTATCTATTGCCCCATCTTCAATAGGACATTTCCTGTTTTGAAATCTTTATTGTGTGGTAGAACAGATACTACTACTACTGCTATGGATATTTATATACCACTCTTCAATCAAACTTGTCAAAGCAGTTTACATAGAAAAATAAATAATACATAAATAAGATGGTCTCCCGTCCCCAAGCCACCTTATGGTGCAGCAGGGAAGTAACTTGCCTAGGGAGCAAGAGGTTGCTGGTTCGAATCCCCGCTGGTATGTTTCCCAGACTATGGGAAACACTTATATCGGGCAGCAGCGATACAGGAAGGTGCTGAAAGGCATCATCTCATACTGCATGGGAGGAGGCAGTGGTAAACCCCTCCTGTATTCTACCAAAGGCAACCACAGGGCTCTGTAGTCACCAGGAGTTGACACTGACCCAACAGCACTACACCTTTATATGCATGTACGGATCTGCACATATGTACAGTAATCTGCGCATTATGTTCCGTGCACACATAGTACAGTTCTTATATGTACCCTGCATTTGAGCAGCCCTGTGCCCAGGTTTCCTTTTATAATGAACTCCTATAGAGTCATTCACACAAAAACTTGTACTTACTTGCGTACAGGCACCTGTACAACATGATGTCTGAAGCACATTGTGGTGGGTGTTTCTACCACTGTTTCCTCCTAGAATCTCAGGGATATTATTGCCTTGCCAGCAGCAACAGGAAATCTGTTTGGACCTCTTCTCCTTGCACCTGCAGTTCAAGATTCCCTCCTCAGTCATGCCCTCTGGGTTGGAGCACTGGACTATTTGGGATCTCCAAAGGTTGGAAAGCAGAGGACTGAGAGGAGAATTTGCCCCTCTAACAAGGTAGTGAGTTATTCAAGGTTGAATAAAGGTATTTGATCTTGTGTATAGGTTGATTTCCCCAACACACACACACACACACACACACACACAAACACACACTTACTTAGAGTGTGTGCTTAACTTGGGACAAAACCTCTGCTGACAAAACCTGGGATCTGGGTGGCACTGAAAAAGGAAAGCAATTCCTTGGGGAAGGAGAAAGCAGCTGCTGTAAGCTGCCAGTGCCTATCAACAGACATTGCATTATGAGCTGCTAGGGACTAACCTGAAACTGTGTAGAAGATCATTCATCCACTCTAGTGTCATCCCTAAAGCCAAATTGTTGAGCTTGGGTTGCCCTAAAAAGCCTAACTAAAGTCCCTATTTTCACTGTTTTGCACTGATTGGGTGTGCTCTAGAAATAATACTGCCTGCCATAAACTCACTGGATTTGTGACTATGATGTGCTTAAATGTTCCTCTGCAGCTACAGAGGGAAAGATATTCCATGTATAATGTCTATTGAAACAATAAGCAATATTGAAGGAAACCACCTTAGATACTACTCTAAGTTTTGTTTTGTTTTTTAAGGATGTTTTTTGAAGTTTAGTTATATCAAATCTTCAAACAATTAAAAAACACGTGTGTGAATTTCAAGGTGACCCAAGTCAATGATCTAAAAACAGGAAAGATTTTTATTTCCATCATCTATATGCTACCAATGGGGCCCTAACTGATCCAATTCCCTCTACTCGAGGGGTCAGACAGGGCTGCGTCTTGGCCCTGACTCTGTTTAATCTCTTTATTAATGATTTGGCACCATTTCTGGAAAGGGTGGATTCCCATGCTCCGAAGCTGGCTAATATACGAGTGCCCATTTTACTCTACGCCGATGACGCAGCTGTGCTATCTCAGTCCAGATTAGGTCTGCAAAGACTGTTGCGCACTTTTGACGGCTACTGTAATGATAACAAACTAAGTTAATTATCAAAAAAACAAAGGTCCTGGTTTTCTCAAAATCCAGGAAATTATACAAATGGGTAATAAATCAGAATCGCATTGAACAGCTATAAATATCTAGGTATAATATTTCAATATAATCTTAATTGGAACGCCCATAGGCTGTCTTCAATTCATATAGCCCGTAATACACTCAGTGCCTTTTTGCATTTTTATTATTGTAAAGGGGGTCAGTTTGTTCCCATGGCTCTTCAGGTATTCCGTGCTAAGACTGTGGCCCAATTACTTTTTGGAGTCCCGCTATGGATCCAGGGAGTGTCAGCTGAACTGGAGAGAGTACAGTCTATTTTTTAAAGAGCAATCCTCGCAGTGCCTAGGTTCCTGTCATACTCTGTTCTATGCCTGGAATCTGGGTCTTTCTCCATAGCTTGTAAAGCCTGGGAGCTTACCTTTGCCAGATGGTGTAAACTCTGCTCAGAGATTCAGGAATTCTCTTTTTTTCAATACTTATGGGTGGATTCTTATCCCAACCCTTGGCTAACATATGTAAATAACAAAATAATGCAACTGGGCCTTTCTCCTTTTGAACTTTTCACTCAGGAATGCAGTAAGGTGAAGGAAATACTGTTTCTCCAGTTGCATGACACTGAACGTCAGGAACTAATGTCTTTGGCCAACAGGACTTGTTCCCCTCTGCATTTTGGGATTTTGCCACCTAGGGGAGATAGAGGTGCAAATTACTTAACAACGTTGCACTTTTCTAAATTTCGGGTCTCATTTGCTCGAGCTCGGTTAAACGTGTTGCCCTCTTCTCTTTTGGAACGGAGGTTTACTAAAGACCAATCTGCTACAGTTTTTTGCCCTTGTGGTGCTGGCCTCCTGGAAACTGTCACCCATGTTCTGCTATACTGTTCTTTGTATCAGGATGCTAGAGAAGAACTTATTTCCCCTTTGTTACTCAAATTTCCTGGGAGGTGCGAGCGGTTTTATACATTTTACTGTCTTGCAGATGTAAGCTCTGATATTACAAAAATTGTAGCAAAAAAAATTTATATTGCCATTAGGTTAAGGTCTCAGTTAAGTGCTTAACTGTGGGAGCTGTTTATGCTTTTTAAACTGATTTTTTTAATGAATGACTGTATTTTGTTTTATTGTTTTTTAGTATTGTTGTATTGGATATGTTTGTTATTTCTATTTCTGCTGGCCAATGGCTGTAATAAAATTGATGATGATGATTTCCATCATCTCCAAACATTTCTCTTTTTCTCATGCATCTGAATGTGTCCTGCTTTACTCAACATTCTCATCTGGCAGTTAACCATGAGAGCCTGTTTGTAATTTTGGACACAGTAATGGAAATATTCATTTTTTTATGGGTCACATTTCGTATAGGGTGTGTTTAATGTGAAGATCAAAGGGCTGTTTGTTTGTTTGTTTGTTTATGTTTGTACACCGCCCCCAAACTTCCATCTCTGGGCGGTTTACAGCAAAATAAAGCAAATTAAAGCAGAAATTAAAACCTTAAAACAATTCAAAGCCAAGTCTAGTTAAAAAGCTTGAGTGAATAAATGTGTCTTTAAAGACTTTTTAAAAGTTGTCAGAGATGGGGAGGCTCTTATTTCAGCAGGGAGCACATTCCAGAGTCTCGGAGCGGCCACAGGAGAAGACCTGTCCCTGTGTAGCCATCAGATGAGCAGGTAGCAACTGCAGATGAACCTCTCCTCACGATCTCAATGGGTGATGGGGCTCATAGTGAAGAAGACGTTCTCTTTAGAATTATAGTAATCCTATAAGGAATTACTATAGTTTAACAATGCATTTGGAAATACCCAAACTCCTGGAGGAACATGCCACTCCTAGCCATAAATTCCTACAACTGGGCAGGCTCACACATATCCAGGCTATTTAGTATCCTGCAGAATGGCATGACCAGGTGTGCAAAACTGCAGAGTCCAAATCCATTATGGAGGTATTTGTTCCAAAAGGGTTTTGTTACACTACATAGATACATAAGAAGCTGCCTTATGCTGGCCCATCTAGCTCAATATTGTCTACTCTGACTGGAAGCGACTCTCTAAGCTTGCAGATAGGAATCTTTCCCAGCCCTGCCTGTAGATGCCAGGATTGAATGTGGAACCTTCTTCATGCAAAGCAGATACTCTTCCACTGAGCTATGGTCATTCCCCTGCAGTGGCGTACCGGGGGGAAACGGCGCCCAGGGCAAGCTCTGGCCCTGAAATGGAGCCCCCCCCGCCCCCACATACCTGGGCCGGCGCGGCGGCCGGCGATTCGGTGGTAGCAGGGCGGCGGCAATTCAGCAGCAGCAATTCGGCGGCGGCAATGCGGCGGCGGGTTGCCCGCCGAGTGCGGCGGTGGCTGGTGTGGTGGCTGGCGGCAATGGGATGCCCTCAGCCTGTGTAGCGGCCGAGCGGCGGTGCGGAGTGCAGGCAGCGATGCCGAGCCGAGCCTGCCTTCTGGCCTGGCATCACTTCTGCGCAGGCGCACCTGGCAGAAGGCAGGCTCGGCTCGGCGTCGCTGCCTGCACTCCACGCCGCCGCTCGGCCGCTACACAGGCTGACCATCCCATTACCACCAGCCACCACACCAGCCACCGCCGCACTCGGTGGGCGATCCCCCGCTGCCACTCGGCAGGCGACCCGCCGCCAAATTGCCGCCACACGCACGCCGCCACACTCAGCGGGCGATCCGGGGGGGCGGCGGAGGGGAAGCCACTTTTTGGCACCCCCCACGTGACCCGCCGGGGTGGCGCCCGGGGCACGTGCCCCCCCTGCCCCCCTATAGTTACGCCACTGTTCCCCTGGAATTCTTTCCCCATGGTTGGGTGTTCCAGAGTTGCAAGAGAAAGGTTGTTGGATTTTCTTCATGACAGAGTTTGAAAAGAGCCTGTTTTGCTTTTCATGATTGCCAGGACAATATAAACCATCCTCATCTGATTTCGGGGGGTGGGGAATTGAGAAGCAGACCTGCCCCTTAATCAGACACTGGCTGAATAATAGGAATATAGGAAGCTGCCATTTACCGAGTCAGGCCATTGGTCCATCTAGCTCAGTATTGTCTACACAGACTGGCAGCGGCTTCTCTAAGGTTGTGGGCAGGAATCTCTCAGCCTTATCTTAGAGATGCCAGGGAGGGAACTTGGAACCTTTTGCTCTTCCCAGAGTGTCTCCATCCCCTAAGGGGAACATCTTACAGTGCTCACACATTTAGTCTCCCATTCAAATGCAACCAGGGTAGACTCTGCTTGGTAAAGAAGACAATTCATGGGGCTAAGGTGTCTGTCTATTGTGGCTGCAATGACTGCTTTTTAGATATCCCTTCTCTGCCCATAGCAGCTGTTACTGCCAATCATTTCCTTTATGACACCTTCTACCACTAGATGGATGGTGCCCCCTTTGATTTCAGATGTTGCCGCCGCCACCTCACACTCTTCCCACACTCCCTCTTCATTTTCCAGTTCCTAAGAGAAAATGCTTACTTCAGCATTCCTACTGCCTAGTGCCTACAAAGACCAAAGCTCCTGGTTGTTTCTATTGGCCATTAAACTAAAAGCCCCTGGCACCTAAGACAGTCAAATAAAAATGCTCAATAGAGGGTCAGAAAAAGAGGAGGAGGATTGGGCATGGCAATGTCTACCTTAGAGCTGCAAGTTTTAATTGGTTTAATTCATATATTAATCAACTGAAGCTTCCGTTGATTAACTGGAAAAGCAGAGAGTTAAGAACTTGCTTGCTGTTTTTTATGGCGTTTTGGTTCCGGTGTGACTGGAATGAAAAAGAAAATGATAAATACGGCTTTCCCTGAGTGGCGGTGGTTTGTGTAATTGGGCAAAGAGGCACTGTTTAAAGTGCTGACTCTCTTGTATTTAGCAGGGAAAGTGGAACTGTCACTCTCCAATCTCAACACAGCTTCTCTCTGTGCTAGCACCATGTTCAGATAAACCATGTTCACCTCTGTGCTACCACCATATTCAGAGGCAGGATGCCTCCAAATACCAGTTGCAGGAGAGCAATGTCAGGAGGGGGGTCATGCCTACATCTCCTGGTTGTGTGGCTTCCCAAAGCTTCTGGTGGGCCACTGTGGGAAACAGGGTGCTGGTCTACATAGGTCTTGGGCCTGATCCAGCAAATCTCTTCTTCTGTTCTGTTACTGGTGTCTACTTTGTGTGTCTTTTTAGATTGTGAGCCTTCTTTGAAACAGGAAATCACCTTCCATTTTCTTCTTCCATGTAAATCACTTTGAGAACTTTTTGCTAACAAGTGGTATAAACACATTTTTATAATAAAGTGTTAAACTGTAGGTTCTCATGCTTCCTTTAATAGGCACCTAAATTGTACAACACTTTTAAACACCTATTTATATTTAACAGATTAATTAACCTACAGATCAGTTTAAACGTAGGTAATTAAACAACAAACAACTAATCTTATGTGTTTTTACTCAGAAGTAATGCTCACTGTGGCCAATAGTACTCACTTTCAGGAATGCGTGTATAAGATTACAGCCTTGGTCCGTAATGCAATGCACACCTACTTGGGAGTAAATCCAATTTAATTCATTAGTACTTACATCCAAATGATCATTGAGGGAATCAGGCTGTAAAACATCTTCAAAAGATTGGCATTTCCTAGTACACACACAGACAAACACATATTCACATTCACACAGGAATTTCAAGCATTTCCATTTTCACAAGTACACAAGGCACATTTTTAAAAAGGAGGCCTACCCATTGATGGATTTGTACACGTGATTTATATAAACCCTGTGCTGTGGAGAACACAAATTTCCCTAGAGTATGTATGTGTATGTATGTGTGTGTGTGTGTGTGTGTGTGTGTGTATGTATGTATGTATGTATGTATCTCTCTCTCTCTCTCTCTCTCTCTCTCTAGCAGAGCATGCCTACTAACTCATGTGTTATTAGTCTAAGCAGATTCTGAATTCACCACCAACTACATCAAGGAATCTGCCACTGCCACTACTCATGCTCACCTTTGTAGTAGGACAAATTTCCCAGATATTCTTGGGAAGCTCACATGCAGGACATCACTGATGGAGATCACATCCCGTGCTGTCTGCCCCCAGCCACTGGTGAATATATACTCCAAATACAAAATATGACCCTATTATATTTTAAATAGATAAGGAAGTAAGATAGCAAACTCACAGAAATGTTGATGGCCAAATTGCACACAATAAACTGTATGTTTGATGGAAAATGTTAACTGCAGGAGCTGACGAGCTAAGGTCAACATTTAGAGAGGAACATAGATAGATATAAAAAGCTAAATGGCCACCTTTGTCTGATGAACATTTCTTTGAAATATCCCACCTTGGGAACAGGTGTTGTTTTCATTGGGAAAGCACTAAGAGGCTTTGCTGGCTCAATGGCCTGGGGCTTTTTAAAACAATGTTTAATTGAGAATGATGGTTTCATGGAACAGGAAACATGGAAGTGAATTCACAAGCCAAATATGGAAAAGATGAATTAAAATGTAACACAAAGAATTATACTGTATACAACTAATATACAACTAATATATACAATTGAATAAAATGAAGGTGGATTCACAATTTAATTTTCTCTTCCCTAAAGTAGACTTTCAACCATACCCATCTTCCTGTGTTTAAACCTACTTGGAATTGTTTTATTCCAAGTTCGGACTGGCCCACAGGGCAACAGGGCACCCCTGCGCCCTGCAACACTCAGCAGCAATGAATACTCCCATCCTTAAGTAGCCATTCTGCTCAAAACCCAGCACTCATTCCACATCTACATTCCACCACCCTCTCGGTGCCCCCAGTCCGGCCCTGTTTATGTGAAGGTCCAGAAAGGTATTCAGCATGCAGGCCACCATCTATCTGGCAAACCTGGTTTGTGTGTACATCCACCATTAAGCTTCCACCAATGCAACTGATATGGCGGGAGATGAGGAGAATCTGTCATTCAATTTGTTCCTAATGTGAGGAAACAAATTGAATTCTTTGGATTAAGACCTGAAGAAGAGCTGTAGAGCCTTTGAGATTAAAAACTTTCAAGTTGGTCTGGTTCCTTAAAATACATTGCATCATACATCTTGCAGCCCCCAACCTCACTCCAGAAACTGTCCAGTTATGGGCACACTATTGCAATGCATACAAACCCACCTGAATGGGAAAATAGGGACATGTTGGCTGGTGTGCAAACCTTGCACAAGTGTTAACTGTTCTGCACACATATTTTGTTTATTCCTCATTCAGTCATTTGTAGCTTCCTCCTCCCCCCTCCTTTGGGAACTTTGGTTGAAAAGCGGTCTATAAATATTTGTCATATGTATGCCCATCAACTAGTCTGGTATATGGGATAAGATGGGATAAGATGTACATTCATTATACATCCATCTATCTGCAAATATCTACTCTGCAGAAACTTGGGAATGATATGCATCACTTACTCCTGGCCTCTGTCTGTCGCTTACTAAGACCTCAATTATATTCTTCAGTTTTGTGGGAGATTTCTTGGGGGTTTGTGCTCCCTTACCTTCCTCATGAGCAGAGCGGGTCACCAGGGTCAGCAGCGTTCCAGTCAGAATGCCCAGAAATGGCCGTGGAATAGAAGGAGCGTGCTGACCCAGGCTCAAGAGAGTGTCAGTAGGAGTGATGTGAAAGCCGTCCTGCATTGAGCCAGGCTCGAGTTCAAGCCAGCTTGGCTCTAAGACTCGTGCTCGAATCAGACCAGCCCCATAAAGAGTGGAGCTGGTCCGAGTTTGACTCAAGCCAAGCCCGGCTTGAAAAACCCACTCATGCCAGCTTCTGGCAAGTAAAGGGTTTCCCAGAAACTAAATGCGGTGGGGGTGGGGTGGGGGAGGGGGAAAGGTAGTCTTTACCTTTTAAAAGGCAGTGGCGGGGATGGCAGAGGCAGCAGTGCAAGCTCCTTCAACCCACCCACCCCACCAGCCTCCCATATGACAGGCGTAGCCAGCTGCAGCCGTTTTGGGCCTCTGTGGCCACCATTAGAGAGGCCTCTGCATGTGCTCAGAGGCCATTTATGTCACCATGTTCTTCTGCCTTTTAACAGGTAAAGACTACCTTTTTCCTCACCCCCCCATGTGTATTACTTTTAAAGGGGAATCCTTGCCAGATTCCCCTTTACAAGTATGCATCACTTGAGCCAGCTCACAAGCTGGCTTGCCAGGCTCAATGACCAGAATGGTCCAGAGACCGGCTTGATCAAGCCCAAGCCTGAATCCAGTCCGAACTTGGAAACATGTTTCCATGCACACCCTTAAGTGCAAGGCCATGGAGACACCCCCTTACAGCCCATGAGAAGGACCATCAGAGGGGAGGGGAAGACTTGCCAAGCAAATTCTCTCATGATGCCTGACAACAAAACATCCCCTTCTCCCATGGACCATTCTCTCACAAGAGTGCTAGGCTCTATATCGAGCCAGTGTTACGCTATGCAGGAAAGTCAGAGGATGGGTACCCCAATGACTGCTCTCCCTGTCTTGGTGACTGCCACTAAGAAGCTGTCAAAGAGTGCCCCCTGCCAGCCCATCTGCCCATGTGGACGTGTGCACCCTTGCTTGTGCTCCCAAATGGCGACCTCACTCTCCTGGGGTCGCTGGAAATAGGGGCTCCCCCACCCATGACTCCGTGCACTGGCAGATCTGCATACGGTGCAATGCCAGACTGAGCCAGGGAATTTTGAATGGGTTTTTAAGATCCATCTTTTATGTTAGTTATTCTGAAAAAAATGAAGTGTGGTTTGAATTGTTTTTCACGGATACAAAGTATTTATCAGGAACAAACAGCAAAGATAATAGTAAATGGATCACTATCAAAAATATGCCCTGTTTTGAAAGGGACAAGACAAGGATGCCCTCTCTCTCCTTTATTGTTTATATTGGCTTTAGAACCATTGGCAATGAAGATTTAACAGGAAAACAGAATTTCCAGAATTAAGACAGTGAGTCAAGAACATAAAATAAAATCATATGCTGACGATGTGGTACTTACAGTCACTCAACCAAAAGATTATCTGGAATCAATTATGGAACATATACAGTTATATAATTTCTGGATACCGAATAAACAAAGTTAAGACACAGATTATCACCTGGAATTTATCTGTAGAGGAACAATTATATTTAATACAAAAAACAGGGTTTAATATTATTTCTAAACCAATAAAATGTTTCGGAATTTATTTAACTGCAGACAATAAAGATTGGTTTCAAAACAATTATTTGAGGACTTGGAAGAATATTTCACTTGATATGCAAAGAAGGAAAAAGTTGAATTTATCCTGGTTAGGAAGAATATCAACAGTAAAAATGAATATTCTTCCGAGGTTTAGTTTTGTATTTCAAATGATACCAATAAGAACCGAAGAAAAAAACACTACATGAATGGCAAAGACAAATAAATACTTTTATTTGGTTAGATAAGCAACCAAGGATTAAATTTAAGATTTTTCATGGTGTAAAAGAATGAGGATTAGCTGTACCAAACTTGAAGTAATATTATCAAGCTAGTTGTGTGACCTGGATTACGGACTGGATTTTAGCACCATATGGCTGGATTGGATCGATAGTCTGGATTTATCTCCTCTGGCTTCAATATTAAATATATATTTTCAAGAGGAATAACCCCCTTTGTGGTTTCAGTATTTGCAATTGAGTAGTATAGTCCAGAAAGAAATAAAAAAAACAAGCTGGGAAGCTTAGCGATTTGACTGAATTTGAAAAATTAATAATACAAAATACAGAGCATTTATTAGGTCTTATATATAAGTTATTACTAAAGTATGACTCTGAATCCAAACAGGTTAAAGATTGTATGATTAAATCAATGCAAAATTTAAATAGAACTATTGATATGCAGCAATGGGAATATCAATGGAAGATAAACATTAAATTTACTCTGAGTAGAACATTAAGAGAAAATTGGTATAAGGTGTTTTATTGTTGGTATATTACTCCAGTGATGATAGAGATAGATAAGGCGTATTCAGGATTTTGTTGGAAATGTAAACATCAAATTGGAATGTTTTATCATATATGGTGGCAATGCTGTAAAGCCCAACATTTCTGGAAAAGGATTCACTTCAGGATGCAACAAATTCTGAATTATCCTTTTTTACCAATCATTTTTATGTTAAATTTTACTAAACCTTATATACCTGTAAAATATATTGAATTGACGTTGTATATGATGATTGCAGCCAGGATACTTTATGCTACTTATTGGAAAACACATTTAATTCCTTCTATAAAGGAATGGCAAGTTATGGGATTATGCATCTATGTCCAAAATAACTTCATATTTTTTTTTTAAAGTCCAATGACAGTTTTATTTTAACATGGCAACCATTTGCATTATAATACTATACGTGGTTTGTTACTGCATCCTAAATTTGTTGTTTTTTTCTTTAATAAGGTCTTAGATTTCCTTTCTTTAATAAGACCTTAGATTTATTGGTTACTAATATTACTTTAGTTAATTATTATCCAATGGGAAGTTGTAACTTAAATTTTGTATGAGATGTAATCCAAGTGGATGTAAAAGCAAATAGTGAGATATATTTTTTCTTGTTTTGTATTTGTTAATTTTATATGTGTTATCTTTTAAAAAAAAATAGATATTGGGGGGGGTTTGGAATTAAAAAAAATAAATAAATCCATCCATGCAATTGGTGTTCCCCCTGGGAACACCATCCAGACTCTGACACATGGAGCATTAAAATCTCCTTTGGGTGCATGCAAAGCTTCATAGGAAAGGCGGGATTGCATGATTCTGTTCTATTTTTTATCATGGAGAGGGGTGGGGTCCACACAAGCAGGGCCCCCTTTGGTGGGTTACTCAACTCATGTGCATGCAGTCCAATGGGAGACCTAGGGTGCCCTACCCAATGATCCTCCCCAGTATAATCGCCCTCTCATGAGATGGAGAGCCCACTGGCAGGAAGTTGTCAGTGGAGCAGGAGTGCCGTTTGGTCTGCACGGACTGCTTTGATGGGGTGATCCCTTGCAACAGCATCCTAGGTCACAACAAGACAGAGCCGCCCTCTCCAGCATCCTTTGCCCTCCCTCATATACATATCCCCTTTTAGGAAGTCCATCTTTCCTTCATTTTCCAGAGAAAAGGGGAAATAGTGCCCCAGCCAGGCAGACCCTCCCTCCCAGGATTGTGCTTGTGCAGGACTATTTGTATGCAGGGCTCTTTGTGGGGTGGCAATGATATCACTGTCAGGAGCGCTGGCATGGCACGGCATTTAAAGAGATTTAAATGGACGGGCTTTCTCCATTGCTGCCCTGAGGCTTTGGAACACACTTCCTGCTGAAATAAGAGCCTCCCCATCTCTTACAACTTCTGGCTGTCAAGAAGCATTTGTTCACCCAGGCTTTTAATTAGATACTGTTTTAATTGTGTTTTAACTTTTTAATTTTTTTGTTGAAATGTTTTAATCTTTTATTGGCTGTTTTTATTCTCTTGTAAACTGCCCAGAGAACTTGGCGGTATAAAATATGTTAAATAAATAAATAAATGCCCATTTCCTGCCGAGGGAAATGCACAATCACGCTTGACATGTTCCCTTCAAAATGGGGGCCAATCGCAGCCGCTTTGCTGACGTGCTGATGCTGTGCCCACAGGCTGGCCATGGAGCTTGCTGGGATTGGCCTCGGTGGCCAAGCAGCAGAGAGGGGTTTCCCTCTCCTGGAACTGGAGGTTGACAAGCTGCAGTTTGACAAACATCTGCAGTGTGATTTACTGATTAAAATTGAAACCTTGGAGAAGCTGTTGCCAGTCTGTGAAGACAATACTGAGCTAGATAAACCAATGGTCTGACTCAGTATGTGGCAGTTTCCTATGTTCTTATGTTCCTATGAAACTGCGGATTCGCCAGCCTCCAGTTTCTTGTTACATCTGAATCCAGCCAACAGAATCCTTAATTACTAGAAAAGGTTGAAGGCAGTAGACAGAAATCCTGTTGCCTTCTGAAGCCAAGCACTTAGGATATAAACAGACTTAGGAGGGTCCATGAGTATCATGAACAAGTACTAGGACTGTGCAAAACTGCAGGGACCTTTTTTTTTTTTTAGCAATAGCACTTACATTTATATACCGCTCTATAGCTGGAAGCTCCCTAAGCGGTTTACAATGATTTAGCATATTGCCCCCCAACATTCTGGGTACTCATTTTACCGACCTCGGAAGGATGGAAGGCTGAGTCAAACTTGAGCCCCTGGTCAGGATCGAACTTGTAACCTTCTGGTTACAGGGCAGCAGTTTTACCACTCCGCCACCAGGGGCTCTGAGTTTGGCCCACATTGATCCCCTTCAGTGTGAAGCAAAGCACCATCTGGGGGTATAAGAGAAAGTATAGAGACATTTATGCTCACTCCTGGAGGTTTTTACAGACAGGGCTCCCCGCCCCCCGCCACCCGAATCCACTCCTGATTGGAGTGTGCCAGTCCACATATTTGCTGGATTTAACCTCCCTGTGGGTTATCAGGGACCAGGACAGACAGGGCTTTGTTTCTTTCCAAAGGGAGGCTGCGAATTCTAGCTTGGCCCGAGTTATGTCCAGGGTAAAAAAATTTCCAGCAGCTTTTGGAAAAAAATTCCAGGGCTTCTGCTTTCTCTGAAGGTGTTGATGGAGATGCTGATGGCAGGGGTGTAACTATAATAGGGCAAGGGGAGACAGTTGTCTGGGGGCCCACTGCCTTGGGGGGGCCCCAGAGGCAAGTCACATGACTGACTCCCCCAGCCGCGCACCCGAGCGGACTTCTTTTAGTTGTATTCATCCTCCGAAATTGATGTGGGTGTTAAGACCTGAAGCGACCAGAAGAGCATGTCTTTCTCTAGAACTATTAAATGACTTACATCGTCCACAATTCACACAATCTTTAAAAAAATAATTTAGGATGATATTCTATTGTGGCACGCGCACACACACACAAATTTTACTATGCTTTTTGTTACCACTATTCAGCCTCATTTAAGATTTCTTTTTTTCATGAGCTGAGCTTCAGTGGGGGGGGGCATTTTAAAATCTTGTCTCTGGGCCCCCTTCAACCTTGCTACCCCCTGGCTGATGGCTATGCGAAGGAGGTGCTGATGGCTATGCAAATGGTCCATCTAATCCTTCAAATTAAAATGCCTCGAATCTGCTGCAAAAGCAGATTCGCTCTTCAGATACCCCGAGGCATAGAGCCATGTGTGAAAAACCTCCTGCTGGTCCTGGTAAGCAATTTGAACAGTTCGGGGGGAGGGTGTGAGAGAGAGAGGTGAGGGGGCTGAAGCTTCACCAAGCCCCTGAAGGATTTAGCTTGAAGCAAAGTGGGGCCCTGCAAAGCAGGGCTGAAGGAGGATGAAGCAAATCAGGATCCCTTTGCAAACTCTGAAGTGGTCCCTGAAGTGAAGCAGACCCATTTTGCACTTAACAAGTACCTCTAACAAAAAGCTTGGAGCTTTGAACTTCAAAACCTCTTTGTGCCTGCTAGGAATATGCTCCACCATCTATTGGCATGGAGTAGAGCAGGGGTCCAAAACCTGTGGTACTCTACATGTTGCTAAACTACAATTCCCATCATCCCCAACCACAAAAAAAAATGTAGCTGGGTTTACGGGAGTTGCAACATTGGAACCCCTGGGGTAGAGAACAGAAGTTTCCTTATGGTTTGCAGCTTGTTGGGCAAGTTTGATAACATAAGGCAGCTCTTCCAATTCAAGATAAGTCTTTGAGGTATCAGAGTCATCTGAGGACTGGATCATGATGCTTGCAAACTGCAAGGCCAAGAAAAGAAAAGGTCACTTATAGTTCTAACAGGAAAAAACATCCGAGCACTAAAATCAAGAGAACATAGTCTTCTAAAATCATGACCTCCTCCTCCCCTCAGACAAAAAACCCTAAAACTTCAGAAACCTTGCAGGCTAAGGCAGAAGCTCAGCATCTACCACTGAGCACCTGGGAATATCTTTCTAATACTGTACATGCTTCTTAGCCTGATGGAGAAATCACTTCTCAAACATGTATTTGGCCTGAGGGCAGATATTGTTTATTCCTGGGCTCAGCTAACCTTGGTTAGAGTAACCTTTGGAAGGACAAGAAGTTATAGGCTAGGTTATATAAATATTTATATAAAGTTATAACTTAGCCTTATTTCCTCCTTGGCAAAAGCTGATCAGGAAAGAAGATTGTTCAAAAATGTAGAAGGTTGCATCAGATTAACTAAAGGGGTGACGGCACATTTGGGGGATCATTTACATAACTCCTCCCTGCCCACCACCGCCTCATATCTATGGTGAGATTCCACAACACATGATTTCCATGACTGAGGAAGCCCCATCAATCACTGCAATGATCAGAGAGTTTTTCTATCATGCATTATAAAGTAAGGAGAGCTGCCAATCTTAGGATTGGGGCAGAGAACAGCTTTGCCAGTCTAGAAGGAGGTCAACTGACTCCACAAGCAGCCTGCCTGACACTGGCAGTAGCTTTTCTTTTGCTGTATTATAGCTGCAAAGCTTAGAATTATATCTGAGAAGTTCAAGTACATTTCCAAGATGACAGGGTCCAGAGAACTGTATCCTAGTGGGCCTATGCCAGGATACATACGCAGTGCACAAGAACGTGAGGCACATCTTTACACCACTGTTAATACATGTGAGAGATCCAAAGGGCCACCCATTTTTACAATTTGAAGGTCATTGGCAGTTTCTGTCCAAAACGCTCCTCATTCTGTTGGTAGCAGCCACCTAAAACAGAGTGCTACATCATGGAACTGGCATTATTCTTGCTGAGGGTGTTGTGTGGCATCCACGTACAGGGCACAATACAGAGTAACATAAGCAACAACAAGCTGCCCAAAGGAGTTTGCAATCAAAAGCTGGGCAATGACAGAGGGAAGGGGGAGGCACAGGTAAAAGCAGATGAATAGGAGAAAATGCAACCACACATACATACATACATACATAAATTTGGGCATTTCTGTTGGGAATGAGAGTCAAGAGGCTAGGCCAAGGCTTCATGGGAAAGGTAGGTTCTGAGGAGGCATTTGGAGGAAGAAAGAGGGTCTCTACATTAAGGGTGTGCAAACAGGTTTGAATCCAAACAGGTTCGATATTGAAATGGTTTGTTTTGAAGGTTCAAGGTCAAGCCAAACCACCCCCAGTTCAGCTAAACCCCGGACTGAACACCACACCACCCCAGTTGGGGGGTTCATCAAACTTTTTTTAAAAAAAAATTCCTTTTTTTAACTTATCCCCTTTGGGCGGCTTCTCCAGGGTGGTGGTGGGGTATGCGGAGGTTCCCCCTCCACCTGCCAGGCTTCCTTTTCCCAAAAATCACCCATTTGGCCGTCTTCGGCCCTTTCCGAGCCTATTGCCTGACATGGTGGTCATGACCCGTGCCATGCAGGGTTCCACTGCGCAGGTGTGGCAGCCTCCAAAATGGCCACCATACTGGGGAATTGGCCCGGAAAGGGCTGAAGATGCCTGAACCAGGTGGTTTTCAGACCCCCAACCACCTTGGAGAAGCCCCCCAGAGGGAGTAAGTTTAAAAAAAGAAAAAGACTTAAAAAAAAAGTTTGACAACACCTCCCCCCCCATGGGGGGTTCAAAGGGGGCCAAAACCAAACTGGCCTTGTACAGTTTGGGTTCGGTTCAAATGCGAACTGAACCAGGCCAGGTGGTTTTGTGCACACCCCTACTCTACATAACCACAACAATAAATATTTATATACCACTTTTCAACAAAAGTTTCCAAAGCAGTATACATAGAGAAATAATAAATAAACAAGATGGAGAACAAAGGTGTTCTGGGAGGGAACTGCAAGCATTAGGGGCAACAGCCAGGGAAAATGGGTGGAGCTTAAGAAAGCAGGAAACCTTTGGATGGCTGAGGGTAGCAGAGTTGGAGAGGAAAAGGTCATAGTAGAGCTATATCAGGAAATATGGACAGAAAGAAGATGGGCCAAGCACAGATGCCATGGAGAACTTTCCAAGGGACTTGTGAGGAATTTGTACAAGATGTGGAAAGGGACAGAAAACAAACATAGGGCAGCTTTGCTCAGAAGGGATTTAGGACAAATGTATTGTGTCAGAATGATGAGAACACCTTGAGTTCTGCTTCAGTGTTCTCAAATACATTGCAACAGAGATGCTATTATGTTGCATAAATGGTGCCAAGTGGAGAGACTGCCATCTTCCATGACTTCATTGCTCACAAATGGCTCCAGATGATCAGCTGATATTTCTAGAGCTTATTGAAAATGTTTGCTCAATGGAGTTGAGAGACTAGAAGATTTATTGGCGAGTGGATAAGGCACATCTCTCGTGCTTACATGTTGGCTTTAAGTTTGAGAAAGAAGTTTGGAGTTAGAATGAAGTTGTCCCCTAGAGCAAGGGTTCTCAAGCTTGGGCCCCCAGTTGTTGAATTACAATTGCCATCATCCCCAGCAGACAATATGGCCTTTGACCCAAAATTAGAACCCCTGCTGTAGAGGGCATTTTCAGTGGAACTGCTAGGCTTGGTTTAGAGAAGGATAAATTGGGAATGGGGTGATACAGTTCTGAAAATGGACTGTACCTCTTTGAATTGCAGGTGAGGTGGATGGGTTAATTTTGAATGCTTTCATATGTGAAAAATTACCTGCAAAGTACAACAGAGAGGAAGCTTCACTAGGACCATCTTTTCCTCCCCTTTTTGTTTTATTTTATTTCACACAGAGAATTTTGTTACATGGAAAAGTATTCAGAAATGGCATCCCTCTCTAGCAGTCTGAAGTAGTATAATCCACTCTACCACGTCAGGATTCTTCCACCTCTTTGACTGCATATGTAGAACAGGCCAGGTGTTTATGAGGCAAACATAGAGGTCACAAACCCATGTTTGCCTTGTAACACCACAGCAAGGAGGCATGTATAGAAAAGAATTTAGCAGGTGGGAAGTGCTCCTCCATGCTACCAATTATCTCTTGCAAAATCCTCTCTCCACTGACTTTCCCCCCAATTTTCTCTCAGCCATTTCCAAGGCCAAAAATAAGTCAGGCTGGTGGGGAGAGACATGGCGAGGGAAAAGAAGGAGCCCCTCACCCACCAATTCTCCTCTGCATTTCTCCCCAATTCTCCCCAGCCCATATCACCATGTTTACCAACATAGTATGTAGTTTTGTCTTTAGTCAGCAACTGCAGTTCATGTCAGGGCCATCTTGGCTGTATGAACATTTCCATGCCCCTCCTTGTGATCCATGGCAACCTCCCACTGCACACTGGGTTTTCTCAGGCTGCCTGTTGCTTTAATTTCAAGGTCCCTCTTGGGAGTCACCAAACAGAAGCAGGCTCAAGTTTACTGTGTTAAAGGGAGAGAAAGGAGCTCTTTATTGCAGCATAATCCTGCCAAAAATCTGAGGACTCTTAAAGCCAAATAGCAAGGCGGCACAGCCAGCATTTGTTGGGGGAAATCAGGGAACAGGCAGCATGGTGCTGTTATCCATGAATGCCATGAAGAGCAGCTGGCTCCTCAGTCAAGGGTGTTGTTTTTGACACTGAAGACTAGCAGAGGAAACAAACAAGCAGGCAGCACAAATTTAGAAGAGGCAGGCTCTGTTTATCATAAGGCACAAGTGAGCATTCTGTGGACACACTGTCTCGTCTTGTCTTATTCACTCCCAAGAGGTAACCTGGCTTTGATCAAATAAAATGTATTGCCACATTTTCATCAGTTTCCCTTTTCTGCTTATGTCACCCTGAATTACTTTCCTCTAAACCACACCTTTGGGTTTCATCCTCTTTTGACCTGTTTCCCCCACCCCCCACCTTTGCGGGCTGGGCTCTGATGTAAAAGCAAATCATGATTAAACCTGCCTACAAACTGTGGTTAGAATAAGCCAAGATTTGCCAGGTTCAGACACAATGGCTGCATTCACATGTAACGCCAAACTGGAGTTAAACGTGGCCGAGGTTGTTACTCCATTACTCCTGAATGCAAGAAACCGTGGTTACAGACCAAAAGCGAACTCCGGTTAGCCATGCCAAACTCCAGTTTGAACTTTCAGCTATCTCTAAGGTTCACGACTGAGACCTGAGGTTTGGCCACCAAGCTGTTACATCTGAGTCCTAGCGCAGCTACAACCACGGTTTTGCACCTATTCCAAACCGCAATCATAGCGGAAGTGGTGAAGGACCATGCAAGAACATGGCTGCTCCATGCATGCTGCAGTTTTTGCTGGCCACCTCTTGGAGAACAGGCCACACCCATGACATCCTCCCCTCTCTTCCCAGTTCTGCCTGGCAACAGAATTTTAAAGAAACATGACTCTCATAGTACTCCTGGCTGCAAGCCGCTGTCAAGGGGAAGGAGGGTTGCTTATGTCATTTATATTCGGGAGGCTGAAGGCCCATTGGCACGCACTCTACAGCTTGCTGGACGAAGAGGAGGATCTGGTGCCCAACACACTTGCGGCCTGCTGCATCCTCCCCAATATCTGTTAAATGAGAGAAGACATCCTGCTGGTGGATCCTGTGGTACATCCAGAGGGAGGCAGAGGAGATGATGATGATGGGCTGGCAGCAGTGCAGTCCCAGAGGATAGCTGGCAGTACGAGGGCATTGCGGGCTGTGAGAGAAGCCTTTGCAAGACACACCTGGGAGCATCTCCCCCCAGACCATCTCCAAGGCAGGCAGCTGTGTAGAGCCAGAAGGGCTTGCCACCATTTAAACCACTGAAGGCTGCACGGGGCTATTGCCCACACAGGAGAGGAGAGCTGGTCTTGTGGTAGCAAGCATGACTTGTCCCCATAGCTAAGCAGGGTGTGCCCTGGTTGCATATGAATGGGAGACTTGATGTGTGAGCACTGCAAGATATTCCCCTCAGGGGATGAAGCCACTCCGGGAAGAGCAGAAGATTTCAAGTTCCCTCCCTGGCTTCTCGAAGATAGGGCTGAAAGAGATTCCTGCCTACAACCTTGGAGAAGCCGCTACCAGTCTGTGAAGACAATACTGAGCTAGATAGACCAATGGTTTGACTCAGTATATGGCAGTTTCCTATGTTACCTATGTTTACCTGTGGCAGCAGTTGGGATAAGAGATTGCAAGCACCTGGACCCCACCAAGCTCATGAAAGGGGGCCAGCCCACACGAGGGTTCTAGGGCAAGGCAGCATTTGGCATTTCACCTCAGGCAGCATAATACCTTGGACCACCCTTGATTTCTGCTTTGTACTATTTAATTTCTCATCATCATTCTCCCCCACCCCCACTTTCTTCCCTTTCTTTTTTGTCCTGTTTCTCTACTTTTAAAAATTATTATTATTGCTTCTTTACACAGTCAGACAGGTGTTATTGACTGGTTTGTTTTATCCAGACATCGAGTCCTTCCCAAGGACCTGGGATGGCTGAATTTTATTGTCAGTTGTTATAGATATTGTCGCAGAATATAGGCTGTTCCCAGTAAAGCTGCTTTTTGTAATTGGCTGATGGTGATTTCTGTGGCCCCTATGGTGTTGAGGTGCTCTTCAAGGTCTTTTGGAACTGCACCTAGGGTGCCAATTACCACTGGGATTATTTTGGTCTTTTTCTGCCACAGCCTTTCCATTTCAATTTGTAGATCTTTGTATTTGGTGATTTTTTCTATTTCTTTTTCTTCTATTCTGCTATCCCCTGGTATTGCTATGTCGATTATTTTGACTTGTTTTTCTTTCTTCTTGACTACAGTTATATCTGGTGTATTGTGTGGCAGATGTTTGTCTGTTTGTAGTTGGAAGTCCCATAATATTTTTGCATCTTCATTTTCTACAACTATTTCAATTTTATGGTCCCACCAATTCTTGGCTACAGGTAGCTTGTATATTTTGCAGATGTTCCAGTGTATCATCCCTTTGTTTGTAGTCAGTCTGTGCGATCTTTTTACAACAGCTGATTAGGTGGTCCACTGTTTCATCTGCTTCTTTACAAAGGCGGCACTTGCTGTTTGTGGTTGACTTTTCTACTTTTGCTCTTATTGCATTTGTTCTTAGTGCCTGTTCTTGTGCAGCCAGTATTAAACCCTCAGTTTCTTTCTTCAAGTTGCCATTCTTAAGCCATTGCCAGGTCTTGGTGATGTCTGATTTTCCACTTATATTGTGCAAATATTGACCATGCAGTGGCTTATTTTTCCATTTTTCTGCTTGGTTCTTGATTTGTTCTTTCTTGTTGGCCAGCTTCCTTTCATTGGTGTTGAATAGTTTCTCATTATTGACCATCTGAAGTGCATCTTCTTCACTGTCCTTTATATATGCTTCAAAGCCTCTTTTCTCCTCCTCTACTGTTTGATGGACTTGCAGCATTCCTCTTCTACCTGAGCTGCAAGGGAGGTATAGCCTATCTACATCACTGCGGGGGTGCAGAGCATGATTGATGGTCATTATTTTCCTGGTCTTACGATCCAGCGTTTCTAGCTCGGCCTGGGTCCAGTCTATTATTCCTGCAGTGTATCTGATAACAGGTATGGCCCAGGTGTTTATGGCTTGTATGGAGTTCCCACCATTGAGTTTGGACTTGAGGATTTTTCTAATTCTCCTGATGTATTCACTTCCAATTTTTCTTTTAACTTCAGCGTGTGCGATGTTATCAACCTGGAGAATGCCCAAGTATTTGTCAGGTTTTTTCTCTTCCAGGTTCTTGATCTTGCTTCCATTGGGCAGTTCTGTTCCTTCTGTTTTTCTTATTTTCCCTCTGTTCATTATTAATGCAGCACACTTGTCTAGTCCAAACTCCATTGCTATATCGCTACTGAATATACGGACAGTGTTTAGCAGTGATTCAATTTCTGACTGGGACTTTCCATACAACTTCAGATCGTCCATGTACAGCAGATGGTTGATTTTACTGGATGTTTTAGATGTTTGGTATCTGAGGCCTGTTTTGTTTAGTATTTGTGAAAGTGGGGTCATGGTGATTACAAACAACAGAGGGGATAATGAGTCCCCTTGGAAAATGCCTCTTCTAATGCTAACCTGTCCAAGTGTCTCGCCATTGATTGTTAACTGTGTACTCCACATGCTCATGGCTTTTTAAAAAATAAATATCTGAATGTTTTTGCTGACACCAGTTGTTTCTAAACATTTTAGTATCCATGTGTGAGGCAATGAATCGAAGGCTTTCTTGTAGTCAATCCATGCAACACTTAGATTTGTTTTTCTTCTCTTGCAATTTTCTAAAATCATTTTGTCAATCAGCAGCTGGTCTTTTGTGCCTCTGGTGTTCAGGCAATTTCCTTTCTGTTCAACTAGAAGCTGTTTGTTAGTTAATAAGTGTTGCATCACTTCATCTGCTATTATTCCAGTTAATAATTTGAACATGGTTGGCAGGCAGGTTATCGGTCTATAATTACTTGGAACTGCCCCTTTTGCTGGGTCTTTCATGATAAGATGAGTTTTCCCAGTTGTTAGCCATTGTTCAATATCACCTCCTTGCAAAATGTGATTGAACTGTTTTGATAGTTGTTTATGAAGGCTTGTTAGGTGTTTAAGCCAAAAGCTATGCAGTTCATCGTCGCCTGGCGCAGTCCAATTTTTAAATTTGTTTGCTCTTTCACTTATTAATTCTGGTGTTATTATTAGATCTTGCATTTGTTGGTTACATTTTTTGACCTCTTTCATCTAGCCTGCTTTTTTATTATAATCTATTGGATTGTCCCATAATTTCCCCCAGAATTGCACTGTTTCTTCTTTATTTGGTGTTTCTAGGTTTCTTGCAGTTTCTCCTTCTATGCTTTGGTAGAAACGTCTCTGATTCGACTGGAATTGGAGATTCTGCCTGTGTTGTGTAATTCTGGCTTCATACCTGCTAATCTTCTTTGACAGTGCTGTTATTTGCTGCTTTATTATTTCCTGGACTTCTCTAATTTTCCTTGAATCTAGGTGGTATTTTTGGATCAGATACTGTTTGGTGTTTTCATTCTTCAGCTTCTTGTCTTTCATATCTTTCAATTTACTAGCATCTGATCTAAGCCTGGAGATTTTATTTTCTTATCTAATCTTCCATTTAGGTGATGTACTGCTTTCTTTTTTTACAGGTCCACTGATCTTATATCCGAGCTCTTGTGTTGTTATTGTTGCTGCACTGTACATTAGTTGGTTTGTTTCTTGCAAATTATTGGTTGTTATCTCTGCAAGTGCAGCATTGACATCTTTTAATGCCTGAACGAGTTGTTTTTTGGCAACTGTTTTTAGAGCTGGAAGTCGAACCTTGGTGGTTGTTTGGTTCATGTGCTCAGTTATTTTTTGCTTTAGTTCTTGTTGCTTTTCTGTTAAACGGCATTTGGGTTTTTGAGGTGAAGGCAAAGGGGTGGTTGCCTGGTTTTGATTTTGAAACAGTTCAGTAACAGTGGCATCCTCTATTTCCAACACCTCCTCCACCTGCGCCTGAGCAACTTCTTCAATTGGTGGTAATTCTTCTTCCATATCTTGAGCCTGTGTTGCTCTTTGCAGTTCTTCCAGCTCAACTCCTGTGAATACTTTATTTCTTATTATGTATCTTCTCTGGTCTGCTAGCCTTTGTTCTGTTATTTGTGTATCTAGATGCTTCTCTTTCCAAATTTGGTACATTCTTTTTAAATAACCTCTTCTAGTTAGACTAGACTTGTAATCGCAGATCATTATTTCCTTGTTGGCATTTTTCGTAAAAAAAATTCGGTTAAGCGACTTTTCTTCCAGTAACTTTGCTGTCTTCAGCCCTGGTTGCTCAACTGAATATCCTGAGTCCTGTTGCCTACTTGCCACCAGATGTCCAGGGACTATTGCACCTGGTGCGGTCCTTGTTGACCCGGGCGACAACTGATCTGGTATAGATTTATTGAAGTTACGTCTCACCATATTGTTGATGGGAGAGGCACTCTTTGTCTGGCTCCTCTGGTGAGACCTGTCCAGTATGGTTGGACCTCTGGCATAGCTCTCACCTTCATCAGAGCACACAAGCCCCACAACCACGCCAAGGTAGTGTCTCACTGGGGGATGATGATGATGATGATGATGATGATGATGTTATTTATTTACACAGACAGGTGTTATTGACTGGTTTGTTTTATCCAGACATCGAGTCCTTCCCAAGGACCTGGGATGGCTGAATTTTATTATCAATGTTGTTGCTGTTATTATAGATATCATCGCAGAATATAAGCTGTTCCCAGTAAAGTTGCTTTTTGTAATTGGCTGATGGTGATTTCTGTGACCCCTATGGTGTTGAGGTGCTCTTCAAGTTGTTTTGGAATTGCACCTAGGGTGCCAATTACCACTGGGGTTATTTTGGTCTTTTTCTGCCACAGCCTTTCCATTTCAATGTGTAGGTCTTTGTATTTGGTGATTTTTTCTATTTCTTTTTCTTCTATTCTGCTATCCCCTGGTATTGCTATGTCGATTATTTTGACTTGTTTTTCTTTCTTCTCGACTACAGTTATATCTGGTGTATTGTGTGGCAGATGTTTGTCTGTTTGTAGTCGGAAGTCCCATAATATTTTTGCATCTTCATTTTCTACAACTGTTTCAATTTTATGGTCCCACCAATTTTTGGCTACAGGTAGCTTGTATTTTTTGCAGATGTTCCAGTGTATCATCCCTGCTACCTTATCATGCCTTTGTTTGTAGTCAGTCTGTGTGATCTATTTACAACAGCTGATTAGGTGGTCTACTGTTTCATCTGCTTCCTTACATCTTGCTGTTTGTTGTTTGTTTTTCTACTCTTGCTGCATGCGTTCTTAGTACCTGTTCTTGTGCAGCCAGTATTAAACCCTCTGTTTCTTTCTTCAAGTTGCCATTCTTAAGCCATTGCCAGGTCTTGGTGATGTTTGATTTCCTACTTATATTGTGCAAATATTGACTAGGGGTGTGCACGGAACCGCCAACTGCGGTCCGGCACTGGGTGGGGGAGTATCTTTAAGAGCGGCAGGAGGGTTTACTTACCCCTCCAGCTGCTTTCCCATTTGGCGCCCGTAATTCTACGAGTAATTGGGGCGGCAGGACACCAACCGACTTCGCTGCCCCCACGCGACCGGATTACAGGCCAAATCGGCCCAAACTACTGCCGCCGCCGCCGACCACCCACCCAGCCGCCCAACACAAGGCCCGATTTTGGGCCAAAGAAGCCACCCCCACACGGCCGGATCATGGGCCAAATCGGCCCGAACTACAGCCGCCCACGACGACTGCCCGCCCAGCCGCCCGAGTCCCAACCCCAACAAGGCCCACATCAGTCGGGCTGATCAGGGCCCCACAACTCAAAGGAGAGGAGCTCGCAAACAGAGCTCCTCTCTCCGCAAAGTCTCGGGCTGAACTGGGGCTTTGGGCGCAAAGGATGCCTGGGAGTTTTGAAGAGCAATGTCAGGAAAGGTGCGGCCTCGCAAACACCTCCCTGCCACCCCTTTCCCAACGTTGCTCTTCAAAACTCCCAGGCGTCCTTTGCGCCCAAAGCCCCAGTTCAACCCGAGACTTTGCGGAGAGAGGAGCTCTGTTTGCGAGCTCCTCTCCTTCGAGTTGTGGGGCCCTGATCGGCCCGACAGACGCGGGCCTTGTTGGGGTTGGGACTCGGGCAGCTGGGCGGGCGGTCGTCGTCGTCGGCAGTAGTTTGGGCCAATTTGGCCCGTAATCCGGTTGCGTGGGGGCGGCAATGTCGGCTGGTGTCCTGCCGCCCCAATTACTCGTAGAATTACGGGCGTCAAGCGGGAAAGCGGCGGGAGGGGTAAGTAAACCCTCCCGCCGCTCTTAAAGATACCCCCCCACCCAAACCAGACCGCCCAGGTCCAGACTGGTCCAGACCGGTCTGGAGGCTTTTTAAATGGCCTCCGGACCGGTCCGGGCCCATCCTTAATATTGACCATGCAGTGGCTTATTTTTCCATTTTTCTGCTTGGTTCTTGACTTGTTCTTTCTTGTAGGCCTGCTTTGTTACATTGGTGTTGAATAGTTTCGCATTATTGACCATTTGAAGTGTGTCTTCTTCACTGTCCTTTATATATTCTTCAAGGCCACTTTTCTCCTCCTCAACTGTTGGATGGACTTGCAGCATTCCTCTTCCACCTGAGCTGTGAGGGAGGTATAGCCTATCTACATCATCATCATCATCATCATCATCATCATCATCATCGCTGGGTGCTGTATCATACAGGAGCAGGAAGTACTTACAGACTGCGTTTAGGTATGCCAATCTGTCTGAAGGTATTCCTAAAGATACTTTTCCCAACACATCTCACAATATCAAGCCATTAAAATCTCCAGGCTTGCTTTTCAGTCTTTCCTGGAGATTGATTCTGGTGCCTGGAGGAGAGTCCAATCTTCAGACTTGGAAATCTAAACTGTTTAAAATTTGTATATATGTTTAAAAATTAAATAATTTTTAAAAAACTTTTGTGACAATATCTCTTCCTTTTTGTAAATTGAAAAAATAATAATCTTTTTGCCCCTTCTGATTTATTCAGTGTCAGTTCTGGAAGGGGGTGGGAAAGTGTTTAAATACAGAAAAGCTCTGTCAAGACAGCCTTAGCCTACCTTTTCTTGTAGCAAAAAATGCAATTCAAAAATGAAATTTTTATTCTTGAGGAATGATGTTGTGAAATATTAATCTGAATTTTAATACTTCCCAACTCACCTTCTGAAAAGACAAATAAAAATAACTCAAAATGTAAATTAAAAATAAAATCTTTTTAAAAATTTGACTGATTGAGGTTAGCAATTCTGCATCACTTCCTCTGCAAACTCTCACTAGCTTATGTCAGTAAGAAAGGAAAGGCAGTGAGGCAGAGAACAAGCTGGATGCTGAGTGTGCTATAAAATGTTTGATTAGCTGCTTTGATTGTGAGCAACCTGGCTCTACCCCAATACTAACCACAGAAAATGTTCACAGCCAGCTTGACCACTGCAGTTGTGGCCCAGCATAAAACCTACTGCCCAAAGGGGACAACTGGGTGCTTCTATGGTGCAGGAGAGAGGTATATTATCATGCGCTTCTTTCTCTGGGTATTTTTCTTGACTATAGTGCAGCCATATTGTCTGCACCTAAAAAGCATATTTTTATTAGAAACCTATCAAAGTTAGGGGTGCAACCTTTCAAAACCTGACAATTCCCCCCTCCCCGCTCCAAATGTGTATTGTATAGTTTCCACATCCATCAATTACGCTGTTAGGCAGACACTTCCCTTCCAGACACTTCTTGATACATATTAATCAGGAGAACTCCCTTTTCTCTTCCTCACAATGACTCATCCCTACACTTTATTCTAATTTGAAATGCAACTGAAATGGGGTTGATTATCTGAAAAACCTCATGCCTTTGGGTGATACTTGCTTGGAGTCCAGTGTGTTAGATGTTCTAAAACAAGCTTGCTTTTGTTCTCCGACTAAGAATAATGAAGCCTATTTTTCCAATGACAAAGCAACTTATTTGAACTATTTTTACACAAACATCTTCTCCTGACAATGGCTGACATATTGAACAACACTACATGCTTCTAACATCGTGTTTGTGCTAGAGCAAAAACTGCACAAGAGTAATGCAATCATTTCCAGTGGGATTACTCTTGCACAGCTCTTCATTGCACAACCATTTTTGCTTGAACTCAACATTGCACAAATGCAGTATTCCAAGGTGCAGTATTCCACCTCCCGCCTCAAAGGCAGGATGCCTCTGAGTACCAGTTGCAGGGGAGTAATGGCAGGTGAGAGGGCACGCCCTCAACTCCTGCCTGTGGCTTCCAGCAGCATCTGGTGGGCCACTGTGCGAAACGGGATGCTGGACTAGATGGGCCTCCTTGGGCCGGATCCAGCAGGGCTGTTCTTATGTTCTTAAGGTGTATGTTGCATTGTGCAGTGTGTCAGTCACTGCATTTTAATTGTTTGCAATATCAAATGATGGGTTTGGATGAAACACTGATACACTTAAGTGTCGCTCCTTCCTCCTCACCCAGTGCATCATCCCTATCCATTCCACCTGTACATATGGAGATAGAACATCCCAATTCCACCTAAGTTCATGAAAGTAGAGCAATAACAGTATGAGGAGGCAACAGGACATTCTATCCATAAGAACAGCCCTGCTGGATCAGGCTCAAGTCCATCTAGTCTAGCATCCGGCTTCTTCACACAGTGGCCCACCAGATGCCTCTGGGAAGTCCACAGGCAAGAGCTGAGGGCAAGACCTCTTTCTACTCATGTACATTCAGAGAAGACATACCCGGTGGGCAGTCAGGAACTGAGCACACTCTTGTTACATGATAGGCCATCTTACTGTCCAATCTAGTCCAGAGTTCTAGCAACTATTTTTTGCATGCATTTTCTCACTTGTTTGATTTTATGTCCTTTTCCATTTCCACTTTGTTTAAGATTACTCATTTTGCCTTAGGCTATTCAGACTATCTAGCCTTGGCCTACATTAGCCTCATCCTGCTTGGCTCTACAGTACTTGGATAATAATCTTAAGAAAGGTGAACAAGCCCCTTGGGTTAAATATACAAAGAGGTACATAACTTCACATCAGTTCAGCTTCTGCCTGAAGAGCACTTCCAACTGGATTTGATTATCTGAAATGGACCCCTGAATACCTACCTACACCTCACAGCAGTATCTGGACTGTGGGTCAGAAGGTAGGCAACTGCTTGAGCAGAGTAGCACTCAGCAGGGAATCAAACAGGGAAACAATCCATGAGCAGTTTAACCTGCACCTAGGCAGCAAGCTGCTCAGACTGGGGAGCCAGACCAGCGTCAGCAGCTTCATAGGTCCAGGTGAGAGATGCACCTCGGTAATTTTGGAGCCTTGGCCTAAAGACCTTTGTAGCCCGCCCACCCCCAGGCTGCTGGAGGGCCCCCCTGCAAGTCAAATATCATCCCCCTACACACACACACACACACCATCACATATGCAGTATTTTTAACACATGGTTTCTTGAGGGCACAAACAGCAACTGAATTCACAAGAACGTAAGAATATAAAACAGGTACATTTATGCAAATATGCATTAGCAGAAGCATTTCAACATGCAACTCAGCATATTCCCATCCCACATGCTTCTTTCCTGACTGTCTCTAGAGAGGATTTTGTGGGGGCCCAGGGGTTGTAGAGACCCTGGGCTTTGGCCCGGAAGACCAGGGATAAGAGCACCGCTGATTGGCTCCTTATGTCATTGATATCTACTGGGCAGAAAGCTGTAGTGCACCTTTTGTCTCTCTGCAGTGAAGACACTGCAGTGCACCAGAGGTCAGGCTAAGACATAGATTAAGAAACTGCTACAGTGGTGAAGGACACCTTGCTGCCAGAGCTGCTGGTTTAGAACTCCCTGGTGTCTTAGACAGTCAAAACAGTGCAGGTATATCTGAAGTGCTATTTTTATATCAGCCAAATATATAGAAATAAAGCCCTGATCCTTGCCCTACTTCAGATCACTACTTCATGGACTTAAGTGTCACATGAAGTTGCCTTTTTAAAAACTCCATTCACACAAGCATCAATAAGAAGGGAGAAGGTAGTAAACCCAGCTATTTATGCTCATGTGGACCCCTGGGAATGCCTCCAACACAGTGTCCTCAAATGTGGGCAGCCCAACTTTTATACCTTGGTTTTAACCATGGTAGGCCAAAGAGGAAGAGGTGTGCAGAAGAGCCTTTTACCAACTATGGCTGGTACGCCAGCTAAGACCCTACTTGGAGAAGTCAGACCTGACCTCAGTCACTCATGTATTGGTAACATCCAGATTAGACTACTGCAATGTGCTCTATGTGGGGCTGCCCTTGAAGACTATTCAGAAGCTTCAGCTGGTCCAGAATGCTGCTGCAAGGATGCTCGTGGATGCAAGTTGCTTCATGAGTATCACACCCATCCTGCGGCAGCTTCATTGGTTGCCGGTCCGCTTCCAGGCTTGATTCAAGGTACTAGTCTTGACCTTTAAAGCTCCACACGACTTGGGCTGGGGTACCTGTCGGACCCCATTCACCCATATGAACCTGCCAGAGCCCTTAGCTCATCATCTCAGGCCCTGCTCAGGTCCCTGCCACTATAAGAGATGCGGTTGGCGGGGACTGGAGACAGGGCCTTTTTGGTTGTGGCCCCTCAGCTTTGGAACACCCTCCCTGAAGAGATTTACCATGCTCCCTCCCTCAATGTTTTAAAAAACACACAACTAAAAACACATCTTTTTAATGAGGCTTTTTAATGCTCTATCTTTGGTTATATCTGGTAGGTTCTTTAATTTTCAGTTTTTATAACTCTCAAATTGTAGCTATTAAAATAACATTTAATTTGAAACTTAATACTGATTGTGGTTTTTAGCCTGACTTCTAACTTGTTAACTTAATTTGGTTAATTTTATTACTTTTATTTTACACTGTATCTAGTTTATTGTTGTGAGCCACCCCAAGCATAGTGTACTGGAGGGGCAGGATATAAATATTTTAAATAAATACATAAATACATATATAAATAAATGCCTGGAGGTTGTGATTGGCTGCATGAGGGATAACAAACTGAGACTGAATCCAGATAAGATGAAGGTACTTATTGTGCAGCGGAGATATAAGAAGATGCAGAAAAGCATCATCTCCTATTGCACAGGAGGAGGCAATGGTAAACCCCTCCTGCATTCTTCCAAAGACAACCACAGGGCTCTGTGATTGCCAGGAGTGCACACGTGCTGCTGTTAGCCTCTCTACTCTTCTGCAGTCAGCTTAGGACCAGGGTATTTAAGAGAATGTCTTCTTCACTATGAGCTCCATCACCCATTGAGATCATCTGGAGGAGTTCGTCTGCAGTTGCCACCATCTTCTCTGTGGCAGCTCCATAGACTCTAGAAAGTGCTCCCTGCTGAAATAAGAGTCTCCCCATCTCTGACAACTTTTAAAAAGTCTCTAAAGACACATGTGTTCACCAAAGCCTTTTAACCAGACTTGTGGTTTTATATTGTTCTAAGTTTTTAATTTATGTTTTAATCTGTTTTATGTTTATTTATTATTTATTTATTTATCAAATTTGTACACCGCCCCAAACTTTCGTCTCTGGGCAGTTAGCAATATGTTAACTGCAATTAATTAATGTTAATATGTTAATATGTTGCTGTAAACTGCCCAGAGACAGATGCTCGGGAGGGTGTACAAATTGAATGAATGAATGAATACATAAAATAAAGCCCAAGATTAAAAAGAAAGAAAAAGAAAATGTTTGCCAAGCCTTCTTAAAGGCCACCAAAGATATTAACCCTTGCACTTTGACAGGGAGCACATTGCAAAGCTCAGGGCAGCTACCAAGGGGGCTGGAGTATCCTTTCCTGTGCTGAATATTAGTTATAGATGAGAGTAGTAGCTACAGCAGTAGCACTCTTACCCCTGGACTTCGGGGCCAAAGTCCAGGGCCTCCACACCCCCTGGGGGCCTCCAAATCCTCTTTAGACTGTCCTGGTTGGTGTGGTCACTGCTGGCCTGCACTGCATCAGGTGGCCGAGTGTGATTATGACCTGTGCCGGGTGCTTCAGAAACAGATAGGAGAATATATTATGTTAACGTGTTGAAATATTTCTGCTACTGCATATTTGCATAAATATACCCCACTTGTTAAAAATACTGTTTGTCATGGGGGAAGGGGTGATGCTTAACTTACAGTGGGAGGGGGGCCTCCGGCAGCGGGTGGAGGGATGGCTTCAAAGGCCTTTAGCTCCAGGCTCCAACATTATCTAAGTGCACCTCTGAGCTACAGTAAGTTTGTTATAAATGGGCAATTAACCCTAGTAGTTTATTACTCACACCATGCTTTAAAGATAGGTTTGCAGCCACCGAGAGATAAACACGGAGTATTTCCCTTTAGCAAAATAAAGTAAAATGCCATCTGTAGCCAACATTTTGGCTTTTCTCCTCCTGACCAGATTTTGTCCCTACCATCCTGTCCTATTTTAAGACGCATATATAAAACGCCGCACATGAAATGCCTTTCAGAACTTTTGCTCCCTGGCTGAGCATGCTTACTGCTGGCCTGTTGCCACCACAAGCCAGACCAGTTCTTTACCATAAGCCTAGAGGCTGCAGGGCGTCAGCGATCATCTTTTCCTTCTGCTGAACCACAAGGACTGCGCTGTAGAGCTCTGAGTCAATGCTGCCCTCTGTCAACTCTCTTCAGGGAACAATGAAGCCATTCAGGGCACCCGGGAGCTGACACAATGACACCCTTTTGGACTATCTACCTATCTGCCAGTGGTATACATGTGAGACCAGACAGCATAAGGTAAACAGGTTGTGGGAGCAGGCTAAGGAAACCCTGAGTGTTTAGTCAGTAAGAAAAGATCAACCGTTATGATAAATATTAGAAATTAAAGCGGATCCTGCACTGTGGACACAGATCTGTCTACCCATGTCAGTGGAACTTGAGAAAGCATAATGGATTACTAATCTATTAGGTGCTCAACAGATTACGTATTAACACCAAATATTTATATACTGCTTTTCAACAAAAGGTTCCAAAGCGGTTTGCCTCGAGAAATAATAAATAAATAAATAAATAAATAAATAAATAAATAAATAAGAATAATGAAATAAATTAAGCACCTAATTTAATAAAGCACTTAATTTTACAGCCTATGAGTAAAGGGTGCAATGATGATATCAAGATGCATGTTAAAAGCACCTTAGATCTGCTGTTTGTGTATTGTTGTGGTTTGCTTGAGAGCAAAAGGCTTATGGGCAGATGGGGACCATTCTATTTATGTTAGAAGGCAAGAACAAAAGGCGATGGATGAGTAAGGGAGTACTCAGCCTCTGAATATGTTAAATACTATTAGGTAAACTGTGCCATCAAGTTGGTGTCGACTCCTGGCGACCACAGTGCCCTGTGGTTGTCTTTGGTAGAATACAGGAGGTATTTACCATTACCATCTCCCACGCAATATGAGATGATGACTTTCAGCATCTTCTTATATTGCTGCTGCCCGATATAGGTGTTTCCCATAGTCTGGGAAACATACCAGCGGGGATTCGAACCGGCAATCTCTGGCTTCCTAGTCAAGTCATTTCCCTGCTGTGCCATTAGGTGAATTTAAATACTATTAGTACTAGATAAAACTAAGGAGGGCTATTAGATTTGTGGGGCAAGTGGAATGAGTTATGTTCATCTTTTCTAATGATGTCACTCACAGGCTCTATTAAACAGGATTCTGCAATACACGTGCAGCCACATTTTGCACAGCGCAACAAGAATGGAATGGAAATGCTACCTTGGGGAAGAATCACATATCCACAGTGACAACATAGTGAGACTGGATGATGGGAAAATGTGATACCTCACAATCATAGAGCTTTCTGCAAAGGAGATGCAACACATAAGCAAAGCCTGCGCTTATATTGTCAGAAAGGGCAGCCATATGACAATGCAGCCCAGCTGAGGAGCATCTTCAACACCCCCCCTCCAATCCAAAGTTTATAATACTTTCTTTTTATTGCATAAATTGTAACCCCCTTGCATCAGCAATGTAAGATCTGCATGGATAATTCATTCCTTATAAGGAATATAACTCAACTGGCATGCATGTATTTATTCATGTCACAGTTAAGCAAACAAAAAACAAATTTGTTTCCACTGATCTTATAGAAGTTTTTCACTTTTAATAATCATTGAAATGTGCAGTGTACCCCAAGCCTGGTGCTCCAGGCAGTCACTTGCTCACCTGCCCTCAAATTCAGCCTTGACCTTTACAACCATTGCTTTTCATGCCTGTTGTAGGGGGCAAAAAGACCAGCTTTTTCCGTCCACTTTCCATTTCCATGTCTCTCTCCTTTCTGCTCCATCCTCCTCTCTAGGGTCCTCAGGTCCAGATGGTGGTGGTGGGGGGAATCAACATCCATCACCCCAAAAAAGCAGAAATAGAGGGCACTTTTCACCAAAAAAAAGTCTCCTTAAAGTCTCCACTTTGCATACGATTTGCATAAGTTTATTGGTATCATATATCCAAATTTTGATACAAATTGTATGATCTGAGAGTAAGTACAGCTCACCACTGTGAAGCTGATGACCAGGTGAGTGAGTGCTCAGTCTGCTGTCTAAGTGCAGAGTTCTCAAGGCCCCTGCGTGGTAACTCTAAATACATCTCCTGGTTCAGTTTACTACACACACACACACAGAGTCCTCTGTCCTCCTCCCCCATGGATGACCCAGCCTGCTCTCCTCAGCCAGGCCAGCAACCTCCCCCCTTGGCTTGAAGCAGGGCGGCCAGCTAAGCTACTGAGCCAGCCTCTTTGCATGCTAGCACAGTGGTGCTCTCACAGTCTCCCACTCACTTGCTGTGCTCTACAACTTCAGACATTTACATATGGCTTTTCAACAGAAGGTCTTGCAGTGGTTTTCACAGAAAAATAAATCATAAGATGCTCCTCTGACCCCAAAGGGCTCACAATCTAAAAAGAAACACAAGGTAATACCAGGATCAGCCACTGAAGGAATGCTGTGCTGGGATTGGATAGGGCCAGTTCCTCTCGCCATGATAAAATAGAAGAGAGTCACCACTTTAAAAGGTGCCTTTTTACTCAGCAGGGGTAGCTGCTAATTGAGTACAGTCAGTTAGCTAATTGGTAACTTCTCACTGTCACCACCATCACATGAAATAATTTCTCATTGCCACCACCATCACACCCTCCTATCCATGTTCGAGGCTCTGCAACCTGCCACTGAAGCAGAACCTCCCCTCTGGCTTCCCCATTGGATGGATGGTCAGTAAGGAGGGGAAGGAGAGAGAGGAGGAGGAGCTGCTCATGAGAACACAGTGTTCTGAGCCAACAAAAGGTTCCAGGTGCTCCCCAGAACTCTGTGCTCCCTAGGACATCACAATACATGAGAACCAGCATGGTGTAGTGGTTAGAGTGCTGGACTAGGACTGGGAAGACCTCAGTTCAAATCCCCATTCAGCCATGAGACTGCTGGGTGACTCTAGGCCAGTCACTTCTCTCTCAGCCTAACCTACTTCACAGGGTTGTTGTGAGGAGAAACTTAAGTATGTAGTGCACCACTCTGGGCTCCTTGGATGAAGAGCAGAATATAAAATGTAAATAATAATAATTATTATAATTATTATTATTATTATTATTATTATTATTATTATTAACAGATACAAAACTAGAACTACACAACACAGGCAGAATCTCCAATTCCAGTCGAATCAGAGACATTTCTATCAAAGCATAGAAGGAGAAACTGCTAGAAACCTAGAAACACCAAATAAAGAAGAAACAGTGCAATTCTGGGGGAAACTATGGGACAATCCAATAGATTATAATAAAAAAGCAGGCTGGGTGAACGAGGTCAAAAAATGTAACCAACAAATGCAAGATCTAATAATAACACCAGAATTAATAAGTGAAAGAGCAAAGAAAATTAAAAATTGGACTGCACCAGGCGACGATGAACTGCATGGCTTTTGGCTTAAACACCTAACAAGCCTTCATAAACAACTATCAAAACAGTTCAATCACATTTTGCAAGGAGGTGATATTGAACAATGGTTAATAACTGGGAAAACTCATCTCATAATGAAAGACCCAGCAAAAGGTGCAGTTCCAAGTAATTATAGACCGATAACCTGCCTGCCAACCATGTTCAAATTATTAACTGGAATAATAGCAGATGAAGTGATGCAACACTTATTAACTAACAAACAGCTCCCAGTTGAACAGAAAGGAAATTGCCCGAACACCAGAGGCACAAAGACCAGCTGCTGATTGACAAAATGATTTTAGAAAATTGCAAGAGAAGAAAAACAAATCTAAGTGTTGCATGGATTGATTACAAGAAGGCCTTCGACTCATTGCCTCACACATGGATACTAAAATGTTTAGAAACAACTGGTGTCAGCAAAAACATTCAGATATTTATTTTTAAAAAGCAATGAGCATGTGGAGTACACAGTTAACAATCAATGGCAAGACACTTGGACAGGTTAGCATTAGAAGAAGTATTTTCCAAGGGGACTCATTATCCCATCTGTTGTTTGTAATCGCCATCACTCCACTTTCACAAATACTCGGATACCAAACATCTAAAACATCCAGTAAAATCAACCATCTGCTGTACATGGAGGATCTGAAGTTGTATGGAAAGCCCCAGTCAGAAATTGAATCACTGATAAACACTGTCCGTATATTCAGTGGCGAAATAGCAATGGAGTTTGGACTAGACAAGTGTGCTGCATTAATAATGAACAAAGGAAAAATAAGAAAAACAGAAGGAACAGAACTGCCCAATGGAAGCAACATCAAGAACCTGAAAGAGAAAGAACATTACAAATTCTTGGGCATTCTCCAGGCTGATAACATTGCACATGCTGAAGTTAAAAGAAAAATTGGAAGTGAATACATCAGGAGAGTTAGAAAAATCCTCAAGTCCAAACTCAATGGCGGGAACACCATACAAGCCGTAGACACCTGGGCTATACCTCTTATGATATACACTGCAGGAATAATAGACTGGACCCAGGCAGAGCTAGAGACGCTAGATCGTAAGACCAGGAAAATCATGACCATCAATCATGCTCTGCACCCCTGCAGTGATGTTGATAGGCTATACCTCCCTTGCAGCTCAGGTGGAAGAGAAATGCTGCAAGTCCATCAAACAGTAGAGGAGGAGAAAAGAGGCCTTGAAGAATATATCAAGGACAGTGAAGAAGATGAACTTCAAATGGTCAAGAACGAGAAACTATTCAACACCAATGAAACAAAGCAGGCCTACAAGAAAGAACAAGTCAAGAACCGAGCAGACAAATGGAAAAATAAGCCCCTGCATGGTCAATATTTGCACAATATAAGTGAAAAATCAGACATCACCAAGACCTGGCAATGGCTTAAGAATGGCAACTTGAAGAAAGAAACAGAGGGTTTAATACTGGCTGCACAAGAACAAATGCAATAAGAGCAAAAGTAGAAAAGTCAACAACAAACAGCAAGTGCTCCCTTTGTAAAGAAGCAGATGAAACCGTGGACCACCTAATCAGCTCTTGTAAAAAGATTGCACAGACTGACTACAAACAAAGGCATGACAAGGTAGCAGGGATGATACACTGGAACATCTGCAAAAAATACAAGCTACCTGTAGCCAAAAATTGGTGGGACCATAAAATTGAAAAAGTGGTAGAAAATGAAGATGCAAAAATATTATGGGACTTCCGACTACAAACAGACAAACATCTGCCACACAATACACCAGATATAACTGTAGCCGAGAAGAAAGAAAAAGAAGTTAAAACAATCGACATAGCAATACCAAGGGATAGCAGAACAGAAGAAAAAAAATAAAAATAATAACAAATACAACAGATACAAAGATCTACAAATTGAAATTGAAAGGCTGTGGCAGAAAAAGACCAAAATAATTCCAGTGGTAATTGGCACCCTAGGAGCAATTCCAAAACAACTTGAAGAGCACCTCAACCCCATAGGGGCCACAGAAATCACCACCAGTCAGTTACAAAAAGCAACTTTACTGGGAACAGCCTATATTCTGCAGCGATATCTATAACAACAGCAACAACATTGACAAATAAATATTGTCATTTTATTGTCAAAAATAAAATTCACCCATCCCCGCTCCTTGGGAAGGACTCGATGTCTGGATAAAACAAACCAGTCAATAACACCTGTCTGACTGTGTAAACCACCACAACAATAACAATAATACATCCAACACCCCTCCCCCCAAAAAATCTGTTTGGTCCCCCAAATAGTCACGTGTTCTTTATAAAAGTCCCTAGTTGTCAACTCTACTCTCTCAAACCTTTCTGTCGAAAATGTATCTTCTCCACATTCACCACCTCAAGGCATAACAGAGCAGGAAGCTCCCACATGCACCAAGTCAGCTTTGAGAGAGCCTAACACATATCCTAGCAGGAGCAGGAGGAAGCAATGGTGTTGCCCCAGGGCTCTCTTGAGGCCTGAAAACGTTACAGAGAAACTGTTTTGGACCCTGCTTTCTTTATCCCTTGGTAAAGAAAGACTGCAGATCCACCTAATGGCACAGTGGGGAAATGACTTGACCAGCAAGCCAGAGGTTACTGGTTCAAATCCCCACTGCACTTGGGGGGCACTGGGGTGGCCCAGAGCGAGTGGTAGTGTAGTGCACATAGGGTGCCACCCACCCACATGGGTTTCTAACCCATGGGGTACATGGTTCTGTTGTTTCTGAGGTGCTCTGAGTGTGGATTCTCTGATAGCAAATGAGAGTGGATTCACGGTTTGTACTGAAAATCTCTCTTTTTTAAAATGAAATCTGGGAATCTGGGGGAATTAATAGGAGGGATCCGAAACTCGAATCGATTTGAATCGAATCAGGTGCGATTCAATTTGTACCCGAATCTAGCCAATGGACCACAGGGGTGATTTGCTTTGTCTCTGAATCACCCAAATCAGCTAGATTTGGGTACAAGTCAATTTGTACCCGAATCAATTTGCACATCCCTAGTATATTGTATCTTCTTTACACACACACACACACACACACACACACCCCATGCTGAAACCAATGTGTTAATGTGCCGCATTTTGAACTCACTAAAGTTTGCCCCAAGTGCAGTTATGGGGCTGCTGAAACCTACATGATTCCCTTTGGAGAAAAACCTTAAAGATGCGTAAACTTCCAACAAATCACCAAAAATCAGCCCTCGGCCCAAATCCTTTGAAAAAATTCTGGTAGCTTCCTTGCCCCCCTTGGGCACTACCACCAACCCCACACCACTCTAGGCCACCCCTTTCCCCTTACGTGAAGCGATACACCTCCATTATACCTTATGAGTGAAAACCTTAAAGAAGCCTAAACTTCAACAATTCACCCAAAATCAGCCGTTTGCCCAATCCCTCTGCAATTTGGTGGTAGCCTCCTCCCATTATGCACTACTACCCCACCCCACTCTTCCACCCCAGATCCCACTTTATGGCCGAAATCTGCCCCAAAGACACTAAAACTTCAAAAATTCACCAAAAATCAGCCCTTTGCCAAATTCCTCTGCAATTTGGGTGGTAGCCTTCATCCATTAGGCACTACCACCCCACCCCACTCTTTTGGCCCTGGGACCTGTTTTTTTATATGAATCAATTTAGATTCAGATTTGGATTAATTCAGATCCGAATCGAATCTGGGGTGATTCGGATGGGTCAGATTCAGACCCAAAAACAAATCAGGGGTGTTTCAATTTGGATCCAAATCAAAACACCAAAAATCTGAATTGCACACCCCTACAATGTACTATATTGGGGCAAGAAAACATAAAAATGATAGGCATAAAAAAGATTTACAAGGATTCAAGTGTACAGAGGAGGTATTTCTCTCACAGCTATTGCTACTATTATTTACACTAACACTTCATTATATTGGCCAACATCCAGAGCAACGAAGCACTTGCAGAAGAGGGCAACCAAGATGATCAAGGTCCTAGAGCACCTTCCTTATGAGGCAAGGCTACAACATCTGGGGCTTTTTAGTTTGGAAAAGAGGCAACTATGAGGAGAAATGATAGAGGTTTATAAAATTATGCATACAGTAGATAGAGTGACATTTTTCTCCATCTCTCACAACACTAGAACCAGGCATCATCCCATGAAACTGAAGGCAAGGAAATTCAGGACTTACAAGAGGAAGTACTTTTTCACACAGTGCATAATAAATCTATTGAATTCTCTGCCACAGGATGTGGTGATGGCCACTTGATTGGATGGCTTTAAAAGGGGCTTAAACAAATTCATAGAGGTCAGGTCTATCAATGGCTACTAGTCTGGTGGCTTTGGGCCACCTCCAGCCTCAGAGGCAAGATGCCTCTGAATACCAGTTGCAGGGGAGCAACAGCAGGAGAGCGGGCACGCCTTCACCTCTTGCCTGTGGATTTCTCAGAGGTATCTGGTGGGCCACTGTGTGAAACAGGATGCTGGACTAGATGGGCCTTGGGCCTATCCAGCTGGTCTGTTCTTATGTTCCTATGTTCTTATGCCTTTGTGCTAGCACAAAACTGCTGCACCAGCTAGTTACTCCAAGACTAGAGTTTCTGCTCCAGACTAGTGCTGCACTACTACTGCAAGCATGCTTGCGCAACAGATGTGCAACTGCAGCATGCCTCATTTGTTTTAATGGGCATTTGTGTAAGAGCACTATGGAGCTATAGCACAATAACACAATTCTGCAAATTACTGCTTTTAGCACAACTAAGCTGACTTCTTATGCCAGTGCAAATTTGTTTACTCCACCAATATTTCATTGCTCCGGATGCCAAGCATTGTCATTAAATGCCCAGAAACTGCACACGTTGCTCTTGCATCTCTGTGAAATCCATATGCAAAGTATTTTCTATCACATGGGCAACCATATAGATTGGTTTATAGAGAGGTTCAGTAGCTTAGACATTTCCAAAATAGCACATTACTACAGGACTTAGTTTGAATCAAGGTAGGCTCAAAATTCACCCCAAAATGACTTCTCAGTGCCAGGACTCAGCTCCAGCACACTTGAGATATATGTTACAGCCTTACTATGCTAGTTACTTCGCTTTGGGGTAGATGTTCAACCTCTGTATGTGTGGATCTCAGAGAGGACTGGCCAAAGTTAATAAGGTAATCATTTATTCTTCAAGGAACGGCAATCACTATCAAGAAGTTATTTGTGCATATGATGTTACTAGTTTCATACCTCTCTTTGATTTTTTAAGACACAGCTTCAAACAAGTCAACCAGTTTCCTAATCTGTTCCTAACTTAAGAGTCCTATCTACTCTCTACCCACATCCACATTCCCCAGGCCAGCTGACTCCCTCAACTGTAAAATTCCTAAATTATTTTTCCCCAGTAAACTGTCCCTAAGTATCCCTTCCTCTCACCTCAACATTCTCTGAGCAATTCCAATATCCCATCTATATGCACCGCAGGCCACAGGAAACCTATACAGGAAATTAATGGCTCTGTATCATGAGATCTCCAGCTAGAGTACACACCTAGAGTACACACCTCCCCCTACAGACTCTGCTAACAACTTTCCTGGACATTTCTACACTATCTGGATTAATATACAGAACACAGCCTATGTCCTGCAGGTTGGTTTTGCCACCTGGGAAACAACATACCCTCTTCTTGCTCCATCTTGTATGGCCAGAGTGTCTCACAGCTAGAAAAGGAGAAAATCATCTCTGTGCTTGATATAAACTGAGATGTTCCTGCTGGTGTTGGATCCTAGAATATGAATTTCTCATACTATATATTTGATTTGCCTATTTTTTGCTGCCCATGGAAGCAAGCTAGATAAGATAAGATATTTGCGGAGTGCACTTCCTCATCGTATTCATTCACCATAGTCAGCCAAAAGGTTTATGAGATTATGCAGCAGGGCTTTGAAGCAAAGCATTGTAGCTCCCATGCGTGTTTTAGCTTAGGTTTCTCTCTCTATTCCCCCCACCCCTCTCTCTTTGCAGTTTAAATACTTGGATCCAGTGAACTCAAGGATAAAATTGTAAAGCACATAGAACAACAAGCCCTTCTGGGAGAGAACCAGCATGGCTTCTGCAAAGGTAAATCTTGCCTCACAAACCATTGGAGTTCTTTGAGAGTGTCAACAAGTGTGTGGATCAAGGTGATCCAGTTGACATAGTATACCTGGACTTCCAAAAAGCTTTCGACAAAGTTCCTCATCAAAGACTCCTGAGGAAACTTAGCAGTCATGGGATAAAGTGACAAGTACATGTGTGGATTGCTAACTGGTTGAAGGACAAGAAACAGAGCGTAGGTATAAATGGAGAGTTTTCACAATGGAGGGAAGTAAGAAGTGGGGTCCCACAGGGATCTGTACTGGGACCGGTGCTTTTTAATTTATTCATAAATGATCTAGAAGTAGGGATAAGCAGAGAGGTGGCCAAATCTGAAGATGATACCAAGCTCTTTCATTAGGATGAAAAACCCCACCTTCAAGTATACGTTGATGGGATCTGAGCTGTCAGTGATTGACCAGGAAAGGGATCTTGGGGTCATGGTGGACAGCTCATTGAAAGTGTCCACTCAATGTGTGACTGCTGTGAAAAAGGCCAATTCCATCCTAGGGATCATTAGGAGGGGGGTTGAAAATAAAACTGCTTATATTCTAATGCTCTTATACAAAACTATGGTGCAGCCACACCTGGAGTACTGTATACAATTCTGGTCACCACACCTAAAGAAGGATGTAGAACTGGAAAAAGTGCATAAGAGGGCAATCAAGATGATCAGGGGCCTAGAGCACCTTTCTTATGAGGCAAGGCTACAACACCTGGGGTCTTTTAGTTTAGAAAACAAGACGACTGCCGGGAGACATGATAGAAGTCTATTAAATCATGCATGGTTTGGAGAAAGTGGATAGAGAGAGATTCTTCTCCCTCTCACATAACACTAGAACCAGGAGTCATCCCATGAAATTAATAGCTGGGAAATTTAGGACCAGCAAACGGAATTTTTTTTTCATACAACACATAATCAACTTGTAGAATTCTCTGCCACATGACGTGGTGACAGGCAAAAACCTGAAAGGCTTTAAGAGCGATAACCTCATGGAGGAGAGGTCTATCAACAGTTACTAGTCGGAGGACTATAGGCCACCTCCAGCCTCAAAGGCAGGATGCTTCTGAGTACCAGTTGCAGGGGAGTAATTGCAGGAGAGAGGGCATGCCCTCAACTCCTGCCTGTAGGCTTCCAGCGGCATCTGGTGGGCCACTGTGTGAAACAGGATGCTGTTCTTGTATTCTTATGTTCTAACACCCACAATGTTTTCTTGATATGTGTAGAATCCAGAGGAAAGAGTTGTGGTATGTAAGAACAAGGCAGTGGAGTTGAATCAGGAATATTAAGAAGACAGATATTATTTACAGAGAGGCAAATGCAGTCTGCCTTCATGGCTCTTGCTGCAGGTTGTTTGTTAGCCCCACCTCTACTCCAGGACTGGAATAAATGTAACTAAAATTCCATTCAAAAGCTGACCTGGATCATGGAACGGATTAACCCAAAACACCACAATATGAAATGAGAAATCCAATTCAATTCTGTGGCGTCTGGGAGTACCAGTAAAGCAAAAATTCTGGACTTAGTCAAACTGCAAGAAACTTGGCTCAGTTTTTTCCTAAATGGTGCCACTCCATTACAGGCAGGAGTGGCCCTTTCATGAGGTGAGGTAAGGTAGTTGCCTCAGGCTGTGGATTATATGGGCAAAATGCCCCCTGCTGCTGTCACCGAAGCAGCACCTCTGGACTGATCTGACCCTTGCAAACTTTGTAAAGGTGTGGAGAGGAGACAGAAGGTTGCCTTCTCCTCCTCACACCCTTGCAAAGCTTGAAAGAAGCACAAGAAGAAGCTGCTGAGAGCCTTCCCTGCTCCTCATCACCCACACCACTTTCGAGTTTGCCAGGGTTGGTCGGTCAGTCTTGGAAGGGAGATGGCTCCCAACAAAGGTGTGTGGAGCAAGACAGCATTTGGCACCTCCTATCGGGTGCCCCAACACCTTGGGCTGCGACTGCCCCTGATTGCAGGTGAGGAATTGCATGTTTGAATTAGAATTGCAGCACCTTCTCTCACACACAAAACAAAGGCTCTTTTCTTCAAAACTGCTGGCTTATTCATATGCAGATTTCTGAAGATTTAACTCAATAATTACCAGTTCATTTGTACTGATTAATCAGTTTGTATTGATCAATGAATTCAGACTCGCAATTAATGAACTAAATTTTCTTTATTCAGGTGACAGCTCTAGTCTGAATATTCTCCCATGTTAAACTTTTCTGTATATAGAAAGCTAACACATCAGGGAAGGTGATAATGCTTCTTCCTTAAATGTTTGTTTTCTATTTGCAGGTAGTGTGCTTACATGGGGAACCAGTCAGACATGCATCTCCTACCATGATCTGCAGTCTGATGTAGTACAGTCCAGGCTGGACTTTCCCAAGTGTTATTGATTCATATTTGAAACTGTCCTACGAACCTTTGCCACAAGACATTACGGAGATGTTCAGTCCGTACTTCGTTACTTTGAGCTTGCCCTCATACTGCTTCTTGTTATTTCCCATGCAAAACCTCTTAGAAATGTATATTTTCTCTTCTATAGCTTTCATCTTCCATTCTGAGTAATATTCAGTCCCTTGCTTTCTCTTCCTTTTAGTGGAGGAAGGAGGAGGAGGCTTTTTGCTTGCTCCTTTGTTGTGCCTGTTTTAGAACTCTATTGATTTCCCACCTTATGTGACTTTTACAAATCTGGATGCTTGTTATAAAAAATTGATGTTGTCTTTTGCCGAGGTAGGATCCCATCACTTAGATTCCTTTGAAGAACACCCATCATACTAATAGTTATACAAGCTCCGAGGTGAAGTGTCCACTTTGCAGTCTGGACATATCAAACTCTTTGATGGAAAATTTATTCCATGAAAAACACCAGCAGAAATGAACAGGATGTGTCAACCTGAGATGCATAACCTACTCTCACTTTCCAAGCTCTTTAGGGCCACTTCACACCTTATGCAGATGTTTGCCACCAAGCACCATTTGGGAGCTGTGGCCAATCCCAGTTTGCAAACACATTTGACATACTTTTATGGGCACACATAAAATGTATTATTGGTATATCTTCTATTTATCATGTTTGCATGCCACCTGTCCTCCCAGAAGCTTAAGGCAGTATACATGAGGCTATCCCTTTTTTATCCTCATGTAAGACAGTAAGAACAGCCCTGCTGGATCAGACCCAAGGCCTATCTAGTCAAGCATCCTGTCTCACATAGTGGCCCTCCAGATGCCACTGGGAGCCTACAGATAGGAATTGAGGGCATGCCCTCTCTCCCACTTTTGCTCCCACTGTTGCTCTCCTGCAACTGGTATTAAGAGGCATCGTGCCTCTGAGGCTGGAGGTGGCCCACAGCCAGCAGACTAGTAGCCATTGAAAGACCTGTCCTACATGAATTTGTCTAAGCCCCTTTTAAAGCCAACCAAGCTGGTAGCCATCACCACTTCCCAAGGCAAAGAATTCCATAGATTAATTATGTGCTGTATGAAAACGTACTTTCTCTTGTAAGTCCTAAATTTTCCAACCTTCAGCTTCATGGGATGGCCCCTGGCTCTAGTAAAATTATGCATGGAGTGGAGAGGGAGGAAAATTTCTCTCTGTCCACCCTCTCTACTCCATGCCTAATTTTATACACCTTGATCATATCTCCCCTTAGTTACCTCTTTTCCAAGAGAAAGAACCTCAGCTGTTGTAGCCTAGCCTCATAAAGAAGGTGCTCCAGGCCCCTGATCATCTTGGTTGTCCTCTTCTGCACCTTTTCCAGTTCTACAGTATCCTTCTTAAGATACGGTGACCAAAGCTGTATGCAGTACTCCAGATGTGGCCGCACCATAGATTTGAAGAAGGGCATTATACTATTAGCATTTTTTATTTTCAACCCCTGTCCTAATAGCTTCTAGTATGGAATTAGTCTTTTTCACAGTTGCTGCACACTGAGTCAACACTTTCAATGAGCTGTCCACCATGACCTCAGGGTCTCTCTCCTGGTCAGTCACCAACAGCTCAGATCCCATCAGCATATATGTGAAATTGGGGTTCTTTGCCCCAGTATGCATCACTTTACATTTGCTTACATTGAACCACATTTGCCATTTTGTCACCAACTGCCCTAGTTTGGAGAGATCCTTTTGTAGCTCCTCACAATCTGTTTTGGATTTCACTACCCTAAATAGTTTAGTGTAATCCGCAAATTTGGCCACTTAGCTTACCCCAACTTCTAGATCATTTATGAACAAGTTAAAGAACTCTGGTTCCAGTACCGATACCTGGGGGCCCCATTTCCTACTTCCCTCCATTGTGAAAACTGTCCATTTATTCCTACCCTCTGTTTCCTGTCCTTCAAACAGTTACCAAAGGACAGGAAACAAAAGGTTTCAATCCACACATGAACCTGTCCCCTTATTCTATGACTGCTAAGTTTACTCAAGAACCTATGGTGGGGGACTTTATCAAAAGCTTTTTGGAAGTCCACATATACTATGTCACCTGGATCACCTTTCTCCACATTCCTGTTGACACTCTCAAAGAACACCAAAAGGTTAGTGAGACAGTACTTGCCCCTGCAGAAGTCATGCTGGTTCTCCTTCAGCAAGGTCTTTTCTTCTATATGTTCAACAATTTTGTCCTTAAGTATGCTTTCCATCAATTTACCTGGCACCGAAGTTAAGCTGACCAGCCTGTAATTTCCCGGATCCCCCAAGGATCCCTTTTTGAAAATCGGAGTCACATTGACTACTTTCAACTCCTCTGGGACTGATTGTAGGAATAAATTATATATTTTTGCTAGGTGATCAGCAATTTCACATTTGAGTTCCTTCAGAACTTTTGGGTGGGTGCCATCTGGCCCTGGCAATTTATTAATTTTTAGTTTTTCAAGACAGTTTAGAACATCTTCCCTTGTCACCTCAAACTGGCCCAGTTCCTCAGCCACTAAACTTGAAAAGCTCAATTCTGGAGAGGATATATGGGCAGTATCCTCTGCCATGATGACAGATGCAATAAACTCATTTAGCTTCTCTGCAATTTCTTTATCCTCCTTAATATCAAATCAATCTTTATTATGGTCATAGACCAGCATAAAGTATTAGGGGTGCTTACATATTACATATTAAAAGTAAAAGTAGATATTAAAAGCATAGGGGTGCACAATGAAAAACTGTGATAAAAGACTAGAAGAAACAGAAGCAGAAGTAAAATTTAAAATAAAACTACAGTATGTCAGTCTAAGACAGATCAAGACTGCAAACTAAATGATCCTTAGTGACCGAGATCTAAGAATTGCAGTTAATGGTACAAATGTTTGTAAAGGCATCATTAAAAACATCGTTTTACAAAAGGCATAAAAGAGAGATCCAAGAATGCAATAAAAAGTTATATGAAAAAGGTGGAGGCATATAAAATCATAAAAAGATTTGTACAAATATTTATAAAAGGAATCATAAAAACATTTTTTTTAAAGGCATAAAAGAGAGAATGCATTAAAAAGTTATATGCAAAACGTGGAGCCGTATAAAACCATACAAGGGTAACTATAGACATAGTAAGAGTTTTATCAATTTAGGGCAAGGTAAAAAACCAATCAGCTGTGGGACTATAGAACTATAGGGACACTGGGCTGCCAAAACCTCCTTAATAATCCCTTTCACACCCTCATCATCTAGGGGCCAACCGCCTCCCTGGCAGGTTTTCTACTTCTGATATATTTAAAGAAGTTGTTGTTATTCCCCTTGACACTTCTAGATATATGCTACTCAAACTCTCTTTTTGCATCCCTTATTGTCCCCTTGCATTGCTTTTGCCAGAGTTTATGTTCCTTTCTGTTCTCTTCATTTGGGCAGGACTTCCATTTTCTGAAAGAAGTCTTCTTCTCTTTTATAGCTTCCCTGACTCTGCTTGTTCAATACGCTGGTGTCTTCCTGAAGTTGGTGATGCCTTTCCTCCTTCTTGATATACATTCCAACTGAGCTTCTAGTATTGTGGTTTTAAATAAGTTCCATGCTTTCTGGAGTGATTTGACCCTCCTGACTTTCCCTTTCAACTTCCTTTTTACCAGTCCCCTCATTTTTGAGAAGTTTCCTCTTCTGAAATCCAAATCTATATCTTGAAGATTCATTAGTTGAATTTGAAGTTGTTCTTAATTAAGCAACTTCTCTTTGGCCTGTATTGCCACATGCCAGTCCTCCTTTCTCCCAGCTTCAGAGGGCTTCAAAGTGCTTTAGCCTATTTAAGAAAGCACAATAAAGTGTGTGTCAGAGCAGGGAGGGGGTTTGACAGCTAAGTCACTCCTATTTAACAGCTTTAGGAAGATCTGACAGAGATGCCAAATAAACATTTCAGAAATGAAGGATGCTCCAACGCTGTGTCGTCTAAAGCAGAGAACATTCATTATGACCTAACTGTGGTTTTCTGCAGTGAGGAACATCTGTCATGTTCTGTGGAACTGTGGCTGGATAAGGAACATCCGTTGTTTTCTCAGGAGCTATTCATCCAGGAATAAGGAGCATACCTAAACTTCTGACATCTTTAGGATCACTAACAAAGTTGAAGGGATTCTCCTGAACTAAGAAAGTTGATAGAACCAGTTGCGAACAGGAAAGCTTTGGCAAAGAATTGCAGTATTGTCCTTATGGGCCTGCCTCTCGGAATCATATTACTTTTTTAAAAAGCTGTTGAGCCTCATGATGGTAAAAAAAATGTGAGGGGGAGGGGGAGAACTGAATGTTAGGAAAAGAAAATGATAACTTCCAGGTTCAAAGCACTGCACTAGTTTCACTTGCCATGGCCATTTTTGGATTGTATTTCTTGAACAGCAGCACTTTTTGCCACATGGCAAAGCGATTTTTAACTGTTCCAGAGCTGTTTGAGACGTGTCATGGAGTGTGGAGATGTGTGTGCATGTGTGTGATGTTTTTGACAACAACAAAAGGTCAAAAACTGTACTGGGCACACCACCTCTTGTAGGAAAATAGTGGCTGACTTCCTAACACTTTCTGATGTGGAGACACATGTGCGCTGCAGAGAGCTTCCCCACTACCACAGTGTTGGGCATGCAGCGGGGAGAGGCATCCAATTTCACCAATCTCCTCTGCCTCCAGAAGTGCCTCGTGTGTGTCTCCTGAAAACATTTCTAGGGGATGCTCCACCTTCAGGGACATATTTAAAGGTGATGCAGGGCAGTGAAATTCCCTCCCTCTTGTGCACCTGTTGCTGCACAGCTAGGAAAGCTCTCTGCAGTGTGGACATGTCTTCATGATGCATCCACGCTGTGTTACTCAGAATATCATCTACTAATTACACTAATAATTTGTAATAATACTAGCCATTAGTAACAAACAGTACAACCCACAGTGTAATATTTCAATTCTTTACACTATTTCTGAGAAAAACAATCATACAAATCCCCAAAACGAGACCCCAAATGTCAAATCAAACTTTCCATCCACTTTTAAAAGTGACATACCAAACTGATCCACTTGCCTGTCCCTCACAATCAAAAGACCCCAGTCTCCCAATGTACATCAACATTTGTTGATGTATCAAATATATGTCTCAATATTTGAATACACTTGTGATTTTTAAGGGTTTCTGATCAGGGGAGTATCTTACTTCTGTAGTTTTATCAGTTTAGCACTTTAGAATGAAAGTTTTAGAAGGAACTATAGGGGCTACGGAGGGTTTTTTAAATAGAGTATTTTAAGGAAATATACCTGCTGAGGGAGATAATCATCCTGTGCCCCTGCCATCATGATCGTCTAGGAGTCCTGAGAGGAAAGCCAAAGGGAATGCAGGGTAGAATATGAGTGTTTCCTCTGCTACTCAACATATAGTATGTTTTGGGGCATCCAGATATAACACCAGACCGTGATTATCAGAAGCTTCTGAACATAGTTTGTTGCAAGCCATAGCTTGCATACCTTGAACAAAATATAATTTGCCATAAAATTTCAAATCTAATTCAAATTGCAGTCTGGTTTGTGTGTAAACTATGCTTTGTACGAACCAATGTTTACTGGGTTTGGATGAACTGGCAACTGACAGTTTCCCACAAACTGCCATCAGAAGCTTCTAATCTCTGCACATGAGGTGAAGAGGAAGGGGAGGATGGAGCATGCATGGCTCATTTCTCTAAATGCCATACCATAGTTTGATGCACTTCAGTGTAGTACTCTGGGGATAACACCCAGTCAAGCAAGAACAAATGTAAATAAAATTGTTTGGAACTTGCTCAACAAATAGAAAATAAATATAAGTTTCTGACAGAGTCTCAGTTTAAGTGGGTACACTCCGTGTTACAAAGCACTAGAATATCAAAGGATGAAATCCAACTGCTCACACAGTCTATGCATGGCTGGGAAATTGCAGGGAAGCTACTGCACACTGAGAAATAAAGCTTCACAGCACCTGCTTCCACATTCACTCTGCTCACCTTTAAGAAATGCCAACTGACTGCCACTAGGAGCATAGGAAGCTGCAATATGCTGAGTCAGACCATTGGTCTATCTAGCTCAGTATTGTCTTCACAGACTGGCAGCAGCTTCTCCAAGGTTGGAGGCAGGAATCTCTCTCAGCCCTATCTTGGAGAAGCCAGGGAGGGAACTTGGAACCTAGATGCTCTTCCCTGAGCAGTTCCATCCCCTAAGGGGAATCTCTTATAGGGCTCACACTTCTAGTCTCCCTTTCATATGCAACCAGGGCAGACCCTGCTTAGCTAAGGGGACAAGTCATGCTTGCTACCACAAGACCAGCCACTTCCATCCATGAGTACTAAATTGACCCTAAAATCAAGAGATCCCCCAAGATAACTGACACTTGAGTGATAAATCGATGATGATATATGGTAGTCAAAAATCTATAAATATTAGGTGAGTCAATGGAGAAGAAACTGCTGGGAAGCAGAGCAAGCCCTACCACTAGGCAGGGTAAGGCAGCTACCGGAGGCAGCTATTAGAGGGTAATTTATTTATTATTACATTTGTACAGTACCAAAGAAAGGGATTAGGGATGTGCCCGAAAGCCTAAAAGGGATGACCCTTGGATTTTCTGCATTGAGTGCCTGATGTCTTGTCTGGAAGATTATTAGAAAAGCTAAGAGAAAGGCCCTGACAGCAGCCTTTCATTATCCCATTTGGCATTCCTTTTGTTGGGTGGTTTGTAATGCAATAATTCCTTGGCACCAACTACAGCTTCCCTTCTACAACAAACAGCAGCCAATCTGGTTTATGACCATGGTGAAGAGAAAAGCAAGTCCAGGCCATCCACTAGGCAGACCTAGGTGGTCACCCAGGCCACCAGTTCTTGGGGGCGGGAGATGAGGAGTGCATTAACCGTGCCCAATTAGTTATTCTCCCTCTCCCTCTTATATGGCACCCCTGAAGCACTGCACAGAGGTGCAAGAATGTAATATGTAATGCTGCACCCTACTCCCCAAAGGGCCTACACATAATCTGCACCCCACACGACACAGTCTTCTTTGCTTATTGCACCTCAGCCCCAATAAACAGCTAGTCTCCGATGCTGCACTCCCTCTCTTATGTGAATTGCCAGACTCAGCATTCATTGCCAAAAAGAAATAGACTGGATTTCCAAATTAACAGCAGCATCTTTTCATCTTTGAACTATTCAGTGTTTCACCCCCATAATAGACTGGGGACTCTCTCCCAATGTATCCTCAGGCCAGTGCAAGCGAGTCATTTGCTGGTCATCCATGCAGGCTGGCCTTTCAACCCTGTGAATGATCAGCCTGCACAGTTCAGTTTAAAGCCAGGGCTGCGGGCAGGGAGGTGGAGGGGGGGGGCAGGTGGCAAAGTCAAACATTGCCAAGGGAGCCAAAAGTTCTAGGCCTGGCCCTGGGCAAAACGTTACTCGCCCCCCACAGTCCTGATCTGGATCAGACCCCGTCCCAATGGCTGCATTTTACAACACTCTCCCCTCAAAAAATTCAAACATGCAGGGCCAAATGATGTGATTAAAACCACATCTACTTAGACCCTTAATGGCCAGGTCCAGTCAGTATGTAGCACAGTGATCGTTACTATTATTTAAGCAGGGGCCACTATGGCCAAAGAAACCATTCAATGGTTTTTTGGTCATTTTTTGTCACCGTCATTTCCCGCTGTGCTGACCTCCGCACAGTATTACAATTTTGTCAATGCTGGGAGGGCCTTTTTTAAAGAGCTCTGTGGGGAAAGTGTTGGGAAGGGTTACATTTCCCAGCACTCCATTGATGCCTTCCAAGATAGTTCAGGGGCTCAAGAGGGCTCCGTTTCCCTTAAAGGAGCCCACTAGTGTTGGGTGTAGTGTAGCTCCTTACAGAGTTTCCTGCAGTGCTGCAGATCCCAGCAGTCTGTGAAGCAAAGACAGGAAGTGGCAGCAGAGACAGGAAGTAGCCGCGCACACAGTGACTCAGAGGCAGAGGCCAGTAGGAAGCAAAAGGTTTAGTAAATATGTTAAGTTAAATGTTGTTTTAAAAAATCTTAATATAATTTTAAAAAAATCTTATTTCCCGCTCTTCCTCCAAGGAGCCCAGAGGCGTGTACTACATACTTAGGTTTCTCCTCACAACAACCCTGTGAAGTAGGTTAGGCTGAGAGAGAAGTGACTGGCCCAGAGTCACCCAGCTAGTATCATGGCTGAATGGGGATATTTGAACTCTGGTCTCCCCAGTCCTAGTCCAGCACTCCAACTACTAGACCATGCTGGCTCTCTTTTACAATTTACAACTGGAGCTATTGGTTAAAGTTTAAACAAGATAGCGCACAACACTGGGCAAAGTGGAACAAAGGAAGCTGCCATATACCGAGTCAGACCATTGGTCCATCTGGCTCAGTTTTGTCTGCACAGACTGGCAGTGGCTTCTCCAAGGTTGCAAGAGTGCATCAATGCACAGTGAGAATGGTCAACATCGGATTGTGCCAGGGGGACTGTGCAGAGTATTCAGCTTTGGCCATTGCTTCATGGAGGTCAAATAGGCATTTAGTTAGTAAGGGAGCCGAACTCCCTGATTGAAGGGGACCACCCCAAGCCTTGCAAGGAGGAACTCTAATATAGCACATCTGGTCCTACAGTTAGCCCTTACAACTGTCCAAACAGGCATGAAACTTAGTACGGGATGAAGTCCTCCACCACCTCTCCACTGAGGAGCAGAGCTGGTCTTGTGGTAGCAAGCATGACTTGTCCCCTTAGCTAAGCAGGGTCCACCCTGGCTGCATATGAAAGGGAGACTAGAAGTGTGAGCACTGTAAGATATCCCCCTCAGGGGATGGAGCCGCTCTGAGAAGAACAGAAGATTCCAAGTTCCCTCCCTGGCTTCTCCAAGATAGGGCTGAGAGAGATTCCTGCCTGCAACCTTGGAGAAGCCACTGCCAGTCTGTGAAGACAATACTGAGCTAGATAGACCAATGGTCTGACTCAGTATATGGCAGCTTCCAATGTTCCTGTTTCTACCTGGGGGCAACCTAAACTGGATACACAGCAGCTGGATGAGTATATCCGATTCCCAAAATATCTGATGAGTATATCCGATTCCCAAAATTCCCAAAATTAGCACTGTGCAGCCATGCTCTGTTCAGTGGCCAATGATTCCTTGTAAATAAACAATGGTACAAGAAGGGCTCATAAAAGGAGGCAGCCAAATAAGCTCTTGTCTGTGTTATTCCTATTTATGTGGTGCTTTTAAAGTCCTTTAAAGCCTTTGTGGGCATTTACACACATGACACTAAAAGCACCTTTGAGCTGCTCTTGGTTTATACAGTATATATAAATGTTTGTTGTTCGTGCAGGACAGAAACTGGATGAGAGCCATTTTTTAATGCAGCCAATATAGGATTTACATTCACGTTACAGATAAAGGAAGTGCAAAAAGCACTAAGTGACATGTAGGAAAGTGGCCTGCGTCTTGTTTGGCTGGCCAGGGCTTATCTGGAGCTATAATTTAGCCCCAGGATAGTTTTTCAGTGCCTAATTTCAAAATGTAAAAAGTAAGATATGAATGCATTACATTATTACATTATGCATCTCCTGAGAGAGGCAGGGGAGATAGTCTCTCAGTCCATATCAATACTTTCCCCCAAACCTCTTCCTCCTCCTTTTCCATGTGAATATTGAATACAACTAACCTCTTGTAGAATCTGGAGTTAGGAGACAGAGTTTAGGAACATAGGAAGCTTCCATATACTGAGTCAGACCATTGGTCTATCTAGCTCAGTATTGTCTACACAGACTGGCAGTGGCTTCTCCAAGGTTGGAGGCAGGAATCTCTCTCACCCCTATCTTGGAGTTGCCAGGGAGGGAACTTGGAACCTTCTGCTCTTCCCAGAGCGGCTCCATCCCCTCAGGGGAATATCTTACAGTGCTCCATCCGCTCAGGGGAATATCTTACACTTCTAGTCTCCCTTTCATATGCAACCAGGGTAGACCCTTATAAGCTAAGGAGACAAGTCATGCTTGCTACCACAAGACTTAAAATACTTCTTCAAATCAAGCACTAGTCTTAGGGATAAGTCACTCTTGCTCCCATTTTACAGCCGAAGGAACTGAGGCTGAAGGATGAAGGACTAAAGGTACTGAATCAGTCAGTGGCTGAACAGTAATTGTAACTCAGATACATCTAAATGGATTACACTTTGGGCTGCTTTACATGTTATACCTCACCAGAGGTTCAGCATGCACACTCGGGGAAGCGGCAGCTCCACTGAATCTCCAGTTTGGCATGATGTGTGAAGTTGCCCTTTATGTAAGTCAGACTGCAAAGGCCAAGATCATGGTCCAAGATCATGGTCATGCGGTTGTAAATTACACTGTTGCGTGCTAAAGGCCTTTATGACAAACAGACTCACTGGAGAATAGAGTGTGTGAAAGGCTGTAGACCTTACACCACGGGACTACTCTGCTACTCTCCCTTCCTAGTGTAGATCAGTACCCAATTGCCAAAATGTGAAGCAAACTCACAAACTGGTCTCACCGTGCTTGTGCCATGCTCTGGAAAGAGTGGATGTGTCCATGCTTTGAAGGGAAGAGTAGCACATGTCACATGCCAGGTCTTCGTGGGTGAGGCCTTAGAATGTCAGTGTGATCACTGAAAAGCTTTATGACTGCCCAGCCTATTATCTGTTCTTTCTTCTTAGAGCAGAGGGCTTCTCCTCCTTCCTAGGTCCCCAGGCCCTTTGAACTTCCCTCACGTGCACAGTAGCAGAGCTGCTTTGCAACCATAAATGGAGGCGCTCAGTCTGCCGGAGCAGTAGGGAGGCATCCAAACATTCACACCTGCCATCTGCTCTGGTGAGATGCAGGCTGTCTCTAGCCCACCCCTCCCAAGCTCCTTCTGTCTGTTCCCTTTCCCTCTGCCTCTCTCCCAGCACTTCCGCCTGCTTGAGCAATCCTCGGAGAAGAGCAAACAAGCTAGTCACATTAAAAACTGAATGCGAAACTAATTTGTCAGCCATAAACAAGTGGCAAATCTTTAGTGCATTTTCTGCCCACTTTATCCCGTTCACCAGGCAGAGGAGGAGTACCTCCCTGCCTGGCGTAATGAGATCTGATTTGTTGGCATGGTGATGGGAGTACAACGGTGTTGGGTGTGCAAGGCAGACCTCTCTTGGGGAACCAGCAAAACAGAAAATGAGGGGGTGGCTCTGAAAGGGCTGAACATGTGGGGGAGGAAGAATTAAATGAGGCCAGCCTGGCAGCTGTTGCAGCTGTTTCTGGCTCTGATGCAATGGCTTTAAGCAGATTCACAAATGCTTTGCAAAGTGGGCAAAGACAAGCCAGGATTAGGCCCAGGAGCAACTGGCTAGGGACATGTAGGAGCATTTCGTCTTTGGGTATAATTGCATCCAGATTGCAACAACAAAAGGAATATCTGGCTTGGATATGTGGAGACATCAGAGGAAATAATTAGAGGGATGTTACGTTTCTTTTAATATAAAGAGTAAACATTATATACATATAGAGGAAACACAGCTTAGGGCAGGCTGGGCATGGTGTTATGCCAAACGGTAAAGGATGTACAAAATAAAATGAAACTGAAATATTTAATATCTGAGTAGACAAATGCCAGGCACAAAAGGGACTCTGGAAAAGATAATATGCCATAGATTATTAGACCAGAATTGTGACTGTGATGAGTTGTGGCTGTGCCAGGACAAGGGCACTGTTCCAGTCAAGCAGCTCTGGATGAAGGAAGGGGCTTGAAGGGAGCCTGTTTGTGGCCTATGAAATGACCTATTTCCTATGCAGCTCAAGCTAGGAAGAAACCACAAGTGGCTTCCCATGAATTACCTCCAACAGTTCTACTAAAAGAAGAGATTGGAAGTACCACTTGACTATGCGCTGCCTCAGCACTATTATAAATGCTGTTATCATGGCAAACCATGAAGTGTGACTATCAACTTCCCTCACAATTTTCTAGTATTGGGCTCTTTGTGTTGAATAAGGTCAGAGAGAAAATTCAGTTGTAATTTCTCTTTCTTTTAAAAATTGTATTAATATTTTTTAAAATAATGTTTCTGTCCTCTTCCTTGCTCCAAGAAATGTGGGTTTGGAGCCAGCATTGCTAATGCAATATAGAATTTTTACCACACTGAAATTTTACCACAAGAAAAGGATTTATAATAGACGCTACAATCGTTAGAAGTCAGTGGCCATGACAATATCTGATATGAGCCTGAGGGTGGGGCTTCACTAACTCCTTGGGCAAAGTGTCTTCTGGTGCAGTTTTCAGAGTGATATATTATAGATTTTACTGCTGCTGCTACCGAAAAGAAAAGTTATTTTATTTTATTTTATTTGACATATGTTTAGGCAGTATGAACATATATCTCAAGGCAAAATTTAAAATTCAAAGACCATACTTTAAAAAAATTAAAACAATACAAATTAAAAGTTTACAAAAAGCCTGGTTAAATGTGTGTGTTTTGAGTGTTTTCCTAAAGGCTGTTAGAGATGTTGAATCTGTTATTTCAGGTGCTGAATCTCTCAGTCTTGACTAGGGATACAACGGTGTTGAGCCGCTTTGCCATTGAACCAGGCCTGTTCGATGTCTCGCCCTCGAGCCAAACCGGGTCCGATTCAGTTTGGCTCAGCTCAACCTCAAGCCAAACCCCGCCAGACTGGCTTGGGGGTTCTAACACACACACACACACACACACACACACACACACACACACACATTTATGTATAAAGAAAACTTACCACCCAGTCTGGTGGGTGCTGCCACATCTGTGGGAGGCTTTTCAACAGTTCCCGCCCCTCCGGCCAGCCTCCCTCCGGTCTTTTTAGGGCCAGTTCATCCCATTTACAAGCCTTTTCAGCCCTCTCCCTGCTCACAATGGTCAGTATGAAGGCCGCCGCATGTGCACACTGGCCATTTGCATGTCCAAACCCAGGCATGCAAATGGCTAGTGCGCACACACAGTGGCCTTCAAAATGGCCACTGCGAGCAGGGAGAGGGCCGAAAAGGACTGTAAATGGGCCGAACTGGTCCTAAAAAGACCGGGAGGAGGCCGGCAGTGGCAGTGGAAACTGTTGGAGAACCCCTCGCAGTCACAGCAGGACCCCTGGAGGCCTCAGGAGTAAGTTTTCTTTTTAAAATTTAGTTTAGTTTAGTTTCATTTCGTTTTTGGATCTCTCCCCACTTAGAGCCAGGCCCAAACTGGTTCGGCCTTCAGCTGAACTGGGGCCTGGCTCAACATGCACAGAACTGAACCAGACCCAGTTCAGTTTGAGTCCAGTTCAATTCGAACTGAACCAAGCTTCCCGGTTCCATGCACACCCCTGGTCTTGATGACTGTTGGCCAGATACATTCCCATAGCTGAGGCTTCAATCTGAAGGCTGAATCTGTTCCCACCTTCCAACGGGCTTCCAGGAAACAATCTCTTTCCTCCCACACAGCCACTCATCTCCGAATCCAGGACAACGCTGTTATCAGTTCCAGGCAAGAACTTCTCAATGAGGGCCCGGGTAGGTTCTTAGTTTGGTTGGGGTGGCTTGGAGCCCTGACCAGTAGTAATATCACTGATAATTTAAGCCCTTACACAACATGGTTCTTTCCTTGCAGATAATGTATCGGCTTTTGTCTTGGATTAGGACTAAAACACCAAATCAGAAGAACTGGAAAACTCCTTGCAGACAAGTTCAGAGGTCTGCAATATCAAAGGCTATGTGCAAAATATAAAGTAAGTCTAAAGCTGGTTTATACATGAATGTTAATCACTGGTGAAGGTAGGCATCAAACGATCACTTGCATGTATAAATTAGCCATGACATGTAGTACTTTCCTATCATGCAATGTCACCTCAGATACCACTGTCTTCAGCAGATATAAAGCACACATTCAGTTGACAGTCACAGAGGCCTGATTGACACATGCATGTTCATCATTTGATTTCTTTAAACTTGATTACTGCACAGCTGATGACAAATATATGAACGGGTTCCACTGAAAAGTATTGTGTCTGATGCAGTGTAATGAGAAAGTTCTGTCTGTGATGACTCATTCATAAATGTGAATCATCACAGACGCTGAGCCACCAGTGTCCCAACCTGTTCCATGAAGAGGGATCCGTGAAAAAAAATTGGGGGGGGGGAGCCCCCCGCTTGTCACTGCCTAGAAGCTCTGCAGCCTTTCACCTGCTGCAGAGCGGAGCAGGGAGGCCTGAATGCTGCCTTGGGTGGAGGTGAGTCCAGCAGCAAGGACAGTGTCCTGTGTTGTATCATACTGCAGAGTCCTCTGGGTCTAGTGGTCAAGCAGAACATCAGGGCACAGTTCAGGCAGCAAGCCCAGTCAAGGCAAGGTTCAGGCAGCAAGGTAAGATTTAGGTAACAAGGTTCTGGCATTTAGGGCAGTACCATGGACAGAGCCATGGGACATGGTGACCCAACAGCAAGCAGAGGCAGACTGAGCCTTGAAATATTCCTGAGCCCAGTAGCCTCCTGACTTGAAGCCTGGCACTCCTCCTACTCTCTGGTGGGTCAAGCCCTGTCTGTTGTTGGCGCTGATGCACTGATATCAGTGTGTGTTGGCTCTACCTCTAGATCTCCCACCAGTTCCAGTCTGAGGCCAAACTGGGTTCTAGATGGGCTTCCTCAGAGCTAAGCTCTGGGGCTCCCACAGGCTCTGAATCATTGTTGGGGCTGGGAGCTGGATCCAGTGTGGGTCCTGCTTCTTCAGGGCAGGGAGCCAAGTCCAGTGCTGGCTCGGTCTCTTCCTGGTCAGACTCTGTCTCAGTGGTGAGGGCTAGGCTCATGACAGAAAGTGCAGGGATGGAGTTGGTACTGGAGGTGCAGCCTCTGACGAGCACACTGCCTTAGAGTCTTCCCACAGAGCAGCTGATAGGCAAGCAATGGAGCAGGGAGAGGAAGTAGGGGAGGACTGGCTCTGAGCCTCCTTGAGCAAGCTGTTGAGTGGGGTGGGGGTCAGTAGTGCACCTAAGTCCACATTCAGCCCAGACCTGAAGGGCTTTGGAGCCCCCTGCCACCACCACCCCAATGAGCCCCCCCTTAAATAAATTTAAAAGATACCTGCCGCCACACCGCCACTGCTCCTGAGTCCAGGGCAGCCTCCAAATGATCGGGGGGGGGCCTCCAGAGGGTTATTGTAAAGGGTTATTGTAAGTGTGACTAGACTCTGCCTTCATCTTTTGTTAATTTAGAGTTTGCTTAAGTTTTGCTTGCTAATATTTTACTGCTGCCTAAATCAAGTGGAACTCTGGGAAAAGGAGGGAAAAGCAGATTCCAAAGCTAATTTGAGTGTGGGTGGTAGCCCTTTACAGCCTGTTTTGATTAGATGATCAATAAAAATTTGATTTTCTTGACTCTCCGTGGACTGCATTGTAATTTAGGGATTACAAGAGAAAACATACAAGTCATGCTAAAGCACTGTGTTACCACCTGCTCATAGATATGTGCAAATCGATTTGAGCTGAATTGATTTGAGCTCAAATTGGGGTTGTTCGAGTGATTCAAACTTGAATTGATGTCCCCCTAAAATAAAGGGCCTGATTCAAGTTTGAATCAAATCAGCCCTGATTCGAGCTCGAATCAATTTGAGTAATTCGAGTGGTGAGTGCCATTTTGGAGAGCTGTTTTTCCCTTGCCAATCAGCAAGGGAAAAGGAGTCCTCCAAAATGGCAATCGCCACTCGAATCAATTGAATCAATTTGCGCTCAAATCGATTTGAGTTATTCGAGGGGCGAGCACCATTTTGGAGGGCTGTTTTTCCATGCTGATTGGTTTACTGGCACTGGCTTCCAATTGGCTGGATATCTCCTTGCTTCTTGGTTGGCTTGTTACCATATAAATTTATGTATTTATTTATTATTCTGTTTCTATACTGCCCTTCCAAAAATGGCTCAGGGTGGTTTACACAGAGAAATAATAAATAAATAAATAAATAAGATGGATCCCTCTCCCCAAAGGGCTCACAATCTAAAAAGAAACATAAGACAGACACCAGCAACAGTCACTGGAGGTACTCTCACCCTGCTAAATAAAGAGAATCACCACATTATAAGGTGCCTCTTTACCAAGTCAGCAGTTAGAAATCACATGTTATCATGGGCAAGTGTGTCCCCATTGGCTGAGGGGAAGGAGCAGCGACAGGGGAGGCCAAAGGAGGGGGTTTCAAAATGTATTTAAGGGGCTGCCTGGAGGCAGAAAAACATGGAGTTATTTGGGCCTCAGGAGAGAAGGATCAGAGAAAGACTGCAGCAGCAGCAGCAGCACTGAGAGCAGAAACTGGCAGTGCTCTGGGCCTGACTAGGCTTGGCCCAGTGAATAGAGAAAGAGAGTCAGAGAGTGCCTTGCTTCTCTCTCTCTCTCTCTCTCTCTCTCTCTCTCTCTCTCTCTCCGCTCCCCCTTTTAATTTGTAGTGCAAACAACTGCTTTTATTTTATTTTCCGAATTCTTTTTCAATATACCATTAGTGCCCAGTGGCGTTAACTGTGTGCTGCTTGGAATTTTTCCCCATTTGGATTTCTTATTCTTGCTTGTAGCCAATCCCAAGTGGCTTTAAAAATTGAGGTGCTCTGTTGATTTTATTTTTATTTTTATTTAAATTGTATCAGCAGCCCCCAGTAGTTTTAACCGGGTGCTGCTTTGAACTTTCCTTCCTTCTGTGCACCCCCCCCCTTGCTTGTAGTGCCCAGTGACTTTAATAACTAGGGTGCTGTGCTTATTTTTTTTTTCTTTTGCAGCCCCAAGCTGCACTGGAGGAGAGCTGGTCTTGTAGTAGCAAGCATGACTTGTCCCCTCAGCTAAGCAGGGTCCACTCTGTTTGGGTGCCCATCTGCCCATCCCCCCGCTCTCAAGTCCCAGTGTCTGCTCAGCCTAAGAGTGCCTCTAAGAGCAACACCTGGCAGACACCAGCCGAAAATGCCAGAAGCCCCCAGTAGAAGACTTCAGAAGGTGAGACACCTACCACCTACCGCCTTGGTCAGGTTATAGAATTTAGAGTTCTTCAAATAGGGCTTCGTTTGGGGAAGGGAGGGATTAGGTACTTGTAGGACTGCTCGATCCCTTCAAAAAGAAAGCCCCACCCACTCCCCAAATCAAGTCGGCTTCTTTATTGGGGGGGTGGATTTAATTTGTCTAGCTTCTGTGTGTGCACCACAGTGCTCTAGATAGTGCTGTGCAAGACCACACAGATCATAAATAGACTACCCATGGGTCCACACAACCTTAAAAGCATTTCTCACCCCCCACCATCAAGGCTTAAATTTTAAAAACACCCAAGATGTCTAGGAGTGTGTGAAGCACAGCCAGGAGCAGAGTGGGCAGGCAGAGGGGAGGGGTGGTCTGATGTGGTTGTGTGCAGACTCTCCTTTCCAGAAGAGCCTAGTCCTGCAGCGCAGCCACCTGTGGCAGCTAAAGTAGAACTGATGTGTGGGAGGTCCTCCCCGGTCAGGGAAGAAACTCTTCCTGTAGCAGCAGAGGAGGAGGTGTTGTTGGTTGCTAGCCCAGCCAACCCATCCTTCCCAATCCCTGTAGGTTGTGTGACCCCCTCTCCCTTGGCTGAGATTGAGGAGGAGCAGGAACTATTTCTGCTTCCTGCTCAGCCCTGGATGGGGGTGGGGGGTGGAGACAGCCCTCAGAACGAACCAGCAGCTCCAGTACCACCACCATCACCAAAAAGGTCCAGGACCAATAGCAGCCTAGTGTGAGACCACTTTGGGCTCTGCCATGGTGACCCACACTAATCTGCCTGCATCCACTGCGGGACACAGGTCAGCAGGGGGAGGACCCTAAGTGTCTTATGATGAGGGGAATGCTGCAGCACCTGCAACAGCATCACTCAGATTCCATGCTCCTGCTTTTAGCAATAGGCCTGGTGTGTCCTTGACTAGCAGCAAGGCTCCTGCTCCCAAGCAGGGGAAGTTGCCTGTGCAGTGGGTGCAGTTGGTGGGCAAGCAGTCTGGTCACCCAGAGCCTCATCTCGTCACCCAGGCAGGGGCATAGCTATAATTGAGCAAAAGGGTTCAAAGAACATGGGCCCCCAGCTCCTGAGGGTCCTCCAGCTCTACTCCTCCCTATTTTCTTCATCATCTCCCTCACTCTGGGGGGCTGCCAGAGAGAGAGAGATGAACACAGGCCCCCTCTCCCCTAGCTATGCTCCTGCACCCAAGTCATTGGGAGGTTGATCATTTTGGATTACCAGCCATTCCAGGTGGTGGAGAATACCAGCTTCTGCCGGCTTCTCCGACTGATTTTCCCAACTACAACATCCCCTCACATACCACCTTCAGCAGATGGGTGGTGCCCTTCCAGTACGAGGCATGAAGGGAGGCTGTGTTGGGGCTGCTACGTGCAGCAGCGTCTGACAACAGCATGTACTTCACTGTGGATCCGTAAACCAGCCGCAGTGGGAGGCTTGTTGCTTTACTGTCCCTCATGGCACACTGGTGGAGCCAGGAGAATGAGTGGACATTTACTGCTGGTGGCCTGGCCAGCCCCTCCCATGCAGCAAAGCACATGTGTGTGGAGGTGCGGGACACTAACCAAACTGCAGATGAGCTGTTGGCAGCCATGGATCGCCGAGTGGGGGGATGGCCATCCAGGAAGCCAAACGTTCGCCGAAGGGTCATAGTCACTGACAATACTGCCAGCATAACAAAGGTAGCCAAGCAGGGTCAGTTTGTGTCCATCCACTGTGTGGCATACACTCTGAACCTGGCCGTGCAGGATGCGCTTGGCCCTTCTGGGGCTGGGGCCAGGCAGAACATCCCTGCTACAGGCACTTGGCACCATCCTGCTGCCGCCATGGCTGCTATTGTGGAGGAGTGCCACAAGCTAGCAGCTTTCTTCCACTGGAGTGAAAAGGGTAGGCGGATGCTCAAGGAGAGGCAGCTTGAGCTGGGTCTACCTGAACATCTGATCCCTCTGGATGTTCCAACCCGGTGGAATTCCACCTTTCTCTTGTTCTGGTGCCTGCAGGAGCATGAGGCAGCCACCCATGCCCTGGCAAGGAGGTGTGGCTTGGAAGTGTGTAACCTTTCCAAACTGGAATAGGTGCTCATTCCCAACATTGTCTTGACACTCAAACCATTCTTTGTTGCCACAAGCCCATGGTCACCCCTATCCCCTGCAGCTCCACTGGCAGCTCGCCCTACCCTGGCCAACCCCAAACCCAGATGGATCACAGTCTGCCTGTTAGTGCTGCTGACACATGCACAAATACCTCTGCCAGGGCCAATGATGAGATATAGAGGTTGTACCCTGACTCGACCCTGACCCATGTGTCAGGCTATCAGCTGGGAACCAGCACCTATCTGAGCCCATGGTGTTATCCAGACACAGGCAGGCAGGGATGTATACTGGAGAAGAAGAGAAGAAGACTTCTTCTCATGGTAAGAGTATAAGCTTTGTTGCTTGTCAGACCATTGGTCCATCAGGCCATGACTGCTCTGTCCTCCTATCTCTCTGTGGCTGGCACACAGGATGGAAGGGAAGGAGGGAGGGAGGTTTGATTTTGCAGCTTTCTCAGCACTGAGTAAGTCTAATGTGTTTGCTGTGCTATTGCTGGCTGGATCTCAGATGGTTTTTAAAGTGCTAGGACTGGCGGTCGCCTGTCTCTGGCCCCATCGGTTAGGGATGTGCATGGTCCGGAGCAGTCCGGACCAGCACCGAAGGGGGGGCCTGCATTTTAGGGCGGGGAGGGCTTGTTTACCCCTCCCGCCTCTTTGCCCCCGCCAGTGGCCGTAATCTATGGTAAAATTGGGGCGCTGGAAACCAGCCGCCCCAGCCCCCGCCGCTTCCGCCGCCCCCCCCCCGTGAGCAGATTAGAGAAGGAAAGGCTACTGCCGCCCTCCCGCCCTCCCGCCCCGCCACCCGCCACCCCCCCACGAGTGCTCACCAAGTTTAAAGAAATTAGAGAGGAGCTCGCGAACAGAGCTCCTCTCTTATCGAAGCCTCCGGCCCAACTGGGGCTTTGGGTGCGCGCGCACGCGCACTAGAGCTCTTTATCCGCTAGAGCTTTTGCCGGAGGCCCGGTCTACCCGCCAGGAAGAAGCCGGGTAGACCGGGCCTCCGGCGATCGGAGGCCCGGCGGGTAGATTCAGCAGGCTTCTGACAGGGCTGAATCAACAGCTAAGGTAGGGGTTCTCAAGCTGCAGTCCCTGATGTTGCTGGACTACAACTCCCATCATCTCCAGCCACAATGGCCACAAATGCCATTTTCAGAGTACACGGCTCTGAACAAATGAAAAGGGATGGCCCTTTTCATTTTTTCAGAGTGCGTGGGAGAGAGCCCGCACAGTGAGAGAAATTGCCACTGCCACTGCTGGATGACCACCACTGCCTGCTACAGGAAGCAGCAACACTGGCTGGAAGCAGACAGCAGGCATCACCACCACCAGCTGGTCTCTTTTGCAGGGGCACGCTCTCTCTCCCCACGCTAGCAACAAACTTGTGTGCTTGATCTACTCCCAAAATGGAGGAGACAAAGCACACAAGTTTGCTGAAGGGGCTCAAGTCAACCTTGAGCCCCTGGTGGCGCAGTGGTAAAACTGCCGCCCTGTAACCAAAAGGTTACAAGTTCGATCCTGACCAGGGGCTCAAGGTTGACTCAGCCTTCCATCCTTCCGAGGTCGGTAAAATGAGTACCCAGAATGTTGGGGGCAATATGCTAAATCATTGTAAACCGCTTAGAGAGCTCCGGCTATAAAGCGGTATATAAATGTAAGTGCTATTGCTATTGCTATTGCTAAGAGAGACCAGCCAGCACTAAGCATCGCCAGCTGAAGAACAGTGGGAAATGCTGCTGAGGAGAGAGGCACCGACTAGCGCTGGGCTTCTGATGATGGGTAGGCACAGGGAGGGGGGAAGTGTTGACTCGGGGATGGGACGGTGTGCTGTGGCAGTGAAGAAGAGGCGAGGGTGGTAGAGGCAGCAGGTGGGTAATAGGGATGTGCACGGAACTGACACAGGGAAGTTCGAAGGCGGAGGGGATGACTTTAAGGGCAGGGGAGGGTGCACTTACCCCTCCCACTGCTTTCCCCTCACCGGCGCTCCATTGTAAATTGGTCCAGCGGGGAGGCAGCATACCTCCCTAACACCCTTCCCCTCATTGGATGGGAAGTAAGTGGAAGTACCCAGCACACATGTGCACGAGAGTAAGCATGATGTGCACACATGTGCCCGACGTGCGCATTCACGCCGGGTACTTCCACTTACTTCCGGTCTGACGAAGGGACGGGGCGGCAGGGAAGTATGCTGCCGCCTTGCCAGACCGGTTTACAATAGAGCGCCGGTGGGGGGGGAGCAACGGGAGGGGTAAGTGCATCCTCTCCACACTTAAAATCACCCCCATCTTCGGACTGGCGGAACCACTGGTCGTTCGAACCAGTTTGGAGACCCAAAGAACCCCTCCGAACCAGTTCCATGCACATCCCTAGCAGGTAAGATGATGCCCGCAGAGGCCCACACTCTCTCACACTCACAGAACTAGAAGAAGCTAAAGAAAACCAAGGCCAGAGAAAGATTTAAAATGAATTGATCAATATGTAAAATGTTTGCAGCCATATTGGTCCATCAGAACAACAACAACAACAACACAATTAAAACAAAGACTGGTTTATACAAGTGTGCATGTTAGAAAGAGAGTGTGAGGGGACCCATCTTACAAGTTTATACTGGGACCAAAGAAATGATGGTTGGGTTCTGCAAGGAACACTGTGGGAAGATTATTGCCTGTTATAAAGTGTGTATTACACTGTGAAACCAACCCAGACGTGGATTATGAATCAGAGTAGAACACTGAAGCTGGTGTGAATGCGTAAGATACACTCGCTGGAACAGGTTGTGCCCAAGTCAGTTGATGCAGACATACCCAGTGTGCTTGCCTGGGCTGGAACTTCCAGCTCGCCAGATGCAGAAGCTGCTTGAAAACAGCTGCTGTGTTTTCTCCAACAGATCTTTCCCTGTTCTGCTGCCCTTAGCAACCCGCTGACTTCAGCCCCCCTCCCCCCAGTTCTCTGCTCCCAGTCACGAAATGTCCCCTGAGATAACTGGGCTTGTTCTCTTTCAAGTGCAGCCACAGGCTCGAAAGCCGGTTGTTGCACTTTCAGGAGAAAGCAAAGCCCTCTTGCTTCAAATCGATCCTTGCTCTTGATGGAGCTTTTGAAGATCTCTGCCCTTTGAGGAGTACACAGGGCTGCCTCTGTGGGTGCTCGCAATCAGTTGCTGAGTGCCATGCATGCACTTTGGGGTCAGAGGCATTAGACTGAGCAGCTTCACCTGCAGGCAGAGTCCAGGCTTCTTGAGAACAGCAGGGGAGAGCACCCTTAGCGCTGCCGTCTGCATCTTCTTGCCACTAATCAAAGAAGGAACAAGAGGGCTTAGAAAAAGAGCAGATTTGACAGCATCACCCTGGCGCTTTCCAGATTACATCCTGCAACGGGGTCATGACACACTGTTTCCACACTTCCTGTGTTGTGACACCGCAGTCCCTACACCGGACCGCAGGGTGCCATCCACATTTCCAATGCCTTGTTTTGAATTTAATCACTGAGATATAGAGCCAGGACGTTGTATCTCCAGCGTTTAAAAAGTTGCTGTTTTTTCAGGTTGTTCGTTTCCACAAGATTGTTCCCCCTACTGTTTACGTCTCGAATGTGACTTGCCTGAATGGAGGCATTTTGCTGCTGTTGAGCAGCTAGTCTGGAAAGCGCCCCTGTAAAGCTCCCTGGAGTGACAATAGAGATGCCCAAAACTGAATGCACCTGCAATGTCGAAGGACATCCATGCAATGTAGCAAGGCATTGCTGAGGTATACTTAGTACCCTTACAATCTGGAATGGTACATGAATTCAGGGTTGCCAGCTTTTTTTACTAGCTCTTGCTTCTGTGCCTTTAACAACATCTTTGCCTGCAGACACATTACTAAATGAGTAGGCGGATGATCTCCATATTGTGGAACACTTTGCCTGCTAATTTCTGCACATCAAACTCCTGATAAAGACACAAGAGCAGGTCAGAGCTTCAGTCAGCTGGCAATTCCAGGCATGACCTCTCACTGACACCACTCCTGACACTGAAGAGAAACCAGCACAATGGTTTCGCCTCCGTGCTCAGCCTCTAGGTATGCAACAGCACCTGAAGGAAGGTAATGAGTGCTCCATGGGTGGCCCTTTCATTGCACTGTTCACCCAGCTGGGAAAGGAGGGTCTCGGATTTTCTTTCTGAAATCTCACCCACAAAAGGATAGATATATCCACTGTTGATATATCATGGTTCTCTGCACACTTTCGCTCGGTCCCCCCATCCCCGCACGATGCCATGCCAGACTCTGTTCACTTTTCTGTCCCACTGCTTTGTGTTTTTCTGCAGTCTTCTGATTCACACAGAAGTTCCCAAACTGGTCATTTCCACCTCCGTGCTAAAGCCACTGACGGAATTGCTGGGCCTGCTTTATTGTGCTAGCTCTCTTCTGGCAAGCGATCACAGAGAGCTTCTGTGCTCATTCCCCATCATCACTGCTGTTCCCAGAGGCTGGAAGGTCTAGGCGCTTGTTGCTAGGCCAGTCTGGAGTCTTCTGTGATGAGTCTCTCATCTACCTGCAATGTGGGTCACGCTCTGCTATACACGGATATGTGACAGACATATAAAAACAACCCACAGATTTGTGCTTCTCCTGCCAACACAACCCTAGATGCACTGTGACATTTAGTTTCAAGGGAACTCTCTCCTCAAGACCAGTGTGTTGATTTTCACTTACCTGGGCTCTTACACTTTCTGTTTCTTCATCCCTCATACTAACTCTTTGAGGTTGTTCACATGACCGGGCAGACAGGGTGGTGGGCAGGGGGAAGGCTGGTCAAACTCACCGTGCCAGGCCCGACCTTAGGGCAGGGTGACCAGGATGGTAGCCCCGGCCCTCGCATTTGGAGGGGCCCGACTGTGCCAGTGAGTGGCAGGCAGCCTCGCAGACTGCTCACGCACTCAGCTCCTGGCGGCAGTGCATGTGGTGGCCGCTGCGGCTGCCCGCCACCAGCATGTGTGCTTGCCTGGGGGAGGGGGAAAGCAAGCCCCGCACCCCCTGCACCTGGGGTCGCGTGCTCTGTTTGAGAGCAAATACCAGCAGCACTGAATACACGGCAGTGGCTGGCATTCGCTCTGAAATGGGGCACACGGCACGTTTCAGAGTGAGGCCACACCCCCTGATGCCTCTGACATCTGACGCTGCTGACGTCAGATGCAGGGGGCAGGCCCCTTCACCCCGAGCCCCCCAAGGGACAGCGCTGCACCTTGCCCACCAGACGATGGTTGCAAAGTTGCTGGGAGCACAGCACATGCTCCCACACAATCTGTGCCGCATGCATGCAGTGTGGAACTCCGGAGGCTGGGATGATGCATCCGGCCTCTGAGAAGTCCCACAATGCACCACTCCATACATGTGATACCTTGGGGGACTCCCCCAGGAGACAGGTGCTCTTGGCGCCCTTCTCTGTGTCTGCTGGAGCTAAACATAGCCCAGTGAACACATGATCCTGGAGCCCGGATTAAGGCCTTGTTCAAGCCCTTAACCTTGGCTAAGAGCCAGGCTACAAAGTGGGGCTAGGCGGTGCTGCCCCGCTGGGATTCAAAAATGTTGATCAAGACTAACCAAGTTGAGAAACCAGGGAGTTGATTATTCAAGGCGCAGAAGTCCCCTAACCATGACAAAGCCTTGCCCCAGGATTTCTTTAATCTGTATGAGTGTTAAGTAGTTTGACAAGATGGAAGCTCCCAAAATAATGAATGGTCCACAGCATGAAGAACAGAGAGGGTTGGTTTGTAAGGCAGGCCTTGGCAACTTTTCTTTGGATCTAGGAGCCAGCCCAAAAACTTGACAAAATTATCGGACTTAGTGGCAGACACTGTGGAGCAGGAGGGTAAATTATCTTTATCCCCTTTACAAGTAACAAGCCTGGGGCGAATAAAGATTTTATGAAATAACTCTACCTCTGAATATCCTAATTTAGGCACCATGGTTCCATTTCTAGACACGATGGCTCCTTGGTGCCTGGGATTTGTCAAGCCCCATGGAAATCCAATGAGCTTAAAGCCATAAATAGTATTTCATTCAGCATCCGGAGCCTGTATCCAAACAAATATGAATACATGGGCTATACTACATGTGATATGCATTACATGTAGCTCTTTACACCACATGCTTTTCTTTTACACATGCGACTATGGAGGCTGCAGTCTGGAGCAGACAATTGGTGTAGTGAGGAAAGGCTTCTTAACCTTTTCTTCTCTTGTTTGTGTTGTTGAGTAAAAAATCATTCTTATTCCCATCTGCTTTTCTTCACAAGGGAAAAATATACACAAAAAGATACTGCCTGCCTATTTTAAATGGTTCTCTGAAACGAAGATGTCTTGAAAGCAGCTGCTTTTCAGCTGAGATCCTTAGGATGTATCCACACTTCCTATCTCCTAAACTTCTGTCTTGTTTCATGCTTTAGAGCCCAACAAGAAATGCCAGATGCAGCCCATGGAAATAAAATATGAAGGCCACATTCACCTTAGAGATAACCGAAGGTTCGATTTGGAGTTTGGCTAACTATGGTTTAAGCTAAATCCAGTTACTGAGTTCATATGTAACATGGAATTGTGGTACAGTTAGAATCAAAGCAAACATCTTCCATTTCTTCCTTTCATGTATGAAAGGTGGAGGAGAGGCAGGGGGGGTTGAACCGGAAACCATAGTATTCTGTTACACTGAAATGGGGCCATTGGGCTTTTCATACCAACACTGTACTCACCTATGCAGGGATGTAGCAATAAGTGAGATGGGGTACAGAAGCACCAGGGCACTGCTGTCCTGCCATGGCCCACGGGGCACTAACCGCCTCCCCTGTACCATTACCCCTGCCCTGGGCAACCCACAGCCACAATCCCAGAGCTGTCCCAATCAGTGTTCCCTCTAACAGGTATTCCCAGATGTTCTTGACTACAACTCCCAGCATCCCCAGCTGCAATAGCCTTTGCCTGGGGATTATGGGAGTTGTAGTCAACTGGTCGCCATGCTAGTGAGAACAGGTGGCCCTTTTAAGTCAGGCCTGTTTATTTATTTATTTATTTATTTATTTGATTTCTATACCGCCCTTCCAAAAATGGCTCAGGGTGGTTTACACAGAGAAATAATAAATAAATCAGATGGATCCCTGTCCCCAAAGGGCTCACAATCTAAAAGAAAGACAGAAGATAGACACCAGCAACAGTCACTGGAGATACTGTGCTGGGGGTGGATAGGGCCAGTTATTCTCCCTCTGCTAAATAAAGAGAATCACCACTTTAATAGGTGCCTCTTTGCTAAGTTAGCAGGGGTTCTCACTGGCATCTGAGCAGCCTCACCCTACTAAGCCAGCACAGTCCCATCTGCTCAGTGACATCATTAGGCCGCTCTGGTGCAAAACAGATGCAGCAAAGGTGGCTGGATGGGCAGTGAAGGCTGCCAGTCAGGGGGCCAGCCTGGTGGAGATGATGATGATGATGATGATGATGATGATGATGATGATGAAGATGATGGGTGGTTGGGGCACTCATCCTTAATTTGCCCCCAGGGCCATCACCAACCTCCCTACACCCCTCCACCTGTGGGTGGACCATAGCACCACAGCAGTACACTAACTGGCATTCTCTATACCTTTAAGATCAGCATATAGGTGCTTATATGCCAATCCCAGAAGCCTCCGAGCCAAGACTGGTGAGCTGGCGTGCTTGGTTGCTAATGAAAACATAGATATAGTGGGCATAACGAAAGCATGGTGTAACAGTGAGAACCAGAGGGACACGGTTATTCCTGGATACAAACTCTATTGAAAGAGGGGCGATTTGGGAATGGAGTAGCACTGTATATTAAAGAAGGGATAGAATCTTACAAGCTGTCATACCTAGAAAGACTGGAGTCCTCCACAGAAACTCTGTGGGTGATAATACAATGCCTGAAAAGAAATGTGCTACTAGGGATGTGCTATCACCCTCCTGATCAAAACACTGACAGTGACTGGGAGTTGCAGAAGGAAATCAGGGAGGCATCAAAGAGAGACAGAGCATGAATCTGATTGCCAAGAAATTTAGGACCGACAAAAAGGGAAGTACTTTTTCACACAATGTATAATCAACCTATGGAATTCTCTGCCACAAGATGTGGACAGCCAAAGGCCTGGATAGCTTTAAGAGAGGTTGAGATAAATTCATGGAGGACGGGTCTAGCAATGGCTGCTAGTCTGAGCCTAGGGCTATAGGCTACCTCCAGCCTCAGAGGCAAGATGCTTCTAAAGATCCTAGTTGCAGGGGAGCCACAGCAGGAGAGAGGGCTTGCCCTCACCTCTTGCCTGAGGGCTTCCCAGAGGCATCTGTGTCAAACAGGATGCCAGTTTCACTGTGTTTTCATTGTGTGAGACAGGATGCTGGACTAGATGGGCCTTGGGCCTGATCCAGCAGGGCTTTTCTTCTTATGAGGATGGGTCAGCAATCAGAGCGGGCTGTGCATAAGGATCTTTTGGTTTCTGGATCTTGGGTATGCATTTCAAAACCCCTGGTTAAAAACTCCCTTGGGAAACCACACTTGTGCGGTTTAATGTGGATTCTGTGCTACAAAGTGTTCATACACAGCATATGTACAGTTCTGCGTTTAGGTGGGGCAGAAACAAAACAAAGCCAGGGAGGGTCCTGATAAGTGTTAGCATCTGAACTTAGCTCTCAGTCTGGCGAGTATAATAATGGGGGGTGGGTTGTGGACAGCACTCCACAGAGCAGCTGTAACTCTGGCATGGGCCATCAGCTGCAAGGATCTATTAAGGGAAGATCAGGATGGCAGCTGAAGAATGTGCTGCAGACCTCAATTACATTATTGCATGATGGAATTAGAGCGAAGCCAACAGCAGTGATCCACATTAAAGAAAGCCATTTGTTACGGTTCTGCAGCCCAGGCTGAGTTACAGGGTCAAGATGAGTAGGCGAGAAGAACAGTGTAGGTGATTAATTATAACAGTCCTCTGGTATTCTGTAGTACTTCTTTGAGAGGCTCAAATGTGTGTATGCATTGTAATAATGTACGTCCCCTTTGGAGTCAGCCACCTGAACATTCCTAAAAAACCATCTTGAAATCATTTATTTAACATATTTATATATATGCCCAAAACTCATGTCTCTGGGTGGTTTTACAATAAAATAAGTTGCATGCAACTATGTTTAAATCATCACATGATCATTGTGCACACATGTCTTTTTCTGCATGTAGAAGAAGCAGAGAAATGTGTATTATCATGCATGACAATCTATGCCTGGATTGCACAAGATAGACAAAATCCAGCCTAAGTTAAGTATTTTTGTTTCCCATTCATGGCAATGAGACTGTCATGCAAATGCTTAACTCTCTCCCACTGGAATCAATGGGACTTAATCATGCTTACATTTGAATGAATCGTGGCCTAATTGCCTTCATTTTCTGGGGACGCATTTTGTAACAGCTGGAGTGGTCCAGAAAAGAAGACAATGGGACACTATAGACTAGTTCAGACAATCATTAAGTGGATAGGACAAGTGTCCTACCCAAGTCTGAGAGCTGTGCACACTCCCATTTTGTGACTGTGTGCTAGTAAAAAGCAAAGTAGGAGGTGGGGAAAGTGATTGTGTGTGAGGCTCCCATTGGGTAGGAGGGCTTTCCCTGCTACTTCAGCAGAGGTGCACCTAGGTAATTTTGGAGGCTGGACCTAAAGGCCTTTGGAGGGGCCCCCTCCCCTGCAAATTAAGCATAATTGTGCTCCACCGGTTGACCACCTGGGACAGACTAAAAAGTATTTGAGGACCCCCAGGGGTTGTGGAGGCCTTGGACTTTGGCCCAGAAGTCCAGGGGTGCATCTGCTGGGTAGAGAGGGGCCCTCTGCCCTCCTACTTAGCAGGAGTATCACACACAACCACTTCCCCCACCTCCTACTTTGCTTTTTACTCGCACATGATTTCAAATGGGGAGCATGCACAGCTTCAAAACTTGGGTGGATCCAATTAATGATAATGTGAACTAGACTTATACATTTCTGAAAAAATATGATAGCTGTTACATAAATAAAGGGTGTGTGTGTGTGTGTGTGTGTGTGTGTTTTAAAGGGGAAGGAATTAAGAAGCATCCTATTACACATCCAATTTTTCCTGCAGGGATGTAGGAAGAAAACTAAGTGTCACAGTAGGCGATGGCCATTTGATCCAAGGAGTTTCCATCTTGGCATCCTAATTTCTATTCAGATCTGACTGTGACCACCTATAAATGCAACCCAAAGGATTGAGGGAGGTGTGACTATCAAGCGATCCTTAAAGTACAGGTTTTGCCACAATTATATCTCAGTTATTTAATAACCAGGCTGATAGCTATATTGGGCAATCACCAAAAGAATAGGAGCGACCCCAAAAAAACTATTTTGTAGGCTAATGAAGGATCTTTCCACTGGGTCCTACTTTAGTTTACAGGTAAATTTATTCTCTTAATTCTGGCTTATTGGGGGGGGGTATATAACAGTATAGAAAAAATATATAAGGAACAGGCACAGCTCTACATTTCTTATTCCAATAATAGCCATTTTACCCAATCTCCTTTATTGATCATGTTTCTTCTTTTTTATTAATCATCGTTAGTTGTCTATGGCAGCATTTCCCCATAATTTCACAAGCCATGCCTAAGGTTTGGGAACTAATTATTATTTCCAGTCAAGAAACTTTTTGGCAATAATGAATATAGATACCATGAAAATTAACAGGGGGCAGAATGGGGAAAAGCAATTCATCTCTATGAATGGAACACACAGAAAGGTTCATTGGCCCGGCCCCACACACACCTTGTTAATTCACTGTAACCTTATTTACACATTATTCTCAACACATGCACAAGCTGTGTACAGTGTGCACATGTACAGATCTGTATGCATGTGCAATTATTATGTTCACAGCATGTACAGTCCTACACTTCCTATCTGTACCTTGCATTTAAAGAAGACTGTACCCAAATCCATTTTTAAAATGAATGCAAGTACAGTCATTCACGCAAAAGTATGTGCATGTGTACAGCCACCTGTATGCACATACAATTTTATTTATTTATTTATTTTAATTTATTTATTTTACATTTATATCCCGCTCTTCCTCCAAGGAGCCCAGAGTGCTGTACTACATACTTAGATTTCTCCTCCCAACAACCCCCCTGTGAAGTAGGTTGGGCTGAGAGAGAAGTGACTGGCCCAGAGTCACCCAGCTAGTATCATGGCTGAATGGGGATTTGAACTCAGGTCTCCCCAGTCCTAGTCCAGCACTTTAACCACTACACCACACTGGCTCTCTTCAGACAATGTAATGTCTGAATACGGCTGGAGTGACAAGTGAGGCAAAAGTGCTACTGCCAATCTCCACAAGTGAGAGATGGGTTTGCTGTGCAAGTTCCAGAGTTGGCTCGTTTCCCCCCATTATCCCACTGCAGTGATGGCCTGGTCATCTACAGGCTCCCTATCAATGTCCAGAGCCACAACAATTGTAGTTTAATTGTCCAACATGTACCAAGCAGCTGCAACAGAATCAACATATGGCCCATCAAGTGACAGCTGCCATCGCGGTTACAGTGGCACTTACCACTTCAGACAAATGCCATTGTATTTGTACCCATGAAGAGGGTGGGGGAGGGGGAGTGATGTGCTGAGGTGGGACTTCCAGAGCACTTAGGGATGCTTGTAATTGCATACAGCATCTTTTAACAATAATGCTGAATAGGGCTGAGTATTTTTAACAAGTAGAATATTAGGCAAAACGGTTATGGTGGTGGTGGTGGTACCATCGAGTCAGTGTCGACTCCTGGCAACCGCAGAGCCATGTGGTTGTCTTTGGTAGAATACAGGAGGGGTTCACCATTGCCTTCTCCTTCACAGTATGAGATGATGCCTTTCAGCACCTCCCTATATTGCTGCTGCCTGATATAGGTGTTTCCCTGTCAGAATAGCCCAGAACCTCCTCTCATGTGCTGTGAATTTGATTTGTATCAAACTGTTCAACACATGAGTTTTAAAGGAGTGCTGCTTGCTCACCATTATGAACCAAGATGGTGGATGGGGGGAAATACCCCCTTCAGGATCCTCTAGGACCCTTTCCTATGTGCTGTAAATTTAGTTTGTATTGGATTGTAAACATGTAAGTTATGGGGGGGGGCACATATATGGACACACAGAGAGACACATACACACACAGTGATCGCATAATTCTTCTTCTCTCTGGAAAATAAGCTAACAATTGGTCTAGGAGGGTCAGCATTGCTGCTCCAGATTTCTGGAAGTCAAATAGCAACTACATGCTGAATTGGCAAAGCAGTTAATATAAGACGTGTGCATGTCTCAATCAGTGCCAAATCCCAGAAGGGCTGAACAAGAATATTGTGTGTGATTGAAAAAGAAAAGCTGTGTGTGTAGGTTTAAGTTTAGAGCAAGCCCAGTTTAGTTGTATCAGCACCTTGGAGACCAGAGAGAACATAATGCCAGGGTACTACTGAAGATTGTAGGCACTGGGGGAAAGCTTTGTGCTTCCTATACTTGAGCTGAACCATGTTTGGTTCACTACAAATCCTGAAGCTAAAGATGGGTCTAGTCCTGAGCAATGACTGGATTGGACGCTGCCTGGGACTGAGAAACAAGTAAACCATACAATTTCATTAGATTATGTTGTTACCCTTTGATAATAGATTAGATTAGATTAGATTAGATTAGATAAGATTAGATTAGAGTAGATTCTGAAACATGTAGATATGTCATAAATCTGAAACCACATATGCAAGTAGTATCATCTCTGTATTCCTTAAAAGGGCCAAACTAATTTGATTTGAACGAATGTGGTAGTGTTCAAAAAGCCCATCATATGTAGGCAATATTTAGACAGTTTAATTTAGCAAACACGGGTCATTGATTTCAGAATTACTATTTTAGAGTCTCCTCCCTTAACACCCAGCAGCCTTGCCCAGGTTGTCCAATGCCTCAATTATGTCACAGCAGTTAGGCCAATAGCAACCAAAAGGACTGTGACGCTTCCACTGGCGAGGCCCACTGTGACCAGAGAAGATCTGAATCACTGCTGGACAGCACTCATAGGCTGGTATGCTGACAACATGCTCTTGGATACATAATTGGCAAGCTTTTTACCATAATCATGAAATCTAAGCACTACTCTGATAGCACTGTAACAGGATGCTGGTGAAAAGTCACGTGGCTGGGGGGAAAGATAGAAATATTTTTCCCTTCAAGGCAAGCAAGTGCTGAATACAAGCATGACCGAAAGGTTTTCTACACCTAAATACAGCTCAGGAGAAATATAGGCATATGAGTCATATGTATACTTTTATTTGAATTAAGAAGATTGATCACAAGGTTGCACTGAGCGGCAAGCCAAAGCCCAGCTCCAGCCTGTTAAGTCTCTCTCCGACATGCAAGCTACAGATGCTGCAGAGGATTATAAATCAGAAACTCCTTTGGTGCTTTCCAAGGAATGAGGAGAGGGAGGCAGTTTTGCCTGCTGCTGTCTTCAGGGCACCTGCTGTTTGTATCATTTCTAACTAGCTTCATGGGAGGAGAGAGTGGGCGGTTCTTGTTCTTGCAGTAATCCATGTTTCCCAACAGGAGAGAGAGACAAGTGCAGAGACTGTCTTCAAAGCCGTATGAAAGATAAACAAACAGCCCACTGCCTTTCCCTTCTTGCTGGGGAGAGCACTCCCTGCACTAAGCAACCTGCGATACAAGGGGAAAGGAGCTTTATAGGCAGAGGGATTGCAAATGGGGATCCTGTGGGCAACTCACTCTAGAGCCATATTAATTGGCAAGGTTATAGCTCCATCCCTCTCCAATCCTGCTGCCACACTCCACACTTGCAAGCCAAAGCAGAATGATACAACGGCCCCCGTGGCCAGAGGGTGCCGTGCTCATTCACAGTCTCCCTGGCTGACTGTGTTGCTGTAAAGGTAAAGTGTGCCGTCAAGTCGATTTCGACTCCTGGTGACCACAGAGCCCTGTGGTTGTCTCTAGTAGAATACAGTGGGGGGTTACCATTGCCATCTCCCATGCAGTGTGTGTTGCTTTAGCTGGATAGAAACTTGAGACATGCAGTCTGGGATATATTTCTGCAGATAACCAGGGGGGAATTTCTATTAAGAATTTGTCAACAGGACGCAAGCTTTGGTATACGCAATGCAGGAGCTGATACTTGGTAGGTAGCAGGGCTTAATGTATCAAACAAGAGCCAGGCTTAGTTCTCCCCTTGGGTTAAGTTTCCCTTTAAGTAGCTCAACCAAGCGGTCAGCTCGTGGGGAGCCACAACTCCAGAGTCTCTGAGCAACGCACTCAAGAGGTGAGATTGTTCTGTCTAAAAGATTACTTTATTACTCTGCAGGAACCAAGGCGGGGGAGGGGAGCAGGTAGGCATTAGGGAAATAAAGCCAAAGTCATTTCTAACTTCTTTGCTCTCCCCTCCTTCTTAAGTTATGTCAGGGGTTCACAACCTGTGGTACTCCAGATGTTGATGAACTGCAACTGTGGCTGGGGGTGATGGCAACATCTTCATCAACATCTGGACTCTGGAGTACCACAGGTTGGTACTGTGTTATGTGATCGCACTACTCCTAGGCAGCAGAGCAAAGCTAAGATGACTATTATAGTACTGGTTATAAGATTATAAGAATAGCCCTGCTGGATCAGACGAAAGGGCCTGCATCCTCTCTAACATCCAGTTTCCTCTACTGGCCAGCCATATTCCTCTGGGAAGCCCTCAAGCATGGTTTGAAGGTCGTAGCACTTTCCCATTTTCGCTTCCTAGCAACTGGTACTCAGCGGCATAATGCCTCTGAACATGGAGGCTCCACAGAACCCTGGCTAATTGCCATTGATATAGCTATCATCCATAAATTTGTTTAACCTATCCTGCAGCACAGTTATGAAGATATGATGGGGAGGACCACCATGTGCACCATGGGATAGTTTTTCCTTGGAGGAAGGGCAAGACAAAAATGATGATAATGATAAGCAATCATAACAATCATATCTAAAAGATACACCGGAAGTACAGGCTCTCTTAAGATGTTCAGTTGCACATGTGGAGAAGGGTCGCAGCAATGTGCCAACTAACTACGCCCGTGTGCTGACACACTCCATGGCCACATCTCCATCTTCTTCCCCCTCCCCCATACACATAATGAGGGAACACTGGGAGGGGGGCACGAAGTTCTGGCTGGTGGTGCATATAAGCAGATGTCTTATAGCAAGTCAGATGATTTGTCCATCTAGTATTGTCAACACAGTCTGGCAGCAGCTCTCTGGGGTTTTTGTTTTTGTTTTTTGCTCTCCCAGGCCTACCAGGGTTTGAACATGGGACTTTCTGCATGCAGAGCAAATGCTCCTCCACTAAACTACGGCCCCAGATTGAAGACGGCTAAGGAGGCATCACATGGTAAGGTCACATGCACACACGTCCTCATCACATGTGGTTGTGCCCGTAAAATACGTATTGTCCACACTGGCCCAGGGAGAGTCCGAAACACAGGAAGCAACTCTCCCTGTGTTTAGCACGTGCCTCTGTAGAGAAACACTGGCTGATATCCAGTGACTTAATAGTACTACTAGTAGTACTCATTTGAATGCTTGAAGATGGCTAAGGAGGCAGCCCAAAGCAATAAAGGTTTTCAGGCAAAGCTTCCAGAGGTAGGAGGAGGTAAGCAGGAAAGAGACTGTGTCAGGAGTGAGAGAAGAGGCCTCTGGAGCAAGAAATCTGATTGTCGCTGCCTCCCTTTCCTCCCCAGCTTCTCCCCTTCAGCCCCCAAAGGCTTGTCAAGGCTGAGATGTTGCTTTCTTCCTGCCATGTCAGCCTATTAACCTTGCCTCAGGCTGAAGGCAAGCTCTGCAGCAGGAATTCTCCAGGGCTCACCATCAAGGGCACCCTGGCCTCAGCAGCTTTCCCTGCCACGACAGGAGAACTGTTCAGCTTTCTCTTTCCACTTGAAGAAGTCGCAGAGGTCAGCTCAGAGGGGATTTGTGTTTTTTTGCTGCATCTTCACTTTGCTGCTTTGTCCCTTTGGGGTGGCCAAGCCCCTTCCTATATTATGTGATATGCATTATATAATATATTTAGAAAAAGCAGTTGTGGAGGGCCCTGATCCAGATTGGGACCACAGTGGGGGTGGGCTGCATGTGTCTATATATGGAGCTCTTCTTAGGATCGATAAGAAGACCTCCAGGGCGGTATGTGGAGAAGGCGGATTTCGCCTGCCTTCCCCACAGATGATCTCCTGTTCTTCTTTGGGTGGGCGCTCACCTGACCGCTCCGGGGGCCGGGACGCCGTGCCGCGCGTCGAACTGCCCCACCCCCAGGAGTTGCAATAATGCACCGCATGAGTGTGCAATGCATTACTGGGACCCCCCCCCCAAGTGTGCTTGCAGCCACGGCTGACACACAAGTTAAGGGAGTGCTTGCTCCCTTGAGGAGGAGGCTACTTAGCAGGAGGCTACTTAGGCGAGTTTGCCGCTGTGTAGCCACTGAGATCTGATGCGATCCCGGTGGTTCACACGAGCGGGCAAAACTGGGCTGGGCTCCCTCAGTCCAGTGTTGCACACTCGTGAGAATAGCTTCTATGTTTGCAATCAGGGCAAACAGCAACTGGTGGGGGAGGAATTTCCAACAGGGAAAACACAGTCACCATCTTTGGTGAGAATCACAGTCCCAGTCCAGATGAGGGCTCTCCCAAGCTACTTTGTGCAAAGGAGAAAGACAGCAGGAGCTCCAGATACAGAATTCCCATGTCCCGCCCAGTTTGGCCCAAAGACTAAGCACACATCACTGCATTTCCTGCCATACAGCCCTTGTTACCTGACCTCTCGCTTCCTTTCCCTCCACCGTCCTGTCACTATCAACATTTTGATGGTCAGTTCCTTCAGATATACTCCTTCATCCTCTTTTTGTTGATGTTACTTTGTAGAATACCATGTTCTGTGATGGCTTTATATAAATAATAACTTCCCTACTGGGGCAGAGTTATGTTACTACATCCTGAACAGTTATACAGCTCAGTACTTCCACTCCCACCTATGCAGAACTGGCATGGAGATGAAAGTGGCCAGCCCACTGTTCTAGCAGAGCAGGCTAGGTTTTGATTTCTCTGCTGGCCAAAGCCCGGCAGATGTACAGTAGATAGTGTGTGTCTTTGTAAGGAGGGGGTCAGGCATTTGGACTCTGTTGGTTTGTTTTGCAGGCACTGATAATGTTCCGCCTGCCACAGCCTCTTTAATTAACAGCTCAGAGGATGTGGGGTGAGGGAGAGGCGTAATGAGCACTCCGTTTGCATATCAAAAGGCAGCATCATTAATATCCCAGCACTTGCTGGAGCTATGAAGATGCAAGAGGGTCATAAGCAGAAATGTGTGTGGCTCAGATTGGCAGCCTGGAGGCAGGGGAGCACACGGCATAGCCAGGGGAGCAGGAAGCAAGGGCCCCGTGTTTATATCTGTGTCAGAACCCCACAATAACAGGGACATGAGACCTTTTATTCAGCCAACAGACTGAGGGACTTGTGCATTCTTTATCAGGCACTGGTGTTCTTAATGACATTTAAAGAAGAGATCTTGTCAATATTGGGTGCTCTTAGCGGCAGCATTCCCACCTTCAGTTTATTCAGGGGCGTAGCTAGGGGAGAGGGGGCCCACGTTCACCCCTCTGAGTGAGGGAGATAATGAATAGGGAGGGTGGAGCTGAGCTTGGGGGCCCGGGTTCTTTGAACCCATCTGCTCATTTATAACTATGCCCCTGAGTTTATTCATTATACTGATATCCTGCCTTTCTTCTATGGTGGAGCTCAAGATTCCCAGTAAGTCATCCAGGCACGCTTAGATCTGCTTGGCTTCAACAAGGCTGCTGCATCAAATACCCTCAAAGCATGACTTAAGACCTGTGGCCATTTCAGTGCTGTCATGATAGCCCTCTGCCCCATGGCAGGATGTCTCTCAAATCAAACCCTTTATTATAGCCATAGGCCAATACACCAACATTCAATACTCTATAGTACATACACACAAACTACAAGCATCTACAGTTAGTCTCTTGATGAACTTTACACACAACAACACAAAACTTTGCAACATTGTAACACCTACGTGTCTATCTGAAAGGAGTCAAGAAATATAGAATGCTGTGTGTGTGTCACAGGGGGTGTATATGTGTGTGTAGTGGGATGGTGCTTAACTTCCAGTGGCTGTGGTCGGGTTCCAAAATTACCTAGGTGCACCTTTGGGTGCGGGGGGGGCAGGGTGAGTGACAGCACTGGGCAGGACTTCCTCCATGCTTCCAGTGCTACAAGCCGCGTTCATGATTACATCGATAATGTCTAAAGAGGGCACAGGCCAACCCAGTCCTGACTCAGTTCTCAGCCCATTGCAGACCCTTAAGCCTACTAGCAATCATAGTTATTTGCAAGGTAGATGACATAGTTTGGACACATATCCAGCGTGCAAACTACCCGTGGCATAGTGTGGTCCAGCTAAGTACAGATTATTTGTGCTAGAGATTGCAGTTGAATGGCTTTTTCTTCAGGGATTGAATAGCCATTCAGCACATCCATTCCCTGCAGTCTATACAACCACGAGTCTTCAGTCACCATTAGTCCCACACTAATGTGTCTGCACGGCACATGAACCACAGCCAATGAGGCTACTGTTGACTGTCCTTTGAGCACACTCCAAGATGCAATGTTGGAACAAGGATTTCCTGTACTCAGTTGTACCTTCTTTGGGACACAGGGGGATTTGATTGATTGATTGATTGATAAATTTGTATACCGCCTTTAATTAAAACAATCTCAGGGTGGTTCACAAAGAAAAATTAATACAGATTTTCTCAGAGTTTTCATGTGATACTAAATCGCAGCACTAGAAGCAAGAAAAACTCCAACACAGACAAATTTCCAATGAAGGCACAGAATTAGAATGAAGAAGGAAAAAACAGATTGTGTTCATTAGCATTCCTGCCTTAACATTAAAGTCACAGTGACCCAGCTCTAAAATTGATGTGAGGATAAATGAAAAAAGGATTCCTCATCCCATCATGAGTAGGCCTACAAAAGAGCAGCACTGAATATGCTCTAATTTTGATATTCACGTCAGAATTAGCATATTCAATGCAGCCAGATCACACACACACACACACCCCACCAAAAGTGAATTCTCCAAACATTTGTATGGTTTTTATGTTGCTCAGTGTCGTCTTGTTGCTCTGACTGCTGCGTGCCATTCTTCTTCTTTACCCTCACTGTCCTTGGCCTTATTTGCCACACTGCCTTTTAATTCAGTCTGTGAGAATCCATGTGATGTTGTTTACAGGTGTCTGTGGCATCATTGCCATAGATGTGGTGTTACGATGATATCAACAAGAATCACATGGTCTCCACTGCCAACTGGATTAAGCAGCACTAAGGACAGAGGAGGCTGAGGATGGTGAAGAATAAGAAAGAGGATGCTAATGAGGAAAACAGCACTGCCACTGAAACAATGTAAATATGTTTGCAGTGAGTCACAAACTGCCAAAAATGAGAGGCACTTCTTGACACTCATGAAAATGAACACAAAATGAGGCAAGTAGTTTCAGCTCAGATTCATTAAACTCTTGTTTTCAAAGCATTCTGAAGTTTTGTGACACTGCTGTATGTTCCCTTATGCAAACTGAGGCCATGCCCATCCTCTTTCTATTCCAAAAGATGGAACCCATGAGCAGATTGGAGGGCTTTTGGCACGTGAGCAGGTATGCAGCAACTGGTCAATCTAGGTGTGATGTGAGAATCCCATGATGGGAACTCCCGATATCTTTTTCAAAAAGCAGTCACAGAGGAGGGCAATTTGGATCAAGGCCATAGCCCAATGGGGGTCTATCCCATTTCTCCCACACTGATCCAAATTGCCCCAAAGCTGTTCTTAGCTGTGGCTTGTTGTGCCTATTTTCCTTTCCATGGCTAATAACAGCTTGGGGGGACCAATTTCATTTAGGGAGTCAATGCAGGTGCAGCAGGTTAAATTGTCCTCCCTTCCATGTCATAGCCCTGTTCAGGGGTGCCAACAAGATTTCCTGGGTCCAGTACACTGTACGTGAATTGCCCCCACCCCAATCTACTGGTAAGAACTGCTGCTTGGCAAGGGTTCTTACTATTATTACAGTTTGCAGTTCTTCTGTACCTGACTGCACAGCTATTCCGCCTCCCTTCCAGTCTCACATGCAGACAGAAATGGCACAGAGGCTGGGAGGCAGCCCGATTCTATGCACATTTACACAAGGATAAGTCCTATTAATTTCAGTGGGATTACTCTCATGCATGTATGCATCGAGATGCAGTCTCCTTTTCTTGTGCTGCCCTTGCTTGAGCCCCCTGATAGCTTGGAGACCTGGAACAGCAGGCTCTGGCCCTGATCCAAACTGGGGGACTCAGCAACTACTTCTTGAAAAAGACCATCAGAAATTCCAGGTTCGGGGCCATAGCAAAGTTGGAGTGGACCCTGGGAAAGGATTTGCTGGTCCCCCTCCCGCCACCGCTTTTGCCAGGCAATGGCAGCAGGTAGTGCCCAACAGGATACAAGTACTTCTGGCTACCTCAGTGACTGGCTACCTCTGTGCCAGCCACTCTTCAGTAGAGCTGGTGCAGCCTGATGACATCATCACTGTGCTGGTGCTAGAAGAACAGGCCCTGCCGGGAGTGAGCCAGCATGGCTTCCGCAAAGGTAAATCTTGCCTCACAAACCTTTTGGAGTTCTTTGAGAGTGTCAACGAGTGTGTGGATCAAGGTGATCCAGTTGACATAGTCTATCTGGACTTCCAAAAAGCTTTTGACAAAGTTCCTCATCAAAGACTCCTAAGGAAACTTAGCGGTCATGGGATAAAGGGACAAGTACATGTGTGGGTTGCTAACTGTTTGAAAGACAGGAAACAGAGGGTAGGTATAAATGGAGAGTTTTCACAATGGAGGGAAGTAAGAAGTGGGGTCCCCCAGGAATCTGTACTGGGACCGGTGCTTTTTAATTTATTCATAAATGATCTAGAAGCAGGGGTAAGCAGCGATGTGGCCATATTTGCAGATGATACCAAACTCTTCCGGGTAGTGAAATCCCAAACGGATTGTGAGCAGCTCCAAAAGGATCTCTCCAAACTGGGGGAGTGGGCGACAAAATGGCAAATGCGGTTCAATGTTAGCAAGTGTAAAGTGATGCACACTGGGACAAAAAAACCCAACTTCAAGTATACGCTGATGGGATCCGAGCTGTCGGTGACGGACCAGGAGAGGGATCTTGGGGTTGTGGTGGACAGCTCGTTGAAAGTGTTGACTCAATGTGTGGCAGCTGTGAAAAAATCAAATTCCATGCTAGGGATCATTAGAAAGGGGATTAAAAACAAAATGGCTAACATTATAATGCCCTTATACAAAACTATGGTGCGACCACACTTGGAGTACTGCGTACAATTCTGGTCACCACATCTTAAAAAGGACATTGTTGAACTGGAGAAGGTAAAGAAAAGGGCAACCAAGATGATCAGGGGCCTAGAGCACCTTTCTTATGAGGCAAGACTACAACACCTGGGGCTTTTTAGTTTAGAAAAAAGACGTCTGCGGGGAGACATGATAGAGGTCTATAAAATCATGCATGGCATGGAGAAAGTGGAGAGAGAGAGATTCTTTTCCCTCTCACACAACACTAGAACCAGGGGTCACTCCATGAAATTGATTGCCAGGAGGTCTAGGACCAACAAACAGATGTACTTTTTCACACAATGCGTGATCCACTTGTGGAACTCTCTGCCACAGGATGTGGTGACAGCCAACAACCTGGATGGCTTTAAGAGGGGTTTGGATGACTTCATGTAGGAGAGGTCTATCAATGGCTACTAGTCAGAGGGCTGTGGGCCACCTCCAGCCTCAAGGGCAGGGTGCCTCTGAGTACCAGTTGCAGGGGAGTAATGGCAGGAGAGAGGGCATGCCCTCAACTCCTATCTGTGGCTTCCAGCAGCATCTGGTGGGCCACTGTGTGAAACAGGATGCTGGACTAGATGGGCCGTGGGCCTGATCCAGCAGGGCTGTTCTTATGTTCTTATGTTCTGGTGAGGCTGTGTCAGCTTGGTGAGACAGAGCTGCCCTGTCTCAGCAAGATCCCCGCAAAAACAGACCTGCCTTAAGGGAGCCACCTGTTCTCACTGGGATTGGAGCAGCTCTGCTCAGTGATGTCATCAGGCCACATTGGCTCAGTTGAAGAGCGGTTAGCACAGAGTTGGGGACGAGCACAGCCATCAAGGTGGCTGGAAGTGCTCGCATAACAACAGGTATTATGAAAGGGGGCAGCCGCTGCAAGAGTGCAAGATACACCACCGGGGGCGGGGGGCGGTGACCCTAGACACTGCTGGCCCCAGGACCTTCACTGCTCCCCTTGTCTGAGTGGTGGCTGTCCCTGCCCAGGTCGCATCTAGTTTGGCCCTCATTAGTTTTGGAAGGTGAAGTTGTGCTGATTAACTGCATGTTTGCCGCTGGCCTTCTTTGCTACCAATTGGATTAAATGGCAATGTGAGCAAATATAGCCAAGGACAGTAGGTCAGTCCACACACGATTGGGGATGAAGCAGATGATACATCCACCTACTCCTGCAGCCTGCATCAATTCTTTCCACACACTTTCCCGTGTTTCATGACTGCATGAGGAACTAGTTTGCCCAAACTATCCCCTCACACCAGAGCTTAATGCTGTATTTAAATTGTGTGTGAGGAAGGAGTTCAAATCTCTCTCTCTCTCTCTCTCTCTCTCTCTGTCACACACACACACACACACAGAGAGAGAGAGAGAGAGAGAGAGAGAGAGAGAGAGAGAGAGAGAGAGAGTTATTCCAAGTGGGAAAGCATGCCAGGAGAGGGAGCAGGATCCGGACATTCACATCCCTAGCAGAGGGGCTGGTTCAGACACATCACCGAAACTGGCCCTGTGAGAGCAATAAAGACAAATATCACAGAGAAGAAAAAGCAGCCAGGGGAACAAAACAATGTAAAACCACTTCAGAACTGTTCAAATATTTGGTGAGGTACTTTTATGATATAATTTATTTGGCAGTGTTGAATGTGCTAATTCTGAGGTGAATATCAACATTTGAGGAAAAATTGATGCTGTCCTTTTTATCGCCCGAAAGACTCAGGATGGGAGCACCAGTTCCCTCGTTCATTCATCCTCACATCAGCCTTGGAGCTGAGTCACTGCTACTCTGATGACAGCAAATTAAAAGCTTCTGTCGGTGTGTTTCCCTTGAAATTTAAGCCTGGAGTTATCAGATTGGGTGAACAGTGGAATGTTTGGTAATGTGTCCATCTTGCAGGAGATCACTGATCAGACTGTGCCTGCCTCCCACAAGGAGTTCACAGTGAAGCAGGGACTGTGCAGATTGCACCCCCTCCCTCCGTGCTACTGACACCATATGCTCTTGTAAAACATTTGCCCACAGAAGGCCTTGCAAATGCTACTGTCTACCCAGATGCAGCACAGAGGGATCAAATGTTCTTTTGGTTCCGTCTCCTTGTAAGGAGTCATTTGAAATACGGGCAACAGGTCCCTCACACACAAGGATGTTTTTGCCTGTTTTTAATTAAATATACGTTTTTCAAAAACAAAATCTGCTCAGACAGAGAGTCCTTGGCTGTTTGTACGGCAAGTCTGGCATAGTCACATTCCCCTGGCTACAGCCTAGGCATTCAAAATCTGCCAACAGGTGTGCCCGCTCAGAATGGAATCCAACCTTGGCCACAGGACCCAGCCAAGTCCTCCGTAGATTAAAGTTTATGGTGTCCTTCTGCAGCAGCTGGCTTTGTGCTGCTAAATCTGGTGATTAGGTTAAGCCCGAATCTTTGTCTTTGCCTCCTTTTAACAAGGATTCAGAGCCTAGGCAGATCGTCCCGAGTATCTCCTGCTCTTTTCTTGTGGTGACCATGGAGCAGCATTCCTTTTGCAACTTGTCTAGGGGGCAGCAGAAAACAAAGGCAGAAGTCTTTGTTCCTTCCTTCCTGTAAAGAAGAGGGGGGATATATCTGTGCCAGCTATCTGTGTAGGTAAGGTAAAGTCGGTGTGCCATGGAGTCGGTGTCGACTCCTGGAGACCACAGAGCCCTGTGGTTGTCTTTGGTAGACGACAGGAGGGGTTTACCATTGCCCTCTCCCATGCAGTATGAGATGATGCCTTTCAGCATCTTTCCTATATCACGGCTGCCCTATATAAGTGTTTCCCATAGTCTGCAAAACATACCAGCAGGGATTCAAACCAGCAACCTCTAGCTTGCTAGTCAAGTCATTTCCCCACTGCGCTATTAGGTGGATTCGCCAGATAGGTAATTAGATAGATCATTACAGTAGCTATCTAAGACTAGGTTTTTTCCAAGTTATTTGATGTTATAAATGGGGGGGGGTGTATCTAAGAGTCCTGTTCCTTTTGGATAAATGCAGGTGTAACCTATATTTAACTTATATTTTTAAAGAGGTTGTCTTAAAATCAGACTCATTTTCTATTTGGGTAAATACAAGAGATAGATGGACAGAGAGACACTGTAGGTATCTAACATATGCCTGAGTCCTAACACATGTTGACCATTCATGCCTAGGTGGCTGGAAATAGACCCAGAGGCCTCATACTGCTGCCTTATCCTTTTAACTGTGCTTTACATCGGGATTCTGCAAAAGCAGCCAAGTTCCGTGATGGTAATCCTTTGCAACAACTGGAAACATAGTTAACGTTAATGACTGGGGCAGGCAGCATTTTTTAAATGGTGCACTTGAATAGTGCCTGGTATTTTGTGCTATAGATCTTGATAAGGACATATAGCAATGCCCTGGCAAGGAAGCTTTTCACACGGGGCTTTTGAAGCCCTTTAATTAGCATCTCCTCCGGAAAGGAAGGGGTGCGTTCACATTAGGGATGTGCATGAATTGATTTTTTTAATTCAATTTTTTAATTCAGATTTGATTTGATTTGATTTTGCCCAAATTGAATCACCCCTGATTTGTTTTATGTCCAAATCTGTCCCCCTGAACAACCCCAGATTCTATTTGGATTTGATTCAATTCAATTTGGATCCATTCAGACCACTTATAAAGGCCCTAGGGGCACCATATTTGTGTGGTACCCATGGGTGCCACCTACCACCCAAATTTCAAGGCAGTGGTGCACTTGGTTGATTTTGAATGATTATTTTTTAGTTTTTGTATTGTTCTGCCATAGGAAATAATGGGGATTTAGTGTCGCCCTATCCTAACCCTAACATAGATCCTCAGATTTTTATTTTTATTTTTTTTTTAGCTAAGTTCTAGCACTTGTAGAAGTGGAATTATGGAGCAAAATGTGCGGTCACTATTGTTCAAGTGGTTTGGATTCTTTGGTGTATAATAACTTTTCCTCATAATGAAATCCCAATGAGGATGCATTGCACGCCTTCATTTCTTCTGTTCATTTTGATTGTCATTGAACAGTGCCAACTGTCAACTGCCGTGTGTCAACTCACCACACACACACACACACACACACACACACTGGGGCACACTGGTTTATTTTAATAGAATGTTTAGACTCTTTGGTGTGTAATGAATCCTCATAGGAATTCATTATGAGGAAAGGTTATTAGCCCCCAAAGAGTCTAAACACTTGGAAAAATCCTAGAACATAATAAAATAAAAGAAATAAAAGAAATGAAGGTATGCAATGAATCCTCATAGAGATTCATTGAGGAAAGGTTATTGTACACCAAAGAATCCAAACACTTGAAAAATAGTGACCACACATTTTGCTCCATAACTCCACTTCTAGGAATCCAAATTTCAAATCGATTCAAATAGAATCTGTCGTGACTCGATTTGGACTCGAATCTAGCCAATGGACCACAGGGGTGATTTGTTCTGTCACCAAATTGTCCAAATCAGCTAGATTTGGGTACAAATCCATCTGTACCCAAATTGATTCGCACACCCCTAGTTGACATATCATCTAGATTTACCCCATAGTCCCTGCGAGTTATCAGGGAGCAGTTCACAAACGATTTGGGTTTTTCACTGCGCATTAGAGTGTAGCCCAATATATCTGAGGTTAAAAAAAATCCACTATTTGTAGCTTTTTGTGGGGACAACTCTGAGTTCGCAGTAAAGCCTCCCCATAAACACGCAGTAAAACCTGGAGGCTCTTCTCACGATCCATGAGAGTCGCCTCTAGGGGGTTAGCGGGGAGAGCGGGCTTAGACTGCTCTCCCCGCACACAAGCAGGTCAGCAACCCTGGGCGGCCGCATCGGTCACCCACACGACTGCCAGTTCTGTTATGGAGCCGGTGGGGGCTGGGAGGATCGGGGGCCACGCGGCCTCCAGAAGCTCCAGCTGGAGAGACCCCAGAGCCGGGAGGCTGCTTTTCAGCCTCCAGGTCAAGGGTCTCCTCATGAGTATCCGTGGCGCAGAGCCACGGCACGGCTACTCATGATTTAAAAAACCCGGGTTTGCGGTGCGCTCGTTCCTCAAGCCCGCTTTAAGGGGAGAGGTACTGTAGCGGGTGACCTGCTCAAGAACCACCGGGCTCACAGCCAAGCCCGGTGGTTCACACGATGGGAGAAAATCGGGCTAGCCTTCGCTAACCCAATTTTCTCCCATCATGTGGATAGCCTCCTGTTGTGCATAAAAATCCCTGGTGATTATTTGGAGTGGTCACCACTCACAAGCTCAAGCAGCAAACACTGTTTATTGGGAAATTAGGAGATTTTTATTTTTACATGTCAGAATATTTTAATTGCATCTCCTTGGGGAGCTGCATCTCCATCTAATTCAGCTCTTAATTAACCCTGCGCACCCCAAAGAGGCTCTATAACCACTTGTAAATTAAAGATGAAAAGAATTGTTTATCTTGGAACAGCCGCCTAATGACTTGGGCTCTGACGCTTATCTTTGCTAATGATGATGGATCAGGAAGAAGAAATGTGCAAGGCAGGGGAGCGTATTCATCCCCTGTCTCTCTGCAGGGGTTACCAAGTAGTCAGGATGTCAACAGGACTTTTTATGTAAACTTTAGTGGGAAAAGACAATGGAGACACAGAAGAGCCCAGTGCCTGAATGAGGCAGATCTGGAATAATTGAGCCAGCACCACTAACAGCTTGGGACATTAAGAGGTTTAAATTCAGGATGGGGTGAAAGAGACCAACTCCTAATCTCAGCAGCCACACTAACCAATCTGGATCAGAATTCCTCCCTTTCTCTCCTTAAAAATCTCTGTATCCTTCTTGATGTTTCCATCCATCACCACCACCACCACCACCTTGTTTCAGCCACAGGTGGGTGACTCAGGCAATTCTCATTTGGAAAAACTCGAGAACGAGGGCAGAGGTGCGGGCTGTTATGCACCAAGGGGAAAGGAGCAGGTAATCACATAAAAACTTTGGGATAAGCATCCTCCTTCCTGCCCTGGCTTGTGAGGCATCCTGATCAACAGCAAGGCAATATTTTAATTCCAAAATACAAACCATGCAGAATTTCACATCATCTGTTCTGAGCCTTGCTTTGGATTTTTTGTTGCTCAGCATTTATGTGGTTCCAGTTTTTTGTCAATGTCTCTTTCCAGCAATCTCATCATGGCCTCCCTATTGCTGTTCTCTCTTTGCTTTGGCCTTTGTAGACTGACAGATACAGAGGCTGTTCTCACAAGCAGCCATGAGGATCCTGAAGGTGTTGCGATGCTAAACCCAGTGCCACAGCTAAACCCAGCACCACACCTGGCTCCTATCTGAGGTTAAGGGCCCTTAATCTCACATGTCAGCACAAGCTACTTGCAGATGGGTGCCTAGCATGCCCATCCCCTGGAGGAATCCCCTCAATGCACTGAACCTGATGTGCAGTGCACTGTGGGATTCTCAGAGGCTGGGACAATGAGTCCTGTATGGAGCAGGGCTGATCGTGTGCGAGTGCAGAGCGTGCTCCCACCAGGCTTACAAGGATCGTCTGGGGGGAAGGCAAGGTTTTGAAAGCCTTCCCCCTGCTGCCCACCCGCCCGCCTGGTAGGTCATGTGAATGGCCCCATAGTGGGTATCTTGTTTTTGGAAGACTTCTCAATTTGCTGTTTTGCAGACCACACACTGATCCACAATTCATAGAGCTCATGTTGTTTTCATCTTGTGCACAGTGCTTTGATCCTCAGTTAAGTCTGTACGTTAAAAAGGCGACAGCTAGCAGGAAGATATTAGTTCTGGAGGGGAATGTAACAACCAAGTGGGAATACAGTACTCCCAATGTAATAACCTGACCCTTTTCTTGTGTTGAGAGAGATAAGCCATGGAGGGAAAGTCAAGACCAGAGTTGCTGGGATTGTATCAGAGCAGAGCCTGCTCATAATAGGAAGTCATTTTGTATCTGATAGGAACAAAGAGAAATGACAGGTGCCTTGCAATCTTTCTTTCGCAAAAGCTCAGTGGAGGAGGTAGGGACAGTGGGGGTGACTCCATACAGCCTTGAAAAGCTGAACTCAACTCGTGAATCTGATTACTAATAAAAACAGTCGCTAGTGTTGTCGAAGGTCCTATTCTCACATGTCTGGCCTAACATGTGAGGCTGCTGCTTCCACATAGCAGTGGCAGCATGCAGAGGCCATAAATGGGAAAGCCATTTACTGCATGCATTTTCCACCCCTTGTGGCAAGTTTTGATGTCATGACAGCACCACACCTTTATGTTGGTGACCAGCATTGGCCTGGTGACTACATATGAAAGGGACCATATTAAGAGCAGCTCCCACTGCACATGCAGATGCATTTCCAGGGGTTTCCCCTACAAACTCACTACAAATTGAGCTGTCCAATTTCAACTGGCTTTGTTTCAACCTGGCTCTTAACACAAATGTTTCTTAGCAATAGCAATAGCACTTACATTTATATACCGCTCTATAGCCGGAGCTCTCTAAGCGGTTTACAATGATTTTAGCATATTGCCCCCAACATTCTGGGTACTCATTTTACCAACCTCGGAAAGATGAGTCAACCTTGAGCCCTTGGTCAGGATCGAACTTGCAACCTTCTGGTTACAGGGCGGCAGTTTTACCACTGCACCACCAGGGGCTTTTTCTTCTCTCCAGAACTCCTGCAGAACTGACACAAAAGCATAAGAGGTTCAAATGCGCTTTTTATCATCTCATAGACCCTTGGAGGAAAACTATAGCATAAAAGAAGGGCAGCAGGATAAACAGTAAAGGCAGATCTGCATGCCACAAAGGTTGGGGGATCAGATATGCCAAAGCGTTTTGATGTGAACAATTGTTACTTAAGTTCTTTGTTTGTTTGTTTTATTTTATTATTACTATTTAAATTTTATGTATGTCTAGGAGCTTTAAAATTGCATTTGGCTTCCTTCTGGGAAAGAATGGTGGAATGGATTCTGAGTGACTCTTGTTTTGTGTCCTAGTAACCCAGGATGGTTACTTGAAGTTACCTCCATGAGAGCTCATTGTTAGATGACCTCTAATCAACCCTGATTCTTAGAGCTTGGAGAACGTGACCCCATCCCCAGCTAAGAGGAGGACAACTAATATATGAAGAAATCAGTTCGGGACAGGTTCAGAGGGAAAGAAAAGCAGCACCAGAGCTAGCACCTTGGAATGTAAGATCTCTCTCCCTAGATCTGATGTGAGTAACAGATCTGCTTCCGTGTAGGAGTGCCTGCAGTTTGCCTACACTCATGCTCAACTTCTACATTAGTAAATAGAGCAATGGGGGCTAGGCATTTTGATCATATCACTTCAGTGCTTCATCAGCTGCGCTGGTTCCCAGTCTGTCTCTGGCATCCAATTTAAAGTGCTGGTTTTAACCTCTAAAGCCCTAAACGGCTTGGGACCAGGTTATCTGAGAGAGCACCTTGCTCCATATGTCCTGACTTGAACCTTAAGATCTTCTTTGCAGCTCCTGTTCTAAGTGCCCCTGCCAAAAGGGGTGAAGTAGTTGGCTACTAAGGATCCAGCAGTCAATAAATACACCTCAGACTAGCACTTGGTAGGGTTGCAATGAAGGCCTTGGAAAGGATATTTAGATGCCGTGACGTGTCTACACCTACAAAGATTAGAATTGTTCAGACAGTGGTTTTCCCCATGACACTCTATGGATGTGAAAGCTGGACTTTGAAGAAGCAAGATAGAAAAAGCATTGACATTTTTGAGCTTTGGTGCTGGAGAAGACTTTTGAGGATACCATGGACAGCCAGGAAAACAAACAAATGGATCATAGAACAAATCAATCCAGAATTTTCACTTGAGGCACAAATGACCAGGCTCAAACTATCATACTTCGGACACATTATCCGAAGACCCAGCTCCCTTGAGAAGTCCATAATGCTGGGGAAAGTGGAAGGAAAGAGAAGAAGAGGATGACCAGCAGCAAGGTGGATGGACTCGATTACAACAGCAATGAATGCACCACTGCGAGACCTTAAAGGCCAAGTTGAAGACAGATCATCCTGGAAATAATCTATCTGTGTGGTCGCTAAGAGTCAACACTGACTTGATGGCACTTAATCAACCAATCAATCAAGGTGACTACTTGGGAGAGGGCCTTTTCAGTAGTGGCACTCCATTTATGGAATAGCCTCCACAGTGAGGCTCACCTGGCACCGTCACTTTGTTCTTTTAGACACCAGGTGAAGACCTTTCTGTTCACTCAGGCTTTTTAAAATGGTTATTTAACACTGACTATTTTTTAAAAAAGTTTTTAAAATGTCTTGTATTGTATTTTGTTTTCTTTTTTGTTGTGTTGTGATTTGTTTGTCATATTTTATGTATTTTTACTGGATGTTTTTTAATGTATTGTGAGCCGCAATTTGTTATGGAGCAGCTAACAAATAAAGTCTATTAATAATAATAATTAATAATAATAATAATAATAATAACAACAACAACAACAACAACAAAACCTGTGACTGACTTACAAATGGCAGAGTTCTCTGCTGATGGAAGAGTGGGCATGCATGCTGCTTCTATTTGAGTGCAAAAGCCCTTTGCCATGCTAGCAGGGAATGATGGGATGATGCATCCTACAGTGCAGACACAACCCTTAGAAGCCACAGAATCTCTCCATGTTTGCTAGCAGTGGTGACAGGCTTTGCACTTGAACTGAACCAGCGTGTGCATCCCCACTCAGCCGGGTGCTATGCAGTATGTAAGTAACTGCTTCCAGTGCTTTTTTCTCCAATGGAAAGCAAAACTCAAATATCACTAAGCCTGAAACTTCTCCACTTGGGGAACGTGCAATGATATAAATATGATAGATAGGAACAAAGATAGACATATCGATAAATAAGGCAACTTTTTGCTTGCAGTTCATATGTGCTGTGTGTCCTGTATTGGTCCCAGCCAACTTCCCAAGTAATTGAAATCACTGTGGGATCTGAGCAAACTTTCCATACAGAACTATCCCAAGTTTAAAGTTAGAAGTGTAATGGTAAAGGTAGTGTGCCGTTGAGTCGGTGTTGATTCCTGACAACCACAGAGCCCTGTGGTTGTCTTTGGTAGAATACAGGAGGAGTTTGCTATTGCCATCTCCCGCACATATGAGATGATGCCTTTCAGCATCTTCCTATCTTGCTGCTTCCCAATATAGGAGTTTCCTATCGTCTGGGAAACATACCAGCAGGGATTTGAACCGGCAGCCTCTGGCTTGCTAATCAAGTCATTTCCCCGCTGTGCCATTAGGTGGATTTACCTCTTAAACCCCCCAAAAATTTGGTGGCCAGAAATAAGCATGGAACCATTTTAACTGTATATTTATTTATTTTTTGCAAATTACATGCTTGATTTTTAATATTATTTTTTCCCAGATGGGCATAACTGCTATTATTCCATGTGACCATACAAGAGTCATCTGATATTTATCAAGAGAAACTGAATACCACATCCTTTAATGATTAAATCTAGATAATACTCAGACAATTGCAAGTGTGTGCCATAGTTTACCACTTGGGCTGGGACAGATGGGTTCCTTCTGGCTCCTCCTGAGTTGCTTTGGGTGTGCCATTCCCTTCCCTCTCTCCCCCTCCCTCTCCTTGTAACATGGGGATAATGATCCTGACCCAGCTCCAAGAGAGTTACAAGGCTTAATTCATTAAACTTATAATGTTCTTTCAGGCACTTGAATCAGAGACATTGGAGAAGATGAATGTATCACAGTAAGTGCTTTCTTTATGGAGATATATAAAGTAACACCACTTCATGCGGGGTTTCTCCCCACCCACTTCTTTCTTGCTTTCTTTCTTTCTTTTATGTAATGCTGACTACTGGCTAGTAACATCCCAGGGTTGGTGGAAACTGTCAGGCTCAGCGTGGTGGGAATACTTTTTTGGCTGGCACTGTCTTGCAGCTGAGAACAACAACAAAAAGACCAGTAGCATGGAGCAGAACAGCCGTCTACAAATGAAAAACAGAAAGTCTTAAAAGAGCCTGCCTGGCTCAGGAGATTAGGTACTGATACTAGATCCTGTCACATTTATTAACAGCTTCAGTCAGGCCCGCAGCTCCTGAGAGCAGCATGGAACGAGTCGGTGGCCTCTCTCCAGGTTCACAGTCCACCAAGCGTTGCTGCTGAGACGTTTCCATTCAATTTAGTTGGGCTTTCCCTGTCCCCATTGAGATGAATGGATGTTGCTCAGCAGCACCACTTGATGGAGAACACGTGATATCTCCGTGTACCAATAACTGGCCAATTTGACTGCCCTTCATAGCCTGCTCTGACAATCAAAATGGCATTTTGATCATGGGGGTTGAGTTGACTGGCTGTATTCATAGTTGTTCAGCTAGTGGTGAAATGATTGCGCAGCTGAGTCATGGCACACACAGAGCTCATAACGCAACCCAGTGTTATATGGAAGTGGACTTTCAGCACAGTTTTTAACTGGGAGGAATTCTGAAAACATGAATTGAGTCACAAGCTCCTACCAAGAGCTACTTTACCACATGCTGAACTTCACACTCACTCCCTGAGCCCACTTGCTCAACATACCAGTCCGGTCATGCAGACTGGCCCTAATTGCTTCCTTGTTGGCAGACAAACAGAAGGAAAGCACTCACTTTGTCAATGTCATTTACAGCACAAGTCCTGTTCAGCTAGAATGCTATGATGTCAGGAAATGCTGTGTTTCGCTCATCCCAACAGTGCCAACTGAAAGGTCATCTCAACTCCTATCCCATAATGGGGAAGGCTGTAGGGTAATGAAAGGAAGGAAAGTCTTCCAGTCCTGTAGATAAATGTGCATGATTGTTTATCTCCAGATTGTCATTCCAGCTTTAAATCTATACAAAAAAGCTTGTCCTTATACAACATGCAAACTCATAGTGCTCATTTAAAACACACAAGCATGCAGACATGAGTTATTAAGAATCCCTCTTCAACCGGGTGTGGGGTTTAGTGAGTGTTTTCCTGGCTTCCCCTGGGGCCTTAGCATTGCCCCAGTCACTGGAGGCTGAGTGTATGACAAGGAGAGATAACAATCAATTTTTAATATTGCATATTTAAGCAGGCTTATGCTCCAATCCATCACATCCCCTGGCTTTTCCTAAAATTAATCTTCAATAGCTTATTGAGAACTTCAGAAAATTAATATTGCAGCATTTTGCCGTGGGGTGGGGAAGGCACTTCTTCCTCTCAGATAGGTATGCATGCAAGAAACAGAGAAAGAGCCAGAATGCCTCTCTGGAAGCCTGCGACAGTTTCTTCTTTCTAAATACCATCTTTAAAAAGCTATCAGCCACAACTGCTGGAACCAAAACATCTGTCAGTAATGTGCTGCATGTTCTTCTCCTGGCACCGCTACTAACTTATGATATCATCACATCAGCAGGTGGGTAAAAGAGCCATGTAACAGATGTCATTGCATGGCCTACCCAGACACTAATGGGTACTATAACTGCCAAACGGCCGTGAAGATGGTGTGAGCACTAATGAGGACTGGGCATAAATGATTCCAGACCCATTCCATGAAATGGATCACTGCAGGAATTCCAGAGATTGGCCTTTGGAGGAAAAGCATGGCTAACTGGTTTGGAGAAATAATGGTTGTAACATTAGGAACACAATGTCATCACGTAGGCCTTGTTTCTTTGGGATTTCTTCTGCACCCTTTCATTGATCTGCCTATGGAAGGTCCCTTGCCATATGACAAGACTTAGAAGATGGGTGATTAGGATTCTTGTGGCTGGAGGGTACCAGCAAACTACATGTATTGTCTTCCCTTTTAAGGTGGCTCTATTTGGGGGGAAACTGATAAATTTAAATATTTACTTTTATTTATTTATAATATTTCTACCCTACTTTTCTGTCCCACCAGCAGGACCCCCAAGGTGGCTAACATAACAAAGATGAAAACATAGCAATATATTGATCAAATATTTTAAAAGGCAGCAGGTGAAATAAATCAGTGGGAGAAATAAATTTTAGTCATCAGACGTGGCAAAGGCACACCAAAACAATGCAGTTTTTACTAGTCATCCAAGAATCAGTTTCCCAATAGACCTCATATGCCTGGGCCTAGAGACACCATGCTTTGGGGGGTGCCAGAGAAGAGGGCTCACAGGAACACAGGAAGCTGCCATATACTGAGTCAGACCATTGGTATATCTAGCTCAGTAATGTCTTCACAGACTGGCAGTGGCTTCTCCAAGGGTGCAGGCATGAATCTCTCTCAGCCCTATCTTGGAGATGCCAGGGAGGGAACCTGGAACCTAGATGCTCTTCCCAGAGTGGCTCCATCCCCCGAGGGGAATATCTTACAGTGCTCACACTTCTAGTCTCCCATTCATGTGCAACCAGGGTGGATCCTGCTTAGCTAAGGGGACAAGTTATGCTTGCTACCACAAGACCAGCTCTCCTCTAGAGAAGGGGGCTCCAGAGAGGACCCTTTTATTTCTTTTGGTACTCGTAAAGCCCCTGATTGGTGACTGGTAGACTCAGCAAACAGAGGGACGATTGGTGAATGCAACAAGCTCTGGAGAGGCACCAGGAAGTGCAAGGTCCAGGAGCTCCTGAGGGGTAAATCTGTCCTTTTAGGTATCTGAGTACCAGCAAGGAGGGGGCCAGCTGGTCCTGCCAAGGCAGAGATGACCATGGCCTGAGCATCACTGCAGAGAAGGTCCTCTCCCATAGACCCGCCAATCACACCTATGACAGAACAGGGCTTCCCCAATGGTCTGAATAGGCCGCCAGAATCCCCGCTCCACCGAGAAGATGATGCAACAGCATCTACAATCCTTTTACACACTTACCTTACACTTACACTTACCACATTTACCTTGGTTATGCACACCTTAATCTGGCAATAGGTACTGTAGCAAAGGGCTGGCTAGTTTTTTCTGAAGTTACCAGAATAGGCCTCTCAGTTTGTAACTTGAGATTTTTACTTCTTCCCTCTCAGACACTGAGGAACCTGATTATTTTTTTTCCCCTGTAAGAAACAAGGCTGCCAGCCTGTCTCACTGCTGCCTCCTCTCTCTCTTTCTCCCGCTGGCTCTGCCTGCCTCTCTTCTCTGTCTCTCTCTTCCTGAGATACTCTCGCTCATGGGAGCATGAAGCACGTGCTTACCATTAGATTTTAACACATTTGTAACAAGCTCCGGGTATGTTAGCTGCTCCAGTTTATTTTTGAGGCAGCTTGTCTCCAAGGCACAAAAGAGATGACAGCCTGCTTGGTGGAAGAAGCGCAGCCTGTCGGGTTGTGTGCTGAGGCAAAGTCTCATGTCTCTTCCGATCCAACTGTGGGCGCAATATTGTTCAGAAACAAAGGAAGGTGCCATGAGGGACTTGGTGGGGTGAGGGGAGAAGCCCGGGGCACCCCATGACATGCTTCTGCACTCCACTCAGGGGCAGCTCAGACAGTGGCTGATGCCCACTTGAGCCCTCACACTTGCATTCAAAGGAAGAGCTTGGAGTGAGAACAGGACAGCTGGAGAAAGAACAACTCACATCCCTAGGGCTTGAAAGCGTCTGGGACAGAGGAAGCAGCCCAGAAATACATACTCTGCTACTGGACATGCAGACATTTCCTACAGGTCAGACAGAAGCCTCCGTTTCAGGCAGGAAATGACAACTAACCCCTTCTTAGAGCTGAGCCCTCAAGACCCACCATGGTTCAATAAAGTTAATCTCTCCAAGCTGCCTTATCTATGTTCATCACAGCTTTGCAGACCCATGGATGGCTCCCGCTGCCCTAACAGATGCTGCCTTGGGGAACATGCAGCTTCAAATCCTCCAAAGTTAGCGTTAGAGCCCGTGATGGGGAGCATATGAAGTGTCCTTGGAAAAGACAGGGACCTTTAGCCATGGCGGTGGTGGTCCCTGCCAAGCACCAGAAGACTAGTGCCAGCAGAAGCACCTCACGTATGTGCACAGCAGGATCCTCTGAGCCCAAGAGCTCAGAACTCAGTCTGTACTGCTCATTTTGAAACACTTGGGGGAAGACAGAAGAAGCATATACATCCCTCTTGCTACTGATTGACATTGACGCACAAGACATAGCTGCCGGTTTGACAGAAGTTTCTAGAACATCTACTTCAGGGGGGTGGGTGTAATTGAATGGGGGGTGTCCCTGGGCCCCTGAGGGAGAGGGGGCCTGTCAGCAGAGTGGCAGCTTGCTCTTCACTCCCCCCTGCCATTTCTCCAAATAAGAAGGCAGAGAGGTGGGTGAGGGGCAGGAACCCATCTCCACTTTTTGTCCCAGGGCCCATCGCAACCTTTCTATGTCCCTGATCTACTTATTCATGACCAAGGGCCACTCTGGATCTATACAGTAGCCCAGAAGGCCACAACATTCCCATTTCTGTGTAATGAGCACATTTGCAGGTAATAATTCATTACTATACATGCTGATTAAAATTTATGTATTATCAAATATTGAGAATGATTTTAATCAGCATATTAAAACAGTTAGGCAAACATCACAGCTAGGCTATTTAAATCTAGCCAAGTGGCAACTCTACAGAATTAGACTTCGGAAGAGAAGGAAACTGAGCTTTCCCCCATGTTTTCTTTTTATCCCATTTACGAAAAGTTCCAAAATAAATATAAACATACAGAAAGTGGTTTTTTTAAAACTATCAAAATCGCAGTCACTTTCAACATATTGCAATAATACAACAAATAATTTACATTAAATAGTAGAAAACAACATATATGAGTGAATATTATCCTGTATATTGTCCTGTGTTCCAAAATTAGATAAATTAAATCCATTTCTTAACAAATGTATCTGTTGTTTACTCTTCCTTGGCATTTTATAATAGGTAAATTTAACTGTGAACATCACTGTCCAGATACAGTTAAATCAATCTGTTCTAGATGGAGGTGTGTATGTAAATATGAGAGAGACAGGCAGGCAGGCAGGCAGACAGACAGACAGACAGACGTGCACTTTAACTATACATAGCCTAGTGACAAGAGGAGACAGATAGTTAATTCAGGATTGTCTTTTAATACTTCTTCCCTTCTATACCCAAGCAAGAGCATTCTTGTTCATTTCCTGGCCCATATTCTTCACTACGTCTTCTTGCTTCTGAATCTTTAGCATATTTGCAACCATATTTTCAAATGCATCTGTATAACCACGATGACTATAAGCTTTTCTAACTATGAAAATTGGGGTGGAGAGTCTCAGGATTCACGGAGTCCTCATATGTACAGACCATAGTCTACATATATAACAGCAGCTAAGATTTGCATGGAGACACAGTCATGACTGAATTATATTTCACAGCACTGTCTGGTTTTCTGAATAATCATCTGAGTTTTCTTTTCCAAGGGCCTCTGACATGCCAGAAAAGGTAAAATGGTACTGAATGGACTGCTTGGGAAGATACCACTAAAAACAGGATGGTAGTAGAATAAAGGCATGGGTGAGGGATAGTGGATTTCCAGGACCAATATGCAGGGTCAAAGCTGTTTCAGGAAGTCTCACTGGCTTCCTCATTAAATAGACTCCACAGTGGAGATCAAGAGGTCAGGGAGCCTGTAGCTGCAACAGAAATTGGATTACTTGGAGCCAAATTAAGTGAGGATAATCTTCTGCCTAGCGTCTGTCCACAAGGGCCAGGTCAATGTGCTTGTTAAATCCACCTGCCATCAGAACACATATTCACCACAATCCTGGTAGCTAGAGGCTGTTGTTTTTTGTTGTTTTGTTTTTGTTTTTTTAAAAAAAATGGTAAACAGAATAGGTAACTTGCAGGAGATGATGATATATGAACTGAATATCCCTCATGGTGCCAAGCTCAGCTGTCCTAATACATACCCCCTCTGACACAGTTCAGTCCTTATCTCAGACCAACCGATTGCTAACAATTCTCTCTTCTTAAAACAATGGCTAAGTTTTACTCTAAAGTACTAGACATCTATGTACATATCTGCTGCTTAGCTAGGAGGAGAGCTGGTCTTGTGATTGCAAGCATGGATTTTCCCCTTTGCTAAGCAGGGTTTGCCCTGCTTTGCATTTGAATGAGAGGCATTTTTGAGCACTATAGATATTCCCCTTAGCGGGATGGGTCCACTCTGAGAAGATCACCTACATACTTGCATGCAGAAGGTTCCAAGTTCCTTCCCTGGCATCTCCAAGATAGGACTGGGAGAGACTCCTGCCTGCCACCTTGGAGAAGCCACTGCCAGTCTGTATAGACAATACTGAGTTAGATGGACCAATGGTCTGACTCGGTATAAGGCAGTTTCCTGTGTTCCTAACCCAATTTTTATGCAAAGAGAAAATGGGTGGATAATGTCCCCCTCTTCAGGTCACAACAGAATGAGATGTGTCTCTAGGACTTTGCCTTCTTTCCCCTGAATGCCTACAATGTTCCACAATTCAATTCTGTAAATTTTGGAAGATTATCCATTTGATATTTTCATCAATACATCATACAATTGTATGGAAGAATGCAAGTAAATTGCAGGTGTGGACTGGACAGGGGATGGGCCATAGCTCAGTGGCAGAGCATCCATTGCAAGCAGAAGGTCCCAGGTTCCTTCCCTGGCATCTCCAGGTAGGGTTGGGAAAGACTCCTGCCTAAAATCTTGGAAAGCCACTGTCAGACTGTGTACACAATGCTAGGCTAGATGGGTCTGGTTCACTATAAGGCAGCTTCCTAATATGTTCCTGTGAGCCATGAGGAATTCCTGATTGGGTACCGTGCCCTGATAACTGGCCAAAGAGGCACCTTTTTAACATGGTGATTCTCTTTATTTAGCAGAGAGAGAGTAACTGGCCCTATCCACCCCCAGCACAGCACCTCCAGTGACTGTTGCTGGTGTCTATCTTATGTTTCTTTTTAGATTGTGAGCCCTTTGGGGACAGGGAGCCATTTTAATTATTTATTATTTCTCTATGTAAACCGCTTTGGAAACCTTTGTTGAAAAGCAGCATATAAATTGTTGTTGTTGTTGTTGTTGTTGTTGTTGTTGTCATTGTTGTCATTGTTGTCATTGTCTCCTACTCTCAATCCAAGTGGGAGTACAGGCACCTTTCTCCTGGCACCATGAGAATGAAGTGTTTCCCAGTTTGTCTTCTCCATGCTGTTGTGTTAATAGACTCCTCATCAGTTCAGCACCTCTATGACTTTCCTGCTCCAAGATGCCTTACTGCCATGCCAACAAGTGCAATAAACCCAATGTAATAGCATCTTTGGCCATACACTTTATATCACACTTAATCAAATCATTTGCTTGGTTTCCCATGCTGTCTATCATTCCACTTAGCTGACAGAAAATGTGTGAAAGTGTTTCACACAGCACGGTCTGTGACCCAGCTTAGCACAATATAGCTGGCTTGACTCTAACTGAAGATTCTCCTTCTTCTGGAACTCCAACCCAGAATGAGACACAACTCAACACTAGACATAATGAAGCCTCTTTTGATACTTTTAGTATATAGACCCTAAAATGCATATCACAAGGATGCAGGCAAACACCATGCGTGTCTATTTCCATGTGAAGATGTGTATTTGGCAAAACTCTAGAAGGCTCTTGGTCAAATTCAGGTCTTCTGCATATGTGTAACCATGATGATGAGTAATTGTTTGCCTTTCTACAGGGAAAAAAAAGAAGCACTCATGGCAACTGGCTTAAAAATATGAAGTGCAATTCAATAAAACTAGCATTTGAAAATGTATCTCTTCTCCCCAAAGTTGGACCTCTAATCTCTGCCTCTCCTCTTCCCCACCCATTTCCTTTGTGTCCCTTCCCCGTTCCTCGTGCTCTTGTCTTCCTTGCATTGTAAGCCTGTGAGCCAGGTTTGTTCTCTTTAATAGTCGTGGTGCAGCTCCTGATTTTTGAGGCACTGTATACATAATTGTAATGAATGATAAAAATAATAATAAATGGAAGGTTTTACAATGGCATGAAATAAAGAATTCAACAAAGAGCAGCAGTAGTAGTCAATCAAATGGTGGAAGATATTTGGCTTTTTTAGCCTGTTGACAGAAGGAGAGTTAGGATGTTCCTTGGCCAATTGGTAAAGCAGGTGACTGCTGTAGAAGCACTCTGTGTACCCATGAATCTCATCACCATGAACTTTTCTGAATCAGGGTCAGAAAAGTGTTAGAGGTTGTTGATTTTTACCTACAATAGGTAAAACAGCAGCTCACTAAGGAATGAGCACACACTCCTCTTTTTTTTTTTTTTGAAATTTAATTTTTATTAATTTTTAACAATAATCATAACATCCATAATAAACACAATTGGACTTCCCGCGCACCTCTTTTCGTGAAATAAAAACTATAAAGTTTACCTTATTATAATATTAATTTAAAAAAACACAAATTTAAAGCTTAAAGAAGAATGAGCACACACTCCAGTTACAGAGTAGGTAGCAGAGGATGGTTTGGATATTGCAGCTATTTAGAGAAAACACATGGAGATCCTTGTATGACTAAACACTAAACATTTATTGGTTAAATACACTTAGATAGGAAAGACCTATATCTAATCTAAAGGACGACATAGTGGATAGGTAAGGAGAGGGAGAGAGATGTTTCCATCTGCTCTCTAGGAGGAAAGGCAGGATTGTGACTCAGCACGGGAAGTGCTGCAGAGTCAGTTCAGGGGTCATAGAGTAGGGACAGATAGGGAGACCCTTACTCACTGTCTCTACTCCCAATGCCCCTAGTGGTCATTAGGACAGTTGGTGCAAAAGGTCAATGCACTGGAAGTTCATCTCCAACAATCACCATGAACTTTTCTGAATCAGGGTCAGAAAAGTTTGACCCTGCTTGCTCACATCTGTGTATCATACACATGAGTGCACCTGGTTTGCATGTCCGAGAGTAATTTCGCTGCAGGGACATTTAACCAATTCTGGAGAAATTATTCTAGTACCAGGGAAGCTGTTCCCTCCTGCAGCCATGAAATGCTAATCAGACGAGTGGGTTCTCAGTCACCACTACTAGCACTACAACCAAATTAAGCCGCAAGCATAATTTTTGGTCTGGACAATTGGGGTGTTAAATAGAAAATATCCATGAAACTACTGAGTTAGGAAGCCAGGTCTTTTCCAGAAACCTTTTCCAGAGGAAGGATTTTTATTAAATGAAAATACATCCAAGAAACAGGCAATGAAAGAAAGGTTTGGAAAGCTGAAGGCTGTTTCGGAATAGAGAGGAGAGGAGAGAGAGGAGAGGAGAAGGGAAGGGAGGGGAGAGAAAGGGTGTGTGAGCAGTAGCGAGGAACACAAAAGTAGAGAGAGTGAAAAAGAGGAAGAGAAGAGGGAGAAGGGAACTTTTGCCTATTCTGTTTCAACTGATCAGACAAACCTTGAAGGGTAGGAGTGGATCCCAAGCAGAGGATTTGAAGTTCCATGCCATAGTACAACCTTCACATGGCTCGATTTGCATCCTCGGGTGCCTGGCTAGCCTATAACCTAGTCTTGGGATTCCAGTAGGTTCTGGGGTACCTAGCAAACACCCAGTCCAATGGTTCCAAGTATGGCCTGTGCGCAGCATGTGCAGACAAGCAGAGCTCACGATGCAGGGAGGCTAGAAAGCAATGGTGGGGCATTCATTCACAGAGGCGTAACTAGGGAAAACGGCGCCCGGGGCAAGCACTGAAATGGCGCCCCCCCACTGTGCCCCCCATCCCCCCCCCCAACATACTACATTATACTTAGGTTTTTCCTCACAAGCGCCCGCCGCCGCCAAGCCAGGCCACTGACTGGCCGCCAGGCGCCAGCAAAGCAATGGGGGGGGCGCAGGCGGCACGGAAGGGACCACTCGTGGGGAAGGGGGCACTGACGCGCTCCCTTGACTGCTGCAGCGCTGCTGCACTGAGCAGGAAACATTTGTATTAACAAAAAAAATTTAACAATTTTTTTAAAAAAATTGGTCATGGCGGCGCCCCCCATGTGACCAGAAAAGATGGCGCCCGGGGCACGTGCCCCCCCTGCCCCCCCTATAGTTACGCCTCTGTTCATTCAGAAGCTCCAGAAGAAATTGAGACAACTAGCCGACCCCGCACAGAGCATCTGTGCAGCGCTTTGGGGCTGGCTGTTTCCCCCTCCCTCTTCTTTCTGCCCCGTCTCTCCTCTCTTCCCCTTCCCTCCGGCCCCGTGCTCTCCAGCCCTCCTCCCCCCCAATTCCTCCCCACACACAGAGCTGCGGCGGGCGGCTAAGAAGGGCCTTGCCGCTGCCGTTTTTTCTCCCTCCCATCTGCCTGCCGTGGCTTTTCTCTCCCCTCACCCTCCCACCGCCTTTCTCTCCCCCTGCTCGCTGCCCCCCGCTGCCTTTCTCTCCCCCCGCCCGCTGCCCGCCACCACCTTTCTCTCCCCCCACCCACTTCCCACCATCACTTTTCTCTCCCCTCTCCTCTGCCCACTGGCCGGCCGGCCACCGCCGGCACTTTCTTCCCCCTCTCCTTCTCAGTCCTCACTTCGGAACTCTCACAGGGTGTCACGAGAGTTCCGCCGCCAAATCCTGGGCACGCATGTCCCAAGAGAATTCAATATATAGATGTGTGTGTCCATGGCCTGGGTGTTTTTCTCGCAAGGCTTTTAAAGTCCTTTAGCTCACACCTCCTCCAGAATGGAGGGTGTGTGTTCACATATCGGCAGATATCCAGGGTTTTTTTAAAAATCAACTTTTTGTGTTGTTTTTTGGGTAAAGTTCGCAGTAAAGTCTCCCAGTAAACTCATGGTAAAGCCTGCTGTGTGGAGAATATCTTGCTCTCAGAAGAACATTGAAGTTGGGGGCAACGATAGGGGTCAAAACAAAGAACACAAGACAGAACAAACTTCTGAAAAGGACTTCCTGGATGACAAAAGGATAGGGTGCATGTGCTAATTATGGAAAGATGAACACAAGGTGTGTGTGGAATGGGTGGGGCAGCACTGTTTGGTAAGGACTCAAAAGGCAGGCAGCCAATTAATCGGGGACAAGGGTTGACTTATTTGAATTTGGGTATGGTTAGATCACTTGAGCAAATGAACTAAGCCACTGCAAGGGGCAAAAATAAAACATACAAAACCAATGCAAAATAAAATAAGTCATTTGATAATCTGACTTGAGGGACAATTCCTTCCCCCCAATAAATAGAGTGATCAGGTCGACCCCCCAAACAAGGGGGTTCATGTGTTAAAAATGCAATGCTAGAATCAACCTAGCTCTGGGATCCATCCACAGTTGTATTCCACTGGGTTCTGATTTAGGAGTGCCTCACTTTGGCAGAAAGGCATAGGAATGGGCATCACCACACTCAGTATGATCTGTCAATGAGATATTGCTGGCTTAATTACAATCTTTAAAAATGCAACCTATTTAAAAATTTAAACGGCATCTTATATACAGAGGCGGTTCACGCGAGCAGCCCAACCCAGGCTGTGGCAGCCCAGCCTGGGTTGGGCTGCTCGTCTGGAGTGCCAGGATTGCTCCCAATCCCGCTGCTTCCACCCCTGCTAGCCTGACCTTTTGAGCCAGTCCCTACCTGGGGTTAGAGGGCATGAGCGCGCCCTCAACCACATGTCCAGGATTGTGTGTGCACTCAGACCGCACACAGCCCAAGCACACACAGAGTCTGGCGCCTAGAGCACTTGACTAATGGGAGAATCCCCCCAATGGACTGTGCTGCTTGCACAGTGCATTTTGGGATTCCTGGAGGCCGGGACTCATTTTCCCAACCTCCAGTGGTCTGCGCTGCTTGGAGCAATGCGGATCATGGGGGTGTGCAATGGCACGCCCAAGAGGAGATTGGAGATCGTCTGAGGGGGAGGTAGATTCAGCCCTGCCTTCCCCACCCCACCCTCTCTCCCCACCCCTGTACTGGTTGTGTGCAAGACCTCACAGTATGTCTGATTTGATTAGATGGACAGACACTATAGGACAGACTGAATGTTCTTCCTGAGCTTTTAACTGGAATGGCACAGCACTGATGGGGAATGGCTGATGAAACACAGGTAAGGCCAGGAGGTACACACCCCTCCCAAAACTCCAATCAGAGGTTATTACAACAAATGCCAATTGAATTCAGGAGAGCTCAACACTTCAGCAAAGAGCTGTCATTTGCCAAGTGTCCAATTTGTGCTCTTGGCTGTAGTAGCTCTCACCATTAATGAAATCATTAGTGTATGCTGCTGCTTCCTATTACTGGTGGAGTCTTTCATCTACTATGCGTTGCTTGATGTGCAGAGACCATGGTTCCTATGGCCAACAGCTTACTGAATGAAAAGAATCCATACACCTGTTGTGCCTTAGTAATCAACCATTTGGAGAAGCTTCCCACTGCTACAGAAGATAAGAGTAAGCAGCATTACTCCAGTAGCATTACTTCAGTATTTTTTAGAGTTAGATACTGCCACTGCCACCCAAGGAAAATATTCAAGCCAATGAGAAAAAGGATAAATCTGAAGCAACTCACTAGATTCACTAGCTCTTCATTCAGTAGAGAATCTAGTTAGCAGAATGAAATCAAGTCCAGAAAGTCTTAACTAATAGAATTAGAAAAACTTCACATTGTGCAATACGATGGTCTGAGATTGCAAAAGATGGGAAGTAGGAGCAGGACAGAGATGTAGTGGAGGGCGTAGCTAAGAGAAGGCACTGCAATTCATGACAAAGGTGTAGAAACAGAGCTATCTCCTGCCCTATTCATGTGTTATGTTCAACACATGTATTATCTGTGTACAGTGTGCTCATTGAAATTAAAAGGATGTGTTGTATTCTATCCAGTACCTTTTATGTTTTGTTGTTGAGAAGTTTGTCCCAGTGGGGATCCTGTAGAGAGTGGGGGGGGGGGGTGGAGTCAGAAAGAAAAAGGGAGGGGAAGGGGAAGGAGAAAATGGAGTTGTTTGTGAATAAATTCTTATTTAAATCTATATAAGATTACTTTTTGTTTGTTTGTGAGGGAAGCAGCTATAAAACAGGATGTTAGATAGAATGTCCACCAATAAATACTTCTACTACTTCTAATATAATACATATGCACAGGGGCGTAGCAAGGTTGGAGTGGGCCCAGAGACAAGATTTTAAAATGCACCCCCTCACTGAAGCTCAGCTCATGAAGTAAAGAAATCTTCAATGAGGCTGAATAGTGGTAACAAAAAGCGGAGTAAAATCTCTCTCTCTCTCTCTCTCAATCTGTGTGTGTATACACACACACACACACACACACACACACACCACAATAGAACATCATCCTAAATTATTTTTGTAAACTGTGGACAATGCAAGTCATTTAATGGTACTAGAGAAAGACATGCTGTTCTGGTAGCTCCAGGTCTTAATACTCACATCAGTTTTGGAGGATGAATACAACTGAAGGAAGTCTGGGCGGGTGTGCGGCTAAGGGAGTCAGTCATGTGACTTGCCTCTGGGGGTCCCCCCAAGGCAGTGGGCCCCCAGACAACTGTCTCCCCTTGCCCTATTATAGTTACGCCCCTGCATATGCATTCAGCAGCATCAAAGTGTATTCTCCAGCATTACAAACTGCGAAGAAACTTGTTTCTGAAGTTTTTTTTCCAAATGCTCACCACAAAAACGCATAAATATTGGGTCTAAATCAAGCTGCTCTCCCATCACTTGGAAGCAACTAACTGAAGTATGCAAAAGAAATATATGCATTATCAATGAATTCCTCTTGCTTCATTTAATATTAACAGACTGGATACAGTGAAGGATTCAAAACCCTTATAGCGTTTCTGGTATCATTACTGGCAATTGTTCAAGAGTCATGAGCAAGCCCTTTCATCCTGAAATTTGAAATTACAAAAGGATAGATAGATAGATAGATAGATAGATAGATAGATAGATAGACAGATTCTTGTAAACTGACTGCTAAATTGTAAGGTGTTCTTTAGAATAAAGTTGAGTCGTGATTTCAGTAATTGTTGTATCTGCAATACTATTTTGTTATTTTTAAAAATGAATATTTCAGGACTCCAAAATGGAGATTTTAAGAGAACTATTATAAGATTTGGAATAAACACACGAGAAATGACATTTCCATTGGTGGAGAGGGGTTGCTTTATTTAAGGGGTAAACTGAAAATAACATAAACAGCTGTCTCTCACACTGATATGAATTCTCTATTTTATATTTATACTTTAATTTATGGTTTCATGGATTGAGGCAGACAAAACATGCTAAATGAAGAAATCAAGAATACATGCATTCATGCTGGGTATGTCTGAACACTTCACTTTGCAAAGTACTTTCTATAAGGGAGAAAAGGGTTCAGGGTGGGCTCCACCCATGGTGTCCCAGTGTCAAAGATTGTCCCTCTTTATTTTATTTTATTTTATTTTATTTTATTTTTTATCTTACCTTTGTCCTGAGGAGTTCAGAACAATGTTTAGCCTCACCACAGCCTTGTGAGAGACGCTAGGCCAAAAGCAAGTTGCCCAAGGGCGGCACTGGTCTTCACATCTATACAAGTACAGCATTCTAGCCACCACACTGGCCTCCAGCTTAAATACTGCTTGTGGAATCATTCCAATGCAATTTGTGATAGTCAACTCTGAAGAATAAACAAGGCAAGAATGTGGAGGAGTGAGAGCTGGCAGAGACAGAGTGGGTGGATAACATAATTGTTTCCCACTAGATATAGCTTTATTTTTGTTTTAAAGATTTATAAGAATCCTTCATCCAGTATTTATAAAGTCCTGACTATTTTGATCATAAATTACTGACAAAACACAACAGGGTGGCCTTCCCACCCAGCTAAAGTGATAATGTTTGTGGGCTGCTGGAATCTCCCTTCAGAACTAAATAGGTTGGCAATACTGCATGCAGTCCCTATGAATGGACCTGTAATGAATTGGCAACCAAGGGAAGAACCACCCACCTACATCTTATTGGTGATGAGTGTCACAGCCCTAATTTCTTTCCATTTCATAGGAGAGCATAGGGAGAACATAGGGAGAACATCTTATATTGAATCAGATCATTGGTCCTTCTAGCTCAGTATTGTATACACAGACTGGCAACAGCTTCTCCATGGTTACGGGCAGTGTATGTCTGCCATCAGGATATCTCTCCGTGTCTTTTAGGGTCACTTCATAAGAACCCATGGATGCCACCAATCTTCACAAAGTGCTCATAGAAGTCTCAGAGAGCTGGCTGCATGCACCCATATTAAGTATATGAGCAGTACACATTGCACGCTGCTATTTCACATATTGCTTTTTAATTTTTCTTTTATATACTGCCCAGCCAAAAATGGCTCAGGGCAGTTCACAGTCAAAATAAAACCATTTAAAACACTAAGTTACATTAAGTCACTTATTATTGTTGTTGTTGTTGTTAATTTGATTTCTATACCGCCCTTCCAAAAATGGCTCAGGGCGGTTTACACAGAGAAATAATAAATAAATAATATGGCTCCCAGTCCCCAAAGGGCTCACATTCTAAAAAGAAACACGATAGACCCCAGCAACAGTCACTGAAGGTACTGTGCTGGGGGTGGATAGGGCCAGTTACTCTCCCCCTGCTAAATAAAGAGAATCACCACGGTAAAAGGTGCCTCTTTGCCCAGTTAGCAGGGGATCTTAATAACTTAAATGTTATTGAAAGTCAAGCTGGAAAAGTTGGTCTTTATGACTCTCTTGAAAGCCTCCATGGATGATAAACCTCATAGTTTCATGGGGAGTGTGTTCCTAGGGACAGCTACTGAGAAGGCCTGATCCCAAGTTGCTGCCAGAAAAACTGATGCAGATTCAGATGAATTATACGGATATAAATCTTGGTCTGCCACTAACTATGTACTCAGCAGGGAGGTGCAGCCCCTCACAGCTGTGAGTATACCTCTAAGATACAAGTGTTTGTAAACCTGTTGGTCACATTATGTTGTAGGTATACTTATAACACTCCTTAGGACTACTCCACAATATGATTTTCAAAGTTCTGGCATGTAAAACTTTAGGATAACCAGGGGAGGTCCGGTTGTGGTTGCCACAGACTCACTGAGTGGCGACCCCAAACCAGGCCTTCTCTAGGGTTGCCCCGAGGCTCTGGAACACACTCCCAAATGAAATCAGAATCTCCCCATTTCTGGTTGTTTCTAAACGACCAGAAAACACACCTGTTTTTGAAAACACATCTCTTTTATCAGGCATTTCGTTTATGATGTTGTGAAGTTTTAAAGTTTTATTTATGGTAATTTTAATCTGTCTATAAGATTTTTAGGTTTGGGTTTGATTAGATTGTAGATATTTTATATAGGGTGGTATATAAATATGACAAACAAACAAACAAATAAAATGTGCTATATAAATAAACAGTATAAAACATATCCCAGTGCCTCTCAGTCATGCATTGTAAATGGCTTTTTTCTTGCAGCTTATCTCTATCCATGTATCTGCATATGTATCTCTGCTGCCTTTTCTGTTCATTTCATGGTCTGATGAAGTAGACTCTTGCTTACAAAAGCTAACACTTCTGAGTTCTTTAAGGTGTCACAGGTGTCATTGCCTCTTTTCCCTTTCATCCGACGGTCTGTGCATTATTCCAGGTAGAACCACAGCGCCACCTGCTGGAGTGGGAGACCTACACAGAATACATTTTAAGTTGCTTCTGATCCTGGAATGCTAGCTGAGAACATCCTTGGGAGCAAACTATCATCTAGGACGTGCAGTGTGTTTGTGAGAGCTTTGAGTGGATTCTCACCTATTCTCTGCAAAACGTGAACCTTTTAAATTCTCAGGCGATCCACCCACCTACTGGGAGAGTTAATTTCTAGAGACGCTGAGGAAGTAGCTGAATCCTGAAGGACAATTCTGTTGTTAAACTCACATGGGGGAAAAACTGAACAAGGCATCCTCAAGAGGCAAAAATAGGAACTGTGGTTTAGACAGTGTGGTGTAGTGGTTAGACTGTTGGTCTTGAACTGGGGAGACCCAAGTTCCAATCCCCATTCAGACACAAAACTCACTCTCTTAGCCTAATCTACCTCACAGGGTGGTTGTGAGGATAAACATAACCATGTACACCACTCTGGGCTCTTTGGAAGAAGAGGATTCCCCTTTAGAAGCATAGCCCTCGAACCTGGGCGAACGGGTCCATATTGGACTGGTCCAGTTCTAACTCAGACTAGCCACCCTTTTTTTTTAGGCCAGTCTGGTTCAGTTTTGAGCTGATCGAACTGGGCTGGTTCGAATCGAACCCTGTTCAATTTGAACCAGTTCTGCACACCCCTAGAAGAATGGGCTACACATGTACAGATACATACATACATACATACATGATTGATCCTTGGCATTCTAGAGACAGATGCTGCACATCAAGGCTGCTGTGGAGCTCGAAAGCAGGCCTGATGATGCTGGTCACAGCAGGCAGCAGCACGAGCAGGGCTTCTTCAGTTTTCTACATTGTGATGAATGGGAGAAATTGCAGAAGTCCTGCTTGCACTACCACCCATTCTTACCAGCACTGGGGCTGCCTTCTGCCACTTCAGCAGCCCCAACATGCCGCATTCCCTCTCCACAATGCTACAGATCATGTCAGCCAGTGATTTCCCAGCGACAGATTCCAGAAGATAGAGACTGTCCCTGGTAAATAGGGACAGCTGGAGCCTCTGTGCTTTAACTTACGTGGTCTTTGCTTCAGCAAGTAGTCATATGTAATCCCTACCATTACCTTTGGGATATTGCCCCTGAAGTGCCCCCCATGCACTGAGTATTGGGATATTGCCCCTGAAGTGCCCCCCACCCATGCACTGAATATTTTATATTGTATGAATACATCATCAGTATGGGGGTTGGGACAGCCACTTAGTGGTCCCCTCACTTCTCATTGCTCAGAACTCCAGGCATGTCACACAACAGGCAGTGGCGGGAAGAGGGTATCATTCAGAACCAGGAGCAATGGGGAGAGGACGGGAATGGGCAGAAGGCAGCACCGCTCCCAGTTGTCTTCCAATTCAGCAGTTGATTAAAAAGCAAAGGGTGAATCTCTGGGTTGCCATCTGGCAATGCAAGCAGATAAAATTCAAAGAAATACATTTACAAAAGAGAGGAACTCTGGATTGTGGGTGAGATCTAGATAAAATTGAGCAATACTTTTGAAGTCTCAGCTCAAATCAAGAGGCTAGTTCTCATGACCGTCAGCTGGGTAGGAGGAACATCCGGCCAGGCTCCAAGTCCAATGTACTCCCCCAAGAAATGACTGTGTGCCAGCAAACATTGAGGAAGGGGGGGGGGAATTAACACGTGCTCACCACAATTTGGCTAGGATGGTGTGGGGTGTGCTTTTCCTCCAATCGCAATACAGTTCTGGGTATGCAATTTGGTTCAGCGCTAGCATCCTTACACAGATTGGGCCTAGCACATGATCACTTCCCCCTCCGCCTACCTTCATTTTTGGCAACACACAGCCATTTCTCGAGAGCATGCACAGGGCTTGGGGCCTGGCTGTTGGTCATGAGAACCAGCCCAAAGTAGCAACTACTGTGTATCAAACTTTCTCTGACTTGCAGGTCAGGCCTAGCTCTGCTGCAAAATTTCATGCATGCCCCAGTTCGTTTGCTACTTTCTGTTCTTCCAGCTCAGTCACAGTTATGGAACAGACATACACTATTCAGCACTCATTGACATGGGACTACAGCCACAGAGGGGGAAACTACATTTAACCCTTCATGTGAATGACCACCAAATCACCACCCTTAGCAGAGCACAATGGAGAATCAGTTACTGCATAGGACACACCCATTAAAATACTGGCAGTATGCAAGAGCCAGATGTGAGCATGAGATCCTTGGATGATATACATGGAGGAGTAGAATGGAAAGGAAGAAGAGCTGATAGATAGATAGATAGATAGATAGATAGATAGATAGATAGATAGATAGATAGATAGATAGATAGATAGATAGATAGCCACCCTTGTTACAAGGATTGTGCTGTCAACAAGCAGAGGGCACCTGAGAAGGAGAGGAGAACTGGTCTTGTGGTAGCAAGCATGACGTGTCCCTCTAGCTAAGCAGGGTCCACCCTGGTTGTATTTTAAGGGGAGACCACATGTGAGCACTGAAATATATTCCCCTCAGGGGATGGAGCCACTCTGGGAAGAGCAGAAGGTTTCAAGTTCCCTCTCTGGCTTCTCCAAGATAGGACAAGATTTTTTTTTATTGGACAAGATTTTTTAATTGAACCAACAAACTACCAAAGCATACAGTATGTTACCAAAGCACATTTATATACAAAGTGGTTGTTTGTACATCATATATCTACAAAGATTTACAAACAAGGATTTGGTAACCCACAGGGTTATAAAGTATATGCAGGCAGTACTGTAACTCGGGGCGGGGGGATTACAAGGTACATCAGGTAATCGAGGTGGGTTTATGTCCAACGTCCATTTCCACAGGCTGAGAGAGATTCCTGCCTGCAACCCTGGAGAAGCCGCTGCCAGTCTGTGTAGACAATACTGAGCTAGATAGACCAATGGTCTGACTCATTATACAGCAGCTTCCTATGGTCCTATGCACCTGTAGTATTGCCTTTCCCTTAGTTTCATCATCGCATTCATTATAGCAGCTTCAGGTCTGTTCCTGTGTACAGTAGGGGCTAAGCAGGATGCTTCGTGAACAAAATGCAATCCCTGATTACCACACTGTTTTCCATTCTGCCCGTGCTAGGGTTGCCAACTGTTCGGGTTTTTACTGGCCTACTCATAATTTTTAAACACTTGGGCTTCCTCCTAGTCCAAGCATTGAGATATCTACTCTGAGTCATCCCAAGGCTCCCATCTGCCCTGCCTAACAGATCCATGTTGCGACAACAATTGTAACTGTATCTTAGTGTGTCAAAGGGCAGGAGGAGCACATGGACGGAGTCCCAGCACTCTGCCCCCTCCACAACAGAGAATCCCCACTTTGACACAAGACTGCTCCTGAGCCAATAACTGCCAATTATCTACCATGATGAATTCTTAAGGGGGTTGGACTGGATGCCTGGACTGAGTGCTGGTGGTCCTTCAAGACATCTTATTGTGTACATATTTAGGTATATGGTATCATGCATGTGCATGGCACATCAAAGACAAGAGGATAGATCTCTGCCCTAAGGGGCTCACAATCTAGAAATAGACACAAGGGAAACAACAGATGAAGGGAAAGAAGTGGAAGTAGGGGAAGCAGCGGAAGAATATGCAATCCTTTCATGTACACATACTTAGACTAAGTTGCAGTAGGGCATGAGGAATAGAGGGCTCTGCTGAAGCCTTCATGGGAAAGAAGGTTTTGAGGAGGGATCTGAAGAAAGTAAGAGAGGAGGCAGTGCAGAGAGATTCTGGGAGGGACAGCCAGGGAATTTCAGGCATAAGGGGAAATAAAGGAGTTCCAGGTATAAGGGGCAGCAAGTCCTCATTAATAAGGACAGTGCTATCACACAGTTGATTTGCTTAGTGGCTATTCAGCTGCCCAGAGCCCTTCCCAACTGCATCCACAGCAGCTAGCCAGTAATATGATAGTGATCCCCGTTAAAACATTGGTAGGAATCCCTGAACTGAGAGTCGTTTTGCCCAGGAACAAGATGCATTGAGTTCTCACCATTTCTTGTTCCTCTGCAACAATGTCACGTTTAAAATGCACCCTTCATACCTCTTCCACCCGTGAGATGGACAAGCCTCAAAACAGGAAATATGAGGGACTTGCACATCTCCTTTCTGTGCACCAAGATAATAGCTAAATCCACTTGAGTCTGGACATTCACTACAACAGACGGTCAGCACCGTTCTAGAAGCAGCATTGTCACAGCACTGATCGTCTGCTGGGAAAGGGGCCCTAGATCCATCACATATAAGGAGGAAATCGAGGCCAGGAACACAGAGGGGGTGGGATGGAGAGAGAGAGAGAGAGAGAGAGAGAGAGAGAGAGAGAGAGAGAGAGAGAGAGAGAGAGAATGAATAAATGAATGAATGAATGAATGAATCTATATCTTTCAAGGCATTGAGGCTATTCCCACAATCCCTGGGAAGTGGGCTAAGGGAGCTCCCAAGGCAGCTAGCCCACCTTATTCCCCCTCCCCTTAAATGAGGTTAACGGAACGAGCGCTCCATTAACCTCATTTTTTTAATCGTGTGTTGGTGCGGTGCGCGGTGACACACAAGTAGATTCCCGGGCTCGGGGGTCTCTCCAGGATGCCCCGCGCACTTGTGTGTGGCATCTTGGAACTTCTACAGGATGGAAGTTCCACAGATTCTTCTACCATCTTTGGACTCCCAGGCAAACTCCCAAGAGTATGACCAAGAAAAGCCTCTATGCCCCCAGGACCACCAGCGCTGTTAAACTTGGGCTGAGCCAGTTTCAGCTGCTGCCAGTTTCAGCTGCCAGTTTCACTGCTTAAGACAGTGAAGCTCTTCTCACAATCGGTGAGAAGAGTTTCTTCCGGGTCTATGTAACAGCGCCAGCAGTCCTGGGGGCATACCAAAGATGATAGAAGACCCCAGGAAGTGGAATGTTGCAGATTCTTGAGATCCTGGGGGACCTCGATGGGGGCTTCAGCAGTTTCCTCCTTGGTCAGGGGTTTGGCAGGGATTGTGCTGGGGTCCACCTCAGGGACCCTGCTGGAGTCCTCCCTGGTTTGGAGTTCTTCCTGGGCTGTAGTGGGGTCCTTCTCAGCCTAGGATTCTTCCTGGGCCTTCTCGGGATCATCCTCTTGAGAATTCTACCTGAACTCCATCAGGGTGCTCCTCCTCCTACTCTGAGGATTCCCCAAGGGGCAAGTGGGGTGGATCCTGATTCCTGACACCTTCACTTACTGCCACTATTGTGCTCCTTGCTGTATTGGGGCAAGTGGGGGGGATGCTATGTGTCATTTAGTTCTGGTGCAAGAGGACCCATAGCATCCCCCTCCCACTTGCCCTGAAACAGTGGGGAGCATAAGGGCAGCAGTGGTGAGAGGAGGAAGGAGGCAGCATGGCACAGTAGGGTGTGGTGCAGAGGGGCTAGTATCAGCCTCCACAAACAAGCAGCAATGAGGGGAAACACAGGCCACCATGGGCTTGTTGCATCCCTTGTTCAGTCAGTCAACAAACAAGCATTTATCTTAGGCTGGAGTTTCTGGTGGCAGCTTGTTTCAATATACGAACCACAATGTGAAGATTCTCTCATGCTTATGACTCGGACAATTCACACAACTCTTTTGGATGGTGTGCTGAGGTAAAGGTACCCAGAGCTTGTAGTAGCTTCCCTGTTTCCCTGATTCTTCCAAATGTTCTCAGCTCCTTGAGGGATCTCTAACAGAAAAGAGACTCTTCAGTCCCTGCTGCCAGAATGTCTGGGAAAACCCTCTCTCTCTTTGTCCTAACAAAGCCAGTTTCCAGAGAGGGAACTCCATAAGGTTTGCTGAGCACTCAAGCAAGCTTCTGAAATGGGAGCGTTGCTGGTGGGTTCGAGCCAGAGGGACAGATTACTAGAGTCTTCCTGCTATCTGCCTGCAGGCAAGCAAGAGACTCAACACTGTCTCCTAAATCTCTCCTTTTGCTTCCTTGCTGCTCAGTAATAAACCAATCTGCTCATACCCCTTCTTTCCATCCTGCACCTCATGTGGCAGCTCGTACACACAGTCAGGGCTGGCCTGTGCTTTTTGCAAAGTCCCTGGCTGTCTGTACACACTGCCACACACACCCAAGCACCCTTCTTCAAACAGTGAGATGTCCCAGGTTTGTGGCACTACTTGGGTTTTGGTTTCCCTTGGAGGAACGATCACTGGAGGCTCATGGTGCCCTCATAGTATTTGGTTTATTTACAAATGTACAAGTTGAGCATTAGATGGAGCATAGAAAACTGCCTTATATCATCAGACCACTGGTCCATCTTAGCTCTGTACTGTCAAGACTCACTGTCTGTTATATCTCTCTTACTCACTACCTTTGGCAGTGGGGAAGAAAGGAGGGGAATGCTGTTACTCTTCCCTTAGCCCAGGGATTCTCAACCTTGGGTCCTCAGATGTTGTTGGACTTCATCTCCCATAATCCCCAGCCCCAGTGGTCTTTGGTTGGGGATTATGGGAGTTGAAGTCCAGCAACATCTGGGGACCCAAGGTTGAGAACCCCTGCCTTAGCCCCTCCCATCAAGTGAGCATGACTCTTTGCCAGACTCTCAGTCATAATGGTCTTCCAGTAACCTGAGGGGGGAAGAGTCATTTGTGCCTTATTCTGGAACATCCAGTGGCCCCAGAGCTATTTGTTAGTTAACAAAGGAATTGGCCAGGTAGCTTGCATAATCATAACCTCAAATCCATTTCAATATGTTGCATATATGCATACAAAGACATTTGTGGTAAGGGTGGGCTTTGCTACTGCAATCCTTCCTGCTCTTACATGCATCCTTGTAAGCACAAGTTTACTACTATTACTAGTATTTATATTCTGCTTTTAAACCAAAGGCCCCAAGTGGTTTACATAGAAAAATGAATACATCAAAAATAAGATGGTCCCCTGTCCCCAAAGGGCTCACAATCTAAAAAGAAGCATAAGGTAGACCCCAGCAACAGCCACTGGAGAGATGCTTTGTTGGGGTTGGATAGAGCCAGTTGCTCTCCCCTTACTAAATATAAGAGAATCACCACTTTAAAAGGTGCCTCCTTGCTCAGAGATACCTTATACCGCAAGGTTTCATACAGTATATTCAGAAGCTATATTACCAAAGGTCGTTAACAAGGCATACTGCCCCTCTGCGGAAAAATGGTTTGCTTGCCTTTCTCAAAGCCATCATGTGAATCCCTTGTTTACTTTGTGTAAAACAAAAGCACCTATTTTCCTCTGTTGACAGATATGAAGGTGCCAGCAGCCCCATAGCGGTTTTGTCTGCCATGCATCCATCCACTAGACCCACTCTCAGCAGGGCTAAGCCATCTTTCCCTGGGGCTTTTCTGGTTGATTTGTTCTCTCCTTTAAGCCCCTTACCAGGCCCAAGGAGGCAGCGAAGTAACAAATGGACCAGCCAAAAGCAATTTCAGTTTTTTAAAAGGAACAACTGGCTCGTAACAGCAGTAGGAAATTGTGCAATTAGCACAACAGGGCAATGTCAACAAGCTCTTAACGCCTGTTGTTATGGCAACGCTGGGAGTGTCAGAACTGGGAAATCAGGAGGAGACAGTAAATTTGTGTGTGAAAGAAAATAATATCAATAAAATAGGAAGTTTTGATTCCCTTATAAACTGTGTTGTCAAAAGATACCACTTTATAGGGTCATGTGCAAATCGTAGGCTCAAAACAAAAAGTTGCTAATGTTACGTAAAAGAACAAGCTCAAAAGCATTACAATGCAGCTTTCACCCAGAGCCATGCTGTGTGAAACCAATATGGAACCAAAGAAACCAATCCCTTGACTTTGAGTACCAGTTTACACATGGAGATTCTCATATGTTGCCTTTCTCATTTCTTTTAGCAGAGAGGGCAAATCTGTGAGCCTAATCTTCTTGCACAATGCACCTAGGGTTGCCATATTCCGGCTTTCCAAATTCGGGTGCCTAATTTGCATATTATGTAAATTGGCTTGAAAATAATTTTTGAGCAGAATAGTGACTGCATGTTTTGCTCCATAACTCCGCTTCTACAAGGGCTAGAGCTTTGCTTTTAACAAAAATAAAATAAAATCTGGAATCTGGGTGAATCCGGGTAGCCTAAGCAATCTGGGTAAGATGTTTAAAATCCAGGGGAAACCCGAAATTCCGGGGGGCATGGCAACTCTAAATGCACCCAAATGGCTGTTACCATCCTTGAAGTGAATGGGGGAAATCTTTACAAGTGGGATCAATGGTTTGCATATGTTGAAGCTCAGGGTCTCTTCAAGAAATCATTACACCGAGTTGTAAGAACATAAGGCCAGGAAACTGAACAAAATGTGTGAATGCACAGGAAAGCAGGGGGAACTTCCAGGGACACAGCTATAATTGAATAAAGAAGTGGGGACAAATGTCCCTGGGCCCTGAGGGAAGAGAGGGGGCCCATCAGCTGAGCGACAGCGTGTTCATTGTTTCCCCCCCTCCTGTCTCTCCAAAGAAGAAAGAAAGGATGTGAGAAGTCAAGGCACTTTTTGTCCCAGCCAGTGGGGGATTTAAGGAGAGGCACAGTAGGCACTTGCCTATGGCGGCAAAATTTGAGAAGCGGCAAATTTTGGCCGAAAAGGCCCATAACGGAATGCAGCCGGGGCGTGCAGTCATTTCAAAGAGAGGAGGGGATCTGGAAGGAGCTCTCCCTCACCACCCTTGCTGCCCCATCCTTCCACGCAGCAGCGGGCATTGCTAAAAGAAGGAACTTTCCCCTCCCACCACCACCCTTCCGTTGCAACTGATGCCACCCCATCCTGCTGGTGGCACACAGGCAGAGGCATTTTAAAGGTAATGGGGGGGGTCTTTCCCCCTCACCCCCCCCCACACACACTTGCTGCAGCCACCGCTGAAGCCTTTGCTGCCCCCATCCCATTGCACAGTGGCGTTTTTCAGAAAGAAAAAAGAGGGACTTGCCCCAGTCCCCACTGTGGGCCTGCGGCTGTCCAGAAAGGGGCAGCAAATCCTTGGCCGCCTATGAGCGGCAAAAGGCTTAATCCACCCCTGGTGCCAGCCACGGCCCAATCCAACCTTGCTACACCCCAGGAAATTTCACATGAAAATGTTTGTTTCAGTGCACATAGTGATGACCTGTCAGGTCTCTAAAATCTTGAATGCAGGCTGCAGATGAGATGTTTGCAATGTGTGTCTCACAATGCATTTCTGGCTTCTTCACAGCAAACAAAGGAGCTGAGAGTGTCAGGTTTTCATGGGCTGTTTCAGCCTAGTCCCGAAAGGACGGAGGAGGAGATTTTGCGGCAGCAGCCAAATAGGAAAAAGACCATACAGATACTATAGAGAAAGAACATGTGAAAAACAAACAACTCTAAGAGTTCTCCAAAAGTTACAGCTACCACTAAGGGTTGCTTCTCACATTACATATTGTTCTTGGGTACAGATACCAAAGTACAAAATGCATATATCAATCATGTCAGTTGTCCAGGGCTCACACATATACATTGTTACTTTCCCTTTTAAAATCCTTCTTTCCTAAAGGCCAGTAAAGAACCAGGGTGCCAGCTGCATGTATTTTTACATGGGAAACTGTGATTTATGCATATATGATATGCATTAATTTTGTACTAAGATATTTGTACCTCATTAAAAATGTGGTGTGAGCAGATGGTTGGATGAAGAAACACCAGGGTGTGTGTTCTGTGGACTTCAGTTCATCTGAGGGTATAGCTATTATATAGGGTTGCGAACTCTGAAGCTATTCCAGGGGATTCCCCGCCCCCAATATTTTTCACAATATCAAGTCAGACGGTATAATAAGGGTAATGAAATACGCATTTCCACACTTCAAAGCTTTTCCCAATGACGATATGATCCCCACCACACATTAAGGTCATCTGCGGAGGTCCGTCTCTAGTTACCACCGGTTCGTCTGGTGGCGACTCAGAGGCGGGCCTTCTCTGTAGCTGCTCCTGGGCTGTGGAATGCACTCCCGGCAGAAATCCATAATTTGAGTTCATTACTGTCTTTCAGGAGAGCCTTTAAAACTGGCTTTCCGGGGTTTTTAAACTGCTATAAACTGTTTTAAATTGTTTTAAATGTTTGTCCTAGTTTTCTAGGATTTTTAGCTGTTTGGATGTTTAATTGGTTTTATTCTGTTTTTATAGTTTTGATTTTAATTGTTAACTGGTTTTAATTGTTTTTATTCTGTTGTAAACTGCCCTGAGGTATATAAATTGAATAAATAAATGGTCCTATTTCCTTATCTCTGAGTGGTGTTGGTGAGTCCCTCATCATGAAGTGATACTTCCGCCATAAATAAGGAATATGTTACAGGTCTGTGAGGGTAAGGAGCATTTGCAGTTCATAGCAACTGCACTACAGTGTCCATGTTTCAAGTGCCCACATTTATTTCCATTTTCACCTCACATATAGATGGAGTGGCTATACAGGCAACGCTTTGTTTTGGAACAGAGATGCTGAAGAAGCATCTAACCACCACAAGAGTGAGAGTGGCTTAATATTCCTCAAAGCCAAGCCTATAATTTCGCATATGAAGCATATTTCCCCAGTTTGTTTGCTCTTTAAGTGTCACTCTCATGCAACTGCTAAATAATAATGACAAGGTATGACAAGGAGAAAATGAGGCACTTCACATGATCAGAGTGAAGCACTTGGAAGTAGTTTGTGGGGAGAGTGGACTTAGCCAATTCTAAGTGCACATGAGCAGGGAGCCATCCCTAGGCAGCCAGATCGGCCACCCACACAATTACTGGCTCTGTCACAGAGCTGGTAGGGTGGCAGGGATCAGGGGCTGCCCGACCACCAGAAGTCCCAGGAGAGACCCCCGAGGCCTGGAGGCTGGTTGGAGTGTCCCATTTGGGGGTCTCCTCACGAGTCGCCATGGCGTGGAGTCATGCTGTGGTGACTCATGATTGCCAAAAGGGGGTTAGCTGAGCACTCACTCAGCTAACCTCGTTTAAGCGGGAGGGGGATTAAGCGAACCAACCACCAGGAGCCCCACAGCTCTCGGTGGTTCACACGACTGCTCAAAAGCAGGCTTGGCTCCCTTAGCCCGCTTTCGAGTCGTCGTGTGAATAGCCTCAATGTTTTCTCCTATGACTTAGGAAGACATTTCATGTCCAAGGCCTGTAGGAAGAGGCAGAAATTTGTCTCCTTTTTAATATCCAAAAGAGGGAGATTAGGGCCCTTTCCTTGAACCTGAATTCTCTATTTCCTTGTGCTTACTATTCCATCCATAATATCCCACTTATAAGATAGAGATGAGAGCCTGAGCTTGTGTGTCTGTGAGTTTGACCCAAGTGTCAGAAGCTGAACTGGGAGCCTTCTGCTTGGAGGCTGAAACCCAACTTGATGAAGTACCTGGGAATCAGACTACGGCTCATGCCTCAAAACCTGAAAAGAGGAGAGCTGGTCTTTTGGTAACAAGCATGACTTGTCCCCATAGCTAAGCAGGGTCTGCCCTGGTTGCATATGAATGGGAGACTTGATGTGTGAGCACTGCAAGATATTCCCCTCAGGGGATGGAGCCACTCTGGGAAGAGCAGAGGTTTTCAAGTTCCCTCCCTGGCTTCTCCAAGATAGGGCTGAGAGAGATTCCTTTCCTGCAACATTGGAGAAGCCACTGCCAGTCTGTGAAGACAATACTGAGCTAGATGGACCAATAGTCTGACTCAGTATATGGCAGTTTCCTATGTTCCTAACCTTCTTCAAGCACAGAAAGTGAGTGTGCAATATCAGTCCCTATAACTGGCACTGGCAGGTAGTTGGAAGCATCTGGATTCACCAGGCCTAGTATGAAGCTGTGAAGGATTGAGATAAAGACCTCCATTTTGTGTTCTGTTATGGTAATGTTGTATGTTTTAAAATGGCAGCCTAAGGTCAAAAGGTTAGCATAGGAAATCATTTACAAACTGAGTTCAAAAGGTTAGCTTAGGAAATTAGTTATATTCTGAGGTGAAAAGGTTAGCTCAGGAAACAGAAACCAAGAATGCAACACCTGCCTGCCTGATTTGTTACTTTGGGGATTTGGTGGTTAGCTTTAGGCTATAAAAAGCAGCGTTTAGAAAGGTGCTTTAGTGAGAGTGAGAGAAGCTATTCCCATGATCAGTAGAAAGTGGGCTAAGGGAGCCTAGCCCACTTTCTACGGATTGTCTGAACCACCGGACTTGCAGGCAAGCCCGGTGGCTCCAAGGAGGCTAGCCCGCCTAATTCCCCCTCCCCTTAAATGAGGTTAGTTTTGCTCGTGTGCCACCACAGCGCACAGCGACACACAAGTAGACCCCCAACCAGGCGGCCGCAACCATCCTCCCAGACTCGGGGTTCTCTCCAGAATGCCCTGCGTGCTCACAAGGAGCATCCTGGAACTTCTGGGGGCCACACAGCCCCCGATCTCCACAGCCCGCACTGGCTCCGCAATGGAGTCATTAGTCGTGTGGGCGGCCAATCGGCCACCTAGGGCTGCAGGCATTATCATCTGCAGGGAGAATGGGCTAAGCCCACTCTCCCCACAGACCCGCCAGAAGTCTCAGTCTCTCTTCAGCGTGAGAGATTGCCAGAAGGAGCCAAAGGAAGAAAGCCAGAGAAAAAGGGATCAGAGGTATTGTAGGAAGAAGAAAGCCCAAAGCCTGAGGACCTGGTGAGGGTAGCTGAATAAGGAACACAATATTAAACAGGATAGTTGAATGGGTTTATCCTACTTTGTTTTATTATCCTTTGCTCATATAGTTTTTAAATAAAATAGTCAGAAAACAATTTCTAAGTATATAAATTGGACTGCTTTGTTTTTCTTTCTAAGTACATAACTTTGTTCAGATCACTGGGGGTCTCTGAATTCTGTTCCCCACCTCGCACATTCTTGTCATTCTACTCTACCTGGGTTATTGTTGGAAACTGAGAGAAACTATGGGCTGTTGATTGGAGGCAGCAGCCAGGGAATAACGACTTCCATTTGGTAAAGTCCCAAAGGTGGGAGAAGCAAGAACTTGGTTTGCTTGCCTTCCCCCCTTATTCACAGAGCTTATTACCAGACTGTGAGGCTGTTCTCACAACCTCCCCAGACTGGGCTAAGGGAGCCTAGCCCAGTTTGGGAAGGTCATGGGCAGCACTGGGAGCCTCACGGCTTCTGGCTGCTAGCCCTCCAAAATACCCCTCCCCTAAAACGAGGTTAGCGGAGCGAGCGCTTTGCTACCCCCATTCTTTTGATTGTGAGTCACCGCAGCACGGCTCTGCACCGTGGCGACTCATGAGGAGACCCCCAACCGCAAGGCTACAACAAGCTCCCAGCCTCAGGTGTCACCCCAGAATGCCCCACATACTTCCACGGGGCATTCTGGGACTTCTGGGGGCCAGGTGGCCCCCAATTCCCACTGCCCCTACTAGCTCCATGACGGAACTGGTAATCGTATAGGTGGTCAATTTGGCCACCCAGGGCTACGCAGATGCTCATGTGTGGGGAGAGCGGGCTTGACCCGCTCTCCCCACCAAACCCCTTACAGTTCTCCACACTGCTTGTACAGAGAGCCTATGTGACAGAGGCTTAGGTGCTTTGCCTTCAGTTCTTGCTTGCTCACCAGACTTGCTGCATTTCAGGCTCTAGTTTACTGCTCTGGCAGCTTCCAGCTCTTTCTGCTTCTGCATACCCTCTAAGCCTAGATTTGGGTATGACCAGTGGCCATACCCCTAAGCAGCATTTCCTGACACTAAAGCTTGTCCTGTTAGCCATTAGGACTTAAAGGACATAGACTTTGTTTGAGGAAACCACTGTGCAGGTGAAACTGATAAGAAGAAGAATAGCAAATTTGGGAGAACAATTTCATCCTTAAAATAATAATGGAGTGGATAGTGACCAATCGGGGATACAATCACTGACTGAGACCCATGAAGGCCAACAGTGTGGTATACCGAGTAGAACTGACCATGGAGGACCCTGGTGGAACACCAGAACAGAGGTGCACATTTGAGGCATCCCACACCACAACTTACACTATAGTTTAAAATAATATTGTACATTTTGATAAACACTAGTGTGGTTTATTAAAGATGACAGATACTTCAGCAAATTCATACTCAAGGATCAGGTAATTATTGCTGCTTACATTCTGGCAATGAGCCATCTTTTTGAAAAAATGACCAGCTGGTTTGGGCTCAAGGCTAGTAGTCTCAGCAACAGTTTGAGAAGGTGGCATTTCTTTCCTCCTGGCTCCCCTGTAGTTGACATCTGCATATCAGCAGGCAACAAGGAGCTTTGATCACCTGAGTCCACAATACAACAAACTTGCTAGAACATCTGGAGATCTGAGATATGCCTTCCTCCCAGCCCAGCTGCCTGACTCATTACAGAAGAACAGTGTGAACTTACACACATAGCAGAGAGAGCCCCAAGCTAACATCCTGCCTGGGATCATGGGTATTCTCTAGGGCAGGAACAATCTCATTTCTTAAAAGGAGTGTCTCAGATTAAGTGAATTGTGTCTAATGTTGAAACTGAAGTAGATGCAAACTTGGAAATAAATTCCTTTGAAAACAGTGAGATTTACTTCCAGGTAAATGTGTCTAGGGTTAAGGTGTCAGTCTTTATTTTTTCACCATTTTGTCTGTATACCTTAAGTTATTCCCAGAGGCTTTATTTCTTGGTTTTATTTAAGATAATGCACTGTATACAATGTACTGTATATCCCATCACCTTAAGTGACACAGTGAGGAAATGCTTGACTAACAAGCAGAAGGTTGCCAGTTCGAATTCCTGCTGGTACTATATCAGGCAGCAGCGATATAGGAAGATGCTAGACATCATCTGATACTGTCTGGGAGGAGGCAATGGTAAACCCCTCTGGTATTCTACCAAAGAAAACCACAGGGCTCTGTGGCCGCCAGGAAAATGCACGATTGTGGTTGTCACACCCCGCTGGAGATTGTAGCCAATCGTGGAGGAAAGGATTACACAGTGATGCTTTGCACACAGTCTGGCTTTTCTGCAGCTTCAAGGCTACTTCTTTAGTGTCCACCCATCCTCTCAGCCTCTGACCTAATCAATCTGATTAAGCGGATGGTAGTCTGTGAAAGCCTGTGCTACAATAATTGTTAGTCTTGAATGTGCCACAAGACATATTAAAGTTATTTTTCCTGCAACAGACTAATATGGAGTGGAACAATTGGTTATGGGGCAGCTAACAAATGATGATGATGATGATGATGATGATGATGATGATGATGATGATATTGTTGTTGTTTACACAGTCAGACAGGTGTTATTGACTGGTTTGTTTTATACTGCTTTCCCAGTTGTTAGCCATTGTTCAATATCACCTCCTTGCAAAATGTGATTGAACTGTTTTGATAGTTGTTTATGAAGGCTTGTTAGGTGTTTAAGCCTATTATTTCTTGTTTACACAGTCAGACAGGTGCTATTGACTGGTTTGTTTCATCCAGACATCAAGTCCTTCCCAAGGACCTGGGATGGCTGAATTTTATCGTCAATACTGTTGGTTATTATAGATATCGTCGCAAAATATAGGCTGTTCCCAGTAAAGTTGCTTTTTGTAATTGGCTGATAGTGATTTCTGTGGCCCCTATGGTGTTGAGGTGCTATTCAAGTTGTTTTGGAATTGCACCTAGGGTGCCAATTACCACTGGAATTATTTTGGTCTTTTTCTGCCACAACCTTTCAATATCAATTTGTAGATCTTTGTATTTGGTGATTTTTTCTATTTCTTTTTCTTCTATTCTGCTATCCCCTGGTATTGCTATGTCGATTATTTTAACTTGTTTTTCCTTCTTCTCGATTACAGTTATATCTGGTGTATTGTGTGGCAGATGTTTGTCTGTTTGTAGTCGGAAGTCCCATAATATTTTTGCATCTTCATTTTCTACCACTTTTTCAATTTTATGGTCCCACCAATTTTTGGCTACAGGTAGCTTGTATTTTTTGCAGATGTTCCAGTGTATCATCCCTGCTACCTTGTCATGTCTTTGTTTGTAGTCAGTCTGTGGTCCACTGTTTCATCTGCTTCTTTACAAAGGCGGCACTTGCTGTTTGTTGTTGATTTTTCTACTTTTGCTCTTATTGCATTTGTTCTTAGTGCCTGTTCTTGTGTAACCAATATTAGACCCTCTGTTTCTTTCTTCAAGTTGCCATTCTTAAGCCATTGCCAGGTCTTGGTGATGTCTGATTTTTCACTTATATTGTGCAAATATTGACCATGCAGTGGCTTATTTTTCCATTTTTCTGCTCGGTTCTTGACTTGTTCTTTCTTGTAGGCCTGCTTTGTTTCATTTGGTGTTGAATAGTTTCTCGTTATTGACCATTTTAAATGCATCTTCTTCACTGTCCTTGATATATTCTTCAAGGCCTTTTTTCTCCTCCTCTACTGTTTGATGGACTTGCAGCATTCCTCTTCCACCTGAGCTGCGAGGGAGGTATAGCCTATCTACATCACTGCGGGAGTACAGAGCATGATTGATGGTCATTATTTTCCTGGTCTTATGATCTAGCGTTGTTGTTGTTGTTATTATTATTGTTGTTGTTGTTGTTGTTGTTGTTGTTGTTGTTATTTTATGGAAGAGATCCCCTCAGGTAATTCAACAGTTCTCAAAAAGAGATGTACAGAATATCCTCATGTGCCTGTTTCTCTGACTGCCCAATACTTCGGTCAACCAAAATGTTCTATTAATGTAACTGTTACACATGATGCCATTTTCAAGGGGAGTAAAACTTTATTTGGAATTGTTTAATGAAGTCCTTGGCATTGTAAAATAGAAAGTGGCAGGAATATCCTTGCTGTTGGAGGAAATCTTGCTCCAGGGGAATATTTTTTCTAGATTGTTGGAGGCCTAGGCCTCAGCACAAGAGAATGTGCATGCATATACAGCCTATGAAAGAAAAAGAAAGGGCAGAAAACAAATAAAAAAGAATTTGAAATGGCAAAACATTCAAAATGGCATGGATACCCTGTTTCCCCGAAAGTAAGATGAGAAAGGGCTTGTGGTGCAGCTCAGAGTGATTTCACAGGCTGCGAAGGATGAAGCTTAATCCTTCATTTTTGCTGTTGTATGTTGTATGCCATGAGTGGTATAGCAGGGAAATGCTTGACTAACAAGCAGAAGGTTGCCAGTTCGAATCCCAGCTGCTACTATATCAGGCAGCAGCAATATAGGAAGATGCTGAAAGGCATCATCTCATATTGTGCAGGAGGAGGCAATGGTAAACCCCGCCTGTATTCTACCAAAGACAACCACAGGGCTCTGTGGGAGCCAGGAATTGAAATCGACTTGACAGCACACTTTACCTTTATGTTAAAAATGGCTGCGTAGCCCCCAGTTTTAGTTGAGTTTGCAAAAGGTTATAAGTGCAAGCTTGCTTTTTGAACTGTAAACTGTTCTGTCTGGATTCTGTACATTTTTGTCTAATATTTGCTAGCCCTGATTAAAGAAAAGGGTGGCGTTATAAACAGAGGTGTACCTAGGTAATTTTAAGCCTGGATCCAAAGGTCTTTGGAGCCGCCACCCCCCACTGCAAGTTAAGCATCATTTTTTAACACATAGGTTCTTGAGGACACAAACCACACCACCCAGGACAGATTTAAGTCAATTTGGGGGGCCCCAAGGGCCCAGGGGTGTGGAAGCCTTGGACATTGGCCCTGAAGTCCAGGCGTAAGAGCGCCTCTGGTTACAAATATATAGGGAGGGAAGTTTTAGCAGCTAGATATGCTTTGTTTGAGCGGCTGAAATCACCAGAAGCTAGGAATCTGAGAGCTGCTGAACTCACTTGGAACTGAAAGTTGTTGAATAGAGAGCTGAGAGCTTGAATCAGAGCTGAAATCTCTCTGAGGGGCTGAATCTGCCATGGCTGAGCAGAGAAAGAGCAAAGTCTGCTGCAGGCCTAGTAGAAAGTTGGGGGCAGCGGCCAAATGCAGAACAGAGAGTGAGAGATGACCAGAAGCTACTACTGTAGACTTTGGTTAGGCTACAGTATTAAGTGCAGCTTAGCTGTTGTGTTTATTTCAGCTTTTATAGCGATATATATAAGATTTTGCCCAAAGCCTATTGTTTGTATTGGGATATTTTTGTTTTTAGTAAAAGTGTTCACTGTTTTGGTTCAGCACTTCTAGTCTCTATCTGTATTCCCCACACCACATGCCTCAGCACTCTACCTAGGGTAAGTTTGAGATCCGAAGGGCTGCTTAGTAGAGTCAGCCAGTAAAAATAAAGAAATCTACTTGGTGGCGGCAGAAGGTTTGTCAGATCATGGGGCTGGTTGAAACCGGGTTATGACACAGGCACCAGCCAAAAACACAAACACCACCCTGCAGCAAATGGGTACAAAAGCTGTGCACAGGGAGGCAGGATTTTTCATTTTCCAAAAATGAATGTAGCAGTTTGGGAACAAGTAACAGTGGTTTACCAGCAACACAAATGCCAGCCTGTTATAGGCATTGTAATCTGGATGGATTAGTGACAACTGTGCAGCCTCCAAGCAAAACCACAGCGCCCAGCATGAATACAAATACAATGACTATTGATATATTGTGTTTCAACAAAAGTTCCCAAAGTGGTTTACAAATAAATAAATAAATAAATGGCTCTCTGTCCCCAAACAGTTCACAATCTAAAAACCTTAGTTGCTCCCTAGTTACACATCTTCTTGCACCTTCTTTAATTTCTGTAGGAAAAACTTGAACTGACAGCAATATTCATGATTCTCCCACTCATCTCAGATGCATTTTGGACTGTAGATATCCCTGGGGAATAGCTCAGCTTTCAAACAGTCAAAAGAGATGAAACTCTGCCTTCTGAGATGGATAAGCACAGCAAGAGAGAGAGAGAGATTTTAATGGAGCCTACCAGAAGAATATGATTGCAAAACTGCAAAAATGAAACCCATCTCTTCATTGATGCCTTCTGGGGTCCCTGGATGGAAGGGAGGAGCTGTCATTTGGCTCTCAAGTCAGAAAAGAAAAAGGGAGTGGTGGGGGAGAAAGATAATTATCAGAGAGAAAGATAAGAGAATGAATCAGCTTCCAGCTCTTCCAAACAGCTAGCCCACTCTTTGCTGGAAGAGGTGATCAAAAGACGCCAGTCTGTCAAAGAGACCACGGCTGGTGCACAAAAGCAGAGCTAGTGAATGCAAACAAAAGCACACGAGGGAAGGCGCGCAGGTTGGACGATGCAGGTGGTGCTGGAAGATAGAGCAGCCCAGTGGGTGCCTTTTCAGAGGCACTCACTTGAGCTGCTGAAGCGAGAAGTGTAAGACTGGCCAGGCCGCAAGAGAAAAGATGATGTGCACAGCCACAGCTGGATAAACCTAACGAGCCAGTTGGCTTTGTCTGGCCATTGACAGGAGCAGGGAAGATTTCATGGCTGTTCAGCCAGGCTAAATATTGTGACACAGAAAGTGTTGGTTCTACCTGTAAATTAATAGGACTTCGGTGAAGAGCGAGTAGAGTCAGGTAAGCTGTGACTGGGCCAAGGGCAGGCAAGTGAATTACAGGAACACAGCTCTGCCAGCCTGCGCATCTCAGCATCCTGCAGTCCACTGCCGGGCAATGACCATCAACTCAGCCAACTGGCAGATGCGTAACTATAAGGGGGGGCAGGCTGGGCATGTGCCCTGGGCGCCACTTTGGTGGGTCATGTGGGGGGGCGCCAAAAAGTGCCATGACCCCCCCGATCCCCCCTGGATCGCACGGCGGTGGCGAGCGGCGGCGGATCATGTGCCCCATGGCTTGTGGCGGTGTGGGAGTGAGCGCGGCGGTGGCGGGCGGCGGCGGTGGCGGGTGGCGGCGGCGGGAGTGAACGCAGCAGTGGCGGGCGGCGATGGATCGCCGAGTGCAGAGCGACACCGAGGCCTGCCGTCTGGCCCGGCGTCGCTTCCCAACTGCACAGGCGCGCCTGCACAGTTCATAGAATGAACTGCGCAGGCGCGCCTTGCAGTTGGGATGCGATGCCGGGCCAGACAGCAGGCCTCGGCGTCGCTCTGCACTCGGCGATCCGCCGCCGCCCACCACCACTGTGCTCACCGCCGCTGCCCGCCACCGCCGCGTGATCTGTGGCAGCCTGCCACCACCGCGCTCACTCCCACGCCACCACAAGCCATCCCAGGGGCACACGATCCGCCACCGCCCACCACCGCCATGCGATCTGCCGCCACCCGCCGCCGCCGCCGTGCTCACTCCGGCCAGGGCGCAGGTATGTGGGGGGGCGGGGGGTGCAATTTCAGGGGCAGAGCTTGCCCTGGGCGCCGTTTTCCCCAGTTACGCCTCTGCCAACTGGTCTTGGCCCTTCTACGAGTGCATTCCTGAACACGTGGAAACAGCCTCGCCAGATCCCTTCCAGTATTCCACTTCCACTGCTGTCTGCCAGATGTGACAAGTGGTTCAAAACATAGTAGGAGTGTTGCAATACAGCCTAATGTCAGCATAGATAAAACATGCATACACTTTAGAAACCCTACTTTAATTAGCGATTATGTCCCTTGTAGAATTTTGTCACAAGTGTGCAATTTTTGCTATAATAAAAAAAGTATGAATAAAGCAGAGATGGGAACAAAACCTTGACGACAGAATGGGGGCTAGTACGAAAGGGTATCTCTGGGCTGCAGTCCTAAACAGTTATATATGCGGGTGGGGGAGATGTGCACACACAACCAGAGGTTTTTTTGTAGCTAGTCACCTCGCAGAGTGGACAAGGCAGGCACTTTGCCATTTAAAACTGCCTTGTCTGTTCAGCCAAGTAATTTTACTTTTTGAAAGCAAAAATGCTTCTCCCCTGCTTGTGCACGGGGTGGGAGATAGACCAAAGCTGAAGGCAACTGGAAAGAGGGATCTCTGCCAATGGTGTGCATACTCTTACTTGAGCTGGATTTTGGTTTTTTAAAAAAATTAGGGGGTAGAATATGCTTCTGGGAAAATAACCTTGTGTTCTCTTCCTGGCCGCAGTTTTCTTTCATATTGGTGGCATTTGGTATTGGAGGAGACTGAAATAAATTCTTTACAGAGAGTAAGAATATGCTTTCTCCCAAAGAAGAGCATTATTTCTGTCTGTCTATCTATCTATCAGATTTGTTCACCACCCCAAACTTTCATCTCTGGGTGGTTAACAATAACATAAAACAAGTTAAAACATACACAAAACTTAAAACAATTCAAAGAATTTAAAAGTCAAAACAGATTAAAACCTAAAAATTTAAAAAGCTGAAAATGCTTGAGTGAAGAGGTGGGCTTTCAAATGCTTTTTAAAGATTGCCAGAGATAGGGAGGATCGTGTTTCAGTAGGGAGCGCATTCCGCAATCTCGGGGCAGCAACCAAGAAGGCCGGTCCCCATATGGCACCAGCCGAGCTGGTTGCAACTGGAGATGGACGTCTCTAGGTCTGTCTCTTCCTCCTTTTTAAACTCTTTCTCCTTTTCCTATCTCTTTTTCCTTTTTAAACTCTTTCTTATCATCCAGCCTGAGGAAGAATTCTGCATAACTCTAAAACTTGCATGCCGCATTGTGAGTATTGGCTGGTCCTAATAAAGATGTTATTTTATTGTCCCTGTCAATTTTATTCTAATGGACCAACACGTCCAGGCTTAATTTGTGCTGGAGTTCACCAGAGCTCAGAGCCAGAATCTGTTTTCAACACCAGCGTTAACCCTGAAACATAAAATTAGAGCAGAACAAACTACCTCTGAGCAGGTGCTGTCTCTGCTACCCACCGAGTTTTCTCCCACAGCAGGGATTAGGAGGAAGGGCTTCAGTTCAGAGGAGGATGTTATCAAACATATCACAGCCCCTGCATCTCTTTTTCTAGAATTAAGCCACGAACACAACTACATCTTTCTTATTTCTATTACAATGATTTTAAGTCAAGTTGATGATTTAAGAGAATATGCTTTGTGGCACACATGGGCTTGATCATTCATCTTTAGGAACAGCGATTAAACTGATTGTGCACATGGTCTCTTTCATATGCATCACTCTCCATGATGTGCTGACTTGCAGCTGATTATGTGAATGACTCCCACTGAAAAGTCTTGCATCTGAAGTGATGTAAGGTGCGATAAATCTCTGGCTCCAGTGTTTGATCTGTGGTGGCTGTATCGCATATGCAAGTCAGCTTTTGATGTTGTAGTCATCATGGAAAACATGATGCATATGTGAACATCCTCTTTATTGCTGCCTCCAGCATAAGTCTGAAACCAGGTCCCTAGATTGGGGGTGGGGGGGAGGGACGCTTTCCCATTACCATGTCTTTCCCTCCAATTTCTGATATTATCTCTCCCTTCTCTACTGGTTTCGAGCTGCTCCAGTGCCAATCTAAAAGTACGAGAACAAGAACTCCAAAAGGAAGAACCTTGCAATATATGATTTTGTGTCCTTCCCCCATGTAGGTTGTGCCTCTGAGCCTGTGAGCCCTGCAGTCTGCTGTATGGACTTGGGCAATTGGCACAAGATGCACACCGCTATCATGTGGCTTCTTCCACTCATAGACCAGTCCTTGGGGGAAGGTAATTGCAGATCATTTTCCTTCCACATAGTGCTGCTAGACACTCAGGCCTTCGTTTCTTTATTCTTCCAGTATGAGATTCCACTTCACAGCAGGCAGAGCTGGAGCTGGGAGTAGCAAGTGGGTCCTTAATTCTCCTAGAACAATGAGCTAATGAGAAGAACCACGTGCAAGCCTCTTCTTGTACTTGCCATCATTTGGTGCATATTAAGCTTCCTGCCTGCGAACACCAATAGCTCCTACAGCGTCCACCTGCCTGCTGAAAGGGCTGTTCTGCAAAGTGCCTGAGCTCTTCACTTAGTTCACTTTAGGGAAATTTATTTCCTGCTGGGTAATTTGCTTTTGTCCAGGCACCTGGAGCCAGCTGTGAAAAGCCATGTTGTTATGGGGCCTCTATGAGCACTTAGATGGTGCACCATGTTGAGAAGTGCCTCCGTACAAACCTCAGCTATATACTGTATCTGCACAGAAGGATAAGGGAGAGTGTGTCTGTCTTCCTGCAGGAATCAGATGCCCTCGGGTGGCACATCTGATCACAACAGTTCACATATACAAGGGGTTTCAGTCATCACTCACTAGTCCAGTTCCCCAGCAATCTAAAGGACTGAGGAGGGTAGGATTGTAGTACCAGCACAGGTTGTTTAGTGTGCTTGAAATGGCTTGCTGAAAAGATAGCAGCTTTTTAGGCTCCAATCCTATACACAGTGACTTACAGAGTAGCAAGTCCCACTGGACAAAGTGGTGGCTTCATTCTGAATGAACATGTCTAAGGGCTTTATTAGAGGGATTGTGTACAGCTCACTAAGGTCCATATTAATAATACAGCCCCTTCAGTCCATCCAGCTGAATGTTCAGCTGTGCCCTTTTTGCAACCTAAAAGCCCTTGACCCACTTTATTTGGGGAAAATCCAGAATACAGCTCTGCAGTCAGCCAAATGGCCATCAGGATGTGCAACCATGAGGCTGTCATTGGCCTAGATCCCTCCCTTGTAAAATTAGTTCCATATGTGCATAGAATCAGATGCAGGCTTTGGTGGAAACATGCCCAAGACAAAGACATCATGGTTTATAAGCAGGAAGTATGCAACCAGCCAAGACTGATGTGAGGCATTCAGATCAGGCAACAGGCTCAAGGGAAAGCTTCATGTAGGTTGTAGGACAAGCAGAAACAAGGGGCCAAAAGCAGGTAGACACAGCAAATCCAGGTAATTGGCAATCACTGTGAAATGCCAAGTTGCTTTGGGAAAAACCATTGGCCATTCAACAAAGAGCTTCTTCCAATTCCCTTTTGTCGGGGCTGCTGAGTGGCTGATGCCAATGGGGCCCAGGCGGCTAGGTCTATCCTCTTATAGAGGAATTAGGGACCTTGGAATGAAGAATCCTCAAAACCTGTGGTCTTAACTGCTACTTGTAGTGTTTCTAGTGAATCCATTCCTTGATCCAGGCCAGCTCTTGAACAATGTTTTACATTAGTTACAGCAAAGTCCAGTCCTAAACTGGAGGCAGGGCAGATAGAGAACAAGCCAGAGAACAGAATGTTTTGCTGTGCTAAAGGACTAAAAGACTTTCTTCATTAAATTCTTAATGGTGTTGCCTGATCTTTGTGTGTTACAACCCTTCATTCTCTGGATTCTACGTCACTATAGATCAGTTCTTTATGACTTAGGCTGACCAGTGGCACAAGTTCTATCAGTGGTAATTACTTGGCTTGACAAACCTGTGCTTTACCATGATTCTCTAGACTACGTTTCTCACCTGTGACTTATTGAACAACTGTGAGTGAAAGCTAATCTACCTGGCCACCACCTAATGAGGAGTCCTGCTCCATGGAGGGAGCTGTAGTCTGAACCAAGCCAGCGTGACAGAGATGCATCTTCAGCACGTGGGCACATGTGCCTTGCCAGCTGCTTGGCGCATCAGTGTTGCTAAGTAAGAAGACATTTTAACATGTTGATTAATGCCCTGACTCTCGATAAGTAATTAGAATTAATGTGGGATATCAAATCAGGAAATCAGGCATTATTAGGAGGAATTAGCAATTTATTTTCATTTTACGCCTGGTTCATCCCAATTCCAGATACGACAAGAAGTTGGCAAGATCTAAAGATCTTCTCTAGCAGATAAAAAGCAAGTAAAATATGGGGAACTTGAGGACAATAAAAACAGTAAGAGAAGCCCCCACCTTGAAACCCACTGAATGGGGGGTGTTCTTGCATGCATGAAGACCTTGCTAGGTGCAAATGTCTTATCTGGGAAGATGTGAGTGCACAGGGATGGGGTTGTAGCTCAGTGGCAAAGCTGAGGTCCAAAAAGGTCCCAGATTCAATCCTTGGCATCTCCAGGTAGGGCTGGGAAAGATTCCCATCTTGGAGAGCCTCTGTCAGTCAATGCAGAGGTGCAGCTAGGGAATTGTACCACCTGGACCTAATGGCCTTACAGGGCCCCCTCCCTCCACACACAGACACACACCCCAAAGTCTTACCTGCATCATGCCAATTCAAACACAACATGGAACATTTATCAACAACAACTTCTAGCAACCATTTTGAGAAGAACATGTGGCTCTGTATGCCAGCTGAAAATCTATAGCATAGGTTTCCTGCTTTTCCACCAGCTACATAGTCTTTAGAGCACCTTAACAATTATTAAATAAACACATAACACAATAAAAATCAGTGATGTATGTTGCCATGCTAGCTGGGGATAAGCAAGAACTTTTTATTCCCTTCTGCCTGTAGCCCTTTGCTATGCTGTTATCCAAACTTTATCTCATACCTAGAACTACTACTACTACTACTACTACTACTACTACTACTACTACTGATAGTTCTATACCTATACCACTCTTCAACCAAAGTTTACATAGAAAAATAAATAATACATAAATAAGATGTGCCCCCTGTCCCCAAAGGGGGCTCACAATCACAATCTAAAAAGAAACATAAGGCAGATACCAGCAACAGTCAATAGAGGGATGCTGTGCTGAGGCTGAATAGGGCTAATTGCTCTCCCCCTGCAAAATATATGAGAATCATCACTTTTAAAGGTGTCTCTTTGCTCAGTTAGCAGGATACTTAGAAAGGAGTTCTCCCTGTGCTTCACTTGCACAGCAACTTCCCATGTTTCTGATTCAGTGACTAATTCTCACTTTTCTAGTTTAGAGCTTCTTGACCATTCAGAAACCAAGGGAGATCATGGAGAAAATGCACAAGGAAACACACAGCCCCAATGCCAAGCATTTACACACCTTCTGGAGCACTCAGAAACCAAGATAACCTGGGGGAGATGCAGAAGAAAGCACACAGGCAACATGCCATGGGGCACCTAGAAGAAAGCTTTTAGAGTTAAACAAAGTAAATACTGCCCCCTGGCCCCATTTACTTTGACGATTCCTCTTTGCCATCCCATTTCCTCTTCTTCTTCCTCCTCCTCCTCCTCTGCCACCACTGCCTGCTGCCCACTCCTTCCTCCTTCTTCTTCCTAGCTCTTGCCATGGCCAGAGCAGGAGAACTGGCTCTCTCACACAAGCAAGAGAGACGATTCTCCTGCTGGCCGTGGCAAGAGACTATTGGAAATGGTGACGGGTGCGCATGCACCCTGATGTCACCATCAAGGTGCATGAGTGCCTGTCATGGTCAAGGTGCATGCACACCCATCGCCATTTTCAGTAGGCTCATGCCAGGGCCAGCAGGAGAATCTGTTTTCTCACTTGCAAGAGAGAGCCAATCCTCCTGCTCTGGCCATGGTAAGAGCAGGGGTGACAGGCCATGGCAAGAGCAGGGGGGGCCGGGCCGGAAGAAAGGCGGGAGTGGAGGGGCAGGAAGTAGTGGGTTGGTGCCCCCCATGTGTTCCAGCGGGGGGAGAAGATTGCTGGTGCCACTGGCAGGGCCCCCATGAGAGCGGGCACACTGACTTAGTAATGGCACCTCTGATTCAATGTAGACAGTACTAAGCTAGATGGACCAATAGTCTGACTTGGTATTGGGCAGCTTCCTATATTCCTATGAAATAGTGCCCATATGTTTATAAGCACATGAAAGGGATTAGTGTAGCACTGTAGTTAAGGACATGGGCTTGGACCTGGGAATCCCCAGATTATATATCATCTCAGCTATGAACACACACTGAGAGGCCTTAGGCAGGTCAACCAGCATGTTCATGGCTGAGATGATATTTGAACTGGGAATTCACAGCTCTTCTTAACTGCAATGCTACACTAATTCCTTTGATGTGTTTATAAGCATTTGGAAGCTGTCATGCATTCATGTCATCTAGTAATTCTCAGATAGGACATTTGCATCTGATTTAAAGTCTTAATGCACGCAATGAACACCCCTATACAGTGGGTTTCAAGGTGCAGGCTTAAGGCAAGTCACCCAGATTGTAATATAGTGAAAATAATGCTGGCCTGTCTGCGTCCTTGGGGAAAGTTTTAGATAAATGCTTAGCAGGGCTGTAAAACAGAATCTCATGCAATGCTCACCATTATAATGTATGTCTCCCCCATCCACTCTGCTGATGCTTCTAGGGATGTTCTTAGGGATCAGAATCAACATTCCATTGCCTATGAATGGCCCCAAGGGCCATCTTTCAAATCACTAAGTGGACATTTAAGTATCAAAAATGCCCACAGTGCACATTCTGAAGCTCTAGGCCAATCTGGTGGACTTCTTCTCATTAGTAAGCAGTTTATGGGCTGAAAGGGGGTTCAGATGTAGAGATCTTCCATTCCTGAGGATAGAAACATTACCCCTTTGGGCTGATTGTCAACAGCGCCTCTGAAATGCTGAGCGGGAGAATATTTTTAAACTTTTGTTTAAAAGTCTGGATAAAAGCTACAAGTTAGAACCCCAAGAAAATAATTATGGGTAAGCAAACCTCATGTCCTGGCCAGCTCACTAATGCATGGCTCCCTACCTTCACCCTGCAGGAATGTCATGAAATAGGAGGGTACAGTCTTCCCATTTAAGGAAAGAGAGTGCATAAATAGTCCCTTCAGGAGAACAAACGTTGTGTGAACCCGCCCAGATGAAAGTGGCTCTTCAATCACATGCACAGACAAAACATGGTCATTCTCTACAGCCTATTGATCATGTCTAAGAATGAACCTTAATCGTTCAGCTCCTGCTCAATAAATCATAGGTGCAATTAAAAGTTTCGTTTACACTGACTAATTGCTCCTAAGCCTGGAATGTGTTAAGGTTTTAATCTGCTCAGTGCTGGCACAAAGTGTACGTGCAGGATCCCCAGATGTGATAAAAGGAATAACAGGGATGGAAATGCAGTGGTGGAGACCAGGGGCATAGCAAGGTTGTAGTGGGCCCAGAGACAAGATTTTTAAAAGCCCCCCCCCTGAAGTTCAGCTCATGAAGTAAAGAAATCTTAATGAGGCTGAACAAAAAGCACAGTTAAATTTTTATATATATAACCTATGTGCCACAATAGAACATCATCCTAAATTATTTTTTTAAAGGTTTTGTAACTTGTGGAAGATGCAAGTCATTTAATGGTACTAGAGAAAGACATGCTGTTCTGGTAGCTCCAGGTTTTAACACTCACATCAATTTTGAATACAACTGAAGGAAGCCCCGGCGGGTGCACAGCTGGGGAAGTCAGCCATGTGACTTGCCTCTGGGGGCCCCCCCAAGGCAGTGGGCCCCCAGACAACTGTCTCCCCTAACTCTATTATAGTTACGCCCCTAGTGGAGACACAGCTTATCTTCACCTTACAGAGGGCTAGCCCTGTTTGTCCACTGAAGCAGAAACATGAGAGACTTGGGGCACCTTAAATATTAACTTATTTATTATTGCATAAACTTCTGTGGGTTACAGTCCACTTCATCTGATGAAGTTCATTTGCATCTGATAACAGTGGCTGGCATATTGTGGAAAGCTCCTCAAAGTAGTCCCATTGAAATCACTTAACTTGCCCTTGTTAGTTAGGAATTGCCTAACTATGAGTAATTTTCCTCAGTATGTTAGCCATGGTCTGTAGTCCACAAAAGCTTGTGCTACACTAGATTTGTTAGTCTTTCAGGTGCCACAAGACTTGTCTTTATCCCACTTTAGTGTTGTCTTGTATGTGTTATACATGTTATGCAAAGACCAGATCTATGCAGATGAAGGTCTATCTTTATGGGCAAAAAAATATGCATGGGAAAGCCAAGGGGGAAAGTACTTTGAAAAAATAAAATAAAAGGAGAGTAAGGGTGATAGTGCAAAACAACACATCTTTCTCCACAACTGTTTCTTCACCCAGATGGGTAGCTGCCACATTCCTAATCCTCACTCCCACTAAACAACCCCCCCCCAAAAAAAAAACCCCCACACAACAAAAAACCAAACACCTCTGTAGAAGAGGGCAAAGACACAGCTGCCTAGATGAGTAATGTGCAACCAGCCATTGCTCAGATACTCTGGAAATGATGGAATGGCTGGTCCAAAATAATTAGGCCAAGGAGCTTCATTAGCACTATTTTCAGAGCATAACTGTTGCCTCAGTTCACTTGCCTTTGGTTCCCAACTAACTTCCTACTGCATCCATGTGGTGTTTTTAAGACGCCCAGAAGTTATTCCCTGCAGCCCACTGATTGATATTGGTTGGTATCCAGATTAAAACTGCATACATTAAAAAACATTTTGTGTGTGCAGTGGAAGAGAAGCAATTTGGGCCTATCTCCCCTTCCTTTTAGAGCCCACTGTGCCTTCCAAAAATATATCCCTGAGGGTCCCACAACTGCAGTGGACTGCAGTGGGAGGGGGAGATCAGCAAAAATCACCCCTCACCATTGCACACAAGGAATGTTTTTGGGCATGCACAGTGTTAGTCTGGATGTCAGCCATTGTCTCTAAATGGGGATGGGAGGACCACTGTACCATTTCTGAACATTGTTGAAAGATAGACCTTGGGTCAGCCTCTACAACCCAGACATTCAAGTAGTAAAGGATCCACCTGTTCTCTAGATCCTTGTCTGACTTGGCTGCTTGAAGGAGGCAATGGTTAGATCACTCCTAAAGAAGCCTTCCCTGGACCCCTTAGCAACGGATAGTTACAGGCCAATCTCAAATCTCCCTTGGTTGGGCAAGGTGATTGAGAGGGTGGTGGCTGACCAGCTCCAGGCAGTTTTGGAGGAAACTGATTATCTAGACCCATTTCAAACTGGCTTTAGAGCTGGCTATGGGGTTGAGACAGCCTTGGTCGACCTGATGGATGACCTTTACTGGGGAACCGACAGAGGGAGTGTGACTCTTTTGGTTCTTCTGGATCTCTTGGCAGTGTTCGATACCATCAACCATGGTATCCTTCTAGATCACCTGGAGGAGTTAGAGATCGGGGCACTGCTTTGCAGTCCTATCTCTCGGATAGAATCCAGATGGTGGAGCTTGGTGACAGTTGCTCCTCAAAATGGAAGCTGTTATATGGAGTCCCTCAGGGCTCCATTCTGTTACCAATGCTTTTCAATATCTATATGAAGCCGCTGGGTGAGGTCATCAGGAGATTTGGGTGTTACCAGTATGCTGATGACACCCAAATCTACTTCTCCTTTTCATCTTCAGGAGATGGCACTCATTCTCTAAATGCCTGCCTACAGGCAGTAATGGGCTGGATGAGGGATAACAATTTGAAACTGAAGCCAAGCAAGACGGAGGTGCTCATTGTAGGGGCTTAGAATCTGAGGTGTGAGTTAGATCTTCCTGTGCTGGATGGGGTTACACTCCCCCAGAAGGATCAGGTGAGCAGCTTGGGAGTATTCCTAGACCCAGGCCTCACCCTGGTATATCAGGTGGAGGCTATGGCCTGGAGTGCTTTCTATAAGCTGTGGCTGATTTGACAGCTGCGCCCATTCCTTGAAGAAGATGACCTCAAAACTGTGGTGCATCAGTTGGTAACCTCCAGGCTTGACTATTGCAATGCGCTCTATGTGGGGCTGCCTTTGTACGTAGTTCGGAAACTTCAATTAGTTCAAAGTGAGGTAGCCATATTGGTCTCTGGGGCAACCCAGAGAGATCATATTATGCCTATCTTGAAACAGTTACACTGGCTGCCAATATGTTTCCGGGCAAAATACAAAGTGCTGGTTATTACCTTTAAAGCCCTGAATGGCTTAGGTCCAAGTTATCTTAGAGAGTGCCTTCTTCTGCACGATCCCCACCGCATGTTAAGGCCATCTGAGGAGGTCCATCTCCAGTTACCACCGGTTCATCTGGTGGCAACTCAGAGGCGGGCCTTCTCTGTAGCTGCTCCTGGTCTGTGGAATGCACTCCCAGCAGAAATCCATAATTTGAGTTCATTACTGTCTTTCAGGGGAATCCTTAAAAACTATCTCTTTGGCCTGACCTTCCAGGGTTTTTAAACTATTGTAAACTGTTTTAAATTGTTTTAATTGGTTGCTCTGGTTTTCCAGGTTTTTTAGCTGTTTGAATGTTTAAATTGGCTTTATTCTGTTTTTATAGTTTTGATTTTAATTGTTAACTGGTTTTAATTGTTTTTATCCTGTTGTAAACCTCCCTGAGCCATTTTGGAAGGGCGGTATATAAATCAAATGAATGAATGAATGAATGAATGAATGAAGCTTTTCTTGAACTGTATCACTTCAGGTGTGTTACAGTCCAAATGCTCCACATGGGGGAAAATACTATTCCCCGCATGTAGAAAATTTGGGTGTCTGGGAGAGTGTCCAGCCCAGCCTTCTTCCTGACATGCTATTTTTCTACATGCAGGGCAGTTTTCTTGTGACAGATCATTCAAATACGCCATTCTGTAGCTGCAATCAAAAGCAATACTGTCCATGAAATGCTTTCCCACTTGATTCTGCTGATTGTATGAACCAGCTCCTTGAAAACCTCTCTGCACTTGCACAAATTCAGGTGTCATCAGATGGACAATCAGACACTTGCAGTAAGTCTGTACTGTTCTTGCCCTATCTCATCTGCATAGCAGATGGAGACCACTGAAGTGACAGTAAGGGAGGGATCACCATTGGAGGAATGATATTTATGGCAGATTCCCTTGGCTGAATCATTCCACTATTAAGAGGGAATGGGGTTCTCATGCTTCTGCTGCAGCCACATTGTTTGTAGGGTAAGCAAGGGAATTCAAACATATCTGAAGTTCCTATCCAGAAAACCATTACTGTTTTGATTACCAATGTTAGAGACTGATGAGAATGATAGGACTATAGAGGCAGAAAAAGACCTGCCTCAAGGATAAATTCTAATCCAACCACTCAAAATACTAAGATGTGTGATCAGATCCAGGCAGTGACAGCTCAAGACTCCCGTGTGCCTGAGGTAGGGTGCCAAATGCTGCCCACCTTTTGCAAACCCTCCTCCCGCTCTTTCTGCTTTATTTTAAAGCAGGGGCGAGAGAAAGTCTTGGTGCCTTACTGGCATCCCAGTAATCTGCTGCCTGAGGTGACTGCTTCACCTTGCCTCATGGAAGGCTTCAGTTTGCGTGCATCCAGGAAAGATCTGATCATCCTGTCTGCTCTTTAAGGCTTCCACAAAATGATAATGTAAACCTGGCTTGTCTTACCACATGTACAGTTAGGAAGCCCCTACGGCAGGCCAGCTCAATTTAGGGCCCCCAGCTGTTTTTGAACTACAAATCCCATAATCCCCAGCCACAGTGGCCAATAGCCAGGGATTATGGGGATTGTAGGCCAACATCTTCAGGAGGGCCAAATTTAGCAGCCTTGCCCTACGGCATATCCATCCTGTTTCTACAAATAAAGTGCATGGCTTATCATCCCATGTCATCCCATATCCCTGCTCAATGACTCCGCCTTTTATTTAAGGTGCCCTTTTAGATATTTGAAAACTGCTGTCATGTCAGATTGCCTCTGAATACCAGTTGCAGGGGAGCAACAACAGGAGAGGGGGCATGCCTTCATCTGTTGCCTGTGGGCTTCCCAGAGGCATCTGGTGTGCCACTGTGTGAAACAAGATGCTGGACTAGATAGGCCTTGGGCCTGATCCACCAGAGATGTTCTTATTGTTTTTGTTATTATCTTGAATAGATTAAAAACCTGAAAATTAAAAACAAAACACAGACATTAGGGAACACAGCCAACATTTCTGTTATTAAATAATTTATTATACATAAGCATAGCATCAGGAATACGCAACTCTATATCAAATATTAAAGCAATTAAATGGCATATTAGCCAAAGCCACAGTACAATTCATATATTGCATAATTCTACTAAATGCATAATTCCCACCCACCCCCAAAAAATTTAATACAAAATTTCCATATACAGGCTTGAACTCATATCATAACTGAACAGCTATCAACTTGGCTATTTCCATTACAATTTAATCCTCAGACCTTCATGGTACTTCTCCAACTGTCCATCATCTCTAGAACTCTCCTGCTAGCATTGAACTCTAAGGGCCAAACTAAATGTGATGGACCATTATTAAGGCAAATAGGCTGGTGTACGATCTATTAGTAAGGGAAATATTTACTATCAATTAAGCATATTATTGATATTAATAGAGTATGAATAATAGCACACATAGGTGAGAGATTAGCTTGGCTTGAGCATGGCTGCTGAACTTTAAAAGAGCAATCTAACCTCTGAACTATAATTTCAGATCTCTGCAAAAGGTCAGAGCCCTATTTCCTACAGCTATAGTTCCTTTTTCCACACAAGATCAAGTTCCATGGTCCTGATCAAGTTCATCTTATAACAAAAGATCTAAGTTCATAACTTCTAGATCAACTCTCAACTTTCAGTTGCTCCATCAATAGTATCAAACTAGGTGTGTTAAGGAAGCATACAGCCCACCACAAAAGCAATATTCATCTACATCTTTGCTCATCTACATTCTCTGCTCGGGTACAGAAAGTGAAAACCCACAATTGGCGAACACGTATTAGGTGATATGAAAGGTCAAGGAATAAGGGAAAGCTTAAGGAATAAGGGTTCTAGTCAATCAATTTTCCGATAAACAAGAAAAAGTCAAGGGTAACATGTTCTAAGAGTTTCATTGTGAATAAATGGGTATAAGAATGATGAAGCAAGAATGGGAGGTGTTGCCAGTTCTGTAGAGAAATCTCTGCGCTAACTCTCCAAGGCCTGATCACCTAACTAGCTGAAATGATTGTATTTTGATTGTATTAATCAGTGGTAAGCATAATAAAGTACTTTTATATTGTTAATTGAATATTTGTGCCTAGACATTTTTCTGTGGGTCAACAAGATTGCTCTTCTGCTGAGTATAATGGCAATGCCCCAGTAGAGGATAGTGAATGTTTCAAAAAGGGTAACAAAAATGTCTTACATCGGTTTGAGTAAATAGCGGCTTTATTATGTTTACCACTGATTAATACAATCAAGAATACAATTAGTCAAGATGAATACAATCACTTCAGTTCAGCTAGTTAGGTGACCAGGCCTTGTAGAGTTGGTTGGAGCGATTCAGACCAAATTCAGACTGAACTGCAGGTATGTGAACCAGTTCAGTCGAACCAATTGGCTGGGCCAGTCGGTTCAATGAACTAGCTCAAAGCAATTTGAAGCAGTTCGCAATTGAACCGCTTGAACTGGTCCGGTTCACATTGGTCCGGTTCATGATTGAACTTGTCCATGCACACCCCTGGCAGAGATATCAGGGCTTTAACCTTTCCCTCCACCATGGTCCCAATCCAGATGCCACCCCCCCACACACACACACACATACACTATTTAACAAGGAAAAAACCTCCCATTGGTGCCAGCACATCTCAAAATGAAGAACTCAAAGGAATATCTGTAATGAGTTCTTTTTCTTCTCCAGAATCAAGTTGATCAAAAAAAGTCTTTAACACAAATGACTTGATTTGAGGGGGCGAGGGGGGGCGTGTCAGCTTCAAAAAGAAAAACCTACCTACAACCAACTGGCTTTCTTCTCCTAAATCTGAAGTAATCAATTTTAATGGCCTCCTCTTACAAAGATGCAATAACTTCAAGGGAACAGCCATGCAGTGTTCCCTCTAAGGCATGTGCATGTGTGGATGCTCAGAAGGTTTTTGGTGTCTGCTCAGTTAATTTTAGATGCCGGTCAGGTTGAATGAGGAAGGGTTCATTCACGTGTGCATTCTGAATGCACACGTGCACACACTGCCTTGATACTGCCGCCCATAACAAAACTCATTCCTCACAGAGATAAAAGGGAACACTGCAGCCATGGTAGTTTGTTGCAGCAAAAACAACAGAGACAGCACCTTAAAAACTCACACATTTATTTCAGCATTAGCTTTTGTGGACAGATCTGCTTATAACTGAGCAGGACAGTAGTATGTAATTAGATCAGATTTTTTACCAGAACACTCTGGTATTCAGTTAATGTTCTCCGTTTTAGATCATAACCCCATTTCCGAACCATCCATTGAACAGACATTATACCCCAGGCTATCCTTTATTTTCAGTTGTTTGATTGTATAACTCCAATGGCAGCCTAACCAGCCCCTCATACAGTCTAAAGCACTAGCACAAAGCTTTTCCAGAGAAAAACTAAATTGAACATTAAATTGTACATCATCAGCCATTCATATGTTTTATTTCACTGGGGACAATATTGCATTTCTCCTTCTCCAAAAGGCAATGTCTTTCTTTTTTTGAAATGAGAATCTCTCAAGTGAAAACCTCCAACAGACTTAGATTAAATAAGTCCTATTCCAACCAGTAGAGGGCAGCAATATGCATCCTAGAATGGATCCAACATGCTCCTCCATTTTCTCCCACACATTCTCGGGCAGAGAAAATTGGGAGTGCAATTCTGCAATGAAGGGAGCTGAGAAACAGGCTACTGGCAAGCATCGCAGAAGCCCCCTTGAAATGAAATTTCAGATGGTTCAAACAAGCTGAGTAGTGGCCCATCGTGTACGGAGAAATGAAAGGGTGGTGCTCTGGCCTCACCCTACCATACTGCCCCTAATAGTCCTGCATAAGCACATGGGACTAGAACATCCAAACCAGCCACTAACTGTGTGATTTAAACCACAGTTTAAATTGTCTGAACTGGCCTTCTGTCATGACTAGTGTTGATCCTAAAAATACATAGCTGAGGCAGCAAGAATGGGAGGGATTGACATTTTCAGGGGGTGGACTCAGACAATTCTAAACCTTTTATGGGAGCAACCTACTTCTGGTTGGTAGGGATAAGTATCCTTTCCCCTCTTTTTAAAAGAAATATTTTAAGCTATACCTGTGTGTCTCTCCCCCCGCCCCGCCACCCACCACTTTATGTTGTGTCTTTGCAGGCGGCAGCAGCACAAGTAGCACTGGAAGCCCTAGACCTCACCCTAAGTTTGCCATTGAGTCGGTGTTGACTCCTGGTGACCACAGAGCCCTGTGGTTGTCTTTGGTAGAATACAGGAGAGGTTTACCATTGCCTCCTCCCATGCAGTGTGAGATGATGCCTTTCAGCACCTTCCTAAATCGCTGCTGCCCAATATAGGTGTTTCCCATAGTCTGGGAAACATGCCAGCCGGGATTCAAACCATCAACCTCTCACTCGCTAGGCAAGTCATTTCCCTGCTGTACCATTAGGTGGCTAGACCTCACCCTAGTGGTTGGTTAAAAAGGACTTCCTTTCATGCTAGCCTTCCACTCCTGATTGCAGCTTTCATGGCTGCTTTTGATAAAGATAAGAGAATGTCAGATTAAAACTGTACACAACTCTGATTATAGTTGTGACCCGAGACACTATGTAGGATATTTGGCTTCAAAGCTGCTTTGACTATATGCAACCCAATTTGACCTGAATTGAATTGCTGGGGGACAGGGGCCTAACTACTATTAGGCAAGGGGAGGCAGCTGCCTGAGGGCCCCCATGCCTCGAGGGGGCCCCCCAGAGGCAAGTCACATGACTATATGTTGTGAAGTGTGTGTGTATATCAGCAAGGGGCCCGTTTTAAAATTTTGTCTCTGGGCCCACTCCAGCCTTGTTACGCCCCTGCTGGGGGACTTGGGTCCAGTCAGACTAAATCATATCTACTTTGCTTCAGGATACTTCTGCTGCTTCAGCAGTCCTCCCACTAATCTCCTTCCCTCAGCACCTTTACTTACTGGCAGGTGATGGACACTGTGGCAGCAGCAAATTCAGTTTGCAAATGAATGCCAGAAGAGGTTTTTATTTCCACTTCCTGAAGTTCTGGGGAAAGTGCAAAGTCTTTGATCATTATAGTTTTTTCCAGAGCTGTGACCGTTGCCACAGCCCCAGAAAAGACTACAGTTCCCCATAGACCGCCGGAAGGGGATGTAAAAAAAACAAAACTCTCTTCCAAAAGTCTTTTTCAAATTGAAATTGTGTCACCACAGCTGCACCTAACTCCTGCCCATAAGTAAAGTGGTTACATAAGAACATTAGAAAAGCCCTGCTGGATCAGTCCCAAGGCCTATCTGGTCCAGCATCCTGTTTCACACAGTAGCCCACCAAATGCCTCTGGGAAGCCCACAAGCAAGATGTGAGGGCATGGCCTCTTTCCTGCTGTTGCTCCCGTACAATGGTATTAGAAGGAATCCTGCTTCTGAGGCTGGAGGTGGCCTATAGCCACCAGACTAGTAGCCATTGATAGACCTGTCCTCCATGAATTTGTCTAAGCCTCTTTTAAAGCCATCCAACCTAGTGGCCACCACCACAGCCCGTGGCCATAGCTTAATTGTGTGCTGTGTGAAAAAGTACTTCATTTTCTCACTTCTAAATGTCCCGGCCTTCAATTTCATGGGATGACCCCTGGGGGAGAAAAAATTCTCTCTTTCTACTCCATGCATAATTTTAAACATCTTTATCATGTCTCCTCATAGTAGCCTTTTTTTCCAAATGAAAGAGCCCCAGATGCTGTAGCCTTGCCCCATAAGCAAGGTGCTCCAGACTCCTTATCATCTTGGTTGCCCTCTTTTATACCTTTTCCAGTTCTAAAATGTCCTTCTTAAAATACAGTGACCAGAACTGTATGCAGTACTCCAAATGTTGCAGCACCATAGATTTTTATAAGGGCATTATAATACTAGCATTTTTATTTTCAATCCCCTTCTTAATGATCTCCAGCATGAAATTTGCCTTTTTCACTGCTGCCGTTTACTGAGTTGACACTTTCAATGAGTTGCCCACCGCAAATCCAAGATCTCTCTCCTGATCAGTCACCAACAGCACAGATCCCATCAGCGTATATGTGAAGTTGGGGGGGGGGGTTGCCCCAGTATGCATCACTTTACACCAGAGGTGTAACTATAGGGGGGCGGGGGGGCACGTGCCCCGGGCGCCATCTTTTCTGGTCACATGGGGGGCGCCGCCATGACAAAAAAATTTCTTTTAATTTTTTTTTTAAAAATTGTTAATACAAATGTTTCCTGCTCAGTGCAGCAGCGCTGCAGCAGTCAAGGGAGCGCGTCGGCGCCCCCTCCCCCATGAGCAGTCCCTTCCGCGCTGCCCACGCCCCCCCCATTGCTTTGCTGGCGCCTGGCGGCCAGTCAGTGGCCTGGCTTGGTGGCGGCGGCGGGTGCTTGTGAGGAAAAACCTAAGTATAATGTAGTATGTTGAGGGGGGCGGGGGGGGCGCCATTTCAGTGCTTGCCCCGGGCGCCGTTTTCCCTAGTTACGCCTCTGCTTTACACTGCTTACATTGAACCACATTTGCCATTTTGTCGTCCACTATCCCAGTTTGGAGAGATCCTTTTGGAGCTCCTCACAATTTCTTTTGGATTTCACTACCCTAAATAGTTTAGTGTCATCTGCAAATGTGGCCACATCCCTGGTTGTAAATGATACTAATTGACACTAAACCTTTAGATCATTTAGATCATTTTTAGATGACACTAAACTTTCAGATCATTTATGAACAAGTTAAAGAATAAGTTATACAGTACATCTGTACTGGTCGCAGTAGAGATCCCTGGGGGACCCCATTTCTTACTTCCCTCCATTGTGAAAACTGTCCATTTATTCCTACCCTCTGTTTCCTGTCCTTCAACCAATTACCAATCCACACATGAACTTGTCCCCTTATCCCACGACTGCTCAGTTTACTCAATAGCCTTTGGTGTGGAACTTTGTCAAAAGCTTTTTGGAAGTCCAAGTATACTATGTCAAACAGATTACCTTTCTCCTCCACATGCCTGTTGACATTCTCAAAGAACTCCAAAAGCTTAGTGAGGCAAGACTTGTCATTGCAGAAGCCATGCTGGTTCTCTTTTAGCAAGGAGCCCATTCTTCTTTGTGTTTAACAATTTTGTCCTTAATTTTGTCCATCAATTTACCCAGCATAGAAGTTAAGCTAACTGGCCTGTAATTTCCTATATCCTCCCGGATCCCTTATTATTATTTGTTTGTTTGATTTATATTTTTGAAAATTGGAGTTACATTAGCTACTTTCCAGTCCTCTGGTACAGAACCTGATCGTAGGGACAAGTTAGATATTTTTGCTAGGAGAGCAGCAATTTCACATGTGAGTTCCTTGAGAACTCTTGCATGGATGCCATCTGACCCTGGTGATTTGTTAATTTTTAGTTTCTCAAGGCAATTTAGAATATCTCCTCTCATCACCACAAATTGGCCCAGTTCTTCAGCCTCCAAACCCAAGAAGTTCAGTTTCGGAGAGGGTATATGGTCAGTATCCTCCACCATGAAGACAGACACAAAGAACTCATTCAGCTTCTCTGCAATCTCCATATCCTCCTTAATAATCCCTTTATTAGGGGAGGAGGTTGGGGGAGGAGGCTGAAATGGGCCAAAGTGGTTTAGCCCAAATTGAATGGCTTCACCAATCCTAAATCCTGAACTGAATCACAGGTGACTCTGAAGCGGCCCCCATATTGAATTGGGGCTGATTCACACAGCTCTAGTAATTAGAAGGAAAGAAAAATCAGGATTTATCTGCTATAGCTCAGTAAGTGATATGAATATTCAACAAATGTGTCCAGAGCCACCTTTGCAGCTCTGTGGATCTACAGCTGCTTCCTGTCATTAGTTTGCAGAGCAGAGATCTGTAGACTGAAGAGGCATGAGCAATCTGCCTGGTACTCCTGTAACAAGTGTCTCCCAATTGCCAACAATTAAGTGCGACAACAATGGAGGTAGAGAAGGCCTGTTGGCATGGAACCCATAGGCCAGTGGCTGGTAAGACACAAGTCTATTTGGCTTGAAGAAGGAACCAAATGACCCTGTACCTGCTATTGGATGGGGCCATAGCTCATTAGTAGTTCAGATGAACTGATGAGCTGATTCAGTATAAGGCAGTGTCATATGTTTAGCCAAAGTACTCACACCCAGCACGCTGTTCCTTGCTTATTGTCCAGCAAACCATTTCTTCAGGAGCCTCTCAATTATGATGGCAGGAGACCTTTCCAGTTAATGACAGGGAAGGAAACTTTGGTTGTCCCAGCAACCACCTACTTGGTTCCCCCATCTTCCCCCTCATTTTTTAATCACTCTAGGTAGCAACAGGCACAGGGATGTCATCCAAAAGTCAATGAATCACACATTATAGACACCATTTAACATGTTTGCAACCTTTTGTGAAATGATTCATTTCTTTTAGTATTTCAAATTGCATCATGATTCTGAGGCTTTCCAAATGGATTTCATGTCCAACCCCAGGTCTGCAACTTAGAAAACAAGAACAAAAGAACAACCCTGCTGGACAGGCCAGCCCAAGGCCTATCTAGTCTAGCATCCTGTTTCACACAGTGGCCCACCAGATGCCTCTGAGAAGCCACAGGCAAGAGATGAGGGCATGCCCTCTCTCCTGCTGTTATCTCCCTGCAACTGGTATTAGAGGCATCTTGCCTCTGAGGCTGGAGGTGGCCTTTAGCCACTAGATTAGTAGTCATTGATAGACCTGTCCTCCATGAATTTGTCCAAGCACCTTTTAAAACCATCCAAGCAAGTAGCCATCACCACATCCCATGGCAAAGAAAGTACTTCCTTTTGTCAGTCCTAAATTTCCTGACCTTCAGTTTCATGGGCTGACTCCTAGTTCTAGTGTTGTGAGAGAAGGGGGAAAAATTCACTCTATCTAAATAATTTTATACACCTCTATCATGTCTCCCCATAGACGCTTCTTTTCCAAACGAAAGAGCGTCAGATGCTGTAGCCTTGCCTCATAAGCAAGGTGCTCCCGGCCCCTGATCATCTTGGTTGCCCTCTTCTGCACCTTTCCCAGTTCTACAATGTCCTTCTTAAGATACAGTGACCAGAACTGTATGCAGTATTCCAAATGTGGCCACACCATAGATTTGTATAAGGTTATAATAATATTAGCATTTTTATTTTCAATCCGTTTCTAATGGGAGATGGGCAACCCTTTTAATTCTCTTGGATCTCTCAGTGGCTTTCAGTACCATTGACCATGGTATCCTTTTGGATAGGCTGGCTGAGTTGGGTGTGGGAGGCACTGCTTGGAGGTCGTTCCACTCCTACCTTGAGGCCTGTTCCCAAAAGGTGGTTCTGGGGGGGGTTACTGATCAACCCCTTAGCAGTTGTGCTTTCCACAGGGTTCCATTTTCCCCCCATGCTGTTTAACAGTTACATGAAATTGCTGGGGAAGGTCATCCAGTGATTTGGCCTGAGATATCATCAGTATTCAGATGACACTCAGTATATCCCTCTTTTTCATCAGATGCAGGTGAGGCGTTGACTACCCTGAATCAGTGCCTGGATGCAGTAATGGACTGGATGAGGGTGAACAAGCTGAGATTCAGTCCAGGCAAGACAGAAGTACTGCTGGTCTTTGGTTCCTCTGCCCAGGTGAATGATGTTCAACCTGATCTAGATGGGGTTGCACTCCCCCTGAAGGTCCAGGTTCACAGTTTGGGGGTGCTCATTGATCCAGCACTGTCACTAGCGGTACAAGTGGCCTCTGTGACTGAGAGTGCTTTTTATCAGCTTCGGCCTTACCTGGTCAGAGAAAGCTCGGCCATAGTTACTCATGCTCTGGTAACCTCTCATTTAGATTACTGCAATGTTTTGTACGTGGGGCTGCCTTTGAAAACAGTCCAGAAACTGCAGTTGGTACAAAATAGGGCTGCAAGATTATTAACTGGGACTGGAGGTTTTGAGCACATTACGCTAGTGCTTCATCAGCTGCAATGGCTCCCAGTCCATTTCCGGGTACAAACACAGGTCCCTGGATGTAGTTGGACTACAAATCCCATCATCCCCAGCCACACTGTCTTTTGACTGGGAGTGATGGGATTTGTAGTCCAGCAACATCTGGGCACCTGTTTGAGAATCCCTGCCATAATGTATCTTTAAAGAACGATGGAGTCTTAGCCCATGGTAACGGACAAATTTTGTATGCAAAATGTCCCAGGTATCTCCAGGTAAAGGTAAAGTGCGCCGTCAAGTTGATTTCGACTCCTGGTGCCCACAGAGCCCTGTAGTTGTCTTTAGTAGAATACAGGAGGGGATTACCATTGCCTCCCCCTGCACAGTATGAGATGATGCCTTTCAGCATCTTCCTATATCGCTGCTGCCCGATATAGGTGTTTCCCATAGTCTGGGAAACATACCAGCAAGGATTTGAACCAGCAACCTTCTGCTTGTTAGTCAAGCATTTCCCCACTGTGCCACTTAAGGAAGGGCTGCAAAATACCCCTGTCTGAAACACTGGGGAGTCACAGTCAGTCATGTAGACAACACTGAGCTAGCTCAGAGGTGGGCAAACTTGGCCCTCCAGCTGTTGTTGAACTACACAATTACAACTACACAGTGTGGATGGGGATGACTGGAGCTGTAATTCAACAAAAGCTGGAGGGGCCAAGTTTGCTCTCTCCTGAGCTAGATGGACCAATGAGTTGACTCTGAGGTCGTTCACACAATCAGGTGGGTGGGGCGGCAGGCAGGTGGGGGGAAGGCTGGTTGAACTCACCTCCCCGCCCCCCAATGAGCACTTGACAGTTTCTGGGGGTGCAGACTGTGCTCCCAGATTATCTGTGCTGTCTGGCCGCACAGCACAGAGCTCCAGAGTGTTGTCCAGGCCTCCAGATATCCCACAATGCACCACGAGACATGCACGATGCATTGGAGGATTTCCCCAGGAGATGGGACTTCTAGGTGCCCATCTCTGTGTCCTCTGGAGATGAACATAGCCCCAGTGAACACATGATCCCAGAGCCCAGGTTAAGGGCTCGCTAGAGCCATTAACCCCACGAAGATCTGGGTTTAAAAGCTTGGCTAGGCCATGCTAACCATCGGGCCTGATCCTGGTGGTTCTCACGCTCACCCTAACCCAGACTTGGCTTCCCTAGCCTGGGTTAGGGCGCACGTGAGAACAACCTCCCTGTATAAGGAAATGGCTTATGTTCATTAACACAGGTGTTTCTGCTTCTTTATCCAGGTGCTGTCAGCAGATATTAGTTTGGATTGCTAACACTTAGAAACAGAACCGAGATATAAAAAATTTTGTAGAGCCTCCATCATAATTAGCACTTTATGTCAGCACTCACATTCTCCCAAAACAGCACAGTGAATTTAATGGTAGAATCAGCAGAACTGCTTCGTATTGATAGCCCTTTAAAAAGGCATCTGTTCTTATTCTGGTGGCTTGTTGTGGTATTGGTTACCTAGTAAAAGAATTGATATCCAGACAAATATATGGAAGTACCCTGAAGATGTGCAAAAATGTCAATAAGAAAGAGGTAAGGATCTGGGCTATGTACAATATATCTCATTTTTCAAGGACTTTGGACCAACTTTTCTCAATATCTTAGCTTTCTAGACTTATAGAAACTACAGGCTCAAGGTTGCTTCATAGTTTCTGGTATCAATTCTGTCAGGGAATCAAACTTGTAGCCGTGTTTACAGACATTTGTACATACATGATGTCTGAAGAGGTCTTATATCTCTAGGACAGGGGTTCTCAACCTTGGGTCCCCAGATGTTGTCAGACTAAAATTCCCATCATCTAGGGATGATGGGAGTTGTAGTTCAACAACAGAGGAGAGGAGAGCTGGTCTTGTTGTAGCAAGCATGACTTGTTCCCATAGCTAAGTAGGGTCTGCCCTGGTTGCATATGAATGGGAGACTTGATGTGTGAGCACTGCAAGATATTCCCCTCAGGGGATGAAGCCGCTCTGGGAAGAGCAGAAGGTTTCAAGTTCCCTCCCTGGCCCCTCCAAGATAGGGCTGAGAGATATTCCTGCCTGCAACCTTGGAGAAGGTGCTGCCAGTCTGTGAAGACAATACTGAGCTAGATAGACCAACGGTCTGACTCAGGATATGGCAGTTTCCTATGTTCCTATGTAACATCTGGGGACCCACGGTTGAGAACCCCTGCTCTAAGACTTTTGTGTGAACTTGACTTCCAACCATTGATCCATCCAGCCCAGTATTGCCTGCTCTAAGTGGAAGCAGCTCTGCAAGGATTCAGCAGAGGTATATTCTCCTAGCCCTCTTGCCTAAAATTCTTTAACCCTCTCTGAAATTCTTCAACTGGCCTGGTCCAGGCTTGAGCTCAGCCGAATTGGGTCAAGTTCAGCCATCGAGCTTGCCAAGCTGGCTCATGGGCTGGCTCGGGGGATATACTTGTAAAGGGGAATCTGGCTAGGATTTCCCTGTACAAGTCAAGGGGGATTCCCTAGACTTAGAAGGGGGGTGGTGAAAGGGGAATATGTACCTTTTGTGGAGGTGGCAGTGGTGACATCAGAGGTGGCGGTGGGGGCTACTCCAACCCTCCAGCCTCCAAAATGACAGGCCAGGCAGGCCAGGTCTGTCATTTGGAAGGCCGGTGGAAAGGTTGGAGGAACCCCCACCGCCTGCTGTCCCTAGTAAATATTCCCCTTTTGCCAACCTCCCCTTCTTAGTCTAGGAAATCCCTCTTTACTTGTAAAGAGGAATCCCTAGCCAGTTTCCCCTTTACAAGAATACCCCCTGAGCTGGTCCACGAGCCGGTTCTTCGAACTGGGGGGGCGGCCCAGTTCGAACTTGGACCTCCCAAACCGGGCCAGCTCTATGCAAGTCGGCTCGCACATCGCCACCCTGCTTCCCCTTGGCCAGGACTTGTTTCAGTGGCATGCTGGCTCTGCCTGGTGAGCAAGCAGAGGGCAATGATATATTGCAGAATTCAAGATGAGAATTTGTGAGGGGAGATATTATAGTATGGACCTGTTTCCTTCTTATCATTTCAGAGACCTTCTTCGCATTCTCTAACATGAATTTGCCGGAGCTCTTGAAGAGAGATTGAGCGATACATGTAACACATGCAGCTCTTCCCATCACTGCTGTCTCTGCAGTACTTGCTGAAGTTTTCCCTGTCAGGGAAAAAACATGTTGTGACTCTATGGGGATGTGAAATGCAGGGATGAGCCATAGTTCAGTGGTAGAGCATATGCTTTGCATGGTCTCAGGTTCAATCCCTGGTATCTCCAGTCAGGTAGGAGGTGATAAGAAAGACCTCTTCCTGAGACCCTAGAGAGCTCCTTTTCGTTCGAGTATGCAGTATTGTGCTCTGAATTCAGCTTCATATGAAATATTACAGCGGTAGGGCAGCAGGAGTCTGTACCTTCTCAAGAAGCTTCCCCACCTAAGAGGAAGAGAAAAATGTAGCAAATGATAGCATGGTGTCAGGTCTATGGCAAGCTTACTTAAGCATGAAATCCAAGTGGAATATTTATGAGCTGATTTAAATACTAATGAGCCCCTAGCCAGAATGAGAGCTGAGAAGTAGTTATTTCACTCCCAGCTAAACACCATGGAAACCTCAGAAAGAGAAAACAACAGAAGCTTTTTAGAAAGCAAAAGGGGACAAATATCGTTTCGTCCTACGTGGCTACAAAACAACCTAATACTGGAGTCTCTTGGATGTTCCCTGTTGCTAGGGCTGGTGACCAGATGCAAAGGAGGGCATGGCTCCTATAACCGTGCCAAAGAGAGAAGATGACGTGTTGTATTTGCATGTTGAGCTTCTCATGCAGGGGTGAGAAAAGTGGCACCTGCTTAAATGCCTTCTTCTGCACACCTAGCTGGCCAACCTGTTTTTGGACTGCTGTGCCATCATCCCCAGCAACAATAAATTGCCTTCCTTTGCATCTCCTCATCCTATTGCTAAGACCAACAACAAGAAGTCACTGGAGCCCAACTGCCTGGATACGTACATTAAAAGCAGCCTCAGATAAACCAAAGATGTGTGCTCTGGGGTACATAAAGGGATCTTCTGTCCTGTAAAGTCATAGATTTTGCGACCACCCTCTAGCTTTTGGTCAATCCAAATCCACCTTAACCAGACAAGAGTTCCTGTGGTCAGACAGAATTAGGAATGAATGTGCATTGTACAGTCCTATTCACACAATGATCCCAAAGCAGGACGTGCCTTTCCTCCAGGCATTTTTAAGTACTGCATGATAGAGGACTCCCAGCCTTGCAGAATGATTCCACAACCTCACACACTATCTGTACTTTGTCTTAAAGCAAGTCCATTCCTCTTAGTGAGCACCTCTGGAACCTTCTTAATAACCCATCCAGGCTCTTATTGAGTGTATTTAGACGTTAGCTCGTTCTTATAGCTCCTGTCCTTAAACAATTGCTTAGGTAAACATGTTCTCACAATTAAATGACCTGAGGGCACTGTGCTTACTGTTAATTTTCCCTAGGCAATCTACCTAGATTCACGACGTTCAGAATGCATTTTCTTATTTGGGCCAATATATCCCCGGAGTGCTTTATCATAATATGTGCATCATGTAACTATCCGAGCCAATTGCCTGCATCTGCCCAGAGCTCCGGCCATTGTAACCCTTGGCAATAACACCGACAAATGCTTTACGGTCTTCACACTTTTCTCCTAATATGCAGTAGCTGAGTTCTAAAAAGAAAGATGCTGGTGAAACACATTTACTGAGCTAGTCTTACATGTACTGGGAGTGGATGTAGTTATTCAGTGAAGAGGGGGAAATTAACTGGACATGCTCAGAGGCATTCTTGAACATAACAACACTGCTGGATCACAGCAAAGGTCTGTGTAGTCCAGCATCCTGTCTCTTAGAGTGGCCGCCAACCTACTTCTGGGAAACCCAAAAGAGGGGGTCTTCTTGCTTTATCACTGGGTCACATGTTCCACAGCTGAACCCAGAAAGTAAGTTACAAAGCTGAGCTTTTTCTCCAGATATGCCCTGCAAAGCAGTCGCCCTGGAAGCAAAGTGTGTTGAAAACAAAAGATAAAACTCACCACCAAAGTTTGAACCTTTCGGCACTATCTGTGCTGTTCTGCATGAAGCGTCTTAGCATGGTAGAATGGCCCTGTTCCAAATACTGTGGAACTGCACGGTCCCACCATACCTGGACTTTGAAGAAAGGTGCAGGAAGAAAAAAGTTGGGCATGGAGTGTCATGCAGTTCGGAACATAGAAAGCTGTTTTATACCAAGTCAAGCCATTGGTCCATCCAGTTCAGTATTGTATACCCGACTAGCAGCAGCTTCTCCAAGGTTGCAGGCAGGCAGGAGTCTCTCTCAGCCCTATCTGGAGATGCCAGAGAGGGAACCCAGAGCCTTCTGCATGCAAGTATGCAGATGTTCTTCCCAGAGTAGTCTCATCCTAAGAGGAATATTTTACAGTGTTCACATCTAATCTCCCATTCAAATGCAAACCAGGGTGGGCCCTTCTTAGCACAGAGAACAATTCATGCATGCTACCACAAGACACATCTGCTACCCCATAAATACAGTCACTTGTGGATGACAAGGTAGTCAGCAAAAGGATATGGTTGTAAACATCTGCAGTTTCCATCTCAAATTGTGGATGCTAGAAATGGCTATTTTCACTTCTTGCCTGCCATCCTGGGCCACAATTTAGCACAATGTTAGGGCCAAGAGCATATTACACAGGAGTTCAGCAAATGAAATGGTTCTCTTTTTACTGAAATGCTGGCTGGAGGGGCGGGCAGCGGTGGGGGCTTGATGATTGAGAAGCAGCACTGCAGACATGGACTCTGGCAGGAGAATGGAAGAAGGGGCTAGAGCCCTTCCTCAGACTGGTTCTGGGCAGAGGCGCTCTTACCCCTGGACTAGGGATGTGCACAGAACCAGTTTGGAGGCCCTTTATGGGCCTCCGAACTGGTCTGAATGACCGATGGTTCTGGCAGTTCGAAGGTGACTTTAAGAGCAGGGGAGGGTGCACTTACCTCAACCTCTGCTTTCCCTCTGACCATGCTCCATTTGCAAAGGGTCCGTCGGGGCGGCAGCATATCTCCTTGCTGCCCCATTGTCTCGTTGAACCCTACATCAGTGGAAGTACCCAATGCACCTGTGCTGCCCCACGTCGGGCACAGGTGCATCAGGTGCTTCCACTGACGTAGGATCCAATGGGGCGGCAGGGAAGTACGCTGCCGCCCTGACGGACCCTTTGCAAATGGAATGCCGGTGGGGGGGAAGTGGAGGGAGGGGTAAGTGCACCCCCCCATCTTTAAAGTCAACTCCCCCCACCTTCGAACTTCCCCTGCCCGGTTCTGTGCACATCCCTACCCTGGATTTCTGGGCCAAAGCCAGGGCCTCCAGATCCCTTGGTGGGGGGCCAAATCCTCTTTCGTCTGTCCCAGGTGGTGTGGTAGCCCAGCCGAGCATGATGATGCTTAATTTGCGGGGGTGGGGATGGGGAATCCAAAGGCCTTTTGGTCCAGGCTTCAAAATTACCTAGGTACACCTCTGGTTTTGGGGGTGGGGCCATAGACAGAACTGGGGGGGCAGGCAGGGCACGTGCCCTAGACACCACTGAGGAGGGGGCGCCACACCAGTTTCTTCCACCCCCACCCCATTGCCCACCTGCCCAGCCTCAGGGCCCCTCAGCCACTTGTCTTCAGCTCCGGCCTAGGATCCGCGAGGCCTGCAAACTGCAGAGCTCTTCTCTCCCCACCTCTCAGCTGATCAGTGGGTGGGCAGGGCTTCCAGAGAGGCCTCTGAGTAGGCCTCCCTGAAGCCTGAACTCGGCAGGCCTCAAGGGAGGCAGGAAGCCAGGAAGGAGGCTGGCAGAGTTCCCTGCAGCAGACCCTCTGCCCAGACCATCCAGTACAGCCTTTGCCAGATAGACTGTGAATTCCTTTTTGTGGTTACGCCCCCCCCCCCACAATATAAGGATCTGCTTGCCATAGGGCTTTGATATGGGGGTGGGGCGAGACTAAGAAGTCTCTGAATATTTAATTTAAAACAGACTGAAAAATGTGCTGGCTTTTTAAAAAAAAAAATCAAAAAAGGCCTATAAGTGGCTTGTTTCATGTCAGAAAATTACAAACACTTCTGGAACAAATATTTATTTATTCATTCATTCATTCATTCATTCATTCATAAATGCACGTATGTTCAAGTTGTTTCGCAACCCAGAAGGTCTGAGTGAGAACTGTGAAGCATGTGTTGTGCTTTTATTTTATTTTTCTTGTGTGTGAACAGCTCTCCAATAACTTTCAGGGACTTCAGGGTAAATCTGGCCAACATGTCAATGCAGCACCTCCATTTCAGAGGAGATGTGTGTTAAAGGGCTTAAAGGGTAAAAAGCCTCGTGTGAAAAACCTCCTGGAATCAAACTTTACTGAATTTGCTCAGAATTCTGAGAAAACAAACATAGGCTCACCCTGCATGGCTGAAAGTCTCCTTTGCTAATCTGCAGTGAGGGGGCCATTTTAATAATTAGCGTTGCTAGTGTGTTCTAGGCATTAAAAGTAGCACAAATATATAGTACTCAATGTATATCACTGTATACTGTGAAGTGTGCATGTGTGTATTCAGTGAAATGTATTTCCAGGCAGCATACTTATTTTGAAATATCAGACTTAAATCCTTGGGGGCCTGGGGTGTGTGGAGGCCCTGGACTTTGAGGGGCTGGGGGCCCATTTTAAAATCTCATCTTGGCCCATTCCAACCTTGCTATGCCCCTGGCGGTCACTACACATGGGTTTCTGCACAACACCTGCACAGAAGAAACTTCCATGTAGAAAATGTGTCTCTTATAAATTGACCCTGAATTTTCCATCCATGACTGGGATATTTGAGAGTTAGAGTCAATAATAAAAGAACAGCACACTGCTTGTGACAGGAAGGGGCAAATTACAATGATTTCTTAGTCTGGCAGGGGCTGGTTTTGGCCCTGGCAGAACTTGGCTGTCTGCTCCTGTTGCAAATGCCTGTCTAGTGTGATAAACTAATGTATCCTCCTCCCTCTTGGTGTCAAAGTAATGAGCCAACAGTCATCATAAGACAAAGGCTGGCAGGATTCATTCACTGGTTTATAGACCACAACCACCACCACCTTCTTCTTCTTCCCCTATTTTGCTAGTGGCTATTTGGGCAGGTGATCCTCTAGGACAAAGTCATGTTTTTAAAAAAGAATGAGATGAGACAGAGAAAATGACGCTTGGAATCCTCACATAACTCCTGACTGTTGTTCTAAGTCTTTAACAGAGCTGGCTCATGTTTTCAGATTTTGATCAACAACCATGTCTAGATGGTACAGTGTTCCTTTTAACAGGGATTTCCAGATATTGTTGACTACAAGTCCCATCATTCCTGTTTGGACAGGGGCGCAATTTCAGTGCTTGCCCTAGGCGCTATTTTCCCTAGTTACGCCTCTGGGTGGGGCTGAGTTCCTTCTCAAGGATGATCAGGCAACCCCCACCCCCCAAAAAAACCACATTTGTAGTCAAGGCCGATTTCCCAGGTTTTTATTGTACTACTCTTTAATGGACAAAGAGCATGTGCTTTGCCAATGACCGGCTATTACCATCTCGGCTGTATTTTAAAAATAATTACTACTAATTCTTTGTGTTTACCTGAAATAGAGCTTTAAATTATTCTGAAATAATAGGCAATGGATTTTCCGATGTTTCTAGCTGCAAATGCAGCCCAGTTTTGCTGAGACACTGCTAAAGTGAAAGCTACCAGTTCTTTACACACACTGAGAGAGAGAGAGAGAGAGTAATAGGACAAGGTATGCTGTGCTATAAAATCTGTTCTGCCTCTAAAAAGTGCATATAATTATACAGATTTCATCGACCGGAAGGAGAATAAGAGGAGGTGTGAGCAGAAGAAAGCTTTTGCAGCAACAAATTTTGTCAGTAGCAGGCAGGCACTGGGGAGAAGCAGGGCCAGCCCTAGAGATTTCAGCGCCTTAGGCAAAGTATGGTTTTGGTTCCCGCCCCCACCCCACAGTCAGTTAAAATTATATTTTGTAACAATCAGAATACAATTTTAACTGAATTTTGGGGAGGAACAGCCAATGTCATACTTACATTGTTGGAAGTTAAAGGACTTTGCGCTGTCTCTTGTCTCAGACAGTGGAGGACAGACTAGTAAGTCAGAGGGCTAGAGGGTCAAGACATTGGTCATCCCTTCTCCACTGCTCTGACACTATCCCTTTGAAATGTAGATTGCTAATCTCAGGGACTAACTTCCTCTCTCTCTCTCTTCCCTACCTGCCCTTCTACCTTGCAACATGGCAAGCCTCTCTCCCTGTACCATGTGTGCAGAGAAGATGCCAAATCCATCTGCATCCAGCTAGATAGATAGATTAGAGATCCTAACTCCTCACTTTCCTATCTAGAATGGAGTTCCTTAATAAATGCCTTATATATTGATTTGAAACTATGAATTGGCTCCAAGTTACTTTACTCTCAGCATACACGCATGCCTAACTAAATCCGCTGTGTTGTGCCTCTGTGCACTCTGCTATAATGAGAAAGGGATTCTCTCACCACAGAGAATTTCCAACATACATAAGAACAGCCTACTGGATCAGGCTCAAGGCCTATCTAGCCCAGCATCCTGTTTCACACAGTGGCTCATCAGATGCCTCTGGGAAGCCCACAGGCAAGAGGTGAGGCCAAGCCCTCTCTCCTGCTGTTACTTCCCTCAACTAGTATTCAGAGGCATCCTGCCTTTGAGACTGGAGGTGGCCTGTAGCCCTCAGACTAGTAGGGGACTAATATTTGGCGACTGGCACAGGAGGAGTAAAAAGGAAACCAGATTATACCTTTAGAAATTCATAGGTCCGCCACTGCCTGTTGTAACAATTTGGGGTATCAAGATTCCCTCTTCCCAAAAGGGGGAAAGAGTATTTAGAAGTCTAGTTACTTTGTCTTTTGCTTGGTTGAATTCATCTCTCTAGAACTCAAGAAAACACATAGACAGATGATAAAAAATTGATAGTTGTTTATTCTCACCCAAATCTTGGCAGATCTTAAAAAGCAGCAATGCAATACAATTTCTGGGTTCAGGCAGCATGTTCTAAACATCAATCAGAGATTTAGATGTTTTTGTCAAAAGTTATCTGTCTGGTAGTTGTTTCCCCCCACCCAACCATACCTTCTCTTCTTCCTGTCTCCTCTGTGGTTGCCCTTGTTGTCTCTCTGTGTCACTACCTCCTCTCTTATATCCTGTCTTGGAGTCGCCCCTTCAGTTTTGTCCCCTTATTTGTCTTATATTTGATTGGCCAGAAGAATTCAGACCACTCTTTAACCTATCTTCCAATTTGTCACCCATCTTTGACCTATAAAGGTGGTCAGTCTTTAGAGACCTTTGGTTTTACATAGAATTTGCGTAATCAGTACCTGCAAAAATTGTATCTAGGTGTTTTTAATGAAACTACCTATTACAAAAATGCCTCATGCAGGGACTTCTTCTATGGTTTATGCTCATCCTGTCCCTATACCACAGCCTTTCGATTCCCTTGATGTATAGTTTTACCCCAACCGGGAAGGTTGCCAAGACGTATCTTGGCATGCTTTCACCATTTGACATTTGGAAACTTGCTTAGAAAATAGATTATATTAGAGGTAGCTTGGAGAGTATACTCAATTCATAGGCCCAAAAGGCCTAGTTTTCCCTAAAACTATTGTCAAGCAGACTGCTCAGCCTGGCAAGTGGTGGATTAACGGAGAGACAAAGTAGGCACTCGCCTATGGCGGCAAAATTTGAGGAGCAGCAAATTTTGCCCCTCAAATTTTGCTGCCCCTCTCTGTGAGCAGCGGTGGCTGCAGCAGCAAGGATGGAGTAGAAGAGGAGAAAGCTCCCCTGCCCCTGCTGTACCATATTTTTTTTTAAAGGCAACCCTCTTTTGTTTAAGGTAAAAGGGTGGCAAAAGCCTTTTTGCCTATGGGCAGCAAAAATGTTAATCCGTCCCTGAGCCTGTCCATAGAAAAATGCCCTTCCTGTCCCCTTACACTGTCCCCTTGTGCTGCTGCTCAGTTCTGCACGGAGTTTGCACTTGCCACACACCATGCGCCTGCCACTCATGCACACGTGTGGCAGCAATTTGAGAGGTCAGCCCTGCCAAGCTTTTTGGTCAAGCTCAATGGTCACCATGCATGTGCATCAGCTAGGTGAGTGGCAGGGCATGAGGCAGGGCAGAGTCCGCGTGGAGCTGGGCAATACAGTGGGGGGAGCACCTAAGTACCTAGCGGACAGACCAGCCCTGAGAGAGGGAATGGTCAAGTGCTTCACGCATTGCAGCAAAGAGATAGCCCTGTATTTCCCCCAAGGCTCAGCTGGGTTTTTCCATGTTGTTTGAAAAGCGAATGTCTGAAAATGTAGTAAACTTGCCTCAGGGAGCTGCAAACTGGCTGAGGGTTTCCAGACATGCAAATACCCTTTACAAATTACCAAGAAGATGTAGTAGAGACATAGAAATATAGGAAGCTGCCATATACTGAGTCAGACCATTGGTCTTTCTAGCTCAGTATTATTTTCACAGACTGGCAGCGGCCTATCTTGGAGAAGCCAGGGAGGGAACTTGGAGCCTTCTGCTCTTCCCAGAGAGGCTCCATCCCCTAAGGGGAACATCTTACAGTGCTCACACATCAAGTCTCCCTTTCATATGCAGCCAGGGCAGACCCTGCTTAGCTAAGGGGACAAGTCATGCTTGCTACCACAAGGCCAGCTCTCCTCTCCTAAAATACTGAGTCAGACCATTGGTCTATCTAGCTCAGTATTGTCTTCACAGACTGGCAGAGGCTTCTCCAAGGCTGCAAGCAGGAATCACTCTGAGTCCTATCTTGGAGAAGCCAGGGAGGGAACTTTGAACCTAGATGCTCTTCCCACAGCAGTTCCATCCCCCGAGGGATGCATGGCATCATCTTTTGTTGTAACATGTGAAGCAGCACTAAAGGGCACTGGGGAATGAGCTGGAATGGGGAGACCACAACTGATTGGATTAGGCAAGGATTTGCTCCTCTGTATTGTGAGCACCATTACATTTCATGCAGCAATTGTGTTTGCTGCAGCTACGCCAGAGTTTCCTGCAACAAATCAGGAGGTATGGTGGGTTCTTAAGTACACAGAAGACATACATTGGAAAGCCAGTGTGTTGTAGTGGTTAGAGTGTCACATACAAATACAGCGTGGTGAGCCAGTGTGGTGTAGTGGTTAGAGTGCCGGACTAGGACTGGGGAGACCCGAGTTCAAATCCCCATTCAGCCATGATACTAGCTGGGTGACTCTGGGCCAGTCACTTTTCTCTCAGCCTAACCTACTTCACAGGGTTGTTGTGAGGAGAAACCTAAGTATGTAGTACACTGCTCCGGGCTCCTTGGAGGAAAAACTGGATATAAAATGTAATAAAAATAAAAATAAAATGTAAAAAATAAATCAGGAAAACCCAGGATCAAATCCACACCCAACCATACTGCTCATGGGCCAAACTGCAGGAGGGATTTTAACACTTTGCTCCCACTGCTGTGCCAATGTGTTATGTGGGAATGGGGTGTTCCCACTATGGGATCTTTCCAAAAAGAAGAAATCACTGGACAACCTGTTTAAGTTTGACACTTTGCACGTGACTTTTATTAAGTACAGCAGTCAATACATAATCCATATTGTTCATACAGATTCAGTATAGCTGTCTCTGCAAACACCTATTTAGGCAAGTAGAATAGCAGCACATACAGGAAAGATCTAAGGCTTTAGTAGCTTCATGAACTCCAACACACACACATCCACACCAAAGATCACTTACAAGCTAATCCGTTACTTGGCCAAAGTCCCAGAATCAGCTGGCACCATCGTAGTGGAACTCAAGAAGCTCTAATGTGCACAAGTCCCCTGGTTCCTTGGAGCTCCTCCGATTTTCTCTCTCAAAAGCAACTTCCTTGCTTTTTTTATAGTCAGATTGTAAGGAGCTGTCTTCCTGGCCCAATCTCTCCTGATCACCCCACTTCTGGATGTTGGGGCAAAAAGACCCACTTACTCAGCAAGCTGGAAATTCCCCCAAGGTCCTATCTGGGTCAGGTCACTCCAGCAAGGTCAGGCTTTGGCTGCCTGTCAGCCTCTGGTGTCAAATCCATATTTCCACTACATCAGGAGACACCTTCCTGAGTAGATTTGCTTGTGACACCTGGTTGTCCCGTTAGCTGCTAAGTCCCTAACTATCCATTCCTTACACACACATCCAAGAGCTGCTTTGGTTAAACATTGTTTTAAAATTGACCCGATACAGAACAAACATTTTTCTGCTTTGACATTTTAATGCTACTTGTGCCAAGTTTAAGCAAACAGTTGATGTGGCATCTGCCTCTCAGCTTAGCAAAAATCATACTGGCCTAGGCTTCTAATTTTTGAAGCCTAGAACAAATATCTTCTCAGCATTTTACTCTTAGCATTACTATTATGAGGGTGCAAATTGGTTAGTCCTACTTCAGCACACAACAAATGGCAGTTTCCCCTCCTGGGGTAAACAGCATCCTTGGGGAGATAACCTGGACCTGGACTGTGGTGGGGCCAAGGGTTAAAAGAAGCCCTTCTCCCACATCATGCTCCTAATCTGGATCGCCTGTCTGCACAGCTACTCTTTAGTCAAGGAAAAGCAAGTACGTCAGGTAAGCCATGACATATTTATAGCGATGCCCAGACAACCTCGAGCCTGTGGTCATCTCTCAGCCTAAACTGCCTCACAGGTAAGGAGAGAAGGTACAGAACGGCACTTTCCAGGCTAGCTGCTCAAGAGCAGAAAGAAGTCTCCATTCAGGCAAGTCACAATGAAAACATAAACAGCAGGGGGAGCAGCAGTCTCACAGCAACTAACAACCCAAAAAAACAGCAACTTCTTTATGCCGGATGTACGATGTCCTAGCTCTATATGGCAGCGATTAAATTCGAGACAAGGCATTGGCAGTGTGAACGGCACCCTGCTGTCCCCGTAGGGACTGCAGTGTCTCAATGCAGGAAGTGTGGAAGCACACTTCCAAGATCCGACCTGACCCCATTGCAGGGTCTAATCTGGAAAGCGTCGGTGAGTGGAAACAATTATACAACCTTGAGCTTTTTGGAGGAAGGCTGGGATAATTTTTTTAAGGAAGAGCAGCAACCAGTTAGGGCTCCCTGGAATGGGGCCCCAGTTCTTTAGGAACACAGGCTTGCAGCTACCCTAGGCAAAGGACAATATGAGCCCCTGCCCCTATCTGTGGGCTCAGCATTATCAGGCCATACTGCCGAGGCAGAGGCACACAAGCAGTGTTCCCTCTAACAGGGATTCCCAGATGTTGTTGATTACAACTCCCAGAATCCCCAGCTGTGATGACTTTGGCTTGGGGATTATGAGAGTTGTGGTAAACAACATCTGGGAATCCCTGTTAGAGGGAACACTGCACACAAGCACTCTCAGACTATGCCACTAAGCCAGGCACTGGGCATCAGGCTTGTTCCTAACTTGCAACAAGGGGGAAGGAGGGGAAATGAACAGCATGCCCATGTGGGGATGAGGAAGGAAGGGCAATGGCAGTGGGTGGTAGCAGGGAGGCACATGGGGTGATGCCCAGGGTGGCAAGGGCCCATCGCTGGCCACCCCTGCACCTTCCTAATGTCCACGCTGGAGGCCTCACCCTGCCTCGGGAAAGGGCTACCCCAATGCAGGGGAGCAAAAGGAAGCTCAGTAGGGAAGGGCAAAGACCCAGAACAACTGGAGAGGGTTAAACCCCAGAAGAAAGAGGCAGGCGATCTCAGTCACCATGAAGTTTATTGACTCGGGTTGCCGATATTTACCCACAAGGCACAATAAATTGTGCAGCTGACTGGAAACATGCATCCTGATGTGGCTCATCACATAAATCCCATTGCAGATATTAATTAGAATTGAGATTTATTTGTTTAATTACAAGTAATCGAGGGACGGATTGGGATAAAATTACATTGGGGAGTTTGGGGCTTATGGAAGAAGCAGTATCTGTCTGGGCAGGGTGCAGTCGCTTGATTGTACTCATACTCCACAATGAAGCAGAGCAGCACCCAAAATGAATGGCAAAAGAAAACCATGGCAGCCTCAGGTCCCTTTACTGGCTCTGCAAAGGCAAGGTCAGGGGTCATTCTGTTTGCTTCACTGCCAGAACATCAACCTTCTGCCACCTAAAGAGGCCACTACTAAAACAAACAGAATGAGAGAGAGGGGTCCTTGCCTGCTAAAGTCCTTCAGTACTGCTGAGGCATGGCGTTTCTGCAATCAGTCAGAAGTGGGATTAAACCAATGCTTCCACACAGCAGAACACTGCATTATTCTCAGAGGTACTCTTACCCCTGAACGTCTGGACCGAAGTCCAGGGCCTCTTTAGTTCCGGGTGGTGTGGTCACCTGGCGAAGCATGATGATGCTTAATTTGCAAGGGAGGAGGGGCCCTCCAAAGGCTTTTAGGTCCAGGCTCCAAAATTACCTAGGTATGCCTATGATTATACTCCCCATTGCATTCTCACAATGTACCTCCCCATTTGCACTACTGATCTAGGCTTGCTGCTTTGTAGCAAAAATCTAAGGCTGCCTTTGCACATAATGGCAAACCACAAATCCAGTGGACCTGCAGTTTTCCTCTATTCCCTCTGTTTACTCCCAGACATTCCCAATCTGCAGTCTGAAACACTGAAAATGGCTGACCAAAGGCTATGTCCAAGGTTGCTGTATGGGCTTCCTCCTTCACATGAAGGACAGCTGCAGCAGCCAATCGTGAAGCTGAGAGGGAGAAGCTTCCTAACTCCAACTCCGGTTGGATACTGCACCCAAATCCAGACAACACAATGCAGCTTTTTGACCGGAGGTTTCAGTGACAAAACTTAAAGATAACCTAGGGTTCCCATTCAGATTTGGGGGCTAAAACCGACCTGCAGTTTGGTGACAAAACCACAGGTTCACATATTTGGATGATCAGATTCTTGAACCTTTGACACAGTGGCCTCTGGTTTCGCTTTTTGCCTGAAGGCAGTCTAAGAATGTTTGCTCAGAAGTCAGTCTGCCTACATACATAGGAACATAGGAAGCTGCCTTATACTTAGCCAGAGCCTTGGTTACATTTTGCTCATTATGGTCCACATTGACCGGCAGGATACACCGGCAGGCATCTTTCCCAGCCCTACCTGGAGATGCCAGGAATTGAACCTGCCCTGGGGTTTTCTGCATGAAAGCAGATGCTATGCCACTGAGCCACAGTGTCAGTGCCACTTACTCCTCTGTCATGGAACACCACACAAGATGAAATCTGAGCTGTAGCAGCCGTACTGGTGTTCAAGAGAAGCACAAAGATGATCCTCGTCTCATCTGTTAAAAGTTACAGCCACCTAGGCATGAAGAAACTGGGCACAGTCATATACCCAAGTAGTACAGGGGAAGTGGGAATGAGCTGACCAGCAACACCTCCACCCCCAACACTGATACTGACACACTCTGGCACTGACACACTCTATAGTCATGATCCCTGCACCCTACAGAGTCAATGCTGAACCCTGAGACAGTTCCTCCCCATGATTCGGAACTCTGGTTGCCTCTGCAGATAAGTGTTCAACCTGGAAAGATGAAGTGATGTGGCTACAGAGGGCATGGATGCCTGCCTCTCTTATGGAGAGGAGAGCTGGTCTTGTGGTAGCAAGCATGACTTGTCCCCATAGCTAAGCAGGGTCTGCCCTGGTTGCATCTGAATGGGAGACTTGATGTGTGAGCACTGCAAGATATTCCCCTCAGGGGATGGAGCTGCTCTGGGAAGAGCATCTGCATGCTTGCATGCAGAAGGTTCCAAGTTCCCTCCCTGGCTTCTCCAAGATAGGGCTGAGAGAGATTCCTGCCTGCAACCTTGGAGAAGTTGCTGCCAGTCTGTGAAGACAATACTGAGCTAGATAGACCAATGGTCTGACTCAGTATATGGCAGTTTCCTATGTTCCTATGTTCCTATGGAGTGTGGCTAGATGCCTGAGTGTGTGTTCCTCTGTCTCTGGCTACACAGAGCCCAGTTTCTGAATGCCTGAACAGGGCTGGAGTGTCTGTTACAGGTTGCTGTCTGTTTGGAGTCTGGACAATGCAAATACCAAAGCCACGCAGAAAGGAGCCTCTTCCAGGAACACTATTGAAGGAGGACAGGCCCTGCCCCCATCACGTTTCAGACCATATGTGATTATTTCTGAAGCATAATTCACTGACTCTACACACCCTGAGTAATACCCCGAGCAGAGTTGACATTTTGCACCCAGGCCCCAAATATGCTCTTTAAGTCTCCAGTTGGAGAGGAAGAAGAGGTTGTTGTAACTCTTCCCTCTCATGCCTTCTGTTGTCCAGTTGTCCGACTCTCCTCACCTGGAGATATGCTCAGCACAGCAGATAGGGGAAAGGGTGGCCAACAGGGAGGAAAAAGAGACAGGAGAAGCCACAACTGCCAGCGGTGCAGAGAGAGAGAAAACCTGAGGAGCAACTCCGCACTTTTTTGTGGGGGGGAGGGGCAGGGGGAGGAAAGACATAAGAACAGCCCTGCTGGATCAGGCCCAAGGCCCATCTAGTCCAGCATCCTGTTTCACACAGTGGCCCACCAGATGCCTCTGGGAAGCCCACGGGCAAGAGCTGAGGGCATGCCCTCTCTCCTACTGCTACTCCCCTGCAACTGGTATTTAGAGGCATCTTGTCTCTGAGGCTGGAGTTGGCCTCAGACTAGTAGCCATACAGAACTCAGACTAGTAGCCATTGATTGACCTGTCCTCCATGACTTTATCTAAACCCCTCTTAAAGCCACCCACAGAGGCGTAACTAGGGAAAACGGCGCCCGGGGCAAGCACTGAAATGGCGCCCCCCCACTGCGCCCCCCCACCGCCCCCCCAACATACTACATTATACTTAGGTTTTTCCTCACAAGCGCCCGCCGCCGCCGCCAAGCCAGGCCACTGACTGGCCGCCAGGTGCCAGCAAAGCAATGGGGGGGGGCGCAGGCGGCGCGGAAGGGACCGCTTGTGGGGAAGGGGGCACCGATGCGCTCCCTTGACTGCTGCAGCGCTGCTGCACTGAGCAGGAAACATTTGTATTAAGAAAAAAACTATTTTTTTTAAAAAAAATTGGTCATGGCGGCGCCCCCCCCACGTGACCAGAAAAGATGGCGCCCGGGGCACATGCCCCCCCTATAGTTACGCCTCTGGCCACCCAGGCTGTTGGCTGTCACCACATCTTGTGGCAGAGAATTCCACAGGTCAATCATCATACGTTGAGTGAAAAAGTACTTCCTTTTGACATTTTGCAGGGGGAGACAGGGGTTATTAAGTTTGGTGGAGAAGAGTCCAGTAAAATGAGGAGAGAACTAAGGAGTTCTTTTAGTGGGAACCCCTGCCTTTCCTCTGCTTCAAGTGGAAATTTAAAGGGCTCCATTGGGATGGGAGATAGCAACTCTAACCCATGCACTAGACATGCATGCCAAAGGCACAAAAAGTCTCACTCTCGCTCTCGCTCTTGCTCTCTCAGGCTCTGTGAGAGAGAATGATTGACCAGTGTTGATAACATTGCTATACTTATAAAGTATTGAGATATGCCACAACCAGTGCTGCTAAAATACCCTGAGGTCGGGGTTCTCAAGCTTAGGCCCCCAGAGGTTGCTGGACTACAATTTGCATCATCTCCAGCCACAATGGCCTTTGGCTGGCAATAATGGGAGCTGTAGTCCAACAACATCTGAGGACCCAGATTTGAGAACCCATGGAAGGAGTGGGTGGGTGGGTTGGTTCTGAGGGGTGGGAGGGGGCACACATTTTAATCTTGAATATAGTATACATTTTGAATCTTGCTTCCACCCCCTCCTGCCATCTGGAACCCTCCTGTTCTCAGATGTGAAAGTGCAGGGCAAGCTGATGTGTCTTCCACATTCCAGTTCTCCAGGAAGAACTGCTGCTATTCTTACGTTCTTTGGGCTTTTGTTTCCATCCAAGCAGAAATTCTTCCATGCTGCACCTTTCAGAAAAAGACAAAGCAAATCTCTGGACCAGAACCACCAGGTAGACCCAGGTTCACATCCACCCTTTGCCATAAAGTTCACTGGGTAGCCTTGAGACGGTCGCTCTCTCTTCAGATGAACTTAACACACAAAGGATGAGGGGAGAGAAAGGGAGACCTGCATAATCTTGAGCCCCTTGACAGGCAGGATAAAAATGTCATACGTGACTGAGCTGACATTTTCATAACAACCACCATGTTTTAAAAACTGTCCAGCTTAGCTGATATAATGATAATACATTTCACATTGTATATTGTTCTTTGCTTGCCAAGGGCTTTGAGAAACTGCAAAGGAAGTGGAAATGGAGCACTCTCTGATTCATACACGATTTGCTCTGCAGGCCAGGTCTTGAAGACACCTGGAGCTCACTCACCCCCTTCTCCCCACACCATTTCTCATGATCAGGGTGTGCGTGGCATATTGTTCCCCAAGCAGCAGGTAGATAGTATACTGATTATGCAACAGAATTGATGATTCAGTTTTGTCTGGGGCTTAAACTGGATGGGAGGATTCCCCCTGTTCCATTCTTTTACAGGTGAAACTCGAAAAATTAGAATATCGTGCAAAAGTTCATTAATTTCAGTAATGCAAATTAAAAGGTGAAACTGATATATGAGATAGACGCATTACATGCAAAGCGAGATAAGTCAAGCCTTAATTTGTTATAATTGTGATAATTTGCATTACTGAAATTAATGAACTTTTGCACGATATTCTAATTTTTCGAGTTTCACCTATTTGTCATTTTTCTTCCATTTTTAGCTGGCTTTCAGTATTCCTGCAGCTCTGCTACACTGTTTTTATTGCATACTGCTTTTTATAGATTGATAGTTGTTGTGAAAACGAAGGGTCAGTCCAGATGTCCCCGTCCCACATGATTATGCAAAGCAGCACAGCGTGCCAGCAGGGGGAATGGGATGTGCATGCTCGTGTGTGATGGGGAAGGACCAGTCAGATATACTATCCAAAATGGCCTTCTGTAAACGGCTTTCAGGGGCTTGGCCTGAAAAGCAGTATACAAGTATCAGAAATTAAAAAAATAGAATAAATGTGCAAAAACTTTAAGGCACTGGCTCCAGTAAAAGATCCTATTTTCCATGGGGAAGGTATCAACTTTGCTAGCTTTAGAGTCTGGGAAATCCATCACTGGACAAGGAGAAAGTCCCACTGAAAATGTTAGAAGGGAGGGGAGGGAATGCAAGCCACAAATGTCTGTTATTTGGGGACACTATACTTAAGCCACTTTGCATTTTGGTCCAGTTATTGGCTTGTTGCTCCAGACTCTTTAGGATGCTGCTTCCTTCTCTAACAATTGCTTGTACTGGCTGTTTGCCACAGAACAAGCTGCCAAGGCAGAATCAATTTCTCGAGCCCTGTTAACAAAATACACTTTCAGACATGGCCACTTCCAAGTCTACATACATACATACTGGTCTGATATGATGATCAACCCATGGAATCTTGCAACATGAGCTAGGGATTTTATAGCTCTGTCAATGAGGCATATGCTCATGTGTTACCAGTTCGCACGTTACATTCACTCACGTAAGCAACCAAAGAGCCAAAGCAGAGCAACCAGCAAGCAACATTAATAGTTGCTTGGTTGACCTGTCCTGCTGATCCTGAGATTGCAGTAAAGAGTCACACAAGACAATCAAACTTCCCACTAGTTTTATTTTTGCACCCAAGAAATGCAGTGATGACTCACTCTTGGAGGTTCACTTGGAGAGGGTTGCCGACTGCAGTTCAAACAGATATCAGAGTTCAGGAGATGAATACTTGAAGGTTATGAATTGTGGAAAGAGGGTTGCCAGGTGAAATAATCTGTGGCTTTGCTAACCATGAAACAGCTCAGAAAGAGCACTCATTGTGCTCTTGGTAAGTCTAGGATATTAAATAAGAAACAGAGACGGAGCTGCTTTATTACCAGATACTTTGCATGGTCTCAGAGATGCTGTTTGTAGCCAGCAGAAGAAACTGCAGGCTGTTGCTAGGTGAGACAGACAGACAGACAGACAGAATTTTAACAGCCAGAAAGATGCATGAGTGAGCAAAAAAGCTAAGGCACCTCAGAGTGAAGAGCTTCTGCTCTCTGGGAATTGCTGTAAACTGTTGCTGACTTTAAGGAGTGTTCAGGTGGTCTGTTTATGTAAATAAAACAAATATTTAAAATATACCTCCAGTGATCTCTCTTTCCCAGAGTCTGCAACCCCTGGAACTTCTCACAGCTCAGAGCTGTGGGGCAATCGGGGCAGCATAACAATATATGCCACACCCTAGGAGTAGTAATGGGCATTTTGTTTCCAGGGCGTTTTTCACACAGCAGGCTTTCCCATGATTTTACTGCGAGGCTTTACTGTGAGTTCGAAGTGTTGGAGCTAGGACCCTGGCAGCATCAGCTCTCAGCTGCAATGTCTCATAGTGACCACTGGGAGTGGGTAGGGTCATGGATGAAAGTGCTGAACTCCTCCCCTCTTTGTTCTTCCAGGGTTAGTCTCCATTTTTGTCTCTCCAGAGATGGCTGTTTGTTTAGTCTCTCTCCCCTTTCAGCCTTAAGCTCAGCTTTCCTATCCTTTTGCAATGTTCTAAATAAATCCTTGTAGTTCTTCAGTACTAGAGAACTGTCTCCAGACCTTTTGCCACCAAACTGTTTTCGCTTTGCTATTTGGGGACTGAACTGCCATTCTTCCCCTACCTGAAGTTGCCCAAAAAAAAACAATGGAAAAATTGAATTTCTTTTATCCTGTATATAAATCAGACTACACTCTAACACACAATGAAAAGCCTGAATAGTGTGTGAAGTGCTTCCTGGTAGCTTGCAGGGACTTTGAGGTAAATCTGGTTAATATGGGAATGCATATCCGCCATTCCGGAGGAGATGCGAGCTAAAAGCCCTGGACAAGATAATGGCTTGTGAAAGACCTTCCAGGGGCTCAGGCTCAGACTCTAGTGTCAGGATGGGAAACAGCTACTTTGGCTATGGTAGGGCTAATTAGGGCTGGACTCTGATATGGTAGTAGGAGAAGTTTGTGGAAGTAGGCTCCCTTCCAGCATGTTCTTCAGAAAGGCAGGACCGGGCTTGCTGCAGAAGAATGATGGGTGCCTCGCAGAAAATGTCCGGCTGATAGCCCAAGAACAAAATGCAAACAGGGAGAAATGACAGCTGCTCCTGTAGCTTTTCCATCATCTCTGCCAATAGCAGCCACAATGCCTGCAGTCCCCCGACTGATGCGTCCCCAGGGACTCTCCATTGCTTGGAAGGCACAATCAAGAAAGATAAAAGAATTGCTAGTGAAACCCAAAGGAGACTTCAGATCCTTATCAAGAACAAAAAGGACATCAGTCTGGTGCCAGCACACAGCTGTCAGATGCAACTTGCCTGCTCAGCAGCCTTCTCAGGGAGCAAGCCGAGGGCAATCCCCATCATGACAAAGGAGCTGTGCTTTTCATTGCACTGCTGCCTTAGTTGGTGGTCTTTCTAAGGAAATATTCTAGGGGAAACAGGCGAGAATTGTTGTTAGTGGTACCAGAGCATGGTCTCCGTTTACACGGAAACCTTGCAAATCTTGATGTGGTTGATGCCTAGATGGGAGGCCCATGTATGTCACCTGTGAAGATGGGGCTGTAGATCAGTGGTGGACATCTGCTTTGCATGCAGTGTTGGAGATCAAGTTCTAGTGCATTGACCTTTTGCACCAACTATCCTAATGGCCACTAGGTGCTTTGGGAGTAGAGATAGTGAGTAAGGGTCTCCCTAGCTGTTCTACCTGTCTCTGCTCTATGACCCTATGGTGGGCCACTCTGTGAAACAGGATGCTGGACTAGATGGGACTTTGGCCTGATCCAGCAGGGCTGTTCTTATGTTCTTTTGAGCTCTGATATGACTTCAGGTTATTCCTGTAATGAGTCAGAATCCCAACCTTTCTTTTTAGAGAACAGATGGAAACTGTTCCATCTCTCTCTCCCTACCTATTCTCTCTCCCTTCCTATTCATTATGTAGCTCTATAGATTAGGATTAGATCTTTCCTATCCAAAGTGTACTTCACCAATAAATATTTAGTGTTTAGTTCTACAAGAATCTCCATGTGTCTTCTGTAAATAGCTGCAACAACTAAACTCTGCATTTTACCCTGCAACTGGAGTGGGTAGTTTCTTTAGTGCTCTGCTAATTAACTGGGGGTAAAAACTACACAGGAGAAGGCAATGGTAAACTACTCCTGTATTCTACCAAGAAAGCCACATGGCTCTGGGGTCGGCAGGAGTTAACACCAACTCGACAACAACTACTACAACAAAAATTACAGCCCCCAACATGCACAAGGTCCCAGGTTCAATCCCTGGAATCTTCTGGTAGTACTGGGAAAGACAACTGCCTGAAATCTGGGAGAAGCTGCTGCCAGTCAGTGTAGACAATCTTGAGCAAGATGGACTAATAGTCTGACTCAGTATAAGGCAGCTTCCTATGTTCCGATGTAATGTTCTGCGCATAAACTGATTTAGATTCTAGATCAAGATATGGTTGGGAGCTACCAAGAAAACCAAGTGAAGGACTGATAGGAAATCGAGGGACTATACAAAAACAAATATGTAAGACACGCTCTGCCTGTAGGTTTACAATCTACAAGACAGAGCTTTTGTTTTCAGTTCTGGACAATGTATTGCTCTTTGCTGAGTCTCCCATGTCAAATCAGGCACTCAGATGAGCTGTCCCAACAACCAGAGCAATTGTCCCTACCCTACATGTCTACAGACTTTTCTCCCCCTCACAGCGCCACTTCACGTGTGTGCAGGGGGAAAGCTCCATACCCACATACACAATGGCAATGAAAATAGCACAAGGGTCTGCTGCAGGTCCTTAAGTTTGCCAGATTAAAGGGAAAATTCATGAGGGGACTACACAGAAGCCATAAGGGAAGCACTGGGTGATTGCTATACAAGCATCTCACGGCAGGCAAGTGGAAGAAAGGGAGCTATTTCCATACATAACATGGGTGTTGAGATGACAGTGAAGATGCAAAGGGAGTATAGAGACCGAAGTGAGTGAGAAAAGGGCATGGCTGGCAGCACAGATTAGTCCCCTTGTCAATCTAGCTGAATACTGTCCTACAGAGTTTAGTTCCAATCAGTAAGTGCAAACCAGCCTATATGTAACCTAAAATATCAGGGGACATTGCCTACAATAGAAACACTTCAGTTGAAAAATTCAACTACCCATTTTTCAAAGTCCAGAAAAAAAGAGTCTGTGCCATGCGGTTGTAAGCCACCTAAAGGGCACAGCGGGGAAATAACTTGCCTAGGGAGCAAGAGGCTGCTGGTTCGAATCCCTGCTGGTATGTTTCCCAGACTATGGGAAACACCTATATTGGGCAGCAACGATATAGGAAAATGCTGAAATGCATCATCTCACACTGTGTGGGAGATGGCAATGGTAAACCCCTCCTGTATTCTACTAAAGAAAACCACAGGGCTCTGTGGTCGCCAGGAGTCGATAGTCACCGACACAACTTTACCTTGTGGTTGCAGCAACCCCAGAATATGCTCTCCAACCATCTGTGAGTTGAACACCAAGTGAGTGGAGAGAATGTTTTGCGCATGCTTAGCATCTGGCAAAATGGTCAGACAGGCTTGGCTGTGCTATGGCAGACCCTGGCATGACCGACAGGACCAGTATCTGGGGCAAATACTCATATTTCCAGCCGATGGTCCTGTCCTGCCTGCATCCTTCTTTCTTCCCTGTGAGTCGTGTAATGGCATGTAATGGCTGTAAATGCCACCTGCTGCTAGGGCAATCTACCTAGCTACCTTATGCTACCCACTGTTTTTGTGCCTGGATATCAAATTACTTGCAGCTTTTGTTCATTCATTCATTCATTCATTCATTCATTCAACATATTTCTGTGCCCAAAACATGCATCTCTGGGCTGTTTACAATTAAAATCTTTTAAACATTAAATCAATTAAACAATTAAAATCATCTCAACATTAAACGTTAAAAATTTTTAACACCCAACATTAAAAGTATTAAAACTTTCAGAAGTGGTGTGAGTCATTTCACGGTCAAAATTATTAGGAGTTTGACTTAACCAAAGCAGCTGGCTGACTCAAGGGGAAAAATAACTCCTCCTGAATTCCCAGACGCCCTTACTTGTCACAGCACCTGGAATTCTATAGATACCTTTCATTCATGAAAAGAAAGCCCCAGCCTAGCTTAGTTTGTGATGTAGACACAAAGGCATCTGGCTGGCTGATGAAAGTCAGCCCAGATGCTTCTCATCAGAGCTCTTCCTCCTGCCACCACAGAGACAGGGAAACAAGGCATGTCGTGTTGGTGCCATGTGCACAGCAGTTTCTCAGACACAAAACTCTGCCAGATTTGCCCTGCAAACTGTGAGGTGAGCCTCCTTCCCTGAGGAGATGACAGATGCAGCCGTCCAAAGTGATGTTGTACAGCACGAGGCTGTGTCTCTGCAAATGCAAGCTGCATGGCTTAGGAGGAAAGGGGAGAGGGTTTATTTCTACGTGCATTTGTACAGCTGCAGAGCCAGCCGAACGGCAGCCTAGGTCTGGCCCCGCTCAGCAGCCCCCTCCAGTTATGCCTGTGCTCATGATGTCACATGCACGGGGGTGTGGCTCGGGCTCCAGAGTGAACTCCCCCGTCCGGGCTGCCAAGAGCCCAGGAGAACTCTCTTTTTTTATTTCAAGCAGCGCTGGCTGCCCGATAGGAATTTTTTCCTTTTCTCTCCCTACAGCAAGAAAAGGAACCTCTCCCTACAGAGAGGGAGAGAAAGGGGGAAATGTCTAATCAGGCAGCCGGCACTGCCTGAAATAACCTGAGAGCTCGCTCGGGCTCTTGGCAGCCTGGGCCATACCCCTTTTGCATGTGGGGCATGGCCCAGGCTGCAGGGGGGGGGTCACACACAAGGGGGCATGGCCTGGGCTGCCAAGAGCCCAAGTGAGCTCTCAGTTGATGTCATTTCAGGCAGTGCCATCTGCCCAATAGGACATTTCCCCCTTTGTCTCTCCCCTAACCCAATCAGGCAGCCAGCACTGCCTGAAATTAAAGAGAGAGAGATCACCCAGGCTTTTGGCAGCCTGAGCATGGGAGGGGGGAGTTTGCTCTGGGCCCCTCTGGAGCCCGAGCCACGGGGCTTCGGTGGCCCTTTTCATTGGTGGCCCAGGTTCTTTGAACCCGATCACACAATGGTGGCTATGCCCCTGCATCCATACTGTGGTTTGTATCCTGCTTTTCCCCTCCAGAATGGAGATGCTCAAACAGGCAAGCAAACAAAACAATACAATAATTAACAATAAATACTAATAAAAACAATTAAAACAATGGGGAAAGAAGCAAACAAATTAACTAAAACAAAACTCCCTGGAACAAAGCAAAGTTTCCAAAAGGTGATGGAACCAAGAACTGAATGAGAGTAAAGATCAGTCTGCCCATGCGTCTAGACTCTGACACATTGGGTGTCAAAATCTCATTTAGGACCATGCAAGGCTTCCCAGGGGAGGAGAAGGTAGCAATGCAAACATTCTATCATCAACCAGAGAGAGCGGAGGTCCCACACAAGTGGGGGCCCTTTGTTGGGTCAGCTCAACTCATGAGCGTGCAGTCTGACGGAAGACCAGGGTGTTTTGACCTAAGGTCCTCCCCAGTAGACTGGCCCTCTCATGAGAGTGCTAGCCCACTGACAGCAAGCTGCTAGGGAAGCAAGAGTGTGGATTGGTCTGCATGGATTGCTTTGCCTGGGTGAGCCCTCGCAAAAGCATCCTAGGTCACAGTGGGACAGACACCGCCCCCTCCCCCCAGGGTCCTTCATAGGAAGTCTTCATGTTCCCTTCTCTTTCCTGAATAACAGGGGGAAAGTGCCCCATCAAGACCCACCCCCAAAGAAATGGTGCTTGTGTGGGACACTCTAGTTTAGGGGTTCTTAGTAGAGCAGTGGTGTAATTGCTGTCAGAAGAAGCACTGGCATGGCATTTAAAGGGCTTGAAATGCCCTTCCCCTGCCAAAGGTGGGCAGCCCACTTCAGAAAGGCATGATTGTATTCACCTTAGCTGGAGGTATCAGGCACAGAAGCTGGGACTTAAAGATTGAGGCCAATGTCTGCTGCCCTGGTGATGTACCGATAGATTGCCCACAGTCTGGTGACACGAGCACTATGGGGCTTGCTGGGATGTAGCCTCGGCCAACCAGGAAGAGGGAGGGGGCTCAGTGTTCTCTCTAACAGGGATTCCAAGATGTTGCTGACTACAACTCCCAGAATCTTCAGCTGCAATGTCTTTTGCTTGGGGATTGTAGTCAACAACATCTGGGAATCCCTGTTAGAGGAACACTGGAGGGGCTCCGCTGTCCTGAAACCTGAGGTTGCCAGACAAACATCTGCAAGGTGATTCATGGTTTCAAACTGAAACTACGGGTTTGGTGACCTCCGGTTTCGCATTACATACAAATGCGGCCACAGTTTGAGACCCCTGCTCTAAGGGATTCCATGTGTTGAGCAGCACTAGAGTTTAAGTCCCTTCCACAGTGGCAGAGTTCAGAGCATATGGCAGGGGGGAAACCATAACTCTCGTGGTAGTACAAATGCTTTGCATGTGGAAAGTCCCAGCTTCAGTGCCTGATACCTCAAGTTAAGGTAAGTAAGGCTCAGAAAGACCCCTGCCTGAAACTCGAGAGAGTCTCTGCTAACTGGAGGAAATAATAATTAGCCAACAGTCTGACTCAGTATGATGGCTACATATAGTGCTTTTCCTTGTCAGTAGTAGCCTTATTCATGTTGTGCCTTCAGTCACATATTGAAATACTTCCTCCCCAGCACTAGACCATGCAGCTTCTGAGATTATTGTACCTTTCCACATCTATCCATTTCTGTATTAGTCCTTTAAACTGGCATTACATGGGACCTTCACTTTTCAGTGCTAGTTTGCTGCTCCTGTACTCCATCTTACAAAGTACTTTCTTGAATGGTTCCACCTGGTGCTCCTAGTGGCAAAATGTGGCATGTATTGGCACAAACACACACATTAATGGCTAGACATTGAAAGTGGTTCCACAATTCTTTCCCCAGAGGACCCTGGGGATGGAACAAGAGGACCATGGGGATGGAAGTGCTTACCCCTTTCCTCCTTAGCCTTGCCTGCTCAAAATCACACACACACACACACACACACACACACACACACACACACACACACACACACTCCTTTCTCCCTGAAAGAGAAAGAGGCAGTGGAAACTGTCTATTTGACTTCTGGGCGCTTTCCAGATTACCCACTACAACAGTGTCACTACGTGTCCTCCAAGTGTGCTTCCATACTGCCTGTGTTTCAGCACTGAAGTCCCTGCACTGTCAGCAAGGTGCCGTTCACATTGCTGATGCCTTCTTTTGAGTTTTATTGCTGTATTACAGTCCTATAACGTTGTTTGTGTGTTGCAAAGAAAAAAATAGCTACATTTTGCCCTTGTAGGACTTTTGCACAAGCTAAGAAAGACTGTTCCCCCTGCTGGTGGCTTTGTGCAACAAACAGCATCAACCCTTTATTTATGTTTTGAATGTGACCTGCCAGGCCAAAGCATTTTACTGCTGTTGTAGAGGGTAATCTAGAAAGCGCCCCGGAGAGAGAAAACTGCTGGGGGGGACATAATTTTGAACAGACAAATGGCTGGAAATGAAATGGTTAAACACCCCCTCCTCCCCTATTGGTCCTGCATCTGCTTCCAGTACAAGAAGGGGGGTGAGGAGGAACTTGTCCTCGGAGAAAATTAAAATGCACCATGTAGTTCTGCCTCCACATGCACTGGTTAAAAGGGAATCAATGCACATACCTACAAGAAAGGAAATCATAGTTTGACATTAATATTTGGAATTTCTATTTTAAAAAAAAATACACCTAGAACTTTCATTAGAGGGCATGTAGGTCATTCAGAGCCAATATAACTGGCCCACAAAGAGAATATTTTCCCTCTCTGGAGTGCAATTTTCCTGTGCAGGAAAGAGCAGTTATCATCTGTTATTTAACTACACTAATATTTGGTTAATGCAATCATCTGTCTATGACCTATTCAGTGCACATAAGGGGCTCAAAAATCAATATTGTTATCATCACTTCCAGATACAGCATGTGTAGCTGAAAAACTGATAGGAGTTCAGAACAAACATGTTGTTGTTTTTTTAAAAAAAACTAAAATATCTCCCTTTCTATGTATAGCCTCTTGCCCCATTTCTGAGTCCAGGTCCACTTCCAGAAAGGTCCACTTTTTTCCTTCTGAAAAATGCAGCTGTGGTGGCTGAGGTCAAATAAGAAGACCCATTTGAGGGAGGTACTTCTTAACATACCCACTCATGCTTTTATGTTAAAAATCACACACATACATACATGCACAAGCTGCATCCCCCCCACACACACACCCAAACACACCGGAAAAGATACCTTAGGGCACGTGTGTTGTCAAAGCATGAATGTATGCTGATGTTCTCCACATCTTTTCCGTTGTGAAATGAAAAACAGTTAGAAGACATGCTGGAAACACCACCAGAGGGAAAAGGGTTGAAATGTTCCACCTCTATATGCAGGTTTTCTATATCAGACTGTAGCCTCCATAGCTGCACTTTGTAAAAGAAAGAAAAAATGGAAACAAGCTACATACTACTGAGAATTGTTGGAGCTAGGACCCTGGCAGCATCAGCTCTAAGCTGCAATGTCTCATAGTGACCACTGGGGGGTTGGGTTAGGGTCATGGATGAAAGTGCTGGATTCTTCCCCTCTTTGTTCTTCCAGTGTTAGTCTTAATTTTGTCTTTCCAGGGATGGCAGTTTGTTTTGGTCTCTCTCTTCAGCCATGAGCCACAGCTGAAAAAAGCTGCAGACTTTTTCACATTTGTTTGAAACCTTTTCTTTAAATAAATCCTTGTAGTTCTTCAATACTAAAGAACAGTCTCAAGACCTCTTGCTTTGCAGCTTTCTCGCCAAACTGGTTTTGTTCTGCTATTTGGGGACTGAACTGCCATTCTTCCCCTACAAGAGTCACATGTAGTTTAGCCTAGCTCTAAAACAGTCTAGAAATAGTCCTGGTCTCTACAGAGCATGTGGAGTTCTGGTACTGATTCCTCACTCTGCCCCCCCCCCACACCCCTGGTTTTGGTCTGTGCTTTTAAAAAAATAAAACCCACTTTAAAACAGTTTGGGGCAGGCAGCATCTGAACTGGAGAGTGAAGAAAGGCTGCTTTACCTTTCCCCCTGCATTTAGTTTTCAGTTCATAATCATCTTCCTAATAGTTCATAATCAATGAGCCCCTGGTGGCGCAGTGGTAAAACTGCCGCCCTGTAACCAGAAGGTTACAAGTTCAATCCTGACCAGGGGCTCAAGGTTGACTCAGCCTTCCATCCTTCCGAGGTCGGTAAAATGAGTACCCAGAATGTTGGGGGCAATATGCTAAATCATTGTAAACCGCTTAGAGAGCTCCGGCTATAAAGCGGTATATAAATGTAAGTGCTATTGCTATTGCTATTGCTATCTTCCCAGTACTGCTTTTTCACTTGTGAGGGAAAAGATACAGGGCGCAGGAACCTTGAATTTTTCTTCCTGCAGGTGAAAAAGCAGTTTGGGGTGGGTGATTTTGAACTGCAAACAAACTGGAGGAGAAAGGGTTAACAACTCTTTCTACATGTGCTTTTCTACTGTTCAGATGTAGCCTGCTCCAGGCTCAGGCTGTTCGGTTAAATAAAATTATATCCACAGAGGATATAATCACAGAAGCTCTGTAATGTGTAGTTGGAGCCTCAATAGAAATTGAGTACAGGACACATCACAGCATGTGGGAACATATTTGTTTCTTCGTAATGTGAAAATATGGAGCACGATGCTACCATTTTTAGGGTCTGTCTATCGCATATAGTTGCCTCTAGCTGAACAGCGTTTGCTCCAGATCAGACCTATGCCACAGACAGATGCCTTAGAGGACTGGTTGCCAGTGACATTCCTCAGCCTGCCTGCTGTAAACCCTGCCAGCTGATCTCCATCTGGAAGCGGGCTGTGAGCCACTGGCAGGTAATTGCTAAAGCAAGCAGGACTGTCTTAATTGGAATGCCTCAGCCAGGGATGTGCTCTCAGTTAGTCTTGGCTCCACAGCAACTAGTATGCAAGAAATTAATCCATAGGGATTCAGATCCAATTTTGCACTGTGTTGCTGCCTCCAGGAAGAAAACCATGCAAGACCAATGGGATTCTGGGAGCAGAGAAAGATCTGCAGGGATGCTGCAGTCAAAAGGATGCTGAGGTTTTCTGTGCACTGTCCCTGAAATTGCCAGTGGCAGTCCAAGTCAAACCCTCACACCAGCCAACTTGAAGGGAAACTGTCTGCTTCCAGCTGACCAGCAGCCTTGGTTTAAATTGATCTGCTTTATCATGACCTCATGTCCTCCTAACCAGCTGTTTATTCCACTTCCATTCCTGCTTTTATTTTTTTGACCCACGTTTTCCAGCTGGTTTCTTCTAAAGACTAGTTTCTTTGCTTTGATCTTCTGGCTTGGGCTTTTGACATTACTGATGTTTCATCGCTTTTCCTCTTTTCTTGTATTGGTTTGTCTCGGCCAGTCATTTTCAAACTATAGTCAAGGTCTACTTAGGAGTTCCTCAGTAAGGAGACAGACAAACTTATCTGAAAGACAGCCCACCACTACCAATCCTAACAACAACAACATCATCATCATCATCATCAACAACAACCTTTTATATCCCACTCTTCCTCCAAGGAGCTCAGAGCAGTGTACTGCATACTTAAGTTTCTCATGACAACAACCCTGTGAAGTAGGCTAGGCTGAGGGAGAAGTGACTGGCCCAAAGTCACCCAGCAAGTATTATGGCTGAATGAGGATTTGAACTTGGGTCTCCCCGGTCCTAGTCCAGCACTCTAACCAATATACCACACTGGATCTGCCATGTACAGGCACAGAGGAGTACTGTATGTGTGCTAGGCTGCATGAGCTGTTCATTAATTATCATTATTATTAGCACATATTGACCTGCAATCAGCTGTGGCGGAGCAGCGGGAAAGCAGCTTGCCTAGAGAGCAAGAAGCTGTTAATTCGAATCCCCACCAGTGTGCTTCCCAGACTGTGCCTAGCAAATATATATTTGTAGTCACCTCTATTGGGAAGTTACAATTTTATACTCCCCTTTTCATCGTTTCTGTGCATTTTTATATTTTATCTCTTTTAGCTTTAGTAATTTTAGGTTTTTAGCTCTTTTAGTATTGAAGTGTATATTCTGTCTATTTTACTTTTTAAACGGCAATTATTCTTAGTTTTAGCCTTTTGATGATATGTACTAATATGTATTCTAACTTGCTTTTTAAAATTGCAGTCATCATTAATTTTAGCCTTGTCATGATATCATCATAACATCATCATATAACATGTCATTTCTAACCTGTATTAATTTTATGCTGGTCTCTGACCGTAATAAAGGATTGGTTGATATATCGGGCAGCAGCGATTTAGGAAGGTGCCGGAGACACATGCTGCTCACTTCAGTGACAACGGCAAAGACATCATCTTATACTGCGTGGTTAATGGTCAAACCACATGGCTCTGTGGTCGCCAGGAGTCAACACCAACTCGCTAATACAATCTTTGTATTTCTGTATCTCTGTAACAAATGTTGCAGAATATCTCTGGTGTGGATGTGTTACATGAGCCTGGGGCTAAGCATGGTGAAAAAACAAAAGTTAGCAATAAAGATGAGTCCCTGGTACAACCTGGGTCTTACTTCATATGCCAATTATTCTTCCGGGGGGGGGGAGTTGGGGGGGGGAACACACTGGTGCTCAGTCCCAGCTCCTTTTCATCCTGCTGTGACTGTCCTGAGGGAGTATTCTTCAAACTGGGACATGTACCGCTCTTTTTGTTCAAGCACACTTCCCCCCATCCTCACCACTGAATGCTATTAGCTCCACCCACCAGGTTGTCTATTAAATACCCTTGGAATCTGTAAACACTCCTCTCCTTGAGTTGCATTGGGGCAGTTTAGGAGGTTTTTGAACCCCTGAGGGTTCCCCCACCCGCTCCAGATATTTGTGAAACCGACATATCTGCAGGCTACCCTGAGTCTACCGGTACCTCCCTGTCACCCACAGGTGCTCTGACGATGCATCCATAAGGATCATAAGATTTCCAACTCTTTTGAAGACAGATATAAGATGATTATTATTAATTTTATTATTATTTTATTATTATTTTATTAATATAGTGTCATCTATTAATGTGATGCTTTTAAAGAATGGGAGGAGAGGTCTCTGCCTCAAGGGGCTTATAATCTAGATATTGTCAACTGGAACCACAGAGAAAGGGAAAGAAACTGGATGCTGGGTAAGCAGAAGACTATGGTCGCACATAACGGCAAACCTGGAGGCGAACAAGCCACAGGTTCAATTTGGTGACTGTCCAGATGTGTGGAACTGCAGTTTCATCACAAAAGTGACCCAAGGTTTGCAATCCCAAACCGTAATCTGAACCTTCAGTTTGTAGTGAGTTTCACTGCCCAAACCTCACGTTTAAAGGTGGCATCGTGTCTTCTGAATTCTGCCAACGCCACCGTAACCTGGGTTTTGTGCCTGCTCCTGAAACCATAGAGTGGCTCAGACAAGCCCAGAAATGCACCAGCTCTATGCCCGCCACACTTCTCACTGGCTGCCTCTCAGATCAGTTGCCCCAGAGTCCCCGCACTCCTCCTGCTGTTGCCCAGCAACAGGGACGCTGTGTGGCCACATCCCAAGCTTCACATGGGCACAGTGGGAGGTCTCCACAAAGCAAGGGCTGCCAAAGTATTTACACAAGCACATGGAGTTGCAGTGACACCAGGAACTGGGTAGCTCGGTTGTTCCCCAACAAAGCTCACACATGCCAAGGGAGTGATACCCAATTTGGGTGAAAAGATGGCCCCTGGAATTCTTGAACAGTGCTGCTATATTTTTTGTACAAATTTGTTGGGGAAGGTGGGGCCCAGCTCCTTCCCCTTGAGTGCAAGCATGCAGTCTCTGGCATAACTCATGAGAAGATCTGTCCATGTGGAGCATTATTCAATCCATTCACAGGAGAGATTCTTTCTGTATGCTGAGGATGGATAATGCTCCAGAGCAGACCACTCTTTCATGAGGGTGAAAAGCCATGGAGACACACATGCGGGCTGGAGGGCTGTTGCCACCAAGCCCGGTTGCTAGATCCCATCAAGCCCCAGGGAACACCTTTCCCAGTCCTTGTGACTGGTGGACAGCAGGAATCAAACCACTCCCTCCAGCAGCCTGGTAACCCCATATGCATGTTTTTCTTTGCGCACCACAGCCACGCGGTTTGGCAGGAATTGCTGAAAACAGCAGCTCCCCTCACCCAGGAGTCCCTACAGCGGCCGATCTACATATGCCGCAATGCTGGTCCCAGCCCGGGAATCTTGAATGTGTATTAGGATACATCCCTGATGTCACCCAATTCTGCCCATCTGGGAGCACCCGGACAGACAGAGCGGCCTGGATTTCATGGGAGTCTGTAAGGGTTGAGTGGAGAGGGGAAGGCATAGAGTATGAGTTCTATTGTTAACCAGTGATAACATCAGTATAGCTGGCTGGGATATCTCATGAGAGTGCAGTCCTATGGAGACCCAAAGTTCATGGAGCCTCTGGTCCTCCCCAATGGACTGGCCATCTTATGAGTGGGCTAATCTCCAGCCAGTAAGCTGACACGAGTGTGTTGGGGCTTCCTGGACTGTATGTATTAGGCCCAAGAAGTCCAAGAACATCCTTTGTCACAGTGGACCAAGCCCTAGGATCCTTTGCCTGCCCTCATCCTTTGCCTGCCCTTCCTAGGAAGTCATCATGATCCCTTCCTGGAGTAACAGTAAACTAGTGCCCCTTTGCATTCCCCGACACCAGTAGTTCTGTTTGTGCGAGACCGTGTGACTGCTGGGCCCTTGCAAGGGCTGTGGTGCAAGTGGTTTGATGAAGGGGTTTAAATGCCCTTTTCCTCCTGAGGGTGGCCAACCAATGCCGAAAAGGCATGATAGTGCTCAGCATGCTCCCTTAAAAATCGTGACCAATAGTTACAGCTCTACTGACGTGCTGATGCCTTACCTGCCGTCTGATGACTAGAGTGCCCCACAGCTTGCTGGGATTCAGCCTCTGTGAACCAGGAAGAGCTTCTTTGCCCAGAAACCAGAGGTCCTGGACCACAGTTGGACAATCGTTTGCGGGATGATTCCCAGGTTGAAGACTTAACCTCAGGTTCATCAACCTATAGTTTCATGCTTTGTCTGAAAGTGGCCTATGTGCATGTTTCAGTTACATGTGCTTGAGCTTAGTTGGAAATGGGGATTACAGTGATGTGCCAAAGAAAAAGGTGGGTTTCAAGAAAGGATTTGAAAGAAGCAGGAGAGGAGGCATCACACAGGTTCTCCATTATGAACATGTGAAGAAATGATGAGGTCTAGGACAAAGATAGTGCACAACATGAAGGATCACCTAGAACATGTTCTCTCAGAATCCTTTGCATGGGGTACAATGATTTTGAGTCTCACTGTGGTTTCTCTCAAAACTCAGCCTGGTGAGAAGAGGACAAGATTGCCATTTTGCAGGATTTCAGCTGGCTCAGGTAGATGAGATTTCAACTCCCACCTAGATGCTTGTTCTTTGTTCAACTCAAATTGACATTTGACACAATGAATACTGTTAACATCATTACAATAATTCAATGAATAAGGACAGCTTTTTAATTCCTGTAGAAAAAGTGGCAACACATAGCTGGACAGAGGAAACGTTGCCAGGAAGAATTAAAGATCATTGGCTGCCTTGCAGGACAGGTCACCTAGGTGTCCACCCAGCAGAAGAATTGTCAGCTTGCTTGTAGTATATGCCAGTTTTCTTGCCCACTTGGGCTATCTATGTGTGCCTTGTCAAGCCTATGTCAAATTGTGCTTTTAACATAGGATATCCTTGTCCTTCCCCTCCAGAATTGCCAGTTTTCAACCTAGAGATTCATCTTGTTATTTGAACTACCAATTAAGCTGCAGATGCAGCAGTCAGCCACAGCTTCTTCTACTTGCTCCTTCCCAATCTGCTTTCCACTGTCCAACCCCATTTGCTATAGTGAGCAGAACTCCCGGAATGTTGCACAGCAAGTGCAAACCTAAGATTCTGGTTTCCTTGGAGGAGAGATGTAGACTTATGGTGTGTTTTTCATATCTGTTTTATTTACACAAATGGACAGGCTGAGCATTATATGGAGTTGAAGGTGGCAGGTAAAGGTAAAGTTGTGCCCTCGAGTCGGTGTCAACTCCTGGCGACCACAGAGCCCTGTGGTTTTCTTTGGTAGAATACAGGAGGGGTTTACCACTGCCATCTCCTATGCAGTATGAGGTGATGCCTTTCAGCACCTTCCTATATCACTGCTGCCCAATACAGGTGTCTCCCATAGTCTGCAGAGCATTCCTAACATTCCAACAGGTTACACCAGAAAGCCTAAATTCTACATCCTGAGATGCTTCAGCTTTCTGCCTAGTGTCTCCATTCCAGGTCCTACGGTCTCAAAGCTCTGCCTTTGTCTTTGCCCTGGTTGCCTGAAAGCTGCCATGTCTTTACACATACCTTTCTTCCAGGGGAGAAGGAAAGAATAATGTCATATTCAGTCCCTCCCCTGGAGGGATACAAGAGTCACACATGGCCCTTCATGGCTCCACTAATACATACAGCAGTGATGTAAATGCAAATTCAGAAGTGCAGGTGACAACCCCCATGGCCATGCCCACCAACAGCCAGAGAAGCCAAGAAGTACTGGTGCTCCGTCTTTGCGAGGCCCCCTTCCACTACACCTCTGGAATACAGTCAGAACCATTAGCAGAGGCATCCACCAAGCCATTCAAGAACATCCTCTAAGCCTCTTGGCTCATTAACCAATTATTAATTTATAACGGGATGACCATCTAGCTAATGACCTGCCATTTTATAGCAGAATTATTCCTCTGTCATGGTGCTCTTAAAGATATGAGAGCCGTATCTGATGATGGAGGAAATGGGAATCTGCTAACCTTATTCAAAGGTGATAAGATGCTTTGTCTCACTGCTTTGGCTTTTTGTTGCTGCATTTACAGACTTAGCTTACTGCCCCAGTGGGCAAACCTCCATGATGCCAGATTCAAAGCATAGGCAATGCCTATGGCTGCTGGGGAGGAACCTGGAGTTATGACTGCAGCAACATTTTGGCAGCAAATCAAATTAGAAGAAACAAACAGCTTTGCTCTTGCTTATCTGGAATGCAAACAGGATTAAACATTGCCAGACATGAGAATTCTCATATACATACACGAATCAAGAGCCTCCATATAAAGGACAAACCCTTTTGCACACTCATATATTGAAAATTCAAGGTTGGCCAGAGTAGCATTGGCATGGGCAGCATGACAGCAGTTTCTCAAGTGGCTGGAACACGTCAAGTGGAAAGAGGGCAGAGTTTCTCTGCTTGACTGGCCCCCAACCAGGGTGGCCAGGGAGTTCTCCACACAGCAGGCACACAGCAGGCTTTACCACACAGTTTTTGTGTGAAAAACCCAAATCATGTATGAAGTGCTTCCTGATAGCTCACAGGGACTTCGGGGTAAATCTGCCCAATATGTGAACACGCCCAGTCCATTCTGGAGGACATGTGGACTAAAAGCCGGCTATGGAAAACTTCCTGCTGTGCAAAGGAGAGCTACAGTCACGGAACTCCCCCATCCCTCTTTCCCCACAGCAGCAAAAGATTGTGGAGACAGGGGTTCCCTTCCCTCCTTCTTGCTCCTCAGTTTATCCATGGGGATTGCAGGTTGCTTTCCTGCTCTGGCACACCACTGCTGCTGGGGAAGTAGAGGGGAGAGGACAACAGAAGTCTAGATGGGAGAAGAGGAGAAGAGAACCGAGAAGGAGGGAATCATTTACCTATCAATTTATCATATTTTTATACTGACTGATATGAACAACTCTAATACATCATACACATTTTAAACTAGGTTAGGTGTGCAGGACCACTGATATGCCTGGAATTGAAGTAGATTGAAATGAAAATTGGAAATGGCTAAGGAACATGGCATTGGCAGCTATGCTGATCTCAGACACTTTCCTGGACTGAAGGATCTTCTGGTACTGCTGTGAAAGAAAGAGAAATTATGCAAATGAAGTGCCTCCTTATAGCTGGAGTCCTCCTTCTCCTATCATACAGACCTCAGAATTTGGAGGCTGTGAGACAAGGACCACAATCTGATCATCCAGCACCCCTGCTAAGTTAGATAGGATTTCTTCTATGAAACTAGAAAGCACCTGCCCCCAGTATGTAATAGGGATGCGCAGAACATTCTGCACTCAGAACATTCCAATTTGAAACGGGCTGTTTCGAGTGTTCTGAGCTCGGAACAGAACGCCCTTCAAATAAAGGGCCAGTTCTAAGTCAGAACGTTCTGAGCATTCCGATTGCTTTTTTGGTCTCCAAAATGGTGTTATTCTGGCCTCTGCACAGGCGTGGCAACCATTTACATAGTGGTGCTGACCACACAAATGGCTGCTGCGGTGTGTTCGAGTGTTCCGAGCTCATTCCATTGGAACAATCAGTTTGATTGGTTGTTCCGACTGAACATTCTGGGCATCTGCATTCCATGCACAATCCTAGTATGTAATGTGCCTGTTACAAACCTCTGTGCAAGAAGCTCTAAAGCAGAAAGTAGCTCACAGGTCTCTTTCCTAAAGAGATCCAGTTTTTGGTCTGCTATTGCTCCTGTTCACTCCTTGCCTATTTTTTCTACCTGAGGTATTCCACACTTAGGTCTCCTTTAGAGTGAACATGAGAGGCAGCCACAGTGGCAGCTCAAGATCACTGTATGCCTGAGGCAGAGCACCAAATGCGCTTGCACACACTTTTCTCCCCCTACTACTAATAATACCTACTATTATTATGGGGCATGAAGACAAAGAAGCAAGCTTGGGCATAAACTGCAGGAGGGGCATGGAATCCATGACATCTTGACACATGCTAAGTTTTTAAACCTGTTTACTTATCATACTTAGCTCTAACTCTTATATGGCTCTCTCAGCAGTCTCTGTTGATGTGCATGTTCCCCTCCGTTTGCCTCAAAAACTATTCATTTTTTCAAGCTTTCCTGGAAAATGAACAAAAAACCTCAAAGATTTTTGAGAAAACTTGGGGAAAGAACTCAAATGGGTAAACTACTCATGTGTCCTCCCATGCTACCACCCAAACATCATTTCTCTGGGCCCTGGACAAAGTTGTAATATGGGTCCCCAGCCCCAGCCCTCAATTCCTTGCTCATTTTGCAAACTTAACAAAAAAATGCCTTGTTTGTTTTAAACTGGAAGATGGATTTCCTTTTAGCTTCTTATACTTCCTTTTTTCCCCAGCTCCTTGCATTTCTGGCTGTCCAATTTACATTTATCTTTACACCATGAAGCCCTTCACAGGGCTTGCTCACTGAGGCCAGGTGAGGCTGTATTGGAACCCAAGATGTATAAAACGTTTCTCTGAGAAGGAGTCAGGTGGTTGGAGGAAAAACAGGAGTTGAACTACATACTATGCATATTTATATACTGCTTTTCAACAAAAGTGCTCAAAGTGGTATACATAGTAGGATAATAAATATGATTATTCCCTATCCCAAAAGAGCTCACAGTCATAGGCATACCATTAATGAGACAAAGGGAGACAAATATCTCCTGGCCCACAGCCTCTGAGGGCCCTCTGAGGGGTCCCCAAGGCCAGTCCTTGCCCTCTCTCCAGTCCCATAGCCAGGAGTGTGAGCTGCAGTCCCCACAAGCAGGTTCTCTGTGACTCCTGATTTCCCTTTTGTCAGCCAGAGCAGAGGAGAGTGGCAGCAGCTGCAGCTGCAGCAGAGAAGCTTCTTGAGCTCCTCCCCTGCTCAGCAACTGAGTGCAATTAGGGAGGAGCTGGGACTGGAAGCTAGCAAGCTGTTCAAGAGGAAAGGAAAGTCAAACAAGAGTTGTTTGACTTTCCTCTCCAGTGTGTGTGTGTGATCCCCCCCCCACTTCCCACATATATGGAGGGTGGAGGGAGAGGAAAGTCAAACAACTCATATCTTTGTGCTTCTTGTGTGTGATTAGGGTTTTTTCTGCTTTCCACATGTATGGAGTGTGTGTGTGTGTGTGTGTGTGTGTGTGTGTGTGTGTGTGTGTGTGTGTGTGAGAGAGAGAGAGAGAGAGAGAGAGAGAGAGAGAGAGAGAGAGTTGGCGTGTGCCAGAGCAATTTTTAACTTTTCAAAAAGGATTTTAAATGATTGAGTTCTTCCCTCTAAGTCCTGATGAGCCATGTGAAGTGATCTTCTTCCAATTTGCAATGAGTCATTTTCCTCTTTGTGGAAAGGAAAGAGGCGGTGGTGGCAGGGGGTTTGTTGATTGGTTCTTTGATGGTGCCGTGGTTGTTGAAAATATATTCAATTGTTTTTCAACCAAACAAGTTCTCAAAAAAAATGTTCCTTGCTCCCAGAATGGCTCACAATACTTCAGGGTTGGGGAAGAGTGGAGCTAGCCTAGCATCCTTCCTGATTGTTTGCTAATTTTAAATTGGTTTGCTTCAATATCCCTTCAGCTGCCTTTTCCAAATGAAAAATGTTGTTTTTTAAAAAATCCCACCATGCTACAGCCTTGACAAAAATTGTTAAGCTTGGAACAGAAGCTTCCTTTGGAACCCACAGAAAGGGAGGAGAGCTGGTCTTGCGGTAGCAAACATGAATTGTCCCCTTATATTTCACAAAGCTGATACTGTTTTTTTATTTGGTTCTGCTGTTGTTTACACCTTGTAACTGTAGTCTCCTGCCCTCTGTTAATCTGATACATGATATTACATGTGTTCTTAATGTTCTCCTGCATCAGGAGACCTGGGGCCAGGAGAAGGAGGAGGGCAGTGAGGGGCCCACTTTAAAATCTCAACTCCGGGCCCACTCCAACCTTGGTACACCCCTGCTCATAGTCTAAAAGAAATATAAGGTAGACACCAGCAACAACCACTGGAAGGATGCGATGGTGAGACTAGATTGGAACAGTTGCTTTCCCCCTGCTAAATATAAGAGAGTTGAAATAATAGCACCAAGATAAGCTAAGGTGACAGTGGGATTTGGTTTGCAGTATCCTATGTTTGTCATACGGTGCTCAGAATGATAGCATGCTAATCCTTGATGAAATCTGAATATGTTGGGAAATGTGTATCTATTGGGGGACTTGACAGAAGCAATTTCCTCTCATACTGTCAGATGAAGGAGACATCCCAGAGCTATTAACGAAAGGAATGTCCTTTTCAGGGGATGATGGTCATAAGACTCTGAGGTGTCAGTTATGAGTCTTGCTCTTTAGAGATTTCAGCATTACTCTAATCTCTTTAGAGATTTTAGCATCTTGGTTGCTTTTTTCAGGAAATAAGAGGGCCCTTGGTCCAGGGACTCTAATAAAATCCAAGCCAAGGTTCAAGAAAGAGAGAAGGACCTGGTTGTTATGGTTACAGGAACTCTCAATAGCAAGCAAAGAAAGAAGTGCCCCTTTAAAGAGGCAAGTTGCCATGACAACCAACATCTTCAAAGGGCAGTTTATTAAAAAAATATATATTCTCAGAGGTTTCCATAAAGAGGGAAAGTCCAGTGCATGAAAGAGTGCTGAGCCACCATGAGACTTTTGAACACCATTGCCTAGGACAGTAGGCTAGTTAGGAAGGCAACATAAGTTGACCAAAGGTGTGTTGATCAGCATATTTTTGCAAAATAGTCTATTATCGGGACTAAGGAGTAGTACAGTCTGTATTGCATTCCATGATCTGTTGCTCTTTATGTTTTATATTCTGATTTTTCACACAAAATCTTGCGCCTATCGTTGTCTGAGGGCTATAGGCCACCTCCAGCCTCAGAGCCAGGATGCCTCTGAATACCAGTTGCCGGGGAGTAACAGCAGGAGAGAGGGCATTATTATTTATTATTATTTAACATATTTTTATACCGCCTAAAACTTACGAATCTGGGCAGTTTACAAAAAAAACAGAAAAGTTAAAACATTAGTTAAAACAGATAAATGACAACAAATAAATTAATACATTGGTTAAAATAAATGACAACAAAAAGTTAAGACATTACAACAATTTAAAACCTTAAAACAATATTTTAAAACAACATTAAAACTATTAAAACACTATTTAATTAAAAGCCTGGGTGAACAAAAGTGTCTTTAAAGATTTTTTTTTTAATTGTCAAAGATGGGAAGGCTCTTATTTCAGCAGATGAGCTGGTGGCAACTGCAGATGGACTTCTCCTGATGATCTCAATAGGCTGTGGGGTTCATGATGAAGAAGATGTCATGAAGAAGAAGTGGGGTTCATGACGTTCACAACTCCTGCCTGTAGGCTTCCAGCGTCATGTAGTGGGCCACTGTGTGAAACAGGATGCTGGCCTAGATGGGCCTTGGGCCTGATCCAGCACGGCTGTTCTTATGTCTGGACTCTGATTAGAAGTCTTACACTGACTCTGTTCCTTCATCCTCTCGTTCAGTCTCTCTTCCTTTATTATCAGTGCTTTCCCCATTATTATTATTTTTAACAGTGAATTTCTATCATTAAACTTTTGACTAGTCACCACCAGACACTTTCAAAATGTTAATTCTTTAGCAAAGCAAGGATCATTGAGTCAGATTTCACCATCAGTTTCACCAGACGTCACACTGAGCCTGGCCAAGGTTCTTTGCCATGTTTGTGCAAAATACTTCAATTATATCGTGGTGTATGGAATGGATACAATTGTACAAATTCAGCATTTAATTGTGCAAATTCAGCATTCAGCATATTAAGCATATTATTTAATTCCCCAGTTTTGTAGCTGGTTCCTCGCAAGGACAACAAAAACGTGTTCCCCTCTTTTTCTAAAATGTCCGCACTTCTCCTTCCTCCACCTTTCTCCTTCTTTCCCCTTCTCCTTACTCTGAGCACCTGACTCCAGTCCTTGGGGACAGAACGTGGACATTCTAAAGGACAGGATACATTTCTAAACCCAAACAAGAGAATGAACTGTAGCTATTAGGATACAGTACCTAGCCCACAGTTCTAGAAGCACATGAAGATTTCTACCAAGGCAATGACAGACAAAACTGAAATGACCAGCAAAATGCCAGTCTGGACACAGATGGCATTGGGTTGCTTGTTCTTGTATCATAGGACAGTGAGGTGTAATATGGACCCGCACATTACGAGTGAGATGTAATGTGGAGCCCTGTTCATTGCTATAATCATGAGCATTCTTCTGCAAAATACACCAGCTGTCTCTTCTGCAATATGTTGAAAGAGAATTCCAAGTCAGGACTGTTGGGCAATGCAAAAATGCAGCTTAGCTTGCTGTATAGTTTGCATGCAATCTGCTATAAAACCAGAGGGGGCACCATAGTTTCCTTTGTATTGGTTGGGTTAACTAGGAACACAACCAATTCTCCTCCCTGTTCCTTGTGTCTGAGTCAGCAAGTTCTGCATTGACCTCTTAGTGCCTTTGTTTCCCAAGTAAAATTATCTTTAAAACAATCCACTGGTTTTTGCTCTGGACTCCATATGGACAGAACATGGCCCAAATGGTTATGGGCCCAGACTTCTTCAGAGAAACCCAGTATGCAGCCTAGAATAACCTTGAAGACCCAAAAGCAGCCTGGAAGGAGCAAAAGCCACAAGGAGACCCTCTAGAGGAAGCCTGTTGACTGCAAGTAAGCTAAACTAGGATTTTTAAAAATGGCTTGCAGCTCTAAATTTAAGCTTTCAGTGGGTAAGCTGAATAATGAAAATTATCAATGATGGGAGTTTGAAGTAAAAATGCTTTTAACTAAGGATGACTTGTGGGAGGTAAATTACTACAGACAGACCAGCAGCAAATCCACAAGAATGGGATAGAAAGGATAGACAGGCATGGCCAACCATTAGTCTATTAGTGGATGATGACCAATTAATTTACATAAGGAATGAGGCTACAGCAAAGGGCATGTGGAATGCACTGTGAAGTTTGCATGAAAGAATTGGTTTGGATAATAGGCTATTTCTTTTGAGGAAGTTGTACAAAATGAGACTTGGCAAGGGATCAGACATGCAAAACCACATAAAAATGCCATGCTGGGTGGCACAATTGTGTGAAACTGGGGAAGACATAAGAGGCAGTCACATAGCAACCCTATTACTCTGTAGCCTGCCTGACTCCTATGGAGCCCTCATTAATGCCCTTGAGACAAGGCCTGAGGAAGACCTGACACTGGAACTGGTGAGAGGCAGACTTCTATATGAATTCCAGTGCAGAAAGAAAATCATGGAGGACAGCAGCAGTCAGAATGGAGAAGCTGCACTGAAAACTGCATGTGACAAGGCATGCAAGAAGGAACCAAGAGCATGTTTCCAGTGCAGGAAAGAGGGACATTTAAAGAAATACTGCTCCATATAGAAGGCAAAACAACAACTATAAAGAAAGTCTCCATGAGCACCTTAACAAAAGGCAAAACTCCAACTAGTGACACAATAGCAGAACAATGGAGTGGATGCTTCAAAGCAACACAGAGTAACTTATCCCAGGGCTAGTTTGTGTATTCTGGTGCTGCTAGACACATGACCAGTGATAATAACTTTTTCACAGAATTGGACTTAAGCAATAAGGAAAAGATTTATCTCACAGACGGAAGTAGCATCACCATGGAGGGAACTGGACAAGGATTTCTAAACTGCACCAAGACAGACAGGGGGCCTCCTAACTATTAGGGATGTACATGGTCCGGAGCAGTCTGGACTGGCACCGAAGGGGGGGCCTTTCTTTTAGGGCGGGGAGGGCTTGCTTACCCCTCCCGCCTCTTTGCCCCCTCCAGCGCCCGTATATGACCAAGTAATTGGGGCGCTGGAAACCAGCCGCCCCCCCCCGCAAGCGAATTATGGCCCTGGGCCAAGGCTACTGCTGCCCCCGTCGCCCGCCCATCCGCCCTCCCAGCAGCCCGCCCTCCCAGCTGCCCAGCCCGAGTCCTCACCAGAAGTTGAGTTTAAAATAGAGAGGAGCTCACGAACAGAGCTCCTCTCTCAGCAAAATCACAAATGCGACTGAGCCTTTGCGCGGCGCACGCGCGCCGCAAAGGACGTCTGGGGAGTTCCGGCGGAGGCCCGGTCTACCCGCCGGGACGAGGCCGGGTAGACTGGGCCTCCGGCGATCGGAGGCCCGGTCTACCCGGCCTCGTCCCGGCGGGTAGACCGGGCCTCCAATCGCCTGAGGCCCGGTCTACCCGGCCTCGTCCCAGCGGGTAGACCGGGCCTCCAATCGCCTGAGGCCTGGTCTACCCGGCCTCGTCCCGGCGGGTAGACCGGGCCTCCAATCGCCTGAGGCCTGGTCTACCCGGCCTCGTCCCGGCGGGTAGACCGGGCCTCCACCGGAACTCCCCAGATGTCCTTTGCGGCGCGTGCGCGCGGTGCGCAAAGGCTCAGTCGCATCTGTGATTTTGCTGAGAGAGGAGCTCTGTTCGTGAGCTCCTCTCTATTTTAAACTCAACTTCTGGTGAGGACTCAGGCCGGGCAGCTGGGAGGGAGGGAGGGCGGGCTGCTGGGAGGGCGGACGGGCGGGCGACGGGGGCAGCAGTAGCCTTGGCCCAGGGCCATAATTCGCTTGTGGGGGGCGGCGGGGGTGGCTGGTTTCCAGCGCCCCAATTACTTGGTTATATACGGGCGCTGGAGGGAGCAAAGAGGCGGGTGGGGTAAGTAAGCCCTCCCCGCCCTTAAAGAAAGACCCCCCACCCGGACCCGGACCGGCCACGTCCGAACCGGTCTGGAGAGTTCGGAGGCCTTTAGAATGGCCTCCAGACCGGTTCGGACACACCCCTACTCACTATGCCAGTAAAATATGTGCTATTTGTTCCTGATTTGGAAGGCAGTCTCTTATTGGTTAAGCATATGGCAACCAAAGGACTCGCCATTCAGTTCAAGAGTAATAAGTGCACAATCCAAGAGGGAACACAAATCCTGGCCATAGCAATTGCAGATGAACACCTATATCGCTTAAGCACAGAGACAGAGCAGGTGTAACTCACCACACATTAAACATAACTGTATTCATCTATGGCAGTTTAACAGTTTTTACATTGTGTTAAATTTTAAATTGTTTTAGTGTGTTAATTTTGTTTTAATTTGTATTGTTTTTATTGTAAACCAGCAGACAAAAGTTTTGGGTGGTATATAAATATGATAAATAAATTGCATTGGTGTCTTGGCCATTGGCTCTCTGAAAGTATAAAGGAACTGGCAAAAAACAGCACTTGACAAAAGACCTCATAATGTCCACCTGTCCAGTGACTATGAAGTGTGACTGCTGTATCAGAGCTAAGGCTACAAGAGCAACATTTCCCAAAGCAAGTCAAACCAGAGCCTCAAAACCACTTGATCTCATACACAGTAATGTATGTGGCCCAATGCAAGCACCAACACGTGGAGGCAACAGATACATAGTGATCTTTATAGATGATTTCTCAAGATATTCAGTCACCTATATCATGAAGCACAAGGATGAAGCATTGGGAAAGCTAAAAGACTACGTATCCATGGAAGGTAACAGATTTCAGCACAAGTCACTTATACTTCAAACTGATGTTGGAGGCAAGTTCACAGGGAAGTACATTGAGGACTTCTTAAGAGCTCATGGACTACAGCATCACAAAGCACTGTACAAACCTGAGCAAAACAGAGTGGCAGAATGCAAAAACAGAACCCTAACTGAAAAGATTAGATGCATGCTAATAGGGATGTGCACAAAACTGGCTTGCCTGGTTCGGTTTGAATTCGAACCAGGTTCGAACCAGGAGGGGGTGGTTCGGTTTTGGTTTTGCTCGAAACTCCCCCTGGTTCGGTTCGAATTCGAACTGGTTCAAACTGGTTTGGACATCCAAAAATTGGTAGGATGGTAGCTGGCACCAAGGGGTACCTGCCACCCAAACCCCAAAGCAATCGGACACTCGTACAATTTTTTATGAATTTTTTAAAATTATTTTTTTCTCATAGGGTATAATGGGACTCGAACCAGCCCATTATTCCTTATTGTGGAGCACCCATGGTTTCCAACAACCATGCAAACCCCAAAGCAATCGTACACCCCTATGATTTTTTATGAATATTTGAAATATTTTTAATTATTTCTCTCATAGGGTATAATGGGACAAGAACCAGCCCATATCCCCTATTGTGGAGTACCTAGGGGCACAAAAGTGGGGTGGGTGGTAGACAAACAGGGGTGCCTACTATCCACAAAGTTTCAAGGCAATCGGACACTCCTCTGATTATTGGTGAATTTTAAAATTATTTTGGAATTCCTCATAGAGAATAATGAGGATTGTAGCAAATGTATAGCTTCACTTCAGGGAGAAAGGGGTGTCCTAGAGTGGAGTGTGGTGGGTGGTAGCTCCCAAGGTGGACAAGGAAGCTATCAGAATTATTTGAAAGGAATTGGGCAAAAGGATGATGCTTAAGTGATTTTTGAAGTTTACGCGACTTTAAGGTTTTTCTCCATAAAGAAGCATGGAGGTGTCAGCAAATGTATCACTTCACATTGGGGGGAAAGGGGTGTCCAAGAGCAGAGTGTGGTGGGTGGTAGTGCCCAAGGGGGGCCAGGAAGCTATCAGAATTATTTGAAAGGAATTGGGCAAAGGGCTGATTTTTAAGTGATTTTTGAAGTTTATGTGTCTTTAAGGTTAGCAGATGAGAGTGGATTCATGGTTTGTCATTGAAAACCTTATATGCTACCAAAGAATCTACACTCAGAACACTTCAGAAACAACAAAAACCAGTACCCCATGGGTTAGCAACCCATGGAGGTGGTTGGCACCCTCGCTCTGGGCCACCCCAGCACCCCCCAAGTGCAGTTATGGGGCTGCTGAAACCTCCATTCTTTCCTAAGGAGAAAAACCTTAAAGGCACTTGTGGTGTGCTGGGGTGGCCCAGAGTGAGTGGTGGTCTAGTGCAAAGAGGGTGCCAACTGGGTTTTGTTGTTTCTGAAGTGTTCTGAGTGTAGATTCTTTGGTAGCATATAAGATTTTCAATGACAAACCATGAATCCACTCTTATCTGCTAACCTTAAAGACACATAAACTTCAAAAATCACTTAAAAATCAGCCCTTTGCCCAATTCCTTTCAAATAATTCTGATAGCTTCCTTGCCCATCCTAGGAACTACTACCCACCACACTCCACTCTAGGACACCCCTTCCCCGCTGACGTGAAGCTATACATTTGCTGTAATCCTCATTATTCCCTATGAGGAATTCAAAAATACTTTAAAAATTCACCAATAATCAGAGGAGTGTCCAATTCCCTTGGGGTTTTGTGGGTGGTAGGTACCCCTATCCTTCTACCACCCACCCCACTTTTGTGCCCCTAGGTACTCCACAATAGGGGATATGGGCTGGTTCTTGTCCCATTATACTCTATGAGAAAAATAATTGAAAATATTTCAAATATTCATAAAAAATCGTAGGACTGTCCGATTGCTTCAGGATTTGAGTGATTATTGGCACTCATGGGTGCTCCACAATAAGGTATAATGTCCTGGTTCAAGTCTCATTATACCCTATGAGAAAAAAATAATAATAATTTTCAAAAATTCATTTAAAAAATCATACGAGCGTCCGATTGCTTTGGGGTTTGGGTGGCAGGTACAAAGGGAGACAAAGTGCAAGTGCAGAGGCAATCAACAGAAGCTGAGCTTTGACCATCATCCAGGACAAACATAGGTAAACCACCTCTCTGCCTATCATACAAAGCTAGTACCAATAGGTTACCTGAACCAACATTCTGAGAAGACATCCTGCATATGTCAGAAGGGGAAGCCCACAAATGGGCCAAGGCAACAGAAGAGGAATACTCTGTTACCACTAGACAGAAAGCCTATAGGCTATAAGTGGACATTCAAGATTAAATATAATATAAAAGGCAAAATTTTGAGACAGGCTCTGCTTTTCTCAAAAGGCTGCTCACAAAAGTTTGGAGAGAATTATAATGAAACATTTGCTCCAGTTGTTAAGCACACAACAAAGGACATTACTAGGTGTTGCAGCAGGAAGAGGAATGCATGTCAAACATTTAGATGTAAAAATAGCCTTTTTGCATGGTGAGTTTAAAGAAGAGATCTATATGGAACAGCCACCAGGTTTCAAAGCTACTAAAAGACCTGACTTTGTATGTATATATGGACTTAAACAGGCCACCAGGGCTTGGAATGCAAAAATAAATGAAGTGCTCATAAATGAAAACTTCACCAGAAGTAAAGCAGATCCTTGCCTATATGTGGACAGCTGGTGGATCTTTCTTTTGGTCTGAGTGGATGACCTACTGATATGTTTTGAACAAGAAGGGGATGGCAGTGAAATAATGAAAGTATTAAATCAACAATTTGAAATGAGATATCTGGGAAACACAACACATTACTTGGGAATACAGAAAGAAAAAGATGATGTGCAATCTAACTAGGGATGTGCACGACAGGGGTGTAGCAAGGTTGGAATGGGTCCAGAGACGAGATTTTAAAATGCCCCCCCCCTCAAAGTCCAGGGCCTCCGCACACCCCAGGCCCCCAAGGATTTAAGTCTGATATTCCAAAATAAGTATGCTGCCTGGAAATACATTTCACTGAATACACACACGCACACGTCACAATATATAGTGATATACATTGAGTACTATATATTTGTGCTACTTTTAATGCCTAGAACACACTAGCAACGCTAATTATTAAAATGGCCCCCTCGCTGCAGATTAGCAAAGGAGACTTTCAACCATGCAGGGTGAGCCTATGTTTGTTTTCTCAGAATTCTGAACAAATTCAGTCAAGTTTGATTCCAGGAGGTTTTTCACATGTGGCTTTTAAAGCCCTTTAACACACATCTCCTCTGGAATAGAGGTGCTGCATTCACATGTTGGCGAGATTTACCCAAGTCCCTGCAAGTTATTGGGGAGCAGTTCACACACAAGAAAAATAAAATAAAATAAAAGCACAAGACATGCTTCACAGTTCTCACTCAGACCTTCTGGGTTGCAAAACAACTTGAACATAAGTGCATTTATAAATGAATGAATGAATAAAATAAATATAATACTGTTTCTTCCAGAAGTTTTTGTAATTTTCTGCTGTGAAACAAGCCACTTATAGGACTTTTTAGATAGTTTTTTTTAAGCTAGCAAATTTTCCAAGCTGTTTAAAAATAAATATTCAGAGACTTCTCAGTCCCTCCCCCCCCATATCAAAGCCCTATGGCAAGCAGATGCCTATATATTTGGGGGGGAGGTAACCACAAAAAGGAGTTCACACTCTACCTGGCAAATGCTGGGCTGGGCAGGGAAGCAAGGGGTCTTCTGCTGCAGAGAACAGTGGTGGCCACTCTGGCTGCCTCCTCCTTCCTGGCTGGCTTGGGCCCTACTGGAGTTCAGGCTTCACAGAGGCCTACACGAGGCCTCCGTGGAAGCCCCGCCCACCTGCCGATCAGCTGATTGGCGGGAGAAAAGGAGCTCTTTGCAGCTTGTCTGCTGCCTCCATTGCCGGCCAGGAGAACAAGCTGGAGAGACGGCAAACAGGGCAAGTGGCTGAGGGGCCTTGGGGCTGGGCAGGGGGCAATGGGGAGTCACGTGAGGTGCCTCTGGGGGCCCCCCAGACAACTGTCTCCCCTTGCCCAATTGTTGTTACGTGCCTGGTGCACAAAGCGTTTCATGCACTTCTGGGACGGGGGGTGTCACTAACTGGAGGAAGGCATGTCTTATATGTCCCTCCATTGCTCTGCTGCCAACCCAGACCAGCACTGATTGTATTAAGCATCTGGGCTGTTTGAAAAGGCCATGCTGCTCCGGCTGCATCAGTTCCCTGTTCCCAGCAGCGTTTGGAAAGAAATGACATTTGAGCATGTGTGGATGCCATCTTGCATGGTGTTGCGGACCACTCAAGATGGCATCCAAACATGCTCAGATGCCATTTCCTTCCAAACGCTGCTGGGAACAGGGAACTGATGCAGCCGGAACAGCATAGCCTTTTCAAACAGCCCAGCTGCTTAATACAATCAGCGCCGTGGTGGGATGGGGGTGCAGGAGCAATGGAGGGACAGGTAATAACTGCCTTCCACAAGTTAAAGTGGCCAGCTCACCCCCACCAAAATGATCCATCCAGGGCAGCTCAAAGCATTTCAGCGCCTTGAAATAGAGGTGCCGAAATGCTTCAAGTACATCCCAAAATCTGACTAGATATGTGGATGCAGATTGGGCTGGAGTCCGTTCTGACTGAAAATCTAGCAGCAGTTATCTGTTTGCTTGGCTGGGGACTTATCAGTTGGGCCAGCAGAAAACAAGCTTCAGTAGTACTTTCTTCTACAGAAGCAGAATGCATCGCAGCTGCACAAGCTAGTCAAGAAATAGTCTGGCTACAACAGCTATTGACAGACTTGGGTCAATGTCCAGGTGAACCCACACAAATCTTAGAAGATAATCACGGTAGTATTGTGCTTGCGCAAACTGGAAGTGTTAACCCTAGAACCAAGCATATAGATGTGACATATCACTTTTTGAGAGATTTACAGGAACAAGGACTTATAGACCTGCAGTATTGTTCAAATGAGCACATGATGGTGGATGTTCTTGCAAAACCTTTGATCAGAGATCGGCATTGTAAGCTGATAAGGTAATGAACTTAGTGGTCTGGTGTTTCAGCTGTCAATAAGGAGCGTTGGGATATGCAACAGCTGCAGCTTAGCTTGCTGTATAGTTTGCATGCAATCTACTATAAAGCCAGAGGGGGCACTATGGTTTTCTTCATTTTGGTTGGGCTAGCTAGGAGTTTCTTTTCTCATTCCTGTTCCTTGTGTATGAGTCAGCAAGTTCTGGACTGTCCTCTTAGTGCCTTTGTCTCCCAAGTTATCTTTAGAACCTTCCACTGTTGTTTGCTCTGTACTCCACATGGACAGAACACACTCTGCAACAGGGACATCAAGGGGGTAATTTTTTAACCACCATTCCCTTTGGCATCACAAAGCAAGCACCTTAATACTTAGCGAAGACGCCTGTAATACCTTCTGTTGTAGCTCAGAAAAGGGGAGGAAGAGAAGGAAAAGAGATAAGCAAATGGCTGCCACATTTTTAAGGTATTTGAAATACAACTGCATGAGTCACTTCCACTTGGGAAGCTCTTTCTGGAGCTCCTCACTGGTTTGGGCACCGTCACAAAAAATGTGAGTTTGTAATAGTACAGTTGTCTAAGCAATGAGGAGAGCCACTTTAGACAAGCACACTGTAGAGCGTGTTGTTTGACTCAGACTTAGAATGGAGAAGCCTCCCCTCACGGTTTCTTTTTGTTGAAACCAGCTGTGTTCCTGCATCTTACGCCAGTAGTTGGCATCAGCTGTGTATATCACACCTTCACCTTCCCCCTACTAATTTCATAATTACCAAAGAGAGGTTACAGTTATTCACAGAATAATGCAGCACTGCCTTTGGAATGTGCTTAGACAAGAGATACGATTCATTCCAGGAACCAAATTTGGAGGCCAAAACAAGGATGGTATCCAAGTAGCAAATGAAACATCTGTGCCTGCGCCTGGGCTACTGTGGCATCTCCTCCACTCTCAAAGAGAGGTCAGGCTGATGAAGTCTGGGCCAAGAAAGCTGGCCTAGACTCTCACATTTGCCAGCTATTAGGACATTCCAATCACATTCCTGTTGGCTTACTCTGATTGGTAGAGATTTTTTAAGAATGGGGCAAAGCAGACCAGGAGGAATGGGAGAAACAGGATGTTGCTGCATGATTTTAAGGTTTGAAAAGGGAGAGGCTGCAAGTGTAGGCTGTAAACTGAAGAGCAAAGCAAGCAAGCAAGCAAGCAAGCAAACAAACATGGCTTGATGCTGTGCGGCTCTTAAGACATCAAAGCAGCAACTGCCTGAGGTTTCAGTCTTTCGCTGGTCTTCCCCAGAACTTCTTTCCTCCATGCTTTCACATTTCCTGCATGTTTCCTCACAGAACATTTTGGTCCCGACTATCATTACATCCTCATCTCTCTCATTTTTTTTTTAGGAAATATTATTTTCTGTATCTCTCCCCCCCCCCACCCACACACACACTTGATGTAGTCTGAGACAATAGGGACATTAGCCCACATATGGTGCAGCAAGCTACGCATCCAAGAGGGATTTCTCCTCACTGTTTCCAAGCCACTTGCCACCGACACATTGCACCAACGTCGCTGTGACCTACTCTCAATGGCAATGATGGGAGTCGGCTGCAGCTGCAATGGAGCAATGTGTCAGTCTCTTGGAGAAGCCGCCACCATCGCTAGCAGTGCCAATCAGCTGGTGAGTGACTCAGAAGCAGCAAGTGGGGATCCCTCTTCAACCCACTGTTTGCACAATATGTAAGCCACTATGTTTAACTCTCCTTCCACCCTGTGCTATTTCCCTGACTTAATTCCAGAGGCACTCTTACCCCGGACCATGGGGCACTGGCCCGTGGCCTACTGGGTCCAAAAGGGCCTCCTGCAGCCACTCTGCTCCACCCCACCGCTGCCCCCACACCTGCCCCGCTCCAGCATGGGTTTTTTAAAAAAAGCACTACCTGGAGGGGGGGGGATGAGGAGGCGAGAGTTCCCCTTTACCCAGGGGAAGGGTGGGATGGGGTGCGGCGGTTGTGGTTGCAGGGGGGGCAAGGAAGGGAGAGTCTCCCTGTTACCGTCTGGGATGGGAGGCTTCAACCTCCTTCCAGCTCTGCAACTACCTCCCAAGTGACTGGACGGGCCTCTCTGCTTCCTCCACATGGAGGAAGGCTAGAAACAGCCTGCTCAGCAGAAAGGCAAGAGGCTGACCATTCACTTGGGAAGAAGGAGCGGAGCTGGAAGGAGGTCGTCGCCTAGCTGGGGGAAACTCTCCCCTCCTCACACACACACACACACACACACACCCCAACCACCACTGCCATGCCCCATCCCACCTTCTCCCCAGGTAAAGATCTCAGTAAAGGAGAACTCCCCCCCCCACTCCCCGCAGCTTGTGCCGTGCAGCAGTGTTTTCAGGTTTTTTAACACTGTAAAAGGAGGGGGATCTTTCTCCTCACACACACCCCCACCATCGCAACTGGGGCAGCACCTCCGAAGCCCTTCAGGTCCAGGCACCCAAGTGACCTGGGTGCACCATTGCCTAATTCATTTCCCTCTCATCTGTTGTTAACTCCATAAAGTGTGGGAGAAGAATACAGTTAATTTTATTCTTGCTGTTATTACATCTGGCATATCAAAACCCTAGAAGAAGGGTTTTTCTACAAGCAGCCAGTCATTCAGTGACTGCACTGCAAGAAGGCACATCTTGGCTACCCGAGATTTATTTATTTGTTACATTCTTATGCTACCCAAATCAATGATCGCTGAGTGGTTCACATTAATTAAAATCAACAGTTAACAAAGGCTGAAACCAGTTAAAATGATTGTTTTAAAAAATGAATATACTGACTAAGATAAAAGAAGAGGTGATGGCAAATACATACTCTACTTTCTGTCTCTATCACAGGAAATCTAGCGCAAAAGCATCCCTCATGGATTGCTGTCCAGCCTCTGCTTGAAGGACTGCAGCCACAATGGAGAGCTCACCCACCCTCAGGTTTTTGGTCCCATTGTCAAACTGCCCTTACCATTTAGACATTTCACCTAATGTACAACTCAAATCTCCCTCCTGTAGATCTAGATCATCATATCTAGTCCTGGCCTCTCAGGCAGCAGAGAATAAGTCTTCACTTCCTTCTGTGCAACAACCCTTCGGTTATTTGAAGAATGTGATTATGTTCCCGCTCCATCTTCTCTTATACAGGCCAAACATGTCCAGTTCCTTCAACCTATCCTCACAGGGCTTATTCTCAAAACCTCTGATCATATTTGTTTCTGTCCTCTGAACTCTTAAAATGTAACACACAGAACTGAACACAGTACTCCAGGGCGCTTTCCATATCCGTCGCTCAACAGCAGCAAAATGCTTCCATTCAGGCAAATTGCCTTCAAAACGTAAACAGCAGGAGGAGCAGTCTTGCGAAAACGAAAAACCTGAAAAAACAGCAACTTTTTAACTCTGGATATATGACGTCATAGCACTATATCGCAGCAATTAAATTAGAAACAAGGCACTGGAAAAATGAACGGCACCCTGCTGTCAGTGTAGAGACTATGGTGTCAGAATACAGGAATTGTGGAAGCACACTTCAGAGATTCGTCATGACCCTGTTGCAGGGTGTAATCTGGAAAGCACCCAGATGAGATCTGACTAGAGCAAAACAAAGAGGAACTATTATTTCTTTTGACTTTAAAATGACAGTTCTTTTAATGCACGCATCCCTAAAATTGTATCAACCTGCTGACTCATATTCAGCTTGTGATTGACCAGCACAACAAGAAAGGCAAGGGAAAGAGTGTGTGTCTCTCCTAGCAACTGCTTGTGCTTCTGCAGGAAGGCCTGCTTCACATTTTGAGAACCCTGGCAAAAGAGTAATTTGCAGCTGTTCAGCTCAGAAACATCTGTCATTGTCCCCCACAAGCTTTGACAGTCAGTATATTATACCTAGATAGAGCACAAGGTAGTTCAGAGGAGCTGATAAAAGGGCTGGGATGAGATGAGTAGAAAAACTACAGCAATGACAAGAATGCAAAGGATAAGGTTGTAAAAACAATCATTGGTAATCAAAACAGATTTGTGACTATCACTAAATGAGATCCATGTAACCTCTGCCCTGCCCCACCGCCCCTGTGGGGAAAAACCTGGCAATGTTTAGAGATGGAACTCCTCAAAAATAATTTGATATGAACTTATACATAATTTTGGGGCATTAGAAATAAACCAAGGCCTTGTGTATATCAGGAAAAAATCCTCATAACAATTCATAGAGTAAACCTATTTTTTCTCAATTTCCTACTGAATACATCTTCCCCACACTTCTGTAACCAGGCAAATAGGAACCTTATGTATGATGTACTGTTCTGAGCATAGAATTTTAAATTGAAAAGCAATTTATTTTTAAAAGTTCACTACTTTAAAAGCTACTTCAAAGGTTCTGGCTGTAAAGACTTCCTTCTGGCATGAAGGACAGCTCCAACAGCCAATCACAGCTAGAGAGAGGGAGGAGCTTCCTCCCTCAACTCTGATTTCGGCTAGTGTAGTCTGCAGTTCCACATTTGGATGTAAAGCAAGCGGCTGGAAACCTCAGGTACGAGCAGTGAAGCTCACTACAATCCAAGGTTTCTAACTGGCAAAGGAAAACTTGGGTTACTTTTAGGAGGGGACCCGGGTTTTATGCATTCAGACTATAGGTTTGGCAACCTCTGGCTCCTTCATCTCCGGTTTCCCCTTCCATGCAAATGTTGCCAATATACTATACATTATATACTACATTTGTATAAGATAGGGTCATATTAAGACAACATCCATAAACTTCAAGCCAAAAGGCACTCCAAAGAGCCAAAATATCCTGTTAACTTGCATGCTTTCTCTCGTGCAGTAAACGCAGTTTTGAGGCCCAATTTTTAGAAAGAAGACCACACAAGGGGAAAAGGCTAAGAAGTCTTTCTCTGTCACATGCTGGTCTCTCCCTTCAAACTGAAGCCTCAGCAACTACATTTTATAAAACAAAAATTATCTGTAAAAAGTATAATGGAGCTACTAGTAATGTATAGTTCTACCCTAAAATCCTATAGTGATAAATTCCACAACTTCCTGCGGCAACACATTGCATAGCTGATTATGCCTCTGATTATACCAGTTGCAGGGGAGTAACAGCAGGAGAGAGGGCATGCCCTCAACTCCTGCCTGTAGGCTTCCAGTGGCATCTGGTGGGCCACTGTGTGAAACAGGATGCTGGACTAGATGGGCCTTGGGCCTGATCCAGCAGGGCTGTTCTTGTGTTCTTATACCTTGCATAGCTGATCATACAGTAAGGATCTTTTCCCTAATGTGAGTCTTCCATCCCATCAACATAAACTCATTGCCTCTGTCATATTTCCTTACCTTATCTCTTGCTGCATTCCTATCTCTCTCTTTCAATTATGCAATACTGCCACCTTGACTGTCTCAGGTCTCCTGATTCCTTTTCTTTTGCAGTTCTTTATATCTAAAGCTGTCTTGTAGAATCCCTACACTATGTTGCTTTCTCTCATTTGAAAAGGTGCCATTCAGTTTCTCCTTTCCCCTTGCCCCAAGATTTCCCAAAGTATTTGCAGTCTTGCCTTTCCTCTCTAAGGACACAATTGAACTCAAGCACTTTTAATTCTCCCTGGTTCAGTAGGACAGATTCCGACACATTAGATGGACAGGCTACTTGTATGCTTGACCCTTGCCCTTTGTGGCTGTTAAGGGCAGCCAGACTGGGATCCTGGGTTGCAGGGGTGATAAATGCCTCCCTGGAACAGGAACAGGAGGAGGTGACCCCCACACAGACACACTGAAGGAGGCAGTCATTAGGCCTCTCCTGAAAAATCTTTCTTGGACGACTTTTGGTCAGTCTCCGACTTGCCATTTCTGAGCAAGGTGCTGGAGCGTGTTATGACATCTCAGCTCCAGGCAGGTCTGGATGAAACCAGTCACTTAGATCCTTTTGAGTCTGACTTCCAACCTGAGTATGTGGCAGAAACTGCCTTGGTTGCCCCAATGGAGATCTTGCTCCAGGTCTCCTGGACTTCTCAGTAGCTTTTGGTACTATTGACCATGGTGTCCTTGAGGGTCACTTCTCTGGTTTGAGACTTGAGAGCTCAGGTGGTCCTGGTCCTACCTGAAGGGCTGTACCCAGAAAGTGCTGTGGAAGGTGCCAGGCCATTGGCATCTGGGGTGGCACAGTGTATGTTGGGAAACTATGCATGGAGTAGAGAGAGTGGACACAGAGATATTTCTCCCTCGCTCACAACACGAGAACCACTTTCCCATGAAACTGATTGCTAGGAAATGTAGGGCTAACAAAAAGTACTTTTTTTTACACAGCATTTAATTAATCTATGGAATTCTCTGCCACTGGATGTAGTGGTGGCCACTAGCTTGGGGGGCTTTAAAAGGGGCTTAGACAAATTCATGAAGGACAAGTCTATCAATGGCTACTAGTCTGGTGGCTATAGGCCAGTTCCAGCCTCAGAGGCAAGATGCCTCTAAATAACAGTTGCAGGGCAGCAACAACAGAAGAGAGGGCATGCCCTCAGCTCTTGCCTGTGGGATTCTCAGAGGCATCCAGTGGGCCACTGTGGGAAACAGGATGCTGGGCTAGATGGGCCATGGGCCTGAACCAGTTGGGCTGTTCTTATATACATGAAACCACTTGAAAAGACCATCTATAGATGTGGGCTGTGGTGTCCTCAGTATGCTAATGACATCTGGTTCTGCCTGTCATTTAAATCAGCTGATACCAGGCAGGCAGTTGATGTCCTGAACCAGTATCTGGAGGCCATTCTGGGTTGGATAGGGGCAAACAAACTGAGATTCAGTACAGATAAGATGGAGGTATACTAGGCATATCACTTAGTTTGGGCTCCAGACTTTTTCTTCTTTTCCCAAATGGCAGGTCTGCTGTAACAGACCTTTTATTCAATGGCTATTTCAGTGATCTTTGCTGTTTTTCAAGTGAAGACCACTTTGGCCTATCTATCTATCTATCTATCTATCTATCTATCTATCTATCTATACACACACACACACACACACTGTGTGTGTGTGTGTGTGTGTGTGTGTGTGTGTGTGTGTGTTAATTGAATTTATATACCACCTAGTATAAAAATCTCTAGGTGGTGTACAGAATTAAAACATACAATATAACACATTTAAAATTCATAAAGATAAAAATTATAGATTAAAACACATTAAAATTTCAAAATTGAATCTCATTTGAAGGCCTGGGAAAACAGGTATGTCTTCAGGGTCCTCCTAAAAAGCAAACAGAAAAGGAGATGCTCTTATTTCAGCAGGGAGCACGTTCCAAAGCCCTATGATAGATTTATATCTCCTTCAATGTGAGAGCCATTTCCCAACGTGCTGACATCTGCAGTGGTGTGCTTTGCCCAGCGCCAGTGGGGGCTTCTGCAGAGAAAGGGAGCACATGCATAGAGTGCTGATAAGCCTAGTCCTCCTTCCCAGTGCTGTCCCCATTGAGCTCCATGAGGAAGCTCCCAGTGCTCTATGGACACCTTCCAATAGGGCTGGTGCTCGAGGGAGCTCAGTTTCCTTTTAAAGGAGCCCCATCTGGGCAGGGTGAAGTGCAGCCCTGCAAAGTGGAGGAGTTGCCTCCACACAGAACCAGCGGGACTGTGCTGAGCATTCAGCTCCCTTCACACAGGCCTAAGACACAATGAGCCAGGGAGCTGGTGGGAGCTGCCACTGGCTCCCAGGCCTTGCCACGAAGAACACTGGGCTATTTGGACTGCTTGTGAAAGATGGGCATAGTTGCTGAGCTGATTCTTGGCTCTCCAAGAAGATCCTATGCCTGGCATTGGGCTGTTGGGGTTACTTGGCATTGCAGTATTGAATATAGCAAGGGTGACGTGAGGCAGCTTATTAAAAAGCTTACAGAAGCATAAGATTGTCTGAGGAGGTGGCTTCACACAATGAGACACACAAACTGTGGGCATTGTATCCTCAAAACGGAATGTGGCCTGGCTTTATTCTGTGCATTCTCTCCCCTTTCTGAGGACAAGCTGCCTGCCACATCCCTGCGTTCCTACAAGAGATCTGTTTTCATGCAATGTTCAGTGAGTTACAGAGAAACTCCGAGTACAAAGGAATGCTCTTGTCATAATCCAGAAGCAGACGTTATCTCCAGCTCTCTGAGGGTAGCGCAAACAGAGAGATATGGCCAGCAGTGAGGCAAAGCCGGTATCCAACTCCCAAGGAGCCTCTGCAATTCTACAGCAAGGGCAGGAGGAATTACAGCATCATTTTAGCTCCCATTAACTCCCTTAAATGGTTCCATGTAATAACACTAGGGCAATCCTTAAGATTCAATTACGCTTATCAGGCAATTAGGCTCACAACCACCCTGTCAGTGTGGAATTAACACTCCGTGCCTGCGCACCAGGGGGCACAGAGGGTGGGCCAAGAGGAGAGAGGGCTGGAAAAAAGTCCTGAAGAGTCCCGGCTGGGGAAAGGGAAGAATGTGACTGGGAGTGTGGCAGATTGTCCTGGCCTCTGACTTTCTACTGGGGGCAAACACCAAAGGATAACCGAACTAGAAATCCATTTCCAACAGAGACTTCCACACCCGTGGGAACATAAGAACAGCCCTGCTGGATCAGGCCCAAGGCTCATCTAGTCCAGCATCTTGTTTCACACAGTGGTCCACCAGATGCCTTTGGGAAGACCACAGGCAGGAGTTGAAGGCATCCTCCAGTGCATTCTCCCAACATGCAAAGCAGGTGCTCTACCGCTAGCTGCAGCCCCTTCTTCCAAGCAAAATATTCTATTTCTGCTCCTGACTGCCTAGGTCATAGATCCCATTTTTCATAACTATTGACTGCTGCTAGCAGTTTCCTGTGCCAGTCTCTCGGGGACCATGTTTCCCTTTGTCCCTTTCTCCTTGGGGCTATGCATGGTGAGCCTCAGGTCTGGATCAATATAGGGTCTTCCTACTCTCTCCTTGAAGAAACTACTTATTTCCAGAAAGAAAGAGTTCTAACTAGATTGCAACAATCGCTGCTTGAGACTCACTCCTCAGTAGTTTGGATGAGAGTTTCTTGCTCTCATCAAAACTGACATTTTGCTACCCTGGTATCAAATACAGCCCAATAAAGTACTTTCCAAACAGTAGACCCACACCATAACCAGGGCACCACCATTCCAAGAAGTCCCTAGTGATGTCATAAAGCCTCTATCAGAGATTGAGTTAGTTGCCTGTTTTAGAGGAGCGGAGTGGTCAGAAGGGCTTACCATTGGCTGAGCTGCTTAATTCCTAAGGGTTGCTGCATGTCCTTAGGTGAGCTATTCTGAACCTACGGGACAGCTGGGCATACAGAAGGGTTTGAAAGAGATGTTGGCTCAACTAGCCAGGCTCTGAGAACAGCCAGCCCAAAGAAACTAAGAAAGGAATCCTGGAATAGGAAGTGGCAGAAAAATGAAGAGATGAGGAGAAAGTCAGGAGGAGAAGATGGGCAACAAAACTAGCACAAGGCACCAGCCTGCAGACAGTCTTTCTTCAGTCCCAGAGCTAATAATTCCTTCTCCCTAGCTTGCTGTCCCCTAGAGCTTGCTCCACATTTTCTCCTGGACTGTAGACACTTAACAAAGCCCTTACCAAGTCCGTCCACTCAGTGAAGCTGGCAAAGCAGCCTCTGCCCTTCCTGCCTCTCCGCTGTCTCATCATCATCCGTTTTGCTTTGTCTCTTTCCCAGGATGCCCCGGCTCCCTAATTCCCCTGTAATGTTGTGGTTAATATTCTGGGCGCAAGACTGCTCAGCATCACTCCAGCGACAGCCAGAGATTAAAAAGTACAAATATAATTAGGGCGATAATGCCCCTGCGCAGTCGGCTGGAATGGCAGGAGGAGGGGGTGAGCTCATTGGCATGCTCTCAGCAGCTTCTCCCTTGGCTCAGGCCCCACAATCCCTGCCTACTTTGGACAGCATCTCTACTCTTGCAGCCATGGGCATAGCACACCAGGAAACAGCTCTCCATTCCTCCGGAGGAGACATTCCCTCACTCTTTTCAGAGGCACTGCAAGCTGCAATGCCTTGTGGTCGGTCTCATTCTGTGGCCCACTGCCTTTGCCATTGGGTGCAGCTATGTCAGCGCTCTTTCTCAAGCGTCTGAGCTTGCACCTCTGATGTTGCTTTATGTTAAGGCATTTAGTGATAGGCATGTGGACTCAGTGTGGAGCCTGACCTTTGTTCTGAAGCCAGACTCTTGTATTCTGCAGCATTCGGCACAATAGGAGGGAAATGCTAGAGCAGCTTTGGCTAAAAGTAAAAGAAACGTTGGGGAAATAGAGTAACAATGCAACTGATTCATTTGGAGTTCAGTTTATTTTCCACTGTCTCTTCTCTGACGTTTGTTAGTAGTCTTCAGGATTTTACATTCACAGCATTATAGGCATTTTGGTGACAGGGTAAAGAAACTTGGCCGACATTCTGGGAAGCAGAGCACAAGCATAAGAGACCTCTTGGGGCTGCTGCACAATGTAAAAAGCAGTCCTGACAGAGTTGTGTGTCAGGACAGTTGTGCAGCAACTTAAAACAGTGTTTAGGCAGTTGCACAGATTCGCTCCCATTGGAAATAATGGGAGCAGCACTGCACAACTCTTTGGACACTGTTAAGTCATTGCACAACTGTCCTGCTGTGCACCATCGGGGCTGCTGTTTGCTTTGCACAGCAGCCCTGATGGGTCCCTAATGCCAGTCTTCCGTGTGCAGAATGTGAGACTTTCTTATGCAGGAGAGAGCAATAACCTCAAAATCAGAATGGTTAGCAGTACAGTAGTTACCAGTGAAAGTTCTTTCTACAAACTTTCAAAAGGTTTTAGAGCAAACACCAAATTGTGATGATGACGAGTGCAGGTTTACCTTGTCAGTTTTGTCCTAGCCCTTTGCATGATTTACATGTGTCGTCTCTGCTTTCATTCCCTAGTCAGGTCTTCTAGTGTTCTCCAGCTGCCCTGCTTGCTTCTTATTCCTTGCCCTGCTCTCTCACTTCATAGAGCTCATTTGCAGAACCTATTCTATCAACAGCTATAAAAGCATGATGGCTGTAAAACTATGGAAGCAGATACCAGCAGGGCGAGATCAGAATTGGGTGCAGCAGGGCAAGCAAAGCTGTATTGGTATTTACTCTTTTATTGCAAGCCGCCCCAAGCTGCAGCAAGCTGGAGGGGCAAAATATAAATATTTGATATAAATAAATAAAATATATCCTGCCTTTGGCATATCTTGTGTTTTGTCATTATTGAGGCAGTTATGCAATTGACCACACACTTAAAGTGAATAGCAATCGCTATGGTTAAGTAGGCAAGTGGCAACTTTTTATCTCTCCTTTATAATCACTGCAGCTCTTTTTCCAGAATGCAAAGAACATTACAGTACAGTTGTTCCTGGTTCTCGCAGTCCTTCAAGCCAAGTCACAACAGGATCAGCAGTCACCATACTCTTCCAGACTAAAGCTTCCAGTAGCCCAAAGAAGAACTCTCATATTGAAAGAGCAAAGCCACAACTATGCGTTTTCCATACCAGTGTAGAGCATTGTGGCAGAGAGGAGAGTATGGCAAGAGATCCTCTAGATATGCATGCTTATAGATATGCCCATTATTCTCTTGAGAAACCTATACACATGACAGGAAGCCACAGTCCAGACTGAACATGGTGAAACGCTGGTTTCAGATTGGCAAAGGAGTAATACAAGGTTTTATACTTTCTCCTTATTTATTCAATTTATATGCTGAACATATACTGAGAGAAGCTGGATTGGAAGAAGATGAGCATGGTTTTAAGGTTGGAGGAAGAAACATCAATAACCATCGCTATGCTGATGACACCACTCTGATAGCTGAGAATGTGGATGATCTGCAAGCTCTAGTAATGAAGGTCAAGGAGCACACTGAAAAAATGGGATTACGACTAAATGTAAAGACTAAACTAATGACAATGGGTCATTAGTGTCTATACCTACAAAGATTAGAATCGTTCAGACAATGGTTTTTTCCACGACACTCTATGGATGTGAAAGCTGGACTTTGAAGAAGCAAGATTAAAAAAGCATTGACACTTTTGAACTTTGGTGCTGGAGAAGACTTTTGAGGATACCATGGACAGCCAGGAAAACAAACAAATGAATCATAGAACAAATCAATCTAGAATTTTCACTGGAGGCACAAATGACCAGGCTCAAACTATCATACTCTGGATGCATTATATGAAAACCCAGCTCCTTTGAGTAGTCCATAATGCTGGGGAAAATTGAAGGAAAGAGAAGAGGATGACCAGCAGCAAGGTGGATGGACTCGATTACGATAGCAATGCATGCACCACTGAGAGACCTTAAAGGCCAAGTTGAAGACAGATCATCCTGGAGAGAATCTATCTATGTGGTCACTAAGAGTTGACACTGACTTGATGGCACTTAATCAATCAAGCAATCAATACAATACCTGTTTTCCTCTATGCTGATTGTTTCTGGTGCTTTTACACTAAGTTTGCAGAATGTATACCTAATATTGGGACTAACCATTCAGCTGTGCTCAAAGGTCAAGAAATGTTGGCTCAGTTCACTAGCCAGACAAAAATATTTTATTTCTCAAATGGTTCCTCAAGCTACGTTGTATATTACTTATCAGGACTTTTTTCACTCACCAGGCATTATTTTTCACTCGTCACAGACTCGTAGACTAGTGAATTTCCTTAGCCCTGTGCTTGTTTGGTTCGTCAGTATCTTGACTTGCTTGGAACTCATTAGCCCCACATTACTACAGAACTCGGGAGTCAAACCATTAAAATTTTGGATGTGGTTCCAGTTCAGGTTCAACAGCATTTTTTAATCCTCCAGTTTTGACACTAAGAAGTGGCTTTGTAACCAGTATAGACACACTGAACTGGTTTTGAACTGGTTCAGGATACATTTCATGTAGAATAACATCAAACCATTTTGTTTGCAATGTAAATCTACAAAGTGAGTACATTAAAACTTATTAAACTGGAAAAAATATTTTAAGCCTCTCTTCATTGAATTTTTAAATGATTAACACAAAATAGGGTAAACCTTACACAAATAATTTAAATGCTTTTATGTCCCTACACTCACACTACAGCAGGGTAACATGATAATTGTTCTGTGGATAGTTAGGAACTGTCATTCTACCCTAGGCCTTGTGTTGTGTGTTTGCGGTTTTTAAAAAATAAAATTACTTAGCCAAACCTAAATTTAAATGCTCAAGCAAGCAATATGCAATGATTTTCTATATTTCTGGGAAGAAATAATCCTCTAGTCTTAAAGACTTGGTGGCCAGAGGAGAAAATGATTTTCTCTTTGTTTTCTCTACAACAATGAGTGGCAGTAAGAAATGTAGGGCTGGGCTTATTCAGTCAGACAGGTGAGCTGGATCTCAATACCTTGCCTGCCAGGTGAAAAAATTAGCTGCTATTCTACTTTCTCAAAGTACATATTTTTGCTCTGCTTCATTCCTGCATGGCCTTCCACTGCCAAACCTTTGGCAAATGCCTCCTGAAACCTCCAGCTCTGTGAAAATGTCCCATGATGGGGAATGGAAGAAAGAACAAACCCACTCCTCCATCTTTTTTTTCCCCCACCCACTCCTACACTTCTCACTGCCACTGCTTTGGCTGGGAGCTGCAATCACACATTGTTGGCTCAGGAAACAGAAAGCCATCAATCCCTGTTAGGCAGCTCTGAGCCCTGTCACACAGTGCAGAGCACAAGCTGAATGCTAAAAGTGGACCAGCTTGTGTGACACTCTTGTGTCCTTTGTCATGAACAGATCATCACCTGGTGGGGTTTCATTTGACAGCTTCAACCAACCTCTGCAGGGATGGTGGACCAATTAGAATAGTCCACCCACAAAGACTTATGGATCAGCTCAGTTTCCAGACAGCCCTTCTGGAGTTTCCAGTGTCCAGAAATGGGGACTCTGTTGAGGCCCTGGTGAATCTCTGGAATGTGGAGATAGCCCTGCTATTGGCATGGTCACTCCTAAACACCCTCTATAGTTTGGTGGAACATTCCACTCCTTGGTTCTCCTTGGAGCATAAGGCAATGAACAATTCAGATGATGGCTAGAGGAATGCTGCAAGAAGACCCATAACGGATCTGACCGAACAGGGGATCAAGCCCATTTTATGGACTACTCTTTGGGGGGCGGGGCGGGGGGTCAGCAAGGAAACATTTTTTCTCCACCTCCATTGTATCTGCCCATCAGGCCGGCGGAGCTTCAAGGTATTGTACTCCCCTTAAAAGAACAAAGTCATTGCTTCACACAGGCCCCTGTGTGATGTGGGTGTGGGGGACCATCACCAGCCCGCTGTGACCGGTTTGCTTGTTACTTAGTAGAAAAAGTCACATGCATCCATGCCAATTTGGACTCCAGGATTTTGGCAGTTCCAGGAGATGTGCCTCGGCAACCATCTGGTCCAGTTGTGATGGATCCTTTTCAGTTAGTGCAGCCTGAGGAAGTGGACAAGATTCTGGGCAGTGTGCAGGCAACATTTTGCACTCTAGCTCCTTGCCCTTCATGGCTAATAAAATCTGCCAGGGAAGGTACAGGCAGGTTGGGATCTATAACCAATGCTTCATTAGGGAGGGAAAGATGCAATGGAGCCTCAAGCAGGCTGTGATAAGACTTGATTTTAAAAGCCCTCCCTTGATTCCACCAACTTTGATAACTATCGGCCTGTTCCAAATCTTCCCTTTTTAAGCAAGGTGATAGAGCAGGCCTGCTCAACTTAGGCCCCCCAGCTGTTTTTGGACTACAACTCCCATAATCCCCAGCCACAGTAGCCAATATCCAGGAATTATGGGAGTTGTAGGCCAACATCTGCTGCAGGGCCGAAGTTGAGCAGGCCTGCGATAGAGCATGTGGTGTCTGTGCAGCTGCAAAGGGTCTTGGATGATATGGATTATCTAGAGTCTAGACACTTTTCAATCTGGCTTTTGCCCTGGTTTTGGGAATGAAACTGCCTTGGTCACCCTAATGGATGATCTATGCCAGGAACTAGACAGGGGGAGTGTATTCCTGTTGATTCTCCTGGACCTCTCAGCAGCATTCGATACCATCGACCATAGGATCCTTTTGGACTGCCTCTCAGGTAAAGGGAGTTGGGCTGGGCTGGGCTGATTCAAATCCAGTATGGATTCAAACCGAACCAGCCTGGCCAGTTTATTCAGTCAGTCAGTCGATTTCTATACCGCCCTTCCAAAAATGGCTCAGAGCAGTTTACACAGAGAAATAACAAATAAATAAGATGGATCCCTGTCCCCAAAGGGCTCACAATCTAAAAAGAAACATAAGATAGACACCAGCAACAGTCACTGGAGGTACTGTGTGCTGGGGGTGGATAGGGCCAGTTACTCTCCCCATGCTAAATAAAGATAATCACCACATTAAAAGGTGCCTCTTCGCCAAGTTTCTTGCACATGCCTAGAGGTCATCAGGGAGTTTGGACTGAAGTGTGTTTTATAGCTGCTTCCCTCACAAACACAGTATTATGTAGATTTAACTAAGAGTTTATTCAGAAACAACTCAATCTTCTCCTTTCCCTCCCTTTTGCTTTCTGACTCTACGCCTCATACTCTCTACAGGATCCCCACTGGGATAAACTTCTTAACAATGAATCATAAAAGATTACTGAATAGAATACAACAAAGTGTCATCAATCTGCAGATGACACTCAACTCTACCTTTCCTTGACATCAGATCCTAGGGAAGCAGTGGGTGTACTGAGCCAGGAGCTGGGGGTGTTGATGGCCTGGATGTGGGCTAGCAAACTGAGGCTAAATCCAGACAAGGTGGTCAACAGAGGTGCTGCTGGTCAGTAGAAAAGCCAATCAGGATAGGGCGATTCTACCAGCTCTTAATGGGGTTGTACTCCCCTTAAAAGAGAAAATGCACCACTTGGGGGTGTTGTTGGACCCAGCTCTGCTTTTGGATGCTTAGGAACAATAAATAAATGTCTGTAGTAGTGGTATTTGTGGGAGGGATGGAATGGGAAGGTCCTCTGTAGATGTTGAGCTACACTCACCTCTTTATGATAATTTCATATACCCTAGGACTGAGCCCTGGCATTGAATATAAGTATCAGATCTCCAAGACTCTTTTCCTTGGAAGCCAACCATCCATCCATCCATCCATCTATCTAATCTATCTATAATACACTAAGGACATACAGTATCTATCTATCTATCTATCTATCTATCTATCTATCTATCTATCTATCTATCTATCTATCTATAATACACTAAGGACATACAGTATGTGGCAAGCCCCACCGAAGCTGTGACTAATGAAAATGTGGGGGCGGGGCTTGACACGTCCAACCTTAGACCGAGGCGGCAAAAGCTCCCTCCATGAGCCTGCCTGAGTTTAAGACAGGGGGAAGGTGTGGCAAGGGGCTGGGGGTGGGGGGGAGAATTGCATGATGGTGGAGTCGTAGCCAGCAGGGTGCAGAAGAGGGGTGACCGAGGTGAGGATGGCAGCAGAGGTGGCATTACTTCCTTCCTTGGGCCTTCCTGCTTCCAAAATGACAGGTCAGGCTGTTTTCAGCCTATTTCAGGGTTCTCTGCGTGCATGCACAGAGAGTCCCACAATGGGCCCAAAACGGCCTGATCTGTCATTTGGGTGGCTGGAAGGCCCAAGGAGGGAGGTTTCTGCCCCTCTGCTGCCATCCTGGATGGCAGAGGGCAGCTGTGCGGAGGTGGAGCAGGGAGCCTGATGGGCAGGAGGGGGTGAGAGACAGGGAAAGCTAGCACACAGATGCTTTGCACCAGGCCAGCTGGTTAATCTTAATCCTGCTAGGTATTTATCTCAAATTTCAATTCCCAAATATCGCAGGATGTTTACACTAGCCCGTTTTAACACGTTACCTACCACAATGCTTGAAGGAAAGTTTAGGAAAATCTCTTATGCTCAAAGACTCTGCTCCTGTTCATCAGACATGATTGAAACTACAGCTCATGTTCTACTGTATTGTGGGTTATGCAGGGATATTCACCATCATTACATTTCCCCACTTTTAACCAATTTCCCAGGCCATTCGGATCTTTTTTTTTAAATGTAAGTCTTTTACTATCTGACCAGAAGGATGAGACATCCCTAAATGTTGCCATGTTTTGTTTGACTGCTAGTAAAATCTGGCAACAATTAACTCCCACTTAGTTCCTGCATAGTGAAAGGGGCTTGAATTGACTCTGTATAGGTGGGCAGTGTCGGATACAGTATTAACTATGCTTCTGTGTTATGTTTAATTACTTCTCTTTTTCAACCTGTATTGAGTTATTTGCTGCTCTGTGACCGTATCAATAAAGATTGGGTTGGATATAAGTATCAGGCTTAAGCCTACATTAGTCCTGGTTCAAATTAAGTCTTGATGACAGCCCTCTAGTTAGGACTGTCTCTGGCAGGACCCAGGGCAAGAATACTTTGCAGGCATTTGGGGTGTCCTGTAATGAGTCAGTATAATTCTGACCCAGCTAGAATCAGAATTTCTGTTGCTGTGCTGCTGTGCAGGGCTCCTGTATTTATTTACTTAAAATATTGATTTATTGCCCCTCCAGTGCAAAACTGCTCGGAGCAGCTCACAAAAATGATAAAACAACCAACATAACAAAACAATATGGCCTTGATAAAAGTAAAATAACTAAAAACAGGACCCATGTAAAGCCAGACCTAAAAGTTGAAAGTTAGAGAGTTAAAAACCCAGCAGATACAGCTGTAAATAAAACACTTTCTTTAAAAGATGGGTTTTAATTTGCTTTTTAAAAGCACAGGCCCTGGGTGACCACTCTCCCACCCTTTCAGAGATGCCTGTACTCTAGCTTAAGGCTGCCACCTGAGAAGCAGTTTGCACAACATGTGTATACATAAGCAGTCTTGTATGTTCTTGAGGAATCATATGACCTTGGGCATAAATATCTAAATGTATCATGAACTGGCCAATCATGAATGTGTCGTATGGGTACTGTGTCTTTAAGGAAGTATGTAACCCTGCTGGTTTCCCAGCAGAACTGTGTAGTTGGAGTTTGCTCCCCACCCCCATCTTCTTCAGAGAGGCACCAAGGGGAGAGCAAAGAGCAAGTTACCACCTGCCCGACAGCCTAACTTGTGAACCTGAGAGAGGGGTCTCCCAGGTTCACAAGTTAGCCCATTTGCACCTCAAACATTCATGCATCTGCCATCTTGAACCAGGGTGGATGACATCCTCACAAACTATGTGTTTGAGGTGTCCCTATGTATCCCTACAACTATACCAAATTTCGTCCAAATTGGTTCCCAATTGCACCTCAGATGTTCACGTGTTGACTTTCTTGAATCAGGGTGGATAACATCATTACAAACTATACCTTTGAGCCGTCCCTGTGGTGCTTTCCAGATTAGCTGCTCAACAGTGGCAAAATGCTTCCATTCAGGCATATTGCTTTCAAAACGTAAATAGCAATGTGCTCAGCAGGGGGAGCAGTCTCATGAAAACTAACAACCCCCCAAAAGGGCAACTTTTTAACGCCGGATATACAACGTTATAGCACTATATCACAGCTATTAAATTTGAAACAAGGCATTGGAAGTATGAACAGCACCCTGCTGTCAGTGTAGAGACTACGGTGTCACAACACAGGAAGTGTGGAAGTACACTTCAGAGATATGTCATGACCCCATTGCAGGGTCTAATCTGGAGAGTGTCCAGGTGTCCTTACACCTGTAGCAAATTTGGTTCAAATTGGTTAGGCAGTCCACAAGTTAGCCCAATTGTGCCTCAGATGTTCACATGTCCTCCATCCTGAATTGGGGTGGATGACATCATCACAAACTGTGCCATTGAGGTGTCCCTGTGTGTCACTCACTACAACTGTACCAAATATGGTTCAAATCAATTAGATGGTCCACAAGTTAGCCCTCTTGAGCCTCAAGTGTTTATGCATCTGCCATCTTGGATTGGGGTGGATGACCTCATTACAGACTACACCATTGAGGAGTCCCTACATGTCACTCACTACAACTGTACCAAGTTTGGTTCATATCAGTTAGACGGTTCACAAGTTAGCCCACTTGCACCACAAACATGCACACGTCCACAATCTTGAATTGGGGTGGATGACATCATCACAAACTACACCATTGAGGCATCCCTATGTGTCCATACAACTGTACCTGATTTGGTTCATATGGTCCAGGCATTGCTAAGTTGATAGGGACAGGGACACACACACACACACACACACTGCTGGGTGATCTCATAAGCCTATTGGAAAGTAGGCTAAAAAGGATTGGATAGAATCTTAATCTTGAACCAGATATTGTATACTTCTGAATTACTCTTCTTTCAGTGCTCTAAGGGGACCAGTGTTAGCCGTTTGGATCTGTGTAGTTTGGAAACATCTGTGCAACCAAGGATCTCTACAAACTGGTACGCTATGGAGAGCTTGCCCTAAGGGAGGGATTGCTGCAGGCTTTTTCTGCCCCTTGGAAATGCTGCTTCTGTGTTAGGAAACGGCAGTTGTCCGGAAGCGCACAGCGGAGTCACTACTGTGTGGCCTAACCTTCTTTAGGATTGTTAGGGCAGCATTTTTTTCCTGCCCATGGTAACTTCCTGATTGGAATGAACAACAGAACTTGCACTATTGTATAACACAGAATCCACTTTGGCTGAGCTAGACATTTAGCAGTAGATTACAAGAGGTTTTCCAAAAGGCGATTTATTCCTGCTTCACTACACTTAGGATAGGGCAAAGTTCGTACATGGGAGGGATTTACAGCAATTTCAATACAGTGCCGTTCATACAGCCAGCAGCATTATTCAGCACTTTTCTTGACGATTTGTACTTAATGCGCAGTATATGCATCCTTTAAAAAAAATTGCACTTTGAGAGGGTGATGGAAACGGTTGTGTGTGATACTCCGATATTTTGGAGAGACCCTACCCCTTTGAGCCACCCGCTGCCTTGTCACATTTCTGTCTCCTCCTCTTCCTCCTCCACTGTCCACCTCATGCTAGTGCACTCATCACCACTCCCAGTTGGTTCTTGCCAGTAAGAGGGTGGATGGATTCCCTCATGAGAGAGAAAGCAACTAATCTGCTTGCTGGCCAAGAAGAGCCAGGCATGAGGCAAGCAGCAGAGGCAGGAGGAAGAGGAGGAGGCAGGGAAGATTAAGGCAGAAATGTAAGCAGCCCCGATTTACTGTGATCTATGCTAATAGGTGCCTTATATGCTCTCATTCAAAGATGTCCCAATTTATGCAACTTTCTCCTGCAGTAAAAACCCCTGTCTGAGAAACATCCAGGCTTGGATTTCCTGGTCACTGCCAAACAGCTGAAATGCAGCTTGAGGAGGAAGCAATGTGTAGAGGAGATGTGGTGGGCAAGGGAGGGGCACTTATCCTTTTCTACACCTGCCACTTTTGTCCTGAAGCCTCACTCCTACTCCTGCTGCTTTTTTCTGCAACATGGCAAACATGCACCTGGAAACCCTAGCAGGGAAGTGGCTGAGAGAAGGGTTGCAGGGAAAAGAAGGGTAAAACATCCTCTCCCCACTTGCTGGTTCTCCCCTGCAAATGGCACCTTCCTCTGTGGTTTTGCAGCTGTTTTTGCAACAACTGAGATTCCCAGACTTGTGTCTGCTGCCAATTGGGAATTGACAGAGGAAGTGTGACTCTGTTGGTCCTTTTGGATCTCTAGGTGGCTCTCAATACTATCAACCCTAGTATCCTTCCAGTGTGTCTGAAGGGTTGGGAGTGAGAGGCACTGCTTTGAAGTAGTCCAGCTCCTACCTCTTGGGCTGATTCCAGATGGTGTCCCTTGGAGACTGTTGCTCTTCAAAATTGAACTTTTATTAGGCCTCCCCCAGGGCTCCATATTGTCTCCAATGCTTTTTAACATCTACATGAAACCACTGGGAGAGATCATCAGGAGATTTGGTGCAGTGTGTTATCAGTATGCTGATGACACCCAAATCTATTTCTTCATATCAACATCATCAGGAGAAGGCATAACCTCCCTAAAAGCCTGCCTGGAGGTGGTGATGGGCTGGATGAGGGATAACATTCTGAGACTGAATCCAGATAAGACAGAGGTATTTATTGTGCAGGGTCAGAGCTCACGAGATGATCTTGATCTGCCAGTTCTGGATGGGGTCACACTTTCCCAGAAGGAACAGGTACACAGTCTGGGAGTGCTTCTGGATCCAAACCTCTCCCTAGGGAAGTGCACAAGCTGGTTTGGCGTCTCCTCTGGTAAGCACCGAACAGGCTCAGGCACCGGTGTTCCAGCCTGCTCAGCAGGGCAGGGAGCAGTTCCTTTAAAAAGCAGGTAATGAGCTCCTTACCTGCTCATCCCTGCCCCACCGCACAAAACCACAAATCCCCGTCTCATCACAAAACCATGCTGACCATGCAAATGGCTGGCACACGTGTGCCTGCCATGTGTGTGCCGATGACATGCGGAGACTGCAGGGAACAGCGCCACAGCCACATGCAGCATTTTAGAGAGTGAGCGCCACCACCGGAGCCACAGCACGGATGAGCACATCAGGAGCTCCTTACCTGTTTTTTAAGGGAACCGCACCTCACTGCCAGCTGCCCTGAGCCATTGGTGCACATCTCTACTTCTCCCTACTGGCCCAGGTTGAAGGTGGCCTGAGGTGCTTTCTATCAGCTTTGGCTGATATGCCAGCTGCATCCATTTCTTGAGATAAATGACCTCAGAACAGGAGCTACATGTGCTGGTGAACTCCAGAGTTGACTACTGCAATGTGATCCATGTGAGGCTGTCTTTGTACGTAGTCTGGAAACTGCAGTTGTTCCAGAATGCGGCATCCAGGTTGGTCTCTGAGTCATCTCGGAGAGACCATATTACTCCTATATTAAAAGAGCTACACTGACTACCAATGAGTTTCTGGGCAAAAAACAAAGTGCTATACAAACCTTTATAGGTTATAACCTATAAAGCCCTAAACAGCTTAGGACCAGGGTATATAAGAGAATGTCTTCTTCGCGATGAGCCCCATTAGATCATCCAGAGAGGTTCATCTGCAGTTGCCACCAGCTCGTCTGGTGGCTAGGCAGGGACGGGCCTTCTCTGTTGCTGCCCCAAGACTGTGGAATGTGCTCCATGCTGAAATAAGGGCCTCCCCATCTCTGACAACTTTTACAAGTCTCTAAAGACGTTTTTTCACCCAAGCTTTTTATTTATTTTTATTTTTACATTTATATCCCACTTTTCCTCCGAGAAGCTCAGAGCAGTGTACATGGTTATGTTTATCCTCACAACCACCCTGTGAGGTAGGTTAGGCTGAGAGATACATGACTGGCCCAGAGTCACCCAGTGAGTTTCATGGTTGAATGGGGATTTGGACATGGGTCTCCCCGCTCCTAGACCAACACTAACCGCTACGCTAACTGAACTGTGGTTTTAAATTGTTTTAAGGTTTTCATTTTTTATCTGGTTTTTTTAAAAAAACATTTTATATCCCACTCTTCCTCCAAGGAGCCCAGAGCGGTGTACTACATACTTAAGTTTCTCCTCACAACAACCCTGTGAAGTAGGTTAGGCTGAGGGAGAAGTGACTGGCCCAGAGTCACCCAGCAAGTATCATGGCTGAATGGGGATTTTTGAACTCGGGTCTCCCCAATCCTAGTCCAGCACTCTAACCACTACACCACACTTTTTGATGATGTTGCAAACCTCCCCAAAACAGAAGTTTGGGGCAGTCTACAAATCTGAAAAATAAATGAAATGAAATGAAATGCATTGTCTTCAGGTAAAGAGGTTTGTGGGGATGCTTGCAAAAGTGCAGATTCTGCTCACCGCAGAGAGAATGACCTGTTTTTTCACTATTATGGAGCTGCCACAGGCACATAAAGAAAACTTGAATGTTTGAAATGCTTCATGTACATTGCTTTAGTAATAATAATAATTACAACTACTGTATTTAGTAGGGTATTACTATCACATCACAGAAGTGGGAAGATATTGAAGCTGAGGGATGGTAGGCTGATTCACACAATCCTAAGTTTTGAGACCTGTGTTTGCTCCCGTTTTGTAAGCATGTGCTATTTCTTAAAAGGTGATCGAGAGCAATCATGTATGAGATTCCTGCTGGGTAGGAAAGAGCCCTCCTACCCAGTGGGAGCCTCACACATGCTCACTTCTCCCCCTCCTACCTTGTTTAATAGCACATAGTCATAAAACAGAAACGCACACAGCTCTCAAAAGTGGGTGGATGTTTGTCACCTCAGCTTCTCTTGCCCCATAGCAACGCAGTTCTGTTGCTCAGTTCCTGTGCATGCCTAGTGTTATCCTGAGCACAGACAAATGAATACCCATTGTGTGGTAGACTGCCACAATAATTTCTTGTAAAATGCTTGCTATTATGGTTGTTTGGATGAAGGAAGTGTTGGGGGTTGTTAATTTTACCCCCAGTAGGTAAACAGCAGAGCACTAAGGAAGAGAGCACACACTCCAGTTACAGAGTAGGTAGCAGAGGATGGTTTAGTTAATTGTTGCAGCTATTTAGAGAAAACACATGGAGATTCTTGTAGAGCTAAATACTAAGTATTTATTGGTTAAGTACACTTGGATAGGAAAGTCCTAATCCTAATATATAGAACTACATAATGAATAGGTAAGGGGAGAGAGAGATGTTTCCATCTGTTCTCTAAGAAGAAAGGAAGGGTTGTGTGACTCAGCACAGGAAGTGCGGAAGAGTCAGATCAGGGGTCATAGAGTAGGGACAGATAGGGAGACCCTTACTCACTGTCTCTACTCCCAATGACCCTAGTGGTCATTAGGGTAGCTGGTGCAAAAGGTTGATGCACTGGAACTCTTGTCTCCAGCAGGAAGGAGGGTTGGTACATTGCAGGTACCCTGCAAGAAGGTGTATTGTGACACAGGGATGTATTGAATCTCCCTGTGGGGTCTCCATCTATTCAGGACTGGGGCAACAGATTTTGGCCCAACTGCAATGATGACCCCAAGTTAAGCCCTTGCCAGCCTTTCACTTACATACAGTGATGTAGTTGTAAATCCAGAAGTGCAGGTGCTCTCCATGACTGCCGCCATGGCCACGCCCACTCCAGTTGCCCAGGAAACCAAGTACCAGCACTACATCCCTGCATGCTCCACTCCACTCCTGCTTACAGAAGGGAAAATAAAGGATTGGACACAGGAGAGTCCAATCTGTGTATACACATCTGTGTATACTTTGTATTAATTACAAAAACATATGTAATGAACTAAGTATAGCTTTGGTGGTAAAGGTAAAGTGTGCCCTCGGGTTGGTGTCAACTCCTGGCGCCCACAGAGCCCTGTGGTTGTCTTTCGGTAGAATACAGGAGGGGTTTACCATTGCCTCTTCCCACACAGTATGAGATGATGCCTTTCAGCATCTTCCTATTTCGCTGCTGCCCGATATAGTACAGTGGGGATTCGAACCGGCAAACTTCTGCTTGTTAGTCAAGCATTTTCCTGCCAAAGAACATAATGGGAGCAGGGCTGTCTGAAGGTGTGGGGAGGCAATCATCCGGGGCCCACACTCTAGCACAGCAACAGAGACTCATTCAGTTCTGGTAGGACAGAAACAATATTGATTCATTCTGGGGTCTCCCACAAGCTATTTTTACCCTGGGCCCCACAAAGACTAGAGATAGCACTGAATAGGAGCTATTAAGAATCTGGCTTGCTCCTACCTGCATCATCCCACCTTGGCTTTCATTCAGGGGTGCATCTAGGGTGGGGCAGGCAGGGCACGTGCCCCGGGCGCCACTTGAAGGGGGGCGCCATTTTTTAAAATTATTTTTATTTTAAAAAATGGCCAACAAAAACAAAATGGCCATCGCACATGCTCAAATGGCCTCTGTGAGGCCCTAGGCCATGCCAGGTCTTGCAGAGGCCATTTGAGCATGCACATCAGCCATTTTGTTTCCAGCTGCCATTTTTTGGAAAAAAATGTTTTTAAAAATGGCCACTTCACATGCTCAAATGGTCCCTGTGAGGGCCTAGAGGCCAGAGGGGGGAGGGGGAACCTTTGCAGACCCCCCCCCATGGCCTTTATGAAGCCCCCCAAAGGGGCTACAGGTAAAAATGTTTTAAAATTTTAATATAATATAAGTCACTACACATATTCAGATTGGCACTATGTACAGAGAATCAGGGCTTGTGAATACTGAGCTGAAGCTTATGAGCTAGGATTGTATTCATTTGCTCTTACTTTGCTTCTTATGATAGGTTAGAGAAATGTGATGTCAATAATATTAATGGTGAGTTTGTCTTTGAATCAGTGTGAAATCCTTAGTATTAAGGCCCACTGGGAGTTTCTTGCTCTCTTTTTCTCATTTTAACTGTTTACTCTGCATATCCTTTAATTATTTTCAGAGTATCTGGGAAAAGTCAAATTCTCCATTTACTTTTAAAACTTATGTAATAGTGATGCTACAATGCATAGTAGAGAATTAGACAGGCACTTCTGTTTAGTTTTCCAAGTACACCTCCACATAGTATTTGGGTATTTCATGAGCCCCAGCATACTGAAATTTGTAGTTTTCCAGCATTTTGGGGGCTGGTTATGTCCACTGCTAAATAGTTTTTGAAATATTAAGAGATTAACAAGCTTGACTTGTATTTTTGAGCTGATATTATGGTAAAGTTATCTGAAAGATGGGTGTCAGATGTTTGGACAGGGGGCGCAATTTCAGTGCTTGCCCTAGGCGCTATTTTCCCTAGATACACCTCTGCTTTCATTTCTTGGTCATCATGCTAGTGTGATTGTGAAAGAACTTAGGAAGTGGCCTTTGTATCATATTGAGAGACTGATATATAGTAGGAAAGGAACTGGGACTCTTCCAGTGGATAAACCACTCTCTGCTAACCCCAGTTTCTCCCAGCAGGAGGCACTACATAGATTACCATATTTACTCAAATTGTTGTTGTTGGTTGTGCCGTTGAGTCGGTGTCTATTCCTGGCAACCACAGAGCCATGTGTTTTTCTGGGTAGAATACAGGAGTGTCTTACCATTGCCTTCTCCCACACAGTATGAGATGATGCTTTTCAGCATCTTCCTATATCACTGTTGTCCAATGCAGGAATTTCCCATATTCTGGGAAACACACCAGCGGGGATTCAAACCAACAGCCTCCTGCTCTCTAGGCAGGTTGCTTCCCTGCTGTGCCATTAGGTGGTTACTTACCCAAATAGGACTCTGAATTTAAGACAATCCTCCAACCTTTAGAACATGGAAAAAACAGTCTTGGATTCAGGTCAATACAGTATTATTACACCATTGCTATGGGTTGCTAGAGAAAATAAGATTTCAACTATACACACACACACAAATGTTTGTTGTTCTCTAAGCAACTCTGTGCTGGTGCTTATTAGAAATAACTTTCTATCTTGCCAGCTCATATCCCCTTTATGCTACCTTACCTCCAAAAACTGTCCAAGCCACAGAAGTTGTGGGGATCATTTCATCCAAGGGAAACAGAAATGAAATCATCAGGAGACTCAGATAGTGCAGCCAGCAAACCTGTTATAGGCCTCATAAATAAAAGCCAGTATAGGCTGCAGGCGCTGCAAGGCTTTATAGGTCCATAAAGCACCCCGAGCTGCCACGGAGGCTGGAGGGGAGGGGTGGGAAATCTAATTTCACAGGATTTAAAGCAGGTGAGAGAGATATAAATGTGTGTTTTTAATAGTAATTAATGCCACCCTTCAGCAGCATTTAGGCCCCAGGTTTCAAGAGCTTCCAAGGGCCTGGGTGATAAATCACAAGGCAGCAACCTGCTTGCAGCAATCTGGGATGGATACTTTCTTTTTGCTCAAGCTTCATGGTGGCATAGCACTGATAAACGCATGGTCCCCAGCATAAGCCAGGCCTCCTGACCACTTATGAATGGGAGACAGGATGCTTCTCTTTCATTGTGTCCCATCTCTCTTCTCCAGAGTGGGGAGTATGTACTAAGATCATTTCTGTGGTAGCTTCTTATGTGCCAGAGAACATTTTTCTTGGGTGAAAGGATGCAGGCTCTCCCACAAAAAAAGTTTGTTTTATTTCTTATTTGAAGAAGTCTGCATTGGAGCTCTCAGAGTTAGCGAAATACAGACCAATTTCCACAATTAGGCAAGGTGATTGAGCAGGTGGTGGCTGTCAGCTCTAGGCAGGAGGTTTGGCACAGGGTGTCACCAATATGCTGATGACACCCAGATCTATTTCTCCATATTGATCTCATCCAGAAATGGCTTAACTTCTCAAAATGCCTGCCTGGAGGCAGGATAACAAACTAAAGTTGAATCCAAATAAGATGGAGTCAGGACCCGAGAGATGGTTTAGATCTGCCTGTTCTGGATGGGGTTCCACTCCCCCTGAAAGATCAGGTACGTAGCTTGGGAGTGTCCCTGGATCCCAAACTCTCTCTGATTTCTCAGGTTGAGGCAGTGGCCAGGAGCATTTTTTATCAGCTTCGGCCAATACGTCAGCTGCACCCACCATTTCTGGAGATAATGACCTTAAAACAGTGGTACATATGCTGGTAACCTCCAGGCAGGGGTGGATTAAGCATTTTGCTGCCCATAGGAAGCCAAAGATTTGCCGCCCTGGCAGCTACGGTTCGTCTTTATAAGAAAAGGGCTTGGCGGGGGGGTGGGGGGCAGTTAAATCTGTTTTTAAAAAACAAAACAAAACTTTTAAGACTTAGCAGGGATCACGGCGAGAGCTCCTAGTGGGCCCGCCCGCCTCCCAAACCATGACAGGTCAGGCATTGGTCATTGGATGGCAGCCCCACATAGAGTACATTACAGTAGTCGAGCCTGGAGGCAAGGGCAGATTACATAGGCAATAGAGGCAATTGCCTACAGTGGCAAATAGTTAATTTTTTAAAAAAACTTTTAAAACTGCTGCTGTGCGGTGGCAGCACAGCGAAGGAGGTGGCGAGAGCTCCTAGTGGGCCTGCCTACCTCCCAAGCCATGACAGGTTGGGCACTGGCCGCTGGATGGCGGCGGAGACAGCAGCGAAAGAGCTCCTCACATGGGCCTGCCTTCCTCCCAAATGATACAGATTGGTTGTGTACACCACCTAGAGATGCCCATATCAGGCCGTATATAAATACGATAAATAAATAAAGCTTATTTATTATATTTTATACAGCCAAAAATGAATGATTAGTGGCACTTCACAGAAAAATAAACACAATAAAACCACAGTTAAAACCAACAAGCAATTAAAACAGATAACAATAATTTAAAACAGCAATAGCAACAGTAAAACCCTTCCAACTCAGCCTTCCATTGATACTTCTGCCTATGTTGGCAAAGAAGAGACTTGCAGAAAGCCAGACTTGCAGGCAGAAACAGCAGTGGAGTGTTTTATAGAGAGATTGTTTCAAAAAGTATGTCTTGTTTTATGTATCGATGTGGATTTCCCGCATCTATACTATCTGGTATTGCTATGCCCAGCAGCGATGCAATTAACCAATTGACCTGTCAACCCTCATATAGGCATGAATCAATCTGATTTTACGGATGCTTATTCACATGATCACAACCGCTTTGGTCTTTGTTCTCCTAGGATGACTTTCAGCTGTTCTACCTTTGGAGGACCCACGCGTGTGAAGGCTGATCACATGCTAAATTCAGTACAGCTTGGGTCTTGGCACTCAAGTTCAACCACTTGGAAAGCAGCAGCTTGCTACTGAGCACTAAACTCTGAACTAGGCTAAGCTCAGCAGGAGTTTTCAATATTCATTTGAGCAGCTCAGGCTAGACAAGATGCTGACATCCGGCCTGTAGTAGTGTGACTGGACGTCAGCACAGGCAGACCCCAAAACTGCCTACTTTATGCTCACCTAGCTCATATGAGCTATATGCTCAAAGGATTATATGAATAGGCCCCCAGAAGCTGGATGAGGAAGAACAATGCCTATAAATGAGAGAGAGCAGAGCAGGCTTGCATCGGACTGTAATCAGTTTATTAACTTGAGGAAGCATCCCCACCACAGCCTTCCCCTACCTGACAACTAGTGTGCTTTCCTTAATGGACGAAATGGCACTTCGGAAAACTGACGTAGGGCATTGAAACCTCCCCCACTAGTGCCACAGTCCCAACCTAACACATAAGAACAGCCCTGCTGGCTCAGGCCCAAGGCCTATCTAGTTCAGCATCTAGTTCAGCATTCACACAATGGCCCACAAGATGCCTCTGCAGAGCCCACAAGCAAGAGGTAAGGGTATGCCCTCTTTCCTACATTTGCTCCCCTACAACCAGGGGCGGAGCCACCGTTGGGCAAATGGGTTCAAAGAACCCAGGCCGCCACCAATCAGGGGCCGCACCTTGTGACCCCGACACCCCCCCCTCCACGTCTGATGTCAGACACAGGGGTGCTAGTTTCGCTCCTGAGCGGGGGCCGCGGGGGCCCCATTCAGGAATTAAATGGCCATTCCTGGCTGTGCTGCAAATGCAGCACCAGCCCCAGTAGAGCTCCCGAAGGGGCCGCGCAGCCCCTTCGGGAGTTAAATGGCTGGCGCTGCAAACGCAGCACCGGCTGGACTCCAACTCCCGAACAGAGCCAGACCATGCCCCTCACATATGACATCAGACGCAGGGGGTGGGGTGAGCGGGGCTGCTGCCGCAGTCGGACACAGGCCGCTAGCGGTCAGGCTCCGCCATTTTGTTGCCCACTCCCCCAGTTTGGAGAGATCTTTTTGCAGCTCCTCACTATCTGTTGTAGATTTTACTACCCTAAATAGTTTAGTTTCATCTGCAAATTTGGCCACTTCACTGCTTACCCCAACTTCTAGATCATTTATGAACAAGTTAAAGAGCATTGGTCCCAGTACTGATCCCTGGGGGACCCCACTTCCTACTTCCCTCCATAGTGAAAACTGTCCATTTATTCCTAGCCTCTGTTTCCTTTGCCTTCAACCAGTTACTGATCCACACATGAACCTGTCCCCTTATCCCATGACTGCTAAGTTTACACAAGAGCCTTTGGTGGGGAACTTTGTCAAAAGTTTTCTGGAAGTCCAGGTATACTATGTCAACTGGATCACCTTTCTCCACATGCCTGTTAACACTCTCAAATAACTCTAAAAGTTCAGTGAGGCAAGACTTGACCTTGCAAAAGCCATGCTGGTTCTCCTTCAGCAAGGTCTTTTATTCTATATGTTTATCAATTTTGTCCTTAAGTATGTCCAGCAATTTACCTGGCACCAAAATTAAGCTGACCGGCCTGTAATTTCCCAGATCCCCCTTGGATCCCTTTTTAAAAATTGGAGTTACATTGGCTACTTTCCAGTCCTCTGGCACAGAACCTGATCGTAGGGACAAGTTACATATTTCTCCCCCACCCCATGCCTTTAAAATAAGTTAAGAGATCCAATCATGGATTTCCAATATTTCTTCTGAATTGGCCTGTAGGTTAGAAGGGTTCACAATGGTTGCCTGCAATGTAGACCTAGCCAAACAGAATATTAGCATCATTATAAACATGTAAATACCACAAGATTTGGGAGTCTACAGTGAGAAAACAATTTCAGCAACTATCAGGGAAGGTTTAGGAGGAAAAGCGGAATATGATAACCAAATTTGTTGTATTTGTTGTATTGTTTTTATGCCTGTTTTTATATGTTTTTATACTTTTAACATGATCTTTTTATTGTCTTTTTATTGTATGTTTTTAACTTTTGTAAACCGCCTTGGGGTTATCTTTTTAACGAAAGGCGGTATATAAATGCAAAAATAAAATATAAATAAATAAATAAAATTCAGTGCCATCATATCTGCCTGAGTTAGTGTTGCCATCAGGGGCAGAGGAAGACCAGCGGTGGCCCGAGTTCAGCCCACTGCGGTGGCCCTAGCCCTGACTGACATCAGACGCAGGATGTGTGGTTAAGATATGCCCCCTGTGTCTGACATCAGATGCAGGGGACGTAGCTTACCTTGCAAACATAGCCATGTGACCCCATTTGCCAGCAAAGTCCAGCCAGCACCCCGTTCGCAGAGTGTCCGAGAGTAACTCTCCCTGCCTTTAAAAGTCAGGGAGAGCCATTCCAGCCGCACTGCAAATGCAGTGCTGGCCAGATTTTGCTCATAAACAGGGCCGTGCAGTCCCATTTGCAAGCAAACTAATACCCGTGAATCTGCTGTCAGATGCAGGGGTGTGGCTGGAGCATGATGTGTGGCTCCTGAGGGACGGTGGCCCAGGTTCTTTGAACCTGTTCACGTAATGGTGGCTCCGCCTCTGGTTGCCATCTCCCCAGATTTTCCAGATACTACCTGGATTTTAAGCATGTCACCTGGATTACTTAGCCCACCTGATCCTCCCGGATTTCAGCTTTCCTTTTTGAAAAAGCTTATGCTCTAGCCCTTCTAGAAATGGAATTATGGAGCAAAACGTGCAGTCACTATTCTGTTCAACCACTGGACTTGGATTAAGGCAGGAGGCTAGCTGGGATAGTTTCACAAGTACAGTAATCCCCTGTGGAATGTTACTTTTGTTTTTTATTAGCAGGGAATCTCTGACAGTTGAGAGGATAGCTTGCTTTTTATGTAAATCACTCCTGCCTATCAGGCTGTGTATTGTAATGTTTAAGGACTTTGGCTTTACAGTCTATGCCTGCCTACTTAAAAGTAAGTACTGTTGGTTTTAATCAGATCTTCTCTCAAGTAAATGTGTGCAGTATTGCAGCCTTAATTGAAAAGCTGTGAATTTGTTGTTGTTGTTTTTGTTCTTTTGCTGCTGTTCATATGTCAAGGAAAATGGTCAGACAAAGATATCTTCCCCAACTATTGTTGGTAGATATCTAGAGCAAATACAAGTCAACTGGAAAGTGCATCTGCTAATTTGCAAAATATGCCTATCGGCAAACCAATTTACATAATATGCAAATTAGGACACCCGGATTTGGAGTGCCAGAATATGGCAACTCTAGCCTGAGTGCATCTTCATACATTTGTCCCCTTCTCTGGAAGGGAGTACATTTGCTCTCTCTTTTCTAACTACCCATAATATTGAGTTTGGCAGTCTTGGATAACTTTTTTTAAAGACAACAACTCCCATCATTCCTGGCCTTTGACTGAAAGAAAACTGGAGATTATGGGAGTTGTAATCCAAAAACAACAAGTTACCCATGACTGGAGTTTGAAGGTAGAAAAATTGTTCCTCATACCCATTGTCTGGAACAAGTGCTTCATGTTGTCAGGGGGAGGGTTAAGCCTAGTGCTTCTTGAAAGTGGTGTAAATAGAATTGGACACAGACACCCAACTTTTTCTGGCACCTCTTACACTAGTTATCAGTATAGACCAAGTCATCTGCTGGTTAAATCTGCTTAAAATCAGCAGTGACCTGCTATGAGCTCCTAATGAAGATAAGCCCTTATTCTACCAGATCAAAGAGGAGTTTCCTGTGTCTCCTTTGAAAGCTGCAAAAAGATGCTTTTGCAGCTCAGGTTCAGCCTCAATAATCACCATGATTAGAAATATAAAAATAAAAGCAGCAGATGCAATCACAATTTTCATGACATGATTGTATTTTTTTCTTTATCTTAATTCATATTTTACATAATACTGCATATTCAGCCACAATACTCTGTATGATGAGAAATAAATTACAAAAACCTGGAAGAATGCATAATTGGACAACCGTGAACAGAACTGTGTGTTGTTTACTCAAGGAAAGCAAGGACTTTGCAAGATGGTGCATGGTATTATCAGTATGCTGATGACACTCAAATCTATTTCTCCATGTCAATATCAGGAGAAGGCATAACCTCCCTAAATGCCTGCCTGGGGACAGAGATGGGCTAGATGAGAGGTAACAAACTGAGACTGAATCCAGATAAGACGGAGGTACTTATTTTATGAGGTCAGAACTCTGGAGACAATTTTGATCTGCCCGTTCTGGATGGGGTCACATTTCCCCAGAAGGAACAGGTATGTAGTCTGGGGGTGCTTCTGAATCCAAACCTCTCCTTGGTGTCCCAGGTTGGTGTCCCAGGCCAGTGGTGCTTTCTATCAGCTTTGGCAGATATGCCAGCTACATCCGTTTTTGAGATAAACGACCTCAGAACAGTGGTACATATGTTGATGACCTCTAGATTTGACTACTACAATGCACTCTATGTGGGGCTGCCTTTGTACATAATCTAGAAACTGCAGTTGGTACAGAATGAGAGGAGAGCTGGTCTTATGGTAGCAAGCATGACTTGTCCCCTTAGCTAAGCAGGGTCTACCCTGGTTGCATATGAATGGGAGACTTGATGTGTGAATACTGTAAGATATTCCCCTCAGGGGATGGAGACACTCTGGGAAGAGCAGAAGGTTTCAAGTTCCCTCCCTGGCTTCTCCAAGATAGGGCTGAGAGAAATTCCTGCCTGCAACCTTGGAGAAGCCACTGCCAGTCTGTGAAGACAATACTGAGCTAGATGGACCAATGATCTGACTCAGTATATGGCAGCTTCCTATGTTCCTAATGCAGCAGCCAGGTTGTTCTCTGGGCCATCTCGGAGAGACCATATTACTCCTATACTAAAAGAACAACCCTGACTACAAATAAGTTTCTGGGCAAAATACAAGGTGCTGGTTATCCTCTATAATAAAACCCTTGGTGTCCGTCTGTGGACGGACACCAAGCGTGAGTCTGTGCCTCCCTGGCCTGTTCTGGGCATGCGCGAAGCACATGCCCAGAACAGAGCAAGGGAGACACGACTGCCGGCACCCGGCGGACATCTTGGGCGGCCAGAAGCGGCCGCCCAGAAGAATCCAGGAAGAGGCGGCGAGGGAAACGGCGGGGCCCGAAGCAGCCGCCGTGGGGGGAAAAGAAGCGGCGTGGGAAACGGCAGCCCAGACGCGGCCACCGCAAACAAAGGAGAGAGGCGGTAGGGGAAGAGGCGGCGGGGAAGCTGGCCGAGGTGGCGGCGGAGCCACCGCTGAGGCCTGGCGCCGCCGGTAATGCCGGGCGGGGGGGAAACCTTGGGGCCCTAGCCCGATCCCACCATTCCCGTCCCCCCCCCATATTACTAAGGGCCAAATTGGCCCTAAAAAATGCCGCCGCGGACGCCGCTGCGGAACCACCCTCCCAGCTGCCCGATCCCACCATTTCTACAGGAGAGAGGATCTCGCTAGCAGAGCTCCTCTCTCTGCAAAGGCTCTTCTCAGACTGGCACTTTGAGCGGAAAGGACGCCCTTTCCGCTCAAAGCGCCAGTTTGAGAAGCGCCTTTGCAGAGAGAGGAGCTCTGCTAGCGAGCTCCTCTCTCCTGTAGAAATGGTGGGATCGGGCAGCTGGGAGGGCGGTTCCGCGGCGGTGTCCGCGGCGGCATTTTTTAGGGCCAATTTGGCCCTTAGTAGTATGGGGGGGGGACAGGAATGGTGGGATCGGGCAGCTGGGAGGGCAGTTCGGCGACGGCGTCCGAGGCGGCGGGGGCCGAAGCCATTACTAGCGCCCGTTTTTCAACGGGCTAAAATTCACTTGTAACCTATAAAGCCCTAAAAGCTTAGGCTCAGGGTATTTAAGAGAACATCTTTGCCATGAGCCGCTCACTGCCCATTGAGATCATATGGAGAGGTCCATCTGCACTTGCCACCAGCTTGTCATCTCTTACAACTTTGTACAAGTCTCTAAAGACTTATTTTTTCACCCAAGCTTTTTAACTGGAATGTGGTTTTAAATTGTTTTAAGGTCTTCATTTTTAATCTGTTTTGTGTTGTTGTAAACCACCCAGATGCAGTAGTTTGGGGCAGTGTACAAACTTGGCGGGGGGAGAATAATGGCCAGGCATATGACAAGTCAGTAGTTCTAGAATAGCCCAACCATCATTCAGAAGCAAGAGAGCAATTCCAGTACTGGAGCACTATTAAGGAATCTTGCTGCACAATGTCAGCACTAAATCAAATGAGGTCAGCAGGGCAAAAAAGAGTAAATTGTGCTGTGCAGCCTTGTCCTCCAGTTCAAAGTTCTGCCCAACTGGGGACTGTGGCATGTCATAAGCATATAACTTGATCATAATGTTACTATAAGCAAAAAGAAGACTAAAACAGAGAAATGTGTTAGTTAGGAACATAGGAAGCTGCCATATACTGAGTCAGACCATATGTCCAGCTAGCTCAGTATTGTCTTCACAGACTGGCAGCGGCTTCTCCAAGGTTGCAGGCAGGAATCTCTCTCAGCCCTGTGGGTTACCAAATCCTTGTTTGTAAATCTTTGTAGATATATGATGTACAAACAACCACTTTGTATATAATTGTGCTTTGGTGACGTACTGTTTACTTTGGTAGTTTGTTGGTTCAATTAAAAAATCTTGTCCTATTTTTAAAATATATATATCTTGTCCTATCTTGGGATGCCAGGGAGGGAACTTGAAACCTTCTGCTCTTCCCAGAACAGCTCTATCCCCTGAGGGGATTATCTTACAGTGCTCACACATCAAGTCTCCCATTCATATGCAACCAGGGTGGACCCTGCTTAGGCTAAGGGGTCAAGTCATGCTTGCCACCACAAGACCAGCTTGCAGTTAGTTATTAATACCTCTCCATAAATCTTCTTTCCCAACATGCACCCATGTGCAATTTCACAATGCCATCTGCTGGCTGTTTGCAGGCAATCTCTGATTAAAATTAGAGTACTGTTAAGATAGTCCCAAAAGATGCAGTTCTTATTGCCCACACAAAGGAGGAAAAACCCACAAGGGCTGGAAGGTGCCAAATCCAATTTTCTGATCAAACTGCACTTGAAATATGTATCACCAGTTGGATGCTGTGCAGCAGGAGAAGCTGCAATAGCCCCAGCTGTCACAAGGGTCAGTTGTATCTCTGACAGACAGGCTGTAAAAGTGCAATTGATTGATTGATTGATTGAGTGCCATCAAGTCAATGTTGACTCTTAGCGACCACATAGATAGATTATTTCCAGGATGATCTGTCTTCAACTTGGCCTTTAAGGTCTCGCAGTGGTGCATTCATTGCTGTTGTAATTGAGTCCATCCACCTTGCTGCTGGTCGTCCTCTTCTTCTCTTTCCTTCCACTTTCCCCAACATTATGGACTTCTCAAGGGAGCTGAATCTTCTCATAATGTGTCTGAAGTATGATAGTTTGAGCCTGGTCCTTTGTGCCTCAAATGAAAATTCTGGATTGATTGGTTCTAGGATCCATTTGTTTGTTTTCCTGGCTGTCCATGGTATCCTCAAAAGTCTTCTCCAGCACCAAAGTTCAAAAGCGTCAATGTTTTTTCTATCTTGCTTCTTCAAAGTCCAGCTTTCACATCCATAGAGTGTCACGGGAAAAACCATAGTCTGAACAATTCTAATCTTTGTAAGATTTTTGTAAGATAGAAATTATATATGCACAGGAGCACTCAGTGACCACTTATTGGCACTGTCTCACTCATGGGTGTGCCAAAAATAGAAGACTGTAGATGGCAACAGATCAATATTTGAGCCCAGCAAACATTTTTAAGAGAAGTATTTGGGGAGTGATTTGGGAAGTGTCCACTAGACACGCCAGGGTCCTCCTCTGGATCAACTCTGAGCAGCAGCTTCAGCAGGATCCTTGTGATTAATCAAAGCTGTAGAGCAGGGGTTGCCAACCAGTGGTCTTCCTGATATTGCTGAACTACAACTCCCATAATCCACAGCCACAATTGTAGCTGGGAATGATGGAAGTTGTAATTAAGCAACATCTGAAGGACCACAGATTGGAACCTCTCTGCTGTAGAGAAGCCTTTGTAATTTTGCTTTCTATCCTGCATTGCACACTTGTGGAAAGTTCAAGTAGATTCCACACTTAGGGCTACTTCAGACAACTTTTTTTTATTATTAATAAGGATTCCTATGATGCTATAAGCCACCTAATGGCCCAGCGGGGAAGCAACCTGCCTAGAGAGCAGGAGGCTGTTGGTTCGAATCCCTGCTGGTGTGTTTCCCAGACTATGGAAAACCCCTATGTCAAGCAGCAGCAATATAGTAAGGTGCATCATCTCATACTGTGCAGGAGATGGCAATGGTAAACCCCTCCTGTATTCTACCAAAGACAACCACAGGGCTCTGTGGGCACCAGGAGTTGACACCAACTCGACAGCACAACCTTTCCTTTTTTATGATGATTTAAGTGTGTGCCCGAAAATGAAATGTGTCGAGATGACTGACGTGTGTTTGCTTGTGTGTGTCGTAGGTAGAGTTGCTCGGGAGGGAGGCAGAATGGGCTGTGGCTCCCTGCTGAGTGTACATCTGGTTACAAATCCAGATTTGCTACTGCATAAATGTACGAAATAGTGATTAGAATCCTGGCGGAGGTTGAAGGAAAGGATGGCCCTGGTTTCCTTGGCTCTTGTAGATTTCCAATAGCATGCCCTTTGCTGTCCTCTAGTGTCACTATCTAATTATAGCTCTATGTTTTGTTCTCCAGATAAAGATCCACACAATACAGAGCTGACTGTTCATTAATCTGTTGTGCATTCCTTTTTTGCAAAGAAGTGCTTTATGACTTTCAACTGCATCATCCCTCAGAGATAGAACATGAATATTGCTACGGTTACAATTCTGCATGAATTTAGTACCAGTGGTACAGAAAGATGATGTGCTATCTACTCAGCCAGTCTGTATTATCTAGGCGTAGCCAACCTGAGGCTCTCCAGCTGTTGGACTACAACTCCCATTATCCCCAGCTGCAGTGTTGTGACCTAGGACTATTTGTAGTGGCCTGCCAAAGGCTCAGCATCTCCAATTTTCATTGCATCCTATTCCCAAACGGGTTTGTCAGGCACTTTGCAAGCAGCAATACAGAACTAGTAGACTGTTTGGCTTCGGGGGTCAGCAGCTGTGCAGGCCTGACCTAGACTCTCTCACACACACACACACGCCAATTGCTCCAACAATAAGATAGTACAAGAAGCTGGAACCTGCACCAATAAGCATAATGCAGGTTTATGGTGCTTCAGTTGCCCCACTTCTCTGAGCAGTGAAAACTGCCAGGAGTTTGCAGGAGACCTTGGATTCTGACTGCAGACTATGCAGTTCTTGATTCTATAGAGATTCTGTAGCAGCATCCTGAGCAGGGGGTTGGACTAGAAGACCCCCAAGGTACCGTCCAATTCTACAGTTCTATTCTTTGACTTACAAAGGCTGTTCTTATGAGCAGCCTAACTCAGGCAAGAGCAGCCAGGCCTGGCTTAGGCTGCTTGTGTGGAGCACGCAGATCCCAGCACACCCACTGAGCCTAACCCCACTTCTTAGCCGAGGTTAAAGGCGCAAGCACACCCTTAACCTGGCTGCCAGGATTGTGTGGCCCTTAACTCCTTCTGCCAGGAGACATAGGAACATAGGAAGCTGCCATATACGGAGCCAGATCATAGGTCCATCTAGCTCAGTATTGTCTAACAGACTGGCAGCGGCTTCTCCAAGGTTGCAGGCAGGAATCTCTCTCAGCACTATATTGGAGATGCCAGGGAAGGAACTTGGAACCTAGTTGCTGTTCCCAGAGCAGCTCCATCTCCTGAGGGAAATATCTTACAGTGCTCACGTGTTTAGTCTCCCACTCATAGGCAACCAGGGCAGACCCTGCTTAGCTAAGGGGACAAGTCATGCTTGCTACCACAAGACTAGCTCTCCTCTCAGTTGCTCTGTGTGTGTGTGTGTGTCCCCATATCAGACAAAATAAAACAGTGCTATCAGAATCCTTCAACACATTTGGCAAATTGATCTTGTCTGAATGCACAGTTATTGCAAACTGAGTCAGCTGGGATCCTAACATTCTTTTAAAGGTTTCTCACTGTTGTAACAAACAGACATGAAATACACAATACTAGATGAAAGAGTGTGTAGCAGAGAGCGTTGGAATCAAGACCACAATTTTAGGGGCAATTCACACAAACCACTTTACTAATGTGAAGCTCCTAAGCTTGTGAATCCAGACAAAATTCTGCATACGACGAATGGCTTTATCTCCATCTTCTGCCAAGCTATTAATTCAATTCACATCTATTGCACTGTTCTGTTGATGTAGTAAATGTGGGGTGAATTGCAAGCTGAGAGAATGGTGGGAAGGTACTCCTAAGCAGACTGCATGGCTTCACCCAGTTCCACATTCACAGCATCTCAGTTTGTTTGTGGGAACTGGCCTTAAGCTAGCTGTGAAAAGGAAAGTTAGAAGCTGGATAGAGTGCAGATGCTTGTCAAGCAGAATGTTGCTACCTACCACTGAGGGGCCCAAACATATCATCATTATGCCTAATCCAACCTACAAGATAGTGCCAACTGCATATTTTTAAGCAAGACACACATTTCTTGTCATTCATCCTTTCCTTATGCATCCCCTGCCTCCTCTAAAGCACTTTGCAAAATCTGGTTCAAACACCGTAAAAAATAGAAAACTGACTGTGATGAGCATCCTATTCTACCTGGGCCGCTTGCTTAGAACAAAGCTTGGCAAGGAAGCAGTAGATAATTGTGCAGGAAACAACCCATTGTTTGCGGGGGGGGGGGAAGAAGAGATGCAATACAAAGGGACTTTCCATTCTCTAATTGGTTATGTAGTTATATTATGCTAATGAAGCAAAAGGACAATAAAGGAAATTAAATGACAGACGCAAAAGCTGTATCCAGCTACAAAGCTATTGCAAGGAATATGGTATCTCTATGGCATTATTTTTGCTAGAAGGCATGAGTGGAGGGGGAAACAAAGTTGTCCCTCTGATCCTAGACATTTGTGCTAGAGGATCTCTTTGTGAAGCCAATACAACATTAACTATTATCCTAGCTATTACACCAGCACACTGTTGCAATTAGAGAGAATGTAGTGCTTAAATGCATGAGTATCCACTACAAACACGTACCTGCTTCAAATCTCAGCTAAGCTAGTAGATGGCCTTAGCCAATCCTCTGCCTCAATTTCAGGCCCTGACCCTACAACATGGGCATCGTAATAAAGGTAAAATGTGCCCTTGGGTCAGTGTCAACTCCTAGTGCCCACAGAACCCTGTGGTTTTCTTTGGTAGAATACAGGAAGGATTTACCATTGCCTCCTCCCGTGCAGTATGAGATGATGCCTTTCAGCATCTTTCTTATATCACTGCTGAGTCCCTGGTGGCGCAGTGGTAAAACTGCCGCCCTGTAACCAGAAGGTTACAAGTTCGATCCTGACCAGGGGCTCAAGCTTGACTCAGCCTTCCATCCTTCCGAGGTCGGTAAAATGAGTACCCAGAATGTTGGGGGCAATATGCTAAAATCATTGTAAACCGCTTAGAGAGCTCCGGCTATAGAGCGGTATATAAATGTAAGTGCTATAAGTGCTATTGCTATTGCTGCCCGATATAGGAGTTTCCCATAGTCTGGGAAACAGACCAGCAAGGATTCAAACTGACAACCTATGGCCTGGTAGTCAAGCCATTTCCCCGCTGTGCCATTAGGTGGATGGGCATCATAATACTACTACCTTATCATGCATCTCTGTAAGGATGATATAATGTATAGGAGATGTTTTTCTGCACTTAGAAAAAAGCACTCATATTATGGGTGGATGCAAAAACTGCCACCAAGTCGGTAAGCCAGGAACTGGAGGTTTCCAGTGAGTGTGTGCTGCCATGGGTGTGTCTCCTGAACCTGCCCAAGTTCAGTTCCACGCTGCACTACCGAGTTCCTCCTGACTTCTGTAACCAAGAATTGAAGTTGGGTAGATGATGTTGGAAGGATCTCGGTAATACGGTGCAGGGACCGGACTTTGGCAGGTTCAGATTGCACACCTGTTGGGAGCTTGGGAACTCACACTTGGCAACTGTTGTGTGAAGCCACCCTAAGTGTTCTGATTATTTAGAGAAGCTGCTTGGAACTGGGGGGCAGCTGTTGCCACAGTAACTAATACCCTATCCTAACAACTTTCTGTGACAGTAAGATAGTCACAAACTCTGGGCAGGTGCTTCAGCAGTAGTGGTAATATAGTGGAGAAGTGCACAACCCTCCTGTATCTAAAAATAAAATATGTATTTCTATTTCAGAAAACGGCATGTACCTGAGGAAGTTGTCTCACTTACCATATTTACCCAGATAAAGCCAACTCTGAAAGCCATTAAAGATGAGCCCCTTAAAAATAAAGCTTAAATACGGGTTATACCTATATTTACCTGAAAGGAAGAGGACTGAGTTTAAGATAACACCCTGGTTTCTAATATCAAAGAACTTGGGAAAAATCTAGTCTTGGATTCAGGTAAATACAGTATCACTAATGATATCACAAGCACTATCAATATGCAAGAACACCAATGAGACACCACATTCCTTTAGGCACACCTTGCTGATTATATTTGCCTGTCTCAGGGGAAGAGGAGCCTCAGAATTAGGAGCACAATCGGCTGACTGCCACTACATGCATTACTCTGGCTTAGACCATGACATATTCCTTGTACTTAGAGACAGTGATCTGACTTCGCCCTGGCTGCTGGCACACCTCTGCTATGATGTCATAAACAAACCGTTTAAGAAAGCGGGACCTAGCTACTCAACCAATTCCAAAACCAGTCCCAAACCTGTCATGACCCACTGAATTATTTGTTCTATTCAGACCACCAAGGGGGGAGGGGGGAGGAGGAGGAGGAGGAGTCAGTCATATCAATATAGCAACTCTTATTATAACAAAAGGATTCAGTCCACCACTGTAGGCAGAGTACTATGGATCAGTCCAGGGCACAGCCATCTAGTCCCAATATTTATTTTATTTTATTTTTTACATTTTATATCCCGCTCTTCCTCCAAGGAGCCCAGAGTAGTGTACTACATACTTGAGTTTCTCCTCACAAAAACCCTGTGAATTAGGTTTGGCTGAGAGAGAAGTGACTGGCCCAGAGTCACCCAGCTAGTATCATGGCTGAATGGGGATATTTGAACTCGGGTCTCCCGGTCCTAGTCCAGAACTCTAGCCACTACACCACACAAAGGCCATTTATTTCTAAGAAATCAGCAGGGTAGGCAAGCATAGGAAAAGCATCACGAGCCTTTATCAGCATAAAAGGAAACAATGCATCTGTAACTTGTTATGCTATTCTTCTCTGATGTCACCTTAAGAGCAAGGAAACACAGCACAGCTTACAAGTATGTTACATAAGAATATGTCCCAGTTACCAAACAGGTGCCTCTTTCCTTTCTTCCTTCTTCTGGCTCAGATCCAGTCTTGCTACTGAGATTAAAACTCTTTCCTAGTCCTGACCGACCACACACTTAAACATTACATCTTATATTATGCCTCTCATTAGCCTCTCCCCCAGAATCTCCTACCACACCCCAGAGTCAGCATTGTTTTGTGGCTCCTCCTGCCACACTGGGAGCAGCCTTATATCACAGAGGGAGGGGGGGCAGCTGTCTTATATTATATATTGATTTGTGTAATTTATTGGTTGCTTTTTCCTAGAATCACTACTCAAAATGATGCACAAAGAACAGAGTTAAAAACTAAAACCACAGAGATCTGGTGATATCCGTGTGAAGCACATCATTAGAGCTTCCTTCCTGCCTATGCACACCATTTTGAATCCCCTGCTGTTTGACAGTATGTATTTCCTTTTTTTCCCCTTCCCTCCAGCAGCTGTGCACTCAGTCTCTCCAGCAATTAAGTGCACCCTTCTACACATCTCATCCTACAGCAAGGCTGTTCAACAGAGAAGCTGGGCCCACCTCCTGTCATTCTGTGGAGGAAGGAATATCACTGCAGGTAACTAGCACTATAATGGCACTGTTAGAAATCTGGCATTAACATCACCCCAGGAAAATGCCTTCCATCTGGTAAAAAGCCCTTCTACTTCCATTGCTTAACCAGGTATCTGCTTGAACTGAGCACAACTGAAGTGAAAAACTCCACCCCCTTGCTGCTAGCTTGTGATCTGGGCTGCTTTCAGTCCTAAAGGCTCTAAAGTTTAGGGTGTCTCCCCACCCCAGCAAAAGGATCTGCACCACAACTGTGTTACTATTAACCCTCATCCCGAGTCATGAATGTTAACAAATTGAGAAAAATCTGTTATGGGCGGATAACAAATAAAGTTGTTTATTAATTATTAATTTATCATCATCACTCCTGTGTAGGATTTCCTACTCCCAAGTAGTCCCATTTGTTTCATTTGGTGCCCCATCCCAAATTTTCTAGACCACAGAACCTACAATAATTCCATATTTCACATTGGGGGAGTGCAGTGGTGACCCCCTATCTCCTACCCCAAGCATCAGGGCTGGATTAAGCCAGTGCGGGGCCTGTAGCATATGTTATAAAAGGGCCCTAATTTTTTTTAAAATGCACATAAATATTAAAACGTAAATTATTTACTTGCATAGTAAAGTAATTCAATTTTTTTCATTTGCTATATTTTGGAGTATGGGAGACCAAGCCACAAACTCACACTTACTACAACACTGAACATTTATATACCGTTTTTCAATCAAAATTCTCAAAGTGGTTTACATAGAAAAATAAAGAGTGGATAGATGATTCTCTGTCTCCAAAGGGCTCACACTCTAAAAAGAAAAATGTGGTAGGCACCAGCAACAGCCACTGGACAGATGCTGTGCTAGGCCTTCTCTTAAAAGGCACATTTAGCAGAAAAGGGATATTTTATCTAATATGGACCAAATAAAACAGGTAAAGTTTTAACTTTAATTCCTAGTTGGAAGCCGGGCATGTGGGGCCCTCAAAAACGCGGGGCCCGTAGCGAATGCTACATTTGCAACTACGTTAATCCGCCTCTGCCAAGCATGGCACCCTCTGCAACTGCACAACTTACTAAGTGAAAGTTGTTAGCTATGACAAATATGAACATTTCAGACCCCACACTGATGAGAATCTCAAGTGTCAAGCTCTCCATTCTCAGTATTTCAGCTGAAAGGACCCACTATGACTGACCTAAAGACAGTGATCACAGGTCGGCTACCTGGTCAAGTGCATTTTACAAACCAGCCTCCCACAACAGTCACTTTTGTGTTTCCTGTCAGCTGCCCCTGGACACATTCTAGGGTACATACAATACCAACATCTTCTGGCCACCCAAGTCAAACACAGACAACAGTGGCTTCTTTGTTAATGTGGTTGCATCTCTGAGGCTTAGTCTGGCTTGTTGTCTTGCATAGTGCCTGTCTAAGTGTCAACTCCTTACTCAGGAGATCTTCTGCCAACTCTGCAGTGGGGGAAAGTTATCACCCACCACCATTCTCCAAGGGTTGTTTCAGATGAACACACATAACATCAGGCCGCAGCGAAAAATACACCTGCCCCGATGTCACCAGTGGATGTGCAAACACATTCTCTATGCATCAATTAATTGCATCAGGGGTGTTCATCTGAATTGCCTCCCTACATGTGTTCCAATAGCATTTTGGAGTTTGGGAGATGGTTTTCCCACCAGCAGCACACAACTACCCCACAAATTGTCAATTCACCCACTTTACATTTCTCCCCCTTCTTTCTCTTTCACCGTTCCTCACCCCAGCCAGGTCTTTTTTTTTCCTTAAGAGCCACCCCCCCCCACACACACACACATTCTCATCCCCTTAGCAACTGTTGCCAGGAGCCCTCTCCACTCTTGATTACTTCCACTTTTTCACTGCCTCCAGATATCTGCCACACATGTAACCCATTTTCTTGATATCTTCACTGGCAGGTGAATGAGGTTCAGCAGACTGCTCAGTGCCACACATCCCACCTCTACATCTTCTTGTTCTATCCATCTGGAACCGATGTCCAACCCCCATTTTGTTGGGGTGTATCCCACCAGGAGAAATAGGAAAAGACCAGATATGTACTGTAGATAGTTGATCCACTGATGGCAGGCTTAATGAAGCTAATATGTTGTGGTTGCTGCAGTTGTAATCCTTCTTTCTGCTTTTGTTCCGGTGGCCAAAATCTCTGCTTCTGCAAGGTCAGATGCTTTTTAATGATTTGCTCATTTCAAACACTAGGTCTGACATTTTGGAAGGGGCTGGTTTCATCTGTCCAAACTCGGGAGCATCTGCCTCAGACTATCGGCCAGATACTATCAAAGTCAACTGAGCTTGCAAGGGAAAACAAAACTTAAGTTTCTGAAGAGAAATTGGGTGTTCTGTCCCAATGGATTTGACATGGGGCTGGGATAGGAACTGCTCCAATTGAGAAAGTTCATGCATTTCTGGGTTTTTCTCCCAGTTCTTACAATGGAAAAGGGATAGAAACTATCCGACTATAGGGAGTCAGTTCATTTTGGGGTGGTTTTCTACCATGTCATATCTATATATTTATTTCTCCTAGGTGTATCCATTGTTAATCCCATGTGTGGTAGCTCTCGCGAGAGTTCATAAGCAGCTACTGATTAGCGATAGGGACGGGGAAGAAAATAGGGATGCCAGCTGCCAGTAAGCAGGCCAGTGGGAGCAGGCAGTGGCAGGCTGCCCAGCCGGCGGGAGCAGGCGGTGGTGGCGGGGCGGGCCGGCCTTCAGGAGCAGGCGGCGGTGGGCTGGCCCAGCCACCGGGAATTGGTGGGCGGGCGGGAGGAGGTGGCAGGCCGGCTTTCCAGCTAGCCGGCCCACCAGCCAGAAAGCACCAGGAGGGGGGCCAAGAAGACTCGGGCCGGGCCGGGCCGGGTGGGAAGAAGCAGGCCGGGCGGGAGAGGAGAAGCAGGCCGGGCGGGGGGGTGGAAGCTGGCCAGCCGGGCCGGCGGAGGCACAGATGTTCTACGCCCGGCCCAGCTAGTTTTTATTAATAACAGAAATATAACTGGTGAGGGGCCATGCTTTTGGATATATTGTGTACCAAAGTGCAAAGCCAGGGATCGGAATTTACCCCATAACTCAGGAAGTTAATGGTCTCAGCAGTAAAGGTTACACCTGCAGCATCAGTGAATATACAAGGTCCTTATCTTATTGATTCACAATGCCACATGCAAACCACGAAGGTGCTGGAATATCACCAAGTTGTGCCAGGAATAATATCTCCTCTAATATCAATTACCATCTTGATGCTGTGACCTGTGTAATTGAGAAGGAAACTGCTCCATGTAAGGATGACCTCCTGTCCTATATTCACTACACACCGTCCTCCATAATAAACTGTGTTATTCATTTATGCTTGAGTCTGTTCAAGCATAGTGTACTGCACAGACATGTCAGACATTTTAGACTGAATTCTGCATTGCGTTTGTTAATATGTGATGAAATCTACACTTCCATTTAATAATGATCTAGCTTTCCATTTCTAGCTAGCATAATTGACAGGAAACTGTCCCAGTGTAATAGCAATATAAATGCTGTTTGCCCGACTCTGCAAGAAAAATGCTCTGGATGAGCGATTCATAACTACAGTCGTTATATAGCCATAAGTATGGTAGGTAGTTCTTTCAGTTCAGCTCAGACTATAAACATCAGTCATCCTCTTTGGAGTGTGTTGTATCCAAGACAAGACCATAGAAAGGTCCACTGTCCACAAAATACTTTTATTAAGATCAGTTCTCAAAAGACGTATCACACAATCAGAGCTGAGCAAGCTCTCCTTCTGTGCTTCCTGCCCTTTTTATCTATGGAGTCCCTTCAGCTGGCTTACACTTCCAAACCACTTAAAGGCACACTGCAATTCTTAAAACCACATCCACCACAGAGTGTTACTTCTGTCATCTTCCCTAAACCTCATGGAGATATTTACTGTTAATCCTTCCGGTGGAACTTTAAATGCTGAATGGAGCACACCAGAGCCCCTCACCATCCTCTCCCATAGGACTTCCAGAAAAATACATTTATAAACAATAGAGGGGCATTTTGAAAAAGAAAGGAACTAATTCTATTTATTCTTATATGGAATGTATTACCATTAGCTGTGGTGATAGCCACTGCCTTAGACTGGGTGTTTTTTGTTGTTGTTGTTGTTGCTTTGTTTTTTATGGGGTTTTTTGGGGGGAGGGGTTAATAGGAGTAGGCAAATTCTCAGAGGAAAAGCCTCTAGATGGCTACTAAATATTATAGCTCAGTGGAACCTCCAAGCTGAGAGGCAATATGTTGCTGAATACCAAATGCTGGGGAGAAGTGAGGGAGGACTGCTGCCTTCATGCCCTGCTCTTGCTTGAAAGTTTCCCAGAAGGTATCTGGCTGGCCACTGTTGGAAACAGAATGCTAGACTAGGCAGATAACTGGTATGCCAAATGTATACCTTCTTATGGCAAATGCATACCAGGAATTCAGATTGCAGCCATCTGAATAAGAATCCAATCCTATTCTGCTGCAGTCATGGCCCCATTTTTCTTGAGTAATACAATTATATATACAAACTTCTCTAGGAATAAGGCCAACTGGATGTAGTAAGTGTTTCTTCCAAGTAAAACACACTTAGGACTGGGCTGCCACCCTCTTAAAATCTGCCCCTGCAGATTGGAATCTATCTACCATTCTTCACCTCACCAACTCCTCATATGCTGTCACACACAGTCTGTTCTGCATAGGAAATCGTGCACTGAAGATGGACAAAGAGTGGGGAGGACTCCAAAAGGACAAACTTCATTAATGATAATTCCCGGAATGACTCCATAGGATGCAAAGGGCATATGTTTATTCTACAAGGCAACTGTAAGCATTCTTACTCAGAAGTAAGGCCCAGTGACTTTAACAGGGTTTACTTCTCCATATAGGCATGGACGAACCTGCAGGCCAACTTTCCATGGATACTATTGGGAGTATCCGAAAAAGAAATAATGAAATCCTCAATGTATGCTTTCCATCAGCAGAGGGCAGCATGTGTCCTTCAAGCCGCACATGACAGCAACTAGATTGCGCAGATTTCTGACGCTTCTCAGACTTCTGAAACGGTTAACGGCCCTCCTGGAAATCATGAACGTGTAAGGGTAGTAGGGGTAGGGCGTGGTATTATATCCTAAGGCACCGATTCCCGCAACTTTTTGGGTCCCCTCTGTTGTTGCAGTGCAGCTTCCACCACCCCAGTCCCAGTGGCCGAAGGGAGCCGTCGCCGGATCTGGGGAGGGAGGAGCCAAGGTTGGGAACGCCTCGCAACCCACAGCCACGAAATTGGGAGGATTCCCGGGTTTCCTAGGGACTGCGAGCGAACGTAGAGGGGGAGGAAACTTGGTTACTAACCGAGAAACTGGACAACAGGTGCTTTTTGGACCACCTGCGTAACCCAACGCCCCGCCCCACCCCCCAAAAGATGGGGAAATTCTTCGGCCGTAGCCAGTGACGGCACTAGAAACAAATTGCGGGGGGGGGGGGGGCAGGGGGCATTTCATTTGTGAAACAGAAATGGGGGCAGGTGGGGGGGGCACCCTACTTGTCCCTCCCCTGGAGCCACGCTTGACTAGCGTGGAGGGCAAGGAGGCTTGATCTCCCCCCCTGCGACGGGTATGGGAGGGACGCTCCCTTGGGAAGCCACTGAATGAAATACAGACGAGGCAGCCAGGGCTGACGACTGTTTGGTTCGCTGGGTGAGACATTAAGAACAAAAGAACAGCCCTGCTGGATCAGGCCCAAGAAGGCCCATCCAGTCCAGCATCCTGTTTCGCACAGTGGCCCACCAGATGCCGCTGGAAGCCACAGGCAGGAGTTGAGGGCATGCCATTTCTCCTGCCATTTACTCCCCCGCAACTGGTACTCAGAGGCACCCTGCCTTTGAAGCTGGAGGTAGCCCACAGCCCTCTGACTAGTAGCCATTGATAGACCTCTCCTCCATGAAGCCATCCAAACCCCTCTTAAAGCCATCCAGGTTGTTGGCTGTCACCACATCCTGTGGCAGAGAGTTCCACAAGTGGATCATTCTGGGTCTGTAAGCCACCTTTGCCCTTGATTGACACCAAATTGTGAAGGGCTTGACTCTGGGCCCTCAATAATGCCAATCTGCACATGCTCAAATGCATTTTTATCTTATTTATTATTGTTGTTGTTGTTAATCTTAATCATCATCATCTTCTTCAGTGCATGATTTCCTATGCAGAACAGACTGCGTGTGGCAGCATATGAGGAGTTGGTGAGGTGAGGAATGGTAGATAGATTCCAGTCTGCAGGGGCAGATTTTAAGAGGGTGGCAGTCCAGTCCTAAGTGTGTTTACTTGGAAGTAACACTTACTGCATTCGGTTGGCCTTATTCCTAGAGAGGTTTGTTTAGAATTGCATTAGTCAAGGAAAATGGGGCCATGACTGCAGCAGAATAGGACTGGATTCCCATTCATTTTAATTATTATTATTAATTAATAAGATAAGAATGCATTTGAGCATGTGCAGAGTGGCACTAAATTACATTTAGTATTATTTATTTATTGTTAAATTTATATACCGCCTTTCATTAAAACAATCCCAAGGCAGTTTACAGCAAGATTTAAAAACAAGATGGTAAAAAAGACACAATTAAAATATTAAGTGAAAACTATTAAACAAATCTGATTAAAATTTTAAAACAAAAGCATAAAAGCAAAACAGAGTACAAAGAGCAGCAGCAGAGAATCAAATAAATGCCTGGGCAAAAAGCCAAGATTTTACACTCTTTCTAAAAGCCGTGATGGAGACAGAGGAACGAACAGCCACCAGGAGAGCATTCCAGAGTCTGGGGGCAGCAACAGAGAAGGCCCTGCATGACAACCAAGCCTCCCTCATTGTTGGCACCCAGAGCAGAGCCCCCTCAGATGACCTCGTCAAGCGGGCAGTAACCCTTGAGAGCAGGCGGTCCCTCAGGTATCCCAGGCCCAAACCGTTAAGCGCTTTAAAGGTCAAAACCAGCACCTTGAATTGGACTTGGAAACAAACTGGTAGCCAGCTCTTTCAAAATGAATGTGATGTGCTCCTACCGGGCAGCTCCAGATAAAACCCTAGCAGCCGCATTTTGCACTAGCTGCAGTTTCTGGATATTCTTCAAGGGCAGCCCCACATAGAGCGTGTTACAGTAATCCAGCCGTGACGTGACTAAGGCATGGGTAACTGTGGCCAGATCTGCCTTCTCGATTGATTAATTAATTATTAATTAAGTAAGTATTAATTCCTATAAATCCAGTTGAATTTATAGGATTCTCAGACCAGGGCTGCAATCCTCTGTATACTTACCTGGGCCGTATGCCATGGGGCATAGCTATAATAGGGCAAGGGGAGACAGTTGTCTGGGGGCCCACTGCCTTGGGGCCCCCACAGAGGCAAGTCACATGACTGACTCCCCCAGCCACGCTCACCCCCCCCCAGGCTTCCTTCAGTTGTATTCATCCTCTGATATTGATGTGAGTGTTAAGACCTGGAGCTACCAGAACAGCATATCTTTCTCTAGTACCATTAAATGACTTGCATCGTCCACAATTTACAAAACCTTAAAAAAAAATAATTTAGGATGATGTTCTATTGTGGCACATAGGAGATAGATATATAGATATAGATATAAACTAACTTCAGTGAGGGGGGGCATTTTAAAATCTTGTCTCTGAGCCCACTCCAACCTTGCTACGCCCCTGCGTATGCCCCACTGAACACAGTGGGATTTATAGGATTGCGCTGCACAACTTGGCAGTTCCTATTCAGATTCAACTTCACCCCACTACTTTGTAGCCTTTTGACACAAGATCAGAGCAATAGTAGTTGTTCTGCAGAGAGGAAAGCCAAGGAAAGCTGCAAGAAACAGAAACTCAGCAAATGATATTTTCCCTGCCCTCTGAAGTTACAGCAATGGGGGAAATTTACCTGCTGGTTTTCTGCCTGTTTTTCAGCTGTTCCAACAAACCCTGCTGAAGGGGTGGGGGGCTGGCCGCAGGGCAATTTTAAACAAGTTTATTCTGCTGCACCTGTCGTTGTTTGTAATTCCCCACCCTTTAAAAAAAAAACACAAGGATTTCTGGGTATTGTGTTCTTGTTTTAACTTTTGTAAACCGCTTTGTGCAAAATTTGCTTTAGAAAAGCGGTATAGAAAGACTTCGAAGAAATGAATGGCTGCTGGCAACTCTCAAGAGGAAGTGACTACCCCTCGACGTCGTGTGTGTTTGTGTACAGATGGTGTTTCTCCGGCTGTGGGGCGGTGCTGAGGGCAAGGACAAGGAAGCAAGGAGTGATCCGGGAAATACTACAGGTGATAGGGGCATGCGGAGTTGGCAGAACAATCAGCCACGTTTCCGAGCTGTAAGAAGCCGGTGAGTATTGGGTATAATGGTGTTTCTTCCCCGCTCAGGGTCACGGGGAGACGGTTCCAGGCGCCGCTCAGTTAAACTCCGCCCCGACCACCGAAGCAAGCAAGTTTCCACTTCAGTTCGCTCACCCCACTTGGCACTTGCTCTCCCCTCTGGGCAGTGGCGGAAACAGGGCCGAGCACACGACGCCACCTATCCAGCCCGCAGGCAGACGGTGGCGGCTGCTGCACTCTGCCACCCAGGGAGAGAGATTGCTCAAGCAAGCGATCGGGGGGGGGGGGGGAGGGCACTGCTGCCATCTCTGCTCACTGGCATCACCGGCATTCTCCCGATGGAGCAAAAGTGGCTCCTGTGCTGCTTGTGGGTACTGGGCCGAGAGGGAGGCAGCAGGCGAGGAGAAGTGGCTGCCCCTCTGTGCCAGAGCAGCAGTGGGGGATCGCGCCCACTGGAGTCACCCCAAGGAGGTGACACCGTTGGCTGAGCCCACCCTAGCTGCAGCGTTGCCCAGAGAGTGTGTGCACTCTCGCCCGCCGCCTACGCCTCCGTTTTTCACCTGTCCTCCCCAAATCAGCGCTGCTCAGCGAGAGACGGCGCAGGCAAGCAAGCTAAGGGCGGCCGCCCGCTCGCCGCTGCCTGCTTCTTGCGCGCTGCCGTTGGACATGCACTGGTTGGGAAGAAGCACCGTGCTCACCCAAAGGAAGAGCACCGCCAGCGAAGGCGGCTCCGCTCGTTTCTCGGCTACTCGCCTGTGGGGTGGGATGGCGGGGGGCACACCGGGCCCTAGTCCTCGTCGCTCCTACCACCAGGGAGAGCGCGAGCGCTGGCACAGAGGGATGAGCGGTTCTTTGCAAGCAGGCGAACTCTTGTGCGACTCCGTCCGGCTCGTACTTTCGCTCTCACTGCAAGACCGCTCTGAGCGCGTTGGGAGTGGGCCGGCGCGGGGGCGGGCACCAAAGGCATGTTGCCGAGTACGAAACTGGCGCCGGCCCTGGTGGGGAGGCCTTGCAGGATTGCGCGGGACACTAGGATGGATGGCGGGTAGAGTCAAAGGCCGAGCGAAGAAGAAGGCTGGAGAAAGGGAACTCGGCTCCTTTAAGCCAGCCGGGCCCCTATGAGCGTGGCTCGTCCGCGCAGCCGCAGCCAAGCGCAGGGCCTGGTGGGCAAAAGCAAAGAGAGGAAGCGTACAACTTGGTTCCCTCTTCTGGTTCCCGGCTCCGGGGAAGAACGGGCAGCGCCGCGGTTCCTTCGCTGCCCTGACCCGCGGAGTTCTTTCTCTCTCTCCTGCAACTTAAACACGTTTCCTTGGAAGCACGTCCCGTTGAATGCACTGGATCCTCCTCCTTCCAAGTAAAATACGCTTAAGTTCGCAGTTGTCTTCCTCTCGCTAGCCCACCACCAGACCGCTGTTAGCGATCCGAAAGCGCAGAGGGCTCTCCTCTTGCATGGCAGCTCAGACCTGTAGGACGCGGGCAGCAGAAGAGTGGGTACTGGCAGGCAGTTTCCTGCTTCTCTGACTTCCCGTCCCCTTCCTTCACATCATGAACAGGGTCCAGCTCAAGCGATCTGCGATCCTCAAGATGGCCCTCAGCGACTCCTCGGACCCCCTGCTCCAGCAGGAAGAGGACGACAGCGGCAACAGGCAGCCCTCGTTTCTAGTTAGGGCTGTGCAGATCGCCACGGTGGTCTCTCTTTACTGGTTCATCTCCATCACCATGGTCTTCCTCAACAAGTACCTCTTGGGCAGCCCTACACTGCGCCTCGAAGCCCCGCTCTTTGTCACCTTCTACCAGTGCCTTGTCACTGTCCTCGTCTGTAAGATACTGAGCTTGCTGGCCTCCTGCTGCCCACCAGGCTACCTGGACTTCCCCTCCATCCGCATGGACCTCAAGGTATTGCGCAGTATCTTGCCCCTCTCAGTGGTCTTCATTGGCATGATCACCTTCAACAATCTATGCCTCAAATATGTTGGGGTGGCCTTCTACAACGTGGGACGCTCCCTCACCACCGTCTTCAATGTGCTGCTCTCTTACCTGCTCCTAAAACAAACCACTTCCTTGTATGCCCTTCTGGCCTGTGGAGTGATAATAGGTGAGTAATTTTTTCCTGAAAGGCCAGAGCTGAAGAACCTTATGTGGTACACCCTGGTAGATTAGTTCACACTTACCATACCCCAGGCAGCCTGACCTTATGCATATCTATTCAGAAATATCGCTCACTGAATCTAACAGGACTTAGTCCCAATAAAGTGTGCCTAGGATTGCAGCCGTTGGGTACTTATCAATATTACTTATGCAGATTAATTACTCTGCAATATCCTTTAATAAATATCTTACACCCAGGGTGGATGAAGAGTGATTAGAAAATAGCTGCTTCCCATCCTTTTAATATATGTATATTGATTAAATTTCTATTCTCCATTGGTGACCAGGGCTGAAGGTGAGCATGGATTTTACTTGCAAGATTACACCATTGCATTTCATGTATATGTGGCACAATTGTAGAAAACAAAGTTTGAAAACTGTATCCCCAGTTTACAGCAGGACAAACTGAGGAATAAATAGTCCTTTAAATCTAATATGTGTAAAGAGAAGTAGAGCCTGACATTCAACTGATCTGTAAAAAGTGTGTTTCTTGTTAATTTCCAGTAATCTTGAGAATGGAATACTATAGCAACTGGGAGGATACTAAAGTGATAACACTGTTTTTGTTTTGGTAAAGTAAAAATTGAACAACAAATTTGTAATTAGTAGTTGTTGCTGTTAATCAGATCAACAGTTCCAAAACATCATGCTCAAGAGAAGCAGAAGATATTTCTCAGATTCAGATTTACTATTATTCAAATTAACCATATATAATTATTCAATAAAATGAATAATATTTGAAGTTAAAATCCTACAAATTTCAAACTGCTTTTACTTCCCTTTTGCAAGCACATTAATAAAAAAAATATTCTATTGCATCTATTTAATTTCTTGAACTTTCCTATAATTGTAATCTGCGCAAAATGACTTTGCCCAGTCAACAACTAGTTCACTATAAAATAAACATATAGTGACATGCATATAGAGAACTTATACTTTCAGTTTTTAAAAAAGTGGTTTTAGTCCTTCTGTTTATGATAAGTTTTAAAATGTATGGGCAATGTCTGAGGAAAGTTCAGAGAGAAGATGGGGACCTGAGCAGGAAGATTTGGTGAGCAAAGAATTTTAGAGTGAAAACTAGATGTAGTAACTTTCTGAGCTTAGTATTTCAATATGGCCCCTGTTCCCTTCCCACTAATTCCCTTTCCTCTCTGCCCAATGGTCCACCAATCTCAACAATCATTATACCCATTCTGTTCCCTCGTACCCCTCTGATGCATATTCTACACTGTGGAAGTATAAATTCATTTGTATGTATGTCACATGTTCCGTGCAGCCCAATTCCATGCATGTTTACCTGAAAGTAAGTCTCATTGAGATTGTTTGTTACATACATTTACTTTCTGCCTTTCCCCCAGGGAGCTCAAGGCAACATACAGTACTTAGGGTTTCCAGACAGTCTCCTATCTAGGCACTCACCATGCCCAGCCCAGACCCGCTTAGCTTCAGCAAGTTTACTTCATCACAGGCCTTCAGACTATGCTGTGGGTCTTGCACTCCAGAAAATGTGTGTAAGCTTGCAGAGCCATAATTATTATTTATGAGAAGTTTTTCAAAGAATCTGAGAGGTTTTTAACAAGAACATGAGCTCCTTACAATCGATGGAAGTTTACAATATTCTTCCTTTAAGATTTCCAGAAAAATCAGAAAAGGCCAATCTTGCTGTACATTCACAAAGAAATAACAGTGAGGCTGAAGAAGCTTCACTCCCCCTTCTTTTGTAGTAAGCATGAGTTGTCATAGTCAGAAGTATAAGAATCTCCAAGTTGTTTGTTTTTACTTGCTTATTCAGAGGCTGGTAGGTTGTTTCTCCAGTCTCACCAACGTGTTCTCAATCTTCTTTGCTTTGCAGGTGGCTTCTGGCTTGGTATAGATCAGGAGGGAGCAGAAGGCACTTTGTCATGGACTGGTATAGTATTCGGAATCCTGGCCAGCCTCTGCGTCTCACTGAATGCTATTTACACTAAAAAAGTACTGCCTGCTGTGGATGGCAGCATTTGGCGCTTGACTTTCTATAACAACATCAATGCCTGCATCTTATTCTTGCCACTCATGTTGCTCTTTAGTGAGTTCCACACGCTCTACAATTTCGATAAGCTGGGGAGCCTCAATTTCTGGGGCATGATGACCCTGAGTGGGGTGTTTGGCTTTGCCATTGGTTATGTGACTGGACTCCAGATAAAATTCACCAGCCCTCTAACACACAATGTCTCTGGGACTGCAAAAGCATGTGCCCAAACAGTGCTAGCTGTCTGCTATTATGAGGAAACCAAGAGCTTCTTATGGTGGACTAGTAATATGATGGTTCTAGGTGGCTCTTTTGTCTATACGTGGGTGAAAGGGCTGGAGATGAAGAAGGTGCAGGAGGAACCTCTTCCTAAAACTAATGAGAAAAATGAGACTGGTGTCTAAACTACCTAGCCTGTACCTCATCATCTGTGTGCACTGCCTCCATGTGTACATGGAGTGGAGCTTCACTGGGAAGCAAGCCAGGGCTTGGAGCCCGCAAGGCAGGAAAATCCTATGACTGCAAATATGTGGGAGATGGAAGCTGGGAGCTGAGCCATGTATACAGAGTGTTTTATGGAGTAATTATTTTAAAGGGGAAATTTTTTCACAAGTATTTCATATGAAGAAGTTGGCGTATGTTGGTGATGGGTCTTGGGGTCTCAGATAAGGCCTCTTTGTCAATCAAGACAAAAATAGCTTTTAAAAACTGCTGCTATCACCTGTAGGTGCTACCTAATGTGCACCTTGCTTTTCCCTTGATAAATGAAGGTTAAATCAATACTAGGCTTTAAACTGTGGATCCTGATTCTATTCACACAAATTGGAATACATTTTCTGCATAGTTAAATTTCTCTTTTTGCTTTGTTCTCTCACTGAACACACTTGGTAAACCAATGCGCTTATCTCAGGGGAGACTTATGTTGGGACCCAATCTCCTTCCAACCAGGAGTATCCACAGTTGGTAGTTGTCTCTCCTACCCTTATGGGGAAAACTTTATATCAAAACATTTAAGAAAAAGCCTTGTAACAGTTAGTTGAAATAACATAGAAGCACTCAGGTGTATGCATTTGCTTTAGTGAGATTGAGGAACACTTCTGTCAAAGTCATTTGTTTCAGCATGTTTACTCTGTGGAGGGAGAATATAATTCTTTTCAGCTGCCTCACTCTAATGATCCTTAATAGAAAGGGAGTTCATCCAGTGCAGTGCACATGCAGAAATGTATATCCAAAGTGCCATGAGTTGGCTTCCTCAACCTTCACTAAAAAATTCTAGCTGCAACTGATATGTTCTCTCCAAGATGACTAATAAAGCAGGAGATGTCAGTAACTGGCCCAACCTGTACTTAATAGATTCTGAAGAAGTTAAAATGGCAGCAAGCTCTTGGAGCAGTAGGATTTTAAAAACATCTTTCCTTACTGAGTGAGCTTCTATCGGTTCCAGGAACCCAAATCTAATTGGAATGTTTTACCTGATTTGCCTTGTGTTCTCTCTCTCTCTCTCATAGGAGTAGATTTTCTCCTGTGTATGTCCCCAGCCCCCCTCCCCTACCTTGTTTAATTTTGTGCTAGGAAATTAATCTCACATTGTTGATCTGTGATTATTAAACTTATTTAATAAAAGTACGGTTTAGTATTTCTAGAGTGATCTGATTTGTAGAAGTGGGGCAGAGGGGCGCGGTGGCTATTGCACAATAGTAAGATGAACTCAATAAAGAGTGAGAGGAGACCATGCATGACTTCAAGCAGAAGGTTCCTTAGTAAAATTCCTCCTAGAGCAATTTTTAAGTCTTACCCATTTTTAGATTCCTGTTGGCAGATCTTAGTAGCTGAAAATCATCTGTTAAAATATACATATGATAGGTGTTGATTTCAAGCTGATGGCGCTTCAAAACACATAAATGCATCATCTTTACATCAACAGTGTGTGTTGATCACAGTGTTCCTCACAGGAAACCTAAATCGTTGGAAGTACTAAGAGGATGGCAAAAACTGGTAAGCACAGCCAGGCTGCCCAAAGAAGAGTCCTCAGTTTCTCCAGAGTAAGGTAGTTACCTGCATCAGACACTCAATGTAACCAGACAACCAGATCCCTGTCATCTTGGTTCTGAACTGCACAGTATTTGGTGAACCAGCTTCACCCAAGAACCCAGGCAGAATCAAGTTCACCTGCAGTGCAACTCAGGCAGTGCTGGAAGATGTGAGTTTGCCTCCCTAAAATAATGAGGACTTAAAAACTCATGAAACTCTTGACTTAAATTGTGAGTCTTTAAGATTTTCCATTGTTCATGGTACATGTTTAGGTCACTAGAGTCATGTTTTCAAAATGTTCTCTGCAAAAGCAACAACTTTAAAATTGTAGGTTTTGCACTTTTTAAATCAAATAACAGTATTCTCATCTGTTTCTTGTAGGCCTTAGAAACAAATCTAAGACTTATAATAAAGCAGCAAATGCTGACAAACCTGTAAATGGGCCAATGTTAAAAGGAGGAAATAGTGCAAGTAAATCTTCTGCATAAGCTATATCTTCATATTTTTCCCCTCACCTTTTATGGTTTTCAATAGACTCTACCAGATTGATTTATCATTCTGACCTTTAATAGATTACTTAAATTTGCTTACTGCAAAACCTTTGAAATAGTAAAGGAACTGTGACAACTTGGAATCTACCATACATTTTTAGAAGGAAAGGGTATCTTTAATATTTGCTATTGCAATAACCCACCAGAATCAAAATAGCCTCAAGAACACTTCATTTCTACATTTCCCCCAGTTTCCTATATTATTAATGGGAATATCTGGAGTTATTCAGTTCCTGTAGTGGTAAACCTACATGCAGTTACTAAGAGTGTCTTAGGTATACATCCCTCTATGACTGAGCATTCAAACTGATGTGTAGATAGACAGGTTTTGGGGATGTATTCCATCAGATGGAGAAGCTGGTCAGCAGTTCAGCTAAGGCCTAGAACCAAAACAACACACAGCCTAAGGACAACCCACTGAGTCACTTCTGTTGCAGGGACTGCTGCCCTGCCCTCTGTTCCCATCTGCTGCTTTCATTTGGTGCTCAAGTTAGGACATTCCTTTGTAGAGGGTTGGGCTCCTAGCTCATTGCCAGTGATTATCTGATGTGTTTTATTGGCATCTGCTATAGGATCGAAAGCTGGCTTACAAAGTTTGGGTAAACCTTTTCGCTCAAAGGGAGAATGTCATTGTCTTGGATTTTGCAGTGGCAATGGAAAAAGCTACACAGTATTTGCAAATGTCACTGAGGCTCTTAAAGACCATGATTGTAGGAGAGGACATATTATTGCCACTGATTCCGGCAGTAGAAATATGAGGGACCAGCTGGGCAACATACTTCTGTATAGTGAACAGCAAATAAGAAAGCACAGTGGGGAAATGCTTGACTAACACGCAGAAGGTTGCCAGTTTGAATCCCTGCTGCTACTATATAGGGCAGCAGCAATACTGGAAGATGCTGAAATGCATCATCTCATTCTGCATGGGAGGAGGCAATGGTAAACCCCTCCTGTATTCTACCAAAAAACCCCACAGGGCTCTGTGGGCGCCAGGAGTCTAAATCGACTTGACGGCACGCTTTACCATTACTGCAAATGAAGTCACAAATTGCCTGAGGACAAGAAGGTGACCAAGGATTCAAAAAGCTTGGGCATAAACAAGGAAGGCAGCAATAAGCTGGAGAATGGAAGTGCAGGCAACTCCATTCAAGATTACATTCACAGTACCTCAGGTATGTCACACCATTCCTTGAAGTATGGCAACCTTCTTGTTCCTATTTTCTTTTTCTGGAAGAGCTCATGTACCTGAAGAGTGAGACAACTGGTAACATTTTCCTTGGCATACTAATAAAGTTTATGAAAGAGTTTGATTTTTTTCAAACAGTTACAATAAAATGATTTAATATTTTAAAAAGAAAAAAGTGTTATCTGCTGTATTTGTTTGTCCTGCAGCTTTTAAATGTACAGGAGCTTTCCCAAGTAGATGTCTAGGCTAGACCCTAGGCTAAGAAGGGGATGCCTTTTTTATAGGGAGGCTTCTTTGTTCTTACACTAAAGAATATTGTTCATTTCTCCAGCCCTTTGCTGTGCGGGAGAGCTGCTACTTCCTGTTTTAAATTAGTCAGTACTATAAGCCACTTAATGGCTCAGCAGGGAAATGTTTGACTAACAAGCAGAAGGTTGTCGGTTCAAATCCCCGCTGGTGTGTTTCCCGGAAACACCTATATCAGGCAGCAGCGATCTAGGAAGGTGCTGAAAGGCATCATCTCACACTGCAAGGGAGGAGGCAATGGTAAACCCCTCCTGTATTCTACCAAAGAAATCCATAGGGCTCTGTGGGCGCCAGGAGTCAAAATTGACTTGACGGCACACTTTACCTTTATAGGAACAGATTACAGGTTATCAAACCAAAGGCTTAGGTAACTCTGCTAGTAAAACATTAAGGCTGGAAAAGCCCAGAAGGCTATTGAGTCAAACACACTGTCCCAGGCAAGGTCTTCCATATATCAGTCCCTCCATAGACTAGCCCACGTTAGTCAGATCACAAAGTGCCAAAGCATGAATAAGGGAATGGGAGGTACACTGTTAATCTGTTCACAGAACTGGGGTTGCCAACTTTTCAATCAGCCACTGAATGAAAAGCCATTTGATGTGCAGACATGAGTGTGCAGTAACTTAAGTTATCTCTTTACTGCAAAAAGCTTCACTTACATTAACATCAAGTTGCTGTTAATTGCACAGGAGCAAACCAGAGACTTTTTTGGTTTCTTTTCTGACTAGTCAGCAACCCTACACAGGACTGATGGCTTCTGTTGTCTGAAGTGGGTGTATTAAGCTACAGCAGATGGTTTTTAAAAAACCAGTTATGAGCAGGAGCATCATTTATGTGGGCACCAGGGCCAGATCTTAGAAACACTTAAAGTTAAATTGCAGAACAAAACCAAACAGCTAGTGTAGTTTAAGAGTGATTGAGCTGAGTTGGCTTTTATATTTCACTAGTATGGACCCTACCAGTGGTGTGGCTACCTCCTAGGGGGCCTGTGTTCAGTAATTGAACACAACACACACACTTTTATTTTTGCCACCACTGTCACAACCTGCTCACCTCTGGCCCTTGCCTCAGCTGCCCACTATTCTGCAGTCCACCAACTGCCAGGAAGACAGGAATCCTGATCTAATTTGGGTCTTTCTTCAGGTACGATTTCCCCCCATTTTCTGGATTTTTTTTGTGGGGGCACTGGTGTTCAGTCACAACTCCTTTTCATCCAGCCCTAAAGCATGACGAATCCATATAAAGAAGCAGGGCTCTTCAGTTTTGTGTAACTGCTAAGGCACATTATTCTGTTAAGTCTTATTGGGGTTATCTGAACCTCCAGAGTGTTCCCATAAAGCTGGGGAGTTGTGAGGAAATTCCTTCAAAACCTGCCTCTCAGCACCTGGAAGGGCAATACTTCTTAATACCAAGAGATTAACTGTCAAACTCCTCTTCAGAAACAGAACAGGGTCAGCTGACTGGTGAGGCACCCACAGCGTTTCAGCATTTTTTAAAAAAAATTTTTTTTAAACAGACAGTTTCCCCCCTTCAGAAGCAGAAGGGGTTGTTCAAGTTGAAGAATTTCCAACCTTTTGCTGAAGCTCTCCTCCCCCAACCCCACATCGTTCACTCCTCACCATTGAGTTCCATTAGCTCTGCATAGGATTCTCCTTCCCAAATAGGCTCCCTGTTCACAATGAAATTGAACATTTTGTCGGAAATTTCAAAATGAAAGGAATGGGGTTTCCAAGTGGAAAGAAAGTGGTAAAGAACAAGATGCCTTTTTGAGAAGACTATGGGATCACACCTGCTTTTCCTGCAGTATTCCAAGAGCAAGCTGAGACTTGGAATGAATGAAGCATAACAAATAACATTTCTTGATGAGTTGTAATGGCAGCGGAGTTCCTTTATGCTTCTCTTTTCCCTTTATCCTGTGTGTTCATTCCCAGTATAGCAACATCATAGTACTGAAGTTGTCATTTTAATTTTCAAAGTTTTTCAAGTATACTCTCACATAAGAACAGCCCTGCTGAATCAGGCTCAAGGCCCATCTAGTCCAGCATCCTGTTTCGCACAGTGGCCCACCAGATGCCACTGGAAGCCACAGGCAGGAGTTGAGGGCATGCCATTTCTCCTGCCATTTACTCCCCCGCAACTGGTACTCAGAGGCACCCTGCCTTTGAAGCTGGAGGTAGCCCACAGCCCTCTGACTAGTAGCCATTGATAGACCTCTCCTCCATGAAGTCATCCAAACCCCTCTTAAAGCCATCCAGGTTGTTGGCCATCACCACATCCTGTGGCAGAGAGTTCCACAAGTGGATCACGCGTTGTGTGAAAAAGTACTTCCATTTGTTGGTCCTAGACCTCCTGGCAATCAATTTCATGGAGTGACCCCTGGTTCTAGTGTTGTGTGAGAGGGAAAAGAATCTCTCTCTCTCCACTTTCTCCATGCCATGCATGATTTTATAGACCTCTATCATGTCTCCCCGCAGTCGTCTTTTTTCTAAACTAAAAAGCCCCAGGTGTTGTAGTCTTGCCTCGTAAGAAAGGTGTTCTAGGCCCCTGATCATCTTGGTTGCCCTCTTCTGTACCTTCTCCAGTTCAACAATGTCCTTTTTAAGATGTGGTGACCAGAATTGTACGCAGTACTCCAGGTGTGTCCACACCATAGTTTTGTATAAGGGCATTATAATGTTAGCCGTTTTATTTTCAGTCCCCTTCCTAATGATCCCTAGCATGGAATTTGCCTTTTTCACAGCTGCTGCACATTGAGTTGACACTTTCAACGAGCTGTCCACCACAACCCCAAGATCCCTCTCCTGGTCCGTCACCGACAGCTCAGATCCCATCAGCATATACTTGAAGCTGGGGTTTTTTCTCCCAATGTGCATCACTTTACACTTGCTAACATTGAACCGTATTTCCCATTTTGTCACCCACTCCCCCAGTTTGGAGAGATCCTTTTGGAGCTGCTCACAATCCGTTTTGGATTTCACTACCCGGAAGAGTTTGGTATCATCTGCAAATTTGGCCACATCGCTGCTTACCCCTGCTTCTAGATCATTTATGAATAAATTAAAAAGCACCGGTCCCAATACAGATCCCTGGGGGACCCCACTTCTTACTTCCCTCCATTGTGAAAATTCTCCATTTATACCTACCCTCTGTTTTCTGTCTTTCAACCAGTTAGCAATCCACACATGTACTTGTCCCTTTATTCCATGACAGCTAAGTTTCCTCAGGAGTCTTTGATGAGGAACTTTGTCAAAAGCTTTTTGGAAGTCCAGGTAGACTATGTCAACTGGATCACCTTTATCCACATACTTGTTGACACTCTCAAAGAAGTCCAAAAGGTTGGTGAGGCAAGATTTACCTTTGCGGAAGCCATGCTGGCTCACTCCCAGCAGGGCCTGTTCTTCTAGGTGCTTTACAATTTTATCCTTGAGGATGCTTTCCATCAATTTGCCTGGAACGGACATTAGGCTAACCGGCCTGTAATTTCCCGGATCGCCCCTGGATCCCTTCTTGAAAATTGGTGTTACATTTGCTACTTTCCAGTCCTCTGGTACAGAGCCCGATTTCAGGGATAAGTTAAATATTTTAGCAAGGAGGTCGGCAATTTCACATTTGAGTTATTTGGGGACTCTTGGATGGATGCCATCCGGCCCTGGTGATTTGTTAGCTTTCAGTTTTTCCAAACAGTTTAGAACATCATCCCTTGTCACTTCTATCAGACTCAGCTCTCTAGCCTCCATCCCTAAAAAGCCTGGTTCAGGAACAGGTATATGCTCAGTATCCTCTGCTGTGAAGACAGATGCAAAGAACTCATTCAGTTTCTCTGCAACCTCCATATCCTCCTTAATAATCCCTTTCACTCCCTCATTGTCTAATGGCCCAACCGCCTCCCTGGCAGGTTTCCTGCTTCTGATGTACTTAAAGAAGTTTTTGTTATTCATGACAACCATACAGCACATGACAACCATACAGTTGTCACATGACAACCATACAGTTACACATGACAACCATACAGCAAGAAAATGTTGATCACAAAAAACATGCACACCAGATGGTGGTCCTCAGTACAACAAAGTAAGATGCACTGGATTAAACATTCTCAGGATGCTGAAGTGATTAATTGCATATGAGACTTAATCCTAAGCATATTTGCTTAGTAAAAGATATTAACAAGTCTAGAATTACTGCTTTAAAGCTGTATAATTAGGACTGGAGTCTAAAAACATCTTTGGGTTTCTCTTAAAATGTTTATATGCATGTCTAAATCTTGCTAGTTGGGGGCAAAGTAGAAGAGAGACATTTTGAACATGAACATACATTCTAGACAATGTATTTATTAAGTTTGCATTATGAAGCAAAGGTATAAGAAATTATTAAAATTTAAGAGGCTCCAATTTACTAAAGCGAAATGGACTGAATTGATTGCGGCCAAAATGAGAAATCAGTCTAGTTTTTGGCACCTTGTGTCATCTTCGCAGGTGAGAACTCCTTCTGTTCCCTCCTCCCATGTCCCTGTTGAGGTCTGAGAGTGCCACTTTCATAATTTATACAGGCGGGTTGACCCCTCAGAAGTACAATTGGATGTGAATATTTCTTCCTTGCCCAGCTGGCCTTTTGTTTCCTGTTCAGAAATTGAGGATTTGGTAAAACAGGTTAAACCCGCTAAAGCCCCAGGGAGTGACATTATCATCATTGAGATCATACGTGCCAATTTGGATTGGTGGGCCCCCGTTCTTGCCTCCCTGTTTACATTTATCAAGAGCACTGCTAAAGTCCCACCAGACTGAGGTGTTGAGATAATAGTCCCTATTTATAAAAAGGGCAGTCAATCAGATCCATCAAATTATAGCCCTGTAAGTTTACTGAGTATTATTGCCAAACTATATGCCAAACATCTTCTGGCAAAACTTAATGATTGGATCAAAACTCATAACATCTTGGCCCCTGAACAGGCTGGTTTTTGCCAGGGGCGCTCCACTACAGAGCAAGTGTTCATACTGCAACACCTGGTAGAGAAGTATTCTTGTAAGCCGGGCTCAACCTTCTATGTGGCATTTATCGACCTGAAATCTGCTTTTGATTCTATTTTTAGGGACCGTCTGTGGGTTAAGCTGCAGGATCTATCATTGGACAAATGACTGCTTATACTGATTTATAAATTACACAAAAATACACGCCTAAAGGTTTGCTGTGGAGATCGGGGTCAATTATCGGCTGAAATTTCCACCGCTAGAAGGGTGAGACAGGGATGTATCTTGGCCCACGTCCTATTTAACATATATATTAACTCTATTGTATCTGTTATGAATGTGCCCTCGATACATCCGCCAAAATTGGCCCATAAACCTATTTCCATCCTTCTGTATGCTGACAATATGGTGCTTATGTCTGATACCTGTGGGTTTGAGGCTAGCACTTTCATTACTTAGCTCTTTCTGTGCTGCAGAGTGTATTGAGGTAAACCACCAAAAATGAAAGTATTAGTTTTTGCTAAGCGCCTCGAACAACATACATGGCAAATAAATGGTCACCCATTGGAACAGGTAAAAATCTTTAAATAGCTGGGTGTGGTTTTCCATTTTTCGGGCTGTCGCCAGGAGCATTTATATTACATCGTGCAGAATGCCCAATTATCGACTAACTCAATTAGATCCTTTTATTTGACAAAGGGGACTTTATACATTGCAGCCAGGGGCATAGCAAGGTTGGAGTGGGCCCAGAGACAAGATTTTAAAATGCCCCCCCCCATTGAAACTCAGCTCATGAAGTAAAGAAATCTTAAATGAGGCTGAATAGTGGTAACAAAAAGCATATACACACATACATACATATGCATACATACACACATACACACACACACACACACCCCTATGTGCCACAATAGAACATCATCCTAAATTATTTTTTAAAAGATTTTGTAAATTGTGGACAATGCAAGTCATTTAATTGTACTAGAGAAAGGCATGCTTTCTGGTAGCTCCAGGTCATAACACTCACATCAATTTTGGAGGATGAATACAACTGAAGGAAGCCCGGGCAGGTGCGTGGCTGGGGGAGCCAATCAGTGACTTGCCTCTGGGGAGGCCCCCAAGGCAGTAGGCCCCCAGACAACTGTCTCCCCTTGCCCTATTATAGTTACGCCCCTGATTCCAGCAGCTATCAAATTATTTGTTGCCAAGGTTTACCCACAGCTATTATATGGAGCTCAGCTTGGTCCCTTTGGTAACTTTACACCCTTGGAGGTTATCCAAACAAAATTTATTAGGTCCATCTTACAAGTTCCCAATTGTGTTCCTAATGTTGTCATCAGATGTGAAGTAGGCCTCTGTACCTTGGAGGTGGAATAGTGTACCTTGGAGTCTTTTTTCTAAACTAAATAGCCCCAGGTGTTTCTTGGCTCATAAGAAAGGTGCTCTAGGCCCCTGATCATCTTGGTTGCCCACCTTTTCTAGTTCTACAATGTCTTTCTTTAGATGTGGTGACCAGAATCGTGCACAGTACTCCAGGTGTGTCCACACCATAGTTTTGTATAAGGGCATTATAATTTTAGCAGTTTTATTTTCAGTCCCCTTCCTAATGATCCCTAGCATGGAATTGGCCTTTTTCACAGCTGCTGCACATTGAGTTGACACTTCCAATGAGCTGTTCACCATGACCCCAAGATCCCTCTTCTGGTCAGTCACTGACAGCTCAGATCCCATCAGCATATACTTGAAGTTGGGGTTATTTTGTCCCAATGTGCATCACTTTACACTTGCCAACACTGAACCACATTTGCCATTTAGTTGCCCAGTCACCCAGTTTGGAGAGATCCTTGATAAATGCAGCATAAGCAAAAATCACAATTACAACCCAATCCTATGCATGTTTGAACAAAAGTAAGTCTTGCTGAGTTCTGGGATTTACTTCCAAGTATATACAGGATTAACAGTCCTGGTGCAAAAATCCCCTCAGTATTCCAAATTAATCATAACCATATTTACTTAGAATCAAAGTCCCATTGATGCAGTAAGTAGCATACTCACTGCAAGCCAGTATGGTTCAGCATAGTTATATCTGCATATATATTTATAATTTTCCTCTGACCTTACTTGGATGTAGTCTGTACCTGATATGTTACCCACAGCATCCTTTGTGCTAAAGGCTGTTATGATGCCCATAACTAGCTAGAAGCGGAACTTTCATGTTCATAAATAGCATACAGCTGAGGACCAGATGCTGAAAAGAACAGGAGACTGCAGTCTCCAAACTTGCTTGTGTCATATACAGCCCAATACTATGCTTATTACTTCCCTAGAAATAAGCATACCTAATTCTCATAGGACTGGGCTACAACTACAAGTTGGCTATCCTTTTAAAAAGCAATGTTCATTATTCTGACAGCATGGCAAATTTTGTGCCTTTTATGAGGCCATCATATTGCCACTCCCTCCCCCCCCCCAAATAGGCTGAAATACGTTTAAACAGGTGCAAGACCTGTAAAAATTCAGCACCTGACATTCTCCCCCAGCCCCGCTCTCATTCTTTATCTCCTTGCAGGGAGAATCTGCATTTGCTGAACTTGTGTCTGACTCCTGCGCCTGTTAAAAGACACAGAAAAGAGTTGGTGTTAATTCTATACTTGCTAAGTTAAAGGTAAAGGTAAAGTATGCCGTCAAGTCGATTTCCACTCCTGGCGCCCAGAGTAAGGTGGTTTTCTTTGGTAGCGCCGGTAGCAAGAGCGAAATGCAGTTGGCACCTTTCCTTGGGGCACTCTACAATTGGATGCCTCCTAGCCGCACCTCACGGAGGAATTCTACACATTACATAGAATGTAAGACACTGAAGAAGAAAGAAGAAGACAGACACTGAGCCAGTAGAATACTGGATTGTACCACATTGGGCTGTAGGTGAGGGAGGTCATATTTTTGAATACTTCCTTCCATAAAAGGTTTCTTGCATGCAGTAAATTAGCATATCAGCAAAAAAAGATTAGCGTAGTCCTCTTTTGATGTAGCTTACTACATGGAGCTTTTTTATGTGCGGGAGCGTTCAAAACTATTATCTCCCTCCTGCAGTCAAAAGTGGTTCAACCAAAACCCTCTTCTCTCCCCGCCCCCTCGCTCTAGCTCACTTGCACTACTACGGTTACGTGCACGTATACTCATGCCTTTCATAAGGGCTGAACCCGGTGGGACTTAGGCTGCGGATGAAGAGCTTACCCATGTAAACTTGCTAGGAGTGCACCATCGACTTCACTTGTCTCCATATATATATTTATATAATATAAAAACAATAAAAAGGCGGCCTTTTAATGACTAAAGCCGTCTGTGATGAAGACTTGTGTAAGCTACATCCCTTTAGTGTTTTTTATTATTACTTACACAAGTGCTGTTTATGTAACAAGCGCGTGGGACCCTTCCAATCGATCAAGCTGTAATACGCGCCAGGGTAGGCTGGCTCACGCGAAGGAGCGTCATTCGTTTCAGCCCTAACCTGATGACGTCTGCTGGACGGGGCAGGGCGGGAGCAAGTCTTTCGGGGCTTCTTATTTGGGGAAACCAAATAAGATATTCATGGTGATCCTTGTATTCTATGTACCAAGAAATATTTCCTCACAAAATGGCACAGCCATTACTAATGAGGTGAGCATGCAGTCTTTTCTGAGAAAAGGATGTCTTTTGGGGGGGGGGGGACACTCTAGATTGTATATCCTACGAATAATTCCACACAACTTGCGACTGGTTTATAGCGCACCATGTAACTTTTGATTTACGTCATAAGTACTGCAGGGTGAGGTTTTTTTGGGGGGGAGCGGCTGCGCCCTCTAACCGAAACTCCCACAAACAACTGCTTAAGAAGACTCAAAACTTTGGATCCACGCACGCACCAAAGCCCATCTGCTGCAGCGGTTGGAAGCGGGTGACGGGTCCGGGGTTCCTCCTCCTGGAGCTCTTGGCCCCGCCCCCTCCCGCCACAGATACACGCCGCAGAAACGTGCCGAGCTGCCCCCGCCTCCTGGGCCGGCCGAGTTATGCAGCGGCAGCGACCAATGCGCTTCGGCGGGTGGAGCTGCGCGCGCGCTGAGTGGGTGAAGGTGTAGGGTTGAGGGGCGTCGCTCTGGGTAGGAGCCAGGCGGCGGCGTCTGTTGTGCTGAGTCTTCTGCGGACTGGACTGGCGATGGCCGCGTTTCCCGGCTCGACGGCTCCGGCGAGGCCCAGCGGCGGCTCTTGCTCCGTGCACTGGTTCCGGCGAGGCTTGCGGCTTCACGACAACCCCGCGCTGCAGGCGGCCATCCGGGATGGCGGCTCCGTGCGCTGTATCTACATCTTGGACCCCTGGTTCGCGGCCTCCTCCTCTGTGGGCATCAACCGCTGGCGGTGAGGAGCGCGGTGAGGGCTGGGCGGGTGGAGGTGTCTGGCTTCTGCGCGCGCGGTGCGGGGAGCAGAGGAGGTCTGGGGGGACGCTCAGCCACGCCGAGGTCATCTGGGGAAGAAGAGGCTCCTCCACGGTGCTTCAGGCCCCTCACCGTGGCGGCCGTTCTCCTCCCACCCCGCGCTGGTCAGAGCACGAATGTCTAGACGCCCAGTCTGGAGTCCTAGGGGGTGGAGAGTCTTGCACCAATTAGTTAAAATGACCCAAATTCAGTGGGGTAAGCAAGAGGGGGCTGGCTTAAGCCATTTGGGCTACAAAGGCATCCATAATTACTTGAGAGTAAGCCCTGTTGAATTCAGTGGGACTTGATTCTGAGCAAAGATGCGAAGGATTGGACTATCGAGCTACGCTGGCACGATAGACATGGCAGCATTTGATCTTTCACGCTAAGAGCTATCGGGGTTTATTTTACTCTCAGCAATAATAAGCCTTGTGACTGCCAGTGTTAGTCCTGAACTGCAAGTTCTGTTCCAACGAGTAAGAACTTCTCGCTCCTGGACATGAGATGCTCAGAACAGTAGCCCAAGAGTGATTCATTCTGGGGGGGACATGTACACTGGGTTAAATAACTAGCATGCAGAGTGTGTCACAGTTTGGGTACCCAGCCATGTGTACAAAATAGAGGTCAAATATATGTATAAAGGAGCAGAAAATGGTGGCAGGCCAAGAGAGAAGCCCTGCATCTGTTACTTGTATATTTTATGTAAGGGTTTTCCAGGAGGTATTACGATTACAGTATTCAATAAAATTTGGTGTCGACTGTGTTCATTTTGGAGTTTGTCACAACACATTCCAGTCTAGAAAATTTGCACCTTAAGAAATGCAAGGCTTCTGTTGCCATGTTGGTTTCTTTCCAGTAAACATCATGAGTCTGATCATGTGTCTTGTATGTTAGCTACAGGTGGGTTCACCTTCTCAATGGTTCTCCTCATTTGCAGACTCTTCCCCTTTCTCCATAAGTCAGTGGAGATCATTCTACTCCACTGGTGCATATGAAGAAAGAGAAGGGACTGCGAATCATGGAAGCCAACTGAAAGAGCCACACTTGACCCTTCCAGTTGTATCCTGGATGGGAGGCAGATATGCCCGCCACCACATTTGTCTTTTGCTCCTGCAGTTGCCATCTGTCATTTCTGCAAACCTGCCCCTCCTGCATCGTTGCTCCATATCTTCTTGTTAGCCCCTTTGCCTTGGTAGTGATTGCATTGAAAGACCCTTGGGGCACATTTAAGCAACCATGATATTGTGCTGTCAAGTCGGTGTTAACTCCTGGCGACCACAGAGCCATGTGGCTGGTTTGGGTAGAATACAAGAGGGATTTACCATTGCCACCTCCCGCGTAGTATGAGATGATACCTCTCAGTACCTTCCTATATCGCTGCTACCCAGTATAGACTGGGAAACATACCAGCAGGGATTCAAACTGACAACCTCTTGTTCCCTAGGCAAGTTGCTTTCCCACTGAGCCATTAGGTGGCTAACCATAATATAGAGGTTAGAAGTATGATGCTGTTTAGCAGGATAAGTTGAAATCTGATACTTGTAGTTTGGGGGGAGAACTAGTATTGTCTAGAGATGTGCACAAATCAGTTTTTTGATTTGTACCCAAATCGAAACACCCCTGATTTGTTTGGTGTCCAAATCTGTCCCCCTGAATCATCCCAGATTCGACTTGAATTTGATTCAGATTTGTGTCGATTCAGACCATTTCTAAAGTTCCTAGGGGCACCACATTTGGGTTGTGGGTAGGTCTCCATGGGTGCCACCTACCCACCCAAATTTCAAGGCAGTGGGGCACTTGGTTGATTTTTTTAATATATATTTTTTAGTTTTTACTGATTTTGTGTATTTCTGCCATAGGAAATAATGGGGATTCGAAGTTGTCCTAGCCTAACCCTAACATGGATACCCAGCTTCAAGTGTTTAGATTCTTTGGTGTCTAATAACTTTTCCTCATAATGAATCCCTATGAAGACTCATTGCACACCTTCATTTCTTCTGTTCATTTTGACTGCCATTGGACAGTGTCAATTGTCGTCTGCCATGTGTCAACTATACACACACACACGCACCCCCACACACTAGGGTACTAAGTTTATTTTTTAGGAATTTTAAAAGTGTTTAGATTCTTTGGTGTCTTCATTACACACCTTCATTTCTTCTGTTCATTTTGACCCCACTGCTTTGTAGGGTGGAGGGATTAGTGGCATCCCATGTACCAACCAACCCAAAATCCACCGGGTACTCAGTTTATATTTTAGGAATTTTTGAGGTGTTTAGATTCTCTGATGTGTAATGAATCCTCAGAGGGATTCATTATGAGGAAAGATTATTAGACACCAAAGCGTCTAAACACTTGAAAAAATTCCTAGAACATAAACTGAGTGGTACCCCACTGCCTCAAGGGTGGGAGGTGGATGTAGTTAGCATATGGCAGTTGACAGTTGTCACTGTCCAATGGCAGTCGAAATGAACAGAAGAAATGAAGGTGTGCAATGAGTCCTCATAGGGATTCATTATGAGGAAAAATTATTATACGTCAAAGAATTCAAACACTTGAAAAATAGTGACCACACATTTTGCTCCATAACTCCACTTCTACAAGGGCTAGAGCTTAGCTTTTATTTAAAAAAAAAAAGAAAGCTGAGAATCTCGGGAAATTAATAGGAGGCATCCAAATATTGTATCAAATCTGGCGCTATTCAATTTGGACCTGAATCTAGCCAATGAACCACAGGGGCGATTTATTCTGTCTCCAAATTGTCTAGAATTGGTTCGCACATCCATAGTATTGTCTCAAAATGCCCTTTTACAAGTTTCATTGTGCTAGCTGCTTTGTTGGATTGTCTTGCATAGTGTTCTCTCAATCTTTAAAGTTGGATTTTCACATTCACAGAGGACAGGTCAAATTCACAGAGGACAGGTCTATCAGTGGCTGCTAGTCTGGTGGCTATAGGTCAGTTCCAGCCTTAGAGGCAAGATGCCTCTAAATACCAGTTGCAGGGGAGCAACAGCAAGAGAGAAGGTGTGCCCTCACCTCTTGCCTGTGCGCTTCTCAGAGGCATCTGTCTGATGGGCCACTGTGTGAAATAGGATGCTGAACTGGATATGGACCTTCTGCCTGATGCAGCAAGGCTGTGCTTAACAGTGTAACATGCAGTTTGATACTCTGCATGTTTACTCAGAAGTAAGTCTTGTTTAATTCAGTGGGACTTGTAAGTGTGCATATGATTGCAGCATGCATTCTACTTCAAACAGTGTTGATTTTGCTTTAAGTTAAAATAGTTTGCTTGTAAGTGCAATATACCATTGGACAATTGCTGCTTAGCTCAGAATGTTTGTATGTTCTGAAAATGATCTGGGAGAAATGAAACATGCATGTAGAAGGGAGTAACTCTGTTGCTGGTAGTTGGCATTCCTGTTGGGATGACGCCATCAGTAAGGCAGAGGCTGTACCTTCTCTGAGAGATATTCTTGTTCTACTGGTTTGAAAATACCTGCAGTGTATACTTAGCTTGATGTCTACATATAGAATTCTAGGCATAGGAGCTGGGAAAGACCTGTTATATCATGCTTAGTTTAATCACTGGCTAGTTGGACCAGGATTATTCTGTGTTTAAATCAAAGGAATGCCCTGTGTGCCCAGATGTATCTTAGCTAACTTAAATGTTAAAAGCATAAGGATTGACTTGAAGCAGGAAAGAATTGGTTGTAGCAGGTGCACAGCACACACTTTGAATGTATAATAATTTCCCATGTATGCTGTTGGTATAGGAGACTTACATGCCTTTATTGATTGCTGCTTGAAGCTTTAATTTGTGTGGAGCTGACTGACTTTGCTTCTGGAAGTTTGTAGGGCATAACATCAATTTAGCATAATGTTCATCAGTTCTGTTTTCTTGGACTTAGCACCTTCTGAACAAGATCTTATTTCTGGCTTAATGCTGTGCATTATATCATTTATGGGCTCTAGTCACCATCTGAGCAGCTGCCTTCTGCTTTATGTAATGCTATAAGACTTCACTAAGCTAGGAGAAGATAATGTTGGTTATATTGTGTATCTTGGCTAGGAGGGGTGCACCTCTTGCCCCATTTCATGTATGAGTCCAGGCAGAATGCAGTTCTGTTGAATTCCTTATATGTGGCCTTTTGTGCATGCCACATCCTCCTCTGGGGCGGGGGAGAAGACTGAGTGAATAGCTTGGCTTTTCTTTTCTAATACGGCACTGAAAGAATGTGCTGTGATGATTGGCCTGCTGCTTGTGTAAGGAGTGGAACGTGCATTCTGGGCAAGCATTCCTGCTTGTGGTGTGTTGACATTACATAATGCTGACACAGCTTGTATTTGATCATATTCTTTGATAACCTTCTAATTCAAGATTCACCTTCACAGAGAAGCTTGTGTACAAATAAGGCTTCCACTTAAAAGCCGGATCTGATTGTATTAACACCTTAGCCTTTGCAGGAGAGGAAGCCAAACTGGCACCTGGCCTGTACAAGACTGGTTGCTGGGCCAGCTGCCTCCAATTCTAACTTTAAAGAACCAGTGAGCTGTTCTGGACTATTATTTCTGTTTTGCAATATAAGACATTGTTTCCCAGTGGCCCAGCCCATTATGGGAGATTCAGCTTAGGTTGTGGAGTATTGAGAAAAGGAGCTGCCCATACCCTTTGGGGAGTGGTGATAAGATGTACTAAGTAATCTCAAAGTGTTTTGTTTAGAATAATTGGATATGGAGAATTATATGAACGAGAGACTATTTTGCCATTTTAATATGCACCTTTTAATAGTTTGTCTTCCCCTTGTTTCACCATGATTTTGGTACATTTTGACATTTCTTATCCTCTGAATGGGTGGGTGGGTTGGTTAGTTAGTTAACATATTTTTATACAGCCCAAAACTCACGTCCCTGGGCAGTTTACAACAAAATAAAAACAGAAAGTAAAACGTTAGTTAAAAACACAAAAAGAAATTTAAAACATAACAATTTAAAATCTTCAAAACAATATTTTAAAACAACATTAAAACCATTAAAACAGTATTAATTAAAAGCCTGGGTGAACAGATGCGTCTTTAAAGACCTTTTAAAAGCTATCCGAGATGGGGAGGCTAGCGCATTCCAAAGCCTTGAGGCAGCAGCAGAGAAGGCCTGTCCCTGAGTGGCCACCAGATGAGCCGGTGGCAAATGAAGACGGACCTTTCCAGATGATCTCAGTGGATGGTGGGGTTCATGACAAAGAAGACGTTCTCTTAAATACCCAAGGTCCAAGCTGTTTAGGGCTTTATAGGTTATAACCAACACCTTGTATTTTGCCTGGAAACATATCGGCAGCCAGTGTAGCTCCTTCAATACAGGCTTTGGAATTATTCCTGTAAGAGCAGGAATCAAATCAAATCATTTTAAATCATCATAATTTAAATTGTCTCTTTTATGGCCTTCTGCCATAATAGATGTTTCCTTTCTACAGTGGAGGATACATTCCAAAAAGGTTTCTTCAGGACTGCATCAATATGTTCACTTTTGTTTTCACTTTCTGTCCCCCTCCCTTATCCCTTAAATTTATATTTAGACTCCTCTTCCTTGCTCAGATCTACTCCATCCCTCCAAATCCTCCATTTATTGACCTTCTTTGTCTTTGTCCTGGGAGGGCAAGGGGGAGTGTGTGTGTATATATGCTGCATGTACATTACCTGCAGAATAGGATGTATCAGGTCTGTTATCTCTCATCCCATATACAATACTGCTTTTAACTAGTTTATAGAATATCATCAGAAAATATGGTTAATATTCATAAGGATATCTTTGACCTATGTTCTTTTTGATGAATTTAAAAATATGATTTAAAAATATAGTCATAGATTTTTATCAATCCTGTATAAGAGTGTGTATGGGCATATTACATTGGAATGTGGTGTTCAATATCCACATAAACATATGTGTTTAACGTTTTACAGTATTTGCAAACTACGGTGGGAAAAGACAAAACTGTGCTGACAAGGGAGAATGAAATTTCAGCCTTGTGCTCCTGTGGGCCTGCTGATCACTTTTTGGAGAAAGATGTGTGATGTGTTCCTCACTAGCCTGTACCATCGGACTACAGGAGGGAGAATCGCAGGCATAATGATTCTGCATTTGTCACAACCTGCCCCACCCCAGTATGGCTACATACAAAGGAAGCCACAGTTTCCATCCAATATTGAATGCCACTTGCACTCAATACTCGCTATGCAAGAGAAGCTTAGTATATTGCTGAAGAGGCTAGATATAAACTTTCAACATACAGCCCAACCTCACTGGTATGGTCCCAGTGTGGATGTACTATGCAATATTTCTGAAAGCTTAGGTTGCCTAAAAATGTATGGGAGAAGGTTGAAAGAGAATTAAAATCTAGTCAAGTAGGGCATAAGTGCAGAAGCTGGATAGGGATATATTTTTATTATGCCGGTGATTTAATGTTGGATGAATTGGTGTATCTCTCCCCCTCCGCCATGTGTTTGCTTTCAAGCTGTTCTGGTTTAATTATTATTTAATTTTGTGGAACTTATATTTTGAGATTTTTAACTGATGCCAGTCATTTTGAGGTACTTGTGATTACCAAAAGATGGATGGGGTGTATATAAATAGCATTCTATGATACTTCTAGGTTGGGGGTGTGTGTTATAATTTGAGAAGCACAAGATTAACTCTAACCATGAATTTTATTGCTAACGTGCTACCAAGACATTTTTGCATTGTGATCCTTGGGAGTAATATATGGCAGAATGGTGTTTAACATTTTGTTCTTCCACTTTGAATTTTAGAGCTAGTGCTGTACTGCAACTTGATTGGAAACTATCAGAAAAATGATCACAGTTTAAAAAAACTTTGATCTAAGTGGTGGCCATGCAAACAGATGAATATTGGGAGACAAATTAGACTACACTCCTATGCACATTTTCTTGAGTGAACTTGATTGAAGTAGGTGGGACTGATTTCTGAGTAAACATGTAGGATCAGACTACTAGTTTAGGAAAACTAACTATAGTGAAGAAACCTGAGCATTTGCTGCTATGTTAGCTGGTTGTGCAAGTGCTACTGTCTGAAGCTTGTGGTTTGGTGTAGCAGGGTTGATAATCAGTTTTTTAAAATTCAAATCGGATTTTAACTTTCTGAATCGGACTAAAGGCCAATGAATGAATAGAGGATTGGGGTGGGTGGGTGGAATAGACCTGACCAAGGAGGAGGAGGCGGGATATAAATGCAAGGGATAGGGGAAGGGAATAGAAAGTGAAACCAAAAGTGAACAGAACATAATCATGCAGTCCTGAGGAAACTCTAATCCAAGTGTAGCCTCCATCTTGGAAGGGAATCCCCTATCCTGGCAACAAGCTGTAAAGGAGAACCCACTTAAGAATATTTTAATGACATTCCTGTACCTGTGGGTAAGATGAGCATGCATGCAGACAGTGCAACAAAGAAATGCAAGGCTTGGTTGCCCAAATAAAACAACATTATGAGAAGTGTGCCCCTACCTTCTAAAAATGAAATCTACACATCTGAATATGTATTAAAGTTATATTAGACAACAAGAATGTACTTTTACTAGAAAATGATGATTAAATATAATTTTCTTGACTAGTGATTTAAGTTGTAGTTTAAATAACTAAAATTGAGGCTTGTGAAGTGATTTAAATAATGATTAAAATCTATTTGATTTAAATCAAATCAACCCTGTTGTGTACTAAGATAGCCAAAAATATTGAAGATCTTTGCAGAAATTCATGACTTCGCTTTGGACATCTGATAGGAAATAGATTATAGAGTTAAGCAGAGATTTGGGGTGAAAAAATTTCCAAAAACGGAGATTTCCCCATACTTCCTTTTTTAGTGGAAATGTCCGGTTTCTAAAATGTCACTGACCGACATTCAGCCTAGCATTGCATGTGCAGCGGTGTGAGCTCTGGACTACTGCTTCACCGTCACTTGAGTAGGGAAAGGGATGACTTTCTTCAATTTCCACTTTGCTCCAAAGTTCACCACATGTCACTAAAATACGTCTTTGAGGGTTCTGCAGTGCTAGTCCAGATGTCTAGCATGTTTGACATGAATTCCATAACATTCATTAGTAAGATTACAAATATTTATATACTGTTTTTAACCAAAGTTCTCAAAGTGGTTTACAGAGAAAAATAAATAAGACTGTTTCCTGTCCCCAAAGGGTACACAATCTTAAATGGATGGCTGTCAGACCAGTAGCTGTGAACAGATATCAGAGCAATATTAGGCAAATTTGGCGTTCTGTTTTGGGTGCCTATCCCTAGGCCAAATGTGAGATAGTACATCTATATTTTATTGAATTGAGTTTCCCAATAAAAATACTTTCTACATAAGCTTTGGATTTTTCAGTAATGATTCTTAAACCACATTAAGTATGTTCATTGAGCTGCCACCCCTCCCCTCAAAACTTATATTTCAGTTCAGCTACTTGGCTACTTCAGAAAGTTTTTTGAGATGCGGGGAAATTAATAATGGTGGGTTGTTTTTTTAAAAAAAAATAAAGAGAGAGAGAGGTCAAATAATATGCCAAATCAGACCACAGTCTATTGGGGCGTCAGGAAAACTTGAATAAATAGTGTATTTTGAGGAAAAGTAATGCAAACTATATGCAAATGAAGGAAATTGCATAGAATTTTTTTGAGGGGGTGGGGTGGGAATCCAGAAAACCTACATCTCTGGAGTTAGGGAAGAGTTTCAGTCCAATCCTATACGTTTACTCATAAGTCCTACTGAATTCAGTAGGACTTCCAAATGTGTGTGTGTATGAATGCAACCCATGTTGACTATCTTCTTATGGAAATACACTACTAAAATTCTAAGCATCTCATCTAGGTTCTGCCAGATACAGAAAATGCATGTGGAAAGGGAAACCTTTGTGTTAGATGAGCAAGAAAACTCATTTGTGAGGGATTTTCACCCAAGGCCCATCTAGTCCAGCATCCTTTTTCACGCAGTGGTCCACCAGATGCCTCTGAGAAGCCGACAGGCAAGAGGTGAGGGCATGCCCTCTCTCTTGCTGTTATTCCCCTCACCTGGCATTTAGAAGCATTCTGCCTCTGAGGCTGGAGGTGGTTGGTTTTCACTTGCAATAAAAGTAAAGTTGGAAGACTTCTTTGCCCACTTTATGGGAATTTTGTGAAAATTCATGCAGATAGAGGGCTGTTGTTTATGCCACACTTCATACTAGGGTGCAAATACCAGAATGCAGAATATATTCACATATGAAAGGCATGCATATACATTGCTGCTATTCTTTTTAAAATACATTGTCAGGAACCCTGTCCATGCTTGCTTTTTTGTCTGTGCATTTTAAAAGGAAAAGTGGCTGTGTGAGTGGATGTGCACCCTGCATCTCTGACATTGATACATTTCTCTTATTTGGTTATCAATGTCTGAATGCAAAATATCACATAAAAGATGGCTCTTGGATGCAGAAATGCAAAGAGAAATTGATTGGGAAGGCAGACAGCATGAGGAAATATTTTGTAAAGTACACTGGAAAAATTGAACACCAGAGATGTGGAATTTCCAGAAAATTTGAAGCAGGCTTAACAACTCCCATGCATTTTTTATCATGTGCATAATTTTTTCTCAGAACATTAACTGCAAGTTTCCAGCTGCCCTAAATCGATTGTGACCTGATCTGGTGTGTTTGACCTATTTAGTTTTTTTAATTAACTTTCCACACGGTCTCCAGTTTTTCAAGCAGCCAAGTAGTTGAACTGAAATATAAATTGTGTATCCCATGTTATACTGAAACAAATCCAAAGCTTTAGATGAAAATTATTTTATTAGAATATACAATAAAATGTGTACTCTCTCACATAGTTCCTATAATAATCACCCGAAAAACATTAATTCAGGCCTTGACAAATTTTCTTTGGATCTGGAAGCCAGCCCAAAAATTTAGGATCCAGACAATGGACACTTTACAAGGTTACCGGACTCAGTGACAGGCATTGTGGAGCGGTAGGACAAATGGGCTTCTCTTTATTTCTCCTTGACAAGCAACATTCCAGGAACAGAAACTGGGCCGCCTGAGACAAATAAATATATTTTTAAATAAATCTGCCTTTGAATATCTTATTGTAAGTGCCACAATTACATTTCTAGGCACTGTGACTCCCTGACATCAGGGATTTGTCAAGTCCTGCATTAACTTAAACTTTGAAATTGCTGAACTTGCCTAATATTGATCCACAGTTGTTCATTGTTACTAATCAATTTTATGAGCCAGTGACCGACATCCAGACCAGCATTGCACAAGTGCAGCAGTGTGAGTTCCAAGCTACCTCAACCCTCGCAGACATATTTTGATGATGCACAGTGGACATCAAAGGAAATGGGAGATTGGTGAAAATTGCCCCTCTCTCTGATGCATATGTGCAGGGCTACCCTGGATGGTAGCCAATGAATTTTTTGAAATAGAAAATTTTCCACAAAAAAATTGAGACTGGGGAAATTACCAACCTTCATTTCTGCTATTTAAAAAAAAAAAAAACCACCCCAAAAAACTAGAACCTCTGATTTCTGCTAAATGTGTACAGGTTTTAGAATATAAGTTACACCATTTCATAACTTTAAAATCATACTCAAATGCAGATGTTTATGGAGACTAAAACTAAATACTTAGCATTTCTATAAGTTTTGTTTGCACAACCCTAAACGTTTACTTTCTGTATTTACTCATTTGTGCAATCCGGTATGTATGTCTCAAGCTGTAGAACTTGAGACAAATGAGTTTTCTCTTTCATGCTGAAAACACCCATAATAAATGATGTCGTCATTTATTTTGTTAACTACTGTTTTACATTTTCTGTTTATTTAAACTAATGTGTTAAATTTTTGTTTGCTTGTTGTAAACCGCCCAGAGACGTGAGTTTTGGGCAGTATAGAAATATGTTAAATAAATACATAAGAACAGCCCTGCTGGATCAGGCCCTCAGGCCCAAGGTTCATTGATGCCACTGGAAGCCCACAGAAAGGGATGCCTTCTAATCAAATGCCTTAGTGCTGCAATATAAAAAAATGACATAGTGCTAAGGATGCCCATTTTCATTCCATCCTAGTATTTTAAGGCCAAAATGCAGGGAGGGATCTGTAAAATGGAACAGAGGAGTTCAGCCAACTGGATCAGTGAATGGAAATTACCTCAGAGTTCTTATGGATAAGGCCAGTGTATACACTGATACTCTTTCATAGTCTTTATGTTGACATTCTAAATGAAATGTACCATATTTATCTGAATAGAAGACTACTCTAAATTTAAGACAACCTACTTATACTTGTATTTACCCAAATGGAATAGGATGCTGAATTTAAGAAGACTCCCCAGTTTCCAGTATCAAAGAACTTGGGCGGGGGTGCTAATCTTGCATTCAGGTTAATATGGCAGATGTAATCTTTTATAGGACATTATATAACTTTAGACTTTTAATTGTATTGAATATCATATTTTTGAAGAGTTCATGGTTGTGTTTGTGCAACAGTTATACTTCCTGATTATCTACAGATACCAAATTTTGCATTCACAATACTGCCACTTAAATTAGCGGAATGAAGTACTCTCTACACTGCAATATGCCGTGGGGAACCATTTTTGTAATTTTTAGAAGAAATTATGAGTATAATCAGATTGTAACTGTGTTGAACAGATTCTTAACACTTAATCAGATCAATAATTCAAAAATGACATACCCAAGAGAAGCAGAAAATCTTTCTAGATTCACATTTACTCTGATTCAAATTTATCGTTTGTAATCATTATTCAGTAAAATGCATGTTTGAAGTTGATGCTGTACAAATTTCAAAGTGTTCTTTTACTTCTCTTTTACAAGCACATTAATTAAAAAAAAAACTAGCTGGCCCGGGCACAGAGCATCTGCGCCTCTAGTTCTCCCTCGTTCTTGGCTCCTCATTCCCAGCCCTCTCCCCTCCTCTTCCCCCCTCCAATGTCTTTTTCTCTCTGGCCAGCAGCTTTTTCTGGCTGGTGCCCCCACTTTCACTCTTCTTCCCCCACCCCGACCGTCGCCACCACTTTTTCTCCCTGCCCGCCCATTCACTGGCCTGTTTGTTGGCCTTATGTTTGCCACTGCCAGTATATTTTTTGAAGAGTTTGTGGATTTGGTTGTTCAAAATAGTCACGCTTCCTGATTACCTACAGAAGCCAAATTTTGTATCAACATTTCTGCCCCTGAAATTAGCTGATTGCACTACTGTTCACACTGGAATATGCTGGGGGAAATGTGTAAATAACTTGTTTACACGAAATGACTTTGCACTGTCAACTACAGGATCCATCTATTAGTAACCATATATACTAAAATAACATTTTAGCCCATATACTAACTAGACTGGGTTTTTGTCATGCAAGGCAGTTTTGACAAGTTTCTTCTTCCCTCACCACCACCATGTGGCTTGAGGGTTGGTGGATATTGTCCTCATTTGCATGAGGAAAACATTGTTGCACACACACTGCACTAGTCAATATGTGAGCTACTGTTTATATCTAAAATAGATATAAATATATAATTAAACTCTTCCTGGTGCCTCATTGTATTTCATGAGTATTATATTTTGGTTGCTACCTAATGGTGGTGCAGCGGGGAAGCAACCTGCCTAAAGAACAGGAGGCTGTTGGTTAGAATCCCTGCTGGTATGTTTCCCAAAATATGGGAAACTCCTATATCGGGCAGCAGCGATACAGGAAGGTGCTGAAAGGCATCATCTCATACTGTGTGGGAGAAGGCAATGGTAAACCACTCCTGTATTCTACCAAGAAAACCACATGGCTCTGTGGTCGACAGGAGTCAACACCAACTTGATGGCACAACCTTATATTTTTCCTTAGTTACTCCATAAGCCTTGTTTCCTTGATTTTTTTCTTTCTTCCTGAGAATGTATGCAGAAGTATGGGCTCTGAAAAAGGACTGCCAGCCAGTTATTGGTAAAGAACTAATCTGGCTGCGTCTTGAATTTGGGAACACTCAACTGTACCTAAGCCAATTGTTTGCTCATTTCTTTCCGTAGGTTTTTGCTACAATCGCTGGAAGACTTGGACAACAGCTTAAGAAAACTCAACTCCCGCTTGTTTGTAGTACGGGGCCAACCCACTGATGTCTTTCCAAGACTCTTTAAAGTAAGATTGCAACTTTGTATGAAACTTTGAGGAAAACATGACTCAACTTTGTGCCTAAATCTACTGCTGGTGATATTAACAATTATATTCTGTTATATTTGAGTATAGAAGAGTCATGTGGAGTGGTCAAGAAATGTTGGTTTTGTTCACCAGCCAGACAAAAATTTTACTCGTCAACCAATGTTGATGAACCTTTGTTTTTGTCAGGATTTTTGTCACTCGTCACAGTCAGGTAGACTTCCTGAGCCCTGGCCATGTGTATAATAAATCCACCTGATCATGAATCTCCTTACATTGGGACTTGACAATTCTCAGGCATCAGCTCACTTTCACGCCCTGAAATATTAAGTGTGGTGCCTGATTCAGGTGATGGAAGAAGAAGAAGAATGCTAACCCCAACTAACTCAGCAAAGAAAGCCATTTTAAAAGTGGTGATTCTCTTATATCAAGCAGGGGGAGAGCAACTGACCCTATGCAACCCCAGCACAGCATTCCTCCAGCCAGTGGCTGTTGCTGGTATCTGTCATGTCTCTAGATTGTGAGCCCTTTGGGGACAGGGGACCATCTTGTGTGTTTCTATGTTTGAGAACCTTTGGATGAAGAGAGGTATATAAATATTCATCTTCAGCAGGTGAGGCAGGGGCTGATTCTTGCCTGCTTTTCTTGATTGTGTCAGTCCACTGCCTGCCTGAGCCAGACAGATGTGATCAGGACGAGAGGGAGCAATCCACCCCTGCCTTACTGGCTCACTTCTCCTCCTGCTCCTGTCCATCTCTTGTCTGTCTGAGCCAGATGAATGGTACCAGGTGGACAATTAAGAAAACAAGGCAGCAAGTTGGGCCCTACCCCATGAAGCAGATAGTGTTTGGGGGCATGAGCAGTGGGTCATAGTCATAGTCTGCCCATAGGACAGGGCAGTCTTGCTCCTCAATTTCTGAGCTCAGAGAAGAGTCAAACTTTTACATGTTTCTGCTTTACATGTACTAGTCTGTCTTTACTTCTGCAGTGTGTTCTGTAGGAGCACTTGCTAGTTTACATTCAGTGGTGTCATTGTATGTGCCAGTGATGGGATGCAGCTTCAGGCATTGTATACTTCTGTGTTTGGCTGGTATCTGCCAGTTTAGATGGTGGTGTGTGAGAGGTCCAGAACGCTGAACATACGCATATTAATAACTGGCAAATGAATGAAAATATAACATAAAATTAAAGTTAGAGCTGGGTATACTACTTAGGTTTTAGTTTTCTACTTGTTTTTGATATTTCATTTTAGATATTCTAAAATTTACCATACCTGGTACCTTTTATATGCCTGGCAGTGGTGTGAGCAGATGTAATTGCTTTGCCTCCCATTCCATTTGTCAACTGATCCCATCTCCTGGCTGCCCCACTGAAGCAAGCAGGGCTCTAGCTTTGCCACATAAAACACTAGAAGGGGATGGGTGAAGGGGGACACAGCGTTGACATCCTTTCTTGCTAACTCAGTGCATTTAAAGGTACTCGTGAGACGGCTTCAAAAGCACTTTTATTTCTAGTCTGCAGTTGCAGCTGCTTGATATAGTGTATGGCTGTTTTAACATCTTGCCTCTCAGCTTGTTAAATTGTCTTGTTAGGGAAGAGAAGTATAGTTTTAAAGGGATTGTGCCTTTCCTGTGCTGGTAAATTTCATGTGTTAAAAAACTAATACAGTAACCAGCTTCTGTTTCTTTATCCTGTTTTCAGTGCAATGTGCCCTTCTTCTTTTTACGGGGAACAGGGGCACATGCTAAGCCTAGAATGATGAGTTGGGGAAGACAGTGCATCTTAATGCAGTAAAAAGATTTGCTCTTTTTCCAAGTGGAGCGGGAAAGTGCATGGTAACTTCATCACAAGTGATGATGTGAAACAGCTTTGAGAATTTTCTTGAGCAGATATTTGTTTGACCCCCCCTTCCAAAAAGCCAGTATTTCAGTTTTTTATTATTGTACTGAATTATTCTCCAGTTAAAAGCAGGCCCATTTCATTCTCATAATTCACTACAGTGTTCACTCTAAGGCGTGTGTATGTGCGCGCGTTCACACACTTTTTTTTTAATGTCCACTCAGTTAATTTAGATCCTGCTCAGGTTGGATTGGGAAGACCCCATCCAGAATGCATGTGTGCACAACTGCCTTGATACTGCCACCCAGAATAAATCTAATTCTGCACACAGATGAAAAAAAATTAGAGACCACTGATTCACTAGCATGGCAGGTATTGCATTGCTTAGGATTTGCTGCTTTCCTCCTGCTGCTGCTGCACAACTCCCTGCCAAACACTTCCCTATGTCTACTTTGCTGGGCTGGTACCTAGTTCTTGGCTGTTAGGAGCCAAGAACTTAAGAGCCACATCCACTTAAGCTGTGTTATGTTTTGAAGGTGACTTACAGGATGCTTGCTGTGGCAACTAATTATACCTCTCCTATCTTGCACATCTGGCAGAGAAAATAGGTGATGTTTCTGAAGTGTGAGATTCTGCAGGAAACTTTGGATGAGGTTGTTAATGTACTTGAATTCTTTCTCATGTCTTTGATTTTCTAGAGCATTAATACTACAGCCTATGATGTGCTTGTGACTTTTATCTAGTAACCTATAACTTATGAGACAAACCAGGATTCCTGTGTAAGGCAAATGGTACACCTCTCTGGGATGGAAAAATGTTTGCATGTTTATCTTTTTTGGAATGTTTGTCAGGATTTGTATTATTATTAGTATTAGTTTAGTATTATTATTTTGAGTTGTCTAGGAATATTGATAGGAGCTAGGTACCCTGGTAGTTCTACCAGCACAAGCTACCCAAGGACCTGTGAGATGAGGCTATAGGTCAGTGGTAGAGCATCTGTTTTGCATGCAGAAGGGTCCAGGTTCAATCCCTGGCACCTCCAAGAAGGACTGAGAGAGACTTCTGCCTGAAACCTTGAAGAGCTACTGCCAGTCAGTGTAGACAGTACTGAGCTAGATGGACTAATGGTCTGATTTGATATAAGGCAGTTACCTAATTGCCTAATAATATGGTCACTTTGAGAGCCTTACAGTATTACAGGGCTCTGATAGGAACATAGGAAGCTGCCATATACTGACCATAGGTCCATCTAGCTCAGTATTGTCTACACAACCTTCTTCAAGGTTGCAGGCAGGAATCTCTCTCAGTCCTATCTTGGAGATGCCAGGGAGGGAACTTAGAACCTAGATGCTATTCCCAGAGCGGCTCCATCCCCTCAAGGGAATATCTTACAGTGCTCATGTGTAGTCTCCCATTCATTTGTAAGCAGGGCGGACCCTGATTAGCTAAGGGGAAAAGTCATGCTTGCTACCACAAGACCAGCTCTGCTCTGTTGCCTCTTGATCTTTTGCACTATCTAAAATGAACAAGTTCATAAGAGAGCCCTGTTTTAATCAAATCTTGAAAGCAAGGTGCTATATTATAAATAAGTTAGGATTTCTCAGTCCCATCAAAATTAATGGGACTTAGTTTAGTCACAGTAAACTTGTCTCGTAGATTTCAGTGGTACCTAGTCATCGCTGCCCAAGGATACAACCTGAATAATTTTTATCAGGAATCTGAACACAATGACCTTAATTTGGCTGACTAGAATATCTACAGCAACTAAATGCTGCGCTGGGATTTGGTATATGAAAGATAAATTAATTATTTATTTATTTATTTATCTTACATATTTTTATACCGCCCAAAACCTACGTCTCTCGGCGGGTTACAAGAAGATAAAAACAACATTAAAACAATAGTTAAAAACAAAAACAAGAAATTTAAAACACAACAAATTGAAAAATTTTAAAACAATATTCTTAAATCAATAAAGGAGGAGGCTTTCAATTTCCAATTCCTAGAAACCTCCAAAGAATATGAAGTACTGGACTAGTCCTTTTAACCTAGTACTTTCTCCTCTGACTGACCTTTCAAGCCCTGCTATCTAAGGTTTTTTTTAAATGGAGATGCTGGCGTATTGAATAGAAGACCACCTCATAAGGACAGCCCTGCTGGATCAGGCCCAAGGCCCATCTAGTCCGGCATCCTGTTTCACACAGTGGCCCAACAGATGCTGCTGTAAGCCACAGGCAGGAGATGAGGGCATGCCCTCTCTCCTGTTGTTACTCCCCTGCAACTGGTACTCAGAGGCATCCTGCCTTTGGGGCTGGAGGTGGTCTTTAGCCCTCAAACTAGTAGCCAATGATAGACCTCTCCTCCATGAAGTTATCCAAACCCCTCTTAAAGCCATCCAGGTTGTTGGCTGTCACCACATCTTGTGGCGGAGAATTCCACAAGTTGATTATGTGTTGTGTGAAAAAGTACTTCCATTTGTTGGTCCTAGATTTCCTGGCAGTCAATTTTGTGGGATGACCCCTGGTTCTAGTGTTATGTGAGAGGGAGAAGAATTTCTCTCTGTCCACTTTCTCCACACCATGCATGATTTTATAGACCTCTATCATGTCTCTCCACAGTCGTTTTCCCCCTCTAAACTAAAAAGCCCCAGGTGTTGTAGCCTTGCCTCATAAGAAATGTGCTCTAGGCCCCTGATCATCTTGGTTGCCCTCTTCTTCACCTTTTCTAGTTCTACAATGTTCTCCTTTAGATGTGGTGACCAGAATTGTACACAGTTCTCCAGGTGTGGCCACACCATAGTTTTGTATAAGGGCATTATAATTTTAGCAGTTTTATTTTCAATCCCCTTCCTAATGATCCCTAGCATGGAATTGGCCTTTTTCACAGCTGCCACACATTGACTCTACACTTTCAATGAGCTGTCCACCACGACCCCAAGATCCCTCTCCTGGTCAGTCACTGACAGCTCAGATCCCATCAGCGTATACTTGAAGTTGGGGTTTTTTGTCCCAATGTGCATCACTTTACATTTGCCAACACTGAACCGCATTTGCCATTTTGTTGCCCACTCACCCAGTTTGGAGAGGTCCTTTTGGAGCTACTCACAATCAGTTTTGGATTTCACTACCCAAAAGAGTTCGGTATCATCTGCAAATTTGTCCACCTCGCTGCTTACCCCTGCATCTAGATCATTTATGAATAAATTAAAAAGCACCAGTCCCAGTACAGATCCCTGGGAGACTCCTCTTCTTACTTCCCTCCATTGCGAAAATTCTCCATTTATACCTACACTCTGTTTCCTGTCTTTTAACCAGTTAGCAATCCACACATGTACTTGTTCCCTTATCCCATGACTGCTAAGTTTCCTCAGGAGTCTTTGATGAGGAAACCTCCATTCAAAGCATGTGCCCTGCTACTGAGTTATGGAACCTTTCCCATATGGAAATCGCCATGTTTGGAGCAAGATATGTTATTACTAGACTCCACATGTGGAGTTCACTATACGTGTAAAGCTTGGTTTTAAAGCAACTTTGTAGTTAAGCCCATAAAGTTTACTAGCCTGCAAACATTTTTACTAGTTGTCTTATGGGCAGAACACACTTGCCATCATGATGATGATGATATTAACTAGCTGACCGAGCGCATAATGTCTGCGCCCCTAGTTCAACTCTTCCCCGCCCCCCGGCCCTTCTCCCTGACTCTGTCTTCCGGCGGGCGTCTCTGATGCCCAGCAGGCCTGCTTCTCTCCCCCACCCATGTTTTCTCCTGCCGGTTTCTCTATCTCCTCCGGCCGCCGCTACCTCCTGACCCCGGTGGGCACACAGGCCGCTGCCTCCTTGCTGCAGCCGCTGCCATTTCCCCCCACCAGCAGCTCAACGGCCTCCTACCATGTGTGAGCTCCCGCCACCCAGCCAATCCGCTGGGTGCCGGGACACATCCCCACGGGCACGTTTTCAAAGATTAATTATAAAGATAATCCACCTGGAATGGAAGTTTTTCCCCCAGTTTGATGTTGGGGGTAGGGACAAACCAGGAGAATGACTGCTCCTTAACTTACTGAAGTTGTACATGATGAAGCATTTTCTTTTATGGTGTGCATCTGTGGACATCAGTGGCTTCAGCAGTACTTGAACTGCTGATAATTCCCAGCAGTTGTTCCTGCTGGTTGTTCCCAGCAGTTGTTCCCAGCAGTTGTTCCTGCTGGTTGCCTCTTTGCCTCTTTATTTTAAGCTGGAATGAACTGGAAACATCATAGTGTCACATCATAGCATCATTTCCTGTTGTTGTGTTCTAGAGAAAAAGAAATGGCAACTTGCAGTAGTAAGCAATCAGGAATATTATAGGTACTTTCAAGGATGGCTGAAACTGCAGAGGCGCAATGTTAAAAAGTTAAAAAGAAAAAAGGTCCCACTGTTGGCGCACGCAGAGAGATGGCAGTAAAACGGGGGGAAGCTCACTGCTACTGCCCACATAAAATTGTTCTTTCCTGGGCATAATTCTTGGTGTACTTGCATTCAAGGCTGTTTTAGAATGTGGTGCTTATTAATATAGGTTGACACTATGAACATACACTATGAAAGTCTGCCATTACTCGAAGGGGCACATTGCACATTACAGCACAACCCATTCCCACCTTCTAAAATGTGAGGTAATTATACTGCAGAAAGCTGAGTTGGGGAGCCAGTGCCACTAGCAGTAGAATCAGTGGCAAAAACCATGCAGCACAAGAAAGAAGTGGATGTACTGCACTCAGTCTTTCACATGTACTTATATCGTAAGGAGTGAAGTGACCTGAAGAAAGGAACTAAAAAATTTTTTTTTAATTCTAAAATAGCAGCATACTTTTTTGGACATGTGAGTGATATACAGTGGTCCCTCGACTTACGTAGTTAATCCGTTCCGAACGGATGTTCGTAAGTCGAAATTTTCGTAGGTCGAAAAGCACACCCACGGAGGTCTGGAAACACTCGTAAGTCGAGGAAACCGCATCTAAAAATTCGTAAGTTGAGGAAGTCAAATCTAAACCGCCAACTACTTCCGGTCTTTTTTGGCGTTCGTAAGTCGAAAACGTTGGTTGTCGAGTAGTTCGTAGGTCGAGGGACTACTGTACATTGTTTGGGGGGGGGGGCATCTATTTTCTACTGTCTGTGTTAGTATACTTTTTAAGAACAGGATGTTCTCTCTAATTCTGCTCTTTGATTCCTGGCATCATGCATTGGCCTGACTTTAGTATTTTTCTCTGACTTGGATGACGTACTGAAATTGTGCCTTATGTTTATGGTGAGGGTTGATATTGTATGGTTTCTTGCAGGAATGGGGTATAACCCGTCTTACTTTTGAATATGACTCAGAACCCTTTGGAAAAGAGAGAGATGCAGCTATAGTGAAGTTAGCTAAAGAAGCTGGAGTAGAGGTGGCAGTGGAGAATTCACATACCCTTTATGACTTGGACAGGTAAGATACAGATTTATCTGTTTATCGATATAGATCAAGTAATGTGCTATTTTGGGGGAAGTGTGTCGGTGTGTGGAGATACTGGAGTTTATTGCCCAGATCTTAAACTCACTTCTACAATGGCCTCATAGGAACAAAAGGTCTCCATTTCCCTACTAAACTCCAAGTTTTGCTGTAACGTGCTATACAATAAGTCAGACTTTTGCTGCAGGTGTATAATGTACTAAATATGACACATTAGGCAAGGGGGTTGTTGGGAATGCTTAGTATGTAAATTTTGTGGGGATGCATATGTCACTAGGAGGCAATGCGTATGTAGAGATATGTAGCAAAGGGACAATGAGAGTGTTCTTGCCAAGCTGCTCTGATTTTTTTCAGATGTACATTGAAGTTTTTCATTTGCAGTCACTCTTGTTCATGTATTTGAAAGTGAATCAAATTTCTCGTACTTCTACATGTTGCCTCATTCTCCGCTGTACAAGTAGCAACTAAACTGTGATCACAGTGTATGTAACGTAGACTTCCAGACAACTTGCATGTAGATGTAAAGCTAAGTTATATTGGTTGAATGAGTTAATATGGTGTTAGTAAATTATAAGTGGTATGGTATGTTTGGATGTACTAGTGTGTTCTCTACCCAAGTAGGTTCTGTTTAGATTTTTTTCCCTATGGTTGGGAGCAGAACATTTCTCACTGGTTGGATGGAACTGTGTGCTGATTTGATTTGGAACTGTGTGCTAAACTGTTTCTGATGTATTATATGCAGTTTACACACTTTCCCTCGAGGCTGTGATCATGTTGCTGGGATAATGCCTTTTCCAGCCCTGATTGTATACTAGAACCATTTTGTGAGCATTCTGCCTTTAAAAACTTTTTAAAATTATTTGGAGAGTGTACGTTCTATACAGTTCTGTCATGGCTGTGCTAATCTAATCGGGTGGGATGGTGGGGTGCAATCTTAAATTCAAAATTCTCCTTCCTTTCAGGTAAATACAGATATAACCTATATTTAACCTCTATTTTTTAAAGGGCATCATTAAGTTCAGTCTTCTACTCAAGTAAATACAGTATTTACTATGTCTCTGATGCTATCCCACAGCGTGTTTCAAATTATTGAGGTCCTGGAGTTACCTCTACTACTTTTAAGAAGAGCCTGTTTCCTCTAGAGAATTCTACCTTAATAGACTTAAGGCCCTATGGATACAGGATACTTGCATGAGAATGCCCTGGGTATCTTGGACAAATTCGATGAATAGTTGTAACTTTTTAGTACTAAACAACCTGACATATAAAAGTGGGGAGTGATGCGACTTGTAAGTTGCTGAGAAATTGGTTAGAAGGCATATACAAAAGTTGTGTTAAATAAAAACCAACCCCCAAACCCACCTTTGTTCCTGAAGCAACAAATTGTACATAAATGTAGTAAGTTATCAGGGAAGAGAACAATCCTATGAATTGTCTTGTTTATTTTGGAAAGTGAAATAAACATGTTCCAGTATAGCATTTCTTGTTATATTGTGTATTTTTATTTACTTATTTATTTGCATTGATAGCCTCCAAGGAACCCAGAGTTGTGTGCATGGTTATATTTATCCTCACAACCCTGTGAGGTAGGTTAGGCTGAGAGATGAGCCACAGAGCCACCCAGTGAGTTTTATGGCTAAACGGGAATTTGAATTCTGGTATTCCTAATCCAGCACTCAAACTGCTACACCACACTGACTCCAGTTATTTAATCATTATCATCATCATCATCCATATGCTGGAACTTTCCTGAAAGAGGACTCTGTTCCTGGAGAACTGTTCCCTAAAGAGCATTCTTTAAGTATAATTCAATATTAAAACTCACCCGCTACTCTTGTCTTATTTAAACCAAGGAGAAATCTGTGAGATACATCATTTATATCCCTATGTTTTTGATGGGGGAACTAATGCTAAGAGAGATTGCCTAAGGTTTCCTGTTGAACATGGCTGTGTAGGTGACTTGACATTATTTGTCCAAGGCCATCCCCTACCTTTTGGACTATGCTGGCTTTCCATACTTGAGCTTATCTCTCTGACTCAGTCAGCTTTCAAACCTTGGCCCTTCATCCCAGTGTTCTAGTTCCCACAGTTCCATTTGCAGAGAAAAGACAGTCTTGTTTCTATGTGGTGCCTCTCCCCTTTTCAGTACGTAAGAGGGGTGGTTGTATTTGCTATGTGAATTCAACTGGCAGAAATTCAGTGGAGCAAGGACGTGCCATCTGCTTTGTGGCTGCTCTGTATTGTTGGGAAGCTGGGTCACAGAGTGGCGCATGTGAGTGTAGCTCAGTGAGAGCCTCGGTGGCGTGGAGCTCCTCCCCTTTACACGTGCTGCCTGTGGGGGAAGAACTGGCACATGGCTTTTGCTGAAACCTTAGATAGACTAAACGCCCAGCCCTTTGCATAAGTTGTTGACTGGGAGGACGTGTCTGCTGCAGCTGTAACTACTGTAGCACAAGCTGAGCAGGAAGCTGATTTGGCTGCTTCAGCTTTATGTAAGCTAGCAATGAGGCTATGCCTCTCTAACTCTTTCCCTCTTGGCTCGTATGAGAGACACGCATGTCTGCACTGTTTCTCTAATGAAATGGAGCTTCCAGATCTGTTGTTCAAAGATTTTGTTTTGCTAAATATTAACAACTTCCTCAGTAAAGAGGACTCCTTTTGGAGCTCTGTTGGGAACCCAAAACTAGCAGATAGCTTGCATGTGCAGGCATAATCTGCCTTACTATGGTGGCTTTCTGGATCTGCCCCAGTAGTCTAGCAGTGTGATTTGTGTGTGGTATAACATTCAAGAAACCATTCTGTGTTGCTAGAAAAATCAAAGTTTCCTCATTGGCTCAATTTTGCAGCTTGCAGGCAGTTTTCCCTCCAGTATTTTTCACTTGTGTACAGAATGAGTTTTGTTCGAGGCAGCAGTATCAAGGCAGAGCATGTGCATTCAGAGTGGGGCCTTCCTGATTCAACCTGAGCGGCATCTAAAATTAACTGAGTGGACATCAAAAAATTTGTGGATGTGCACACTCCTTAGAGGAAACACTGCTTGCAGGGGATCCCAGGTTCATATTGGTGGCATGATTGGTCATTGAGAGCACAAAGCATGTAGAACTGTAAACACACAGAGAACCATTTTAGTGATCTAGTTCTTAATCATAGCAGGAAATGCCATCTTTTCCAGGCAGTTTTGCTGGTATGATTAAAACTTGCCCAAATATGAAGAACACTTCATGTAAATATGCTCTTGGTGGCAACTACACCAAGAGTTCGTGTTTCTCAACCTCAGTGAGAGCTAGAGAATTTAAAATGGAAATTGGCATATGAAATTTCTAGAGGGAGTAAAAAAGCACTCTCAGGAGCTTCTGGTTAAAGTATTACCAATATCTGTGTTTGCTCTTTCTTCCCAAGAGAGGAAATAGTAGCTTTGCAATTCTTTGTGTTCTCTTTCAAGCTTTTCTTCTGTGGAACTTTAAGAACCCCTGCTAACTTGGCAAAGAGGCAACTTTTAGCGTGGTGATTCTCTTTATTTAGCAGCGGGAGAGTAACTGGCCCTATCCATCCCCAGCCCAGTACCTCCAGTTACTGCTGCTGGTGTCTATCTTACATTTCTTTTTAGATTGTGGGCCCTTTGGGGACAGGGAGCCATCTTATTTTAATTTAATTTAATTATAGTTCTCTGTGTAAACTGCCCTGAGCCATTTTTGGAAGGACGGTATAGAAATCCAATGAATGAATGAACTTAAAGAAGCTTAGAGCCCTTGTAGAAGTTTTGTAGGATAAGGTGGTAGAATTTTGGACTGTGCAATTCAGACTGTATTTTTTCGGATGCTCTCCTTCATAAGCTCATTCTATGTAGAAAACTAGCACATGGTGGGAAAGTTTAGCATAATCTCTCATGGGCTAATTTGCTATATGCAGGGAACTTTCTGGATGATGGATGTAGGCATTCAAAAAACATGGCATTCCCCCAGCTGTAATAAAGCATTACAGTGCAGAATTCTCCTGCCTTATAATTTTTTATTATTATTATTATTATTATTGCATTTATATCCCACTCTTCCTCCAAGGAGCCCAAAGCGGTGTACTACATACTTGAGTTTCTCTTTCACAGCAACCCTGTGGAGTAGGTTAGGCTGAGAGAGAAGTGACTGGCCCAGAGTCACCCAGCTAGTTTCATGGCTGAATGGGGATTTGAACTCGGGTCTCCCCGGTTCTAGTCCAGCACTCTAACCACTACATCACGCTGGCTGGCCATAGCCTACCACTTCACACTGTCCAACTTGTGGGGTGACTTCTAAAGCTCTGTAGTGTAATTGGCAAGAATTAAAGGAAGGTAGAACTCTTTTAAAATGTCAGATAAAGTAAGAGCATGAGACATATGCTTGGGATTACTACTTGTAGTTGGAGGGGGATTTCTGAGGAAATGAGTACAGCCAAGGTCCACAATTTTCAGCTGGCCTTGATCATTAAGCCAAAAATTGAGGTCACCATGATTCTGCCCCTCCCTGGTCTCATTTTGCACCTCTGTAAAAGCCTGCACAAGGTCAGTTCAGGGACAGTCTTCTCTAGTGTTCTCTCTAATTTTTTTCATCTGAATGCGGAATGAGTTTTGTTCTGGGTGGCAGTATCAAGGCAGTGTGCGCACACATGCATTCAGAGTGGGACCTTCCTAACTCAACCTGAGTAGGATCTAAAATTGACTGAGCAGACTTTAAAAAACATGAGCACATGCACACGTGCACGCCTTAGGAAGTTCATCACCAAGTCACCTGGAGTGCCTCAGCAGCACAAGGTCAAGCCGACAGGCCCTTTCAGCTCAGAAGCTGGAGAGCATAGCCCAGGAAGCTGCTACTTGCTCCAGCTCTGTGGGTAGTGAGGCTTGGCCCTGTACTGCCTAGAAGCTCTAGGCACCTTGGCAATGCAGCAGTCAAGGGAGCTGCTGTCGCCCTTTGCAGCTGTGGAGCAAGGGTGGCAGAAGCCTATTTGTTTGGCCCCAGGTGCTGCTTGGTGCCTCTAGACAATGTAATGGCCAAACAACTCCCAGCCATTCTCCAGCTCCAGAAATATGGAAGCGGTGGGATCTCTATCCCTCTCTGTAGCTTCAAGATTGAGAGGAAGGCTGGGGCTCACTTGTCAACATTCATCATGGTGACTGTGGTGAGCAAAAATTTGGAATTTGAATCAAACATCCAATACTAGGATCCAGTGTTCCCTCTAACAGGGATTCCCAGATCTTGTTGACTACAACTCCCATAATCCCCAAGCAACAGCCATTGCAGCTGGGAATTCTGGGGGTTGTAGTCAACAATATCTAGGAATCCCTGTTAAAGGGAACACTGCTAGAATCCTGTTACAAAAGAGATGAGGAAGAACACTAAAATGTCCTCAACCTAATTCTAATCACACATACAATACTTATATACTAGTGGGCCCAGACGCAGAACATCTGCGTCTGCCTCTAGTTGGGCCCAGCCATCCCCCCCTGCCATGCCGCCGCCATCTCACCCTGAGGGGCCAGGGCCAGGCCACCCCTCCGCCGCCTCCCTCCACCTAACCTCTTCCTCCTCTTGCCCCTCAGCCCAGTTATCCCCCCGCATGCTGCCACTGTCTCATCCCGGAGGGCTCGGGCCAGGCCGTTCTGCCACGGCCTCCTTCCGTCTCACTGTCCTCTCGCCCTCTTCCTGAGGGTGGCGGGGCTTTGCCTGATGCCCCAGTGAGTTCCTGGCGCGCGCTCCTCCCTCCTGCCCTTGCACGTTGCAGTCGCAACCAGTGGTGGGCCTAGAGGGGTTGGAGCTTGCCACATCCCCATGAATCCATCTACAGGAATTAATTATATAGATTAAATTGGACTAGAGGCTGCTGCTTGGTGGGTGTCTAGAATATGGTTATATACATTGGGACATTGCCCCTGGGGTGGAGAGGTTAGTGGCTGGGTGCCCTTTTGGTGAGCAGTATAGTTGATTGGGAGATGTAGGCACAGAATGGGGCATGATGGGGCTTTCAGGCCAGAGATTTGATTTAAGGGAGTACTTTTTCATAGCTGAGGTAGCAAATAAATGAGAACAGATTTCCATTGTTGTGTGTATTTTTCACTTCCCCTTAACAAATATCTGAAGAAAGAGCTGATCCCAAATACACTGGTGAGGATGCCATTTCCCATATATCCTGTGGGAGCAAAGCTGTTCTTTTAATTTTGTCTTCCTACTCTTTTCTTCAGGATAATTGAACTGAATGGACACAAGCCTCCTCTCACCTATAAACGTTTCCAAGCTATCATTAGCCGGATGGAACTTCCCAAGAAACCAGTCAGCAGCATAACAAGTCAGCAGATGGAGAAGTGCAAGACTGAGATTCAAGAGAATCATGATGATACGTATGGCGTTCCATCCCTGGAGGAGCTAGGTATGTTGCAGAGCTGCATGGTAGCTATACCAGCTTTCTTTGCACTTGGAACACTTCCAAGACAAGCGGTAGTATTCTTGCTTGACCTGATCTGACTCTGGCTTTAGAAGCAGACCAGATTATCTGTGCATCTTCGGCTTGAGAAAATGAACTAATTTTCTGTCTGTGTACCACAAGTCAGAAATGACTGTTGCAGGGTTACAGTTGAAATGAAAGGAAGTTATACGTTTTAAAACACTTGTATGGGGATTCTTTTCTAGCCTCACTTTCAGGCTACCACTATTCCAGCATTTCTTTAGATATATGCTTAAACTTATATTGCATGTTGGGAATTAGTTATTGTTCTCACAAATGCAGGCTTCTGCTGGGCCAAAGCCCTTCCAGTTGTTGCTGCAGCTTTAAAGAACCTCAAGAAGGAACTGAGAGAGTCTGAGAATTTTCTGGAGCTGAAATAAGTCATTGCTTGTTCTGAAAAGGAACAGGCTTCTATAGGCCTCTGACTCTGGGGGAAGGGGAGGAGCAGATGCTGATATATTCTCTGCTTTCCTATATTAACACTCGAGATCTCTTACGGAATCTAGGCAGTTGTATTAGAAGAACAGAAATACCAGAAGAGATGTGGAAAGAGTTACTCATGAGAAATAGTCAGAATACAGAGCAAATTTGGACTTCTAAAGGATTTGAGTTGCCATTTTGAGGTCAGAATTTGGGACCTCAGGCCAGCTACAGAAACATCCCAGAGAGAGTGTTTTTGAACAGACAAGAGAAATTGCACAATTTGTGTGAAGAATGAAAGGCAGCTACTTCAAGCATTTTATTTATTTTTATACCACCTGATATGTACAGTGAGGGAAATAAGTATTTGATCCCCTGCTGATTTTGTCCGTTTGCCCTCTGACACAGAAATGACCAGGCTATAATTGGAATGGTAGGTTTATTGTAGCTGTGAGAGACAGAATAACAACAAACAAACCCTCAAAAGCCCAGTGCCCAAAAGTCAGCGATGGATTTGCATTGTAGTGAGGGAAATAAGTATTCGATCCCCTATCAACCAGCAAGATTTCAGGCTCCCAGGTGTCTTTTCACTATATGCAGGTAACGAGCTGAGATGAGGAACACCCTCTGTAAGGGAGTGCTCCTAATCCCAGCTTGTTACAGTACCTGTATAAAAGACACATGTCCATAGAAGCAAGCAATCACTCAGCTTCCAAACTCACCACCATGCCCAGGACCAAAGAGTTGTCGAAGGATGTCAGGGACAAGGTTGTAGACCTGCACAAGGCTGGACTGGGCTACAAGACTATCGCCAAGCAGCTTGGTGAGAAGGTGACTATAGTTGGCACGATAACTCGCAAATGGAAGAAACACAAAATAACTGTCAATCTCCCTCGGTCTGGGGCTCCATGCAAGATCTCACCTCGTGGAGTTGCAATGATCATGAGAACGGTGACAAAGCAGCCCAGAACTACACGGGGGGAACTTGTCAATGATCTCAGGGCAACTGGAACCATAGTCACCAAGAAAACAATTGGTAACACACTACGCCGTGAAGGACTGAAATCTTGCAGTGCCTGCAAGGTCCCCCTGCTCAAGGCAGCACATGTACAGGCCCGTCTGCAGTTTGCCAATGCACATCTGAATGATCCAGAGGAGAACTGGACGAAAGTGTTGTGGTCATATGAGACCAAAATCGAGCTCTTTGGCATCAACTCAACTCGCCGTGTGTGGAGGAGGAGGAATGCTGCCTGTGAGCCCAAGAACACCATCCCCACCGTCAAACATGGAGGTGGACACATTATGCTTTGGGGGTGTTTTTCTGCTAAGGGGACAGGACACCTTCACCACATCGAAGGGACGATGGACGGGACCATGTACCATCAGATCTTGGGTGAGCACCTCCTTCCCTCAGCCAGGGCATTGAGAATGGGTCGTGGATGGGTATTCCAGCATGACAATGAGCCAAAACACACAGCCAAGGCAACAAAGGAGTGGCTCAAGAAGAAGCACATGAAGGTCCTGGAGTGGCCCAGCCAGTCTCCAGACCTTAATCCCATAGAAAATCTGTGGAGGGAGCTGAAGGTTTGGGTTGCCAAACATCAGCCTCGAAACCTTTCTGACTTGGAGAGGATCTGCAAAGATGAGTGGGACAACATCCCTCCTGGGTTGTGTGCAAACCTGGTGGCCAACTACAAGAAACGTCTGACCTCTGTGATTGCCAACAAGGGTTTTGCCACCAAGTACTAAGACATCTTTTGTGAAGGGATCGAATACTTATTTCCCTCACTACAATGCAAATCCATCGCTGACTTTTGGGCACTGGGCTTTTGAGGGTTTGTTTGTTGTTATTCTGTCTCTCACAGCTACAATAAACCTACCATTCCAATTATAGCCTGGTCATTTCTGTGTCAGAGGGCAAACGTACAAAATCAGCAGGGGATCAAATACTTATTTCCCTCACTGTACATCTTGAGGTACTAGATAGCTATATACTAGATACGTACATCTAGTGTATTAGATACTTTACCACGTGTCTTCCATCCAGGTTTTGACCCTTTATTTTATTTTATTTTTGGAGCATTTGTATTCTGCCTTTCAATCCAGGCAAGTCTTCAAGGTGGCTCACAATGAACTGCTAAAACAATTAGATTAATTTGCCCTCCCTCTCCCTGAAGGCTCTTCAAAATATGATCACCAGATATATTTGGTGTTCTCTTCCAGCCCATCTTCTGAGTTGCCAGCAAAGTAGTAGCTGGCAGCTGATGTTAGTGACAGGGGAGTTGGGGCTTCTATTCCAGTAGGCCACAGTTTGAAAAGCAGCCCCTGCAACAGTTCCAGTTTGCAGGAAGGACTGTGAGGATGAGATGGCATCCGTCCCCATTTGAGCCTGAGTGTTGTACCCCTAAAGCTCTGTCACTCTGCTCTTATTGCAAGCTGTGGTGCCAGCCATTTCATTCCCAGCAGGTGAAAGTAGTTGTGAACTCCTTATGTGGCAGATTAGACTGCCAAGCTTGTCACTAAGCAGGTTGTTTAAATTAAGAAGTGAACAAGTGGAAACTGCTCCCGGCTCCATCTATCATGTGCAGTCTCTGGAGGGGATACTATAATATTCCAAGGTGGATGACAGTCATATTGCTAACTTTTTTCTTTCAGTTGGTGGTTTTGTTTTCATGGCTTATAATATAGTAAGTTTGCAGAAGAATAAGACCTTTCTGTGACAAACATATATGCTGTAGGTGTATGTCCCTTATGGTAGCCCTTATTCAAAGGGGCCCTCTGCTGGCTACAGGTGATCATTTCATGCTGAATTAAGACTGCCTGGTTAGCAAACACATAGTACAAGACTTCCATTTAAGATAGACTTTCTGCCTAATCCTTGATTTCTAGATTAACACACGCACACCCTTTCTCTCTCAGGTTTTCCCACTGAGGGTCTTGCTCCAGCTGTTTGGCAAGGAGGGGAGACTGAAGCCTTAACACGTCTGGATAAGCACCTCGAAAGAAAGGTAATCCTGCAAAAGCACCTTTTAAGGAAAAGGTCACCTTTGCTATGCTACTTGCCATTAAATTGTGCTATCCGCTGAACTTCCCTAAATTCATTGGGTATAAATATGCCAGTGAATTAGCGAGTCTACAAAAATAACAGTAATATCTCTACTGCTAATAAGGAGAGTTGCAGGCCAAAGATCTTCATTATTTTCTCTCTCTCTGCTTAAATGAATATTAAATCCTAAATAGTGTCTCATACCATTTCCCTTTTAATCTAGGGATCAGGTCCATCATTGTTTTCCTGGGCCAACCATAAGACAGAAGATTAAAATGATCTTATTTTAGTAAACAGTGACTGATTTTTACTGCTGGTTTTATTTATTTATTTATTGGTGGCTCTGTGTGTGTTATGCAAGCTTTATGCGTCATTCTGATAGTTATTTTATTTTGTATATTGACGTTATTGTGGTGGCTTATCTTAATTTGTAAGCCGAATTGAGAAATTAGAAAGATGGGATATAAGCTCTCTATACCTCTGTATTTTGTGTTATCTATATATTTTTTTTAGGAGTGTTAGACTTCTCATACCTTTTCATATTGATATATATGCAAACAGATTGCCAGTATTTCTGCTGCATTATACACCCTTGCCACCTGAAAAACTGGTTTAAACATTATCAACTGACTGAGCAAGAGTAAAGCTATGTGGTACAGTTGCAATAGGAGTTTGGAGACTTCCCTCAGAATTAGTTCTAAGTACTATGAATAAAAATCAAGGCTGTGTGGTATCCCTCTGCAGTGCTCTTTAATATCACTCTTTAATATATTTCCGTTTCTGACAAACTATAAGGATCTTAACTTTTATGTCTGTGCTGGCATGACTTTTTTGGTGTGGTAGCAATTGACAGCCTGCCCTCATGGACATTCCTAGTGTGTATTGGAGGTGTAACTCCATTGCATGAGCTAATGCTGGATGGGCTGTGAGTTTCAGAGCTGAGGAAGTAAGGTCTGTCACATGGGACAACCAAGTTGTGACACAGAGAGCACTTTGGGTGGCTAAAGTACTTCCCAGTTCTTTGCAGCCCTAAATGTTAAGGTATCTGGAACTGATTGGTTTGCTAATAGTAGCAATTGTATATTCAGCTTCATAGAACCTGGATTTTTCATGTCCACTTCTTTGTTCTCTTCCCCTCCTCCCATCCCAAAATCTCTCAAGGCATGGGTTGCAAACTATGAAAAACCACGGATGAATGCTAATTCATTGCTGGCCAGCCCTACAGGGCTCAGTCCCTACCTTCGGTTTGGTTGCTTGTCCTGCCGCTTATTCTACTATCGTCTTTGGGAACTATACAAAAAGGTAAGAAATACAAGATTGAAAGGAATCGGCTTGCTTCAGCCAGAATATATAGGCCAGGAATCAATAGCTGCAAGCATTTAGTGAGATGCTGATTCGTTTCATATCTCTAATCAAGTTTCCCTCTGGCTACATCCCTCTTGCTCCTTTCCATACTCCAGTCATTAAGAAGATCATCCCTTAATATTCATGGAGTCTCCAAGAGGAGGATGAGAGAGTGACTTTTATACCCCGGTTTCCTAGTTTCCAGTGGCTAGGTGGGAGTGATGAGCAACTGCCAGATGGAGGGAATATACCTTATGTTGCTCTCAGCTCTAAAGTGCTTTTCAAGGTGTAGAGGAATATCAAGACAACGCAATAAAAAAATATAATCTCATAGCCAAGAGCTTCCTTTGAAATCCTCACTTTCAAATAATATACACCTCTATCTTTTCTAAGCCTCTTAATGGCACAGTCTGGAAACACGTTGTTTGGTTGTGTCAGCAGTAAGGAATGATGGCATATCTAGACACCAAAAGATAAGAACACCCACCCACCAAGTCCTGCTATGCTGCCTCTTCGTGGTGCAGGGAGCCGAGTGTTCCTGAGAGCAATGAGCAAAGTATGCCGGGAGGTATACTCCCAATAGGGTAACCCAAAGCACGAAGGTCATCCCAGCTGCCCAGCTAAAGCAAGCAGGCACCTATAATGGGCAGCAGCAATATAGGAAGGTGCTGGAGGCAGACAATCACTTTAGTGACAACTACAAAGGCATCATTTCATGCTATCTATGTGGTCACTAAGAGTCGACACTGACTTGACAGCACTTAATAAATCTATCAGCTTAGAGGAGAACACCCAGTCCAGAATCATAATCAGTTTACTTGTTTGAATTCTTCCAGTTTTCCGTTGCAAGAAAAAAAATAGTGCTTTTCTATAGTTGGAACCTCTCCCAAGTATCTTTTAAATCATTTAACATGTCTTTGTTCATCAATGCTTCACATTGATAGACTCTGATGTATGGAGACCTTGTTAGGAATAGTCCACAACTTTTTCTCTTTGTTTTGATGGGAATCGCACTCCTTCTCTGGTATAGTGACATTAGCTGCAGTTCCTTCTGTATTTGTTCACCTCATTGGACCACTCAGAGCAATTTTTCTCAGCTAAATTTAAAAAATAAATTATAGCCCATTTTTTTACTTGTGGCACATGGTGAGCCAGATAAGAGAACTCAAATAGCCTTGCAAAGACTATCCTGATGAATCGGTGATAGAATAACTCTTTGATATCAATTTCCTAAGAGACCTTTCAGTGAGCATTCTATGAAGGTAGTTGCCACTTCTAAACCCTCTGATAGATTCCTACCACTACAGACTATATGCCAGGTTTCAACTGGTCCATGCCAATGTCATTCATCACACACTATGCTCTTGACACCAGAGCTCAACAAGATGCAGCTTTTGGTAGAACACTTCTCCGTTCTCTATTTGCATCACTTCTGCACACTCTTCGAGGCAGGTCATCTTACTGTCCACCGATCAATGTGAAGCACAGAGAGCATGAAGAACAGGTTGCATACCTGTAACTTTGGTTCTTCTTGTGGTCATTTGTGACTTCACACACACCTACCCATCCTCCCCACAACTCCAGTTGTGACAGACCCAAACTGAGAGAGGAACTGAAAATACTAGAGATGTGTGAACCAGCTCAAGGTTGAGATGCCGTCCCTGTTCAGTTTGCGGTTGAGCCGAACACACATGGGCCAGTTCAGGGGTGCCAGACATGGTTACTTCAGCAGTCCGGGCGGTGTGTGTGTGTGTGTGAAGCCACAGGAGGGGGCCCATGGGAGGCGGGGTCTCCATCTGCTTCCCCTCCCCCCACTCTCCCACAGGTCATTTTGGCCCTCTGTGAGCGCACCTCCAAAATGACTGACGCGTGCTCAGAGGGCCAAAATGGCTGGCGAGAGGCCAGCGGGGGGGGACAGGAAGCCACTGGAGGACACACGTGCCCTGCAGCTGCAGCAGCACTCCCCAAGGCCCTCAGCAGCGATAAGTGTGATCTTTTTTAAAAAAAAAAAACGTTAACCGCGTCTAGCACCCCCCGAACCAACTTGAATTCGAACAGAACCGGGCCCTTGTTCGGGGTGCCAGAACCAGGCAAACCGGTTTTGTGCACATCCCTAGTAGCAACAGGTCACTATACTAGAGAGGGAGTGGGGTTCACGCCAAAATGAAGAGAGAAGAAAGAAAGCTGTGTAAAGTTCCCAACTAGGTCTCCACACTTAAGCCCATTGGAGCCCAGATGACAACTAGAAGAACAAAAAACAACAACCCATAAACAGACTGTTGTTCAGTAGACAGTAATTCTCAGTTGTCCCACCACGCAAGAAAACTGCCTTTCCCCTTCTGGGTTTCATCTCTTCCTGTGGATTTCATACACAATACAAGTTAATTGTTCCTAGTAAAGGAGTGTTTGGGAAAACAACTCTGCTGTTCTGAGACTTGCTGTCTTGTAGGTATGTGTGCACGGACCGCAGACTGATCTGAATTCGGGCGGCAGCTCATACTGTGGTCCATGCACATCCCTACTGTTTTGTCCTCTGAGTAGAAGTCTCCTGCAGATTTCAACAAGTTCACATAGGAAGTTTTCTAAAGAGACTGCTCAATTCAGAACTTGCATGAACTGTACAGAGTGTGCAGATTTCATCTGCTGATTGTGCCCAACAGCCTGGACACCTTCTTATTTTTTGCACCTTTTCTCCTTGTGTCCCCTCTAGGTGAAACGGAACAGCAGTCCACCACTCTCCCTATACGGCCAGTTACTCTGGAGAGAATTTTTTTATACAGCTGCCACAAACAATCCCAAATTTGATCGTATGGATGGGAATCCGATCTGTATCCAGATCCCATGGGACAGGAATCCTGAAGCCTTGGCAAAATGGGCAGAAGGCAAGACGGGCTTCCCCTGGATTGATGCCATCATGACGCAATTGAGACAGGAGGGTTGGATTCATCATCTGGCCCGGCATGCTGTCGCCTGCTTTCTGACCAGAGGTGACCTGTGGATCAGCTGGGAGTCTGGAGTGCGGGTGAGTTGTGAAGAGTATAGACCAGGCCTGCTCAACTTCGGCCCCCCAGATGGTTTTGGACTACAACTCCCATCTTCCCCAGCCACAGTGGCCAATAGCCAGGGATTATGGGAGTTGTAGGCCAACATCTGCAGGAGGGCCGAAGTTGAGCAGCACTGGTATAGACGGTACATTAGCAACAAAAGGCTATGGAACAATTTTATAGGTAGCATAGCATTGCTATAACTTCTGTTATAAAATAATTTCAGAGAACCCCTGTGTAATTCTGTATGACTCCCTAAGAATCTTCTCAAACTAAGGTACTAAAGTAGTCTCCAGTAAGCATTTTCTATTGTTTGGGCCCATTTGAGAAATCACTGAAGCCCCACTGCAATATTAACATAAAAGTAGTAATCCATTTTATGAGACCAAATAACGGGAAAACAGCTGAAACCATGATAGGCAAATCTCCAGAAACCAAATTCGACCAGGGCATATTTTAATAAAGGCATCTTTTGTTTTGGTTTAGGGATGTGCACGAATTGCAATTTGAACAGTGATTTGCAGCACATCCTCAGCACCTTTAAAAGGGAGGACGCCCAGACCTCCTGCTGAGGCGCTTGCTGCCACCCCACCCCCCCAACTGTCATTGCAGGGTGGCGCTTCCCCCAGTTGTGCTCATGCGGCAGCAGCCATTTGCGTGGTTAGCATGGTTGCGGAGACCATGTGTGTGTCGGTGTTGCGGGGAGCGGTGCTGAAACAGGAAGTGGCAGTGAGCGGCTTCCTGTTCTCCCTTTTAAAGGTGCTGGGTGTGTGCTGCAAATTTCTGTTCGAATGGCAATTCATGCACATCCCTATTTTGGTTGTGGTTGCAGTTTGTCGTTGTCCGTTGAGAGAACATGGCAGCGAGCAACTCCAGACTGAAAATATGTATGTTCCTTGTCTGAATGGACTACTTATTCTGCAAACTTATGTTTTGGGGTTATCTAACACATTTGTATCAGTCTCCAAGTCCTGGGTCACTGAATGTTCTGTGTCTGCCTCAGTCATCAATCAAAACTTGAACCACCAATTTAATATGACATCACTTCTGACCCCTACCACTGAGGCCTACCTTGAAGAGATTCCATTACATTCCTCACTCTCCCTTGCTTACAGGTATTTGATGAGTTGCTGCTGGATGCAGACTTCAGTGTGAATTCAGGAAGCTGGATGTGGCTTTCTTGCAGTGCTTTCTTCCAACAGTTCTTCCATTGCTATTGTCCTGTTGGCTTTGGACGTCGTACAGATCCCAGTGGTGACTATGTCAGGTGAGGAATTTGGCCAGTTCTGCTTCTGACTTTGTCAAGAATGCAGGCTTGTCTCCTTATGTAATTGGAACAGCTGTCTTCGAACACAATGAATTTACAATGCTATGAGAGTATACCAGTCTCTTTCTATTTGTGCTTCAGGCGATATCTGCCCAAGTTGAAAGGCTTTCCCTCACGATATATTTATGAGCCCTGGAATGCTCCTGAGTCAGTGCAGAAGGCAGCAAAATGTATCATTGGGGTGGATTATCCCAAACCCATGGTGAACCATGCAGAGACCAGCCGACTGAACATCGAGCGAATGAAACAGATCTACCAGCAACTTTCGCGCTACAGAGGCCTTTGTAAGTGCTAACAATTGCAACATGGATTTGAGTTAGCAAATGCCTTTACAAGATAGAAACAGTTTCTTCTAGAAATAAATCTGTACTCCTAGCATACTGTGAATGGCTCAGCATAATAGCTATAAAAATAAAAAGGGGTGGATTTAGAATTTAATGTTCAAAACTGAAATTGAATACAGACTACTAGGGATCTGTTACGTGTTGCACTAGCCTATACTCAATCTTAATTCTTTATTGATTACCTCACTTGGTTACTGCAACATGTTTTTAACAAGGAGCAAAACATATAGAGAAGAGAGAACATTTTGCATAAAAATATATATAAAGATGTAGAATACTCTGTCCATCCAGGAAAACAAAGATATCGTTCATGATCTTTAAATTTCATTGCTCACCTTTATAGTTCACGTATATAATCTGAAAATTGTTACCATGAATCTTTCAGGCTAACTAATGCCATTTGCCTACTTAACTAGGTAAGTGATTCTCTTATATTTAGCAGATCGAAAGCAACCGGCCCTATTCAGCCCCAGCACAGAATTCTCCAGTGGCAGCTGCTGGTGTCTCCCTTGTGTTTTGTCTTAGACTAGTTCTTTGGAGACAGGGAACCACCTTATTTTTATTCTTTTTTTATGTAAACCACTCTGAATTTTTTTTGTTGAAAAGTGGTTTATAGTAGTACATGGTAAACCTACCTGTTTCTCACAGTAAAGCACAGATTGTTGCATAATCGGATCAGCCCTTATAAAGAGCAACTAATCTCTCTCTGAAGCCATTATAAAGGGGAATGCATAAAACATAGCCCTCGATATACAGTTGGAATTGAGTGCCAAACAGTTCCAAAGAGTATTGGTTCTCTTCATCAAATGAGTGCTCTGCCAATTTGTCATGCTTTCCATATTTCAAGCAACTGTTGACAAAACTGCCCTCTGGCTGTAATTGGAACACTAATAGCTGAAGTTTATTTATAAATTAGATTGGAGTGTTATGGATTAGATGCCTTGGACAACAAAACCCATAGACCACCACTACTACTTTGTTCAACTTTTTTTGCACTTTTTATCCAAAATATAGTAAACATTTTTAACCAACAAACATTATTAATTTTAATCCATGTAAAAGACTAGCAACCACAGATATCCCCCTATAGCCATAAAGGAGATAATAAAATATCACTACCTTCACAATACCATCTTACTATCTATATATTTAATTCTCCTGGGTGTGCCTTGGAATGTGCGTCCCAGCGCCCAGCTGATTGTCTGGGTGACAGAGGCGCCTGATTGGCTGAGGCGCACCCAGGAGGATTGGTCGCCGTGGCAGCGGGCCCGGCTATGGAGGCCAGAGGCGGCAAGGCCCAGGAGCGGGGAAAGAAAGGGGGGCAGAAGTGGCAGTGGGGAGGAGAGGCGGCTGGGCCCGACATGGGCCAGCCGTGGTCAGGAAGCGGAGACTGGGGCAGAAGGTGGGGGGAAGAGGTAACTGCCGGCCCCAAAGAGCTCACATGTGCTCTGTGCAGGGTTGGCTAGTAAATATTAAAATCCATGTTAAATTTTACTTTCTGGACAAAAGCGGACTCCACTGAATACAGAAAAATGAACTTATTTAACTCTTTCCTTTCACTCTTATAAACTGTTAATTTTCAACATTTGGAGCAACACCCAAAACTTATTCCACCATTCAGTAACCGAGAAAGAATTAGTCCTTCCAGTGCCTTGTAATCCTACTTTTCTCAAATTACCACAATTTACAGAACATGGAATCTTCAGTTTGTTTCATTGAAAACATTGCTCAAATTAGCATCATACAAGCAGTGTATTCAATAGGTTTATTGATCTCTCTCAAATGCTACACATGTAAATTAGTTGCAGCTCTCAGTTTAAGATCGAATGTTTCTTCAAAGGGGCAGATTCCATGGCCCTAGGGTTTTAATGAAAGTGATTTGATACATTAGGACTAAGATAACAAGTAAGTCAGTACTCAGGTCTTGATTCAAGTGAATATATCTGTGTTATAGGCTAGTCCATATTATACTCCAGTTGGCAATGAAAACGTGTTCTTTAATGGAGACATTATCACTACTTTCCATAGGTTTACTAGCCTCTGTCCCTTCCTGCATGGAAGACCTCGGCAGTCCAGTCACAGACCCTTCTGCAGTCCAGGGAAACTGCACCAGTACAGGTAGGCAGGCGCTGTCCATAAATTATATGAATCCTTTAATGGGCACTAGGAGCCCATAAATGACGGTAAGATTCGTTTTACAATCAATAGAAGTGATAGGGTATAGCTCTTACTCAGCTAGACTTGCTTGGGAGTTCAGCAAAGCCTGTTTCTAGAAGTACATAAGACTGAAGTGAATCAGTGAACAGCTTCTAAACCCTTTTGTACTTGGGGGCAACTTGAGAGAATATTTAAAGATGTAAACTCGAATTAACATCTGACTAGTTTTGAACACTTACACAGGGCTGAAGAACAAAAGATCCGTGCTGCCTTCAGTGTTGAAATGAAATCATAAGGGGAGTCAAGCTATAGTTCTTCTTTGCATTGTATTTGTCCCTTAACTAGTACCGACTCTCTGTTGCAAATGCTTGTATGCTTAATAAACTGTATCTTAATCAACTGTATTCAAGCAAGACAGAGGTGCTCTTTGTGGGGGATCGGAATTTAAGGGATGAGTTAGATCTTCCTCTGCTGGATGGGGTTACACTCCCCCAGAAGGAACAGGTACGCAGCTTGGGAGTGCTCTTGGATCCAAGCCTCACCATGGTATCTCAGGTGGAGGCTATGGCCAGGAGCGCTTTCTATCAGCTTCAGCTGATTCTACAGCTGCGTCCATTCCTTGAAGAGAACGATCTCAAAACAATGGTGCATCAGCCGGTAACCTCCAGGCTTGACTACTGCATTGTGCTCTTCGTGGGGCTGCCTTTGTACGTAGTTCAGAAACTTCAGTTAGTTCAAAATGCGTGAGCCAGATTGGTCTCGGGGGGGTAACCCGGAGAGACCATATTATGCCTGTCTTAAAACAGCTGCACTGGCTGCCGATATGTTTCTGGGCGAAATACAAAGTGCTGGTTATTACCTTTTAAAGCTCTGAACGGCTTGGGTCTGGGTTACCTTAGAGAGCGCCTTCGGTATGATCCCCATCACTCATTGAGGTCATCTGGAGAGGTCCGTCTCCAGTTACCACCAGGACATCTGGTGACGACTCGGAACCGGGCCTTTTCTGTAGGTGCTCCTGGTCTATGGAATGCATTCCCGGCAGACATCCGCAGTTTAGGCTCACTGTCGGCCTTTAAGAGAGCCCTAAAAACCTATTTGTTTGGCCTGGCCTTCCAAGGCTTGTAAAGTGGTGCTGGTTTTTTAAGTATTTTAATTGGTTTTAAATGATTTTAACCGTTTTTGAATTGTTTATAGCATTGTGTTTGAATTGTGGGTTTTATGTCTTTTTAAAAAGTTGTACACCACCCAGAGCCTCTGGATGGGGCGATTTATAAATGTAATAAACAAACAATAAATATTTGAGGCTCCTGAGCCAGAGGAATGATCCAGTGATTCTTCATTACCCTTTTGCAGTACCAAGGCTGTACCACTGTGGCCAAACTTCTCCAAAACGGAAGTATGATGTGGTTGTAGAGGAGCGCAACGAAGAGCTATACAAACGAGCCAGGGTGATGGCCCTGCAAATTCCAAAGAATCCACAGCAAGAACTTGTGAGAGATGTGAGTAGTAAGCAAAACTGGATGTGAGCCCACCCAGTCAGGTAACACAGCTGTCTATTACTTGACAGCAGTCCAGCCATCACGATATAGGAGAACCTCACTAATCGCAGACTCAGTATCGACAGTTCCGCGTATCCACGGTCGGGTGATTGACACCTGACCTAAGTATACACGAGGGGAAATGGCTTTTAAAGGGTTAACCTCAGCATATCTGAGGGTCATATTCCATGCATACCTTGGAGGTTCTTTCTGGCTGCCATTTTGAAATTGGGAGCCTCAAAATGGCTCCTTAAAAAATTTGGGGGGAAACCAAAATTTTTGGCCAATTTCTTACTAATTGGGGGCACTGATGGTTACCTGTGAAGCATGATAGGCCACTTCCACCCTGCATTTAAAGGGCCATTTAACCCTTTTTGGCCATTTTCCCAACCTCAGGGAACCTAACCCCTGCATTTGCATTGGCCAAATGCCTCTGTATTCTTGGTTTCTGTATTTGCGGTTGTAGTGGAGAACAGAAACCCCTGTAAATGTGGAGGTTCTCCTGTATCTGAATATTCAGTGGAATATTCCATTCCATTGAAAGGGCTAGTTGTAATTGCTTTATGCAGAAGGATGCTGCTATAATCCTAGCTCCTGTTTAATGACACTGCCAAGTTTGTCCAAATAGAAAGGATAAAGTATGTATTGCTTATGAAGAACACAAACTCCTCTTCTGGATAATTCTGTTCTTGTTTCCCTGTTCCATTTTGCTTTTTGAATTAGCCCACTTAAAGGGTTAGCTGTGAATGGCTTCAGACACTTTGTAATGTGTGGGGAGCACAAAGCTGAAGTGATGTTTTGTGGTAGTCTTGCTGCTGTAATGTCCACAGTAAACATTTGTCCCAGAACTGGGAGCTTGTGCATCTTGCTACAAGAGTTAGATGTGATCATTCTGCTTTGGATATGGCAGAGGAACGTGGAGAATAGGAAGAGCAAGTCTCTTGAACTTCCTGTTCCTCTCATGTTATGTAGTATCAGAAGCCAAAATTACTACTTGGCACGATGACTTTGAAAGTTAAGAAATAAAATATCGGGTCATTGCATTCCAAGCTGGCATTTTATACTTTCGGCTCATGGTTTTAAAAAACTGCAAATGCTCTTCAAAAGTAATTAGAAAACATTGCTATTTTCTGGTTTGTTTACCAGGGAAAGGAAGGAGGAAGGAAGGGTATTAAAAATAAACTCTGGACAACCATTACTGCCTGGATGAACTTGTTGCTTTCTGTCGAGTCACCTGGAGGTTTTGTCAAGCTAGAACTTGCCAAACTGGTCACCAGGGGGCAGTACCATGTTACACTTCTTATTCTTTCATCTTTGACTGATGCGGTTGAAAGCTAGCCTCCCAGCTTCCTTTATCTAAAGGGAAAGCTTTGCATCTCAGTGCCGAAGCTTTATCTTTATTCTCAGCTTGCCTAAAGGAGTTTTATATGCTTAGCACATGTTTGTCTCCTTCTTCAGAGTTGCTCAAGACACTATACATGAAGTTCATTCTATTAATCTTTGAAGGAATCCTGTGAAGGAGGTTGTCTGAGAGACACCATTTTGCTGAAGGATACTCAATTAGTTTCATAGATTGGTGGACTTTTGAATCCAGGTCTATCTAGTCCAAGTCAATCCCAACGCCCAGTGCCGGGAAAGATATGCTGACATTGGGTGAGTTGTCCAAACCCATCTGTGTTGGAATATCCTACCCTACTTGTGGTTCTGAACCAGACATCTATAACTTACTCCAAATTTAGGTTACAGATGTCCTGTTTGGAACCACATGGGGTAGAATATGCCAGTGTTGCCGGGTTCAGATGACATGCCCAATATCAGCATAACCTTCCTGACACTGGAAGCATGGGTGTAGCGTCCATTGGACAAGGGGGGATATTTGTCCCCTGGCCTGGTTCGGGACCCACAAGGCTTGGGGTGTGCCCTGCCGCTGACACCCTTTCCACACTGGGCACTGGTGCCCTGCAGCTAAGGCGTATGTGTGCTTTCCGTGCATGATGGCAAGAGAATACGCACACTGGGGCTGGACTTCCTTTTGCCTTCTCCCACGCTTCCTCCTCCCGGCTGCTGTGACCATGCTGCCTGGCCCCAATCCACCACCGCCCCGGCAGAGGACAGCAGCGCTGTGCCCAGCCCAGCTCCGCACCATGGAGCCAGTGCTGCTGCTGGCCACGGTGGCGGACATCCTCCCGCAAAAACCAGCAGAAGGGAAGGCTTGGGTGGGTTGGGTTGCCCCACCCCCTTGTGTCTGATGTCAGCTGCAGGGGGCATGGCTTGGGGCACAATGGAGGCAGTGTTCCCTCTAATTTTTTTTTTCATCTGTGTGTGTACAGTAATTAGATTTGTTCTGGGTGACACTATTAAGGTAGTGTGTGTACACATGCTTTCAGGGTGGGGCCTCCCTGATTCAACCTGAGCGGTATCTAAAATTAACTGAGTGGACATCAGAAAATGCGTGGGCTTGCGCACGCCTTAGAGGGAACACTGGATTGAAGTCCCCTAGCTGCAATTTGTCCCCTGATTGCCAGGAAGCTCACTACACCCCTGACTGGAAGTTAGGCATACAAGCAAGTGTTCTACGAACCAGTGGTCCAGCTGGTTCTCCCTGACATATGAAGCCAGCCTGTATCGGTTACAGTAATGCTTCTTCTTTCCCCTTTCAGCTACTATTCCTTAATTATCTGTCTTGGAGCTTTCCCCTCTCTTGTTCCTGTTAATAGTCTGTTGTCACTTTCATCGACAACTTGGAGTTCTACTTTGCTGCCTTGAATCTATCTTCATCTTCTCTTTCTAATATCTTGCTTGCTTGTTTTCTGACTAGAAAGCAAGCAATCAGCCTTTACTGTAGTTTCTGGCCAACATAAATTGTGTTAATTGTTTTAACTTTGTTAAATGGTGTTTCAATTGTTTAGATTTTATATGGTTTTAAGTTTGATTTGTAAATTATTGTATTTTGTGTTGATTTCGTTAACCGCCCAGAGCTGTTGGATGGGATAGTATATAGAAATGAAATAAATAAAAAGATTACATTAAAACAACATTAAGGCAGCATTAAAACAAGCTATACCCCAAACTGTGAAGACAGTAGAGAGGCTAAAATTTATACACTGTTAAGCTGCAGTGAACTACAGGTGAAACTTGGAAAATTAGAATATCGTGCAAAAGTCCATTAATTTCAGTAATGCAAATTAAAAGGTGAAACTGATATATGAGACAGACGCATTACATGCAAAGTGAGATAAGTCAAGCCTTAATTTGTTATAATTGTGATGAGCATGGCGTACAGCTCATGAAAACCCCAAATCCACAATCTCAGAAAATTAGACTATTACATGGAACCAAGAAGACAAGGATTGAAGAATAGAACAATATCGGACCTCTGAAAAGTATACAGTGTACTGTGCTTGATTGGCCAGCAAACTCGCCTGACCTGACCCCATAGAGAATCTATGGGGCATTGCCAAGAGAAGGATGAGAGACATGAGACCAAATAATGCAGAATTGCTGAAGGCCGCTAATGAAGCATCCTGGTCTTCCATAATACCTCATCAGTGCCACAGGCTGATAGCATCCATGCCACGCCGCATTGAGGCAGTAATTGCTGCAAACCAAGTACTGAATACATATGCATGCTTATACTTTTCAGAGGTCCGATATTGTTCTATTCTTCAATCCTTGTCTTCTTGGTTCCATGTAATATTCTAATTTTCTGAGATTGTGGATTTGGGGTTTTCATGAGCTGTACGCCATGATCATCACAATTATAACAAATTAAGGCTTGACTTATCTCGCTTTGCATGTAATGCGTCTGTCTCATATATCAGTTTCACCTTTTAATTTGCATTACTGAAATTAATGGACTTCTGCACGATATTCTAATTTTCCGAGTTTCACCTGTATCTTAAAACTAGGGTTAAAATGGGTAAATGAATATAAAATGGGTAAGGCATCATCTCATATTGCGTGGGAGATGGCAGTGGTAAACTCTTCCTTTATTCTACCAAAGACAACCACAGGGCTCTGTGGTTGCCAGGAATCAACACCGACTTGACGGCACACTTTACCTTTTAAGACTGTATAAAAGCTTTGATTGACTGATTAAGTGCTGTCAAGTCAATGTTTGATTTGTTTATTTATTTAACATATTTTTATACCGCCCAAAACTTACATCTCTGGGCGATACAACCAGATAAAAACAAAGGTAAAACATTAGTGAAAGACAAAAACAAGAAATTTTAAAAAAAACAGCAATTAAAAAAAATTAAAAATGATATTCTAAAAAGAACCTTAAATTAAAACAATATCAGTTAAAAGCCTAGGTGAACAGATGTCTTTAAAGACTTTTTAAAAATTGTCAGAGATGGGGAGGCTCTTATTTCACTAGGGAGCGCATGTTGACTCTTAGCGACCACATAGATTCTCTCCAGGATAATCTGTCTTCAACTTGGCCTTAGGGGGGGAAAAAAGCTTAATAAAAGCTTTAGGTGGTTAAAATCTTAAAATCAGTAAACATTGTAAAATGCTGTGGAGTTTTAAACTAAACTGTGTGAACATGCGCTGTCGGCATAGTTCTTGCTGTCTGTCAGGGTTATTGCCCTAATCTCTATTTACCTAATACTGACTTGTTGGTCTATCAACTGTTTTGGTCACTCTGAATTCTGTTGATTTTTCCCCCTTTTCACCCAAGTTCAGAACCTGTCCTCCATGAGTTCATCTAAGTCCCTTTTGAAGCCATTCAAGCTACTGGCCATATCCACATCCCATGGCAGAGAATTCCATAGATTTAATTATGCACTGTGTGAAAACCCTCCTTTTGGTCTCAGATATCTTGATCTTCAGTTCTATGGGATGACTCCTGATTCTAGTGTTGTGAGAGATGGAGTAAAATTTCTCTGTCCACTCTTGCTACTCCATGCATAATTTTATACACCTCTATCCTGTCTCCCTGCAGTCTTCTCTCTTCTAAACTAAAAAGCCCCAGATGCTGTAACCAGAAACTCTCCTCTTCGCTATATATTGGATTACTATTTATTTTGCACCAATGGCTGCACCTTGTTCCTTCTCTCTGGAACTCATTACTTTCCAACATCCTCTTTGCAAGTATTGCAACTGTCTTGATCTTTTGTAGTTAACCTGTGGACAGAGTTTGTCAAATTAAGGCACAGAGTCTAATGTTTGAGGTGATCTGCTATTAATAATACCACCATCATAATGGCTTTTCAGCTGGTGACTTAAGAACTATGTTCCTGATATGAACAAGTGGTTCATATCGGTGGCACCACAGTTTTCTGCTCAGATTTTTGTTTTAAAGGAACAAGACAAAATGAGAAGCTTATGCACATGTGAGATATAGTAGTAAAAAACTAATCTTTTGGCACTTTCATTTCTTTACAGCCTGAAATGGGAAATTGACAAGGCAAAAATCGTGTACCGGAGCAGCCACTACAATAGTAGAGAAGTGTTTCTGCCAGTAGGATCAGAACATTGACCAGCTTCACCTGTCGAATGTCTGTTTGCATGTATAACCCAGATGGCTACCACACAAGGATTCTGCAACCTCTGTTCAGGATGTAGTGAGCAAGATTCATCAATAAACTAAAGCCCAGGGAACAAATCTCTGGCTTTCTTGATATACATTTGGAATAAGCCAAGAAAAGACACTGGAGTGAAATCTACTCATTCCTAAGTATATCCCAGCTACCTTGTATGGGATCCACTTGTTGCTCCATTTGAGAGCATCTTTCTTGAGGATTCTCTCATCACTGTTGATTGATTAACAGGTGAACAGAGATGAACCATGCAAAAATATTTCATGGTGCTCAACATACGGTAGTTCTAGGAACCTGCACCTATTAAACACTCCAACACACACACACACACTTGAAATTCAGACAGGAATAACGTCATGTACCAGATGGGTGCATCAATAAAAGAATGCATAGGCTGCCATAAGGTAGCATTGAGTAACAGTTACAGTGACCAATTTGACCTAGGACAGCAATAGTAAGATTGTAAAAAGGGCAATAACTACACTGTTAGACCAGAAAGGCCACTCTGGCCCTCCCACCACTTGATGTTCATATTACTACTCATTGGTTCTGAAATGAGGTATTCTAGGCACTTGGATCGTTTGCCTACGGGCAGGGTTGTATATATGTTGCAATTCTTCAGAAGCATTTAAAAGGCTACAGAGTTCTGCTTCCATAAAATCTCAGCTTTCATTTGTTTACAGAAGCAAGTTTCAACTATAAAAATGTGCTTGAAAGTATGTACATAATGTCTGAAATATCAGACACCAGAGGAGTTGCTGAACAAAATTTCCAGAAGTCGGAAGGGGCAGCTTCTGTGTGCTTTAGCTCCTGGCCTCTGCCATGACTAGCAGAAACAGAATAAATTAAGCAGAATAAGAGAAATTGCATGAACTTACTTGCATAAGTTACACACTTCACAAAACTCTGCTTTGTCGTGACAGAAATTAGATTACTTCAGCATTTTTAAAGAAGCAGAGGATTAACACAGTCCTGCCTATTTGTAAATTTTCTTCCTGTTAGTAAACTCCTCAGGAGCTTTGCTTGGTGTGTGATGGGAGGAGACTTTTCTGCAGTCCTTACAGTGCAGAATTGTCATCCTTATTGCAAGAAGCTCCTGGAGCTGATTTAACCAAGTCTGTTGTGGTGACTTGTGCAGATTCAGTGTGCCATTGGGGTGAAGCGAAGTTGAAAGCTCTCTTCTGTATGTGTGTTTTTTTCTTCAGCAATTCCCTTCTGGTGTGGTTTATTCCCCGCTTTCCAGCTGTAGGTTGCAGTTCATTTGCATCTCTCTTTAAATACTCCCTGAATTCCATGCTTTGCACTACATGCTTGCCCTCACCGTATTGAGCACTTGGAATTCTAACTTTGTAGTTCCTTCAGATTATTTATCACATTCCCTTCATTTGTCTCCAGTATAGCCTTGGCAGGGCTGCTGACCCCTTCCCTGGCCCAGAGCAGTCCAAAATATCATGTTTTTGTGACCTTGAGAAGAGACTGTTTGATGTAGCTGGTACCATGCAGTGAAATGAGTTGTCCAAAGTAGTATTTTTTTTTTCAGTGTAAAAACCACTTTGATCATGTAGCACTTAGATTCAAAGAAGCTTATCACATGGTTTTTCAGCAGTATATGGAGCTACAACACACCCAGATGGCCTACTCTCTTCTTACGGGATCATTGACTTTGTTAAAGATGGGGATCTATGCTTTGGACCATTGAAAAGGTGAAGGACAAACTCTACGATACCCCAGACTTTGTAGACATGGGACAGGGATGCATTTTTAGAAGTTGTATCATTAAAATTAAGGTGAATGTAGAAAACCATTTTTAGTAGCTCTTCTCTGGAAATCTTATTCAAGACACTTTTCTAGTGAAAGACTTGGGCACATTTCCCAAGCAGACAGATTACCTCTTCAGGCCTCATGTTGGTGTCCTTACTTTCTAAGCCATTATTCCTGACTCCACCTCAAGAGAGCCAAGAATAATTCATTTTATTTGGTGTCCTGTTAAGTGTGAGCGCTGGAAGATATTCCCCTCGGGATGGAGCTGCTCTGGGAAAAGCAGAAGGTTCCAAGTTCCCTCCCTGGCATCTCCAAGATAGGGCTGAGAGAGATTCCTGCCTGCAACCTTGGAGAAGCTGCTGCCAGTCTGTGTAGACCATACTGAGCTAGATAGACCAATGGTCTGTCTCAGTATATGGCAGTTTCCTATGTTCCTTCTAAATATTTAGCCACAAACTGATTGTGGTGGAGGGAAGGAGAAGGGGATAGCCCTGTTCTATACGACAGAGTAGGAAAGAAATGCACTTTCTACACTTCAAATTCAGAAACGGTGACTTCTCTAATTTGAAATGTTTTCCTGCTTTTACAATTGTTGTGTACCTAATAACTTGTTTTATAAATGTCTTTATCCCTCTATTTGATTGAGTTCTTCATTGGTGAGTGAAATGAGTCCAAGATTACTTTGTATTGAGTGTCAGCAAGACTGGATCCACTTGGAGAATTTCTAGATTTGGGGATAGATTTTAAACAGTTTAGAAAAATGGATGGTTCCTTTTTTCAAGTCTCTTTAAATAGTTCAAATATTTCAATAGTGATGACAAAGAGCACTCAAAAACATTACCATGCATTCTATGCAGAATTGTATGTTTTGCTCTCAAGTAAAACAAATTATACTCAATAAGGAAAGTTATTCCTTATTGAGTAGAAGGATGGCATGAGGAGATGAGAAGGGAGTTCCCCTTACAAGAAAAGGGTCAGTAATGGGGCAGCAGGGAGAGGTGACTATGCTGTTTGCTCCTCAAAAATGTACACTTTTGTCTCAGTCCAGAGTTCTCTGAATTGGCTTACATTTACAAATGTATGTATTAAAATATTATCCAGCCTTTCCCCTTCTAAAAAAAAAAAGGCACTCAGGGTTTTCTGGTTGGGATTAGGGTCTTCAGTTGCGAGTGGAGAGGTTGCAAGGACTCCAGTTTGGGCAAAGAGGGCCACATGGTTAACGCCACGACTGAAAAAGCTGTTCAGCATGCTACTGCCAACTGAGCTTCCAATGGTGGTGGGAAACAACACCAGCTGACCTTGGGGAACAGGCAACTTCGTTATCTTTCAGCTGTCCTACTCCCAAGCTGTTCAGTACTTTAAAGGTAAGAGTCAGCACCTGGAACTGAGCCCAGAAACAAATCTGCAACCAGTTCAGTGGGCATAGCATAGGCTTGTGCCCGAAACGTTTCGGAGGCCATTATGAAGGCCTCCGAAATGTTTCGGCGCTGGGGGCAGTTTCGGTGCCGAAACGCCGACGGGGGTAGCTCTTTAAGGGTGGGGGAGGGTGTACTCACCCCTCCCACCACATTTCCCCCGCCCGCACACTGTCGTTTTGAAGCCCGCCCCGTTTCCCCCGCTGGCCGGAAGTCGCGCACAATGGGCACACACACGCTCACGACTTCCAGCCGACGGGGGAAACGGGGCAGCAGGGAGTACACCCTCCCCCGCCCTTAAAGTGCTACCCCCCGTCGGCACCGAAGATCTTCGTGCACATCCCTAGCATAGCAATGACATGAATGAATCATGATACCTGGTGCTTGTCAGTACTATGTCTGTGTAGTAGCATTCTGCACTAACTGAAGTTTCTGAATGGTCTTCAAGAGCAGCCCCATATAAAGCACGTTGAACAAATCCAATCTTGATATACCCAATGTGTGGATAACTAACTAGATCCCTGACCCAGAAGTTGAATGTAGCAGCAGTGAAAAGCTGCTTGGATGCTGAGGGAGGCAAGTGAAGCAGCAGGGAGTATCCTGCCCTACTGATGCCCCAATGATGTGCTGCCTGTGGTGACTTACACCACACCTCATGGAAGGGCCACCCTGTAGAACCCCCATGTTCAGGGGTGGTATACAACTGGTGCCCAGTTGTTGGGAGTGGGGGTAAGAACAACGGAGTACTACTACCTTCATGACCTGATTGTGGACTTTCCCAGAGGCCTCTAGATGGTGACTATGGGAAATGGAATGCAGGACTTAATGGACCCTTGGTCTGATCCAGCAGTGCTCCTCTGTATAGGTTAATTGTGCACTGCAAAGAGGCTTTTCCAGCTACTCTGAAAGCAAATAATGAGCAGCATCCTGTGGTATGCAGGGCACTCTTTTTTGCTGCCCACAGATTGCATATTGACTGCCAGTACTAATCCTCTGAAGAAATTTGGAGAGCAATTCAGGTATATTTAAGACATAGGATCTTTATCATTTACCTCAGGAGACTGGGTTGCGCTTATAGAGAATATGACAAAAACACATTATGGAGATGGACTTGGAACTTACTAGGCATCATAGTTGCATATAGCAACCCAAGAGCTAATCTGAAAGAGGTGCCATAATATTTGTTGGCCAAAAGTAGAACAGGAATCCTAGTTCAATTACAACTGTTGCTGAAATATCAAATAGTCGTTTCCCTTAAAGTGTTAGGTCAGCAGTATGGTGGTCTAGCTTTATGGAACAGAGTCAAAATCTGTAGAGGAAGAATGGCAATTCAGTCCCCAAATAGCAGAGCAAAACCAGTTTGAGAAAGCAGCAACAGTTCTTTACTACTTAAGAACTACAAGGATTTATTAAAGAAACTGTAACATACAAATGTGAAAAAGCCTGCAACTTAATTTTAGCTGTAGCTCCTAGCTGAAGAGAGACCAAAACAAAAAGCCATCTCTGGAGAGACAAAATGGAGACTAACATTGGGAGAACAAAGAGGGCAGGAGTCCAGCACTCTTATCCATGACCCTAACCCCTGCCCCCATGGTCACTATGAGACATTGCAGCTGAGAGCTGATGCTGCCAGGGTCCTAGCTCCAACAAAATCAACTTGTGGGTTGCTGGCATGAATATGAGTAAAAATGTGGTGGTATTAGCTTTTTGGAGTCCTGAAATTACAAAAGATTATTCAACCATATCTAATTTGTGTGGGATGGACTAGAACACATACCTGAAGGATCTGAGGTGGCTGACATTAAGTGCTTTAAAAATTAAATCTTGTCTTCAGCTGACTGGATTTGTTATTGAGAAATCTGAAATTCTCTTTAGCTACACAGTTCTTTCGGATTATGCTTTGCTGGGCTTCTTTGCAAGTCATCTGAAAGATGTATGAATTCTGATTACGTGAACAGAGAATAGTCCTAAAATCATAAGGGAAGGTGGTAACACTTTAAAAGCATAGCCGTTCATTAAATGTGTGTTTTCTATTTGACATATTAAAATCATTTCTACATTGGAAAGGGCTTCTTGGAAACTGGGAGAATGACTGATCAAAGACCTTTCTTATATAAAGTCTTTAAAGTATTTTGGAGTACATTTAGCCTAGATGGGCGGGTGGTGATTAGTGGGTGACATCTTGCACACTTGGAGGGATTTAGGGGGCATGATAAGAGCCTTCACACAATTTGCTGCCCCAGCTTTGCCTGCACAGACATCATTGCACAAAAGCCATTAGACTTCCAAGTACTGTGTGTTCTCCAGAAAGCTCTGCAAGATTAGGAACATATCATTGACCCTCCGCATTATGTTCCCAGTCTTGCTGAACCTTTAGAGTTGTGCAAGGGCTCTTCTTGTGCCCCCATAATCCCTCCAAAGCATGCATGTAGTTATTCTTGAGCATGTGTCCCCACCCAAGTGATACCCTGTGGCAGTAAAAAGTTGAGTTGCAGGTATGCAGTCCCCAACTAGTGCTGTTTTTATTTGTCTCTGTATCACATATCTGCCAGTGATATTCTTACATCTCTCCCTGTCCCGTCCACCATCATGCAATGATATTAAATATATATTATTGACAGCAGTGATCTTCATTGTTTTTCAAGCGGGGAACCACTTTGTAAATAAAAAAGCCCCAACTTAAACTTGAGAGCCATTTCTCACTGTGCTGACCACCACACAGTATTGCACTTTTCTTGGTGCTGGGAAGGCCCTTTAAGAGAGATGGAGCGCTCTCAAGAGCTTTATGGGGAAAGGACTAGGAAGGTCTGTACTTCCCAGCACTCTGTGCATGCCTTCCAGGTTGGTGCAAGGACTCAAGAGTGCTGTGTCCTTAAAGGATCACACACACCCCGGGTTGGGCAGGGCACAGCACTGCATGGTGGAAACAGTCATCTCCTCATAGTGCCAGGGGGACTGTGCGGAGTATTCAGCTTTGACCAAAGCTTCATACTGGCCCAATAAACAATTAGACAGAGAGCTGCCTTTAGGGTTAATAGGGGCCTGCCATGGATCCCTGGGGATTACAGTGAAGATGAGAGAGAAAGAGACATAAACAACAATCAGGGGAAAAACTTCTGGTGGTGACCTGGTGGCTTAGCAGATTTCATGGAAAAGCACCCACAGTGAATCCTTTTCTGGACTGGATGTCTGGATTACTTCCAGGAGGCTTCATCCAGGTTGTCTTATTTGAAATAGGCAGTCTGTAACTGAGAGCCTGTAAATGGGTACCTTGATTTGCATTTGTGCCTGAAAAAAACTCTGCTTGCCTTGAACAATTAAGTTCAATAATATTTCCAGGCATGGAGAGAGAAACTTGAGTGGGAGATCAGAATCAGATAATATAGATTTGCAAACAGGCAGATACAAGAAGTAAAAAATTGATTGCTACACTGTGCACTTAAGCCAACAGAAATTTGTCTTTGATTTCAATGACAAGGATTGCACTCAAAGTGCAATTTAGTTCTTTAATCAATGACAGACTCCCCCCTCTAGTGGAGTTGGGCACATACAGTCTGATCCTATGTGTACTCAGAAGTTAGCCCATAGTAATCAATGGAACTTATTCCAAGATACAGGTGCATTGAATGAATTTATTATGGGTATTCAATGGACACCTGGAGAATGATTAGCGTTTAGTCCTCAGGTTTTTATACTGTATTTCTTTGGATTACCAAACCAGATCTCAAATGTGTATTGCACCATTAGTCATAATAATCCTCGATTTTCTCCTGCCTATAGCACGTATACACTGTTTGGTGGTTACAGTTGCAGTAACTGTCACAAATGTGAGTATTCCTGATCTCAAGATCTCCAATTTTAAGCATTAATATACAGTACATCAGATAAAATTAAGGGATAATGTTGGAGGCTGAGCTATATATCCAAACCTAGTTTGTTTAGTCATTCAACCACTATTGACTACAAGATGCAGACTTGTAGACTTTGGGACTCTTCTGTCACACCACCTCCCCCTTTTGTTTTGCATAACATCCAGCTGGAAGAAGAATTATGGAGAACTTGACAGCTAGTTGACTACTCTTTGGTATTTTAAACTGGTTCTAATAAAGTTCTTACCCTACTTTGGCAGTTGCATTGTCTTCAGACAGTATGGGCAGCCTCACATGTAACGGCAGCAAGTAAGTAGGGAAGAGCCATCAGTTCTCTCTAAGCACGTGCAGCTTCCATGACATCTGAACCTGCCAATGTTAGCTGGAAAAGACTGGTAACCCACCTCAGTCCAACTCTGTCAACCCTTCAAATGTCTGGTCCCACATGTTGGGCTGAATTGAGTTACCAACATTCTCCACTTGACATAGGCAGATTCAGAAGTTATGGAAGCAGAAACAGTAACAGGAGAGCGTACGCGGTGGGAAGCAGGAGCTCTTTTGCATTTACTTACTGCCATTTCATGTGAAGCCACCCTATGTCGCGCTTTTTGCTGTGGAGAATCTCTGGCATAAGCTATGAAGACAATTCTGGCTCCATAAAAAGAAAGTTACATTCGTATTGCAGCCTGCTTTCTAAGTTGTTTTGTTTGTTTGTTTGTTTGGCTTGAGTCCCACTTCAGCACTGCAGAAAGCAACACACAATGTTTTGCACTTATGCTTACAATAGGGTCAAGATGGTACAAACTGGGATAGCACTTACAAACTGGTGAAAATACAAATACAGTAAGTGCAAAGTCAAATGAAACACTTAGATGTTTTAAATGCATAAAATTAGATAGAACATACAGTACAAAGATATATCTAAACACAGACTGTTGTACTAAATTCAAGTGAAGATGAGACAAAATTGACACACGTAGTGTTCTATGATACCTTCATCGGTCAATACAGAAAGCATCCAAGATGTTTTTCATTGGACACCAAAATATTTTTTCATGATGGATGCAACACTCCTTTTAAAGTAACAAGAAGTACAAACAAACACTTCATTGCAATGTACAACATAATAATTATTAGAAAAATAATAGGGTAGACTTTAAGTTTTTCATAACTTACAGCTGTTGTCTCTCTAAAAGAATCCTCTTTGCAAATGCCCAGTGTTGGTCTTACTAAAAGCAAAGCAAAAACAAAGAATTTTGCAAACTCTGCTTTATAAAACTGATTGTGAGAAACTGTCATGTTCCTTTTGATATACTTAATACAGTGAAAAGCTCTCTTGTGTTCTTAGAAATGGCTGGTTTAGCAACAGCTGTATCTGCTGCTCTTGAATCGCTGCAAAGGCTCCCCTTCTTAAAGAAATGTATCTTTGAGTAGTATTACAAAAAACCCTGAAATATCCAGCTTATCATTTAAGCCCAGAGAAGACATGCTTTGGGTCAAATGCAAGCATCTCATTTCCTTTTATAACTCTATAACTCCACAGTCATAATACAGTATCAACCTTTCTATAATCAAATAGATTATAGAATTATAATAGAAATAGAAATAATAATAAATAATATAAATATTTATTTATTTTATTTATTTATCAAATTTGTATACCGCCCCAAACTTTCATCTCTGGGTGATTTACAATAACATAAAACCAGTTAAAAACATATACAAAAACTTAAAAACACTTTAACAATTTAAAAATAACCAGAGATTAAAACCCAAAAATATTAGGAAGCTGAGAAAGCTTGGGCGAAAAGATGGGTTTTCAGGTGTTTTTTTGAAAATTGCCAGAGATGGGGAGGATCATTTCTCAGCAGGGAGCGCATTCCACAATCTCGGGCAGCGACCGAGAAGGCCCGTCTCTGTGTAGCCACCAAATGAGTTGGCAGTAACTGGAGACGGACCTCCTGAGAGGACCTCAATGGGCGATGGGGCTTGTAATGATGAAGACGCTCTCTTAAATACCCAGGGCCTAAGCTGTTTAGGACTTTGTAAGTTATAACTAGCCCTTTGTATTTTGTTTGGAAACCTATTGGCAGCCAGTATAACTCCATCAGTAAAGGAGTCACATGGTCTCTCTGAGATGACCCAGAGACCAACCTGGCTGCCAGGTTCTGAACCAACTGATGTTTCCGGACTATGTACAAAGGCAGCCCCATGTAGAGGGCATTACAAAAGTCAAGTCTGGAGGTTACCAACAGATGTACCACTGTTTTGAGGTCGTTGATCTCGAGAAACAGGCGCAGCTGGCGTATCAGCCAAAGCTGATAGAAAGCACCCCTGGCCACCACCTCAACCTGAGAAACCAGGGAGAGATGTGAATCCAGAAGTACTCCCAGACTGCGAACCTGTTCCTTTTGTGGAAGTGTGACCCCTTCTAGAACAGGCAGATCAAAATCATCTCTAGAGTTCTGACCCCGCACAATAAGTACCTCCGTCTTATCAGGATTCTGCTTCAGTTTATTCTCCCTCATCCAGCCCATTAGGGCTTCCAGGCAGGCATTTAGGGAGGATATGCCAGCTCTTGAAGAAGTTGACATGGAGAAATAGATCTGGGTGTCATCAGCGTACTGGTAACACCCAGCTCCAGATCCCCTGATGATCTCTCCCAGCGGTTTCATGTAGATGTTAAAAACCTTTGGAGAAAGTATGGAGCCTTGAGGGACACCATACTTAAGCTCAGATTTTGAAGAGCAACAGTCTCCAATTGACACCATCTGGAATCTATCCGAAAGGTAGGAGCTGTAAAACAGTGCCTCCCACCCCCAACCCCCTCAGACATTCCAGAAGGATACGATGGTCGATAGTATCGAAAGCTGCCGAGAGATCCAAAAGGACCAACAGAGTCACACTTCCTCTGTCAATTCCCAACTGGAGATCATCCATCAGGCCGACCAAGGCAGTCTCCACCCCATAGCCCGCCCGAGAACCAGTTTGAAATGGATCTAGATAATCAGTTTCTTCCAAGACCGCCTGGAGCTGAGAGGCCACCACCCTCTCAATTACCTTGCCCAGCCAATGGAGGTTGGAAACTGGCCTATAATTGCTCAACTCTGAGGGATCTAATGCAGGATTCTTTAGAAGAGGTCTAATGATTGCCTGCTTAAGACAAGGAGGCATCCTGCCCTCCCTCAGAGAAGCATTTATTATTTCCACCAGGCTGTCTACAACAACCTCCCTACTAGATCAAACAAGTCATGTTGGACAAGGGTCAAGAGAACAAGTAGTAGGCCTCACCGCTCCAAGCAGCTTGTCCACATCCTCAGGAGTCACAGACTGAAACTGATCCAGTTGAATCACATAAGAGGAGTCGTTGGGCATCTCCAGCTCAGATATCAAATTAATTGTTGAGTCTCCATCTAGGTCGGTCCGAATCAGAGAGATTTTATCTGCGAAAAACTCTTTAAACACATCACAGTGGGTAACCGATAACTCCAAATTCTGGTTCAAGGGAGGGGAAGCAGATACTAGTCCCCTCACAGCCCTGAACAACTCCGCTGGACGTGAACTCGCAGAGACAATACGGGCAGGGGAAAAACGCCTCTTTGCTGCACGTATTGCCTGAGCAGAGATCTTTAGATGTGCTCTATGTCGCAATCTGTCAGAGTTGAGTCTTCCTCCACCTGCATTCCAGTTGCCTACCTTGCCGCTTCAGCCCCCGTAGGTCTTCCGTATACCAAGGGGCCAAATTTGAAGTGGATCGGAGGGGACGCTTGGGAGCAATCGTGTCTACTGCCCTAGTGAGCAAGTTCCAATTCTCAACCAGGGCATCAACAGGATCACCGGCAAAGCCAACACTGAATCCCCCCAAGGCTTCTTGGAATCTTACTGGATCCAATAACTTCTTTGGGAGGACCATTCTAATGGGCCCCTCACCCCTGGGGAGGTGGGAAGTGGTTGTAAGTTCAACCTTAACCAGATGGTGGTCCGTCCATGACAATGGGGAAACCATAGGAGTCCCCACCCCCGGAACACCACTCTGATCAGAGTAAAATACCAAATCAAGTGCGTGACCTGCAATATGCGTCGGTCCAGAGACCACTTGGGATAGGCCCATAGTTGTCATGGCCGCTATGAACTCCTGAGCTGCCCTGGACAAATTGGTCCCAAAATGAACATTGAAGTCCCCCAGCACCAAAAGTCTGGGAGACTCCAACGCAAGTTCCGCGACCAAGTCCATGAGCTCAGTAAGGGATTCTGCTGGGCAGCGGGGCGATCGGTACACCAACAGAAGTCCTAATCTATCCCTGGTCCCCAAACTCAAGTACACACATTCAATATGGTCCGACACCCTAACAGGGACCCTGGTGAGGGAGATGTTATCCTTATAGACCATAGCCACTCTACCTCCCCACCCACGTCCCCTCACCTGCTCCTCTACAGAATATCCTGGAGGGAGAAGCTGGGACCAAACTGGACCACTAGCCTCCCCCAACCAAGTCTCGGTAATACATACCAAGTTGGCCCCTTCATCCATGATCGAATCAGGGATGAGTTCAGATTTATTTTGGACTGACCTGGCATTACAGAGGAGCAGGGAAAGGCTATCTGGGTTGTTGGCAGTGCTCTCCGAGGTCAGAGAGCTGGCAGGACAGCTGGCAGGGGAAACAGCTATTAAATGTCTGACTACCCTTCCCTTGGAATAGCCCACTGACCTGCCAATTTTACTTCTTCTATTCCCCACCACCACCGGGATAGCTGCCCCATAGTCAACAAAGGCACCCCCTGTGCCCCCATCTCCAGACGAACCCAAACACATTACAGCAACTTCTACCCAAGTCTAAAACAGCTTAAAACTAATTAAACAGAAGCCCTCTAGCCCTTGCCTTTGTTCTCCCCCGAAGTGGCAACCCCGCCAGTGGCAGGCCCACCGCCACAAGGAGCCTTCCTATAAAGCCCAAAACTGAGCAGGTGACCTGAGGAACAGCTGAGTCACTCAGGGGGTGGTCCCAATCCTGCCCCCACTTCCCACAGATGTTAACCTGAGGCTGCAGCCCCACAGGGGAAGCAAAAGCAGGCAGGCAACAGCAGAAGGAACCCCAGCACCCACCTGGTCTCTCACTCCAGGCAGCACTGGGTGGGAGATAGATGGACTCTCCCTTTCTCTCTCTGCTGTATTATTATTAATAATATTAATAAATATAATCATGGTTTAATTAGAACAGTATCTCCTGGAGCATTCTTAAATCTACTTTTATGTTCTTGGATTCTTATTTTCAAAGCTCAAGCAGCTTGCCCAATATAAGTTAACTCACAAGGAGAAATAACATTGACTGCGTTGCAGTTGCCAAATGTATGAAAATGAGTTGTTTTTCAAAACAGAATGAGTATATTGTATCCCTTCACATATATGCTTGCATGAAGCGCAAGATCCACATTTATAAGTGCAAATAATCTCAGGAACACACTTGGGTTTTCTTTGTTCTATATCTGGGCTCACTACTAAATTCTTTAAGGATGGATCCCTTCTATAACTAAGATTAGGTTGTTGTGTACAACCTGGTATGTGTTGTTTGAGGTAATAATGTTTCAGAATTGTTCTCCTTACTTGATATGATAAATGTTGAATAAGCCATACAACAAAATATTGTGTCAACACTTGTTCTATGTAATATCCATTCTATATTTCTGCAAGATCCTAATCAAGATATTTGCTGGGATATCCCCTATACAAAAGCATTTTACCCACTTTAAGTGCTTCTTGGTAGTCTGAATTATTGAAACAATTCCTGTGTAATCTCAAAAACTGACCATATGGTAAATTTGTTTTCAGATGTTTGGGTTGATGACTACTGAAATATAGAAGAAATTTTTAAGCAATGGCTTTCTTATCATTTCGAACCTTAAGTTGACATCCAGGTCGTATAACTAGTACATCTAAAAAGGATATCGAATTTTTTTTTAGTTGACTTGTAAAGTTGATGTTAATATCAAAAGAATTCATCCAAACCAAAAAAAAAATAAAAAAAATTGGAGTAACTAGAACCACAGAAGCAGTCCCTTGACTATTCTGAAAAAATACATCCCACCTTGGATTGCAACCAAATCCAAATTATTATACCTAGAAACACTGACTCATTCAATGAAGTTGCTTTCTAACCATTTGTTGTTTTGCCATCTGTGATCTCTGTACACTCATTCTCGACAAGAATAGCAGATATGATGACTGAAACCCCCATTAAGCTTTTCAAAATAGAAAGGATATTATAAACAATATATTCCTCCATCCTGGTTGCAGGATGGAGGAATATATAATGCAAAATAATCTGGCTGCAGATTATTTGTTAAACTACAGGAAACAGGTAGCCAAATACAAGGGTCAGGATGAGTAAAAGATCACCATGGCCCAACCCTGGAAACACTGATTAAAACTGTCTTGAATATATGGTGCTTGATAACTACCACTCCCTGGTTCTGTATTCAGTACTCAAAAATATAAAATCTCCATCTAAATTAATTTTTATTTATTATCTATTTAACACATTTTAATACTGTCCTCTATGCACAATCTAAAAACACAATAATTAAAACATTTAAAATTCAGATACAAACTCTAAAACCATAAAACTATAAACTAAAAGCCTGACTAATCAGGTAGGTTTTCAGGTCCTTCTTAAAAACATCCAGAGAAGGGAAGTTCTTTTCTTTTTTTTTTTTTTTAAGGAAGTGTGTTCCAAACTCCTGGGGCAACCCTAGAAAAGGCTTGATTTTGATTTGCCACCAACCAATCGGGTGGCAACAGCAACCAGAGCTTCCCAGACAATCTTAATAGGTGGTAGGGTTCAGTAAGAAGAAGGTGTTAGCTTAAATACCTTGGCCCCAAGCCATTCAGGGTTTTATAAGAAATAACCAGCACTTTGTATTTTGCCTGGAAACTTATTGGCAGCCAGTGTAGTTCTATTAAAATGGGTGTAATATGATCTCTTCAGGAGGGTAAATGGGTGTAATATGATCTCCTTCAGCCAGGAGATCAACTTGGCTGCTGCATTCTATGCCAACTACAGTTTCCAGACAAAGGCAACCCAACGTAGAACACATTGCAGTAGTCAAGTCTGGATGTTACCAGCATATGCACCACTGTTTTAAGTCACTTATCTCCAGAAATGGGCATAGCTGGTTGGAGACAAGCCTATAATTCTGAGGGATCCAATGCAGGTTTCTTCCACAGTGTCCTAATAATTGCCACTTTGAAAAAAGGAGGCATCCTACCCTCTCATAAAGGTAAAGTGTGCCATCAGGACTGTGTCAACTCCTGGCGACCACAGAACCCTGTGGTTGTCTTTGGTAGAATACAGGAGACTGGTTTACCACTGCCAATTCCTGCACAGTATGAGATGATGCCTTTCAGCATCTTCCTATAACAAAACCCTCTCCTGCTAGATCATATAAGCCATTTCGGACAAGGATCAAGAGATCAGGTAATAAGACAAAGTGCCCCAAGCAGCTTATTCATCCACATCCTTGGGAGTCTCAAACGGAAATTGGTCCAATTTAACCATACAAGAGGAGCTGCTGGACATCATGCATTGAACAGTTAGAAAAGTCGCCATTTTACAATTTCTTAGTGTCAAATGTTTGGATGTCAGAATGTTCAGAAGTAATGGTCTAATAAGACAGGGGAGGGCAATCTTGGCCTTCCAGCTGCCATAGTTCATGTGGCTGTGAACTATGGGAGTTGCAGTTCATCAACAGCTGGATCTAAGATGACTGATGATGGTCCTGAAGCATGTCCTTAATGTTTTTCCTGGTATCTTACAGGTGGGAAACTGAGAATGAGCTGGATGTCTACCCAATGAGTTAATTTAACCCAGGGATTATTTAATCCATGAATACTGCTATGCAAGCTTCTATGTCCGAGAAGATAAGGACCTTCCTAAAACTGTGATATCAAAGTTGTGAACATAGAAAGCTGCCAGATACTGAGTCAGACCATTGGTCTATCTAGCTCAGTGTTGTCTTACAGACTGGCAGTGGCTTCTTCAATGTTGCAGGCAAGAATCTCTCTCAGCCCTACCTTGGAGAAGCCAGAGAGGGAACTTGAAACCTTCTGCTCTTCCCAGAGTGGCTCCATCCCCTGAGGGGAATATCTTCCAGTGCTCACACTTCTAGTCTCTCTTTCATATGCAACCAGGGCAGACCCTGCTTATCTAATGGGACAAGTCATGCTTGCTACTACAAGACCAGCTCTCCTCTCGGGGAAGGTTTCTGAAAAGTTTTCATGGAATTGAGCAGACAGCTTAAGATGCGTCTGCTGCTATTTGTGCCAGGAAAAAACCACATTACACCACTCAAAAAACCACATTACACTCACGCTTCTTTGTCAAATGTGCAATGGCGTTTGAGGCATATTAGTTTCCTACTAAGCCCCGCAATGAAGTTGGGGATACATACTTCAAAGCAGACATATCTAGGATTGGCTAAGAAAGCCAGTGTGGTGTAGTGGTTAGCGTGCTGGACTAGGACCGGGGAGACCCGAGTTCAAATCCCCATTGAGCCATGAAACTAGCTGGGTGACTCTGGGCCAGTCACTTCTCTCTCAGCCTAACCTACTTCACAGGGTTGTTGTGAAAGAGAAACTCAAGTACGTAGTACACCGCTCTGAGCTCCTTGGAGGAAGAGTGTGATATAAATGTAAAAATAATAATAATGTTCAGTGGATTCTTGAAATAAATAAATAAATATAAATATAGATAGATAGATAGATAGATACCTGCAAAGGCTGATATGTTACAGAATAAGCATTTGTGGGTCTATTTGTCAGATACATGAAGTTGCTGTCTAAGCAAATTAGCAAAAATTACCAAAAGAAGAGAAAAACATCAGTAGCAGGCATCTGAGAGAAGCCACAACTCTTGCTTTTTTCCTGTCGTGCATGCAGCTATTAAAATCACTGCAGACCCCTTCACTGGTAACTATTGACAGATTTGTTCCCAGTGCAAGGATGCAAAACACAAACAAAATACTTCAGAATTTGAATGATTATGGTAATTTTATTGATGACTTCAAGTTCTAAGGGAGGAAGTTGGATTTTATTATACTTGCAGTAGTTACTATTCTGGACTACTGAAATGGTATGGATAAATTAAATCACATTGTCAAATGTATTCATATTCCTATCATTTTGATCAATGTCACCACTTCTCAAATCCCATCCCCTTTAGTAACTAGTATGAAATCTTAATCCTTACTTTTTAAGCTCTTGCTATGCTAAATATCTGTTAAGTTTGTTATATCCCTATTGAACCATTCTCAGCTGCCCAGAGGTTTTCTGTTCTGCTTACCCTGCTGTCTGTTATGCCTGAATAACAGACAGCCAACCTACCTGAGAACCTACAAGTTACCCCCCACGCACCCACCATTAAGTTCCTCCTCAGAACCCACCTTTTCAATGACGACTTTGGCCTTACCTATGGTCTTCATCCCCAACAGAAATGAGCCTATATTTACCAGTGCAATTTGCTCACACTCATCTTGCTACTCTGATCTGGTCTATTACACACACGCACGCGCCGCCGCCACTCAATCTGCTGTTTACTTGCAGTACCATAATTTAGAATGTACACTCATCGGGGCAGAGAACTCTCATGTTCCCCCGCAAATTGCCCGGTAACAGCGCCACCACTGTCCAAATAGCAATACTGAAGGGGGAGAGTACCAGTGCCCCACTGGTGGCGGTGCTGCGGCTGCCGCCTTTGCCAGGCTAACTCTCCTTCTGCCTCGCCCAGGCCCTGCTCCCACCTGCTTCCCTGTCGCTCTTGTCGGGCTCCTCCCCTTCTCTCTTCTGCCCCCCCTCGCCCGCACCCTCCATGCAAACCCCACCCCAGCGGCCCTCTGCCCGCCTTAGCGCCTCTCCTTCCCGGGCTGCTGATGCTCTGGCCCACGCAGGCCACCTGCCTGGTGGGCGCCCGCTTTCACCTGCTGCAGCCTGTTCCCCCAGCAAGAGAAGGACGGGGGCGGCTGCTGCTGCTGCTGCTACTGCAGCATCCAGCCTGGGGGGTGGAGACGGCATCTGTCTTGCAGCTGCTGTTGCTGCCAGCGCCGAGGTGGGATCCAGCTTCGACTGTCAGCAGCAGAGGCGCCCCGTCCCGCTCACCCCCCGCCGCCCTTGCTTCCTCCTTTCCTACCCCCCCTTCCCCCGCCCCGGTAAATAATCGCTGTCTGCTGCCTGCCCTGCTGAACCCTCCCTTCGCCTTGCCTGCCTGCCAACATCAGCAGCACCCCCATCCCCCTCCCTCCCGCCTGTATGGAGAGGGAGAATGGCGGAGAGAGAGAAAGGAGCCACATCCCCGACCGGATCCTCCCCGTTCTTGGGGCTGCACCTCGCCTCGCCCCCCAATTTCAGGTACCGGAGCTTCCCCCACCTCAGCCCCCCGGGGCCCTTTCCGGAGGGAGATGCTTTCGCCGCAGGTCGGGGGTGGGGGGAGCAACAGCCTCGACTCTGCTCTTCCTAGCCTTGCTGGGATGGGGGGGTGCGGGGGGGGTCCTCAGGCCTCCCCCCAAACACCCCTTTCCCTTTCATTCCCTGTGGGATTGCTGTCTAGCAAAAAGGGCTGTCCTCCATCCCCCGTTATAGCCATCTGCTGTTTATTATAAGGGCTCGGGTAAATGGTGACAGTTCCCACCACCTCCACCTAGAAAAGGAAAAGGAAAGGCTCCCCTGCTCCTCTTGGGCATACACAAGCCCCACAGAGGTAGAAGACTGGGGACAGGGGGGACCATATGGAGCCAAAGGAGATGGGTGGGGCTGGGGGCTGGGGGCTGAAGCCCATCTATCAAAACACCCCCTGTTATTTCTGGCCATCCAAGACTGTGGTATCACCAGCCTTCAGCCAGCAGGTGGGTGTCAATAGCATATCTCCCCCTTCTCTCTGGAACAGGTGGGGTACCTGCTCATGGCCAAGGCATGACTCTGGGAAGAAGTCAAGGGAGCCAAGCTGCCATTGGAACAGCAGCAGCTCCTAGAGAAGGGGGTGGGGGTGGAGGGTGTGTTTTTCCTGCTGCTTTGGGAAGAGAAAGAGGAATAGGAAGGATTCTTTTTCACATTTCCCTGAATACAATGGAGATTAAAACTACTCTGCACACATTCCTGTCTCAGTAAACTGTGCTCCACACCATTCCCTTCTGTCATAAACTCCATCCCACAGTATTACACGCTTGCTCCCTACAATATTCACACAACTCCACCTAAATCTGGTTCTCCTCACGCTGCTCCCAGCCTTCCCTTGGCACAAATTTCCCTCACGCTATTCTCTAAAGCTTTTCCTTTTCCTAAAGAGAGACACTTCCTACCCTCCCACAAATCTTACATTGTCTTTTCAGACAAATCCTCCATAAAATATTGGCACCTATGGCACAGTCCTTGTCCATATTCTTCCCTTTCCTATTGAAACCAAACCAGGAGGTTTGGGGCAGATTTACAGTTGACTGATGAGAGCTTTGAGACAATGTTGGACCTGAGCTGTAAGGAAAACAATGCCTATAAGGTGTGAGCAGAGACAGTCATAAAGGCCTTAATCCACCTGTCTGAGATTACATAGATTCCTCCTTGATCCATAAACCTGCTTCTGAAGGTATGCATTGCATCTGAGCTATAGGTCACCACCTCATATTTGCTCATGTAACTTGGTTTATCTGCCTAGTGTGTATGTTTTATAAGAATTTGTGAGGGTGGATGTCATATTTGTCAGTATGAACGTGTGATTGGCCAGTTTCTCATTAATAGATATGTTTCATGATTGGTATGTATCTTGGAGTGCAATGCTTTCTGAGCTGGAAGGAAAGCCAAGATTGGTGGTAGATTCTTTATGATGCAAGGTTATAGCGTGTCTTTAACTAGAACAGACTACAGGAACGTGTTTGATTGTTCAGCAGGCTCAAGGTGGAGATGATCTAAGTGTTATGGTAAAGAGAGGTTTTGACACTGTAAATGTGGGATTTCATGTGTTATAGATCCTGTTTGTGTTGAACTATCTACTGGTTCTGTGTATCCTTTGATCTGAATATCCCTCCTGGAAGGGACCAGAAAATGATTAAGTTGTCTCCAAGGCAGGATCCTCCATCCATACATCAGCCTTGCCATCAGCTAATCCAGATTGCAGTTTATCACAAGCATAGGTGGGTAAACAAGGTGCCTCCAAAATAAAATAGATGGTCCAAGCAAAAAAGATAAGGCTCTAGTCTACAGTGAGAACAGCCTTGTAATAATAGAAGAAAATCACTCTGATGTTCCACCTAGAGGAACATTTGACTGTGATGAGTGTTGATGCCAGTGAATAAAATGTGTGTACTACTGGCACAGGGCTGCAGACGGGGGGGGGGGGGGGGACTTGAGGAAAGCAACCTCATTTTAAAAAAATTGTGGGGGGGAGACACATGGGGGGAGATATGGGTTATTAGGTTTTGTGGGAGGAGTTCAATGGGGGGGATCCTCAAATGCTCTCCTGATAGGACGGATAGAATCTGCGCTCCTGATAGGACTTTATATGTCCTATTTATCAACTTTGCCCTTTCAGAATCCTAATATTTAGGGACACCTTTTACAAGTTGCCATAATCTTTGAGTTATGGCCTTTCTAGATGACAAAATAAAAGGATGCTTGTTAAGGGACATACTATAATGAATGATAGAGAATGGCCATAGGAATGCATTGGTTCCTTCCTAATAGTATTTATAAAAATACATGGACTTTCTGAATGGTCATTGGAATTCATTAAATCCAGAGTGTGGTTATATCCTCTCCCTGTACAACAGCATTGCTGAGAGTGGGTAGTTATGCTGTGCTGTGTGAGAGTGTCTTATTTTTTAAAATAAGAGAGGTGTCCAGATCCGGAGAGAGCCTGGAATGAAATATAGAAAAAGTGGGGGGAAATTCACAAAGTGGCATTTCTATATTGATGGAGGCAGCCTTTGTCAGGAATCCACCCCACCGTTTAATAACACAAAAGTGTCCCTGATGGATGAGTCCAAAGATCCACCTAGCCCAAATTCCTGTCTCCAACAGTACCAGCCAGAAGAAAGCCCAAGTGCAGGGCATGCAGGCAAGCATCCTTCCAATATGTTTGCCCTCAGCAACTGGTGTTCAGAGATATCTATCTGTCTATCTATTATTTGATTTGATTTGATTTGATTTCTATACCACCCTTCCAAAAATAGCTCAGGGTGGTTTACACAGAGAAATAATAAATAAATAAGATGGCTCCCTCTCCCCAAAGGGCTCACAATCTAAAAAGAAACATAAGATACACACCAGCAACAGTCACTGGAAATACTGTGCTGGTGGCGGATAGGACCAGTTACTCTCCCCCTGCTAAATAAAGAGAATCGCCATGTTAAAAGGTGCCTCTTTGCCAAGTTAGCAGAGGTTAGATTCTCCCTAGGAAGATGGTTTCATTTAACTATCATGGTAAATAGACCTATTCACCATGAATTTGTCTACTTCCCCTTTAAAGCCATTTAAGTCCATCACTACATCTTATTGCAACTACTTCCATAATTAATAAATTATGTGAATTTATGTGAAAATGTGAATTTGTGAATTTATGTGAATTTATGTGAAAAGGAATACTTTTGTTTGTATTGCCAATGAGTTTCATTCAGTGACTCCAATTTCTAGCATTATTTGAGAGGGAGGGGGAAAATATTTGTCCACTCTCTTCATAACATACACAGTTTTGTAAACCTCTGTCATATCCACCTATGTCATGTTTTTTTCTTAAGCTAGGAAAACAACAGTGGGGTTGTATTTTCCCAGCATCAGAATACTGTGGTTGGAGTCCTGGAAAAATGCAATTTTCCTGAAACAAGCAAAACCTTTGGGGAAAAGCCATATTTTATTTATAATTTGTTGCATTTATATACCACTCTATATAAAATCTCTGGGTGGTTTACAATCCAAACAAACAAAAATCTAAAAATCATATAAACAGATTAAAATTACCATAAATAAAACTTTAAAACATCATAAACTAAAAGCCTGATAAAGCAAGTGTTTTCAAAATTCATTTTAAAACAACCAGAGATGGGGAGAGTCTGATTTCATTTGGGAGTGTGTTTCAGAACCTCGGGGTGACTCTAGAGAAGGGCCAGTTTTTGGTTGCCAACAAGTGAGCTGGTGGCAACCATAACCAGACCTCCCCCAATGATCTTAATAGTAGGGATGTGCATGAACTGGTTCAGCAGTCCTTTTACGGACCACCAAACTGGTCCGGAGGTCCGGCATTCGGCCTGGTTCAGCGGTGGGGGGTTACTTTTAAGGAGTGGGGAGGGCGCCCATCCCCCCCTTTTCCTCCACTGGAACTGTCCCCAGAAACGTTGGCGCAGGGCTACTGTGTACCTCCTTTCAGCCCCAGTCAGCGTCATACTGGAAGTGGCCAGTGCATGTGCGCATGTCACGCATGTGCACTGGCCACTTCCAGTACGACGCTGACCGGGGCTGCAAGGATGTATGCAGCAGCCCCACACCAGCTTTTTTGGAGACAGCGCTGGCGGGGGGGAAAGCGGGTGGGCACCCTCCCTGCTCCTTAAAGGTAACCTCCCACCCCCCAGGAGTGCACAAACCTGTTTGTGCACATCCCTACTTAATAGGCAGTGGGGTTCATGATGAAGAAGGTGTTCTCTTATATGCGCTGGGCCCAAACAATTCAGGGATTTATAGGTAATGACCAGCACTATATTTTCCCCAGAAACTAATTGGCAGCCAGTGTAGTTCTTTTAAAACAGGAGTAATGTGGTCTCTATGGGTGGCCCCTGGATGCCACATTCTGCACCAATTGCAGTTTCTGAACTAATTACAAAGGCAGCCCAACATAGAGTGCATTGCAGTAGTCAAGCCTGGATGTTACCAGCATATGCACCACTGTTTTAAAGTTGTTTGTCTCAAGAAATGGCTGTCTCAAGAAATGGATGTTGCTAGCATATCAATTGACGCTGATAAAAAGCACTCCTGGCCACTGTCACAACCTGAGATATCAGGGAGAGGTTTGGGTCCAGGAGTACTTCCAGGCTATGCGCCTGATCTTTCAGGGGGAGTGTAACCCCATCCAGAACTGGCAGATCTAAACCATTTACTATGTTCTAGCCCCCCACAACAAGTACCTCCATCTTGTTTGGATTCAACTTCAATTTGTTCTCCCCATTATCGATTCCAGGCAAGCATTTAGAGAGGTTAAGCCATCTCCTGACAAAGTTGATATGGAGAAATAGATCTGGGTGTCATCAGTATATTGATAACACCCAGTATCAAATCCCCTGATTATCTCTCCCAGCGGTTTCATGTAGATGTTTAAAAGCATTGGAGATAAAATGGAGCCCTGTTGGGACTCCATATAGTAGCTCTTGCTTTGAAGAGCAACAATCCCCAAGTGACACCATCTGGAATCTACCTGAGAGGTAGGAGTGGAACCACAGTGCAAAGCAATGCTTTCCAACTCCAAGCCCCTCAGGCAGTCCAGAAGGATACCATGGTCGATGGTATCCAAAGCTGCTGAGAGATCCAAGAGGGTCACACTCCCCCTGTCAATTCCTAATTGGAGATCCTCCATCAGGCTGACCAAGGCAGTCTCCACCCCATAGCCCTCCTGAAAACCAGTTTGAAATGGGTCCAGATAATCTGCTTCTTCCAAGACTGATTGGAGTTGAGAAGCCACCACCCTCTCACTTACCTTGCCCAACCATGGAAGATTGGAGACAGGCCTATAATTGCCTAGCTGCATTGGCTGGGATATACATGCAATTTTTCTTCTAAATTTTCTCCCACATCAACAGCCTTTTCATAGAATACTACAATCACTACAGAGGTTCAAATGTGCTTCTTGGTGTCATACATAAAGACACCTTAGCTCTGTGGCTGATTAGTTTCATCAGGGGCCTTTAGTGTGGTTCAAGTACCGCTATTCCAAGTGGATTACCAAACTCCTATGTTGGAGCTTTGCAATGAATCTTAGTCTCGGACACCTTCCCTTGCAGGCCTCCACAGCTCATGACCCACCAAGCCAAATATAACTATCAGAGTGTGGTTACCCTTCGTAGACTCATTCAACCTCCTGCTTATTTGGCCCACCCGCGATTGCAAAAAGGCAGATTGTCAAGAACCTGGCAGACCACAATATATAGCTGGTGAGCTGTAGAGAATAATGTTGTGCTGGCCTGCTCTGCTATTCTGAAGATCACCTTCAGTTCTGTTTTGGCCATCTTTCAGAGGTTAATTTTAAGGATAGGTTCCGTACTGAAGTTTGCAGCTCAACACTTCTTTTCTTCAGATCTCTCTCTCTTCATATAGCAATGTCTATCTGTTTTGTGATAGTTCTTCGGATTTCTTCACAGTAAGAATGAATAAGATGTGGGTGGCTCCTGAGCCACCTGCTTCAGTGAAGACAAATCGCTTCTCTCCTCTAGTTCTAAAGCTGCCTGCTTGATTTGTTGAAAGTGATTTCACTGTGGCTGGATAAATAAAACCCTGCAAATTAAGCAATTAAAGCTGCCCCTGGAAATACAAATGATGGAGAAGTTGCTCAGTCACAGAACCAGCTAAAATAAGACAAATAGCACAACTATTCCCATGATAGTCTCAGTCTAGCTCTGAACTGCTGTCCTAGATACAGCATTTGTCTCCTGGGCTCACGTTCTCATGTAAACAGCAGCATCCAGAAGTACAAGAATGAAAATCAGATCCAGGTCTCCAAGTGCAGAGCTTCAGTTTAGACCGACCAATCCAGGAATAACATACTTAAGTGATTACACCTGGTAACGGAAGAAACAAGATCTTGATACTTGCTGGAAAGGATGTGGAGGGTCTCTGGAAAGTGTTTCAGGAGCTGGGTATCAGTTCAGTTAGCTGGGAGGAAAGGTAGGTCTTGATGCTACAGGTTTTGGAAGAATTTTTAAAACCAAAAGATGGCATTCAAATATTTGGATCAGAGACCTTGGTTTCTCTTTTCTTTTCTAAGAAACGACAAAGTTCTGTGGCACCCTAAATACTAAAGGAATGCATTGTGGCACAAGCTGTTGTGTTGAAGAGCATACATCTGATAAAACAGGCTCCTGTCTATGAAGCTCATGCTACTAATGTGTTAGTCTTTTAGATGCTACAAGACATTCTGCTGCAGCAAACTGAAAAAAGATAGTCCTTTAAAAATATTTTTTAAGGTTTGCAAATCTGAAATATCTGAATATTGTGCCACTAAAAGATAATACTTTCAGATGCCCCAGGAAGAGCTAGCATCAAAGACTCAAGCCCATTGACTAACCCTTCTGTAGGTACCTATGAGAAAAAGTCCTTCTCCCAGGTTCTTATGGTTTGAGGCTAGAAGACAAGCAGAAATCCCATTTAGCGCTTACAGTATCATGACCTAGTTTTTGTTCACTTTGTGCTCCAATTGTAAGGTGAATCCCAAGGAAATGTGCTTTAATATTAACTCCACCTAAGTGGAGGTGACAGATGTGTAATGTGCCAAGCTCCATCTAACCAGGAACTGAAGAACGATGTGGAATTTGCTGCTTTTCTTTTGGATGGCATTTCCTTCATTGCTGTTTTGTTCATGACCTTCTGTGGAATGCCGGACTGCTCTACTGACCTTAGAAGCCATCAGAATGCTTAGCAATGTGATAATTTTAAAAATAAAAGAAATTTTATTTTGGGAATTCAAAATTTTATTTTGAGCCACTTCTGGATAAGCCTCCATCAAACCCATGCACCTCTTTCTCTGTGGCAGACTTTCCCACAATCTCTCGCCCATCCAGTCTACTATCTACTACTAATAGGTGAACAATCTCTTGCCCATCCAGTCTACTATCCAGTCTTTGTGCCTTGTCATGGGTTGACAGTATACTCTGACAACAAGGGGCTCCATACCTGTGGCACCCAGTGCCTAATTTTGGTTGTCATCACGGTTAGTGCATTCATCAAATGAACTTGCTGCTTTTCCCAGTAGATGTCTTCCTGAAGAGTCACTGCCTAAACTGGTGCATACCACATCACTACTTTGTTGCCTTTATCTTCAGTTTTGTGCTGGTCACCTGCCCATCAGGGGACCCTCAGGTATTGCATAGGATCTGATATGGGGGTCTGCAAGAGGAGGGAGAACTCCTAGAAACTATGTGGAGGCACCTTTCCTGATTGCAACTCAGCTCACAGAAGGTGCTTGCTCCTTGTTTCAGGGGATTTTCCCCTCCCACTACAGGCCCCCTCCCCACCAGTGGCTTTCTAAAGGGCTCAGGGAGCTGCCTTATGGAGGACAGGTGGGCAAAATGGCTTTTGTGGGTCCCATTGCACTCGCATTTGCACTACAATAGGACACAACCCAATATACAAAGAATGGAATCTGGGCTATAATGCAGACTTGAACCCTTGCCCTTATGCTCACTCCTGTGTAGCTCTTCTGCACAAGATGTACAGTTAAACAGAACTTTGAAATGCACCTACAAGTTGTGGGCTGAACCATGATTTGCTTGTGTGTATATTTGTGTGTGGCCATCTGAGTGGGAGCTGTGCAAAACACAGAAATGAATTGCAAGGGCCCAGTGAGTGACTAGGTGGGATGGGTTCCAGTCCATGATCTGAGAGCACATGGTTCAGCAACATTGCCAGTGCTCAATCACAGGCCTTGGTCTGGTCAATGCCTGGATGGATGACTGCCTCAGAATTCCATGTATACTTTCTTGAATTCCCCAGTGGAAGAAAGTTGGAATATAAATGTTGTGAAATAAATAATGGGAACTCCTTCCTTCCCTATAGTTGGGCATTGCTGTCTGGGTTATACCTCTAAGGAACAGGATGGCATCTGGCATGGCTAAGCAGACAGTCCTGTTCCCTTCATGACCGTCTTGGATGCTCTTGTGAAACCTGTGACTCTGAGGCAGCACAGGATTGTGGGAATTCAGCCATATTCACCATACTGTGATATTTCTTGGAAGAAACAGTTATTACTTCCTTTTTTTCTTCAGTTTGCCCACTAATCTTTTCTAGCACAGAAATGCTGGAATCGAGGGAAAGGGGAAATAGTGTACATTTAAACCTTGGAGTCATTTAATATCATTAGAGTCAAATGATCAAAGGCCTTGAACTAAAGAGGTCTTAATGCAATGTATGTATGGTATATTGATGTCAATAACCAAATAATATTTATTGTAAACCGCCCTAAATTATAACACATAGCAGGTATATGATTGTACTAAATAAATAAATGGACAAGACAAGATTGGCACATGTAGCAGAGGGTAAAACTCTATGCTGCACCCCCTGATGGTGCACTGGTCCTGTGCCCCCTCTCGCCCCCCATGCACTTTGCCCCCTCTTCCTCAGTAGTGCCCAGTAAGTTTCCCCAGCTCTGGTTACCATCAGGAGAGGAGTGATGAACCAAAGGGCATGCTGTGATCATCTGTTAATCCCCTGTTCTTTCAAAGAATGCCTAGAACCAGGAAGATTGACCAGGCAGCAGATATAATCCTCCTTCACTGTTGCCACCAAAGCAGCAGTGCTGAAGGAGGAGCACAGCTGTCACTGTTGCCCACCACTGCCTGGTAGGCAACAATTAGGCCCTGCCCCCTGTCAAGCATACTGGTAGTGGTAGGCTATAGCAGATATGCTCCTGCTTCAGCAGGTGGCACCATTTTGATTTCCCAGATGTCCCACCCCCTGACTTTGTATCAGGGACTCGGACATCTAGGAAATCTAAAATGGGACTATATGATGAAGCAGGAGGAAGTCCATTGCCAGAGGATGTTAGTTTGCCGGAGGGCAGAGCCCATAGGGAGGCAATGGGAAGCAGTGGCAGCAATTAATGTCTTCCTCCTCCTTCAGGAGTTTGCCAGGTGGGTCCTCAACCCCATGCCCAACCTGATGCCGGCCCGGTCCTAAAGTCCTGACTTTGTCTTGGTTCCTTTGAAGAACAAGGGGACAGCTGGAGAAGGGACATCAAACAGGATAGTTCAATGCTGTGGTGCTAAGAACAACTTCCTCATAGAAGGGGCTTGACTAATGGAACCTGCTTGCATGTTCAGCATTTACCTGGTCTCCATATTAGTTCTCCTGAGAGCAATTTTATGTAATTAGGAAAATCAAAAACTACTTTATAGTTGTATTTAAAGAATGTGTGAGAGTAGTTCAGATGTTTTGTTCCTCACATGATTATGTTGTGCCAAGGTAGGGGTGGGTTGGATGTGTGCAACATGCATGCACACACACACCTCGTTGTGGGATTGGAAAGGACAGCCAGATGGCATCGTTTGAACTGGCCCAATGAGTTTATCTTTGCATCAGGCCCCGCAGTTCTTAAGACTGGCTGAAGAGAGGCTGCATAACCCTGTGGAAAGGATTTGGACTTGGATGTCCAGAAACAATTTTTAAAAGCATTTGAGCTTGCATGTGCATATTTTATCAATTGATGACTGAGGTGGCAAGTGATGATTTTTGTGTGTGAATGAACCATCACAGATCTAGCACCACAGCCTGAGCTTTCATATCAACTGACATGCCTTCAATCACAGCATGTTTCAATGGAGGCAGTTCAGGTGTGAGTCACTGAGTGATAAGTTACAAACTGATGAGATGCTTAGTGATTTCCATGCTTGTGCAGCCTCTGTTCTGTTATACTAACAGCTTAGGAAAATATGCTGAATAAGCACATTTGTAATTTAATGGGGAATATGTGAACTACTGTGAATACATCAAAAGGGTTAATAGAGTAGAAGGAACAGGAATTCAACAAAAATGTCATACCACAGCAAATGGTTATAAGCTGTCCATCAACAAGCTCAGTGTGACAATCAGAAAAATATTTCTAACAGTTTAAAAATGAATTTTAAACAATTTTAAAATGAGCATTTATGCTACAACTTTATTTGTGGCAAAGAACTTAGTATGTCTGAAAGAAGAGTAGGCGAAATGTATGGCCAGTAGAGTTACAAAAGTTCAAGGCGATGTCTGCACCTGCAAGTTTGTATAGGCCAATCAGACTTTGGGTGGGTTCTCACAACCTGCCCAATGGCATACAACTGGGAATCAGGATTTTTGGTTGTAAGAACCTGGAAATGTTGCAGCAATCTCAGTGCTAGTAGTTCTTTATTTCAGTCAGTGAGCAGCAAACCCCATTCAACTTTAGATTAATACAGAATAAAACAACTTCAGCAGTCTCAGATTGGCACTGTACCAACCAGTGTTCCCTCTAACAGGGATTCCCAGATGTTGTTGACTACAACTTCCAGAATCCCCAGCTGCAGTGGCTTTTGCTTGGGGGCTATGGGAGTTGTAGTCAACAACTTCTGGGAATCCCTGTTAGAGGGAACACTGGTGCCAACCCAACATATAACCAGGATTGGTAATCTGGGATTTGATCTACAGTTTCCAATTCTGGTTACATGTCAGGCTGCCAACCCAACATTGCCAAAAATTCCTGGGTTTTTAGAGTTGAAGGTTGGGTGCATGTGTACTGCACGAATCTCCCAATTCCCATTTGCCTGCCATAGCCTGGATTGTGAGAATCAGACCAGTCTTTCTTGAAGAACAGCAGCATTGCAATAGTTTGTAGTTCAACAGGAAATGTATTGTGCATGACCAGCCTTAGCCAACACTGCTCTGGGCTGCTGCCTACTGCACTGACATTGCACCATACCCTGCTTCAGGTGGAAGAGGGTTGGGTGTAGGGTACAATACAGATAGTCAAATTAGAAGCACATTGGACCACAATCACAGTGGAACTAGCCTATGGAGATTCACAATTCCAGACACGCTTTTGATCTAAAACCAGGCTAACCAAATCCAGTCTCCCGAAGAGCTGCTTTCCCTTCTCCACTTTCTGAAACAACTTGGTGGGGAGGGGGATTTGACAGACACAAAGATAGAAAAGTTGATTTTTTTTTTCATCCCTAAAGTCTCAGTCTAAAGTGCTGTGATGAACACTAGGCACTCACTGTGGGTTCCAAGGTTCCCCTTTTTTGGTAGCTAGTTCCCTGCTCCCCACCATTCAAGCTAACCTCTATTACACAGGGACCTTCAAAAGCAGCCTCTGATGCAAAGCTGTTTGGTAACAGGAACACTAAGCAGGGCGTTGTAGGACTACAAGACATCCCTTCCAACTCTAAAATTCTATTATTCCTGTTTAAACCCTTGAGGCCTGATTGCCATGTTTGTATTTGGGGAAGATGTTCCTTACTAACACGAGAGGGCATGCCCTAAACTCCTGCCTGTGGCTTCCAGCGGCATCTGGTGGTCCACTGTGCAAAACAGGATGCTGGACTAGATGGGCCTCGGGACTGATCCAGCAGGGCTGTTCTTATGTTCTTATGAGTCAGTAAGGTCCCCTGCAGCAGGTAGTTTGAGGCACCTAGTTTTTAGCCTACTTCCCAGTAGGCTTGTGAGATCACCCAGTATTCTGTGTGTTCCCCCCCCCGCCCCGCCATCAACTTAGCAGCGCCTGCACCAATATGAACTAAATTGGGTACAGTTGTAAGGACACATAGGGACACCTCTACGGCGTAGTTTGTGATGATGTCATCCACACTGATTCAAGATGGCAGACACATAAACTTGGTGCAAGTGGGCTAACTTATGAACCGCCTAACCGATTTGAACCAAATTTGCTACAGCTGTAGGGACATATAGGGACACCTCAATGGCATAGTTTGTGATGATGTCATCCACCCCAATCCAAGATGGTGATTGTGTGAACGTTTGGGGTGCAAGCCGGCTAATTTGTGGGCTGTCTAACCCATTTGAATCAAATTGGGTACAGTTGCAGTGAGTGACACACAGGGACACCTCAATGGCATAGTTTGTGATGATGTCATCCACACTGATTCAAAATGGCGGAGGCATAAACTTTGGTGTTGCAAGTGGGCTAACTTGTGAAACGCTTATCTGATTTGAACCAAATTTGCTACAGCTGTACACAAAGGGGCACCTCAACAACCTAGATTGTGATGATGTCATCCAACCCAATTCAAGATGGTGGACATGTAAACTTTTGAGGTGCAAGTGCACTAATTTGTAGACAGTCTAACTGATTTGAACCAAATTTGCTACAGCTGTATGGACACTTAGGGATGCCCAAATGGGGGTAGTTTGTGATGATGTCATCCACCCCAATCCAAGATGGTGGACGTGTGAACTTTTGAGATTCAAGTTCACTAACTTGAGGACTATCTAACCGATTTGAACCAAATTTGGTGCAGTTGTAGTGAGTGACACACAGAGACACCTCGATGGTGTACTTTGTAATGATGCCTGATCCAAGATGGCAGATGCATGAACATTCAAGGTGCAAGAGATCTAACTTGTGGATCTCAATTTGAACCAAATTTAGTTCAATTGTAGAGACAGTAAAAGGAAAGTAGGCTGCTTAGTTCTTACTAGAACAACTTGTTTAATTACAGTTCTTTGTTGAACCAGACCTCCATCTTGGCTACTTTCATGCCCTCTGCCACCCTGATCCCTGCCCAAATGTTAGAAATACAATGAAATTTAAGTCTTGCAACTTGACAGCATTCTGAAAATTGAATAAATTGGTATAATTTGAACAATTTATTCTGAGCTTCAAATCTGTGCTCCTTTTGTTAGGATTCAAATACCTGTGGTGTCAGCTTGAAGCCAGATGTGCCTCTGTGACAGTGAACTTGGAAATATATTGGTTTCCATTCAATTGTAATTAAATGACTGGTTTTGCCAATTTGAGGCTTAGCAAATTAAGGTGCTGGATACATTCAAATGTGTCACTTTGGTACTGAGGTTGGCTTTGTCTCTAACTAGTTATTGGAGTCTGGGAACTGCTGCTAAATGCAGATCTACTGGTAACAAGCCTGCAAGGTAATGAGATGATTTCTCCAGCCCCTGGGAGCCCATGCATTTGCAGAAAGGGGCCTAACTGTCTGCTTGTTGCTCATGCAACACGCAGGTTTCTGCTGCAAAAAGGGTCTGTGTATCTCTGGAGACGTCTAATAGCTTCTTCCAAGCCAATGTCAATCCCCATAGGAACCAAAGAAATGAAGGAAATGGAGAGAGGTAGTTTTCAGCTAGTAAGCACCATGGACAGGGATTTGATTTAGAAAATGCTGTGGCAGAAAGGAGTAATTAGCACGCTGGTCTGTTTCTGAGAAAATTAACTTTAGAAAAAGTGTGTGTTAATTTCAGCCAGTTAGCGAAACAAAAAACTATCCATGGAACCTGAGCACTGCCCACAACCATTTGGACAGACATAGGAAGGAAGACACCTTCTTCAGTGTAATGAATTGTCAAATGTCTATAACACAGTCTTGTTGAGGATGCAGCTGACACTCTCCAAATGCTTTGTTGCAATCAATACTGTGAATCAACAAAGAGCTAAAGTGAGGAAGTAGAGGCAAAGGAGGAAGGAAGACAATCTATGATGAGGGATGATTATGATGATGTGGAAACAAGGGGTTTCTATAAGCATGTATGGGTAATAGTGGTGCAATACCAGTGGGATGGGCTGCCTCTTAAGCAAGAGGATTTTCCCTTTTATGTGGTTAAATAGAACTATGTAATGGAGTTCAATCATGTGCTTTAGCCATAGGCGATGACAAGTTCCTAATATGGTATATCCTTATATGATCTCTACTTGTGTTGGTTTCTGTCCCCCAACTCAGCTGTTCCCCAAGGCCAGCATACTTTTCTGTATAATGGTTGCATTGTCTTACTAATGGTTGTATTCTCTTGCTATCTCTTACTAGTTGAGATAGGTTTATCAAGGGAGAGATGCCACCAGCATTTCACCTGATGCCCAATAAATACACATTTCATGTAATGATAGAAGCTGGAATGCCAAATAGTAAGTCCAGTAGTCCATGTTGGTAATTTAATACAGTTTTAGAAGCAGCAGCTTCAGTTCATTTTTATGTGGGTGGCCGTAAGCAGGTGCCTGGGGAGTGTGTGTGTGTGTGTGTGTGTGTAGCATAACCTTGTACAGCACAGGGAGGTCTGGATTGGCTTGTATGTGTAAGTAAAAGAAGCTACTGAAAAAGGGTATGGGTTGTGTATGAATTTTTCATGGATCAGATTGGAGAGTTAAATAGTCTAGCACTGTCTTCGGCAGTAGCCAGCCTGATACTCCTGGGAAGTTCACAACTGGGCACAGTGGAGACAGCTTTCCCATTCTGCCTCATTCAAGAGTTTGGCATCTTCCTCTGAGCAAACTGAGCTTTGGCTGCTGTCAGAAAAAGGATACTGAACGAGATGGTCCATGGTCCTAATCCAGGCTGGCAGCTCTGATTGGAAAAACAAGACTGAAAATGAAGACAGGCAGGAAATAGAAAAGATGATGTAGCAAAAGCTGGGAGAAAATGGTAAGACACAAGGAAAACAATGCCGGAGAGCACACACCAGGTTCTGTTAAAGAAAATAAAATGGCAAGAGAGGGAGAGATGCACTGGCAGAAAGCCAGGGGTGATGAAACATTGAATAAATCCTTTCTGGTTATGCAGCTTGAGTAATTAAAAATGGTATTAATGTTGTCAACAAACACAATGCAGCTTCAGGCCGCATTCATTAAAATGGAATCTCATGTCTCCCTCTCATAAAATTGTTGGGGCTGTTTTGCGGAGATCTAGCAATATACCTCCTGCTCCTACCAGCTGCCTATACTTTCTCTAAAATCCTCTGAAGAAATATTATCATTCTCCCTACCTCTTGACACCGACTCAACAGCACACTTTACCTTTACCTCTAGGGGCCTTTCTGTGGTGGTATGTTAAAAGCATAATGCTCCATACAGTCTGGTCCTCAAAGCGCTGCATTGCCAGCAGTTCTGCCAAAGTGAATGGGGCATGTACCTTTTATAGTACTTCAAAAAGCAGACTGCCTCTCTTCTGGGGCAGCTCATTGTTGGTTAGCTCCAGCTGGCTTCTGTGGTTTAAATTAAACTCCTGGCAAAATGTCTTAATGAACATATATAGTTGTTGTTGTTGTTGTTGTTGTTGTTGTTGATCTCCACAAACATTCTTAAAAGCTTTAAATCACCTTGGTTTTGGAATTGTCCCAGGTTGAGATCCTTGAGCAAATTGCTTAGTCTCTAAGGGTATTCACATGCTTGCTTAGGAGGGTGGGGGGGGGGGGGAGGCTGAGAAACTGTACCTTTCCCCCAGGTGATCCAGTAAACACTGCTGGGAGCACAGAAGGTGCTCCCAGACGGTCTGCTGCTGCACCAGGCAGCGCAGAGCTCTGGAGGCTGGGATGATGCATCCCGACTTCTGGGTATCCCACAATGCACCACACTCTGAATGCAGTGCATTGGGGGATTCCCCCCGGCCACCCATCTCTGTGACTGTGGAGCCTGGGTTCAGGGAGCGCTCATGCCCTTAACTCAGGCTAAAAGCCGGGGTAGGTGGCGCTGCCCCACCGGGATCAGGTCTGATCCCGGCAGTTCTCACACAGAGCCTAAACCAGGCTGGGCTTCCCTAGGCTGAACAGATTCTCTGTGTGCCTGAGATCTGCTTCAGATGTGAGGTGTTGCACAGGGATTAGGAAGCTTTCCTCCTGCTATCCTTCCTGAAGCTCCATGTCATCCAGAGTAGAAATTGTGCATGTCTCCTCTCTTCCCCATCCTCCCTCAGGGTGTTTCATAAATTCCCAATATGGGATTAGCTTGTTTATCTCCCCCAGTGTTTTAGAGATCAGTGAATTATTTCAGATGATATGGAGAAACTGGAAGTGTGGTGCATGTGTTTCCCTGTGCTGACCCATCAGAGGCTGTGTTCAGAACCCTGCATCATACTAATATGGCTAATGGTGCTTCAGTGCCCTGGAAGGTTATGGGTGATAAACACTTGAATAAAGACAATGGGGTTATTCACATGCACAGGCAAAATTGGGCTTGGAAAGCCCAGCCCAGTTTTGGCTGCATGTGTGAACCGCTGGGAATCATGCGGCTCTCCGCAGCAGCACAGAGGCAAACCCTGTTAGGTGCCCCTGCTGTTAGCCAGGGATTCGGGTGCAAGTACACCCGAAACCCGGGCTAATGGATTGCATGTCAGTGCCACACGGCTCCTTATGGCATCTACACATGAATAGCCTCCCGACCAGTGTCGGGAACCTCTCCATAATGCACCGCACACTCACATGGTGCATTATGGAAATTCCAGGGCCACCTGACCCCAGAAACCCACTGCTGCTGGCAGGAGCCAGCCATAATCTGGGCAAGCGATCCACCCAGGGATCGCAAGGGAGAGTGGATCGTCTGTGGGGGAGGTAAGTGTTTCAAGGCTCTCTCCCTTCGCCCTTTTGGAGCCCTTTCTCCGATCACGAGAAAGGGCTCTGTGGATCACTTAAAACTGTGATACTGTTTTAAGTCCACTTCAAATTGAAATGGCTGCCACATGCAGACTGTACGAAATTGTATCTGCATGGCAGCTGCTCCACACAGCAGTGAGGCCAGGGACAGTGGCCCATCATATAAATCAACTGCCACATGGTTGTCATCACACATGGAACTGCTTATTCCTATGAGCAGTTTGTGGTGGCATGGAGAAAGCTACACAGCCGCTGCCAGTCATGGTGAACTGCTGCAGATCTCCACATGAAGCAGCTGTCACTTAGCTGCAATTCCAAATGGCCCCTGGGTGGTGGCCATTTTGTGCGAAGAGGAGCTAAGCCTCTTGGGCAGACAGCCTTATAAAACAGCATATAGAGTCTTGCTAGGCCTGTTGTGGGTGGACGAAAGTTAGGTCAATCTAGAAAGGGGGAATGACCACATTTGGAGAACGAGCTATTCTCTGGTATCTCTCCTTTATCCTGAAATAATGTAGCCAATATGGCCGCTATCTCTGGTAGGTCAGGTTTACTGTCCCACCCAAGTACAAAGTGACCTGCGTATGACCCAAATCAACAAGGGTTGATAGCAGAAATATCCTGCAATTCCTTGCTTGTTTAGTCAGGGGCTGGCACCTCAGGGTAACAACCCTGAAGTAATTTTCTCTGGACCTTGATAGTATACTTCCTAACATACAATTAAGTATATTAGGAAGTATACCTTTCCTAGGTAAAGTCATATGTCCTGCGCTGGCCATGTTGAAACCTCTTATGTCATGCTATTACTCTCACTGGAGAAGAAAGATGGCTGGATCATCCTTCGGCACCTGGGAGCCCTGGCTCGGCAGAAAGGTTCCATGCAGCAGGCCTCTTGGGCAGAGGCATTGCAAGGTCAAGAGGAGGATGGCTTGGCAGAGCTTAGTGCCACTGATGTGGTAACTCGATTCCCCCTTTCCCCCCTTGACTGCAGATGATGTGGAGGGAGGGGAGCAGGCAGCAGGAGCTGCTACTGAGCAGGAGTCTGCCTGGCTAAGAAGAGCAGCAGACCAGGCAGAGTGCAGGGCTTGGCATCATCTCAGCCCAGAGAGGGTTATTTTTTTTCCCCCAAGACAGCTGATTCCATTTATTTTTAATGAGCTCCCTTAGATTGCGCAGTGAGAAGGAGAGAGCAGCGCAAACAGCAGCTTCTTCTGAGCTGGGACCCGCTGAGGAGACAGAACAGACACAACTCTGCTTTCCTCTCCTCTTTAGGGGAGGTCTCCTGTAATCTGCTGGCCCTGCCTCTCTTCCCCCTGACGGGGCTGCTCTTAAATGAAGCTTGAACTCAAAATGCAGTCAAGCACCGAGGAGGAGAGCTGGCTTGAGGATCAGTGGGAGAAATGGTAGGCAATTGGGGTGCTGGAGGGGTGGGTGGGTGAGTGGGCGGCAGATGGGGGATTCAGGCAGATCTTATGCACTTACAGAGGATTAAGAATGGCTTTGCTTGGCTTTGCTTATACTAGTTCATTCACTTACCTAGTACAATGCCTGGGGGAAATCCCCTTCTGCTTGTATGAGCAAGGTGTCTGCATAGCAGCTGTAGATCAGTGTGCAGACTTTAAAAAAAAATTCAGTCTGCAGACTTCATTGCAAACTTTATCTGCCACGAAATGCAGCTGGGCAGAGCAAGGAGACCAGATAATCAAAGCCTCTGCTAGTCCCTCTCCTTCGTGGCTGGCTTTTGCACCCCAAAGGGACTCTTCTGAATCTATTGCCAGAGTGAAATCATTGTCAAAGGAGGGGGCTTTCTTCTGTACTAGGAAGGAGGGTATGAATAAAAGAGAAGAGTAGGAATATGGACTCCATGGCGAATAAGTGCAGGGAGGGGGGTAGATATCCCAGTACTGTCAAGTGATTCTGTAAGTGTCTCTTCCTCTCACTGATGTTCTTATTGATCCATCAATAAGAGCAAGAGACACTTACAGCAGCTCTTGGCACCCAGGCCCAGAGCTGAAAGTGTGGGGCCCACTGCAGGAAGTAGTCTTCTACCTGCTAGCCTATCATATGGTGTCTGCTTCAGTTCCACCAAAAGAGAAGGTGTGGCAGTCCTGGGTCAGTCGGGAGCAAATTCAGTACTGCTGTGTGTTGAGAGGGACAAGTCAAAGGCTTTGAAGGACTTTACTGAAATGTTATGGGTGTTACAAATGCTGTGCCTGACTGTTGGGGTTGCTGTTCATTCATTAGTATCCCAGTAACCCAGATAGGTATTTGCATGCAATAGAATGAATATTAATCAAAGAGATCTCCTGACTCCTGTGACCTCTTTGGATCAGGACAGAGAATAATTAATGTTTTAGCAATCCATTGTTTAGCTGACCCTCTACCCCTTTCCTTCTCTTCCTTGCTCTTTTCCTCCATTTTAACCCCTTCGAAGTGTATAGATGGCATGTCTAATGTTTCTCCCCCTTGCCCATCTGCAGATGTGTCATTCTATTAGAGTCCAGCTTCAGAACCCTCCCTCTTTAACTCTAGCTGCCGGCAACAATCTCTTTAGCTCTGGAAATCTTTGGTTCCAACCCCACTGTGATAATGCAGTGAGCTGAGCAAGTGATGGGATGGGGGGAGCAGCAGGAGGCTATGGAGCTGGACTCCCTCCCTGGCATATTTTGTTGTCTTTACATGTAAAGCTGTACCAGACAGCCACAAATCAGAATGGCAACACCTTACGCTTGCTGTGGTTCCCTGTGTAACTGGTGATACCTCGTGGGCTAAGACGGAGGACAATTCTTACTTACTTCTGACCACTTCTAAAACCCTACCTTTCCTTGGAGCCTTTGGCATAACCCCCAATCCTCATAAGAGTGTGTGTGTGTGTGTGTGTGTGTGTGTAATTCACATCTCCTTCCCCCATTTAACCTGCCTCAATTTCTCTCCACTTCCTCTGTAGTCTCCCTTGTGTCCATACCAGGAGTGTTAAAACTCTTGGGGCAGGGACCTCTCCTCTCATTCTTTGTAATGGATGGCACCATATTTACATAGCAAATAAAAAATAACACTCCTCTCACCCTTGAATGAGGAAGCCAAGAAGACTCTTCAGTGAAAATGACAGCTTCTTTTCTGAACCCTGCTCTGTGCAGCAGGCTTTGCTTCAACCAGCAACTAAGTGTTCTGAAAAATACTTGCCCTTGGCAAAATGTCCCCAAATGCTCCTCACCACTCTACTGTGAACTGATCTAGCAAGAGCCATTGGCTGCATATGGAGGGACTCAAGAAAACACTTTGGCTGGGTTTAAGAGGAAGGAATTAGAATCTATACTGATAATCTGTGAATGATTTACTCTTCCCTCTCTTGCTGTCCCCTTACTGCCTTTTTCTTATCTTTATGGGGAGCAGACAAGTTCACATGTCTGTCTGGTTTTTAATGCCATACACAGTGTCTTATATTCAGGATCTTTCCAGTGATGAGTGGGTAGGGAAAGGATATGTGCCTCGCCATATGGGGCACACATGAGAAAAACAATATATATATTTTAAAACCACTTCTGTGTCATTTTGGTAAATCTCTGTATATCTGGAAGCAACTGAGATATAATATAAATCTTAGAGGAAAAGGTATGTTCGGCAGGAGAGTCTTTTTGTGGCAAATTATTCTTGGAGACTTCCTCATTCTCTGCTTGCCTTGCCTTGCCTAGGCACCTGAGCAGTTACCCTTGCTGCCAAAAGCCATGGAAATATCCATCTTACAAGGATGCCTTTGCTTTTGTGTGTCTCATCTCAATAGTTGAATTTTGTCACTGCTTGTTAAGAGTGCTGTTCTGATACTGTTTAGCTCAAAGCCTGCTCTTCCACCCAAATTCTCATCACTAGATTCATCTCCATCCTTGATGAACACTGGTGGTTTGTGTGATGAAATAGCACTTAAAAACTTTGCTACAAATTTGGGTTGAGACTGCAGATACTTCTGAAGAGTTACAGCCAGACAGAGCATGTGTGTTTAATTCTGAAAAGTCTATGTTTCTGACATCTTAGATCAAGTTGCAGCCTAAAAAAAGTAAGGAACTAGAAACCTGGTTGTTTTTGCTACACTTTGTTGTATTGCAGGATATCAACTTTATGTCAGTGGTTTATTTTTCATTTTAAAAATGTTGTTTGAGGTATGTGGCCTTTCCCCCCCATTTTCAAAATGTACATTTCTAAGAGTCAAAGTGTTCTGTTTAGATAGAGGAGGAACTGTGAGAAAGAATATTCCATACAGAAAAGGGAAGGATATAGAGTTGGTTCTTACTGTGAACTGGGCATAGATACAATCATGAAGGTGGTGTAGTGAGGGGAGGGGCATGAATGTCCACAGGAAGAGAATGAGAGGCTGCTTACCACCTTCAGAATTTGGAATTTACCCCCCTCCCCCCCAAAAAAGTATAGAAAATTAGGAAGCTCTAGTACTCCATAGCAGGAGGTCCAGAGAGACCTCAGAGACCATTCCTAGTGAGAGAATAGTAGCAGGCTCCAGCTGCCAGACTTGATCTTCCTTTACTCTTCTGGAATATGGCCTGGACCAACAGCTAGTCTCGTCTCAGTTTTCAGACAAATGCTGCTTATCCTGCTCTGACTGCTTCTGACTGGCTCCTGCAAATTTTACAAGATTGTGAAATCTTGTAAACCTCAAATACAAATAAATACATGGTTGGACATATGTGTATACAAGCTTTCTTAATCATAATACACTACAATTTATTGTTTGTAGTAGAAGTTTGATTGTCTTCTCTTCTACATTTGTTTTAATCTCATGCTGGTCGCTGACCGAAATAAAGAGATTTGATATTTCACTACAATTTAGCATCAATTTTATTTAAAATATTTATACCCCACCCCTCCAGTACATTACTGCTTGGGGCTGGTCACAACATTAATAAAATAGATTCAGTGTAGAATAAGACTAATAAAGTTAAAACAAGTTAAGAGACCAGGCTAAAACTACATTTGAAGTTACATTATTTTTTATAAAAGTTTCAAATTAAAAGTTAATAAAAAGCTAAAAACTGAGAACTATGAAAACTAAAGAAGCTACCAGATATAAGCAGCAGATAAAACATTAAATAGCCTCTTTAAAAAGTAGTGTTTAATCATTTTAAAAACAATTTTACCTTCATGGTAATGTGCAGGGGCGTAACTATAATAGGGCAAGGGGAGACAGTTGTCTGGGGGCCCACTGCCTTGAGGGGCCCCCCAGAGGAAAGTCACATGACTGACTCCCCCAGCTGTGCACCCGCCCGGGCTTCCTTAAGTTGTATTCAAAATTGATGTGAGTGTTAAGACCTGGAGCTACCAGAACAGCATGTCTTTCTCTAGTACCATTAAATGACTTGCATCGTCTACAATTTACAAAACCTTAAAAAAAATAATTTAGGATGATGTTCTATTGTGGCACATAGGAGATATATATATACACACACACACACACACATTTTACTCTGCTTTTGGTTACCACTATTCAGCCTCATTTACGATTTCTTTACTTCATGAGCTGAGCTTCAGTGACAGGGGGCCCATTTTAAAATCTTGTCTCTGGGACCACTCCAACCTTGCTACGCCCCTGGTAATGTGAATCCTTGCAATAATCCAGTCTAGGTTTCCTGGGTCAAATGTCTGTTTCTTCTCCTCCTGACTTGGGTCATGCCAAAGGCTCTTTCTCTCACCAGGATGCTCTGGCTTTAGACCTTCCTCCTTAGCAGAGATGGAGAGGGAAATTAGTATGGCAGCCATCCATTCATTTTATCTCCACTTTAGAAGCTTACCCAGGCACCAGGTATGTGTTGGAAATGGGAGAGAGAGAGCTGCTGGTGGTGACTGTTGTCTTTGAGAAAAAACAGAGGATCTCAGTTCTTCTAAATATGACCACTATATTTATCTGATGATGAAAGTCACTCTGTTCATGTTCAAAAGGTCATATTTATGTGACAGAACTATGGCGTTCAAATCAGATTTTAGTTCTAAGTCCCAACTCAAAATAACCCTTTTACAAAACAAATATTAGACACAGAATCTGGTAACTGCTATTTTTAGCCTGCTTTCTTAAAGTAAGCTTATGAGCTCACCCAGCATTCTGTGTGTGTCTGTAACTCCACCTATCAACTTCCCAAAGCCTGGACCAATATAAACCAAATTGAGTACAGTTGTAGGGACACACAGGGACACCTCGAGGGCATAGTTTGGTGATGTCATCCACCCCATTCAAGATGGCAGACACATGAACATTTGAGACAGAAGAGAGCTAATCTATCAAATACCTGACAGACTTGAACCAAATTTGCTACAACTGTAGGGACATATCAACAGCATGGTTTGTGAGAATATCATCCACCCCAATTCAGGATGGCAGGCACAAACATTTGAGGCCCAAGTTGTACCTGGATGGGTCAGGTGTGGCAGGAAGCACACAGGAAGCCATGGCAAAGTCAAACAAGCAGGAGGTCAGGAGCCAAAGATCAGTCCAGTAGGGGCAGGCAGATTTGAAGTCCAAAGACAGGCAAAGGATCAGAAACCAAAGATCAGTCCATTAGGAGCAGGCAGGGCTGAAGTCCAAAGACAGGCAAAGCATCAGAAGCAGGGAACACACATCCACAATGAAGCTGCTTCAGCAAATGGTGGAGGCAAACTGAGGCCTTAAATACAGTGCCAGCACTGCAGCCCCACCTGAGCCTGGAATGTCCTAAAGAGTTTGCACCCTATTTCTTAAGCACTGGCTGCAGCATAGCTGGGTGGCTGCTGGTGGGGACTGGGTGCTTTGGGTTCAGTTCATCTTCCAACTCAGAGGACACAGGCAAGGGTGTGTTGAGGGGATCAGCAGGTGCTGGCATTTCCATTGCCAGGGGTGAGGGCCCCTTGATGCTTGCCTTATCCTGTAAGTCAGAGTCAGGCTCAGGGGTCACAACCACTTCACCTCAAGAGCCCTTTGAGGTGTCAAGCTCAGGGGTCATGACCCCTTCATCCTGGGATTCCTCCGCGTTAGACTCGGGGTTCGTGACAGAAGTAGGCTAACATGTGAGCCACCTAACCAATTTAGACCAAATTTACTACAGCTGTAGGGACACAGGGACGCCTCAATGGCATAGTTTGTAATGATGTCATCCACCCCAATTCAAGATGGTGGAAACGTGAATGTGAGGCGCAAGTAGGCTAACTTGTGGACCGCCTAATTGATTTGGTACAGTTGTTGTGAGTGACACACAGGGACACCTCAATGGTGTAGTTTGTAATGATGTCATCTGCCCCAATTCAAGGTGGCCGACGTGTGAATGCTTGAGGTGCAAGTGAGCTAACTTGTGAATCACCTAACTGATTTGAACCAAATTTGGAAAAGTTTTAGGGACACATAGGGACATCTCAACATTAGTTTGTGGTGCCATCTGCCCCAATTCAAGATGGTGGATGCATGAACGTTTGAAACGCAAGTGGGCTAACTTGTGAACCACCTAACCAATTTGAACCAAATTTGCTACAGGTGTAGGGGAACATAGGGATGGCTCAAGGGCATCATTTGTAACAATGTCACCCACCCTGATTCAAGATGGCAGATGTGTGAATGGTTGAGGAACAAGTGGGCTAACTTGTGGACTACCTAAACAATTTGAACCAATATTGTAGTGAGTTGTAATGAGTGACACTTAGGGATACCTCAACAGCGTAGTGTATGATGATGTCATCTACCCCAATTCAAGATAGTGGATGTGTGAATGTTGAAGCTGAAGTGGGTTAACTGGTGAAGATGGTAATTATAAATTAAGATTATTGTGAAAGGAAAGGAGGCAGATTAGTTCTTACAAGCACAACTAGCTTTGTATCTCGAAAACTGAATTTTCAGAGCATGTTTTACTAGAAGCCATACTGAAAATAATGGGACTTACTTTTTTATTTATTTTCTTTAACATATTTATATATCACCCAAAATCTTTTGAGTAGACTGCACAGCTAGATCTCCTAATTTGCTTATCTGGCCCAATGAAATAACATTTTGAGACCTTTAGTACAAATGAACATAGGAACATAGGAAACTGCCATATACTGAGTCAGACCATTGGTCTATCTAGCTCAGTATTGTCTTCACAGACTGGCAGCGGCTTCTCCAAGGTTGCAGGCAGGAATCTCTTTCAGCCCTATCTTGGAGAAGCCAGGGAGGGAACCTGAAACCTACTGTTCTTCCCAGAGCGGCTTCATCCCCTGAGGGGAATAGCTTGCAGTGCTCACACATAAAGTCTCCCATTCAGTTGCAACCAGGGTAGACCCTGCTTAGCTATGGGGACAAGTCATGCTTGCTACCACAAGACCAGCTCTCCTCTTCTACTGATGTATAATTTATTAAACAAACAGCTTTGGAAATGTACCCTGACCAGATATAGAACCTTGTCAATAATGTTCACATAAGGCTCTTTATTCATCTCTAAGAACTTTTTCTACTGCCATCTTGAGTGAGACTAAAAGGTACTGTACTACAGACTAGACTAAATGATATTCCCTCTCTGTGGAGAAAGGAGCCGACTGCCCCAGAGCCCCACAATGCTGAGGATTCCCAATGTATTGTTGTCTGCTGATTCATTTTGGGGAGTGCAAGAGGAGGGTCCCAAACAATGCTTTGCCACAGCTCTGCTCTCTATCAGAAACATCTGTTTCCCCCATTTTAATTGAATCTAATTTGAGGAAGGAGTTATGTGCAACTTCAGAGCTCACTCTCTACATACATTGTGATTAAAATGTTTTACTTTCCTTAGGGTTTTTTTGGTTGTGGTTGTTGTTGTTGTTGTTGTTGTTTGCTTTTGGCTATTTTTCAAAGACATAATCTTGGCATGTTCCATTTTTGTAGCAGCTTTATATATTTCCCATTTGACCACATTTCTTAATGTATAGGGGATAGTTAAAAGAATGGTAAAATAGTGGTTTATTCTTCTCTTTCAAAACAGAGGGACGTTACTCTGTGCTTTGTTAGAGAAGATTTCTATAATGGAGTGGGGTGAAGCTTGGCTTGGATATTCAGTAGTGAGGGAAATGCACTCTGCACATACAGTATACAGAGGCACTTCCCAGCCTGAAGGCTTCCAGGCAATGCTAGTGCTGCTAGTGATTTGGTCGATGCGATTCCTGAAGTGGGGTGGGGATGGCTGTAAAGTTTTACTGAATGGAATCTGGCGTGTCCAAAAGCACGCACAGACACAAGAAAAATATGCACAAGAAGGGACAAGAAAAATATGTTGAAGTGATGCATGCCTGAGGAGATATGCTAGACTACTGCTATCCCCACAACACGCCATACACAAATCTCCCCTGCTCCAATCTCACCCACTATCCTGTCTGCCCACGCCCCTTACCTGGCAGTAGCTTCCACAGCTCATCCTTCTCTCACTAGGTGAGTTGGGTTGGGGAGGGGGTGTGGGTCAGGCCTGTTTATTCAGTTATATAGCCCCCCCCCTGCTTTTTACAAAGAATTAGAATTACAATAGACACTTATATAACACTTCATCTGAAGAAATGAGAGCCCTATTTTTCCTCTATGGTGGGAAAACATCATATATGCTTCTTCAGTATCAACCACGCCACCCATTGAGATGATCAGCAGAGGTTCATCTGCAGTTGCCACTGGCTTGTCTGGTGGCTACTCAGGGACAGGCCTTCTCTACTGCTTCCCCGAGGCTTTGGAACACACTTCCGGCTTAAATAAGAGCCTCCCCATCTCTTACAACCTTTAAAAAGGCAGTCAAGATGCATTTGTTCACCCAGGCTTTTAATTAGATATTGTTTTAATTGTGTTTTAAATAGTTTTAATATTTTAAATGTAATGTTTTAATCTTTCTATCTGTTTTTATTGTTTTGTTGTAAACCTCCCAGACACTTGCATTTTGACTGCCACATACACTTGTGCAATTGGTATCTGATACTTCAAAACTCAGAGAAATTCAGTATCCAAAGAGCCTTTTAGGTGCAGAGTTAAGGTATAATATTAAGGTACAGATCAGGAAGTGGAGATCCCTGGATCAAATCCAGTCCCTAAGGTTACCACCTGTCCCTCTCATTGTCCATTTTAGGAAGGAAGGTTATGGATGGAGGTGGGGGTGGTTAGGAATAGCATTTGTAGTAATAGGAACCCACAGATGTTCAGTTTGAGAGATGAGAGCTGGGATCTTGGCCCTCTCATCCTGATTGATTCCATTCTCAGAGTGGACTCCAAGGGAATCTAGTTGTTGTCCAAAGTTTTAGTACAACTGAAATGCCAAAATGAAAGGAAATTCAAGGACATTGAGCAATTCCTGCCCTCAGTAGCCAACTCTGCCTTGTAATATGACAGAGCAAGCCCAATCAAAGCCTGTACAAAACTGAGAGCAATTGTCTACCTAAGAACCATGGGGAAATGTGAAAATAAGATGTTTATTTATTAACTGGTTTTTAAATAGCATCTTTTGTCCCTGGTGATTTACAAATATTAAATCTATTATATATTTTGAAGAATTTGTTTGTGGGTATGTTTGTGGAAAAGGAAGTAACACTTCCCAAATTACCTACAGATACCAAATTTAACATACACCATCCTACCACTTCAATTAACTGAACAAATTACTTTTTACACCAGAATGTGCTGGGGAAAAGGTTTTAATTTTTTTCCTTAATTTTTAGAAGTAATTCTGAATATAATCCTCAGATTTTAAGTGCTATTGTTCTCAACAGCATTTAAACACTCAGTTATCAGTTCAGAATTCAAAAATGGCATCATGCCCAAGAAGATCTTTCTCAGAATCAAATTTACAGTAATTCATATTTACCATATGTGGTAATTGTTCAATAAAATGAATAATTGTTGAAGTTTAAAAATTACATTTCAGTCCTACATTGAAATCAATTTCAAACTGTTCTTTTACTTCCCTCTTGCAAGCACATGAATTAAACAATTCTGTTACATATATTGAATTTCTTGAACTTTCCTAAAGGTGTAATCTTTTCAAAAGGGCTTTGCCCAGTCAATTATGTGGCTCACCTGCTAGTATATAATAAAACAGCAGGGGGGGGAATCAAAATAGCAGTTTGCAGTTGGTCACTTTCTCTTTGGCAGTGATGCTCCTAATGGAAGAAGCCCTCCTCTAGGGCTGATGATGATTACTGCCACTGCTCTCCCTCAATGTTTCTCCTCCTGGAAGCCTGCAGTGGGCACCAAAAAGTAGCTCCTTGTCTAATAGTTGGTGATCACATGTTCAAATATCCTCCCAGGTTGTGGCTATCTCCTCCCGCTGTCAATCCCCACTGCAACCACTCTCCCCATCAGTGGCAGTGCTGCTAAGGGAGGCAGATGGGAGAAGTTTCTGTTGTTCTCTCCTGGGGTGTGACTAAATTCCCTGCCACCTCAGTCTCTTGTTCTCTTGCTCTCTTTCTTCTCTGCAGCAACAGTGATGCTCTTGAGGCTAGATGTGAGACACCCACCCCAGACAACTGTATGCAAAAGGCAGTTGCCTGGCTGGTGTGCTCTGTACTCCTTTCTGCTGGGGCTAGAGATATTTACTGTTCTGTGGCCAAAGCAGGGAGGAGCCAGATGCTCTTTTGCTTGTGGTGCCATCCGTTGGTATGTATGCTAATCCAGCTAAAATAATTGAATCTTAAATGTTTGTACAAGGAGAAGGAAATAGGAAAGACACTTGACCATCAGTGGTGACTCTAGTATTATTATGTTGGCTGAAGACTGTACCCCTGCTTCATAAGAAGAACCCCGTTGAATCAGACTAAAAGACCATCAGTCTAGTATTGTTTCCTACAGCCAACTGGATGCTTCTGAGAAGTCCACAAGCAGGATAGTTTATTTTATTTATTTATTTATTTATTTGGTTTATATACCACCCATCCTAATGTGGCTCATGGCAGTTTACATTAAAATAAATAACAATTAAAAATCAAAAACCATTTAAAAGCAGATTAAAATTGAAAATAAATATTAAAAGCCAGGCTAAAAAGATGGGTCTTTAAGGCTTTTCTGAAGGCCTCCCAGGAAGACTGTCCTCTCATATCCACAGGGAGTGTGTTCCACCACCTATTGGCAACAACAGAAGGTCTGATCCCAAGTCACCACCAGTTGAACTGGTAGCACCTGAAGACGGACCCCTCCTGATGATCCTAATGAGCGGTGGGGATCTTGTAGAAAAAGGTGCTCTCTCAGGTAACCGGGACCTAAGCTATTCAGGGCTTTAAAGGAAATAACCAGCACTTTGTACTTTGCCTGGAAACATATTGGCAACCAGTGCAACTGTTTAAGAACAGGCATAATATGGTCTCTCCGGGATACCCCAGAGACCAATCTGGTCACTGTGTTTTTAACTAACTGAAGTTTCTGAACTACGTACAAAGCCAGCCCTACATAGAACGCATTGCAGTAGTCAAACCTGGAGGTTACCAACTGGTGTACCACTGTTTTCAGGTCATTCTCCTCAAGGAATGGCAGAGTTGTCGGATCAATTGCAGATGGTAAAAAGCGCTCCTGGCCACAGCCTCAACATGAGGCAGGATGAGACCCGGGACCAAGAGTGCTCCCAAGCTATGGACTTGTTCTTTCTGGGGAAGTGTAAATCCATCCAGAACAGGAAGTTCTATCCCATCTTGCAGATTACGACCCCCAACAACAAGCACCTCCATCTTGCTTGGATTCAGCTTCAATTTATTATCCCTCATCCAGCCCATTACTGCCTGTGGGCAGCATTTAATGCCATTTCCTGATATTGATGACAAGGAGAAATAAATTTGGGTGTCATCAGCATATTGACAACACCCAGCACCAAATCCCCTGTTGACCTCACCCAGTGGTTTTATGGAGCCCTGAGGGACTCTATATAGTAGCTCCCATTTAGAAGAGCAATTGTCACCAAGCACCACCATCTGAAAACTACCTGAGACATAGGAGCGGAACCCCTGTAAAACAGTGCCTCCTATCCCCAAATCCCTCAGGCAATCCAAAAGGATACCATGGCTGATGGTACCAAAAGCCACAGAGAGATCCAAGAGAACCAGCAGAGTCACACTCCCTCTGTTCATTCCATGGAGGAGGCCATCTATCAGGCCAACCAAGGCCATCTCAACCCCATAGCCTGCTCTGAAGCCAATTTGTAATGGGTCAAGATAATCAGTTTCCTCCTAGACTGCTTGCAGCTGATCAGCCACCACCCTCTCAATCAGCTTTCCTTACCATGGGTAATTATCCATCACTAGGGGATCATCCATCATCTGGGGATCCTATAATAATCTATCACCAGGGGATCCAGAGTGGGCTTCTTAAGAAGGGGGTCTAAATACCACCTTCATCAAACAAGGTGGCATCCTGCCCTCCCTCAGTGAGGTATTAATGATATCAACTAGGCCAGCTCCAACAACCTCCCTACAAGATGATATCAGTGACGTTGAACAAGGATCCAAAGAACAGGTGGTAGGCTGTACTGCTCCAAGCAGTTTGTCCTCATCCTCAGGAATCAGAAACTGAAACTGATCCAATTTAATCTCGCAAGCGGGATTTCTGGACACCTCTTTAACTGGCCCCGCAGAAATATTGGAGTTCAGAGAAGCCCAAATGTGAAAATTTTATTTGCAAAGATCTCAACAACTATGGGCTTATCCCAATGAGTCCTAGGACCTATACATGTTGCTGGTCACACACTGGATTTGGTCTTTTGCTCGGATCAGGAGGGTGTTCTGTGGGTGCTTCACAGTAAGACATTGTTTCCAGAAACAGATTTTAAACAGAAGGGGCTTGAGTTAAACTCCAAACAATCTGGAACAGCTCTGCTGGACAAGAACTTGCAGACACAATACACACAGAATAAAATTGCTTCCTTGCTGCGCCTGTTGCCATAGCACAGGCCCTCAAATGGTCTCTATGCTGTGTCTTATCAAATTCAAGATGAATCCTCCTCCATTTGTGGTCCAGTCATCTAGCTTGCCACTTCAGCTCTCATAGCTCTTCCGTATACCATGGAACTAATTTTGAAGCAGGTCAGAGAGGACGCTTAAGAGAGATTGTGTCTGCTGCCCTGGTAAGTTCCCTGTTCCAGGTATCCACCAGGGCATCAACAGAATCACCAACAAAACCAACTCCAAAACCCTCCAAGGCCCTTTTGAATCCTACTGGATCCAACAGCCTTCTCAGGCAGACTATTCTAATTGGTCCACCACCCCTGCAGGGGTCAGACGTGTCACAGCCTTAACCAGGAAGTGGTCTGTCCATGACAATGAGGAAACTACAGGAGACCCCACCCATGGAACACTCCCCTGATCGAAGCAAAAGACCAAATCCAGTGTGTGACCGGCAACATGTATATGTCCGGTTGTCATGGCCGCTATGAACTCCTGAGCAGCGCCAGACAAGCCAGTCCCAAAGTGGACGTTGAAATCACCCAGCACCAAAAGCCTGGGCAGCTCCAACACCAACTTGGCAACCAGCTCCATCTGCTCAGTTAGGAAGTCTGTTAGACAGCGGGTGGACAGTACACCAACAGAATCCGCAATCTATCCTGCGTCCCCAACCTAAGCTACATACACTCAGTATAAGTCAATTCTTTCACTGAGATCCTGTTAGACAGATGTTATTCTTATAGACCACAGCCACTCCACCATCCCCACCCACTTCTCCTAACCTGCTCAACAATAGAGTACCCTGGGAGAAGACACTGGGCCCACACAGGAGCACTAGCCTCTCCCAACCAGGTCTCAAGTTATACAAGCCAGGTCAGCTCCTTCATTCATGATCAAATCATGGATGATTTTGATCTTATTTTGAACTGATCTGGCATTACAAAGGAGCATGGTTAAGTTCAATGGGGAGTTGGAACTACTCCCTGAGGCCTGATAGCTGACAGGGCAGCTAGAAGGGAACAGGGGCGTATCTAGGGTGGGGCAGGCAGGGCACGTGCCCCAGGCGCCACTTGAAGGGGGGCGCCATTTCTTAGAATTAAAATTTTTTTTAAAAAGGCCACCAAAAACAAAATGGCCACTGGGCATGCTCAAATGGCCTCTATGAGGCCTTAGGCCAGGCCAGGCCTCACAGAGGCCATTTGAGCAAGCGTGGTGGCCATTTTGTTTTCAGCAGCCATTTTTAAAAAAAAATTAAAAATGACCATCGCACATGCTCAAATGGTGCCTGTGAGGCCCTAGAGGACAGTGGGAGGAGGGGAAAACTTTGCAGACCCCCCACAGCCTTTAGGAAGTCCCCCGAAGGGGCTACAGGTAATTATTTTTTTAAAAAAATTAATATAATATGTCACTGTACACATATTCAGATTGGCACTATGTACAGAGAATCAGAGCTTGTGAATACTGAGCTGAAGTTTATGAGCTAAGATTGTATTCATTTGCTCTTACTTTGCTTCTTGTGATAAGTGAGTTAAATGTGATGTCTTACTAATATGGCTATTAATGTGAGTTTGTCTTTGAATCAGTGTGAAATCCTTAGTATTAAGGCCCACTGGGAGTTTCTTGCTCTTTCTCTCATTTTAACTGTCTTTCTGAAATACTAGAATATATTCCAATCAGTGACACAGTTTACTCTGCATATCCTTTAATTATTTTCAGAGTATCTGGGAAAAGTCAAATTCTCCATTTATTTTTAAAACTTATGTAATCGTGATGCTACAATGCATAGCAGAGAATTAGACAGGCACTTCTATTTAGTGTTTCCAAGTACACCTCTGCAGAATATTTGGGTATTTCATGAGCCCCAGCTCATTTTGTAGTTTTGTAATTTGTAGTTTTCCAGCATTTTCTTGGTCTGGCTACTAAATAAACACATTCAAAACTTCTAAATAGTTTTTGAAATATTAAAAGATTAATGAGCTTGACTTGTATTTTTCAGCTGATATTATGGTAAAGTTATCTGAAAGATGGGTGTCAGATGTTTGGACAGGGGGCGCAATTTCAGTGCTTGCTCTAGGCGTTATTTTCCCTAGATATGCCTCTGGAAGGGAAAACACTATTTATGTTACTGGACTCCCTTCCCCTATAACGGCCTGCTGGCCTGTCAATGCCCGATTCTCTATTTCCCACCACTACTGAAATAGCTGTCCAATCTCATCGAACACGCCCCTTGCTGCATCTTGAGAAACAGACATAGATGAAACATCAGTCGAAGCTGATAAAAAGCACTCCTGACCACTGCCTCAACCAGAGATACCAGAGAGAGGTTTGGATCCAGAAGTATTCCCAGACTATGAAGCCAATAGCTCTTCCAATAGCAATTGGCCAGTGTTCCCAGGTGGTTCAGCAACACTTATTTCTCACACCAAGTCCTTGTCACCACTTAGAATTAAGTCCAGAGTTGCCTGCCCTCTGGTTGAGTCATCATCAATTTTATTACAGCCATTGGCCAGCAGCTCTGGTTGAGTCCATGAACAACAGTTCTAAGGCACAGTCATTTAGGATACCTAGACATTTTGTCTGTTTGTTGTGACCCACACCCATTACTACAACACTTCCCTTTTAAAAACTCTATTTTAATAAAACAACCCAAACAAATAAAAACAAAATGTTTGATAGATGACAATCTACAACATCAAAATCATTCCTAAACAAATACATCTTTCCAAGCTTGAATAAACTGAATTGATCCGTTACTTCCATAATTCTTATGATTTAAGAATAATAATAGATCATGCCAAATTCTGAAAAAAGATACAGATGGAATTATGCCTTTTCAAATACTTAAAAAAATAAGTTAGTTTTTCAGCTGTTGCTATATACCAAGGTTTATTATACCAGTCCTCTAATGATAACACTCCTTCTTTCCAATTTTTAGCTATGATCAATCTGGCTGCTATTAATATAAGATAATAACTCATTAGATTTCAATAACGCTTTAATTTTTAATTTGTTAATTTCTAAATGAGAAGGTACTAAGGCTCTGCTTTTTCTGGAAACCATGTTCATGCCTTCTCACATGGAAGCCATTTTCCCTATCCATGGATGTGTATAAAAGAGCTGGTGTTTCTGAGAGAGGAGGCCATGGCACTCTGCAATTATTTAAAGGCCCTTCTAGCTCCAGGTCACCAGCTGCTACTGAGTTTTGTACTAAACCACCACTGCCACTATCATTATCATGTACAAGGTCCATGTGCATTTGAAACTTGTATATCTTGCCAAAGAAGATGCTCATGTTTTCCTTTTAATGCTGTCTAGAGACATGAATATGTGTGGCTCTAAGGAACTGGTCATTTCTGTTCTCCTGTTTAAGACACAGGATCAACCACCATGTTCAGGATTAGAAAAGCCTTAGATAATTATGTCATAGCAGGGGGATACGTTTGTTGCAGGATAAAGTCCTCTGGAACCTTGCCCTTCTGTTTGATTCAGCCACTTGTGTTCATCCTTCTATCACATGGATAGAGAATGGGGCATCTTACCAGAACCAAAGAGGATTAGACAGAGTTCCCGCAATTATACTTGTTGTCTGACTGAATGAAGTCAAATGCAGCAAGGATGCATGCTCAGAATAAGCTTTTTATTTCGTGATCACGAAAGACGAAGTGCAAGCCAGAGAATCTGGCTGATACTGCGCATTGAAGCTGCGCAGTTGACCAGTTTATATAGGTTTCAGCAAACAAGCATATCAGTAAAGCAATTAATACATGTCATTGGTAATTAAACATACACATTCCAGAGGTGCTATTTAGAGCCTGGGAAGATGAGTTACTACTTGGCCTTTCTGATAACCTTACTCCCTATCAGTATCTGGTGCCAGGGATGTCTATTTTTGCTTGAGTGAGGGATTTGGCTAATGGACTAGTTGTATACCTGTGTTATCTATCTCCCGACAGGTTCTGGCATTTGTTAATTTCTGGCCTCCTATCTCACATTCTTGAGAGGGGCCCCACATTCCTGGTTTGAACACTTTTCCTGACTCAAACAATTTTCTTTATTTCAAGCCTAGTGGCTCTATATTCTGTTAGGGACATGAACCAAACTAACGTTTTACACTTATTTGATACACTTTTATAAGCTTGGATTAAACAATTCGATATCACGTTGGAGCTCCTCCTCTGTGGTTTACACAATATAATTAATTCAGCTCAGCATGTTATCTTATGGTTGAAAAATGAGGGATATAACATTGCCGCAAGCAACTGTGTGTGTGTGTGTGTGTGTGTGTATGTGTATGTGTTTTCTTGTTGGCAAGTGTTTAATGGATAACCTCATGGCCTTTGCCTTAATTAGGCTCACCCATGACATTAGCCTGGAAGAATTTGAGGATGAAGATCTCTCTGAAATCACTGATGAGTGTGGAATCAGCCTGCATTGTAAGGACAGTTTGGCTTCACGGGTAAGAACAACAGTGCTTCCTTAATTATTGCTTAATTATTATTATTCCTTAATTATAATTATTGCTTAATTATTATTATCAAACAATATTCTTCCCTCCCAAGAGGCAGGGAAGGTAAGACCACTGATGTCCTTTCCAGACAAACAGGGTCCAGCCATACCCTTCCTCACAGGATCTTCTTAGGAGCCTCCTTCCATCCCCTCACCCTCCTCCTTGGTTTGCACTCACTTGAATAGGCTGTCAGCAGTCTTGGCCTCTCAAAGGTGCTTTTGTGGCCTGACCAAGAAGAAAGTAGCTTTGTTCTGAAGATTGGGGAAACTTAGGAGACAATTGTATTCATTTCCTATATGTCTGAAAGAATGTCTTTTAAAAAAAAAGTGTTAGGGTTTGGAGTTTTGTTTTATTTTGAGATTTGGGTACTACAACATGCTTAGACAGCAGATGATGCCTGCATACACTTGCCTCTGTCTGTATTATTTGTATGAAGGAGTGCAGCCTTCCCTATGCTGTGCTCAGTCAGCCTGAGGCAACATTACAGCAATGTACTCTGTCTAGATTGCACCTGGGGAGTACCCAAGCCTGAAGCGCATGCAGGTGTCATTGCCATGGTATATTTATTAAGCAAACATTCATGCACACTGTACTTTTCATGCTGTAGACCAGGAATGATTCCCGGCGGCAGATGAAGAGGATAGCCTTGAGCCATCCTGTTTTCACAGAGTATGAGCCATCCATACTCTGTGTTTTCAACCAGAGAGGAACTTTCCTGAGTGTGTCTGAGATCCAGGAACACTTAAACAAAGGACACTCAGCAATATTCTTGTATGGAGGGTACAGGATGGAGAGAAGAGAGTTTGTTAAGCAGAATGGGATCTGTGTCATCCCCAGATACAAAAATCTAGCTTCAACTTACCTCTTGGTTGATGGAGCATAAGTTCTACATTGCAGCTTAGAACATAATGGATAGTTCTAATTTCCAGTGCTTTGTTTTTAATATTAGAGTTGCTAGGGCTTAAGCCTACCTGACAACTAAATATTTTCACCTGGAAGCCCTTCTCCCTAATCTCATGTGCAAAATGTTTGTGGTTAATCAGTCATGACGAATGCACTCAGCACATGTTAAAAGGTATTCTCATTTATTTTTACTTCACATGCTCTAGAGCTGAACATTGAAACCAGAGAAAGTCGCATCAGCCCACATGCAAAATAACATGTTAGGGGCTCCTGGGAGAGGCGTAAACAACAGTATCTCTAGCACTGTAGGGCCAAGAGGAAGCAAGTGCTACCAAATAAAGCACTTGTGGTTCACCTTAGGTGGCGCAGCAGGGAAATGCTTGACTAACAAGCAGAAGGTTGCCGGTTCAAATCCCTGCTGGTACTATATCAGGCTGAAACAGCAATTTAGGAAGATGCTGAAAGGCATCATCTCATACTGCTTGGGAGGAGGCAATGGTAAACTCCTCCTGTATTCTACCAAAGAGAACCACAAGTCTCTGTGGGTGCCAGGAGTCGAAATTGACTTGGCACACTTTACCTTTTAACTGGAGTTAGTATTGTACCATATACTTCTGTATTACAAGGGAAGAAAATTATGCTGGCTTTAAGTGATCCAAAAAACTATTTCAGCCTCAGGGTCCCAGTCTTGTTGCCTTGCTTGTGCCAGATCATTCAGGTTACTAAAACATTAAGGAGCTTACAAATAAGGGAAATACATAAAATAAATTTGTGGGGGGTTTTCTTGGCACCTCTCCATTGACAAAAGTAAATCTCCCCCACCATCCTTAAATGTTACATGGAATGTTGAGGAAGGCTGGAAAAGGTTCAGACAGCAATTCGAGCTGCCTGTGTAATCCACAGGAGCTACTAAAATGAAGGAGTTTAAAACTGCATGGTTTTCAACAACAAAGGCAAAAGTGCAGAACGTTTATTATGGATTCCACCATGCTAGAGGGAAGGAAGCTGTGAAGATGTAAAGAAAAGCTTAGATTATCTTCTGTCACCAGAGGAAATGTGTTCTCTACAAATGATATAGGGAGGATTTTCAGACCCCAGCGGAAATGGAACGAATAGGGAACTTCCAGTTAACACCTCTGAACTATCTAGAATATGCTGGCCATAAAAGAGCCACAAGTTTTAAACCGAAGTAACAACAAGGCAAACAAGAAGTAAATAGTAAGAGAGTAAAGAATACACATCTGGAAAACCTTTTTTAAAAAAATGAAATTAATTTTAAAAGCAAATTCATTGATGTCACACCTAATCAAAGTATATGTTTCCTGTTGTGTATGTTGTGCATCCAGCCACTTTGCAAAGATGTATTGAATAGGCAGTTAAAGAAGAGAGATCCAGTGATCACAGGCACACACACAAAAATGCCTGGCACAAAGGGAAAATGGCTAAAATGTGAATTAATGGCTTCATATGTAACAGGCAAGATTTTCCCCCAAGGGGCACCACTTAATGGGGAAGAGAGATTCAGTGAATATAGAGTCTGACCAATCTACAGTAGTTTCAAAGAATCGCTGTAGAAATTTCAGTCAGTTCAGTGTGTTCCACATCAGAACACCAGCCAACCATCTCATTTGCGGAAATGATAGGGGCTAGCCTATAAATTTAAGAAACACGCTGGATGCTTAACTCATTGTGCTTGTGTCACTAGAGCGGAGGTCTTTGAGGTGATACTACCTAATAATGTTTCCCTTTAGCAACGAAGGAGGTAGTTGCTGTAGGTTCTGGTAGTGCATCTTTCTGCTTAGGTGTTGCAGACATATTAATTGTACCAGTCCCTGTATTTTTATTTATTTGTTTTTACATTTGTATTTCACTCTTCCTCCAAGGAGCTCAGAGTGGTATACAGGTGGACTTTGGTATCTGCGGATTCGCGTATCTGTGCTAGGGGGAAAGGCACTCAACCTTGGCATACGCAAATCAAAGAGGAAAAAACATGCCGACCTTGCGTATCCGTGGGTCAGAGGTGGCCAGAAATTACCGCGGAGGTCATTTCCAGCTGCCATTTTCTTTGACAGAGCCACAAAATGGCTCCTGTCTTTGTTAAAAAAACAGACAAGAAAATGCTGATTTCTGGCCAATTTCTGGCCAATTTGGGGGCACAGCACGACTCAGAAGGAGCAGCAGAGCACAGTAAAAAGATCCCGCCAGCGGAAATCAGTTTATTTCCAGCCATTTCCAGCCAACTGGGAATCTAACCCCCGCAATCACATAGCCCCCAATGACTAGATAGTTGAGGTTCCCACCATATCCATGGCTGCAGCCCAGAATGGACCCCCCGTGAATACTGAGGTACTCCTGTACATGGTTATTGTTATCCTCACAACAACCCTGTGAGGTAAGTTAGGCTGAGAGATAAGCGACTGGCCTAAGGTCACCCAGTGGATTTCATGGCTGAATGGGGATTTGAACTCAAGTCTCCCCAATCTTAGTCCAGCACTCTAACCACTACACCCCACAGGCTCTCTTTAAAAGCTTTAAAGCAATGGTTCCCAACCTTTTCCTTTATGTGGACCACTAAATCATTATCAAAAGGTTTTGCAGACCACCATGTAAGCAAGCCATTTTAAACATTTCAAACAAACTATGGCTAATAAGAGTCAAATCAAGGCGTATTAAAAACACAGCTATTTCTAATAATTTATTTTGTTACTATTACACAAGAATGTTTGTGAAGTACATTACATTGCAAATAATAATGTAACGTTGTATATGATACACAAGAAATACACTAGATCATATTATTACTGTATTTTTTTCTTCCTGTGGATTACCTGCAGTACCCTCGCAGACTACAAGCTGGGAGACCCTGCTCTAAAGTAGCAAGAAAGAATGCAGCCTCATGAGGGAGGAGAGCTAGTCTTGTGGTAGCAAGAATGTCTTGTCCCCTTTCCTAAGCAGGATCTGCCCTGGTTGCATAAGAAAGGGAGACTAGAAGTGTGAGCACTGTAAGATATTCCCCTTAAGGGATGGGGCCGCTCTTGGAAGAACAGAAGGTTCCAAGTTCCCTCCCTGGCATCTCCAAAGTAGGGCTGAGCAAGATTCCTACCTACAACCTTGGAGAAGCTGCTGCCAGTCTGTGCAGACAATGCTGAGTTAGATGGACCAATGGTCTGACTCGGTAAATGGCAGCTTCCTGTGTTTCTATTTTCCTATGAGCTGGTGCTGCTGTGAGCTAAAATTTCTTATTTGTTGCAGCAACAGCTGAGGAGGTAACAACCTACCCTGTGCAGTAGGATGTCCAGTCACTGCACTTCCTTTGTTGTTACCACGGAGCTTTGAAGGGAAAGGGCATGGTTTCTGTACTGATAACCCTAGAGGGGAAGGTATACGAAACAAGTGGACCATTTTTGCTGGCATGGTAGAGAAATCTTTGCAGTTTTGGCATTTCCAGGTGTCTGTCCATTAGAGTGAATTTATTGGCCATGGCATCACCTGGTGTTACTGATTTTTGATGGCAGTTTGAAACATTTTACATTATGTTTGGGGTAATTTCTAAAATGACAGGAGCTAGGAGGACTCAAGTTAGCTTAGCAAGCCTGTTCTCTGACCTGACATCCCTTGCCTCTAATCCTGCATCTTAGTTCCATAGCAACTAACCATAACTTCCCATGGAAGCACTCAACACATGCTCAAAGGCACTCTTTATATTTTCCACATGGCGCAGGATTGAATCTTTGCACTGAAAATGAGATGAGGCCAGTTCCTGGTTAGCCGTAGCTCAAATGAAGCTCTGGGTAGCTGGATCACAAATGCTCAGAGCAAATGTGGCATTGAGGAGAACAAATTAGATACGGACAGAGAAATCCTCAAATCGTAGAAGGGCAAACAGCAAATGTCAGCTGCCTCAAACATGAGAATTCAAGGACTAGAGACTAAAAACAGCAACACCGAGCAAGTTCATGCAAGGTAAAATCAGAGATTGTATTGTTCACTGAGGAAAGCACCCAAGCTTAAAAGTGCTGTGCACAGGGACAGAAATTTTTGTTTTAATAATAAGTGTATGTGCATGAGGAAGACTGGCAACAAAACCAATTCTGTTGTGGGATGAAGAAATGCTCTGAGAAGAGCCAACCGCGTGATGGAGCTGCAAAGAAAGGTTGTGTGGTTTTAGGCTACATGAGCAGAGCCGTAGTTCCCAAGCCATGAGAAGCAGTCATTCTACTTTATTCCCTACTAATCAGACCTCCTCTGGAATACTGTGTCCAGTTCTGAGCACCACACTTTAAGTTGGATGTAGACAGTTTGGCCCCCAAGGAACCAGAATTTATGAAGGATGCTCCTCACTCTGGCCCAACTGACTGTGCGGGCTGTCCTTCAGGAAAGAAGGATGCCCACATAGCCACATATTCCACCTCTCTGCAGTCTCACTGACTGCAAAGAGGCAGCTCTCCCCTAACATCCAAACGCCGACGGGAGTGGGGAGCAGTCTGGAACCCACAGTTCCATGTCACGTCTGAACCGGGCCAGAGTGAGCACTCTTAAAATAGTTGAAGGATTGCCCCACAGAAAAGGGCAAAGATTTGTTCTCTGCCACCCCAGAGGACAGGACTAGATCTAATGGGCTTAAGTTACAGAAAGGTTGATTTCTTCTATTCAGTAGATGACCTGTTTCGCATGTTCCAGGTTCCTGCACAAAGTAAAACATCAACTGAAACCAAAAATTATTCCTCTGCTTTCACATAATAGAAGAGAGAAGCTAGAATGTGAATGATACACATAGAGCCGGGTCTCACAATCAGTGAGACCCAGTTTGCGAAGTTGAGCGGGGAGAGCAGGCTAAGGATGAATACGTTCAGAGGTGCACTTCAAACAAGATCCCTTAAGAACAGGATGGACAGATAGAAAGGAGCACAAGGCATCTGTATTTCTAAAAACTGTAGAAGGAATTTTAGCCAATATGGCTTTCCTTATCATTGCAGCACTAAGACATGACAAGGTTCACCTCCAAAATTTAATGGTCCACATCATGATTGAGCCATAGCAGCCCTCTCCTTTCTTGTATTTGGTCACCTTGCCTTCTATGGTCATTGGGCTGAAAAAATATCGATTAATGGTTACCTTGCCTAAGAAAACCCCTTTGCTAAAATGCAGAATGAGCCTGAATGCTAGAATTATTTTGAACACATGTCGGCATCTGCGCCAGAGCTGCAGTGCTTTGACACTCTTTCAGAGTTCAAGCGCATTACAGATGTTCTGAAGGAGACTTGGGACTGAATGGCTGCCTGGAACATATGCTTCCAGAATGGAGACAGACAGTGTTAGGCAAGCGAAAAGATGGTAGGTTTTGCAGATGGCTGTACAAAGTTTTACAACCTCCTACAACTCTAACAACAGAGCTGAAAGGAATTGTTGTTGTTCTTCTTCTTGTTGTTGTTATTGCTGCTGTTGTCTGGATGCTACTCAGTGAGGCTGTTCACACAAGCAGCCCTACGCAGACTTGGGCAGCCCTACCTGGGTAGGGCTGCTTGTGTGAAGTGCCGAGATCAAGGCTGACCCCAGCACTGCTTTTCCAAATAGCCCGAGTTTTTTACTTGGGCTTTTACCTAGGGTACGATTGTACACCCCTTTACCTAGGTCTGGGGTCATGCAGGCAGCCCAAGCAGACACAGAGCCTGGAGTGCCGGGTTTGAGAGGAAATCCCTTAATGCACCGTGCTCCTTATATGGTGCATTAAGGGATATCTGGAGGCTGGGCTTCATTTTCCTGGCCTCCAGAGATCCACGTTGCTCAGAGCAGCGCAGATTGTGTGGGTGCGCAAGCCGTGCACCACACAGCAGATCGATAATTAACTTGGGGGAAGGTAGGTTCAACCCTGCCTTCCTCCCTGCCCCAGAAACAGTCGTGTGAACGACATTAGTGTGTTTAAACCTGTATTAGCCAGACAAGTCAAGAATGTGGGAAGTGAAACTTGAAATGTGCTTAGAGGAAGAGAGGGAGATGAATAGAGATGGAAAAGTTGATTCATTACACCATCAGCTGCCTCTCAGTCCTAGTATTAGAGAGGTATCCAAACTAACCTGGAGAAACACAGTCAATGGTTGATAGATTGGTAACATAACTTGAGCACAGTCCCCCTGTGTGCAGCTCCAAAGAGCTCAATCCAGTTACAAAAAGGTTTCAATTGGGATTGTTGTTGTTTTTAAATAAAGTAGTATTATTTTAAAAAATACGCACATTAAAATATATGCAATTGTTCCATAGGCCAATAAAAACCTTTCCAAACGAGGAAAGACAATACTTAGTACTTAGGTTACATAGGAACATAGGAAACTGCCATATACTGAGTCAGACCATTGGTCTATCTAGCTCAGTATTGTCTTCACAGACTGGCAGCAGCTTGGTTGCAGGCAGGAATCTCTCTCAGCCCTATCTTGGAGAAGCCAGGGAGGGAACTTGAAACATTCTGCTCTTCCCAGAGCAGCCCCATCCCCTGAGGGGAATATCTTACAGTGCTCACACTTCTAGTCTCCCATTCATATGCAACCAGGGCAGACCCTGCTTAGCTATGGGGACAAGTCATGCTTGCTACCACAAGAGCAGCTCTCCTCTTTATTACAGTCATCGACCAGCCTATACAAAACAATAAATCAATCAACAATAAACATGGGACAAGACAATACAGAGTATAAATACACAATAGAAGAATAGAACTGGCGCTGGCAGAGCAGCTGGCCGTTACAGGGAAGGGAAATCAGTAATTTAGTTACTGTTTCCACTTCCAACTGCTCTGTCAACTCTCAGGCCTCGGTGAGCAGCTCCAACGACCCACAGAGACTTGCTCCTCTGTAATGCCAGGTCAGTTCAGAATAAGACCAAAATTGTCCACGATTTGATCGTAGATGAGGGAGCTGACCTGGCATGTATAACTGAGACCTGGTTGGGGGAGGCGAGTGGTCCAGTGTGGGCTCAGCTTCTCCCACCAGGTTACTCTGTCATGGAGCAGGCCAGGGGAAGTGGGCGGGCGGGGTGGGTGGAGTGGCTGTGGTCCATAAGAATACAATTTCCCTTACCAGGGCCCCTGTGAGACAGCTGACTTATATTGAGTGCATATTTTTGAGGCTGGGAACTAGGGATAGATTGGGGATTCTGTTGGTGTACCGTCCGCCCTGCTGCCCAACCAACTCCCTAACTGAACTGACGGAGCTGGTCGCGGAGTTGGTGTTGATGTCTCCTAGACCTTTAGTGATGGGGGACTTCAATATCCACTTTGGGGCTGGCTTGTCTGGTGCAGCTCAGGAGTTCATTGTGGTCATGACAACTATGTGTCAGGGTCTGGCCAACTGCCAGGGAAGATCGCGGGACAAAACGGAGCTGCTGCAACAGGATACGGCTCGGAAAGTTTGTCTTGATCGGACTTGGCTGCACGCTGTCGACACGGAGATTGACAAATGTTGATTTTCAGCAGTGAGTAGAAAGCTGGTGACATAATTTATAGTGCAAGCCGAGAGCTCCCAGCTGACAGGAATTCAAGGCTTATCAGCCCTCTGCAAGAGGCATTTGCTCCTCCTGATAGTTTCTAGCTGTGTTCTCCGTCTTGTAATACACCTCTGTTGTGGAGTCAGTGGAGGTTGATTGCATAGCTCCTCTTCGGATTGGTCCTTCACGATTTCTGCTGTCTCAGGTTGTTGTGCCTACTCTGAATCATTAGCTGGATCTGCCACAGCCATTTCTTGGAAACTGACAGCCAGGCTCTGCCCCTCAGACACTCCTGCATCGGCTGGAAAGTTGACAGCTTCCCCTTCCTCCTCGCTGTCGGAGATCGAGGGCATGACACTATGGGCCTATCCCAATTAGTTTCTGAACCAACTCATGTCACCGGCCACATACTTGATTTGGTCTTTTGTTCGAATCAGGGGGCTGTTCAGTGGGTTTCCCCATTGTCATGGACGGACCACTACCTGGTTAAGGTTGGTCTCACAGCCGCAGTCCACCCCACAGAGGTGGGGGACCTATTAGGATGGTCCGTCCGAAAAGGCTGCTGGACCCTGTGGGATTTCAAAAGGCCTTGGAGGATTTTGACGTTGGTGCGACCGGTGATTCTGTCAATGCCCTGGTGGGAACCTGGAACAGGGAACTCAACAGGGCAGTAGACATGATTGCTCCTAAGCATCCCTTCCGACCTGCTTCAAAAATGTCCCCTTGGTATACTGAGGAGCTGCGGGGGCTGAAGTGGTTGGGTAGGCGAATAAAGCGCAAGTGGAGGAGAACTCGGTTTGAATCTGACAGGATACAGCATGTGACCCATTTGAAGACTTATACGGTGGCAGTGCATGCAGCGAAAAAGAGTTTTTGGTCTGCATGCATTTCGACTGAAGTTCTCACTCAGCAGAGCTATCCCGGGTTCTGAGGAGTTTGATTTCTGCTCCTTTTACCTCAAATCAGTCCCTGGGGTCGGGGGACCCCTGCTGTGATGCTTTTAATGGGTTCTTTGGAAACAAGATCTCCTGTTTTGGGGCCAACTTGGACTCCACTATTTTTGTAGAGTCTATGGAGGAGGTGTCCAGTGATCCCTCTTGCAGTATTAGATTGGATCAGTTTCAATCTGTGACTCCTGAGGATGTGGACAAGCTCCTGGGGGCAGTGTGGCCTACCACCTGTTCTCTGGATCCTTGCCCTTGCCCGGGCCTTCTCTGTAGCTGATCCTGGGCTGTGGAATGCACTCCTGGCAGAAATTCGTAATTTGAGATCATTACTGTCCTTCGGGAGAACACTTAAAGCCTATCTTTTTACCCAGGCTTTCTAACTTTTTAAATTTTAGATTGTTATTGATTTGTTTTAAACTGTTTTTAGCATTTAATTGATTTTAATGTTTTGTTTAGTATTTTGTTGTGAATCACCCTGAGACTTTGGTTTGGTGCGGTATAAAAAATGTTAAGTTGTTGTTGTTGTTGTTGTTGTTGTTGTTGTTAATCGCCTATATTCTGTGACGATATCTATAATAATAACAGTATTGCTGATAAAATTCAGCCATCCCAGGTCCTTGGGAAGGACTTGATGTCTGGATAAAACAAACCAGTCAATAACATCTGTCTGACTGTGTAAATAAATAATAATAATTATTATTAAAGCAACTAACTTTGCAGCCTGCTAATACCTTGTAATATCTAGTACAAACATTCTTCTTTTTTTCTAACAATTATTTTTTAATTTAGTCCCCTTACTTAATCCTTGGTTTCTTAAAATTTCAGATAAATTTTGTATTGTTTGCACCCTATCAAGTGTCTTTGGGGAGACATGTAAATGGAGATATTTTTAAATGAGTAAGAATTTAGAAAAGACTTTAATTTTCACAATCGCCATTCTGCCCACCCAAAGATGTTCATATATAAATAATATTAGCCCATTTCTTTAGATCAGTTTAATAACTGATAGATCAATATTCTCATGCATTATATTAGTAACCTTGTCAGGTAGTAATATACCTAAAAAGAGAATCTCTAAGGTTTTCCTTCCTGAACTTGTTAGTCTTGCCAATTGTAATTACCAGTCATCCACATTTAATCCTATCAACTGTGATTTGTCTTTATATTTAAATTTCATATGCATTATTTTTACATTTAATGTTAATACATTTAATTGTTTCAAACAAATCTATTAAATTCATACAAAACTGTCACGCTGTTGTCTCAGTGTAAATTCATCAGCATAATATAATATAAGCTTAGTCACCCACTCCTTTATTTCTATGCTGGGAATATTTATATCACCTCAGATCTTATTAGCTACAACTTCCATATATAAATTTAAAAAGGAAAGGGGACACAGGACATTCCTGATAAGCTCATTTTTGTAATTGAATTTTTGCAAATAATTGCCTATTCATATTAAGTTGCACTACTGGAAAACTGTGCAGTAATTCAATCCATGTCTTAAAGCCATTTCCTAATCCAAATGTTAGTACTTCCTTTAAAAAAGGCTATTATAGCCTATCAAAAGTATTTTCAGCATCTAAAAAGTAATTAAATGAGGTTCTCCATCTTGTTTAGAGAGATTAATCAGAATCATCATTCATTTAATATTCTACATTGTCTTCTGAGGTAGGGATGTGCACAGGGGCGGAGCCACCATTGGGCCAATGGGTTCAAAGAACTCGGGCCGTGCCCAATCAGGGGCCGCGCTTTATAGCCCTGACACACACCCTGCATCAGATGCAGGGGTGCTGGTTTAGCTCCCAAGTGGGGGCTGTGAGGCCCCTGTTTGGGAGTTAAAGGGCCGCTGTGTTTGCGGCGTGTCCAGGAGCAGCTCTTCCCTGCCTTTAAGGCTAGCCCCCGCATCTGATGTCAGATGCAGGGGGTGGGGTGAGTGGGGCCACCGCCGTGGCCACACACGGGCTGCTGGTGGTCAGGCTCCACCACTGGATGTGCATGAGCCAATTCAGCACCTCCTCTGGGAAGCGCTGAACCAGCTTGGGCGCCGGCATTCGAACCGGTTCAGCAAGGTAGGGAGCAACTCCCTTAAAAAGCAGGTAAGCAGTTCCTTACCTGTTTGCCCACCGCCCCGTTGCTTTTCCAGTGGCTGCACCTGCTCTCCCAAAGACTATGCATGGCTGCAGTGCTGTTTCCTGCAGATGCCATGCGGAGGCTGCAGGGAACACCGCTGCAGCTTAGGGATGTGCACGAACCAGTTCGGAGGCCCTTTGACATGTGCATGCACACTGAGTACGTCCGGGTACTTCTGGTCCGACATGCACTGGGGCGGCAAGGAGGTACGCTGCCACCCCGCTGGACCAATTTCAATGAGAGCACCAGCGGGGGAAATGCGTCGGGAGTGAGAGCACCCTCCCCAGTACTTAAAGCTATCCCCCCTCACCTTTGAACTGGCAGGCACTGGTTCCATGCATACCTCTACTGCAGCTCTGTGCAGCCTTTTGGAGAGTGGGAGCTGCCGCTGGGAAAGTGGGGCGCAGCAGATGCGCAGGTAAGGAGCTGCTTGCCTGCTTTTTAAGGGAACCGCTCCCCGCCCCACCGGCGGCCGCCTGAGCCATTTGTGCACATCCCTATTCTGAGGTTGGAACCTATTTGATAGTTATACAACATGCTATAATGTTATTCAGATGTTTTGCCAATATAGCCATTAAAGGTTTGTAATAACATTCAGCAATGAAGTAGGTCTATAGGATTCTGATTTTTTTCTGTCTGGATTTTTTCTGTTTTTATCTGTCATAGAAACATTAGCTTCAAATCAAGATTGTGTTACTATTGTTGCCCTTGGGCAATGTTGTCCTGTTACTAAAATAGGAGTCAATTTGTCTTTAAATTTAGAATAAAATTTTACAGTTAAACCATCTGTATCTGGAGACTTGTTTCTGTATGTTTTTAAAATTAAATCTACAACCTCTTGACACATAATATAACCATCCATAAATTCCTTGTGTTCATTTTACAACCTTGGAAGTCTAAAACTATTTAAATGCTGTTTTATCTCAGTCAAAGAAGGATGTTCTGCTTTATACAAAGATCCAAAATAGTTCTGAAATTCCTCCATTATATCATCCTTTAAACATCCATAATTCTCATAACTTATCAGCCAAAAGATTTGTGTTTTGATTTCCATTCCCTTTCTCTCTCATCACCAAAGTTTCCTGGGCATGGAGCTGAACGCTGAAGAATGACAACCCTATCAGCTCTGATAAAATTTTAACAAGGCATCCACAAAGAGTAGAAGTAAGGGCAGTGTTTGATCAGGGACAAATAAGTAAATAGGAACAGTTGGGAGTATTGTGTAGGCCAATCCCACAGATAGACTGAACGCAGTACTTGCATTACAGGGTGAGTTGTGTGCCCAAAGAAATCAAAACCATTTGCTGTGTGAAAACCCTCTCCCTGACACAGCTTCAGGGCTCAATGGGTCCTGTTCTACTTGGCAGGCTCCACAGGCTTTGCCAAGAAGAACAGAGAGTGCTTCTTCTCCCTTATAGAAGAAGTGATGAGTGTGACTATACAGGTACTATTGTGCCTATATAATTAGAAATAATAGTAATCAGTGGCATAGCCAGATTTGGAAAAGTGGGGACAAATGTCCCTGAGCTGCCAGGGGGGCAACAACATCAGCCTATCCCCAGGCCATCAACAAACTCCCTATGCCCCTGGTGGTAATGGAATGAGTTACGAGTTAAGAATTATGAGTTAAGAGCTGCAGTGGGAAGGCAGGCTTCCCTAGCAAGGCAGACCTCTCTCACTTTGGGAATGTGGAGTGTTTGCACCCTCTGCTTCCATGCCCCAAGATGCTTTGCTTTTGCTGGCTCCAACCATGTGCTTCAACCTCTCAACCCATGCAGCAATGGAACCCCGTCTGGAGTTGTTTGGGTGCAGAGCTTTAGGGAGAACACCATTAGGATATTTACACTGGGGCCCAGGAGTGGAAGTGTCCACCTTGCCCAGTTGCTTTCATTTCCTTAAGTTAAAACACTTCCAAGAATTGTAAAATCCTGAAAATTGTCCCGATTTTGCTGATGGCATTATTATGTGCTCCCCACTTCTGAATAATAAGAAATTCTAGGGGTGGAGCTATAAAAGTTCATTTGCTTTGGATGTGCTAGTGCTGGAGACTTAGAGTCTTTGTAATATTTGTTTTATCTACCAATGTCCAAGAAGAGCCTTTTGGAAGCCTACAGACTTCAAAAAGCATACAACAGATCCTCAAAGAACTGTTGGAGCCACTGCCCTGGCTGCACCTTCAAGGCCAAGCTATGTGCTATGTTATACCCATCATTCATGGGCAGGGTTAACACTTGAAGTAAGCCAGAGTGCCCATTTGAGGTCAAGAAGCAGCCACGGTGTCCTGATCTGGCTGAGAACGGTCCCCCTGCATCATTTTCCTGCCAAAAGTCACAACAACAACCACCCCAAAACCATTATTTGCTCCTGAAGTGGCAATTCTCTGCCAGTAGCCACTTTAAGGGCAAATAGCTGCCTTGAGGGGTGATTTTTGGTGGGGGAAAGGATACAGAGGGAAAGTCTTGCCCTGAGTGCTATGCTCTTGAGCCAGATCAGCACCCCCATGGCTGCTTCTTTACATCAAATGGGGACTTCTGGCTTACTTCCAGACTGTGTTAAGCTGGGTCATTAGTGGCAGTCATGGACATTACCTAGTGTGTTGTTTGGTTCCCAACACCATCTAAAATGTCTCCCTCCCACTCAATTCAAAATCCACACCAGTATTTCTCTCTCTTGCACATGCACGTGCATACATGTGTGTGCGTTTGTGCGTGCGGACACACACATACACTTTTCAAATCCTTCATTACAACCAAATTGTCCATTCAGGAAACAGACCATACACATTAAGAAATATTTATATTCTTTTGTCAGGTCCATGACCATTCATTTGCAGTGATCAAGCTTACAACACTGTTCAAGTCCTGAGGCTACAAAAATCCCAGGCTTGGGTGGGGGTGTAAATATATTTGCATAGGTTGTCTGTAAACCTTCGGGCGTTTATTTATTAATTTATTTTACGCATTTATATAACGCCCCATATAAAATCTCAGGGAGGTTTACAACTTAAACAGCAGCTAAAACCTAAAAATCATATAAAACAGATTTAATTTACCATAAATAAAACTTTAAAACCCTAAGACATCATAAACTAAAACCCTGATGAAACAGGTGTGTCTTCAAAAGCTGTTTAAAAACAACCAGAGATGGGGAGAATCTTTATTTGGGAGTGTGTTCCAAAGCCTTGAGTCAACTCTAGAGAGGACCCGGTTTTGGGTTGCCACCATGTAAGCTGGTGACAACCGCAACCAGACCTCCCCTGATGATCTTAATAGGCGGCGGGGCTCATAAAGAAGAAGGCACTCTCTTAAATACCCTGGGCTCAAGCCATTCAGGGCTTTATAGGTAATAACCAGTGCTTTGTATTTTGCCCAGAAACTAATTGGCAGCCAGTACAGTTCTTTTAAAATAGGAGTAATATGGTCTCTACGGGTGGCCCCGGAGACCAACTTGGCTGCCACATTCTGCATCAGTTGCAGTTTCCGAACTACGTACAAAGGCAGCCCAACATAGTTGCAGATAACTGAAGTTGGGATTGGGGGAATGCAATTCCTTCACCTTTCTCTGTGATGTGAGGAACTGCCGCATCCACTTTTAGAGACATGATGTTGAAAGGCAGGATGCCCATCACTGTAAAATGGCCTTTTGAAAGATGCCATTGTTGGCTCAGCTGATTGTCATGTTTGGTGTTGGGAAGAAGTTTCTCTACAGCTCAGGTTGTCTGGAAAGGGGTTGCCTTCCACTGTGGTACATAATTTGGCTCATTTGTTTGTGTCATCTGGAGCTTTTTTTCCCCTGAAAGGACCTTTCTGTGGTACATCTGCTGGGGGGACACCCTTATAGCTGAAGTGTAGTGAGGCTGGTGGGTGGGTGGTTCTGCTTTGTGCCAATGAGTTAAACTAGATGTGCTTTTTGGATCCTTCTGGCTCTGTGGTTTTTTGTTTTTTTTAATTTAAACTTCTTATATACCCCCTCCTCCAAAGACTCTAGGTGGTGAACAACAGAAATACCAACAACTATCTATCTATCTATCTATCTATCTATCTATCTATCTATCTATCTATCTATCTAGGCAAATGCCTGGTGAAACCGGTGTGTCTTAAGAAGGGCTTTAAAAGCAGCCAGGGAAGGGGGTTAATGAAGGGGGGGGGAAGAGTGTTTCAAAGAAGAGGGGCAGAGAGAAGGCCCTCCTCTGGGCCCAGGCACCATGCACTACACCAGGGCCCGGGACACTAAGGAGGGCCAGCTGAGAAGACCTCACAGGACGGGAGGTCTTATGGCAATCTAGGCCACCAGTGGTTCATTTCTAACCTAAAATATTTCTCTTTCACTACTGAAAGTTATAGAGAAAGGCATTTCCTATGTCAAAGTACAATTCAGCACATAATATTTATATTTTTAGAATGATCATTAAGCACTTTAGTGGAGACACTCTGGGGATTTGGTTTTGTCAAGCACTGAATTCCTTATTGATTTTAATGGAGTTAGGAAAACGTGCCGTGATCAATGTCTCTTCTTTAGGCTGTTAGTGCAGAACTAGGCAATACCCCCTAGGTGGCAGCAGAGGTCAGGACCAGCTGCACATATTTCTGGAATTTGCTCTCTCCCGTCCCAAGTTTGGTCTGGCTAATTTCTACAAATGTGACAAAATTCCTACACAAAATAGTGTGGGAGCTTTATATATGGATTATCATGGAAGTCACACACACGTATATCTCTCTGCATGTGCACCTGCTGGCAACTGCAACTGATCAGCTTGTCAGTGGGGATCCTTCACGTCTACATGCCATGAAATATGCATGTGTGCATGTGAAAAGCCACACACACTGGCTTCCCGTTTCCTGCACATTTTGCCGTGTTCAAAATGACCCTTCGCGGTTTTCAAATCTCTATTTATCTGAAGAAGAGTGAGACTGAAAGTAAATCGGAAAGGAGTGATGCAGATATCCTTATTTCTGCTTCTCTTTATTTTAACCAACACTCTTGCTACATGTCGCATCATTGTCCTGGCATTAATTGTTGTGCATTTCCCATGTGCATACTGTAAGTGTCAATCTCCAGGTTTCCTGCTTGGGATTTTCTTTCTTTCTTTCTTTCTTTCTTTCTTTCTTTCTTTCTTTCTTTCTTTCTTTCTTTCTTTTTCTTTCCACTGTTTTTGAACATTTCTATCCATGCACTCCTCCACACTCCAATAGATTTGATGTAATATGGCTAAAGAAGTGGGTATGTAGGAAAGATTGTGAAGAGACGGTGCAGTTGCTGTACAGTTACTGGAAATCCTAAAATAACGGGGCCTTAACTTCTGCTAGCAGACCAAATCAGCAAAATATGTAAAGACATGGTTGCAACTGCAGAAATTCACCATAACAAGAAAATACAATCTCCGATACCGAGGAAAGAAGGGTAGAACAATGCTCAGGAAAGGAGAACGCAAGGTTTAGGTCCACACCAATCAAGAATAAGCTTGAATTACTTTAATGAGGCAGATTGTACTACAGGAAAACCCACCAGGTAGACTACAAACAGTGATGGGCCATAGAGAACAGTGCAATCTGTGCCCCAAGGTTGCAGAGGAACATGGGAAAGGCAGCTAATGCAGACAGAGCCTTAGTTTACTTGTCTAGTATAGGGCACTGAAACTAGGACTGGTATACGTTATATGGATTGGCTCTCAATACAATAGGTGGCCAAGATTATTTCTGTACCAGCTTGTATAAACATCAAACTAGATAAGATACAAGTGATCCACAATCAGATCTCCCAAAGTTTCTTTAAAAAGAAAAAAGGAAGGAAGGAAGGAAGGAAGCAGCCACAGCAAGCCTCTGAACCTGTATCTTTTCTTTGTGTGGATATCCATATGTTTTCCTCAGTGGGGAAATAGCACTTGGGGAGATGGAAAATAGTGCAGGGGGTCAGCTCCATTGTCCCCAAGCTCCATGGCCCAAATCCATGGATCACATGCTTTTGACTGTGGATCTGCCCCAGGTAAAGTGGGATCTGGGGCTGAATTTAAAGCACAAAGTTGGTATCTGGTACTGAACCCCCCACCCATCTGGCTCTTTTCTCCCTGCAGCCTTTCCCCAACCAATTCCCCACATGTTAGGCGCTCTTCCAATATCACAACCAGACTGGGTGAAAAATTACCTGGGGGGTGGACTTTGGGGAAGAAGGGATTCAGCCCCCTAGCAATACATTCTTTCTGCACTTTAAATTGCTCTCAAACTTCTATTCTCACTTTTTGTGTAAAGTGGGAATAGGGTTGGTGAGAAAATGGGGGAAACTCTTGTTTAAAACTCGTGAACAGTTTGATCATAATAATATGACTAACACAGGTTTAGGTGAAATAACAACACTTTTCAACAAATAAATTATCAAAATGGTTTACATAGAAAAAGAATCATAAGAATAAGAACCTCTTGAACATGGAGGCTCTACATCAGAGCCAAACTCTTCATTTGGCCGTACTTAAGAAATGAATACTTCCATATCCACAGGTGGTTTGGCTCTCATGTAGAACCTCCATGTTCAGGGGCAGTCCATACCACAATAATAGTTTGTTGGCAGTGGGTGGGAATGGTTTCTGGATTTCCCTGCTGCACTTCTTTGGAGCTTTCTGGAAGCATGTAGCTGAGCACTGTGAGAAAGAGGATGCTGGGCTGGAGTACACGTGCCTTTTTATTTTATTTTTATTTATTTATTCAATTTCTATACCGCCATTCCAAAATGGCTTTTCCAGCAGCATTTTGATAACTAAACCTGCAGTTTTATGTACACACCTAGAAGGAAGTAAACTCCATTAAACTCAGTGGGACTTAATTCCATTTAATGAGGGAACAGTTAAGCAATTCCTGAAAAATGGTGTTGGGAGAGGGGAGAAAAATGGAATGCCTAAGGTCCTGTTAATTTCAATGAGACTACTTTGAGTAAGCCATTATCCTATCAGCCATTAAGCATTAAGTGGAGGTCTGAGGCTTAAAGGGAAGAAATCTACTTCATCTATGCTCAGAGGCTATGTCACTTGTGTACAACTTTTAAAATATACTACTTTCTAGACAGAAGGAAAAGAGACAGACACTAATAAGTATCATTAAAACATGCCACAACTTTAAGAAGAGCCAAGGCCAGAAGAGCTCATATCAGCTCCTCAGAGCTCTACTGTAGCCAGAGAACAGGCCTTAGAAAGCAGGGCAGGGCTGCTGCTCAAGGCCCTCGTGTCCTGAGTGAAGGAAGGAGAAAAAGAAGGGCTCCTATAGGTTTCCATCCCTTTTAAAAGTTGGAGTTTTACTGGGGGTGGGGGCTTTTGTTCTCTGGGGCAGTGTTTTTCAACCACAGGTCCACAGACCGGTGCCAGTCCACGAGGCGTTGGGTACCGACCTGTGAGGAATCACTAATAAAAATCACACACACACCCCAAAAATTTGGAGCTGGTGGGGGCTGCCTCCTCCGGGAGCTCTCCGGAGCTCATTTCTAGGCAGGCAGCCCTTGCTGCTGGATAACAGTCACTTCAAGGAAGCGAAATGAACATTATACAGCAGCGAGGGCTGCCTGCCTAGAAATGAGCTCTGGAGAGCTTGCCTGGGCTCTGTGGATCCCAGGCCCCATCCCCTTTGCATGGGTGGGGCCCGTGATCCAGGGGGCCCGGGCGAGCTCCCCAGAGCTCATTTCTAGGCAGGCAGCCCTCGCTACTGGATCACGTTCATTTTACTTCCTTGGAAATTGGAAATTCAGTAATCTAAAGAACACCTTTAGTTTAAGAAGAGTTAAGATGCTTTACATTTTCACTCATGCTCTTTAAGGTGCCCATCTTAAGTTCCATGCCATATAAGATGTAAAGACTTTGTACAGTCTGGTATATGATGATAGCTTTAGAAATGAGGCCCCATACATGCATACTTTGCCTTGGTCTTTCAGTTAGACATTGGGCTGGGGCGAGATGTATCTAGGCAGACATTTAACAGATGCAGCTTCCCTAATCACTTTCTAGGGATGCCCCCTGATGAATTTCTGCCTGGATGCATTAATTTCAGGTTTAGAGGCTGTATATGTGGGCACAATGTTATGTGCCATTGTTTTTCCTCCCTGCACTCCACATGGACTGCAGAGAATGGCTGCTTTTCCTTCTTTCTTTCAGCTTGTCCAAAAAACTGTGTTCTGCCTGGGTTTGAGAGCAAAATCGCTTTCCCTCCAACCTTGCTTCCACACAATCACTTCTACCCAGGTTTTCCTCTTACCTTGCTTCCACACAGCCAAAAACTGGAAGCATACAAAGCTCCCAAACCTAGGTAGAACACAGTTTTTGGTTGTGTGAATGACCTCATGGTGACCTACATTTGGTTCCCAGGTGGACTTCTATCCAAGCCATCCATTGCCACCACTGACTTGTGCATCTAGTATGTGGATAGGTGGCCAGAGCCCCCTTTCTCTGATTTAGTTCTCTGTGAGCTGGTAAACATGCATCTGGGCAGGGCTTAGTTTACTTTACAAAAAATACGACTGTGGGGAGACGTGATAGAGGTCTATAAAATCATGCATGGTGTGGAGAAAGTAGATAGAGAGAAATTCTTCTCCCTCTCCCATCATGCTAGAACCAGGGGTCATCCCATGAAATTGATTGCCAGGAAATCTAGGACCAACAAACAGAAGTACTTTTTCACACAACGCATAATCAACTTGTGGAATTCTCTGCCACAAGATGTGGTGACAGCCAACAACCTGGGAGGCTTTAAGAGAGGTTTGGAAAACTTCATGGAGGAGAGGGCTACTAGTCGGAGGGCTGTGGGCCACCTCCAGCCTCAGAGGCAGGATGCCTGTGAATACCAGTTGCAGGGGAGTAACAGCAGGAGAGAGGACATGCCCTCAACTCCTGCCTGTGGGCTTCTGAGCAGCACCTGGTGGGCCACTGTGTGAAACCGGATGCTGGGCTAGATGGACCTTGGGCCTGATCCACCAGGGCTGTTCTTATGGCTACAGACTATAGGTCTGGCCAGGTGCACATGAAGGACTGTTCCTGCACAGACACAAAATATCTGCACATAGAAAACTAGCATGACAGGGAGGCTTGGTTAGAACATTCCTCTCTAATATATAGCGCACACACACCCTGATATTATTGATTATACAGAGGAGCTTTCTAAAATGCAAATCTCCACCTACAGACTGAATTAGTGCAGTACAGAGGTAGGCTTACCATCTACGGCTCTGTATTTTTTTGTACTACAGGAATCCTGTACAAAAGGGGGGTGGGTGCGTGGGTTGTATGTGTATTCGTGTTCCCGTTTTTGCTAACCTTGAGGAATTCTAACAATTGTACAGGGCGTTTTTTAAAAAAAAAAATGTCTTCGTGCTCTTTTAAAAGCAAAAAGGCACGACCCTATGCAGGCCTCCTTAGACAGCGACAACTGCTGATGAGACGCGACAGGACAGCCTGACCCGACCTCCCCTCCTCCTCCTCCCCTCGCCTCACGATCTCTCTCTCTCTCTCTCTCTCTCGTATATCCTGGCAGAGCCATGTGAATCTGCAGGCCAGTAGCGTTCTCGGAGTGGGTGGCGGGGAGGCGAGTCGGCTCCAGGCGGAGATGCTACAGCTAGACCTGATTGATGCTACCGTGGAGACCCCTGCCGACGAAGGGACGGCGCCTGAGCCGATCAAGAAGGAGCCCCCGCCTGTAACCATGGACACCTACCGACCCAAGCGGCCCACAACGCTCAATCTCTTCCCACAGGTGCCTCGGACGCAGGTGAGCCCCCAGGCCCCCCGCACTCGGGCGAGGAAGGGGGCTGGGCTGGGCTGGGGGACTCGCGATAGAAATAGGCTGTCGCTGGACTGGAGACTTCCCTTCGTCGCTGCGACAACAAACCACCACTTAGTGGTCAGATTCAGGAAACCGAACAATGTTCCTCCCCACCCCACCCCCGCAACTCCCCAAAAAGGCAATGATGAACAAAAACAAAACAACAACAACAACCTCCATTTCTCTAAACTCACATTTCCAACCTCTAGATGTTTCTTCCAATTAGTTGCATACTGGGGGGGGGGGGGGTGTTTGAGAATATGCTTCCACTGCTTGGGTTGCTTGCTTATCCTATCACTGTAATAACAGGGTGTTCTGGAGAAAATTATTTTTCTGGAGTTGTGCATATTCCATTTCCACAGGAGTGGTGGGAGCAGCTGAAGTCCCTGGGATTGCAGGGTATTGTGCTTGATTTCTAAAATGGAAGGTTCTGGGGCTTTATCAAGTCTTTATCTAGAAGTGCTGCTCCACAGTTCAAGGTGTCTGGGGGCAGCTGGGGTTACTCAGTGGTGAGGGGCATGCTTGATCCTGGCCATGCTCAGTATATGTTCCTGCCATTCAAAATACCTTTTGGACTGAGACCTGGAAAGCCATGGATTAGATTATGTCTCCAGGGGTTAAAAGGCAAGAGATGTGGGCAGTATGAGGTATTGGCTGAGGCTGGGCACAAGTTGGGGAGAATTACATTTTCAGAAATGACACTATGTAGGGACCAGTGGCTACCCTAGATAGGCATTTGTTTTGTGTTCCACTGAGCCTGGAGGGAGTTAATCCCTCTTTCAGGAGACTTTTGTCTGGGAGGCCATAGCTCTGCTGGTGAATTGAGGCTTTGTTTGTATTCTGGTGTGTGTGTTTGTGTGTGCAAGAGAGTGTGGGTGGGAGGAATAAAACTGAGAGGTTGACACTTCCCTGTACTTTTTTTAACTTTAAAAGATCAAACAGTTTTCTCTGAGATTCCCTGCTGTTTGCTGTGACATTTTAACCATGAGAATGGGAAATGCCCACTTTTCTCCAGATATTCTCAGCATGATTATTGGAGTTTTATCAATATCCTGCATCAAAATTGTCTTATAATGTGCATCATACAGTATATCCAATCCATGGGGCTCTTTTTCTTTTTTCGCATCAAGGCACTATCTGAATGAAAATACTGATCCCAGCTCAGAGGATTGTGGGACCATATTCAGTTATATCTGGGGTACCATAGAAATAACTGTCAGGAAAGATGAAGCTCCATGATGTGCCCCCTAAACAACCAGGAGCCTTATTACTATTATTGCTATGCATACTCCAAAATGATAGCCATGTTTTCTTTTACAGCAAACATAGTAAAGACTCTTATGGCATTTAAAAGACTAATTGGTTTTTTGTGGCATAAGTTTCCATGGACTTGAACTCACTGTATCAGATTCAAGGAAACAAATAACTCATTAAGCGTATGGGGAGGGCCTGTGGTGGAGAGCATTTTTACTGGGGGTGGGAGGACTAGCTTTGAGTATTTAAAGAGATTGGGAGAAATGGGAACATTGGTAGAAGCAGCAAGAAAGTGTGTGAATGGTCACTGACTTAGGTTGGCTGAGGAGTGGTGTGATACTGGAAGGTTCTTTTAACCCCCCTTTCTATGCAGTGTTCCCTCTCCATCTGGTGGGGTGTCGATCTCAGTCAGTGCTCCATGCTGTAACTGTTCACAGGCTGGCCATCTGTAATCCTTTTATCTGCTTCTCTGTTGTTTAGTCTACAAAGGGAGGAAGGTTCCATCGCAAGCATGAGAGGCTATTTTTAATCATCTGCTGTTCTGGGATATGGCTCTACTTACTAAGTAAGAAGATTTCCCCAGTGATGTTAGTCAAGGAAAGTGCCCTGGAAGGCAGGTGCTGCTCTGTGAGGCAGATGGGGAAGGCATGGGGGTGGGGGTGGGTTGGGTGGGAACTGGTATAGGTCATTATGCAATTGGCAATGGGAGGTATTACAGCCCCAGCTGAAGAGCAGAGCAGCTGGGTGTGGAGAAAAAGCTGGGGGTAGGACAGAGCCCTCTTATGTTCCTCTGTGCTTCAGATGCTACCACATACATAAGAGGGTGCAGTTGGACTTCTCTAGCCACCCCACAGCTGGGAATATTCCTTCTGACCCTCAGGATCATAGTCAGACTCAGGATTATGGTCAGCTGAATTGCTCCCTGATACTAATATAAGTGAAAGCCTATTTGTGTTCATTTTGGAGTTCAGCCTCAGCATCACTAAGCAGGTTTTCTTTCAGCTGCTCTGAGCCCTGCCAGCAGGGCTATCCTTAGAGAGCCCTGGTGGGGGCCGGGGGCCAGGGCAAATCAGCCTGTGTGGGGCCTCCTTCCAGTTAATTCTAATGGGGGTTAAAAGAGCGGGGCCTGGGGTGGTCTGCCCTGCTTGCCATGCCCTAAGGACAGCCCTGCCTGCCAGAGCCAAACTAAGTCAATGGCAGGAAATCTGTGATTGAATCTCTCCCTTTTAAAGAAAAGAAAAGAAAAAAGAAGCAAATGCAACTGTGGGGGAAGGAGTGATTCAAATTGTGATCACAGTGCTGGGGGAGGAAAGCCATGCCCTTTCCCCAGTGCTATTTTCCTGGTTGAAAAAATCCCTCTGTCCAGGACCTGTGGGTTGCCTCACAGTGTAAAACGTAAAGGTACCATACAGGTCTCCATGTGATTCTCTTAATCTCTCAAGGAAAGAAGCAGCTGGGATGTGTGTGGCTGAGGGATTAGACAATTCTTGATCCTCCACTCCATGCGAGACCACTCATACCTACTTTACCTGGTGAAAAGAAAGCCTTACCTGGTGGTGGGGAGGCAGGATCAGGGAGCTAACGACACATAAATTGTAGTTGCACCCTGAGGTGTACTCCTAAAATATGAGCCTACTTCCAAAATCTCACAAAGTCTTGGTATGCATGTCTTTAAAATGTACTGTGAGAATTGGTTCTTGCAGCCAATCCAGGTTCTCTGCTGGGTGTACCTGTATGACACATGTGCTCATTCACCATTATATTTTAGGTGAATTTATTACACCTAGAAATGTAATATGTGAAGCAGCCAGGGTATCTGTGCTTAAACGTATGATTCTTGAGAAAGGGTTTCTGCTGACTATTGATGATTAAGGCAAGCCATGTTCTGGAGTGATGGAGTTTGCAGCTTTGAAGCTTACAAGGGGCTTACTTTGAAGCTTACTAGCCCTGGGCAAATCACTAACTTTCAGTCTCAAAATGTATAGATGAAACTTTCAGATAAAACACTATCAGATATATTCAGGCCTACTTCACAGGGTTGTTGTGAGGCTAAAATACTGTTTTGAGCTTCTTGGAAAGAGTAGGATACAAACATTGTCCAGCAGATGCAGCCGGGAAGGATAAAGTTCTTCTAGACTGGTGAGACTGTGGCCAAATTCAGATGAAATAGGAAATTGGAGGTCCCTTCACCTCCGGTTTCCCAAGCCACATGTCCAAACTCGGCAAACCAGAGGTAAGGGTGAAAAGAGCCCTGCGGTTCCCCTTGCCAAACTCCTTCAGTCAGAGTGGTGTTTCGCCACCCCTAACTCTAGTTTTGCGGTGCCAGCGTTACATTTGAACACTGGCACTGCAGTTTGGGCCCAGCGGGACCGGAGTTGAGGGAACAAACTCCTCCTTCACTCTGACCCAATTGGCTGTGCGGGCTGTCCTTCTGTCAAGGATGTGCATGGAACCGGGCAAGGGAGGCTTGAAGGCGGGGGTGGTGGTGGTTATGCTTCAAGGGAAGGGTGCACTTACCCCACCCTCCATTTCCCCCCGCTGGCGCTCCGTGTTTTAAAAGACCACTGGGGTGGCAGCTTACCTCCCTGCCGCCCCGATGCCCCCTTTTCCAGAAGTAGGCGGAAGTATCCGACGCACCTGTGTGCACCAGACATCACGCACACGCACCTGGCGCATCAGATACTTCCGCCTACTTCTGGTAAAGGGGGCATCAGGGCAGCAGGGAGGTAAGCTGCCGTCCCGGTGGACTTTTAAAACACAGAGCGCTGGTGGGGGGGAAGCGGCGGGTGGGGTAAGTGCACCCTCCCCTGCCCTTAAAGCACAACACCTCCACCTTCGAACCAGTGGAACTGCCCGCCGTTCCAACCGGTTCAGAGGCCCATAAAGGGCTTCCGAACTGGTTCTGTGCACATCCCTAAAAACTACAGGTTATTTTAATTTGGTTTAAATGTCTCGTTGTGTCCAGATTGTAGTGCAGAGGGAAAGACTGAAAATACCACTTTCCCAGTTCTGCAGTCCTGATCAGGTATGCAACCTCTCCATCCTGGGTGCTATGTGACTTTAAAAAAAACCCACACACACCACAAAGAACACCATGCAGGGCCAAACTACATGCTAAACATAATATATAGTTTGGCCCTGGGAGAGTAAGGCTCAATGACAATAGCAAGGAGAAGACATTATCTATTCCAGTTACAGAATGGGATTATACTATTTCAGTGTATGTCTCGCTGAGGGAAAGCTGAACACATATCTGGATTAAACTAGGCTCTGTTTTTTTCGTTGCATTTGGCTGTTAAGGAACAACAATGGTGACAAAATCTGGATGCAAAGTCTGTCTGTTTCCAGAGTAAAAGAGTAGGAGTTTCCAAGATTGTCAGCTATGTCAGCAAACCTCATTCCAAGCTATTTTTACTGGTCTGTCAGACCAGCTCTGTGTGGTACTGTACAGATAGGGGCAGAACTTGGTCATGAGAGCTGGAGTCTGCAAGTAACCCTTTCTGGCCCACAACTTTCAAAATAGGCTTGAAGGAGCAGAAATCCAAACCCCTATTCCTAGGCTCAAGAAGGAATCTCATTTTTCAGGAGACTTTCGGTTTGCCAATGAATGTGGGTAACCTAAAGGTTAATCTCCTGCTCTGCAGGAAGGTGACAAAATGGTGGTCATCTTTTTTGCGAGTTTTCATTACTTAAAGTGTGCTTCTACTAGAAGGTTGTGCTTGGTTTGTGCTCTGCCTTTTCCATATAAGCTGGGGTTAGTTTATAGTAATGGGTCATGACAAGACATTACTTTCAGTATAGAAGCCTAGAAGCCTGCAGGGTCCAAACTGTGAAATCTTGGAAGGCAGTTCCAAGGTAACAGTTGCATTCATGAGATGCTTCCCGGAGTGATTCTCATGGGTGCATATATCTTTCTTCCAAATTAAATATCCATGAGGTTTGTCTGTGCATGATTTCTGTGAATTGCTCCAGTCCAGGAATCTGATATAAGATCACATCATCATTTGTCAGCAAAATGTATAGATGAAACATTCAGATAAAATGCGATCAGATGCATGCCTACATGGCAATCACTGTTAGACAACCTGTGGATTAAAATATCTACTCCCATTTAAATCAAAACCATAGCCTTTGGCTTGATTCACACATCCACATATAGGTGCCAATGTTATCAGTTTATTATTCATCCCAAAATACAATTTAAAAAAAAGAACTAGTTCTCAGCAAACCCCATCATGTTGTCACCCCCTTCTGTACTTGCATATAATGAGAACCAGTGTGCTGTATTGGTTAGTGTGTTGCATTATGGCTAGAAATTCACAGGAGAATCTTGGGCCAGTCATTGTCTCTGAGCCTAATCTACCTCACAGGGTGGTGGCTAGGTGAAAGGAGGATATCCTACCTACACTACCTTGAGCTCTTTGGAGCAAGGTTGTGATATGGATGTGAAGAATAATAATTAGTACATTTTGTCAGAACCACAATACTGTATTCCTAATTCTATTGTAACAGTTATATACACTTTGGGGTGCTGGTTTTCTCCATTTACAGGAAATACATGTTTTAGCATCCCTTAGCAAGCACCAGACGAAAGGCATTTTCACATGTGAGGCTTAATATGATTCTTGCTTCAGTGAGTTTTCATTATGAAGATATAAAAACTGAATTTGCCAGAATGTTCATTCATGTTACAGGTGCTTGTCTCCTACATTAGCAAGGGGGAAACATTCATATAAATAACAGAGAGAGGGTCTCAAAGGCACCTCGTGCAATAAAATGCTTGAATTCTGTGTCTCTTTGTTTTACAGTCACTTTCAAGGAACCTAATAAAACTCCACAGTCAAGTAGGTCATCATGATCTGATGCATCTAAGTGTTTGTCTTAGTATTGTTTTCTAATATCTGTTCAAAAATATAAGAAAAACATCATCCCCCACCCCTGCAAAGTTATATCTTCAGCATTCCTCATTTCGGATTTTCTAGATGTATGTGGCATCAAGTACCATTGATAATTGTAATAATTTATAATTGTATCATAAAACCAAATAGCTCTTCCTGACAGAGACAATGAGTTTATCTCTAGGAAGATACCCATTTGGCACAATGTCAGAATATCATGCTGCAGTAGGGATGACACTGCATCAAGCTATCACTCTGTTGTGGTGCAGAGGGGCAGAATTGTACCAAGCTGATTTGGTGATAAGGGACCCTCTTAAAGCAGAAAGTCTCACACACCCACCCACACACCAAGGATTGTCAAAAGACAGAACAGAACAGTGAGTGTCAAGATGTCCACTCACTGGAGCCCTCTTCCTTAAACTTAGCAACTGATCAGGCTTTTTACTTCCTCTCCTGTCAAGCTGCTACATTGTTATGCATGTGCCATTTTAATGGAGGCATGGGGAAGATTCTCCATTCATATCACACTTGTGTGCTTTAGGAGGTGAAAAGACTGTTATAGGATGGGACAGTTACGCAGGGTGGGGAAAGTGATTGATCCCTTCTAGCAGTCTCTTCTCTCGCAAACAAATGTCCTATCCTCTCGGTGCTCTAGCAGCCATTCTTGCCTAATGTTTCATAGCCCCAGGCTCACAAAGGAAGTCATGACAGTCAGGGATTCAGGGGATGGCCAGGTGACAATGAAGCTATTATGCCACACACACAGGACAGGAAGTGGCAGCATGGGCAAGCTGACTCTGAGGTTGGCTCTAACAGGAAACCACACTTATCACAAGCTGTGGTTAGCAAAGCAGGTTCAAACCATGTGTTGATATTCTGGTTTGTTGGCCCATCACCCTCTGTAGATTAGTGCAAGTTTGGAGATTCAAACAAATCATAGTTAGACTAAACCATGGCTTCATGTTATGTCAGAACCAGGCCAGAGTGAAGGGAATTTATTTCTGACCCTCACCACCAGTATCATGGTGGAAGAACAGTTATGTCCTCATGCAGGGACATGAGAGCCAGTTCATTCCCTTTCTGCCCCTCTCCCTGTCAGGATAACAATAGCGTTTTTTTGTCTCTGGGACATCATGCGGAATGCTTCCAATCACCATGCTGACGCTATTTCATAATGCCTGGAAAGAGCTCTGTTGATTCCTGCCACAAGTGCATGATCTCATAATCCCCTGTGCTGGTCATATTTTAGTCGGTGGCGGGGGTGGGGGAGATAATGAAGAAAGAGCTGTTTCCTGTTCTGCTACCTTCTCTGGACGTTCCCTAGCAGAAATGACTGCTGTCTCCATAGCTGTTAAGTGGCTTGAAGCCTGTCACTGGGAGCCACAGGAAGGCAAAAGGGGGCATTGGCTCCTTTGCACCAGCACAAGTGTGGATTTTGAAGTGATGTTGTTTGCCAGTGACAGCCTCTCCTCCTCTTTGGCTGGGGAAAGCGCTGGGGCTCTCTTGGTACAGAACATCCTTAGCATATTGCCTCATAGTCAAAGGCTGCAGATCTCAGGGCCAAAAAGGCTTCCTGTGAATGTTGGAGCTCAGGGGCCATAGGCTTTTCAAGAGCTGACATGCTTCACAGTGATGAGTGCTCAGCGTCTGGTGCTTTCTACAATACATGCTCCAGTGAACGTCTGCCTTGTAGCATTTTCCAGTTAATGTGTCTCTTGTTAAGGTCTAACTATGTGTTATTGGGGACATGTGGCTGCAACCAGCCCACATTCCTGCCCCCATCTCCCCATTAATGTTTGGTCAAATAAATGCATGGCAAGATAGACAGTGTTTCCCTAGCCCTGTTGCAACTAATTGGCTGCTTGGAGGAGATAGGGATATGTGCAATGTGATGCTGTCGCGTGCAGTTAGATCCTTACTGGCACAAGCGTACCAGAATTCTAAACCTCCTTGGCCACTGGGGACAATGGAGGCAGAGTGAGTTAAATGAGAGCAAGCAGTGCAGAAATGTAAACTTCTGCCTAATTCTGCTGCCTCCATATCAGAAAAGTCCCAGTGAATGGCTTGCAGAAATATGATCCTTGAGTTCACTCCAAGATTGAGACCCAGGGCATTCCTTCCCCTGCCCCACCCCCTTGGCTTGCTCCATCTCCTTCACTGTTGCCTTTTCTCCCCCTGCTGCCATTTAACCCTTGCCTATGGTAAAGCTGGCATCTGTGGTGGCGGCGGCGGCAGCAAGAGTAGCAGCAGCAGCAACAGATGGACTTCGCTCTTGGAGCCCTCTGAATAGCCATCTTTCCTGATGCACACAGACAATAGCTGGCTGGTGGGGGTAGTGGGGGAGGCAGCAGGGCTTTAGGCTGGAAGGGGGAGTGATGGGGCCCCTTTGTGCCATGCGCCCATTTACCCTTGCAGCTACAAGGCCGCTTTGTTCTTTTTCCTCAGGACACTCTGAATAACAACTCTCTGGGCAAAAAGCACAGTTGGCAGGAGCGAGTGTCCCGGTCGTCATCCCCTCTGAAAACTGGTGAGTTCATCTCTCTTGCAGAGGCTGGTTCTCTTTCTGTCATTCCTCCCCCCGCTTCTGCAGGCTGGTACTTTCTCTGGTGACTGGACCTTAGCTCTGCATCTTTCTAGAGCTTTTTCACTTTGGCCTGAATCTTGAGATGGACGCTGTCGTTTTCCTAATCGACTGGTGGGACATGAGCCATTTGGGAGTTGACTTTTTCTGCCAACCCCAGACTTTCCTTTTTTCTTTTCCTGAGTCTAGCTAACATAGTGGTTCTTGTTACATTGACTTGGTGGTAGAGTGTAGGACTTGAGTTCAAATCCCCACTTAGCCATAAAACTCACAGGATGGCCTTAGACAAGTCACTCTGTTGCCTAACTTACCTCACAGGGTTATTATGAAGATAAAATGTACACCATCTTGAACTCACTGGAATAGAGTGGGTTGCAAAATTAATGACAGCATAAAGGGGAAATGCTTGACTAACAAGCAGAAGGTTGCCAGTTCGAATCCCCGCTGGTACTGTATCGGGCAGCAGCGATATAGGAAGATGCTGAAAGGCATCATCTCATACTGTGTGGGAGGAGGCAATGGTAAACCCCTCCTGTATTCTACCAAAGAAAACCACAGGGCTCTGGGCACCAGGAGTCGAAATTGACTTGACGGCACACTTTACCTTTAAAGGGGATATAAGACTCCTTCTATTCCTGGAGGTTGGTTCCTTTGCTATTGGCACCAGACTCATGGGCCTGAAGTTCTAGTGACTAACCATTCTGATGAGGAGGTTTGCTTGCAACTTTTTAATGTGAATGATGGTACTTAACAATTGGGGCACTAAGGAAGGAACATGTGAGCCATGCAATCATTATTGGCTATGACTCTCCATCTCCCAAACTCAAAACAATATGTTACTTAAAGCATGTGGCTTTTAAAATGTTAAATAGCAGTCAGATCAAGCCTCCCATGGATCAGTGGGTGGGGTGTGTGGTTTTATTCTACTTCTTCCTGTCATGGTTCCAATCCAGATCAGCCACCCAGGGTTGCTGTTTTTCAGAGAAAAAGGTTTTCACTGACACCAGTAATCACAGCAGGGATTATGCCTTAAAGCCCCCCTCCATAATCCCTGTCCCATAAAGGAGGTGCAATCTCGCTGCTATCACTCACACACACACACACACACACACACACACACACACACACACACACACGTAACATCTAATTAGATTTGTTAGATTTGGTGCATAAGTGCTTGGACTTGTTGCTATTGCTTTGAATGAACTGTGTGAGATGTACCAACGCCTTGTTGACCTCATTTCATTGGTTGTCTTGTGTGCTCTTCTCTTTCCCTCTGACCCACTCACAGGTGAACAGACCCCTTCCCATGACCATGTTTGCCTGAGTGATGAGGTCACTCACCAAAACAGCACAACCTCCACCAAAGATCGGGGCACATCTACGGAGAGCCCGTGCCGGCGTACGGCTGCCACACAGATTGCACCCGTCTGCATTGCCTCCTCTCGGGCACTTGAGAAGCAACAAGCCACCAGCCATCCCCCACCACAGAACCCCACAGTTGTGGTAGTGACAAGGGGGCCAGAAGCTTATCGGGACCGCATTCGCTACCAGACGGATGTGAGATTGGAGGCCACTGAGGAGATTTACCTAACTCCAGTACAAAAGAATTCTGACCCGCTAGAGTCTGAGAAGCCATTCATGTCACAGTCCAGTGACAATCGTATGTCCATCAGCTCTGATATAGACACTTCCAGCTACGCACAGCTGACAGGAAAACCCAATGCCTCAATCAGTGAGGAGGATGAGGTGCTGGACTATTTGTCCTCACCTGATAAAATGAACGCACCAAGGACTGTATATAGCAGCAGTAATGGTGGCTACCGGCCTCGCCATAGCCTCCAGAGGGCATCTGTGAGCTCCGACACCAGCGCCCTCTCCTACGATTCCGTCAAATACACACTAGTGGTAGATGAGGATGTGCAGCTGGAACTGGTCAGCCTGAAACAATGCTACTCGGGTTACAGCGATGAGAGCGACTCGGCCACCGTCTATGACAACTGTGTCTCCTCACCCTATGAGTCGGCCATTGGAGAGGAGTATGAGGAAGATGCCCTGAAACGTGACTCTGTCTGTCTCTCTGAGGACTCCACCCCTGAGGCAGACATCCACTTCTCCAAGAAGTTCCTCAATGTCTTCATGAGCGGCCGGTCGCGTTCCTCCAGTGAGTGCTGGGGCAGGAGGGGCCCTTTCCAGCTGGAACTGATAGAGGGGGAGAATCTGTCACTTCACTGCAAGGGAGTGGCAGTTTCCTCTTGATCGGTTTTTAAGTCCCAGTGCACTTTGGGCCCTGACAAGGTTGCTAGGCAGTGCCAAGGAGAACAATCTGCTTATGTCCAAAAGTGGCTTCAGGAACCCTTAGGGCAACTTGTAGTGCAGGAGAAAGACAGGTGTGTTTAGGGTCCCTTGAAACCAGTGCTGGTGTTTTAACTCGGAATGGAATGGTGAATGAGCCCTTGCCAGTCGTAACAGTGCATAGCCATGGCTTAGTGCTTTCTAGGGACTACAGCAAATCCTATTAGTTGCTGACAGTTCTTAAAGATCTCTGCAACTTCTATCCTGCAGTCTCGAGACTCCTGAAGTCTTGAAGACTATGGAGGAGTTGGAGATGGCAGCCTCCAAATGAAGCATTTCTGAAAGGTCCATTGAAGGACATAAACAAATGGCTATTGGGGCTTCCACACAGATCCTGTTCTAAAAGTTTTAAAATGTTCCCATCTTCTCTACAATGGTTTTCTAGTGGATAGTTTCTCAGTGCTAGAACTAATAGAGCTGGAGACAGACAATAGATTTTAAGAGAGTTTAAAGTAATATAATATAGTCATTGTTGCTTTTGGACTACTCAAACGTTTCTTTTGCCCACAGTGACCTCTGGTCAAGCCAGTTTTGCATGTATTTTTAAATGCCATGAAGTCCTTCAAAAACTGTTTACTAGAAATAATAGTGAAAGGAGTGTACCCACCATACCTCCCTCATACCGCCTTCAAAACCATGAAAAAAAATCGGCTGACCTCCGTGTGCCAATGTGCCAGAGTTTTCTGTCATGCAAGGGAAAGGCGACTTTTGGCAATCCCCACTTTCCTCTGTAGCTGTTTGTGCCCCCTGAAACTATGTCCCTGAGGGTTCCCCAATCCTCAGGAATGTACTTTCAGAAAGCACAAGAGGCTGGAGAGAGAAGGGGAGAATTGCCAAAAATCGCCTCTCCTCCCTATCTTGACGGGAAACCCTCCCACGTTGGTGTATGGTTAGGCTGGATATTGTCTGTTGTCTGTCTCCAGCGCTTTCCATAAGAAGTGACCAGCTCAGCCAACTGTTTGCCCTCATTTAGACACTCTCAAGAGGCTAAAAATAGTAGAATAGTAAATAGGAGAATGGTTGGGTTTTTTTCTATAGTGGATTCCTGCAAGAAATGGCAGGGCTGAAGTGTTGCTGCTTCAGTTATATCTGTTTATAAAGGCCCCATTGAGAAGGCTTATATTATATTGAGTTGCAGAACCTTCCAGTCTCTTTAAGAAACGTCTTTCTTCATTCTTGTTGTTAGTTGATATGTCTTAGGAACATAGGAAGCTGCCTTCTACTGAGTCAGACCATTGGTCCATCTAGTTCAGTATTGTCTACACAGACTGGCAGCGGCTTCTCCAAGGCAGGAATCTCTCTCAGTCCTAACTTGGAGATGCTGCCAGGGAGGGAACTTGAAACCTTCTGTTCTTCCCAGAGTGTCTCCATCCCCTGAGGGGAATATCTTGCAGTGCTCAAATGTAGTCTCCCATTCAGATGCATCCAAGGTGGACCCTGCTTGACAAAAGGGACAATTTAGGCTTGCTACCACAAGACCAGCTCTCTTGCCTATGTCACTAGGTGCCCTCAGCCCCATTGGCAGAAAGTGTGATGAGGTATCAGAGTGAAAATCTGGGACTAGTGGTATTTTAATCTAGAGCAGCACCTCTTCTTTTATCTCAACTGGATTTGTTGTGTAACAGTGGTTCCTCTCAAACTACCACAAATGCAATAATAAAATAGTGCAAAAGAATTCTGCCGTTAGTCAACTTACAGGTTCATCTTATCTACTTCCCTTTCTGCATCTCTGCTGATTACAGCATGACCATCCACACCCATATGACTGTCCACCAGTGATCCCTCTAATATTTTTCATCTGTGTGAAGAATGAATTTTGTTCTAGGCGGCAGTATCAAGGCAGTACGTGCACAAGTGCATTCAGAATGGGGGCTTCCTGATTCAGCCTGAATGGGATCTAAAATTAACTGAGCAGACATTAAAAAAAACTTGAGTGTATGCATGCCTTATAGGGAACACTGCTGTCACTAATAAGTCCCTATCTTAAAAATAAAAATAAATAAATAAATAAATAAAATAAGTTTTTAAAAAAATAAATATCTGCTATTTTAAATTAGGAAGCTGGGAAATTAAGACCACTGATAGGCACTTCTGACTGATAAAATAGATTCTGGAAAATAGTTGTCTTTTTTTGTTTGAGGAAGAAAGTTATGTGGCTGTAGAATTTTTCTTATTTTGCATTCCAAGGTGCTGAATCGTTTGGACTTTTCTCTTGTATTATTAATGGGGAGGAGCAGGAGCAGACTCACCGAGCAGTCTTCAGGTGAGTGCAGAAAAAACCTTCTGCCCCCAAACAGTTATGTGACTTCCTGAATCTTTTGCCCATCACCTGAGTGGGAGAGGTAAGGCTTAAGATGTTCCCTCTAGCCTGGCTGGGATACAGATTCTCCTGATTGAGCTGATCTTAGTTAAATGGAAACCCGAGATCCCATATGTGTGTGCTCCCATGGATTGTGTCATGTGAGCTCAGGATATTTCTGTGATCTCAATGCTGCAACCAACCAACATTTAACAGACATCAACAAGCCAGCTTCAACTCCTAGATCATGGATCTCAACTTAATGTTAGCTAAATGCCATTCAGTTGCAGCACCAGTTGAGTTCACATGATAATCCTGAGTTCACATGATATGTTCTATGGGAGCACTCATGTAGCCGGGATAACAGGTTTTCCTGGTTTTCCTTTCAAAAGCAAAAACGAATAATGCTACAACATGCAAATTTCTGCTAAAAAAAGAACTTTTCTGGATACAGTATGTACCCTCGGAACACTAACACCAGCGGGGTTAAACAATTAGATTAATTGGTTTATACAGTAATCATACATGAAGTAGGCCATTGTTTTGTCTATGTATATATTTATGGAAACCATTCAAGTACTTTCAGGATTAATATATTTTAGTAATTATATGTTGCATGTATCTTTAAGTCCCTCTTGAATATTTTCAATTATTACTCTTATTAGCTACAAATGGTATAGAACTATTTAAGCTCTCATGGTAAGTCTTTTTCTGACCAAAGGAGAGATAAGACATGTGTATACCCAGCTGTTTGGAACTATGGTGCTGGATGACTACAACATTCCATGTAAGGTTTTTATATTAGAGGTTTTAAAATATATTCTACTATTGTTTGGACATATTTGTTATGATTTTAAATTTGTTGTTTTAAATTAATCATTTTATTGGTATCCATATCACATTGTATTTATATATGTGTATGGTTAATTGAACCCAACATTGGGAGTCTGAACTCCTATAATCTTTAACCCACTGAGGAAATACCAATAGAGGGTTGAAACGTGTCTGGCTTCAATGATACATGGGTTGTCTCTTTTATACCAAGGATAATTGGCCAATAGGATGTTTTCTTATGAGGACTATTAATCTCTTTGTCTTGCTGAGAGAGATTATATTGTATCTTCAAGATAGACAGTTGTGTTTTATGAACCATGAATTGGTTTTTGTAACACTATATATAGAGAGAGAGATATTTTAATTGATATACATATTAGAGAAGCTATTGTCAAATACATAGAGGAATTGGACTGTTTCATGCCCCTACCACAACTGGAGACACATTTGTTGTTATAATTTTGGACTTTTGTTTTTAAAATTAATAGAGGATTGTTACTACATTATTTATTGGACCGTTTGGATTCTGTTTGGATTTTGTATATTGTTTTGAATCCAGGTGATACTGACCCTGTTATTGTTGTTTGTGATTTCCTATACCTAACATCTGCTCAATCATGAGAACCAGCCAAGTGAATAGCACTCAGAACTCGATGTTGATCCTTTGGGAGGCCTTTGATTAAATATCTAATCTTTAACTCAGGCTAGTCAGTGCTGTACTGTACTTTGGTTAGGAAGATTCATAGAGGCGGTACAGAAGTTGTTATTGTAGCTTATTTCCTCAAAGGATTGCTCAGCCATGCAATCTGCCCACACTGAAAGTGAAACATCAGAGAAATCACTCACAGAAGATTGCAGCAGCCACTTCTGTGGGAGAAAAATCTACTTACTGAGCACTTTGATCACAAAAGTAGCCTACAGTCTTCCATGAGCAGCTTTTCTCTTGTTACACTGCTCATGTGAGTAGTTTTGCTCAGTTATGACCTGAAAAATAACGTCTGTATTGGCTTATGGATGCTTTGCTCTAGAGCAGGGGTGGGGAACCTTGGCCCTCTAGCTGTTTTTGAACTACAACTCCCATCATCCCCAGCCACAATAATTGTGGCTGGGGATGGTGGGAGTTGTAGTTCAAAAACAGCTGGAGAGCCAAGGTTCCCCACCCCTGCTCTAGACCTATAGCACAGATGCACTGGCCAGTGAAAGCTCAGGCCGTTGTCTTTTGATAAGTCTCATCCTTAGAAACTTAGGGCAGGCTTTTGCCATCAGATTGAGCTGACAAAATGCTGGTGATTTTCTCCCCAGATTTGTGCCTCGTCATGAAGATGAACTGGAACTGGAGGTGGATGACCCTTTGCTGGTAGAGATTCAAGCAGAAGATTATTGGTATGAGGCTTATAATATGAGGACAGGTGACCGAGGCATCTTCCCTGCCTATTATGCTATCGAGGTGACCAAGGATCCAGATCACATGACAGGTACTGAGCCCCTTCTATGGCTGAACTACCCCTCCCACCTGGACCTTTGTACTCATTCCTGTTCCACAATATCCAACTCAGCTTCTGCATCTCAGTCCTGGGCTTTTCGTAAAACAATGTTGCCAGTTAGTCCTTTCCTGAAAGTGGACACTTCTTATATGAAGGAGATGCAGTTGTACATAACATGTGTCCCATTGTTGTACAACCATGTCAATGGTTGAAGCATTGAGAATAACTTCAAATAATGTAGGATATCTATTTTGAATCTGATGGTTCTCATTTACCTTGGACTTTGACTTTCAGACTCAAGTAAGACCAGTGACTGGGTGGATCAGTTCCGAGTGAAGTTTCTTGGCTCAGTCCAGGTTCCATATCACAAAGGCAATGATGTGCTGTGTGCAGCTATGCAGAAGGTATGGTTCCTTCTCCCACCCGCCCCCAAGCCCTGGTTTCAAATGTGATGTTTTATCTGGACAGACAGATAAACCATCTATCTATATATTTAATTCTCTTAGCTGGCAATGGCATGCGTGTCCTTCTGGATTTGGTGGTGGAACTCTCGCAACACATTGCGGGAATTCCAGCCAGCGAGACTTGAAGTGAAAGAAAAAATGGAGGCGGTGGCAGCGGGCCGCAAAACGGCCAGAGGAGGTGGTGGTGCGGCCTGGCCTGGCCTGGCCTGGCCAGGCTGTCCTGAGTGAGGAGGCGGCGGCGGCCTCAGCTGGGCGCTGGAAGGCACTGGGGGCGAGACGGCCTGGCCCGTCCTGGTTGAGGAGGCGGCGGCCCGGCCTGGCTGCCTGGAGCAGGAGGCAGCGACGGGACGGTCAAGCGAGGGGAGAGGAGGAAAGCTGGCGAGAGGACAAGGGGGAGGGGAAGCGAGTGGGGCAGCCTGTGGCGAACATGGGGAGAGGGGAACATGGGGAGGGGGGGAGGGGGAGGGGGGAAATGCAGGAGGGAGGGGGGCAAGAGAGAGTGGAACAGGAGGGGGGGACAGCTGGCCCCAAAGAGCGCACAGATGCTCTGTGCAGGTCGGCTAGTCGTATTTATTTCTTTAGAACCAGGGTTCCCAACCTCTAGTACTCCAAATGCTGCTGAACTTCAACTCCCATCATCACCAGCTACAATTTATTGTAGCCAGGGATGCTGGGAGTTTTAGTTCAGCAACATCTGAAGTACCACAGGTTGGGAAACCCTGCTTTAGAAGACATACAGCTTACTTTTCAATATAACAATTGAAAGAAGGGCAGAGAACAAAAAAATAAAATACAATTAAATATGTTTTAAACTATGCTAAGGAGTTAAGTGAAAACAATACAGCAACTAATAAAAACCAAATAGGCACATTAAGCATAAGTTTGTCTAAACAAGTATTCAAATACTAATAGTACTGAGTAGTACAATTGAGTAATTTAGTCTGGATGTCAACCACTGTCTCCAAACCTGGAGGTAGAAAACACACCACTGATAGACTCACCCTCCATACGTTTAAAACCATCTAAGCTAGTGGCTATCACCTCATCTTGTGGCAGAAAATTCCATAGAAGAAATACTTCCTTGTGTCTGCCCTAAATCTTCATATCAGTTTCATTAGATGATCCCTGGTCCCAGTGTTGTGAGAGAAAGAGGAAAAACTTCTCTCTACCCACTTTCTCTAAACTATGCACCAGGGATGTAGCAATGTTGGAGTGGGCCCAGAGATAAGATTTTAAAATGCCCCCCCCCCCCGAAGCTCAGCTCATGCAGTAAAGAAATCTTAAATGAGGCTGAATAGTGGTAACAAAAAGCATAGTAAAAATTAAAAATAACCTATGTGCCACAATAGAACATCATCCAAAATTATTTTTTTAAAGGTTTTGTAAATTGTGGACCATGCAAGTCATTGAATGGTACTAGAGAAAGACATGCTGTTCTGGTAGCTCCAGGTCTTAACACTCACATCAATTTTGGAGGGTGAATACAACTGAAGGAAGCCCGGGCGGGTGCATGGCTGGGGGAGTCAGTCATATGACTTGCCTCTGGGGGGCCCGGGCCCCCCAAAGCAGTGGGCCCCCAGACAACTGTCTCCCCTTGCCCTATTATAGTTACGCCCCTGCTATGCACAATTCTATACGCCTCAGTCTCGCCCTGCATTGCCACTTTTTTGCTCAAGTAAAAAACCTCAAATGCCCTAGCCTTTCATTGTAAAAAAGGTGCTCCTGCCTGCTGGTCATTTTGATTGCCCTCGGGTGCACCTTTTCCAGCTCTGCAATATCATTTTAGAGATGTGTGATCAGAACTGTATACAGTATTGCAAATGTGACCATACCATAGATTTGTATAAAGGCATTGTAATATTCACAGTTTTATTTTCTACCCTTTTTCTAATGACCCTTAGCTTGGAATTTGTCTCTTTCACAGTTGCCACACACTTAGCTGAAATTTTCATTATGAACGAAAGATCTCTTTCTTCATTGGTCTCTTTCTTCACTGACAGCACAGATCTTAGTGTATATGTGAAGCTATGATTTTTCACCCCAGTGTGTAACATTTTGCTCACTGAATCACATTTTCCTTTTTGTTTCAATTCACCTGTTTTGGAGAGATCCTTTTGGAGCTTTGTAGGATCCCACTTCTTACTTCATTGTGAAAATGGTCATTTTCTTTCTACCCTCCACTTTCTGTTCTTTAACCGGTTACCTATGCATAAAAAGGATTATTTTCCTCTTATCCAAGACTGCTAAGTCTACTGTAGAGTCTTTGTCACCTGTGTTTGACTCTGCTCTTCAGACTGTCCCTAAGAAAGTCATTTCAGGCATGGATATCTTTCCTGAAGACAGGTGCAAATACTTCATTCTGCTTCTCTGCAGTCTCCATATCTTCCTTAAGCATCCCGTTCATTCCCTTGTCATCTAATGGTCCAACTGTTTCCCTGGTAGGTTTCCTGCCTCTGATTTATTTAAAGAAGTTTTTATTGTTTGCCTTGATGCTCTTAGCCATTTCCCCCCTTATTATCAGTATATATGTCTTTTGACAGAGTTTGGGTTCCTTTTTGTTCTCATTTGGGAAACACTTCCCTTTTCTGAAGGAAGCCTCCTTGCCATTTTTATTTCCTTGACTCTGCTTACTAACCATGCTGATATTATCCTGGACTTGATGGTACCTTTCCTACTTTGCGGTATACATTGTAGCTGAACTTCTGTTATTGTGGTTTTAAATAACCTCCATAGGTTCCAGAGAGACTTGGCCCTTTGGGTCTTTCATTTCAGCTTCCTTTTTACCAGTCTCCTTATTTTTTAATAATTTCCCCTTTGAAGTTCAGTGTATGTCAGCACCAGTGTTCCCCCTGAACAAGGAATCACAGATGTTGTTGACTGATTGATGATTAAGTGCTGACAAGTCGGTGTTGACTCTTAGCGACCACATAGATAGATTCTCTTCAGGATGATCTGGCGTCAACTTGGTCTTTAAGGTCTCTCAGTGGTGTATTCATTGCTGTCGTAATCGAATCCATCCACCTTGATGCTGGTCATGTCCAAAGTATGATAGTTTGAGCCTTGTCATTTGTGCGCTTGAAAATTCTGGATTGACTGGTTGTATGATCCATTTGTTTGTTTTCCTGGCTGTCCATGGTATCCTCAGAAGTCTTCTCCAGCACTAAAGTTCAAAAGCATCAATACTTTTTCTGTCTTGCTTCTTCAAAGTCCAGCTTTCACATCCATAGAGTGTCATGAGGAAAAACATTATCCAAACGATTCTGATCTTTGTAGGTATAGACACATCACAGCATCTAAATATCCTTTCCAAGGCTTTCATTGCAACCCAACCAAGTGCTAGTCTGCGGCATATTTCTTGACTGCTGGATCCTTTACTGTTGATGATCTTAAAAGGCAGAAGCTATCCACCACTCCAATGCCTTCATTATCAGTTCTGAGGTTGGTTGCTGTGCCCATTGTCATTAGTTTAGTCTTCTTGACATTCAGTTGTACATTTTTAGTCTTCTTTACATTTAGTCCCATTTTTTTCACTGTGCCCCTTGACTTTCATTACTAGAGCTTGTAGATCATCCTCATTCTCAAACTGGCCCTGTCCACCCCCAGCACAGTACCTGCAGTGACTGTTGCTGGTGTCTATCTTATGTTTCTTTTTAGATTGTGAGCCCATTGGGGACAGGGATCCATCTTATTTATGTATTATTTCTCTGTGTAAACCGCCTTGAGCCATATTTGGAAGGGTGGTATAGAAATCGAATTAATAATAATAATAGAGTGGTGTCATCAGCGTAGCGCAAGTTATTGATGTTTCTTCCTTCAACTTTAAAACCACACTCATTTTCTTCCAATCCATCCTCTCTCAGTATATGTTCATCATTCAAGTTACATAAATAAGGATACTACAACACCCATAATTCCCAACCAAAGGCCATCAAGCTGTGGATGCTGGGAGTTGTAGTTAGCCACCTCTGGAATTCTCTGTTAGAGGGAATGCTGGTCTGCACTGGCATACACTGCCTTTTTGGTGTGGGGGGCAATATTCCATTTGCATATATGTTGATGCTGGTAGCACTGTGGTCACAGTTCTCTGTTAGCTCAACAGGCTTACCTTCCATCTCTCACTAGGTCCTTGGCACCACTTAGGATTAAGTCCAGGGTTGCCTCTTCTCTGGTTAGTTCCATGACTGACAGTTCTAAGGCACAGTCATTTAGGGTATCTAGAAAATTGATCTCTGTCATCTCCTGAACATGAATTTACCCAGTCTATAGGAGGATAATTGAAGTTACCCAGAAGCGTAGGGAGGCTGGCGGCAGCCCATGTGCAGCTGCTGCCCCCTGGCCCCGCCCCCCGTGTCTGACATCAGATGCAGGGGCCCGGCTAGTCACACCTCTGTGTCTGACATCAGACATGGGGGACCTGGTCTCCCTCCCAAACGGGGCCGTTTGGCCCCATTTGGAAGGGAGATCGGCCCACGCTGTGATGAGCAGAGTGGGCCAGAGCGAGACTTCCTGCCGCGCTGCCAGTGCAGCACGGGCCGATCTCTCTCCTAAACAGGGCCGTGCGGGGAGATCCACTCTGTCTATGCTACCAACACAGCGCGAGCTGATTTCGGCTCCAAACAGGGCCACATGGCCCCATTTGGGACCGAAATAATGTCCCTCCGTCTGATGTCAGACGCAGGGTGTATGTCTGAGGCCGCAATCGCGGGCCCTAATTGGTGGCGGTCCTGGTTCTTTGAACCTGTTTGCCCAATGGTGGCTCTTCCCCCAAAGTTACCCATTATTAGAACACCTTAGATGTCTCCCTGATTTCTTTCTCCAACTCAAGAGCACCCTCAGCATTTAAATCAGTAGAGTAGTAGTATTCCCTGCCTGTTGTAAATTAATTTTTGGGCCTGATATTACCACCAACAATGATTCTGAGTTCAGTCCTCTTTGATATGAAGTACCCCATTCCCAGTGCACCCTCCTTTGGCATTTCTATAGAGTTTGTATCCAGGAACCATACACCACTAGTTCTCTCTACTTCACCAGGTTTCCATTATGCCCACAATATGTATGTTCTCATTTTTAACCAAGTGCTCCAACTCTTCCATCTTGGTTTAGCGGCTTCTAGAATCTGCATATAAAACCTAAATATTGTGTCCTTTTCCAAATGTTGTTGATGTGCCTTATTTCCTGAGACCTTTCTTTTGGTCTCTTTGACCAGCTGTCATATCCTACCATATGTTCATTTTCAGTTATGCCTTATCCCCTTTTGGATGAACTGGAGCATTTATATCCTCATTTCTTGGGGATTATTTTTCCTGAACTGGATACTGCCCAGCTTCTGTCAGCTTTCCCCAAGGGACAGTTTAAAAGCTGCTTTGCAATTTTTAAAGAGTTAAACATTGGCAAATCTGGCTCCATTCAGTTCAAGGAGAGGCGATCCTTTTTTGGCTTTCCCCAGAATGTTACCCCGTCCAGTCCAAACCCCTCTACCTAACATTACCGTCTCATCCATGCATTGAAACCCCTTTGCTCTGCCTATCTAGCTGACCCTGTGCTAGACAGGCAGAAATCCTGGATTTCAGCATCCTACCTAGCAACCCAGATTTGACTTCCAGGATTGCCTGACTATATTCCCAATATCATTAGTGTCAGCATGTAGCATGACTGCTGAGCCCTTCCCAGGGTTGTCTACCAGCCTGTTTAGATTTTGCATAGTATCTGCAACCTTCACACTAGACAGGCCGGCAGGCCACCATGAGGTTTGCACACCTAACCTATCTCTCTATGTTCCTAATGATTGATCCACTCATTACTAGGAGCCCCCCACCCCTGAAGAAGTATCCTCTGCATGAGATGGTATGGGTTTATCCTAGGAATGAGTCCCTTCTGAAGGATCATTTCCCTGTTTCTTGGAATGATGTCCTCCTTCCCCTAGACCCTCATTCTCCATATAGCAGAGGAGCTGTCATCCCATGAGTAGGATGTCTCTGTCTCTGCTTGGAGAGGCTTCTCCAAGTCAGCTACTTTGACTTCGAGGGAACAAACATGTTCTCTGAGAGCCAAGAGCTTATTGCATTGAACACACACCCATGATTTCTGTTCAACAGGCAGAGAATTGACATGTGAGACTTTATGCAAGGCAAATGGCCTGCCTGAAACTTGAAGGGAGGGGCTAGACTCACAACTAAATCAATGGCCAACGCTGATATGCCATATTTTTTCACCAAGAACCTGCAGATTCTACAGTTTTTTGCAAACAGAAAGGGAGGAAGTGGTAACTTGAAAGGCTGTCTAACAAAACATTAACACAGACTGCCTTGTTTCTCTCCCCACTGCATCATTTCTATTCCCCACCATCCCCATGTTCTCCTTCATTGCTGGGCCCTGCTGGTTGTTTGTGGAAGCCGGTGCTTGCTGTTTCTGGGTGAGTGAAGGGGGATGCCATGCATCCTCTCGCATGCACACCCCATCCCCTCAAGAGCCTGCCTTGCTGGGAATTCCCAGCAATAGGAGTGTGGCTGACAGAGAGAGTGCTGCTCGCCCCCAGCCCTGCACCCTCCTAGGAGCAGTCCTGAGCTCATACCATCCCCTCGCTTGCTAGAAGAGCCTGCTGATAATTCCCAGTAAGGCAGGCTTTTGAGGGCATGGAGAAAGAGAGAGGAGGAGGACGCAGGGCATCCCCCAGCCCGCCCTGAAACAGCGAACACTGTAGGGTAAAGGGTGCCAGGTAGAGGAAGTGACAAGGCAGGGTGTGGAGAGCAGCTTGGTGCAGGCTTTCTAATGCTTTTTGAACAACAACAAAACTGCAGACTCTAAGCAGGTGAAGGCACTTGCTGTGGGAGGTGCGGAAATATGGTATATCTATGCAAGGCAGGTTGCAAATCTAGGATTGCTTGGCAAATGAAGAACCTGCTGTGACTGACTTTAAGATATTATGTCTGTTTTCAGTCATTTTTCTAGCAGAGGGGAAATTATGCTGGAGGGAAAGAGCAAGGTCTCCAGAACCTCCAGATAGTTCATTGGGCAGCAGATATATGTGTAGCTGTTGCCTTCTGTTTCCATGCAGATTGCCACTACTCGCCGCCTCACCGTGCACTTTAACCCGCCTTCCAGCTGTGTCCTGGAGATCAGCATGCGAGGAGTCAAGATTGCTGTGAAAAGTGATGACTCTAAGGATCCTAGTAAGGTAGGTTTGACTTCATATGTGGCTTCCAATACATTTCCTGTCTCCCTTTAATGTCTACCCAACCATTTACCCCCCTGTCTAACTGTGAGTCCTTTCACACAAGCAGAAAGGGCTAGGCAGTGGGGAAGGCAGGGTCCTACCTGCCTTCCCCCACATGATCAGCTCCTACTCCAGGCTCCACCACTCACATGCCCACATGATCAGTGCAGCGGCAGTCTCCCAGAGTTGGATGGGGAGGAGGAAGTCCTCCTGCATCCCACAGTGCAACACGCAAGCAGTGGAGCAGCTGTTTCCAGCATTGCTGCCACTCCACTCTGCCCAGCCTTTCTTTCCCTCCAACTCACTGCATAAGATGGCAGCTGGCCAGCCAGGAGCTCTGGAGCCCAGAGCGATCGTGCACACAATCACCTGCTGAGATAGGACAAGGGGAGGTTTTTGTCCTACCACGGTTATTCCCTGGGCTCAAAGGCTGAGCTACCTGGTTTGGCAGGCATTGGGTAGGAGCAGGTCCCATGGCTCCACACGAGCCTCTGTACCCTGGTTTTCCTGTTCCTACCCAGTTTTGGCCATTTGTCAGGGGTGGATTAACCTCTTTGTCACCCATAGGCAAAGAGGCTTTTGCTGTTGCAGGGAGTGGAGGCTCAAGGGGAACCCTCCCCTTTTGCCTCTAAATATCGCCACTGCCAGCGGCGGGGTGGGGCATGGTGTGGGTGCCTGGCTCAGGGACGGGGATCAGCAAGGAGGGAAGGGTGCCCTCCCTTTTTTAACCTTTTAAAAGCACCAGGAGCGGTGGTGGCCTGTCTCTGGCCCTGACGTTGGCCCCTCCAGTAACATCCCGCACACGGCGACGTGACTCACTGCTCAGGCTCCAAAGCCAAGTGAGTTCTCCCCCATCTTTTCAGGCAGCGTTTGCTGCCTGACAATGTTTATTTCCCTCTCGCTCCTTCGCTGGAGGGAGAGAAAGAGAAATAAACACTGTCAGGCAGCAAATGATGTCACCTGCAAAGGGGGCTTGGCTGGGCTCTGGATTGCCTGACCGAGCTTTCCCCTTTCATTTCAGGCAGCAAATGCTGCCTGAAAATACGGGGGGAAGAGCTCACTCGGCTCCAGAGCCCAAGTGGTGAGTCACACCCCCTTGCGCGGGATGTTGCTGGAGGGCCGCCGGCGGGGTTGGAGACAGGCCACCGCTGCTCCTGGTGCTTTTTTAAAAGGTGGGGGGGCAATCTTCCCTCCTTGCTCCACCCACCCTCCCTGCAGCCAGCCGCCGACACCGCACCCCGTCCTGAAGCGATATTTAGAGGCAAAGGGAGAGATTTCCCCTCACGCCTCCCCTCCCTGCAGCTGCCGCTGCCCCCAGAGAGGCATGGCAAAATTTGAGAAATGGAAAAGTTGCTATTCCCCAAATTTTGCCACCATAGGCAGATGCCTCCTCTGCCTCTGCCTTAATCCGCCATTGCCAGTTGTGAGAATGACCACTATGTCTTCCAGTCACCTCTCAGAATTAGCCTGTGGCAAATAAACAGATTAAGAGTATGCAAGTAAGATAGTGATTTCTGCATATTCTGGCTGGTGACACTGTTTGTCATTTCCGGCAGGAGTGTATTAGATTAGAATAGCATGGAAGAGCTCTGGAGTCCACACACAAGATTGCATGTTCCCAGCCCGCTGGTACACTGTTGCACTAGAAGATCTACTAAGCTGCTCCAATAATCTATGAAGCATTGCTAAACCCTTCTGCTACTATTTTAAGCAGTGTTCTGCAGATCTGTGCAGTAAAGCTTGTTTGATTAGCTTTTCTGCATAAGTAGCTCACATGGAGCTTTCCAGAGAAAGAAACAAAGCCATTCAGAAAGTGCATTCTGGCAGTAATAGAAATTGCCCCGCCAGGGTCAGTCAAGGGCATTGAGCTAGGGAGCAGAAAGACTGAGAAATGTATATATTTTACTGGTTTGGGGCTGTAGTTAACACTGCAAACTTGGATTTATTTTGCTACAGTATTTACTGAATTGAATTCTTTTTCAAACGTGTGTGTGTGTGTGTGTTTCTTTTCTACAACTATATACTGTTTTGTGCACTAACTAAAATCAGTTAAGTTCATCATTGTGGAATCGTGTGCTCAGTTCTATTGTGTTTTTTGTCTGATCTCATGTTGAGAACTTTTGAAAATTGTCCTAAACCTAATCACAAGATCTTGAGGGCCATCGTAGCCATCAATGACCCACCTATCCCAAGTGCTGCACAAGGTCTAACGGGTTCTTTCTCTTCTACAGGGAAATAAATGTAGCCACTTTTTCCAGTTGAAGAACATTTCCTTTTGTGGATACCACCCAAAGAACAACAAGTAAGTCCCAGGGCATAGCCAGAGGCCATAGAACACTTCATGAGAAAAGAAAGGTACTTCGTCTCTGAGATATCCTGCTGTAGATACCTTCCAGATCTTAACTTCCGTGTCTGTATTCTCCTCTTAAGTTTGATACTTGCCTTCCTTCAGCTTTAGATTTGTGCCAGTCCTAGAAGCTTAAGGAATTTTTAGAGAAGTATCTAGGCTGCATTCACACTATCACAGTGATCCTCGTTAAAGAATTAATCAGGATAGCTGAGCCCAGCACAGCTGATTGTGAAGACCCAGAATTTCTAGGCAACCCTGTTAAAACCACTGTGGTTAACCTGCATTTAACCAGGATAGATAACCAAGATCAGATCCTGGTTAGGAACATAAGAAGCTGCCATATACTGTCAGACCATAGGTCCATCTTGCTCATTGTCTACACAGACTGGCAGCAGCTTCTCCAAGGTTGCAGGCACTCTAAGAGGGAACCTTGAACCTAGATGATGGTGATGATAATAATAATTCAATTTCTATACCGCTCTTCCAAAAATGGCTCAGGGCCGTTTACAAAGAGAAATAACAAATAAGATGGCTCCCTGTCCCCAGAGGGCTCAAATTCTAAAAATAAACATAAGACACACATCAGCAACAGTCACTGGAAGTACTGTGCTGGGGGTGGATAGGGCCAGTTACTCTCCCCCTGCTAAATAAAGAGAATCACCACGGTAAAAGGTGCCTCTTTGCCCAGTTAGCATGCTCTTCCCAGAGTGACTCCATGTCCTAAACTGAATATTTTACAGTGCTCACACTTCTAGTCACCCTTTCATATGCAACCAGGGCAGACTGCTTAGCTGAGGAGACATCATGCTTGCTACCACAAGACCAGTTCTCTTCCTTGTTAAATGTGGATTAACCACAGTGGTTTGACCAGGATTGCCCAGATATTTTAGATTCCCACAATCAGCTCTGCAAGACTTGGCTATTCTGGTTAACTCTTCGACCAGGATAACTGATTTTGTGAACATAGTCGTAGTTTGTTGCTATAAGGAGGGAGAGACTGAACAATGCTTCCAATTTTGTTGCTTTGAATGCAACTGGGTGCATATGAGGTTCCTGTGCAGAAATCTTCTTAATCTCTGCTAAAATTAGATTTGGCAAGAGGTGGGGTGGGTACAGCATTCCACACACCAACATTAAAAATGTTTTTAATGGGGAAAAATTGGTACAAAGGTTATAAAAGGGAAAGGGAACAAGATGGACATACAATAAAGCACGATGCAAGAAGCTTTTCTTATGGTTTTTATCTGGCCTTTCACCTAGCATGTTGATTGCAGGAAATGTACAATTTCCTGGCACTTCGACTGCAATTTATTGTTGGGAAAACACAACTCCCCTCACTATTGCTCCCAACAGCATTTTGTGCTCCACTTGGAATGAGGTTGCACAAATGTCAAAGACATACATTGGTTAGTGCGTATGACAGCAGCACAGAGTGTTGGTTATTCACTCTCCATCTCTACAGCCAGGCCCATGCAATTCTAAATTTCTTTTAAAATGACTTCTTCTGGAAGCCGAGTGCTTCCCTGCTGATTATTTATATTGGGCATCAATGTACTTAGTGTTTTGCGAAGTTATATAAGCAATTAAAAATGATACCTGCCCCAATAAACCTATGATCAGAGTTTCAAAAGGCAATAGAGAAGGGAAAGAGAAAAGTCACAGGATAAAGTAACTGGGTTTAAGCCTCTTAAATGTTTAATAAACATTAGTTTATTAGAAATGGTAAAAATAGAAAACAGCAAGACTACCCTCTTTCACAGCATTTGCCCTCTACCTTTTCTTTTTAAATAAAATAAAATTCTGAACTGTGTAATCCCTTCCTCCAGCTCTGAAGTGCACATATATTGTGCAGCAGATCCACCTGTTACCCTACAAGCAGCCAAGTTTACCTCTGCAGCCACCCTACTGCAACAGGGTGGTCCCACTTAGAATTTTCACTGCTAACCATCCTTTGCGGCATCCCCCATTCCTGCCCCACAGCTCTATACTGGTAAGAAGGGTTAAAGGCAACCAGAACTCCTATATGTGTTTTCATTTCTTTCTCTCTAAAATGGGCCACCCCACTCAAAGCATGCTGCCAAAAGTATTGGATGTTGGAACAGGCTGCTCTGCTGGAGAGGCGTGAAATATGACTCTGCTAAGATGAATTATGAGAATATTCCTTCTGTGCAGTTCCTTCCGCTTCCTGCTTTTGCCTATGTGTGCAAAGCAGAACAAGTGACTCCCTCTTCAAGGAGCTTTAATTCTATTTCTGCCAGACACAGTATATGGCAGGAAGCATAGAGTGAAATGATCCATGAGTCTTTTGCCTTGATGGGGACTCCATTCCTTCCCTGAGATATCCCAGACCAAACTCAAGACCAAAGAAAGCTTCAAAGCCAAACTCACCTATTGTCTGTTCTCTCTCAGGTATTTTGGGTTCATCACCAAACATCCAGCTGACCATAGATTTGCGTGCCACGTCTTTGTCTCGGAGGAGTCCACTAAGCCACTTGCAGAGTCTGTAGGGTGAGTTGCATCCTGCACATTCTGGTTCCTTACAGGAATTGATTTATAGGAGCAGAGCACTGGTTGTGGATAGATACTAACGATGTCAGCATGTATATATATGCATACACAAGAGGTCAGGGTTCAGCCACCCTTCACTAGCAAGATGATGTGTGTGGCTCCAGAAGATGTTTGGTCAAAACTCTCACTCTGCCTTTGGCTGGCAAGGGACACACTATTCATGTGATAGATGTGTCAGAGAGAGAGCGTTGCCAGGGAAATGAAAGGTTTTATTTGTATCACACTTTCATTTCTACGAGTTAGCAGCTACCCCAGAAAAGGCATGTTCTTCCCTGAGCAGGTTTGAAATAGTGATTCAGAATGATACAGAAAAAGGGAAACTCCTTGCCACAGATATTTGTCAGCCAGAGCCCCCCTCCCCCAAAATATTTCAAGGGGGTGGGGTCCAGCTATTCTGAGTGCAGAGTCCAAGCCATATTTGCGGGTAGCCATAGGGTGGAGTGGAGAGAGTTTTGTGCCTGAGGGAATTTCTTGGGGGCCAGTTGATATGGGTTTTTGTTTTTTTGTTTTTTTGTCTCAATGGCATAGTTTGCCTTCCACTTTATTTTTATTAGTTTTCTACATATCAATGTGACTTCAAGTTCATCTTTCAACATAGTTATACTAAAATATCCATATTTGCTCTCATAAATATTTTCTTCATGTTTATATATCCAGTTATGTCCTAGTCCTTGTTTTCATCACCATAGTAATCTTTTAGTTTCATTACTATAACTAATTCCCCAACTGTTATTTTTACATTTCAACTCCCGTTAATAAATCCAAATTCACATTGTTTTTCATATACCTCAAAAAGGGTTTCTAATCTTCTACAAAGTTTTCTATATTACTATCGCTTACTAATATAGTAAGTTTGCCATTTCTGCATATTCATATGCCCTCATCAGCCATTCTTCTCTTGCTGGAATTTCCGCAGATCTCCATTTCTGAGCAAGAACCATTCTAGCCGCCATCGTAAGATATAGAAATAAATTTCTATTTTCTTTCGAGATTTCGTCATTAATTATGCCCAACAGAAAGGATTCAGGTCTCTTATGAAATACACATTTAAAAATCTTTTTTAATTTCATCATAAATCATATCCCAAAACCTCTTTACCTCTCTGCAGGACCACCACATGTGGTAAAAGGACCCCTCGCTATCTTTACATCTCCAACACTTATTAGATACATTTTTGTACATTAAAGCTAGTTTCTTAGGTGTTAAGTACCACCTGTACATCATTTTTATAAAATTTCTTTTAAATTATAACACGCTGTAAATTTAAGATCTTTCTTCCATAGCTTCTCCCAGGCCTCTAAGTTGATATTATGATCTACATCTTGTGCCCACTTTACCTTTGTTGATTTTACCACTTCATCTCTTGTTTCTTCACATAATAACAGATTGTACATTTTGCTAATTAGTTTTACATCACTTTCACATAACTCTATTTCAGATTTTGATCTCCGCTCTTTAAAGCCTATTTTCAAATCTTTTTAAAAAAACCTCATGTAACTGATAATATTGAAACCAGTTAGTCACTCTATCTTTTAGCTCTTCCTCCTTTTTCAATTTCCATTTATTATCACACTTATTCAACACTTCATTATATGTCAGCCATCTGGTTTTCATATTCACTTCTTTACACATAACAGCTTCTAGCAGAGATAACCACAGAGGTACCTTGTTTTCTAAGTATTTCTTATTTCTTTCCCAAACTATTATCAGACTTCTTCTAATGTAATGGTTAAGAAAGTCCCTATGTACTTTGGTCTTATCATAAAATAAATACGCATGCCAACCAAATCTTGTATCGAAGCCCTCCAAATCCAAGATTCTCGAGTTTCTTAACACTATCCATTCTTTCATCCATACCAAACATGCTGCATCAAAATACAATCTTAAATTTGGAAGGGCAAGACCTCCTCTTTCTTTAGCAGCAGTTAAGTTTTTAAAATTAATTCTGGGTCTTTTCTCTTGCCAAATAAAACTAGAAATATCTTTCTGCCAACATATAAAACAGGTGGGCCAGTTGATATGTTAGTCACTCCACAAGTGTGCCTTTCGTCATAGGAGGAGTGTGCTGGCAGAAGGCCAGCCGCTTCAGTGCAAAGTAGAGTAGTTGCTTCAGTCGTGTGTGTGTGTGTGTGTGTGTGTGTGTGTGTGTGTGCGCGCGCGTGTGCAGGCCTTCTCATACATTGCACTAGGTGTGTAGGGTATGGTGAGAACCATTCGTAGCCTGGAGGCAGAAGAAGAGACAACTAGGCTCTTTCTGAGATCTGTGACAATACCCTTTTGAATGATGGGGCTGTTTTGAGTGATGCTAAAACAAAGAATGATGTATATGCATGTTTTGAGTGTTGTGCATAGATACTTACTTCTCTGCCTGTCCTGTGTGACAGTCCCAGCTTCTGAAATGCGATGCATCTCTTTTTGCAGGCGGGCCTTCCATCAGTTCTACAAGGAATGTGTGGAATATACGTGCCCCACAGAGGACATCTACCTAGAGTAGGGGCAGGGGCAGCCCCACCCCCTGTACAGACAAGGGCCATTCCCATCGTGCATGGACAAGCTGCTTCAAGACTGAAGGAGGAGTGGGTGCGGGAACAGCTTCTCTCAGCGCACAGAGCCCGGCCTCTTTCAGTGCGCCTCCTTTCCTTGGGCTGGGGGATTGGGGAGTTGGAGGTGGGTGGGAAGGGTGGACAAAAATGGGTTTATTATTTTTAAAAATGCTCTTCAAATTTATTCTGTTGAAGAAAAGCACGGCTGATGGAAGCAGCAGTGCTGCCACCGGCCTAGGAGGAGAGCAGGCGTGGGCACGGGACCCAGGACAGGCTGCTCTGGCCTTCCACCCAAGGCTGACTTGGTGCTCTGGGCAGAGAGCTCATTCGGCCAGCTCTTAGCCACTGCACTGTGTTGGGTACTGCTTTAGTCCCAGCTGCCATGTTCAGCCCATGGTTTTGTTTTGGTTTTTTGGTGGGGGGGCAATAATTGGACAGGAGCACTGAATGTTTACCATTAAATACTTGATGGCTAATGAGCTTGAGAAGATACAGAAGCAGTAACCCCAGTCCTTGGCTGGAGGGGAGGGCAAAAGAGGAGGAGAAAGGACAAACTAAGGGAAGGGTTATCGTGAACACTTCCCACGCAAGTCCCAGGACACAGATACCCTCTGCCATCTAAGTGTTACCCAGTGTCTGGAAAAAATAACGGAGCCACTGGAAAACTTCTAGTGCCTGTCTTTCTTTGTAGGGGAGGAGGGTTTCAGGCATGTAGGTAGCCAGTGAGGGCCCCATGCCCTGCAATCTGCTGATGGAAAGAGCTCCTCTGTTCCACCCCTTGCCCTGACATCTCCTCCTCCTCCCCATCACTATCCAGCTGCAGGTTCCAAGCTCAGGAGGGAATCTGGGCTCCTGCAGGAAGCTGAGAGACAGCATTTCTGGTTCATCCACATTAGGGGCCTGAGAGGAGCTCCAGCCGTAAGCACAAGACTGAGTCAGGAAGGGCTAGATCCCATCAAGAAGCAACGCTAGGAGAATAGCATGAGTGACAGAGGGCTAGGAAGAGCTGCAGAAAGGTGTGTCTTTGCCCTCCTCCCCCCCACCCTTCCCCGGGTAGGGGGCTTTGTGCTTCTGCTGGATCTGCTCTGATGACAACAATGATTAAATGTGATGTTTCAAAAAGCCCGTGTTGCTTTTGTTTTTTACCCTGAGGGTGCTGGGCCTCTAAGCAACGATCCCTTTCATGGAAATTACAAGAGCCAACTTTGTTCTTCCCAGAGTCTTTTGCACCTCTCACAAGATGTCCACTAATGCCACGTGGGAGCTGGGAACATCACGGCCCAATTTTGAGGCCATATTGTAGTTCATCAGATTTTTAAACCAACCATTTTAAATGTCCTCAGTATTCAGAATCATAGATATAAACATTGCATTGTTGTGCCCTCTTCTCAAGTGTGAGACACTCTCATTGAGTCTAATTGTGTGGAATGACTGGGCTGGGAACTCCCTTTGTGCAGGTCTCTATCTTCTTTGAAATTACTTCAGTGGGGGGTGAAGTGGTTCATGTAGCCTACGCTTTTCTGTTGGAGTCACATACATGTTTGGGGCAGGAGTGACTACTATAAGCCAAACTGTATGTGGCTTTTATTCATTAAGTACAGAGGAGAGGGAGGTGGCCTTGGCATTGGCTTTCTCTCATGGTGTTTGAGAGCTCTTGCTAGAGCTTACCACAGATTTCCAGCTGTTCTCATTCTGTAGCCACCAGATGTGTTCTGCAAAAATACGTCACATTCTGTTTAATGGTTCTGAGATGGCAGAATCCCAGGAATATCAATCAGCTTTTTCTACAAAGTCCTTTGCTAATCTATTAGCCTCTTCTTAAGCCAAAGATAAATGGTGCTCTCACAGAGCTGTTGTTACCAGCTAAGGAGCCATTCCGATACAGCAGTGGAAGGTCTTTGGTCTGCATTTCTACCAAAGGTTTAGTGCAAATGAGAGGAGGCAGTTAGCTGCAGAGCTGTATATATTCACACTTTTTAAAAAAACTTTGCATCAAAGAAACAAAAGCAAGTTCTGCGAAATAGCAAAAATATTAGGTGAGGCCCATCATTGACCAAAGTCTTTTTGCATAGATCGCACTGCTAGGAAAATTCAAGAAATGAAACCCAGGAGACCTGCTAATATTGTGAGTGTCATGTTTGTGGGAACTGTGATATTGGCGTGCTTGAGCTAACCCCCCCCAAATAAGTTCCTTAGCTAAAGAATCCACTCTTGTGGTGAGAGTGGATGGAACAGCCTGCAGCGGGAGAGAGGCTATTTAAACATTAAACCTCCCCACATGTCAGCTGAGAAGATCAGGGAGATGTAATGTTTAAATAGCCATTCTGATGTGGGGGGGCGTGGGTTAAAGAAGTGGTGCAAGAGGCGACAGTGGATGGAGCAGCTCCTGCGTCTCTGGCGCCACTTCTTTAAATCTCCCGTGTGCCAGCTGAGAAGGGGGGGGGGGGTGTGGAATGGCAAGCTGTACAACAATTTTATTTGGGGAAGGGGGTAGAAAACCATGAATAACTAAAACAACCCCCCCCCCCGATAACCAAATTGGTATACAGGGAGGTGGCCCGTGAATGGGCGAAACTGCTATTTGAGGGCCACCTGTATATGCCATAGTAATTTTTATTAATATGCTTGCAAAAGGGAAGTAAAATAACAGTTTGACATTTGTAGGATTTCAACTTCAGTCATTATTCATTGTATAGAAGAATGACCATATATGGTAAATTTGAATGTGAGAAGATCTTCTCTTGGACATGATGTCATTTTGCAATTATTGATCTGATTATTGAGTGTTAAAAATGTGTTGCGAACAATAGCAGTTAAAATATCATTATATATTCAGTGCATTCAGCTAATTTGTGTGGCAGGATTGTTCATGCAAACTTTGGTATCTGTAGGTAATTGGGAAATATTCAGAATTTCTTCTAAAAACTGCAAAAAATATATATTAAATTTTCACTGAATGTATCCCAGTGTAAAAAGTGGTACACTTAGCTAATTTCAATGGCAAGATTGTGTATGCAAAATTCGTTATCTATAGGTCATCGGGAAGTCTGACTTTAATTCACACAAACTCTTCAAAATATATACTGGACTGCATGTATTAGCATTGCTGCTCAGTGAGCTTTTCTTACAATTTGGAATTATAGTGTCAGGTGGGAGTGAAGTACAGAGTAATGGGCAGTGGAGAAAGAAAACTGATTTCATAGGCAGAAAAGTCATGATCAGAGAGCTGGGTACAATATTCCTGTTTGCTACACAACAACAACAACAAAAAATAATATTTGCATCCGAAGCCCATCTTTAGACAGTAGCCAAATGCTTGCAAACTCCACTCAGCACCCACAAGAATTAAAAGCATGCAAAGAAAGCCAAGATTCTCAGGGTACCCAATTCAGTGCCAAGTACCAAACCTATAGTACAGATGCAGAAAGCATAACAGAGCTGCGTAACTGATTCTCCACAAAAGCAAGAAAAAGGCATGGAAGTGTGAGAGCAAAGCAGGGGGACGATCCCAGTTATTGCCTACATTCCTATGTAGGTTCCCTCACCCCCCGACTTGGTTACTTCCTGTCTTTGTAGAACAGCTGGTATAAGGACACTTCAGAAATGGTGTTGATGTCTCCAGTTCCCAAGGTGGGTCAAAAGACGTTGTCATAATAATACTCTTCCAAATCTGGCTCATCCCGCTTGCTCTTGTGAGCAATGTGCAGTTTTTCCGATTCCTTACGAGGTGCTCGTGTCCGGAACTTGGGATGCCTTGGTTTAATGCCATAATCTGTGGGGCGGAGAAGGTAGTAAATGATGTGATGTGGCAGTGGTAGGACAGGAAGAGAGAATCCCTGAGACTTTGGTTTGGGGTGGTATACAAATACGATAGATAGATAGATAGATAGATAGATAGATAGATAGATAGATAGATAGATAGATAATCCTGAGAATGTGTGCCCTTGCAATGACCAGCGATGGACATACAAATACAAATGGGCCTAGGAGGTTTCAGCATGTGCCCAGGGAAGTTCAGCATGGTTGATTTTCAAGCCTAGTTCCACCATGCATGTTTGCATGGACAGGGAATGCCAGAAAGGGGGTTGCCCACCCTCCCAGATGTGCTAGTAAATTTGGATCACCGGTTGTCTCAGAGTCAAACTATATATTATAGAACACATCCTTAAGATACGTAATTAAGTCTGGCAATTTCTCTTACAAACAGTCATGGGGGGCCCTGGTCTGGGTTGTGATCATGGCATGTGAGGAACAGGCTAACCCATTATCTCTGCACTGTTCTCCCACCAGAAATTGCCTCCAACAGAAAATATATTCACACCTGAAAGCTGCTTTATACTGAATCAGATCATAGGTCCCATCTAGGCCGGTATGATTTACACTGACTAGCAGCAGCTCTCCTGCGTTTTAGACAGGATGTTTTCCAGCCCTGCTTGGAGAAGCCGGAGATTGAACCTGGGACCCTCTGCATGTAAAGTGGGTGCTTAGCATCGATGGCCTCTTTCCCTAAACAGAGCAGGAGGAATGGTGTGTAATCCCTTCTCCCTGGATGCTGTGGTCCTGATCCAGAACAAGGGGGCCTCAGCTACTTTTTGGTTTTGGGGTTGTTGGGTTTTTTGTGTGGGTTTTTTTGTTAAGTGAGATTTATTGCCAGATTTAAGCACATCTCTTTAACTATGCCTTCTACATAATGTGCATTTTGGCACTCAGATGTCACACAGTACATTATCTGGAAATGCAACAAAGGCCAATCAAGAGGCTCTACTGTAAGTAATCAGGGTCTTGTTCTGGCCCCAGCCTTTCAATGTGCTTCAGTACACAAACCAGAAGCTGAAACTGAGCTGGTGGTGGTGGTGGGGTGTGTTCTTTACTGATCAAGAATGCCATCAGCCTTCTTAGGGGACACATTCCTTCCGTTATGCCCTGTTGCTTTGCTGTGAGCTGTATTGCCTTTGCAGGGTAGCTTGGAAGGGAGCTTTACAGCTAGGGCTGATGTGGCATACCCTACATAAAGGTAAGGTGTGCCATTGAGTCGGTGTTGACTCCTGGCAACCACAGAGCCCTATGGTTGTCTTTGGTAGAATACAGGAGGGGTTTGCCATTGCCATCTCCTGCGCAGTGCCTTTCAGCACCTTCCTATATTGCTGCTGCCCGATATAGGTGTTTCCCATTGTCTAGGAAACAAACCAGCAGGGATTCAAACTGGCAACCTCTAGCTTGCTAGTCAAACCCTTTCCCGCTGTGCCATTAGGTACCCTAGGGGTATATAGCCTGTGGCAGACCCTAGGGGGTTAGGAACTGGGAGGAATACATGCCATCCACCAAGCCAAAGTGCTGCTGCTGAAGCTCCAAGGGTGCAGTGAACTCCTCTGGGACAGATGGACGGAGCCTGCTGTAGAAAAGCACAAGATCAGGAACCCCAACGTTTGCTACCTGCAAAAGCCTAATTTTCACATTGATCTTTGATGCAAGAAAACTCCCTCCAAGGTGATTTCAGTTTTCTGGGGTGAATCTTTCTTTGGAAGAAGACAAGGGGGACTTGCCCAAAAGGTGCTATTTTTAAAAAATCTTGAATACATCCTCCAGTCACTGTTGGACATTGTTCCCAAGCTTGTACATCTCCGAAGGTGTTATATATTAATCATGCGATTAAAAAATCTTAACTGTTAAAAACCGTATCCTTTATTGTCATCCATGCACATAAAAACTAGATCCCACCCCAAGACGGGACTTACAAGCTAAATCTAGCATTCCCAGCCTAGGGTCCCAAGGTACAACCTCCATGGCCTTTGGCCATTGTGGCTGGAAATTATGGGAGTTGTAGTCCAACAACATCTGGGGACCCAAGGTTAGGAACTCTGGATCTAGAACACAAGGGAAGCAACAGAAGGGAAGGGAAATGGAGGCACCGTTAACCAGGAGGCTTTTCACACAGGTTTTTTATTTCAAATCCACTCCTGATTGGACTGTGCCAATTCACAGATTAGCTGGATTTACCCCTGGTCAGGTACCAGGACAGACAGGACTTTGTTTTTCCCTGAATGGAGGCTGCAAATTCTGGCTTAGCCTGAAGTATGTCCAGTTTTTAAAAATCCTCTAGTTTCAGAGGCTTGAGGGGGGGACAGACCCCAGGACTTCTGTTTTGCCCCGCAGTTTTTTCTTATGTTTGCAGTGGTAATGCCAGTAAATCAGCGTTTTCCAAAACTCAATGAAGGGGAGTTTGACAGCTGTTTTGGGTATGGTCTGCTCTAAGTGGTTTGCAATTGTAAGTGCTGGGTGTGGGGGTGTTGTTGCAGATTGGCTAATACTCTGTTGAGGTAGAAATTCCTGAGTCAAACACAAGCACCGACTGCAAAATGTGTGTCTTGCTAGGCTTTACATAGGCTTTAGATATGTAGAATGGATGTAACCTGAACCCTTTGTTGTCTAAGCTGATTCTATTAGGTGCGTGGGGTGGTGGTAAACATTATGTGATGAAGGCAGTCACTCACAAAGGTAAGGGTTAAGTGTCCTGCTGTTTGGCAACTCTTCATGCTGGGCTTGCACTCTTAGCTGTCAAACTATTCCCCCCACCCCACCCAAGTTCTCTCACCTCTTCCTCTGTGGTGTGATTTCTGACTGGTTGGAGGGAAAACCCGGACCAGGTAGGTGCGAAATCACAGGAAAAAGATCTGCCAGGGAGTGCGGGGAGTAACCAACAGCTATGTGAACTGTCAATTTAATCCCCGAAGTAAATATCTTGCGAATCTACTGTGAAGCAGATTCACTCTTCAGATGCCCCAAGCATAAAGCCAATTGTGAACAACCTCCAGAGAAGAAATATGTGACTATATCAGTTATATATGCTTAAGCTTAGGGGATGTGCCAGAGGTTTCATGGAAAATAGGGGTTTTGAGAGAAGACTTGAAAGAAGAAAAAGAAGGCAGTTCCAAGCATGCGGCAGCAAGGGAGATAATATTATTTATCATAATATTTTTTATGATAAATGCATTTGTGAACTTTAACACTACATATTTCCATTAATTTATTCATACATGTTGTGGCAAAACGAGAGTTCACCAGTTTTCTAACCTTATCTGACACAGGAGATAGGGCCACTTTGCATTTCACCACCCAGAGGGGAGGAAATTAGCGTACTCTTTGAACTATGGACAGGTGTGAGACCCACAGTCGCCTCAGCCCAGCTCACCCCCTCCTTCATGACTTTAAAGCTAGAGGACAAAGGCTTGGCCAGTGTTCACTTTTCCATCAGCAAAAATGGGTGTTCCACGGGAAAAGCTGTAGAGATTAACGCTCTCTCAGCCAAGGACCTGCCTACTGATAGACTAAGGTAAAAAACTCAGTGCTAGTCAGTTAGTAAATGCTTTTTGTATTTTCTTTTGAATTCCTGTATTCCTTTCTTTACTCCCAGTTTCACCCTATTCCACCCACCACTACCTGCAATTCCTTATTCTGTATGCAACCCTTGTTTCTTAATAACATTCATATACTTAGAAGTGGCTTCAGTCTGATTTAACAGGTTCTGGAGGGTTTCTTGCAAAAATTTCCCCCATGTGCCTCGTAAGGTCATTCGCTACTGTTGAGTTATTTTCAGCATAATATCTTGTTCTCTACAGCTGGGTGTGTGTGGACTCTGGCTGTACAGTGCCTGTAAGTCCCAAGCCAGACAGTTCTAGGTTTTTGAAGCTGTGTCTAAGCCTGGTCAGTGGCTTTAGATCAGTCTTCAACTGGTGGCAGCCTACCTTGGAGGAGCGGTGTGCTCCTAAATTTGGGATCAGAGCAATCTCTCTACTGAGGGTAGATCCCAGGAAAGCACAGAGTCACCCCTGTTTTGCCACACATGTCTATGTTAAAAATACCTAGAAATCAGTATTTCAAAAGATATTATTCCAAAACAAATGAAATAAATGCTATCCTCTGCTTCACTTCAGATTAGAGTATTGGCATACAGAAGCAGAATTCCATGCAAGTCTCATTCGCTGGATCATGGGTGTAAATCAGATGCGCATCCCAATGTGGTTCCACACTGCATGACTTTCAGTTGGCTGTGCATTTGAAGGCAAATCCCTATCCATATTCTGACAATGCTAATCAAATCTACTCTTTTGGTACAATGTAACTGAGGTGCTCATGTATTTTTACACTCCTCTCCCTTTTGCAGAGAACCTCTCTCCGCCTGGGACTGGAAATATCATTTTGTTATTTCTATGCCTATTTCTCTACAATAGCCATTTATTTATTTTATTTTATTCTATTTTAACATTTTTTATCCCACTCTTCCTCCAAGGAGCCCAGAGCAGTGTACTACATACTTAGGTTTCTCCTCACAACAACAACCCTGTGAAGTAGGTTAGGCTGAGAGAGAGTAACTGGCCCAGAATCACCCAGCTAGTTGAATGGGGATTTGCACTCGGGTCTCTCGGGTCCTAGTCCGGCACTCTAGCCACTACACCACGCTGGCTCCCATTTAAATATCACACATGTCCTACTATATACAATATGTATCCCTATCTTTCAACTTTGTACAGTGGTCCCTCTACTTACGAAATTAATCCGTTCCGAATGCACATTTGTAAGTCGAAAAGTTCGTAAGTCAAAAAGCGGTTTCCCATAGGAATGCATTGGGAACGGATTAATGCGTTCCGGAGCCTAGAAAAAAGACCCAGACCCCCAGTAAGGCTTGCAAACTGCACAGGAACATTTCTTTTCAAGAATAAACAGGCAGTAAACAGGCAGGGAAGTCAAGGAAACCGCATGTAAAATTCGTAAGTCGAGGAAACCCCATCTAAAAATTTGTAAGTCGAAAAAACCGCATCTAAAACCGGATCTAAAACTGCCGTTTGTAACTCGAAAAATACTTATGTCGAGTAGTTCGTAAGTCGAGGGACCACTGTATTTGTAATTTCTTGTTTCTCTAGCCTCGTTCTGATCATGTAGGTTCCCTGATTGCATGGGAGACCTTACACACATACTGCTGTATGCATGTACGAGTCCTCTTATACGCTCGGATCAACATGTGCTCAGGATGGTGCCTGCAGGTGTGCAAATGTCAGTGGGAGGGGAGTATCAGGGGCAATCTGATCCCCTCCTTGTTCAATAGAAAAGTGATCTGGAAGGTGTGAAAGGTGCTTATGTTAATGCTCCAAGGCTACAAATTTCTGTATCTTACTGTAGCAAGAAATCCTTCTTTCTCCTCTCACAACGCATTTTCACTTATCTTTTTACAAATTTATAATTCAAAGCTGAAGAGCTTACAGGCTTGAAGTGTGTAGTACTGGCTAATTCTGGGGGGCTGGTTACTTCAGATATGTTGATTGCAATTTGGGCTAGTTCTTTGGGTCTTCTGCAGATGAAATTGCCAGCTCTGTGTCATTTGCAGGTAACCCGGGCTTGAGTGAAGACCTATTTTGCCGCCGTTCTCCAGTGCCCGACCTCACCTCCTGTAATGGTTTAGGAGGCGGGCGGAGTCTCTGCTGCCACATGGCAACATTTTTAAAGTTTAAAAAAAAGAAAAAAAGAATTAAGTTCCCCTCACCTGAAAGACCCCTTACTCTTGTCCCTGGGGTGGCAAATCTTTGGCTACCTATGGGCAGCAAAAAGATTAATCCGCCCCAGTTGAATGTGCAGGAGAATTAGCCAGCGAGTGTTACCTTTGAAGGCTTGGCACAGGCAGCATTGTGTCTATCAAAAGCAGCAGCAAAAGCAGGAGTTCCATTCAACCAACAAAGCCTAGTTTAGCTCAGCCCCTCTTACTAGCTCTTAGCAGCAGAGCACAAGGCAATTCTTAAGGCCTCCAGTGACATCACAAAGGTAAGGAGCACAAACAGTACTACATTCTATACAATAGTTCTGGCCAATGCAGAGATAACCTATGAATGAAAGGCAAGGACACTTACAGGCCTGTGTGGGTAAATGCATTCTTTCTCACACTAAATTTATTTACTTGGTTTCATTTTCATACTGCCCAATCCAAAACAGCTGTGTGGTTCACAGTATAGATTTCCAAAGCAATGTGGCCAAGCTTGATTTTAGAACAACAAGCCTGGACCAACACATTGTACTTGTCCATCCTGGAAGCAATGATCTTCACAACCAATTTCATTAACATAGTCATAAATCCCCCTCCTTCCTCCTCTCCCCCATAAAATCACTTCTTCAAAGCTTTCAAGCATTTTATTGGTTGTCCCTCATCCCACTCAACATTTCTTACTCTTTGTCCAATGTAGGGTTGTTGCTTCTTTTTAAAAGGGCTTAAGTGCCTTTAACCATCCATGATAGCTGTATGACAGACAGATGTTCTACAGATAAAGCTTTCATAACCACAGCATCTCCATGCCAAGAGAAGCTGTACTGGTTAAGTTCTTCCCATCATACAACTGCTAATGGCTCAGAAGCCCAGCCTTGACACATAGTGGCAACCTAGAGTGTACTAGATTGCTTTTCAGAAAGATCATGTCTTCAGCAGTTGTCCACAACTCATCCCCTTTCTTCTTGTTCCATCTTTCTCCTCCACACTCAGTTGTGTTATTAATTATTTTATTTATTTATTACGTTTATAAACCATCTCATCCAGAGGCTCTGGGCAGTGTACAACTAGTTTAAAAAACATAAAAACAAATATAATTTAAAACACACTACTTGAAAATATATAAAAACAATGTTAACACAATTTAAAACCAATTAAAATACTTACTTAATTAAAATAATCAAAATTTAAAAACCTTGGAAGGCCAGGCCGAACAAGTAAGTCTTTAGGGCTCTCTTAAAGGCCAACAGAGAGCTTAAACTGTGGATATCTGCCGGGAGTGCATTCCATAGGCCAGGAGCAGCTACAGAAAAGGCCCGGTTCCGAGTTGCCACCAGACGCACTGGTGGTAACTGGAGATGGACCTCTCAATATGACCTCAATGTGTGATGGGGATCATACAGAAGGTGCCCTCTAAGGTAGCCGTTCAGGGATTTAAAGGTAATAACCAGCACTTTGTATTTTGCCCTGAAACATATCGGCAGCCAGTGCAACTATTTTAAAACAGGCATAATATGGTCTTTCCGGGTTGTCCCAGAGACCAGTCTAAATGCCGCATTTTGAGGTTTCCAAACTACGTACAAAGGCAGCCCCACATAGAGCGCATTGCAGTAGTTGAGCCTGGAGGTTACCAGTTGATGAACTACTATTTTTTGAGATTTTTCTCTTCAAGGAATGGATGCAGCTGTTGAATCAGCTGAAGTTGATGGAAAGCACTCCTGGCCATAGCCTCCACCTGAGATACCAGGGTGAGGTGTGGATCCAAGAGCACTCCAAGCTGCGTAACTTCTGGGGGAGTGTAACCCCATCCAGCACAGAAAGATCTAACTCATTGCTCAGATTCCAATCCCCCACAATGAGCACCTCCATCTTGCTTGGATTCAGCTTCAATTTGTAACCCGCCCCCCTCCAGTCCATTACTGCCTGTAGGCAGGCATTTAGGGAGTGAATGCCATTTCCTGATGATGATAAGGAGAAATAGATTTGGGTCAGGGGCGTAGCCAGCCCACTGGCGGCCCCTGTGCGGCCGTGGCGGGTGCCCCCGGTAGCCCCGCCCCCCACGTCTGACGTCAGACGTAGGGTCTAGCCACGTCCCCACGTCTGACATCAGACGCGGGGGGCGTGGTCTGGCTCCCGAACGGAGCCTTGAGGAGGCTCAGGAGTTGCAATTTAACTGCTGAAGGGGCCACGCGGCCCCTTCAGCAGTTAAACTAAGGCTGGTGTTGCCTTCGCAGCGCAACCCAGGAACGGCTCTTCCCTGCGGAAGAGCCGCTCTGGGATGCGTTGCGAAGGCAGCACCAGTCTTTTAGCTCCTGAAGGGGCCGCGCGGCCCCATCAGGAGCTAGTTAGGCTGGTGCTGCGTTCGCAGCGCACAGCCAGGAGCGACTCTTCCCTGCCTTTGCAGGGACGAGCCGCTCCTGGCTGGCACTGCAAATGCAGCACCAGCCTTAGTTTAGCTCCCGAAGGGGCCGTGCGGGCCCCGCTCGGGAGCTAAACTACCACCCCCGCGTCTGACGTCAGAGGTGGGGGGCGTGTTGAGGCTGCTCTCGTGGCCCCTGATTGGTCAGCGGCCTGGGTTCTTTGAACCCGTTGGCCCAATGCTGGCTCCGCCCTTGATTTGGGTGCCATCAGCATACTGATAACACCCTGCACCAAATCTTGTGATGTCCTCACTCAGCAGTTTCATGTAGATATTAAAAAACATTGGTGACAGAATAGAGCCCTGAGGGATTCCATATAATAGTTCCCGTTTCGAAGAGCAACCGTCACCAAGCTCCACCATCTGGAATCCGCCTGAGATAAGAGCGCAACCACTGCAAAGCAGTGCCTCCTATCCCCAACTCCCCCAGGCAATCCAGAAAGATACCATGGTCGGTGGTATCGAATGCCGCTGAGAGATCCAAAAGAACCAGCAGAGTCACACTCCCTATGTCGATTCCCTGGTACAAGTCATCCATCAGGCCAAGGCAGACTCAACCCCATAGCCCGCTCTAAAGCCAGTTTGAAATTGGTCTAGTTGTAGTTAAACCACCCTTTGTAGAGGAAAAAAATCCATGTTTATATACAAGAATCTTCATACTGATGTCTTAGTTACATTCCTGGTACCATAGGTGGGATATATGTTACCTGTGGCCCCAGTAAATCTGCTTAAAAGGTGTCATGTCCTGCGGGGCAGGGGTTTCCTTCAGGAAAACAGGACACATTCCCAGGTTTTGATCCTTGGGCTCTTTCAATTACTTGCATTAAAATGCATGCCTGTCCCTATTTGCATAAGTACTACCTGAAAGGTGTGGCCTAGCCCACATAGCCCTGGAAAAACCATCTCTAGTTGGGCAATAGTGGGAATCCATCTTCACCTCCTAAGAACTAATTGGGCAAGTTAGTTCCTCTCAGCTCCCCTTTCTCCATGTGGCAGAACTGAAATTCTCCATTTTGTCCCATGGAAGTTGTGAATTATTTTGCCTAGGAAAAAACATGCTATGAATATCTACAGTTTTAGGATCCACCTAGATTCTCCAAGGATATGAATTCTCTCCAAAAGAGTGACCCCCCCACCCACTTATGCTTCATAAGGATAGTTTAGGGTCCCATTCCAGACCCTAAATCTTTTAACTTGAAGAATCTGGCCTGGACCAGTGAACAAACACAGAAACTTGCATCCCATGAAACTGTTTGTCCAGTCTACAAGACTGTGGGCCAGGAGAAAAGGGGAGTCCTTTAGCTCTTGGTAGCAGGGGATGGTTATTTCTCTCACAGATCTCTCTGCTTTAAGATCTCTTTTCGAGGATGTGGAGGAGGAGGAGGAGGAGGCAGCAGTAGCAGTGGTGCCCACTTATTACAGGGAAAAGGGAATTGGGCAAGAACCTGATCCAGAGTTGGTCTAGCTCCTCCACAGACTTATAGTCTGGGCTTTTCTTTGTTAGTTTTTTTTAGGGTGTAACTAATCTAGTAGTAGTAGTAGTTTAGTACAGCCAACGGCCACTCAATACAACAAAACCACACACAAAACTACACGTCACTTCAGAAACATCAAAAGAAACTGCAATAGAAACAGTACAGTAAGAGTATCATACATAAAGAATTTTGTCTAGATAAAATCTGTTCACCCTCCTACTATACTATGCCCGCATCTAACCTCTCAACATGTCTTCTGCGGAGTTTACTTGCAATACAAAGAAATTTTCTTTGTTAGTAAGTTTGTTTGAATATCAATAGCATTATTCCACTGCAGATATCTGTTCCTGTATATGAAGACTTCTGGGGGAAAGGAATTGCATTTCCTTACAAGTTTTTACCCAAGATATTTATTTATTTGATTTATATGCCGCCCTTCCAAAAATGGCTCAGGGTGGTTATGACAGGTAGAAATGTGATACCAAATGGTCTAAAACGGAGGGCAGTCTTCCTATCATTTTGTTATAGAGGGCTTATTGCCAACATATTTTTAAAAGGATTTTTAAAAGGACATTGTTTTTAAAAGGATTTTAAAAAGGACATTGTTTTTAAAAGGATTTTAAAAAGGACCTTGACATTGATAATTTCCCATATCATCTTCTGAAACTGGTGAGTCTTTAAGATGCCTGGGGTATGCTGACTCACAGTAAAGCCTGACAAGACGAATGCTTTAACTGTACTGGACTTGACTGGTAGAAACGAAATGAAGACACTCAGAAGAGCAGCATATCAGTAAATGCAGTCTAGCAAAAGCAGCAGCAGATATTGACAACAGACAACTGAGTAGGGAGACAGCACAAGCATTATGTCCTGTATCAGTAACTGTATAAATAAAGGGCTTTGATGAAGTACTTGATTACTCCTTATATCTCTGTTAGGGCAACTGCTTCAATTTATTTAACCTAGGCATCGGCTCTGGCCTTTGTGTTTTGTTGGCAGAGAACTTAATTTAGGGACTATTAACCAATTTGCAAGGGTCTCTGGCCTTGTTTGCCAGCTCCTTAGTGGCTGGCGGTTGTTCTGCCACCTCTTGCAGCACTCACTGACTATTAACAAGATGGCTACAAGCTGTGGAGCTTAATATCTTGAAGGGAGTGACAGGAAATTAAGCAGACTAGCAGTGGAGAAAGACCAGCAGCCTCCGCCCCTGGTGTACCAGGCCCCTGCTGAGCAGCATATGGACCCCTGGAACTTGGCCAAGGAAAATAATACCCAAGAGTATTCTCGACTTGCTGTCTGAGCTAGTCAAAGGCTTGCTAAGTTCCTTGCCAACCATTGCACATCTCACACACGTGCACATTTCTCTCTCTCTCTCTCTCTCTCTCTCTGTCTCTCTCTCTCTCACTCACTCACACACACACACACACACACACACACACACACACACACACACAACTCATGCGCGCATGCACACACATACACATCCTTGTCTCTGCAGAAATAGACACACACCTGGCCTTGCAGCCAGAAAAGCGGCAAGTTTACATGAAGAGCAGCAATTGCTTAATTTGAGCCTGGAAAAGAGCATGTTTTTGTTTTTATTTTCAAGGAGGCCTTAGTCCTGAAATATGTGGAGTAAAAATTAAAGTGACTTTGAGCATGTGTATGATGCCTTTCCCTTCTGCACTGAGTAATCCAACCAGACACATCTCTGAAATTGGAAGAAAATGTTGCCAGGTGAGTTTCAGCTCTCCTCGCTCTCCCTTTAGAAATGAATCACCAGTGGTCACCAGCTGCTGCCACCCCAAGGCTTTGGAAGGTGCTCCCTGCCAAAATAAGAGCCTCTCCATCTCTGACAGCTTTTAAAAAGATCTTTAAGATGCATTTATTCACCCAAGCTATTAATTACCTTGTAGAATTGTGGTTTGTTTTAAATGTTTTAATTCTTGTTTTAATTCGTGTTATGTTCTAAACCACCCAGAGATGTGAGTTTGGGGAGAAATATAAATATACATAACAATACATAAATAAATCATGCACAATTCTCTGCCTTCCACCCTCCTGATCATGGGCCATAACTCAGTGGCAGAACATCTGGTTTGCATGTAGAAGGTCCCAAGTTCAAGAACATCTGCTTTGCATGCAGAAGGTCCCTGGCATTTCCAGGTAGGGCTGGGAAAGACCCTTTCTGAAACCTTGGAGAGCCACTGCCAGTCAATGGTCTAACTCAGGATATGGCAGCTTATGTTCCTATGACTAGTTCCTAGACCACCCAGTAGCCTGCCTGGAAGTAAGAGACTTTACTTCTTGTGGTGCACATCCCAACATTCAAGACACCAGACCAGCTGGCCCAAAAGCATTGCCGACCCTGGCTTTATTAACTTGCAGCCATACAAAATACATACAAAAAGGGACCCATCTCCAGGTCAGTAATCAGATTGGAAAGAGGAACAGCATAAGTGCTTTAGGTCCCATTCACTGCAGTGTTCATAGTGCACAGGAAGATACTTAGAAGCTGTACTCTCCTTTCTGTAGGAATCTCTTTAACCATTAGCATAAACCACAGAAAGACATGATTTTTTTTTAAAGCCATATGGCTGGCTCCCTCTGTATAAAGTCATCCTGTCACCACAAGCTTCTGCTTTTAGCCTGAGCCATCCCCGGCTGCAACAACCAAGCTCAGGCCAGATCATCCCCAGTTGTAGAAATAGATTTTCTGCCAGGCTGGCAAGTAATCCATCAGTGGCCCTGAAATGAAATAAAAGTCAGTGCAAAGAGCTGACGGTAAGGAAGGCCTTAAAGCTGCATCCTGGCAAGGGGCTTTCCCAAATTACCCTGAAGAAGGAACCACAGATGGGCAAGAACCTGGAGGGCAGAGGGGAAAGGGATGGTTTCACATGGCTAAAAAGCAGGCCTGGTCAGGAGAGCACCAAATACACTACAGCACTGTTCGGTCCCTAAGCAACTGGGCCCCCTACATACATCTTCCTGTGCCGTTAGGAGGAAAACATGGTTTGGGAGCAGAGAATGGCTGCAAGAACCTCACATTTCAGATTTTGCAGAGAATCTTCCAGTTGCCAGATCTGAAAAGTCACTAACCCTCATGGCTGTGGAGATATACAGAAGAATGGCAGGCAGTGTCTGCAAAAGCTGTAGCAGTAAAGTTACTAGCCACCTCCTCCTTTCTAAGGCTGAAATGGCTTACATGCCTACAAGCTAGTATTTTTAGCTGCCAAGCCCCACAGATATCTGAGGAAATAGTTCTGATTTCTAGGCAACGACATGAAATGATTTGGAGCCTGGGATTTTCCAACCCTGCTCCTTTCCATACCCCTGGACTGTCCCTCATTTAAGCCAATGGCAACTTGAGGAGGACCCTTTGAACAAGCATGCAGATGTTTCTTGAGACTGATGGAAGATAATCTGAGTTTTCCTTCACCTGTTATCTCCTTCCTTTGGAAAAACAGCTTCAGCAACCATTTACTTACGCGTGACTAAGCCAACTCCAGGGATGTAATCTGCAAGCAGGCGCAGCAGGAAGAGGATCCTGCCCCTAAGGGAATGGAGGAAAAACAGGTGAGCCCCTGGGAACAGTTTCCGTCCCAATGGAAAAGGGTCCCTTGAAACAGCAGCAGATCAACCCAGTCAGAACAATGAATGCTGACAAGCAGTATTCCCTCTAATTTCTTTCATCAGTGAGTGGAATGAGGTTCTGGATGGCAATATCAAGGCAGTGTGCACACATATGCATTATTATGTGCCACTGTAGATACTGTGTATGCATGCGCATACACATAAATATTGAAGGAAATTTATTTATTATTTCTCTGTGTAAACCGCCCTGAGCCATTTTTGGAAGGGCGGTATAGAAATCAAATTAATAATAATAATAATATCGCACAGACTGACTACAAACAAAGGCATGACAAGGTAGCAGGGATGATACACAGGAACATTTGCAAAAAATATAAGCTACCTGTAGCCAAAAATTGTTGGGAAAATTGAGAAAGTTGTAGAAAATGAAGATGCAAATATATTATGGGACTTTCAACTACAAACAGACAAACATCTGCCACACAATACACCAGATATAACTGTAGCCGAGAAGAAAGAAAAACAAGTCAAAATAATCAACATAGCAATACCAGGGAATAACAGAATAGAAGAAAAAGAAACAGAAAAAATAACAAAATACAAAGAGCTACAAATTGAAATTGAAAGGCTGTGGCAGAAAAAGACCAAAGTAATCCCAGTGGTAATTGGCGCCCTGGGTGCAATTCCAAAAGACCTTGAAGAGCACCTCAGCACCATAGGGGCCACAGAAATCACCATCAGCCAACTACAAAAAGCAACATTACTGGGAACACCCTATATTCTGTGACGATATCTATAATAACAGCAACAGCATTGATAATAAAATCCAGCCATCCCAAGTCCTTGGGAAGGACTCGATGTCTGGATAAAACAAACCAGTCAATAACATTGTCTGGTTGTGTAAACAACAACAATAAAAAATTTGCAATTCTATTTATAAAATTATAATAAAAAATATATAATATTTATTCTATTTATAAAATTGGATTCATAGCTATATGCTAGCTTCTGGTTTGAAGCCAAGCTCTTCAAATTCCATAAAGACAAAAATTATTCTGCCTGAGCTTTTCTGAAAGTAGCATCTTCACATCGTACTAGGTCAAAACCAATCTTGGCAGAACCATACCATACTGGGTTAGGCTTCTGCTTGCTCTACTCTATTATCTTCTCTGCCACTTAACAGAATTTGATAATTCTTGGCGAATAGTGCTAGATTTCCTCAGTAGACAAGATGTGGAATAACTGGATCACACACAGAACAAAAACCTTCAGTTAATTATCTAGGAAATGTAATTATGGCTGTTTTCATTACTTAAACATGAGTCTTTCCCCCCAGAAAATATTGTTTTTCCTCCCAGAAAAATTCTGAATATCATAATTTAGCTATTATTGTTCTCAGCAGATTTTTAACACTCAATGATCTCAATAATAGTTAAAATAATATTCAGAATTTTCCTGAAAAAGAAAAAATATTTTCTAAAAAGAAAAGAATATTAAAGACGCATGTTTAAGTGATATTCAATATGATATTCAGAATTTTTCTGAAAAAACTTTAAGATTTTGTCAAAAACATAAGATTTATAATCTTTACAATTTTGTTAAAGAAGAAACATATAGAAAAAGAAATTGTACCAAAAGAGGAGTTGATTTATTATCTCATCACCAGGCAACCAGTGGGATCAGATATTTAGAAAGACTTAGTTAACCGGGGGCAGGAAGGGAAAAACTACAGTCTCTTATCTTTATTGTCAGCCTTTACTCAGTGGTATTACTCACGAGTAAGCAGCTTTTGCTTTAGTGGATATCCCATCCCATGGCAGTAACTTCTTCAGAATTGGGAGATTATTCTGGTGAATTAATATAGGATGCCAAACCTAACTGAAGCATATGTCAAAACAAACTTTTTTGTCACCATGGGTATAGCTCTAAATCTAAAGGAACTTTAGGGATAATAACTGAGGTTTGTTTGTAGACGTCTAAGGTGGGTGAAGAGCAAATTATAAATGGGAGAGATATGGATCTGGGGTGGGGAACCATAACGTACATTGAATTGCTACCTATATATATATAGAGAGAGAGAGAGAGAGAGAAATTTCTTCTTGTAATTTTTGACCTTTTATGCAGCAGGCTGCCCTGGCCAAGCTGTTGTGATGCAGGAAAAATCCCTGAGTCACACAAACACAGACAGCAGCGCTCTCTGCTCCCTCACATGCTGCTTGCTGGGCTTCTGCAATGCAACTCAAACCCAACACATGCTCGCTTGCTCGCAGTGCCTGCTATGACAAGGTGGGGGAGCAACTTGGGCTGCTCTGCCTCCCTCGCCCAGCCAGCCACCGCCCCGGTTGCAGCAGCCTCTGGCTGTGCTGTGCAGCATGGATATCAGGAGACGGGGGACAGCCACCAGATGCCTGAGAGGGAACATGACAGTGGGCATGGCGGCTGCAACCGACTGCGCCCCTGGCCCCGGTTACGAAAAAGCAGGACGAACAGCTGTGTGGGTGTCTGGAGTGTTGTGTGTGCACGCATGCTCGAGGGAACAGTGCTGACCAGCCACAGGATTTGAGGGGCCAGGGCACCCTCCTCATTCAGAAATCATATGGGGGAGCATCCAGGGTAAAACATGTATGGGCGTAACGTTTCTGCAGGTATGGTGGTGGCAGTGGGGAGAGAGTGAATTTTTAAAAACAATTTCCCCTTTCCTCCCAAGTCCCAAAATATGTCTGAGGGTCACAGGACCTGTCTTAGTCCGGACTGCACCTCTTACTCTGGATGCTACTCCATATTTCTTGTAGAAGGGGGTGGGATTTGCTTCCGCTGCAGTGGGCAGAAGCCAGCCTGGCGGACTCACTCAGAATATCTGTCATAGAAGGGAGATCTCAGCAAGTAGTAGAGTAGCAGGACAGTCCGGCGTCTCAGCTCCACACGCTCACGCTTGTTGAGGTCTTTTGTGTCACTCAATAAACTCAAACTGCAGAAGGAAGAGCAGAGAAGTCACAAGGGGCAGCTTCTGTGGCTTGGTGTGCCTTTCCTCTTTGTTCTTCCCAGAAGAAGAAACCTTACCCCCTTTCATTAGGGATGTGCATGAACCGATGATTTGAAAGGTGCGGTGGGGAACCTTTAAGAGTGAGGAGAACAGGCCTGTACCTGCTCCTGGAGCAGGTGCAGACCTGCTCTTTTCACTCTTAAAAGTTCCCACCACACCTTTCAAATCATTAATTTGTGGACATCCCTACTTTCCATGTCATTCATGCATAACCATAAGAGTTTCTGGGCCTTAAGACTGCCTGGGAGTAATGCTCTCTCTAACCTGAACTCCCTTCCCCCTGCCTGATTGCACATGTACAGGGCTTTAATCAGTGGTGAGAAATTCTGGACATGCTCAAATGCACTTTCTTCTTTACTGTTACTTGCATGATTCAAAATGAGGCCCAGCACTGAAACAATGCTCCACAGTTACATCCCAGATCAAATTATACCGAGCAGCAGAAGAATCAGGCAGCCTCCTCTCCTGCTACTCACTGCTTCTCCACTTTCAAGTGGGGGAAAGTGCATCACTACTGGAGTCAAAAACAGATAATCACAATACCGGGAAGGGGCTGCTGCCAAGATTTGGAAGTATTTTTTCTCCAAACTGACCTTGTAATATCCAATATTCCCGAAAGGAGCCACGGTTTCCAAGATCTCTGTCCCCATAAACCCAAACTAATTACTAGTAAAAAGAGTTAAGGAATGAGCAGATATAAACAACTTGTCAAAGCCTGTATGAGCAGAATAACAATGAGTCACATGACAAGAATATAGCAACTAAGCGCCAACACAGTTACTGTTGGGGCAGAACAATAGGAGAAGTCAATAGGAACAGATCTTCCTGCCCAACAACTGAAGTAAAGACTAGAGCTCGGCTAAGAGTCAAGCCCCAAACTAAGATGCCTTACACTGATGCTGCAGCTCTCTCTAGTGGTGTACAAGATATACTACAAGATCCATTAAAAACCAGGAGGATACAGTGAAGCAATGGACGTGTAACGTAGACTGACTCAGCGATAGTTTCTTGGATGCCCAAAGGGGTTGGCAGCTGGTCCATTTCCATTGCTCTTTGGTTCTGCTTCCCCTCCCGTTGCTGAGGCGCTCCCCAATGTCTGGAGTGCAGGGATGGGGCTGAAATTAAGACAAAGATTCTGTTTCATATGGATATTGCCCTTTTAATGAGCTAACAGTAAAATGCTACATGTCACAAATTGCTGCTAGTTTCTGGAATATCCTTGGACCTTTGGGGGTCTTTTTTAAACATCTGCAGCCTGGTACCACATAGAGAAGCCTCTGTCCCACCCTAGGCATGACACAGAAGACAGACGAAAAAGATGCTTACTGCTATCGAGGGACCTCATGACACGATTCGAGCGCTTTCCCACATATATCCGCTCCTTCCCTATTGAGCTGCCCTCCACATCTGCCAGGAGACAAGTAAGCAAGATCATGAACCACCTTGCAGCTTTTAATTCACTTAATCACAACATCAAATCATCAGCCAAGAGCAGCAAACTCATAGGTCTGGGATAAGTAGACAGTTTAAGTCAAGTTAAAACTGGGTCCTCTTCAAGCTGCTGGCGCTCTACAAAACCAAGGCAAGGCACCAGAAAATGACAATTCCAAGTTTTCCATGATCTTTCTTCTTTCTTTCCATGACATAAGAATACTATAAGACCCACTCGCTCCATGTCCACAAGATGATGTCTCAAGGAACTCTGTAGACAACAGAGCCTGCAGCTCTGCAGCCAAAGTGCCTATCTTTAGGAGAAGAGCAAGTGGGTTCAGTTCATGTAAAAGCAAGGCCACACGCAAGACTGGAACTGTGTAGTCCTCTGGTGTTTTTCCTCCCCTAAAGCAGGGCTTCCCAACCTTGAACTACAACTCCCATCACCCCCAGCCAGCGGCAGCCAGTACAAGTGCTGCTGCGGGGGTGGTAAGAGGCACCTTTAACTATAAATTAGGAGGCGCTTACCTCTCTTCCCACCACACCTGGAAGCTGTTCAGAACAGCAGCATGCTGCCCAGCACCGGCTGCGGCGGAAGATAAGCTCCGTCACTTAGCTGGTGGAGGCTATTTGCGTGGCCAGCAAATGGCCTTCATGCATGTGCGGAGGCCAGCTGAGTGGTGGAGCCGATCCTCCACTGCAGCAGGTACTAGGCACCGCGCTGCTGTTCTGAACAGCTTCCAGGTGTGGTGGGAGGAGAGGTAGGCACCCACTAATTTACAGTTAATGGTGCCTCCCGCAGCTGCCCCCCAGTGGCGCCCACACCAGCCACCGCTGTCCCCACTCACAAAGAGGGGCCAAACCATGTGGCAGGAGGTGGCATGGCTCCCACCCATTTGGGGTCTCTACCATAAAATATAAAGGAGAAAGTCTGTACATTGCAGCCAGTGAAATTTTAGTCCAGGCTGCAAAGACTTCTACCTTTCTTTTCAAAGCACAATGGTTCAGCTCTTGACCTGCCTTGGCTGTAGCTCTATGTCTGCTCTAAAGGGAAGGTTTGTCGAGTCGGTGTCGACTTCTGGCGACCACAGAGCCATGTGGTTTTCTGCTCTAATGCCCTTATATTCAGGTCCAACTGATGGGACTGATACTGTCCCCTGCTGGCTGGGAAGCAACACCACAGATCCTCTATTATTTCCTGAGTCCTTCTGCAAAACTGTTACGTTCCTCTTTACTCAGGTCTGCATGCACGCGTGCACACTGTTGCTTCTTCCAAGCCAGCAAGATCTGCGTGCAGGAGATTGCTGGAACTGAACACTAGCATGGAGCGATACAAAAAACACATGGAGATTTTCCATTGCTCAGAATCACTCAAAAGGCAGGGGGCTGATGTATATGAAAACCGTTCAGTTGAACAGAGTCCGAAACTTCCTCCCATCCCCTTCACTAAGTCAAAGTGGTTGCAGTCTGTGATGTACACCACTCACCTTTCTGCTGCAGTGACTGTCTCCTGTCTAGTGGCACAATGGGAGGAGATGTCTGGATGCCAGCTTTGTAGCAGAGCAACAGCAGGAGGCGCAAGATGGCTCTGTGGATTAGAGCAAGCCAATGGCCTGTAAGCATCAGGTGCACACTGGGAACTGCTGATTCACAGTCAAGGGGCTGGTTATGGGTACACCTGTGTTTTGTGCTGGCACACAATTCACCCAAAAGCTGCTTTTGTGATCCTGCTTGGAAATGGCTCGATTTCAATCCAGGCCCAAAGAGAGTTCACAATAAAGCGGCTGTGTAAGGGGTTTGGCCATGGGCACATACCATGTGTTTGCACTTAGCAGAGGCTTGGTGGCTTGCAAAATCACAGTCAAGGCTTAGGACAAGTAGCTCACATATGTTGAGTATGGGCTGAATGCCAGTGGGTTTGCCAACAGCAGTAAAGACTTGTGAACTGGTCCTAAGCAGCACCTATAAATCCATTCTGGATGAAATAACAGGCATACATACAAATTGTTCAGACATCTGTGAGTGCTGCTCCATTTGCCTTGAGTCTGCTGCTCCATTTGCCTTCCTTTTTGAGCTGCACCTGCCTCTGAACCCCCACATACCACCACCAAGGCCAAAGAGAGGACATTCCAAGGAAGCACCTGGCCTCTCTGAATGCCATGGGTGATTAAGGGAACTGGGGTGGGGGTTTCTTGTCACGGAACTGGGTGCCAGAACTTCCAGCTACAACCGCTGGAGGAAACGAAGAGAGCAGCTGAGCAGGAGGTTGGGACAGTATGTGGCTGGACAGAAGCAACTGAAGAAAGGTAGGGAGGACTCAAAACAGCTGTGACACTTACAGGTCCTTGAGGAGGCCCACTTGGAATGAGGCGCTTTGCCCAAGTACATAGGCCCTATCTTCATCATGAAGGGATGGAATGTCAGAGAAAGAGAACACCCCCAATGCTCTCTAAGAGCCATGCAGGAGGCATCCAGCCTAAAGCACTGTGGTACCTTAACTCCACAGACGTTCAAACAAGAGGCCTGGGCAGGCTTTCTTTTTCAACAAGTTCTCATATGCTTTGGGGATATACATTACACAACACCCCCTCCTATATAGGATATACGTTATATAGGATATATGTACATCCTATACAGGATATACATTACACAGCACCCATTTAACACTCACTTGGCCAGCTGGATGAGGACAATGATGGCCCACCGGCCAGTCTCGCCCCACACCTTGGCAGCCCCCATCTCAGAAAAGACCTCCATGCATTCAAGGACGCTCAGCCAAGTTAGCAGTTTCTGCTGGGGAAGCGACTGCAAAGCAAGAGGCAGGCAAGGGTGTGAAGGAACACAATCTGGCTGGTAGCAATGTACTGCCTGGATTCTCCTCTCAGACTGCAGCAAGAAGATTCTGCTGGGGGCTAAGAGTAGTAATGGGTCAAGAGGTCCTTTTGCACAAAAAGAATTAGCCAAGATGCAAGTAGACCTCTACATTAGATCAGTTAGACCATTCAGTTTCCCACATTCAGCAACAGAGATTTGTATTTGTATATGAGAGCTGCACCCAAGAGAAAGGCTATCAAACCCGAAGCTTTCCTAACAGAGCTCACACAAAACAATTACCTAAGAACATAACTTAGAGCATACATTGGGGCCAGGCAGTGCCCATTACCAATGCAAATCTGCATCATGCCCTGCTTCTGCACTTCCCCATCTGGCCATTGTTGGACCACTAGCTGGATATTTAAGCTAATCAAGCAATACATTTCTTAAGACACATATGAACACAGGGAGCTGCCTCAAGTCAATGATTCAGCCAGATAGGCGAGTACTGTCCACAATGACTGGCACTGGCTGTCCAGAATTTTAGACAAGGGGGCTCTTCCAGCCCTACATGGATATGCCACGGATTAAACCTGAGATTTTCTGCAGGTGCTCTGCCACTAAGCTATGGCTCCCAGCAAGAGACAACATTGTTAGACAGCTTGCTAAGTGCAAAGTTTTAGTGGGGGGAAAGGTTCTACATTCAGTGAATTATGGTTTTGATACAGTTCTGCAAATTGCATACATATACTTAATCTGCATAACTTATTCAAATTGCAACAGTGTATGGGTTGTTTTGACTGCTGATTGAACGATGTACTCCCTTTGTCTCCAAACCTTACTACCTTCATATCTTTGAACATTTTTTTTGTTAAAAAAAAAAGGGGTATTGTGACCTTATCCAGACCATTCCATTCCTGAATCAACCACACATCCAAGCAATACTACCTCTGTCTTATCTGGACAAAGTCTCAAATTATGCACCCTACCCCCTGCCTATAGAAGATTCTTACCACAGGAAGGGACTGATGCAGCTCTTTCCGAAGGATCCAGTCATTCAGCAGCATCAACAAATTGGAAGCAGAATATACTGAGAAAGAAAGGGGGGGAGCACAAACACAACTGATGTTTATCAACAAGGAAAGCAAAAACAGACCACTGATTTTTGCCTCTTTCAAAGGAAAGATCACATTAAGGTCAGTGATCACTGCCACCTCTCTGAAGATCTTCCCAGTTATCTGACTCCATCAGTAGACAGCTGCCTTGGCTCTCTTCCCCAACCCAGAAGGTTTGTCTAGTTCCATCTTGCCCTTGGTATGCGATATACTACTTTGTCATCCTGTACTCTGTTTCACAAAGGCTATATTCTGCTTATTTGTCACTGAATAGTTTTGTCCTTAGCGAGACTGCTAGCCCCACACACACATTTTGGCCCCATAAAGCAAGGTGGACATTGCAATTCTCCAGCACTACTTACCAAACTCAGACAGTTCATGAGAGTCAGAAAACCGACCTGGAAATTAAGCATAGGTGAGACATGAGCCACTGTTTCATACAATCCTGAAAATAGTCCAAGCAGGTGTTTGGAGGGAAACAGCCCCTGAAGCAACTCTTACACAAATAAATTAAGGTGTTCTTCAATCACCCCTGAGGTTGATTCCTCATAGAACCTTTCACCTACCCTGAGTTTTGTAACCTATTATCTACTAGAGAAAGGCAATGAAGATCAGTTTCTTGTAGGCTGTTGTCCTTTCTTAGTGGGGGTCTTTTGATATAGAATTTTAGGAACATAACCCCATGTTTTTCAATATATTAGGAAGATATTGGGGAATATTCTGTGAAAACACTGCTTTTATTGATGAAATGTGGGCACGTTGATTTCTTTCCCAGGTTTCAAATATTTCCTTTATCAGGTAACACTGACACTTGGGACCAAAAGATGGCTGTCATCTGGTTCCATCCCCACCCTGATTAACTGAAAGATCTGGCAGAGGCCTCATACAGAAGATAGTTTGAAGGTGTCTAAAACAAACCAGTTGCTTTTGACAGTCAGGATAGCAGTGTATCTGTGCCAGTAGACAACACAAATTTTGAGTTTCAACAGGTTTTGACAAAGTCCCTCACCAAAGGCTCCTAAGCCATTCCCTCTCAACCTCAGCAAAATCTGAAAAATGGGGATAGATAGATAGATAGATAGATAGATAGATAGATAGATAGATAGATAAGAAGTAGTAATCTCTTTACAGGATTGTTCTAAAGTTACAAGAAGATAAGGGGTTGGATCCTAAGACAGCCAAAAGAAGGAAGGTTGTACAAGCAAACTTCTCTGATCCCTCCTGAGCATAGTTCCCCAAAAATCAGCTCCTGAGGGTTTGAGGCACAGAGTGCTGTGGGATAAGGGGAATAAGTGAAAATAACATGTGAACAGAAGTACCTTCCATTTTTGCACGAGCAAGTTAGGATCCAATATAATATACAGAAAGTGCTTCAAACACTTGAAAGCTCTATACAAGTGTTAACATATTGTTACAGGTCCTCTTATGGATCAGTAACTGGTTAAAGAATGAGGAGGAAAGGATGGGAATAAACTAGCAGCTGTCACAATGGACAGAAACAAGCAGTGAGGCCCCCTATAGATTTGTATTTGAGATTCTGGGCTAGGTTGTTGTTTTTTGTTTTTTAAAAATGTTATTCAGGAATGACCTAGAATCAGAAATTAGCAGGGATAGCCAAGTTTGCAGATGACACTGCAGTGGTAAAAACCAAAGGAATAATGAGAACCCAAGAAGATTATGAAGGACTCCACATGACTATGAAGGATTTCAAACCAGGCTACAAAATGGCAAATGAAACACATTAGTGCAATTTAAAAATAAATAAATCCCAATTTGAAAATACACTGAAGGGATCTGATCTCACTGTGATTGCCAGAAATGAGATATTCGGGTTGTAGTAAATAGTTTAATGGAACTGTGAATGCAGTAAATTCCATATTCAGGGTTATTAGGAAAAGGATTCAAAATAAAATGGCACATGTCCTAATGTCTTTTTATAAATCCATAATGTAATGACGTTAAGTATAGTGTGCACGATTCTGATTGCCCTTTCTCAAAAAGGACATTGTAGAACTGGAAAAGAGGCAGAAAAGGGCAACCAGAAGAAACAAAGGGGTGGAGCACCTCCCTATGAAGACTATTGGGGGCTTCTAGTTTATATAAAAATATGACTTAAGAGGCTAGTCAGTTAGTCAGTCAGTTTGATGAGGGACTTAAAGCCCTAATCATAGGTTACATTTAATTCACAATCCAGTTGTTATGGAATCTGGGGATGCTATTTTGCACACAGCATCCATAAGAGCTGTATGAATCCTGCTCCCTGTCCATGCGTACAGTATCTGTCTGAAGAGATAAATGGTGTACTCTTGGAGAAATCCTTCCCATTATTATATGGAATGTGGTGTGTATCCCCATGTTCTAATCACAAGGAAGATCTGGCCACAAGAGCAACATTTGTCTCCTCAAATAGATGCTGTTAAGTGTGGAGAGCAGGTTCTGGGGCTTCCAAGTAAGTTCAGGCGTGGGGTATGCAAATATAGTGCCCCCCCAAATATATTAACAGTGAGTGTACAGAGCAGTACCCATAAACAATTATTCAAACATTAGCTGTCATACTGCACAAGGGAACTTTAGTCCAGTAATGTTGCCTGCACAAATGATGTTACACAAGGGTAAGGCCACTGGACATAATGGACTTACTCTTGTGTAAGGGCCCAGGAACGGTGCAGTGGGGGAAATGCTTGACTAACAACAGGCTGCCTGTTCAAATCCCTGCTGGTATTATATCAGGCAGCAGTGATATAGGAAGATGTTGAAAAGGCATCATCTCATACTGAGGTAAACCCCTCCTGTATTCTACCAAAGGAAAACCACAGGGCTCTGTGGGCGCCAGGAGTCAAAATCGACTTGACGGCACACTTTACCTTTACCTTTATTTAAGAGAACATCTTCTTCACCATGAGCCCCATCGCCCATTGAGGTCATCATCCGGAGAGGTTTGTCTCCAGTTGCCACCGGCTGGTCTGGTGGCCACATGGGGACAGGCCCTCTCTGTTGCTGCCCCGAGATGGTGGAATGTACTTCCTACTGAAATACAAGCCTCCCCATCTCTGACAACTTTTAAAAAGCACTTGAAGATTTATCTCTTCACCCAAGCTTTTTAATCTGACTTTGATTTTAAATTGTTTTAAGATTTTTATTTTCTGTGTTTTAAACTGTTTTATGTCATTGTAAACCACCTAGAAATGAAAGTTTGGGGCAGTGTACAAATTTGAAAAATAAATAAATAAATAAATAAATAAATAAATAATGTAATTTGGGCAGGTTTTGCCTTTGCGCAACTTGCATGCATGCAGTGTTCCATACTCATATACCCCTGTGTGGTATGTCATCTGCCATGTTCAACACTCATACAGGAGTACATGTCCTATTTGCACCATGCATTTGAAGGGGCCTATACCCAGATTTACTTTTAAATAAACCCATATACAGTCATTCACATAAAAACATGTACTTGTGTACAGCCATTTGTGTACACACATGCAATGAGGAGAGGAGAGCTGGTCTTGTGGTAGCAAGCATGACTTGCCTCCATAGCTAAGCAGGGTCTGCCCTGGTTGCATCTGAATGGGAGACTTGATGTGTGAGCACTGCAAGATATTCCCCACAGGGGATGAAGCCGCTCTGGGAAGAGCAGAAGGTTTCAAGTTCCCTCCCTGGCTTCTCCAAGATAGGGCTGAGAGAGATTCCTGCCTGCAACCTTGGAGAAGGTGCTGCCAGTCTGTGAAGACAATACTGAGCTAGATAGACCAATGGTCTGACTCAGTATATGGCAGTTTCCTATGTAATGTAATGCCTGAACAGAGCTTAAGAGGGAGCATGATGAGTTTTATACAATCATGAATGTTGTGGGGTAAGTGGATAATTTTGTTTATTTGGTTCTCTCATAACACTGGAACTTGGAGCCATTCAATGGCGTAATTAGCAGTAGACTCAAAACAAACACAGAAAGTACTTATTCTCATGTTGTATAATTAATATGGAATTTAGTGCTGTAATAAATGCTGATGGCCACTCAGGTGGTTTTTAAAGGGGGCTGGGGAAATCAGTGGTCTAGCAAAATATTGTACTAATGATGGCTAAAACAGAACCTCAATGTTCAGAAGCTGTATATCTCTGAATGACACTGTAGACAAACACTGGGGAGAGTGATTGCCTTTATAAACTGCTTAAGGGCTTCCCAGAGTCATCTGGCTGGCCACAGCTCGAAGTAGTAGGCTGGACTAGCAGGATTCTTGGTCTGATTCAGCAAAACTCCTTTTCTGCTTTTACAGTACGGAAAGCAGTCTGTTGTGCTGCTCAAGGCTGCATCGTGAAGTGACCAGCTAAGAAGGAAAGAGCAGCGCAGTCCCGGAGCTCAACGTGCAATCTGAGCACCGTCACAACAGGAGCTCGTCAAGACAGCGATTGAAACCTGCAAGTTTCACAATATTAGTTTGGTTTCAATGCCTCTGGCACGTCACACCTTGGGTTACTTGACAGATTGTCGTGGAAAGGGAGGTAGTGGCAAAGGGCTTCCCAAAGCACCGGTAAAAGTTCGGGTGCATTAGAAGTCGAAGAAAGAGTTAAAGAGCAAGCCTCCCCTAAATCACGGCAGCGACGCCAGAGTCAGTCCCGAGGGGTTGGGAGGAGGGAGGCGTCGGCCAACCCGCCCCCTGCTGGGGCTCCCGTGTCTTTAACAGCTGCATGACAGGCAGAAATTCTCATCGCCTCTGAGTGGTGGGAAAGGCTGCACCTGACACCCCTCGATCTGTCGTGCTTGTGGTGGCTGTGCAGGATCCCTGCCGCAAACCTGCAGCCCCGTGAATCCAGGGCAGGGGGCGTGGAAAAAGCTCGGGCTCCTGGCTGGCTCCCCACCCCTCCCCCAGCTCCAAGGCGAAACTGCCCCATCCCGCCATACCTGGAAGCAGGTACGAGAGGCCGCGCACGGTGCTCTCTAGCTGGGCAGTGGCGGCTGGATGCCGCTTCACGTACTCCTGGTAGCGGAAGCACAGGTGCCGCAGCTTCCCGATCGGCCCCTGCTGCGCCGATCCTGCCATGGCTGCTCGAGAGAGACACACGCGCAGCCACCCCCACCCCCACGGCCGAACCCGCTCCGGGGACACTCGACCACACACGCGCTTCCGGGTCGGACTCCCAGCCTGGGCACACACCCCCTGCGCCAACTACTACTTCTGGCCCAGCTCGCCCTCCGTCCCTTTCTCCTCCGCGCCTGCGCCCCTACACCCGTCTAGCACCAAAGTCTGGGACGAAGATGGAGCCAAACCAATCGAGCGCCGAGCAAGCAGGGAATTGAGACGAGCACAGAGTAGCCGGGAAGGAGAAGGAGGCGGTGGCGATTTTAAAGGGCGGAGAGAGGAGGGCGCGAGGCTGGCTCTAGCACCCTGGCGAAGTGAGTCTAGGATGGAGAAGCGGGTGCGCTCGCTCAGTGGGGCACTGCCACGGCCTCTTATTGTCTTCCAGGGATGCCGAGGGAGCTCAAAGGGGCTCCGCTTTCATAACTGAGCCCCGGCGGACCGGACTGCGCTTGTTGCTGCTCCGTGTGAGGCGTGTGGCTGCCGGTGGTAGGTGCAGCGTCGGCGCCGGAGAGGTCAAAACCACGGCAGTGCCGGTCGGCTGGTAGGCTCAGCCTTTGGACTGTGGGTTGGGGAGGTGCGGTGGGGATTCGCCTGGCAGGGTGGTAGCACAGAGGGGTTGGCGGTGCCGCCCCCTTGGTCTGCTATATGCCGCTTGACGGCTTCCGCAGCAGGTGGCTCAGTGCTCGACTTCGTAATTGGGGTGTGTGTGTTTGAACAGGGAGCTGTAAAAGCGAGACGCACCCGGGGGGGAGGGAAGATAGAGTACCATCTCCCTTTCTCTGCTCTCTGCATAGCCAGGTGGCAGTCTCCTGTCCCTGAGAGACCTCGTCCGCAGAGAAAGGAAGACCCCTTCCCTGGCCGGGTTTCTAATTCTGTATAGTGCCTAGCGCGCCGTTTGGTGGCGCCATGTGTTAAATTAGTAGTGCTAATAATAGCTCTAGCAGGAGCAAGAGAGTGTTATTGCTAGTAATCGTTCCCTCGTCTGTGGTCCTCCTTCCAAGTAAGTACTATGTCTGCGATCGCTGGGAGATCGCTCGTCTCCCTCCTCTTGATCGTACCGCTTTATTTTCGATAGCTAGAGCTGCAATCCTGAACATACAGTACTTGGAAGTAAATCCCATTGGAAACAGTGAGTCTTACGTCCGAGTAAACGCGGTTAGGAAGGATCGGGCTGCAGGTCATAATATCGCACTCTATTCTCACTGTCTCCGCCAGTGGTTAATTTCTAAACAGAGATATGTCTGGCCTCCAGCGTGTTTAGAAGCTCTGTTCCTCCTAATCCCTAAGATTTGCCATGAAGTGAGGGTTGTGGTGTGTCAGTGGTGAGGAGGGGAAATGGATTGCACAGAGAACCTGGTCAGACCGCAGATTCAGAGGCTCGTGCCTGAGAGCGACGCTTGTTGAGGCAACTTCCTGGATCATCGGAGAGTCGAACCTGTGCAAAGTGAGAGCAGACACCCTCAGCATACTCCAGTAGAATATCTACCCAGGTGCTTTTGGTAGAAGGAGCATAATTCATCCCCTTTAAATCTTCTGTGTCTCTTAAAAAAAGAAAAATCCTTTCATTTCCTGCTCCCCAGTCACAGCAGGATGTGGGTTGTGGTGTTCCCAGGTCAACACATAAGAACAGCCCTGCTGGATCAGGCCCAAGGCCCATCTAGTCCAGCATCCTGTTTCACACAGTGGCCCACCAGATGCCGCTGGAAGCCACAGGCAGGAGTTGAGGGCATGCCCTCTCCTGCTGTTACTCCCCTGCAACTGGTACTCAGAGGCATCCTGCCTTTGAGGCTGGAGGTGGCCTATAGCCCTCCGACTAGTAGCCGTTGATAGACCTTTCCTCTACAAATGAGGGTGCAGGGTCTATTGGCCTTCTCTGAAGTATTCCATTTGAAAGTAATTTGCAGAAGTGGGCTTAATAAAGGTGCATGCGGCTTGCAAGACTGACCCATTACAATAAATCTAAAGTTTATAGAAACTTAAAACTGATCCTGAAAAGAATCAAGTGCTGTTAATCCCATTGATGATTTCACACTTAACTGAGTAGGATTGGGTTGTAATCCTAAACATATCTACACTTGTATCTCACCCTTCTAAGAAGCCCACGGCAACATATATAGTTTTCCTTGTAACAGCCCTGTGAAGCAGGTTCGGCTGAGAGATGGTGACTGACACACCTAAAAGCAGGGGCGTCTCTATGGTAAGGCAGGCAGGGCACTTGCCCTGGGTGCTACTTGAAGGGGGGCGCCATCTTTTAAAATTTAAAAATGGCTGCCAAAAACAAAATGGCCACCATGCATGCTCAAATGGCCTCTGTGAGGCCCTATGCCATGCCAGGCCTTGCAGAAGCCATTTGAGCATGCACGGTGGCCATTTTGTTTTCAGTGGCCACTAAAAAATTTTTTTTAATGGCCACTGCACATGCTCAAATGGTCCCTGCGAGGCCCTAGAGACCAGCGGGGGGGGAGGGGGGACCTTTGCAGACCCCTCCACATGGCCTTTAAGAAGCCCCCTGAAGGGGCGACAGGTAAAAAATTTTTAAAAACAATTTAATATAAGTCACTGTACACACGTTTAGTTTGGCACTATGTACAGAGAATCAGGGCTTGTGAATACTGAGCTGAAGCTTATGAGATAGGATTGTATTCATTTGCTCTTCCTTTGCTTCTTGTGATAAGTGAGTCAAATGTGATATCTTAATAATATGGCTATTAATGTGAATCAGTGTGAAATCCTTAGTATTAAGGCCCACTGCGAGTTTCTTGCTCTTGTTCTCTCATTTTAACCGTTTTTCTGAAATACTAGAATATATTCCAAGCAGTGACACAGTTTACTCTGCGTATCCTTTAATTATTTTCAGAGTATCTGGGGAAAGTGAAATCCTCCATTTATTTTAAAAACTTATGTAATAGTGATGCTACAATGCATAGTAGAGAATTAGACAGGCACTTCTGTTTAGTTATCCAAGTACACCTCCACATAGTATTTGGGTATTTCATGAGCCCCAGCATACTGAAACTTGTAGTTTTCCAGCATTTTTTGGTCTGGCTACGTCCACTGCTAAATAGTTTTTGAAATATTAAAGGATTAACAAGCTTGACTTGTATTTTTCAGCTAATACTATGGTAAAGTTATCTGAAAGATGGGTGTCAGATGTTTGGACAGGGGGTGCAATTTCAGTGCTTGCCCTAGGCGCTATTTTCCCTAGATACGCCTCTGCCTAAATGGTGTTTCATGGCTGAAGTAGGGATTTGGATTTGGATTTCCCCAGTCTTAGTGCAGTGTATATTATATTTACCTGAATAGAAGATGACTCTGAATTTAAGACGACCCCCTTAAAAATACAGTTTATACCTGTATTTAACTGAAGAGTAGTGAACTCTGAATTAAGGATGAAACCCCCCCCCCCCCATTTTCTAACATCAAAGAACTTGGGAGAAACCTAGTCTTGGATCGGATAAATAGGCTATTGCTACATCATACTTGTACTTCCTTCTGAGTGATCATGGATAGGATTTAGCTGAGCTGTGTATTATATTGTAGCATGAATTTTCTGGGCAAAAACATTCTTCATGAACTGATTAAGTAATGTATTTTTGAATGTCTGTGCAATCTAAAACATTAAAATAAAAGTAATAACACAGCCGCTTTAAAATGGAACTACCCATAGACACACGGTGGAACTTAAATTGTTTAGCCAGCAAATAGGTTCCTGGCTGGCTTTGACAGCTGGTAGTACAATAATGAGTGGGTATCTCTTGTGGCAAGTCAGTCTTTGTATTTTTGTTTTGTTTTGTTTATGTGCTGCTAAAAGCTCAGACACCTGTTTTTTTCATATCTGAAGGGTGTCTGACATAAGCACTCATGCATCCTGATCCTATACATGTTCAACCAGAAGAAAGCCCCACTTAATCTTAATCCCAGTTAAGTGTGCATGAGATTGTGCCTTTAATGCTTAAAGAACCCCAGAACGTTTATCATCTCAATCAAGTCTATAGTTAAAGTGCCTAGTCCCAATATATAGGTTGTAACCATTAAAAAAGAACTAATGCCTTTATTGATCATCCTCATATTTTATTACGTTGCTGTTGGAATATTTTTTGGCAGAATTTTGCCATAGTGATTATGTAAGTAGCTGCTTCTTTGTGCTATTAGGATTGGACAACCCTTTGAGCTAGACAATTAGTCCCATTTTTACACATGGAGAGCTGAGATAGCTTGTCCAAAGCATTCCAGTGAGTGTGTACATGAGAAAAACAGTTTCTTGCACTCTTTCTAAATTTATTTATTTATTCAAATTTGTAGACTACCCCAAACGTCTGTCTCTGGGTGATTTACAACATAAAACAGATTAAAAATGAAAACCTTAAGATAATTAAAAACCACAGTCCTGTTAAAAAGCTTGGGTGAAAAAATATTTGTATGTGTATCAGATACATAAACTGATAATTATGATAACATTAAGAACAGCCCTGCTGGATCAGGCCCAAGGCCCATCTAGTCCAGCATCCTGTTTCGCACAGTGGCCCACCAGATGCTGCTGGAAGCCACAGGCAGGAGTTGAGGACATGCCCTCTCTCCTGCTGTTACTCCCCTGCAACTGGTAATCAGAGGCATCCTGCCTTTGAGGCTGGAGGTGGCCTATAGCCCTCCGACTAGTAGCCGATGATAGACCTCTCCTCCATGAAGTTACCCAAATCCCTCTTAAAGCTATCCAGGTTGTTGGCTGTCACCACATCTTGTGGCAGAGAATTCCACAAACTGATTATGTGTTGTGTGAAAAAGTACTTCTGTTTGTTGGTCCTAGATTTCCTGGCATCTTCATGGGATGACCCCTGGTTCTAGTGTTATGGGAGAGGGAGAAGAACTTCTCTCAATCCACTTTCTCTACACCATGCATGATTTTATAGACCTCTATCATGTCTCCCCACAGTCGTCTTTTGTCTAAACTAAAAAGCCCCAGGTGTTGTAGCCTTGCCTCATAAGAAAGGTGCTCTAGGCCCCTGATCATCTTGGTTGTCCTCTTCTGCACCTTTTCCAGTTCTACAATGTCATTTTTTAGATGTGACCAGAATTGTACGCAGTACTCCAGGTGTGTCTGCACCATAGTTTTGTATAAGGGCATTATAATATTAGCAGTTATATTTTCAACCTCCTTCCTAATGATCCCTACCATGGAATTGGCCTTTTTCACAGCTGCCGCACATTGAGTCGACACTTTCAATGAGCTGTCCACCACAACCCCAAGATCCCTCTCCTGGTCAGTCACTGACAGCTCAGATTCCATCAGCATATACTTGCAGTTGGGTTCTTCGCCCCAATGTGCATCACTTTACACTTGCTAACATTGAACCACATTTGCCACTTTGTCACCCATTCACCCAGTTTGGAGAGATCCTTTTGGAGCTCCTCAAAATCCATTTTGGATTTCACTACCCAAAAGAGTTCGGTATCATCTGCAAATTTGGCCACCTCACTGCTTACCCCTACTTCTAGATCATTCATGAATAAATTAAAAAGCACCGGTCCCAGTACAGATCCCTGGGGGACCCCACTTCTTACTTCCCTCCATTGTGAAAACTCTCCATTTATACCTACCCTCTGTTTCCTGTCTTTCAACCAGTTAGCAATCCACACATGTACTTGTCCCCTTATCCCATGACCGCTAAGTTTCCTCAGGAGTCTTTGATGAGGAACTTTGTCAAAAGCTTTTTGGAAGTCCAGGTATACTATGTCAAGTGGATCACCTTTATCCACATACTTGTTGACACTCTCAAAGAAGTCCAAAAGGTTGGTGAGGCAAGATTTACCTTTGCGGAAGCCATGCTGGCTCACTCCCAGCAGGGCCTGTTCTTCTAAGTGCTTTACAATTTTATCCTTGAGGATGCTTTCCATCAATTTGCCTGGAACGGAAGTTAAGCTTACCAGCCTATAATTTCCCGGATTGCCCCTGGATCCCTTTTTGAAAATCGGTGTTACATTTGCTACTCTACATTGTTTTAGTTGATGCTTACAATATAGGCAGTCTTGGTGTGAATCACTCCCATCTGCTGTAGTTGAACAGCCTGGGGAAGATGAGTTGGTGTGTGGCATTGTCTAGTGGGAATGTATCCACATACATCTTATTGTCGTGGTGATTTGATTTTATCCCTTTGTCAACCACAGCAGACAGCCTAGACAGTAAATTTATCATGCAGAGTTTTAACTCCCTTTTCACCAACCCATTTGTTCAGGGGGTACTTTCACAGAGCAGAGAGAAAGCTTGGTTGCTTATTTGCTTGATTAGCGACATTCATTGTGCAGGAGCAGGATGCGGTATGACTGCTTATGTTGACACTTCCCAGATGTTACTGGATCCAAACCCTGACCAAAGTCTTTTGATTATAATGGGGTTAGCGAAATGGTGCACACATCTGCCCAACCATCTATCAATTTTGCCTTTTGTATTATGAAAACAGTTTAGAGCTTTGTGCTCCAGTACAAAGTTCAATGCTGAACATACTGGGGATGCATGGAAAGTTTGGGAGGGACGTGTAGGAAATGTCCTGGATTCTATGTGCTGTGGTAGTGGAAATGCTAAGTAGACTCCAGTAGTGCAAGCAAATTGTGTAAGAAAGATTAAGTATCTTGAATTGAAAAACATGAATTGGATGAACATGTCTCTGCCCTTTGATTGTGGGTAAAACAAAGGTAGTGATGGGGCCCTGGGGGGGGGCTCAAAATGTAAGTAAAGAATCTGTAAATGCATAAAAATGAAATGGCAAAAGTCTATAGGGAACTTGGTTATTTGCCTTGTGCTGTGGATTAGCAAATGCCCAGAGAAGGAAGGAAAGGGCCTGCATACTGCACAGAAGCTGAGGTTTCCAGAGGTGTTTACAATAGAATACTTTGAATTTTGTTGCTTTGTTCTAGAGGAGAAAATAAAGAGCTTATGCCCCTGAATTCTATTTGCAGTCCTCTGCTATGCATATGTATCACCCTTCTAAATAAACTTTTTTTAAAAAAGTTAACTTTCTTCCAGTTTATTAAAATATGGAAGCCTATGTATCGGTTATGCTTTTGTATCACATTATCTGGACTTTTTAGAATCAAAGGGATAAGATCCATTCAGACTTTAAAAGTGATCTATGTATGCCCCAGAGTGTGTGGGTTTAAAATACCCCATTTCTGCACATCCAAATTCTATAGGCATACCACACCTTGTACTATATTAGGTTCCTTGTCAGATTATATATATTTTAAAGCCTTTGGATTTATTATTTGAAGTACTTATATATTGCTTTTCAACAAAAGTTCACAAATTGGCTTATACAGCAGAAGGGATGAAAACATGTGAAAAAGAACGAGAAGATGGTTCCCTGTCCCAAAAGGGCTCACAGTATAAAAAGAAACAGAAGACAGACACCAACATCAGTCACTAGAGAGCTGCTATGCTGGATTGAATAGGCAGTTGCTGTCCCCCTCATTCAAATATACATGCACCACCCCTTTAAAAGGGAACTTGTTCAGCACTTATGGGAACTCATTCAGTACTCCTGATCCGTATAAGCTACATGTGCCCTGCCCTCTGCTTTCACTAGTCTCCACAAGAACACTTCTGGAGCTTGCAGAAGTCAGTACTGCTGATCCATTAGTGAGTAGAAACAAAAGCATACAGGGGAGGGAAAGGTGTACTTCCATTTTTCCCAGATCAAATGTTTCCCCTCTCTTATGCAGTTACAAGCACTTCTCTCATTAATGTTTCTCTGTGTCTGTTTGATGGCAACATGACGTTAAGCCAGCATGACCTTAAAAAGCTATCTGAACTTGGCAAAAGATTAAAAGGGTAGGACTTGGCGTCTTAGAATGTCCTTTGGTTTGCAGCTAGCTAAGCCTGAGGCTGGAAAATATTCCAGCGGGTCCCAAGAACTGTAAAAGGGAAATTGAGAAGTAGCCTCTTTACTAGTCTTGATATGCTTTCAGTGAAAGGTCTTGGGATTGTTGAGGCTGAGGAAGACTGTGTACCTTTTGGTGGTCTTGTTCTTCGGCTTGTGTTCTGAGGAGATGTAATCCAGATCTCTCTAAGCCACCCATCTAAACGTTATTATTATCATTATTGCCCAGCTTATTATTAATGCCCAGCCTAGTAACAAAAGCTAATGGTTCCTGGAAATCTTTTTGCTAACAAAGTATCAATGGATTACTGGTAGTAATGAAAAGGGGTGAAGGTTCTGTTTTAACCTTTGCAGCATAGGCAAAACCCTTGAGGACAAGAGGACTCTGCAGGTCTTATGAATGTTCTACTCTTAGCATAGCTTGCTTCATTGCCAGCAACCTGGTTTTTCCTTCTGGATAAGATTGCTATAGAGAACTTATTAGAGAACTGGGCCTGAAAGTTACGTTTCCTTCTGACTGTCTAGTCCAACTTGGCAGAGCAGCTTAAATTGCACATCTGATTCTCTTCATTTCCCAAAGGTTAAAACCTCTATTAAAGTTGATGTTATGAAGGAATTTTGTGAGCTCTTAAGATAAGGATTTACTTTAAGGGTGGAATTGTGTGTTACTGTGGCAAATGTGTGTTCCTAACCCCATGTTTGCTGAGATAACAACATGAATGTGGGAATGGGCATTTATAGCAGAGAATTAACTGGTGGGAAGGAAGGGGGTTGACCCCTCCCATACCCACTAGTTCTCCCCTGCAAATCTCTTCCCTAGGCTGGGGCTAGGGGACAGGTACTCCTTTTCTACCCACCCACAATTTCCCCCTGCAGTTGTCTCCCCCACCCCCATGCCTTGGCAGTCTGAGGCAAACATGGGGCTGGAAATCCTGCATTTGCTTCCTAATGTGCAGTTCTGTCTCAAATGACTGTGATGCTGTCTGTTCGGCTGTTTCCAAGAGAGAACCCTCTTTATATGGGGAGTGTGCATTGCCAAGTTGCTTCCCTGGGATCTGCTTTGCAATACCTGATTCTCCATTGCGCTTCAGGAGGAGTAAAAGGAGGAGAGTTGGTCTGCTGTGTACCAAAACCACTCTGCATCTACTGCTGTGGAAAGGAACGTAGCAATTCTGTGTATGACTGCAAGCAGAAAACCAACAACTGGGCTGGTGCTACAAGGACCTGAAGTGCCCTTTATTATTCTGTTGGCTCCAACTGAGGATGGTATCAGTCTATTTCAATACTGTATGATATGCCTGTACAGAATTAGTTTTCCACTGACTCATGAAACACTTTTACTGTGTAGTGCCTGTATTTTGAAGTAGTTCCCAGGTGGCTGCCTGTCCTGCTGAACTTGCATTCTTGGCCTGAACAATTAGCAATGCCTTTTTTGTGCCTTTTCTACATATGAAATGCTTCATAAACTTGAAAACGTATGCGAGTTAAAATAAGGTTTTGCTTTTCCTGCAGTTTCCAGGTGAATGGTGCAATTGTTTAGATTTCCAAAGCCTGCACTTAGTTGTTCAAGCTCCAGCTAGTTGTATCATTTTCTCTTGTACAGGATCCAAATGGAGAACTGTCATTGTAGCCATTTTAGTTGGGTTGGGAGGTTTTGTTTCTATATCAACCATAATGCAATGCAAACTGTTCAGGGGATTCAACAAGCTGATATAAAGAATTCCACCATTAAAATCTAATAATTGAATATGGGTGCTAAATGTTTCTGGAAACTGGGATGGTATTAAGCATCTGTATGGGTAATCCTGTCTAGAAGTATGGGACCATGCACAATGCCATGGGATTTTTGTGATGAAAGCAAACCACTTACACAGTTCTCTTCAAGATACCTCAAAGAATAAGAAAAGAAAAAAACATGTTGGCAGTCTGAGAATCTGCTCTGACTGTCATGCTGATCTGTGAAAGCTGTTAATGAATAATTAAGCAATAGATAATAAACATTTTGCATTAGTTTTTTTTGACAAAAATGAACTGCCTTACACCTAACTAATATTACAGCATATGGAAAATGTTCATAATTTAAAATGGGGTTTTTTTCACTTTGGTACATCACATTGTATGTGTATTAAATTGCTTCTTCCTAGAGATCCTCGTTGTTTTCTTCCTCTAGCTCCTCGTCCTCTGGATCTTCATTCTCCATGTTGTCACAAGCTTCCTCTTGGTTTTGTGTATTTTAAGATGCACAGGAACACATATTGCAGCAGATCAACCCTGCTTTACGACAGCTGCATCTTCCTCCCTGGCATCTGGAGGTAGCGCATCCACACCTCACTGACTGAAGTACAGCCTTTGGAGCTGGGAGCTGATAATTCATTATTGGTATCCAGACATCCCCTTCCATTTTCCAACCATATTTTTCAGGTGATGGGATTACATGCTTCACGACTGTATCATTATTCAAATGATTGCTCGATGGTGTGCTCATAGTATTGCAGAGTGTAACACAACTCTTGTAGGTGGAAGGCTCTCAGATTGGACTTGTTTCTTGGTGAACAGCCACCCCTTTAATCTATCATCCTGTGAGATCTGTGTACGAGGCAAGTAAACCTGACACATACATTCTTCAAGGGCAGCAAATGCATCATCACTGGGGAGTAAATCCTTCCCCAGGCTTGCAAGTCCACTTATAATATGATCATTGACATTCTTGAAAGCTTTTCAGAAAGTTAGTTTGCCTTTCCGTGCAAAACCTCCAGTATTGTCTGCTCCACTTACAGGTGAAACTCAAAAAATTAGAATATCGTGCAAAAGTTCATTAATTTCAGTAATGCAAATTAAAAGGTGAAACTGATATATGAGATAGACGCATTACATGCAAAGCGAGATAAGTCAAGCCTTAATTTGTTATAATTGTGATGATCATGGCGTACAGCTCATGAGAACCCCAAATCCACAATCCCAGAAAATTAGAATATTGTGAAAAGGTTCAACAGTCTAGGCTCCAGGTGTCCCACTCCAGTCAGCTAATCAATCCATAACACCTGCAAAGGGTTCCTGAGCCTTTAAATGGTCTCTCAGTCTGGTTCATTAGGAATCACAATCATGGGAAAGACTGCTGACTTGACAGTTGTGCAGAAAACCATCATTGACACCCTCCATAAGGAGGGAAAGCCTCAAAAGGTAATTGCAAAAGAAGTTGGATGTTCCCAAAGTGCTGTATCAAAGCACATTAATAGAAAGTTATGTGGAAGGGGAAAGTGTGGAAGAAAAAGGTGCACAAGCAGCAGGGATGACCGCAGCCTGGAGAGGATTGTCAGGAAAAGGCCATTCAAAAGTGTTGGGGACTTCCACAAGGAGTGGACTGAGGCTGGAGTTAGTGCATCAAGAGCCACCACACACAGACGGATCCTGGACATGGGCTTCAAATGTCGTATTCCTCTTGTCAAGCCGCTCCTGAACAACAAATGTCATCTGCTGGTGTTGGTCCACTGTGCTTCATTAAGTCCAGGGTCAACGCAGCCGTCTATCAGGAGATTTTGGAGCACTTCATGCTTCCTTCCGCAGACAAGCTGTATGGGGATGCTGACTTCATTTTCCAGCAGGACTTGGCACCTGCCCACACTGCCAAAAGTACCAAAACCTGGTTCAATGACCATAGGATTACTGTGCTTGATTGGCCAGCAAACTCGCCTGACCTGAACCCCATAGAGAATCTATGGGGCATTGCCAAGAGAAGGATGAGAGACATGAGACCAAACAATGCAGAAGAGCTGAAGGCTGCTATTGAAGCATCCTGGTCTTCCATAACACCTCAGCAGTGCCACAGGCTGATAGCATCCATGCCACGCCGCATTGAGGCAGTAATTGCTGCAAAAGGGGCCCAAACCAAATACTGAATACATATGCATGCTTATACTTTTCAGAGGTCCGATATTGTTCTATTTACAATCCTTGTTTTATTGGTTTCCTGTAATATTCTAATTTTCTGGGATTGTGGATTTGGGGTTCTCATGAGCTGTACGCCTTGATCATCACAATTATAACAAATTAAGGCTTGACTTATCTCGCTTTGCATGTAATGCGTCTATCTCATATATCAGTTTCACCTTTTAATTTGCATTACTGAAATTAATGAACTTTTGCACGATATTCTAATTTTTCGAGTTTCACCTGTATAGCATGCAAGTCAGGCAAAGCAGAAACCTTATTGGGTCCAAGAGCTTCATGTATGGGCAGCAGAGAAATAGTGCGGTACAAATCTCCTTTTCCAATAACAAAATTCATGTTGGCTCATAATTCTGGGTACCTTCGAAAACCTAGCACAAAAACATCAGTGTCTGGTGAGTGAATGTTGATTCTGGAAGCCCCCTTGTTTGTTGCATCAGCAGCATGAAGCAAAAGCTTTGTATCTGCTTCTTCCTGATTACTTTGGAGATGGCTCATATCTCTGTGTGTAGCTCTGCATTCACATTCCCATGCCACTACCACCTTTTTACCATTTGTATGTGCTTTTTCAAGTATCTTATTTGACAAGTAATGTGTTAGTTCCATCTTTGTTTTCACATGTGAAAGAAGCCGCTTGTTAGTTTTGCTATGTTTGTTGTATCTGTGATGTGGTAAGCTATCTCCGGTTGTTGCCCTTGTCTTCTTTCATGTGTTGCTGTCCTGAGTGCAATATCAATGTCTGAGCGATCAAATACCACATGAAGTTCATCATAGTTTCTGTATTTTGATATAAAATAATCTGTACAATGTTCAGCAAGCTGGCCACAGTCTTTTATGCTGTCTGGCTTATGAAGTGACTGGAGTTCTGCCATCCCATCTACAAGTCCCATCTCAAATCCAGCTGACTGATTAGGCTCACTATGAATGGCTTCTGTTTTTAACTTGTTCATAGCTAGTGGCTCTGTATCCTCATCATCAGGCAACGTGTCTTCCCCAGTGGGTAATTTTTCCAGAATAGCCATCAGACTGCTTTTGTTTTGGCATTTCAGCACTGTACCATCAGCAGCAAACATAGGCTTTGGTACAACCGAGAGTTCGTGTTTCCCTATAGAGTCTTCAAGATTTATTTCTGATCTGGATGTTGTCACCAATAACATTTGAGAAAAAAAGTTTTGGTCGTCTTTCAGCTCAGTTGTACTATCTCCAGCAATCACTTGTTGTTTTTTCTGTGTTCTTAAAAAGTCTGCAGCTTATATTTTCTCACTGGAGCCCACAGGTTGATGTTTCCCTGGTTTATATGCTCAGATACAAACTTTCAAGTAGCTTCTTACCAATTTCACTTTGCTTACAGGTATCTTCATTGAATTTCTCAGGCATGAGAAGCCTGCAGGAGAGAGAAGAGGAGGAACATCATCTGCTCCCAGGCGGACCCCAGGGTGAGGGACTGGGTGCCTGCCTGTCTGCTTCTCCTTCTGCCCCCCAAGACTGGCTGCTATACTGTGGTGAGGCTTTGCAGGACTGGGGCCCAGGGGGTGACTTGGCAGTTTCCTGGATCGCATCTGCCTAGAGCTTGCTGCTCAGGGCTATTTAGGGTGCTACCAGTGGTGGGCCCCCCACTGGAGAAGTCGCCACTGAAAGGGACAGCAAGGGCCAGGTTTCCTGGCCCAAGAATTTGCGTGTGGGTGGATATTTAGTGGTGTGGCTTCTGTCTTAATTAGTCCTGAGTGAGATTGTTTTATAATGTGTCTGGGCTTACCTGGAGATGGGGAGCCGGGGCATGTCCCCTAATTATGGGGCGGCAATTCCTGTGGTAGTGGGGAACAGAAGAAGTAACGTTGACAGGCCAGTGGGCCATTACGTGGGAAGGGGAATTGGATATCGAATAGCTGTTTCCCCTTTCGGCTGTCCTGCCAGCTCTTTGACCTTGGGGAGCAGTGCCAGCCATCCTTGGAACCTCACCTTGCTCCTCTGTAATGCCAGGTCGGTCCAGAACAAATCAGAAGCCATCCATGATCTGATTCTGGATGAAGGTGCTGACCTGGTATGTATTACGGAGACCTGGTTGGGAGAGGCTGGCGGCCCAGTCTGGACCCAGCTTCTCCCTCCAGGGTACTCTGTTGAGGAGTGGGTGAGGGACCATGAGCGGGGAGGTGGAGTGGCTGTGGTCCATAAGAATAACATCTCCCTCACTAGGATCCCTGTTGAAGTGCCAGACCATATCGAATGTGTGTTCTTAGGTTTGGGGACCAGGGATAGACTGGGACTTCTGTTGGTGTACTGATCGCCCCGCTGCTCAACACAGTCCCTAACTGAGCTGATGGACTTGGTCTTGGACTTGATGTTGGAGTCCCCCAGTCTTGTGGTGCTGGGGAACTTCAATGTTCATTTTGGGACCATTTTGTCTGGGTTAGCTCAGGAGTTCATAGCGGCCATGGCAACTATGGGCCTATCCCAAGTGGTCTCGGGACCAACGCACAATGCTGGTTACATGCTTGATTTGATCTTTCACTCCGATCAGGGTGGTTTTCCGTGGGTGGGGACTCCTGAGATTTCCACATTGTCATGGACGGACCACCATCTGATTAAGGTTGGACTCTCAATCACTTCCCACCTTTGCAGGGCTGAAGGGCCTATTAGGATGGTCAGCCTGAGAAGGTTATTGGATCCAAAAGGATTTCAGGAAGCCTTGGATGGTTGGCTCTGCCGGCGATTCTGTTGATGCCCTGGTGGAGAATTGGAACAGCAAACTCACCAGGGTAGTATACATGATCGCTCCTAAGCGTCCTCTCCAACCCGCTTCAAAACTGGCCCCTTGGTATACAGAAGAGCTACGGGGGCTGAAGCAGCGAGGTAGGTTGGAGCGCAAGTGGAGAAGACTCGACTTGAATCTGACAGGTTGCAACACAGAGCACATTTGAAGATCTATGCTCAGGCGATACGTGCGGCAAAGAAGCTATTCCTTTCTGCCAGTATTGCATCTGCACGTTCACGTCTGGTGGAGTTGTTCAGGGTTGTGAGGGGGCTAGTATGTGCCCCTCCTCCCTTGAATCAGAATCTAGAACCATCGATTACCCACTGTGACGTGTTTAATGAATTCTTTTTGGGGGAAATCTCTTGTATTCGGCTGACTTAAACTCCGCCTTCACAATTACTTCAGTGTCTGATGTGGAGGTGCTTGTGTGGTTAAGTTGGATCAGTTCCAGGATGTGACTGGATGTGGACAAGCTGATTGGAACGGTGCAGTCTACCTCCTCTTCTCTTGACCTATACTATCTGGCAGGGGGGTTGTTGTAGAAGGCCTGGTAGAGATTATAAATGCTTCTCTGAGGGAAGGCAGGATGCCTCTTTTTCTGGAGGCAATTATTAGACCACTTCTGAAGAAGCCTACATTGGATCCCTCAGAGTTGAGCAGCTACAGGCCTGTATCCAACCTTCCGTGGCTGGGCAAGGTAATTGAGAGGGTGGTGGCTTCCCAGCTCCAGACAGTCTTGGAGGAAACTGATTATCAAGACCCATTTCAAACTGGTTTTCAGGTGGGCTATGGGGTGGAGACTGTCTTGGTCGGCCTGATGGATGATCTCAAATTGGGAATTGACAGAGGAAGTGTGACTTTGTTGGTCCTTTTGACCTCTCGGTGGCTTTCGATACTATGGATGATAGTATCCTTCTGGAATGTCTGAGGGGGTTGGAAGTGGGAGGCACTGCTTTGTGGTGGTTCCCCTCCTACTTCTCGGGCAAGTTCCAGATGGTGTCCCTTGGAGAATGTTATTCTTCAAAATCTGAACCTTTGTATGGTGTCCTTCAGGGTTCCATGTTGTCTCTGATGTTTAACATGTACATGAAACCACTGGGAGGGATCATCAGGAGATTTGGTGCAGTGTGCTATCAGTATGCTGATGACACCCAAATCTATTTCTCCATGTCAAACTCGTCGGGGAGAGGGCATAACCTCCCTAAATGCCTGCATGGAGGCGGTAATGGGCTGGATGAGGGATAACAAACTGAGACTGAATCCAGATAAGATGGAGGTACTTATTGTGTGGGGTTGAAACTCTGGAGATGACTTTGATCAGCCTGTTCTGGATGGGGTCACACTTCCCCAGAAGGAACAAGTACACAGTCTGGGGGTGCTTCTGGATCCGAGCCTCTCCCTGGTGTCCCAGGTTGAGGCAGTGGCCAGAAGTGCCTTCTATCAGCTTTGGCTGATACGCCAGCTGTGTCTGTTTCTTGAGATAAACAACCTCAGAACAGTGGTGCATATGCTGGTAACCTCCAGACTGGATTACTGCAGTGGCTCTATGTGGGGCTGCCCTTGTGTGTAGTCTGGAAACTACAATTGGTCCAGAAGGCAGCAGTCAGGTTGGTCTCTGGGTCATCCCGGAGAGTCCATATTACTCCTGTTTTGAAAGATCTACACTGGCTGCTAATAAGTTTCTGGGCAAAATACAAGGTGCTGGTTATAACCTATAAAGCCCTAAATGGCGTGGGCCCTGGGTATTTAAGAGAATGTCTTCTTTGTTGTGAACCCCTGTCACCCATTGAGATAATCAGGAGAGGTGCATTTGCGGTTGCCACCTGCTCATTTGGTGGCTACTCGAGCCTGCTCCGCTGCTGCCCCAAAGCTTTGGAATACACTCTTTGCTGAAACAAGAGCCTCTTCATCTCTGACAACTTTAAAGTCTTTAAAGATGCACCTATTCACCCAGGCTTTTAACTAAATATTGTTTTAATAGTTTTAACATTGTTTAAAATGTTTTAAGGTTTGAATTGTTGTAGTGCTTTAACTTTTGCTGTATCATTTACTTTGTTTTAACTGTTTTAATTTTTGTTTTCATTTTTTCATGTTTAAATTTTTATTGATTTTAACAATATCTTAACATTCACATCACATTAAACAAATATTGACTTCCCGTTCACACCTCCTCGTGAATCACCAACTATAGAATTAATCCTTGCTATAATAGTAATTCAAAACATATATCTTAAACCTTACAAACTCGATTTTGATCTACCCAACCTGCTATTATTTTTTAATTTTTTATTTATTTTTGTTTTCATTTATTTTAACTAATGTTTTAACTTTTTCTGTTTGCTTTGTTGTGAATCGCCCAGAGACGTGAGTTTTGGGTGGTATAAAATATGTTAAATAAAATAAATAAATAAACTTGTGGTCAGTTTGAAGAGATCATCGCTGTCCTCAGTAAATGGGTTTGTAAAGCTGTGAAGAGTGGCAGTTAGTGCTTTGATGTTTTGATTTTGCTTGAAGTTGAGTGACCTCGATAATGCATGATGGTTGCTTTGTATAGCAGGTAATATACCAGCCATCTGCTGCACTTCTCCAGCAAGCCTTGCTAATTCTGGTGAGATGAGGAAAAACTTTGTTCTAGCTTGAGGATTGAGTGTTATACCTATCATTCCACCTACTACTTTGATTGAATGGTTGGTCCTGGGACAGAAATAAAGGCACTGTAGTCTGAGCTAAACTCATGGCATGCTGATTGACTTCAGTCTTTTTTTTTCTGTGGATAGGCTTGTGTTTGGTTCCTTGAGAATCCAACGGAAGAAACTATACAATTCACTTGGAACATTCCAATCTGTAACTTCTGTAAGTGAACCAGAAAATACCCATCTCTCTGCTTTGGTAATAAGTTTTCACTGAATCTTAGCAGCATCATAGTGTATTTTCATGTGGTCATTTCCGTCAGTGTTGCTCTCTTCTGCTAACTGAATTGTAGCATCGCTTAAAATTTTGATAGAAACACATTCTGATTCATTCACTCTTTTTGGTTTATGGAATTCTATGTTTGGTATGTCACGCTGTATAAGCTGCTTTATTTTTTTGTGGCTTGGATGGCTGTCCACATTATTTGCCTTAAGGATTCCTGTGTATGCCTCATGAAGATGAGCCATGGTGACTATATTTTCATCCAACAATGTATTCTCAAGCAGACTAAGGAATTCAGTTTCGGCTGCCACCTCATTCAACTTGCTTGGTTTTTGTGGGTTGAGTGCTGAGCGATTGACATGTGTTACATATGTTGCCCAGCACTGTTTGTGACTTTTAATGTCAATAGCATGTTCATGTTGAGGATCAATGGATGTACAAAGCTTGACAAGAAGTTTCTCATTCCCACTTCTTTCAACTGCATCATTAAATGACTGATCAGCATTTTCTGTAGCAACTAAATGCAAAGGGTTCTTGTAACACAGTCCATTTTCCACTTGCTCGGGAGTTTATCTTTTTTTCATATTGCTCTTTGGCACGTTTGAGCATTTTGGTATGAACAGTCTCTTGATAACATTTTCTGTGCCACAAACAGCCTTTTGCTTGAAGCTCTTGCCATGTGACATCACCAAGGCTACTACTACTCTCAGAAAAACTTTTGTCTCCATACTGAGCATGCTCCCTGATAAAGCTCAGTAATTTTTTGTAGTATATAGCAACAGGCTTCTCCACCAGTGCCTCATTTATCTCTCTCTGACAGATGAGACAAAGTGAGTAGTTATTGTCATATCTTGCTACATTAGCTCTGCTAACTTCAGGGTGGGAAACGCCTTCCATTGTTAATAAATGAACAGTCTCAACAATATTTAAATGGCTCTAAGGATCTGAAACACACACAAAAACACAAATTGAAAACTATACTAAAACAAACTTGTACACATCAAGAACAACCTCAAACCCTTACCAAGGGAAATGTCATAATCGGCTGGGGTTCAGCTGGTTTCCACAACATGCAACTCCCACCCCCCCACAACCTCTGATAATGTAAAATTACATTTTTATATTATAAAGGGAGTTAAATCACTGCCTAGCTGTGGTTAAATACCATGTTGGTTTAACAGACATGAATATTGCTTTTACATTATAAAATACCAAAACCAAACAAACACCTTTCTACTTTAATGAGGGATTTTTAGATTGTGAGCCAATTGGGGACACGGATCCATTTTATTTAATTATTATTTCTCTGTGTAAACCATCCTGAGCCATTTTTGGAAGGGCGGTATGGAAATCAAAACATACAAAATGATAATAATAATGATAGTAATAATGATGATAGTGATACACTGGAACATCTGCAACAAATACAAGCTACCTGTAGCCAAAAATTGGTGGGACCATAAAATTGAAAAAGTTGAAGAAAATGAAGATGTAAAAATATTATGGGACTTCCGACTACAAACAGACAAACATCTGCTACACAATACACCAGATATAACTGTAGTCGAGAAGAAAGAAAAACAAGCTAAAATAATTGACATAGCAATACCAGGGGATAGCAGAATAGAAGAAAAAGAAATAGAAAAAATCACCAAATACAAAGATCTACAAATTGAAATTGAAAGGCTGTGGCAGAAAAAGACCAAAATAATCCCAGTGGTAATTGGCACCCTGGGTGCAGTTCCAAAAGACCTTGAAGAGCACCTCAACACCATAGGGGCCACAGAAATCACCATCAGCCAATTACAAAAGGCAGCTTTACTGGGAACAGCCTATATTCTGCGACAATATCTATAACAACAGCAACATTGACAATAAAATTCAGCCATCCTAGGTCCTTGGGAAGGACTCGATGTCTGGATAAAACAAACCAGTCAACACCTGTCTGACTGTGTAAACAAGAAATAATAATAATAATTATTATTATTAGCAGAGCAGATTCTCAGACTGCCAATGTGTTTTTTCTTGTTTTTCGAGGTATTCTGAAGATAATTACATAAGTGGCTTGCTTTCATCACAAAAATCCCACGGGTTTCCAAATCATTGTATATGCTCCCACACTTTAGCCAGAACATTATTGTGTTTTTGCATAATTGTCATGGTGTTAATGAGTAAACAAGATTTTCCTCACAAATGTCTATGCCTTTTGGATTAATTGTGTTGCCTAGCTAGTTAATCTTACTTACTTTGCATATTAGTAGGCTTTTTAGAATGTTATACTTCTTGAATCTGCTTGAATAGACACTGAATAACTTCTGCAGGTGACAAGATTTGGTAAATGTGTTTTGAGAGCCAGAATTAAGTTTCAGCTAGGCAGAGATTCCACCTTGAAGACAAATATGTGGCACTGAACAAACTTTATTAGTGTGTATGAGGAAGCTGGTGAAGGGAGGAAGAGGTAGTAGTATCTCTTACATATCTTATGTTCACTCTTTCTGTGCAAGTTGAAGAATCTTCCATGCCTTAACAAAATCCTGAACATTTTAGACTAACATATTTTTACAGTGACACCTGGTTCTATTGTGTACATACTTCTCAATGGGGCTAGAAAGAAACACTTTAATACTATTCAAACTGCTTCTGGCAGCCTCAAGATGTATTTGCACCAGCCCTACACTTTCCATTTATTTTCACTCCACCCCCACCACCACCCGCCACTTGTTGCCACAGTACCTTTTTTGTTTCTATCCTTCCCTTGCCACATTTTACAGAAAACATTATTCACAATGTTAATCACAGAAGTAATGAGTAAGCTTATTGACAGGTGGGCATCCCTGCCTGCCACTTCAAATGGCAGGCTGGGGCACCTGCTTAAGGTAAATTTAAGCTTCAGTGCACTAGCCTGCCAGCTCAGATTACAAGCTTGCAAAGGAAAATAATTCATTATGATGTCTATCTAGAAACTTGAAGAAATTTTGCAGGAAATAAAATACTGCTTTAATGGGGTAATGACTTTCTACTAACAAAGCCTGGATATAGAACTTACAGGTGGTTACCAACTGAAGTTTAGGTCTCAAGTTCTTGGGTATGTAACCTACTCATCTACCTACATAGGAAGTTGTCTTGTCTTATACCAAGTCAGACTACTGGTCTATCTAGCTCAGTATTGTCTACACAGACTGGCAGCGGCTTCTCCAAGGTTGCAGTCAGGAATCTCTCTGAGTCCTTTCTTGGAGACGCCAGGGAGCAGAGGGAGAGAACTCGGAACCTGCAAGTGCTCTTCCCAGATCAACCCCCTCCCCTAAGGGGAATATCTTACAGTATTCACACATGTAGTCTCCTATTCATATACAAATCAGCTGTGGGCCCTGATTAGCAAAGAGGACAATTCATGCTTCCTACCACAAAACCAGCTCTCCTCCTCCTCCCCCCACCCCAAAGTGGCAACTCTTTCTATATGGCATTGTGTGAAAACACACATTATCTAAGATGTGTAAGCTGATGGGGCCAAAGGACAACTCTGTGGCTTTGCTGACCTTGTTGGTCTTAATATTTTTGCAAGGCAAATCTCAAGATTTCAGATTACTTTGAAAACTGCTTCCCACTTTAAAATCAAAGATGATGCATTTCCCCCATGCATTTATCTGTAATGAGCCAAGATCTCAGACTTGATGCTCAAGCTCTAGTATCTCTGGAGGATGCTGGACTTGCAGAGCAATCCTGTGCATATTCACTTAGAAGTCCTACTGTGTTCAATGAGACATACTCTCAGGTAAGTGTGTATAGGTTTGCAGCCTTAGTCTGACAAGTCTTCCACTAAGGTTAATTCTGCTAGTGTGGAATTTCCCCCTTGGCATCTGACTCTGCAGAGGGAAAAACCCTGAAATATGGGAGTGTCTTGACATTCTGGCAGTGCTGTAATAGTAAAACCAGTGAAAACACGCACAGCAGTATTTGTTCTCTGGCATGGCACCTACTCAATTTGACGTGCTGTGCTTTGGTTAGTTTCTCTGTCTTAGCTGGAAAATAGGTAGAACTGGAGTCTGCTGGCAATTTTCCTACCCACTTCTGTAGTGAGGCTGTGTTAAATCTGCTGTCATCAAGAGCTGCATTTTCAATAAACTCCACTTGCTAAACAATTGGGCTTCTCCTATGCTGAAATGAATACAATTCCAAAGGTGCACAGAGTCAAAGTGGCTATGTGAATCAGTCCTGAGTTGCAGCCACTTTGTCAAAAGGTTAATCCTGCATTTGTCCGATGTCAACTTTCCATAGTGACTAAGTAATTGAATGGGGCGTGGGGAGAGCTGAAGTGCAGCGCTCTGGACCAAATGATTTGACTATGGGTAATTCAGTTAGAATAATTACTGTATTTAGGAAGCTCCTTAAGGGCTGGGGTGGTGTAGGGGACATCAGTGTGCATCAAAGCACAGAAGTCACTTGTTCTTTGACTTCTGTGCAGGTTCTTGTTGCTGTAGATCTACAATTTGTGTGTTTCAGATTCTGGTGAACAGTCAAAATCTATTGGAGCCTACAGTTCTGGTGACTGTAGTGCCATGTCTGCTTTCTGCCATCTGTAGCTGGGCAACGGCTCTTGCGGCTGTGTGCCTCACAATCCGCTCATTCACATTTTTTTCTTCTTTGCATCTTAGTGACCTTGGTATCTTCTAAAAGTTGGTTTCCATGTTTGTATAGATTTATTCTGTGGAGAATAAGTAGGATCATGGGACTGATAGGAAAGGACCTTGGCTCAGAAAGCTCTTTGTTTACTTGTTAATCTCTGGATGAACAAGTAATTCTGGTGATCTAAAACACCAGATTGCCTATGACTGATAGTCATAAGGAAGGTGCCATAAGGAAGGACATTTTTATCCCTTTCTGCCCCCTGAGGCACTAGTGATCAAAGAGTTAACTCTAGCCCTCCTGTGTGTGCCTGGCTATTGTAATGGGGGCATCCATGGAACAAAAGCCTTTCAGCTGCAAATTCCAATCTCAGCTGGATGCAGCTGCTGGCTTTTGGGCTGCTTCTCTTGGGATACAGGATGTGGGAGCCCTAGTTAAACATAAGGACTGGGAAGGTTTTGGTATTTCTCCCTTCTGGTGTGGGAGTCCTGGTCTGTGCAGTTCTGCTGATTCTTTAATTCAGCAGTAATCGTTCCCTTCCTTAGGCGCCTCCTTACCTCTTATTAGCGTAGGGCCTGGATGTCAGATGGAGGTAGCCTGGTATTTCCCTGAGCCTTGATGGGATTTGTCAAGGCCCCTTCCCTTTTCTTCCTGCTTATTGAACTTTGAAACAAAGGGAATGGAAAGAAGAAAGGAGTCTTGAGAGTGGGATTGAGAGGGGGAGGGAGATACATTAAAGACATTCTGATCCCCCTTTTATTCAAGGAGCTGAAGGGGAGGAGGAAGTAGTTAAAATCGATGGCAAAATCCTGTTTTTTAGGAAGCTTCTCTGTTCCTAATCAGGTGTTCTGCTCTGCCATTTGTGATGTTGGCTTTTTGAAATTTTAGCCTGGCTTTTCTATAATACACCACTGCCTCCGAAAACTGCTGAGTGATGCTCTGATTCTGACCTTGTAGACTCAAAATGGTTCTGTTGAGGTACAGACTACTGTAGTTTATTCCTAGCTGGGGCTGGTCATGCAAAGCCACCTCCCTGTTGCCAGTAAAGAAACAAGGTCCCTAATGGGCTGTAAATTGCCACTATTTTTACTACTTCATTTGAATGTGTTCTGGTGTAGATGTGTCCCTTGTTGCCTGCACTAGAAAACCCTCCTGTCCTATCAGCGAGTTTAACCAACCAGGCACATAATTTTGATTCCTTAATAATACAAATAGTCAGCAGCAAGGTATTTTTCTCTCCTTCAAGGACTGAACAATGAATGGCCCTTCTGTGCAGCAAACCGGTCTGAAACATCATCAGATTTGCAACAGTAACGCAGAGAGTTCTTCTTATCAAGAAAACAATATATAGGTTCTGCTTTTGCTTTGCCAGGGGACTCTAGAAAAGGGAGGGTGTGTGTGACCTGCATGCTGACCTCACTCCTGTGGTATCTGACCAAATCCATCTCCTGTTCTCCTTCAACCCCTCCTTCCATCTTGCGTCTCAAAGTTCTTTGTGTTCTGCATTTGTGGCTGGGAGGGAAGAGATAATTAAAAGGGAGTTGTTTAGACCTGCAAATTCTCCCAGTCTCAGAGAATAAAGTGTACAAGTACCCAGTTCAAAACAAATAGTAAAGGGATTTTAATTAGTTTTGGAAGATCCAGCTCTATTTATCCCCTCCCAAGGATCTGGATGCCTAAATGCTGGGAAGCTAATATGGACAGTTCTGTTACAGAGACTGATTTAATCATCCAGGACACACATTCATGGCTCTAGCAACATTTGTGAATGTACAACTACTTTCTACCGTTATTGCGATAGAATAGTTTCTCAGCAGTTTGGAAGAAAAGGACAGAATGGAACTAATGAATACTAAGTATTCTGTGCATATGTATGTGGAGAAAATTAGTCTAGTGGACTACTCAGCACTTCTTAATATGGTATTGGAGATTAAGGCAAATGTATCCAGGCCCCAAACAAAACTCACTTCCTCATTTTTGCCAAACTGCACATGGTAAAAAAAAAAAAAAAAAGCTGACTTCTCACCCTACATTGTGCATAGCCCTCTGTTCCCAAATGAACAACTACAAAATAGTAGATTGAGAAAGTCTTAGAGAACAGCATTTATTCAGCAATTTCTATATTGCCCATCTTACATTCAGGGCAGCTAACAATATAACATTTAGAACAATAAAACCTAAACCCTCCAAAACACAATTTTAACCCAATAAAACACAATAGCAAAACAAAAAACCTTCAGCAGTAAACTTTATTTGCTTGGACTTCTTAATTGTATCTTTTATCATTGTCATAACATAAGGGCAAGTTCCTTACCTTTTTACTGGCCACAATTTCAATTTCCTCTTTGTCTAGAAACGTTCATAGATATCTTGTATAAATTGATATTCTTTCACCAATTTATCATATGAAACCTATGCATATAACAGGCCTGATAAGGCCCACAGAAGCTTTGGAGTTTTTGGTTCCTGTGGCGGGGGGGGGGGGGACGCACTGGAACACTCTCCTTTTTAAAGCCTTAAAGAGTGCTGTTGTATTCTAGTCAGTAATATTTTGCTGTTTTGTTTTTTGTTTGGACATATGTCCGGGGGGGGGGATCCTATAGATAGTGTGGGAGAGGAGTCGGACAGGAAAAGGGGGGGGAGGCAAAGGAGAAAATTGGGTTGTTGCTGAATAAACTCTTAGATAAATCTGTTTAAGATTTCCTTATGTGCATGAGGGAAGTAGCTATAAAGCAAGTGTTTTCCTTTTCAAGTGGCATGGAAGGAAGGGATATTCCCTCCAATTCACAATTGGATTGTTTCATAGCATAACATCTGGATCAGGCAGCTCAGTCCTGTGTAAACCAGCTCAGCAGACTGTAAAATGAATGGGTTCCTTTGCTCTCTGTTGTTACTTCTACACCCCTTATCCCTATATGTCATTATTTATTGTTCTGGCACAGCAACATGCCCCTGTAGAGTTGTAGGTGTCTGTGGAGACTGCACTTAGTGTGCAGCACCATGTGCTGAGCTCTTGATGCTGTCCTCTGGCTCAAGGACAAGCAAAGGCAAATCAAAGAGTTTCTGGCATGCTTTTTCTGGGCTTTGAGTGTGTTATTCACACAGAATTACAATCCATTATTATAATTCTATACATATGGAATATGCAGCTAGGAGATATTTGAGAATCTTGTCTCTTCTCCCTCTTGCCCTTATGGTTTTGAGCATATAACTGGAAATGTGAAGGTAGTGAATGCAAAACGTGTAGTGTGAAGAGGCAAAGTATTTGGATTCTTGTGGTTCCTCCTTTCCCTTGTGTTTTGTAGTCATGTTTACCTAATGATGCTTCTGTTGACCTTAACTTGCACACAGGGGTGCACCAAGATGATTTGGGCACCCGGACCACCCAGATTCCCCAGCTGCGAGGCCCCCTCCCCAGCATCGAGGGCCCCCCAAACCTCTGGGGTTTTAAAAAACCTTTTTCTTCCTTACCATGAACTTTGTTAAAGACACTGGCCCGAATGGACGCAGCCAGTGTTCCTCCAGTCTCGCCGCTGCCAGAGGGAGAAGGACCTCCCCCCCCCCCCCCCCGCAGGCACCCCTCGGCCACGGAAAGGAAGAAAAAAAAGTAAAAACAAACGAACGGAGGCTTGGTGGGGCGGGTGTGGGGTGGCTGCCAAGGCCCCCCGGCCATTTGGAGGCTCCCCCCAGACCTTGGAGGACTGGACCGAGTCCCAGGGATTAGTGCACCACCTAATCCAGGGATTAGTGCACCACTGCTTGCACATACTGTTCTAACTGTGTCAATGAACTACTCCTTTCCCCACCCCCAAATCCAAATTCTCCAAAAACTCATGTACTGTACTGTTTTGAAAAGAATACATGTAATCAAGCTTGTGTAAAAATGGAGTGTCTGTTCATGAGTATGAAGTCCATCTGTGAGCTACTTGTTATTATGTGTCTTACACGTTCTTAATATTATTTTTTATGAAATTCTGTTTTGGGAAAAGCCCTCAAAGTGGCTTACATTTAAAACTGTAGTAATAATCCTTTAACACATGTAAACATTAGTGAATGAACAAAATTCAGTGAAAATGGGTTAATGTAATTTTATGTAAGCAAGCATAGCGTAGTGGTTAGTGTGTTGGACTAGGATCGGGAAGACCTGAGTTTGAATCCCCATTCAACCATGACACTCACTGGGTGACTCTGGGCCAGTCATGTATCTCTCAGCATAACCTTCCTCACAGGGTTGTTGTGAGGATAAAAATAACCATGTACACTGCTCTGAGCTCCTTGGAAGAAGAGCGGGATATATGTATAAAAATAAATAACATAAAAATAAAATAACACTCCATGGATGTTTGACTAACCTCTTAAAAGCTCTGCTCCCCCACGCCCCTTGAGTACTAAATGGTAACAAGACACTGCAGAATTTACTGGATTACTTTAAAAGGCTTTTAGCTCTGTACTTGCAATGACTTGTCATAGGTTGTCCCATAAAACTGAGATCAGTCTTTCTCCAGTTCTTTGTAATATGTTGCTGCCAGCAGCAGATGTGATATTAGCAGATCTCTTTTTCAGAGATACAGATCATTTGGATAGTGTCCTAGAAATACACCTCTGCTTCTACAAAGAAGCCCACCATTCTTTGTGTTAAAATATTTCTTTGTATAAAGCGAGCAAGGATATATTCTTCAATTATGAGTCTCTTTTTTATGTTAAGGATGTTTTTTGTTTGCCAAGATAAGGCAGGTTTAAACTCTTAAACCTCCAAGCAGGGCCTTTTTGCTAGTGGCACTCTGTTTATGGAGTAGCCTCCCAAGTGAGGCTTGCCTGACACCATCACTGTTGTTCTACGCACCAGATGAAGACCTTTTCATTCACCTAGACTTCTAAAAAGGTGTTTGTGTTTTTACTGTAGTTCTTGTTTAGTTTTAATTGGATCTTTTATTTTAATGTTTGTGAGCTTCCCAGAGAACAACTGCTATGGGGTGGCTATATAAATAAAGTTGATACTACTACTACTTCTTATTTTCAACACGCTCTCATGGATCGTTCCCCATCTTCCTGGATACACTATGGTATCTATACCAAACACTTTTGCTTAAGCCTGTTGGCCTTTGCCCAGCAGAACCCAAGTTTTTCTCAATCTTCTTTGGTTAAGGCTGTTGTGGTAAGTGGCTTGCAGTGCCTGCCCCGCTCTCTATATAGAGTGCAAATCAGTCAGTGCCTGCGAAGCAGCCAGTGCTTCCTGGGCTGGAAGGGACTAGAGAACCACGTCCATAGCTTTAACTTCCTTTCCTTGTGTGCAATCGCAGAGATCTCCCTATTTTTAGTGTGGTTGCTCCCACGTTCGGCTAGATACTTGAGTATTGCTAGGATACTACAGTGCCAGAGCCAGAAATAACTCTGCCCAAAGATGACACTGGGTGGGCAGCTGACATTCATTGCATTGTGTATTTGTGCCAGTTCACATGCAAATATGCGAACACCAACTGTGGCTGTTATTTGTCTTTGTCTTGCTTATGGTGCTTCCAGATATACCTCTTGACAGTTTGGAACACTGTGGGCAGGTTGGATTCCAGGGTGATTTCCCTGGTTATATTCTGAGGAACAACCAGCAGTTCTGGTTGCTAAACAATTGTTTGTCCCTCAAACTGCTACTCTAAATGTGTACACTGTTCCCATCTTGAGTGGCATTCTGTAATGTTGCTGGCTACATGTGTAAATGAGGAAGTCTCTGTCCTTCTTCCCTCCATCTGTGCACACACGCATTCAAGGCTTGCCTTTTTCTTTTCTTTCTCTGAAGGCACAAGAAATGATTATGGGGTGAGTGTGCAGGACACACAGCAGGAGCTGTGTGTAAGGGAAGGAGCCAAGTGGCCTTGTGTGGAGGCGAGCATGGGGAGCTTGCCCACACTAGCAGTGGTGGCAGTAGGCATTTAGAGGCAAGAGTATAGGCTCCAGATAGGGTTGCAAAGCAGTGCTAGCCCCTTTTTAATTCTTGAAGAGTGCTTAAATGGGAGAAACTGCCTCTGTGGAATTTGCCTCCATTGCAGTGCAGTAGGGCACCTGCCTAACTTGCCTCTGCAACACCAGTAACTAGCACAGGAGCCCAGCTAAGGATAAGATCGGGCAGCCCTGTTCATGGTGGCACACGGAGTGTATGGGGATGGGAGAGAGATGTTACATCCTGACTAGGGCTGGAAGCAGGCCTTGGCCCAGGCATTTGGACATCCTGATAAAGTGCTACAGTCTACACCCTGTCCTTGGACATCTTACTTAGGGCCAGCTTGATCTTGTATGTTGTGAAGTCTCTGTCTATGGGCTGGTCCACACAATTGGAAGAATGTCCAGTAAATGTCGAATCCTAGACTTACGTGGTGTGCACACTTCTGATTTCCAGTTGTGAACCCAGTAATTTTCAGTAATGTTGGATTAGCATGGTGCTAACCCAGAATCACCAAATGTTTCTGGGCTCACAGGACTAGAAATTGGGAGCATGCGTGCCTCTTGAATCTAGGATTTAACCCATGGTGTACCTTCTTCTAATCATGTGAACACTCCCCATCTATATCTAGATTTCATGACTGCTACTTGAATATTCCATGTGTGAATGTGTCTTTACCCTTCATAGAGTTTTCTTCTAAACTGTAAAGTCTTCATCTTGTGTAAAGTCAGTAAAATACATGTGACAAAGCTTGTTGATAGGCTTTAAATCAGGCTTGCACAACATGAGGCCCAGGGGCTGGATTTGGCCCATGGGACTCCCCCCCCCTTGCCTGCAGATAGGAATATCCTGCAGCCACAGCAGGAATCATGAAGAGCTCTTTCTTGCTTTGTCCCGCTAATAAGTAGCAGTGGCTCAATGCAGTTGTCTGCTTGAGACCTGATGTCCCCCATCTACATGGCTGACCTTGCCCCTGGGCCAGAGGTTATGAAGATGGAATGCTGCTTCCTGGGAGCAGGCTCTCTCAAACTTGCTGCTTTCCTAGGTGTACCCCAGGGCCCTTTTTGCGCACCAAATGGGTGTCTGTCCACCACTTCCCCCACACTCTGGTTGCAAGAGGCTTGTTTCCAGGCATAGTCGTCCTTGGGTTAGAGTGGAGACTAGTGCTGAAGATGCTCCTCTGGTCTGAAAGCACTTGGCATTTTGCGGTGGCTGGCTTTAGGTGCCCCACTGACTGAGCAGGGAAAGAGCCTATTTCCTTTCATTAATAATTCTAATATATAATGTGCTGAAAATGGACTTCAGCCCTCTGCTGTCAAGCCATAGTTTGGTTTTAGCCCACCTGAGCATTTGAGTTAGGTATCCCTGCTTTAGATATTTATAGGCTTACCAGAATCCCCAACAGAGATTAAGCCTGTCCCTTTTAAAAGCTATAAAACTGAATGAGAAAACTGCTTCTGTGCTTCCTATTCTTGCTGCTTCACTGATCACTTCACGAAAAATATATATGCTCACACGTGAATCTATAGCTACATGTGGGGGCACTTTAACAGCTACAGAATAATTAATATAATGACTCCAGAGGCATTCATGTCTGGGGATCTCATTGCCAGTGTTATGTATACACACATGTATATGCACAAAGGCAATCCAGCAGCCATGTATCATGTGCACACAGTGTGGCTGCCAGGGAGGAAGAAAACAGGGTAAAGAGACTAGTACAGGGGGTGCACTGCTGCTTTTAAGGAGAGAGGTGGCACTTTCTCTGATTGAGGACTGCCCTGGCAGCCATGCCTATTTGCATTGATAACTCTACCATTTTAGTCTAAGAAAAAGCAAAATACGCTATACTCAAAACACGTGTTGCTACCTCCCTGTAGAGCTATCATTGTAGATGGTAATTTACAGAACAGTGTAATTTTAAGTGAAAGGACCTGTATACTTTGTTGGTATCCCAAATATAGAGAAAAAGGCAGAATGTAGAGAGGTAAATTAATGTTCTTTAAAAAGGAAGAAGAGTTAATGGCACTGAAGAAAAGCCTGTTTTCTAGGGACATGCTGAATCACGAGCACCTCCCTTTAAAATTGAGGGCTTACACAGCCCCTTTGAAGTGGAGGAAAACAGGTCTGTACCTGCTGCTCCTCCGCTTGCTGCCTTCCTGGTACTCCCCCCGCAGATCAAATCCCCATTCAGCCCTGAAACTAGCTGGGTGACTCTGGGCCAGTCATTTCTCTCTCAGCCTAACCTACTTCACAGGGTTGTTGTGACAGAGAAACTCAAGTATGTAGTACACTGCTCTGGGCTCCTTGGAGGAAGACCAGGATATAAAATGTAAAATAATAATAATAATAATAATAATAATAATAATAATAGCTGGGGAGAGTGCCAGGAAGGCAGCAAGTGGAGGAGCAGGTACGGAACTGCCTTCCTCCACTTTAAAGGGGCTGTTTAAGTCCTTGATTTTAAAGGGAGGTGCTCACAATTTGGCACATTCCCTACTATTTTCTCACTGAATGAGATGAATCTATACTATAAAAAATAACCTACCCTAATAAATTATTGAATCACTGAGGCAGTACTCTAGTGTTTGGTACTTGCAGTGGTAGGAACTGAGGCTTTGTTTATGCCCCCTGACTTGTGAGTTCATATATAACACGGCCTATTTCTTGATGGTGCTGCCCCTGCAGGATTTATGGGGTTAGGTGCTAAGGGACAGCCAACAGATGCCAGAACCATAATTCTCTTTCTGAGAGAAATCACAGGGACCTCTAATACCCCTACCCCTCTTCCTTCTATATGCAGTTTAAAAAAATCTTATGGAAAGCTAGGCAAGTTATGTCTAAGCCCCGGGAAAGCAGGAGTGCCTAACACAGTGATCTCCACTAATTTCCAAGCAAGAGCCATTTTGGCAAAACAAAAAATAAAAATCAATGCAAAACCCATTTCCCACTACATTGACTTCTGTGCAGCATTGTGCTTTTGCCAGCTGTGTGTGTTGGGGGTGGCTTTTAGAGAAGCAAAGCCCTGTCAAGCCCCAGCCATAGAGCTCTCGAAAAAGTGGGGGGCAGGGTTACACTTCCCAGGGCTCTGTGTGTATCTTCCCACATATCACTGGTTATCAAAAGGCTCCATTTCATTCAGGCAGCCACCCCCTCTCCTACTAAGAAAAACCTAGCACGGCAATTTGGGGGAAAGTCACCTCTGCATCGTGTAGGAGACAGGGCAGTGTAGCATGTTTGGCTTGGGCTGAAGCTTTGCACAGGCCCGATAAACCTTAGGGCTGATGGGAGCTGCCACTGGCTTCTGGGCCTTGCAAGGAGGACACTAGCCTAATGCTCCATAGGACTGAATGGTTGAATGAATACAGTCTGGTATTTGGTATACAGTTTCCAAACTGCTTTATCTCAAGCTTCTGCTCCAAAACCCAAATACAAACCCCTCTTTGTGTGAGGAAGAAAAGAGAGGGAGGTTATAGCAGCACAAAATAATAAAATGGCGCTATGTATGTCCTTCATAACCATTCACTGCATATTGGATTGAACAGGGGAGAACACCTAAGCCTGTCTGGCTCTGTAAATAGACATGGATGGACAAAACACTTTTAGAACTGGGAAAAGATTCGGGGCTGGCCTGTGTATATTGTGGACTCTTGGGTACCATAAGGGTAAAGGGGAAATAAGTACTGAGTTTAAACCGTTAATCAAAAAGCTACCTGTCCTCCTTGGCTGAATGCCATTAGGATATACAGCATACATAAAGTATGGTGAGAGACTAGTAGCTGTAGGCCAGCAAAAACAATAACATGCTGTGAACAGTCTTATCTATATCCTCTTAATAGTAACAAAGAATGCCATTATTAGGAAACCCCTCCTCTTACTGCTAGCAAAGTTTGTCCAAGACAAGCAAGGAGCTGTTAAGAAGAGGAAAAAACAAAAAGAGCCAATAATATTTTGCAGGGTAACAAAAAAAATCAGTGTTTTTCTCTGACAAATTTTGGGTTGTGTGAGTAGTGCAGGGTTAGGGAACTTCAGACTCCTTTTATCTGGTCCCTCACACTTTTCCCTATAGCTCCTATTTCTCTCTCTGTGGGTTGTGTCAGTGTCTGTCTGCCTGGTATTTTGTCTGACACATGAGAGGCTCATGGGGAGGTGATAATATAACTAGGGGTGTGCACGGAACCGTCAAACTGCGGTCTGGCACTGGGGTGGGGGGTAGCTTTAAGAGCAGCAGGAGGGTTTACTTACCCCTCCCGCTGCTTTCTCGTTCTGGCGACGTAATTGTAGGAGTAATTGGGGCGGCAGGATACCTCCCTGCCGCCCCTTCCCCGCTGTTGCTGTATAAAACTCCCAGGAGTCCTTTGCACGCACACACGTCACAGAGACGTGAAGCGTGCGCACAATGTGTGCGCACGCAAAGGACTCCTGGGAGTTTTTAACAGCAACAGCGGGGAAGGGGCGGCAGGGAGGTATCCTGCCGCCCCAATTACTCCTACAATTACGGCGCCAGAGCAGGAAAGCGGCGGGAGGGGTAAGTAAACCCTCCCGCCACTCTTAAAGCTACCCACCCACCCGAACCGGACTGCCCAGGTCTGGACCGGTCCGGAGGCCTTTACAATGGTCTCCGGACCGGTCCGGGCCCATCCCCAAATATAACATGGGTCAGAAAGGCTCGGTCTTGCATGCCCTAGTCCAGGGATTCTCAATGTTGGGTCCCCAGATGTTAGTGGACTTCAACTCCCATAATCCCTAGCCCCAGTGGCCTTTGGTTGGGGATTATGGGAGTTGAAATCCAATAACATCTGGAGACCCAACGTTGAGAATCCCTGCCCTAGTCATTGCTTCTGTGTTGGTGTTGATCAGCACAGGCTGCGACACATCCAGTTTAAAAAATGCTGTAATAGTGGGTTGGAGAGGAAAGCATTTGCCATTTGAGTGTGTGAAAGAACATGCACCCTTCTGTGTGTACATCCATACATGGATGTTTGGTTGCCTTTATCAATGTGCATATAAATAACATTGGCAATGAAACCCTCAGACAAAAATGACACTGGAGTCATGGTCTGCCAGTGATACTGGTTTTACTGTAAAGTAATGTGTGCCGTCAAGTCGATTTTGACTCCTGGCGCCCATAGAGCCCTGTGGTTTTCTTTTGGTAGAATACAGTAGGGGTGTGCATGGAACGGGCTGGTTCAGTTTGAGTCTGGACCGGACTCAAACCGGACCAGTTCGGTCCGGCACCCTCTTGAAACCCCCGGTTCAGGGGGGTTCACGAATATTTTTTTAAAATATATATTTTAAAAACTTACCCCTTATTCCTCCTGTATTCTAGGGATGTGCAAACAGGTTTGACATCGAACCTATTCAGTTTGATGGTTCAGGGTCAAACCGAACCATCCCCTGTAAAATGGTGGCCATTTTAGAGGCCGTCATGCCTGCAGTTGGCCTGTATGTGACCCAGGCCACACAGAGGCCAATTGGCAGACGCGGTGGCCTCCAAAATGGCCACCGCGCCAGAGGGGGAAGGCCCAAAGCTGGCCGAAGAGCTGGCCAGTTTGGGTTGCACGGGAGGCCGGCGGAGGAAGGGGGGAACCTCCGCAGACACCTCCGCCGCCTCAAACAACTACCCTGAAGGGGGTAAGTTTGAAAAAAAAAATTTTTTTCAGGTCCGTGAACCCCCAAACAGTTGGGGGGTATTCAGTCCGAGGTCAGACCAAACGGGATAGTTCGGTTCGACCCCGAACCGTCAAACTGAACAGGTTCAACGTCAAACCTGTTTGCACATCCCTAGAATACAGGAGGGTTTTACTATTGCCTCCTTCTGCTCAGTATGAGATGATGCCTTTCAGCATTTTCCTATATCGCTGCTGCCCAATACAGTTGTTTCTCATAGTCTGGGAACCATACCAGCAGGGATTCGAACCAGCAACCTTCTGCTTGTTAGTCAACCATTTCTCCACTGCTGCTAAAGCGCTCCCACATATGTCTATAGGTGCACATGTAAATATATGTATTGTTTTATGTAAGTCACTCTGGGAGCCCATTTTTGGCTGAAGAGTGGAGTAATAAAATGTAAGTTTATGACTACACCCTTGGAGCAGTTCCAGCTGCAGCTCTGGCAAGGAGGGCAAGATGTCTTCAGTGCTCCCTGCTGCCCCCCCCGCAGTTGTCACTGCTGCCCATTTGATTGCCTTCTTCCACTGGGCCTAATTTCTACCTTAGCCCAGAGGAAGAGATCAAGGTCAATGGAGGCTGCTGCTATTGCTCCTTTGCTCTCTTCTTACTGGCTTCATACGTGGAGACGGAAGGTAAACAGGCGGCAGCAACCGAGGCTGCTGTCCTTCCAGGCGTCTGAAGTGGGCCCTCTGCTGCGGTGTGGGACTTAGCAGGTCCCAACCATGCTGACAAGGAAGGGGTTAGCATGGTTTCTTAATATGTGATTCTAAGAGTCCAGCATTCTCCATTCCTCTCAGTTTATATTCTTGTAAAGTTTCTTCATGAAAGCAGAAGTTCAAGGAATATTTTTCTACTAGCTGGGCCAGGCGCAGAGCATCTGTGCCTCTGGCTGGCCCACCGTCACGGCCTGTCCCCCCCCCCTGCAGCATGCCCGGCTTTCTGGCCAGTCCACTTCTGCCCCCCACACTTTCTAGATGGCGGGCTGGCCAGCCTGCTTCTTCTCTCCTCCGTGCTATCTGGCTGGTGGGCCACCACCTTCACCCACCCCCTCCAGGCAGTGACTGCCTCCTCCCAGTGGCCGGGACAGCCCACTGCCGCCTCCTCGTGGCTGAGCCAGCCTACCGCCGCCTCCTCCTGCTCCCAGCGACTGGGCTGGTCCACCGCTGCCTCCTCACAGCCAGTCGTGCCCCCCCCCACTGTTTTCTCCCCCATCCCGTCCCTATCCAGGCAGCTGCTTGCAAACTCTTGCGAGAGCTGCCACACATGGGATTAGCGACAGGTATGCTTAAGAGAATTAAATATATAGATAAAGATTCTGTACAAGCTTTGACTTTCACAGACAGCTGTGTCCCTTCCTGGATCATTATTGCCAATGTTTGATGACAACTTACATTTTATGTCAAACTCTTCCTGCTACTTTGCTCTCCTGTAACTGCCAAGGCCAGACATGGGGCCAAGCCCTACACATGCACTTGCAAGTAAGGCCTGGTCTTCACATGTAGCAGAATCAGGTGCTAGAATTCCGAACAAATAGAATGGATTCTAACCACTTCAGGTTGCAGGTGGGGGAAGGCCATTTTTGAACATTTTCCTCCTGTACGAATTATCTTCCTGCAGAAATGCAATCCTCCAGCACCTGCACTCTGAAATGAAAGCGTCTGTTATGTTTGTTAAAGGGTTTCTACCATACCTTTCGGTTCTGTAAACCCCCACCCAAAAAACCCTTCAAGGTGGCTCACAACATTAATAAAAAAGTAATAAAAATGCAGTCGTCATCATACAGCGGGAAGACAAAAGCACAAGGAGGAAGCACGTGAAGTTCTGCTGCTTCAGGACTTGGCCACTTCGGCCAAACAGGCCTAAGAGTCCCACCACTGTGTTCACGGGAGCTTGCTCCAAGTAGTGCGCGCTTCGGCGCCTTGGAAGTCTGGCTGTAAAGGATGCACTGCCACGGCCCGCTCCTGTCTGCAGGCGCATCCCAAGCCATTAACAGACGGCCTGCAAAGCAACCGAAACGCCCTACGGCTTGCGTAGCTGCAGTTTTGTCGTAGAAGTCAATCTGTAGCCTTGGGGCAGACATTTCGTTGGCTTGCTGCGCCTGCACAGGCCTAGTCGGGCGCGCCGGCAAATCTAGGGCGTGTGCTGAGCTGGCGGGTCTGCGCCTGCTTGCACCGGAGAAGGGAGGGAGAGGTATATGGCGGGGAGGGGGGAGGTCTCCTCCTCCTCCTCGCGCTCTTTCTGGGCCATTCTAGTTTTTCGGTGGGTCCTGGAGAGACGCTTTCTTCCACCCCAGGGGCCACGAACAGGGGCAGCAGCAGCAGGTACAGGCAGCCTCTGCATAGCTGGCATTCCAGCAGGCTGCTCAGCGCCGACCTCCGCCCGCCTACCTCTCCCCCAGGGGCCTCGAGTGGGCGGCAGGCACCTCTTCGCGTTGCCGTGCAGTCCGTCTGCCGGATGAAACTAAAGAGAGATCACGGATGCGCTCTCAGTACCTTTTGGGGGTGGGGTCTCCCTGCTTGAATGAGGGCCCTCGGGCCGTTTATTTCAAGGAAAGGCAGGGAGGGGGTGGTTGGAGCCCCCTAGTTACTTTGGAAAAGGTTGTCCGCCTCCGTGGCTTTGCTGGAGGAGGGGAGGGCAGGCACGTGTGAAGTGGCAGAAGTGAGAGTTTAGAATTTGGAGCTTCGCACCTTTGTTTGCACAGCCACAGATAAACGCTCGCACTTTCCTTTGTAGGCATGCATGGGAAGAAGCACGTCTGCGCCGACCGGGTGCAATAACCTCAACCCAATCGCAATAACCTCAACCCAATTCCAGTAGGATCTACTTTAGGAATGCAGCCTGCAGTCGTAAGCAGGCCGGGGTGCCAATCCCATTGGAACTAAGTGAGACTAACTTCTTGAGCAAACATGGTTCGGGTTGAGCTGTTAATCAGCCCGACTGCGAGTACTAGACGGTGCTTAGTAGGTAAAGAGAACTGGGTGGTCTTGAGTATGGGCTATAAAACTTTAGAGAGGAAGTGGCTTTTTAGGACTGGGAACCCGCGGTGTAAGTAGTAGATCTGTAAGTGAAGCAACAGCTGGGCTGGGCACTTTTCGGGGTGGCTACCTAAACATCCTGGAGAGTGAAGATGAGCAGCAATGATCGCCTACCTGGCTGTCTCGATTAAGTGGTGGGACTTGGTGGGCCCTAGTAGGAGACTGACTGCAGAGGCTGCTTTCCCCCTGTTTAAGCGAAAGTCCGAACTGTCCGATCGTGCAGTTCTGCAAATAGCAGGATGTCTTGTTCGGGGTGCGCGAGTGTGTGCTCCTAGGAGTCCCTCTCCCGAGCTAGGCTCACGTCCTGTGCTGGTCTGATCGGTTGTTACCACTCGCGCCCCTCTGCTGCTCGCTGGCCCCGCCGGAGTGCTGTGCTGGGCTTACCCCGCTCTGTCGGAGCGCTGCTGCTTGGGTAGGCAACGCTGCCCTCTGTCGGCTGAGGCAGCAGCACTCTTCCAAAGCCAAATACAGTTATAGCCCCCCTGTTGGCAGCGCAGCAGCCGCCTTTGGCAGGGGACAGCCTGGCGCTCCGACGCCAGGTTGTTCTGTCTCGCCTCCATTTTCAGGAGGGGGAGGAAGGGTCAGCTCAGCTGAGTCAAGTCAGCAGCGGGAGGGAGGCCCTCGGTGGCGAACGGGGCGGGCCGGGCAGGTCCCTGACCCCCTTGGCCGGCGTTGCTGTGGCTCAGCGCTGATGGAGCGGAAAGTGCCGCTAACCTTTCTTTTGTGGCGCCTGCCGTCGGGCTTTGTTCTTCTCCTTCCGGGGTGGGGAGGGCTCGGCTCCGGGAATTAGAAAAGCAGAAAGTGGCGGCTGGTGCCAGAGGGAGGCGTGTGTGTGAGTGCGAGGGGGAGAGGAACCGCGGAGAGCTGCCGAGGGGGCTGCGCGCAGACTGGGCCGGCGAGAAGGCAAAGCCAGGTAAGGCCCCTCGGGCTGCTGTGAGCCCCGCCTGCAGCAAGGGTGAGGTGAGCGGCGGCGGCGGCAAGTGAGGAGGCGAGCGCCTGGGAAGGGGGCTCTGAACCAGAACTCTGGCTCGCCCTCTTAACAAGTTTCCCCGCTTTGGGGAGTTGAAGCCTCTGGCTTGCTTCTGCCCCGCCGTTCCCCTCTCAGGGTTGTGGAGAAGGGCGCGCGGGGGGGGGGGGGCGACTTGCCCAGCTGGGAAGTTTGCAGAGCTCTCCTGGGTCGTTGGTTGCCTCCTTTTCGCCCTTCCATGAAGCTTCGACACCTTTCCAGGGCGAGTGAAACTTTCCCCCTTGGTTTTAACTCGAAGCCTCCCACCCACGTCAAGGAGTCGGTTCCTAGCGGCGATGAAGAGAAAAGAGTTCGTCCCATTCCGAGCAGCTCTGTTTACCAGCCCGTGAAGGACACACCGCCGCGTGGTCTGGCGATCTAGTCGCTGCTGCCCTTTCATGTCCTTATCCGGGCAGGGATCAGGCCACCAAGTGGCATTGCTGGCTTTCCTGCACTCAGGTTGGGCGTTTGGAGCAGAATTGCTGCGAATATCCTGGGAACCTTAACATCTGGCTGCCCCAAATCCTATGTTGGGGCGTGGGAACTTCCAACAGTTGTCTAAAAATAATAATAATCGATGCTAGTATCTAGGGATTAGGAACATTTTTCCTAGCCTTCTTCATAAGCAGTCAGTTGTACAGTATCCAGTGACAATTTGGTCCAAGGCCTATGAAAGGTAGTTTCCCCCCTGCCATTTTCTCTTTGCTGAGATATGGACAGGGCAGAAAGGTGCAGTCTGCAGGTATTCTCCTGCCTAGTTCTTAAAGCAGTGCATTCAGCTAGCACTGTGATTTGACTGGAATGATGCAGGATTCCAGCAATTTGTGCCCTCAAGGGAGAAAGAGATTAGAAACTGGAAAGTGTGAACCTGGGGACTGCAGAGACTCTTGTTGCCCCCTGTGTAGGAGCTGTTTTCACAGGTTTGGTGGAGGAAATAATGATGGCAATACTGTAAAGGTAAAGTGTGCTGTCCTGACCTATATCAAGGCAGCCCCACTTAAAGGCTCCTGGAGGCTGGTTTCATCATGTTTTGTGTTTTTTGGATGTGCAAGCATTAACTGCATTTGCATCTGGGCACTGCAGGGGTCCACTGTCGGGCAGGGGTTGCAGTTGTCACAGTGGATCAGTCACCCACTGTGTGATGGGCTTTGTTATTTGTTTGAACAGCAGCTCTGCATGCTGCTTATTGAGGAATCATTAGAAAGAATTTGGAAAGTAGTTCCCTTTTCTCTCTTCTGTCCTCCCCAAGAAACCCCTCAAGGCTCACAGAATATTCTGCAGATCAATAGGCTCAAGAGCTCTGTGTGGGAGAGAAGTTTGAAATCCAGTCCAGTTTAGTCATATGACTAAAGAGAGGTTGCTGCTGCTTGAATAGCCTCCAGCTGTTATGTATAATTCATGCATGGATCCAGCACTCCATCAGTTGTCCAGGAATGACATGAATGGATGTTGCAAAACTGTTAGAAAACCACCTGCAATGTTTATTACTATGTTAATTATTTATATAGTCCATTGTGTACGTGACCCTTTACAAGAAATGAAAAAATAGGTCCAGTGGGCTCAGTATCCAAAATGGGACACACACGAGACAGCAAAGTAAGGGGAGGAAAGTGTAAGCAAGAATAAACTGGGGAAGAATAGGTATTTTATTTCATGTTCACATACTTAAGCTTAGGACTGATAGTCACTCCTCACAGATGGGGGGGAAAGCTTGACGGACTAGCTCTTCTCCCTCACTGAGGACAGCAACAACTTATGTATGTCAGCATTTACATTACCGAATTCCTTTCATGCATATTCACATAAACTGCTCCACAGTTGTGACAATGTAGAGAGCAATGTCCTCTGCCCTCGTATTCTAAGATTAATCATGTTGGGAGTAAAAGGAAACTTAATCTGTGTGCTGTGTCAGTTCACCATCCTGAATGGATGCGTGAGCATCAGATGTGCATTCTGGTAGGTTTTTGGGTTTGGCCACAATTCTGAGTAGGACAAGCCTTCTGCAAGGGATCTCAGTGTGCTGAAAGACTGGAGTAGAGAAAGGCAACTAAATACATGGCCTTTGGCATTATAGTATGCTGCCCCATGTAGGCTGCAAGGAGCAATGATCAGGTATGAAGCATCTAGCATAGGGAACAATTTTCTTTGCCCTTTCTCCGAAGCTGTGAGGTTAGACCAATGCAGAAGGGCTTTGCCAGGGAGGTTACAAACATCCTGCCAGCCTGGTTCCCTGGGTACCTTGTATAATTTCTCTTCCCACCCCCGTGAGGAACAAAAATTTAAAAGCACAATAGCAAAAATAAAACATAAGCAAACAATTGTATGACTGATACAACTGCAACAAACCAGAAGAACTGTAACAGAAGAAAGCCAGCAAAGAGTCACCAACATGCGGGCATAGAACTTGTCTAAATAAAAAAGTTTCAAGTGGGTGGTGAAATGCCACCAGAAACGGGGGCATATGACAAACTGACAAACTTCCAAGGAACCCTAGGACTTCTGGAATACCGCTTTAAAACCACAGGTTTAGAAACACGGTGCTCTTATTGGAAAGGTTCAAAGTCATTCTGTCCTTTACAGCTGTAATGTTCCCCTATGTTTTTTCTCCCCCACCTGTTGCTTATCTCATGGGAAGGAGCTGAGATACTTAGTCTGTATCTAGGAACTGAAGATGGTGTATTTCACACTGAAATTGTTTTGCTTTCTTAATCTGTAAAGTCTGGTGGATTATTTTATTTGTTGTGCAAATAAAGAGGTCTTGGTGGAAAGAAGCTTCAAAGTAATACTTGGCATATATAGTGTGAATTATGCCTGCTGGGGGTTGAAGTGCATCAAACACCACCAACTCAGATGTTAATCGCTGAATCTCAATTCCTGTTGATATAGAGGAGGGGATGGACCAAATGGATTATGACATGAGGAGGCCCTAAACTATATCAAGCTTAAAAGGCCCTATAGCCACCACCCACACACACACACGTGTGTGTGTGTGTGTGTGTGTAGTTCAAACAAAAAGGGACAATGAAAACAGAAATAAAGTTATATTTGTAATTGACAAAGATGCAATTAAAAGCTAATCATCTGACCAAAACAGTCATCTTGCAACAAGCCTATTTGAATTTGAAATACCTTTAAATGAAAACACAGTATTTGAAACTTGTAATTTAGTCATTGTTGTAATCTTCTTTTTGTCTTCCGAGGCTCCTCATAATGTGATTCTGTAAGCTGTAGCTCACTTAGTTTGTGTCTAAATCCAGCACTGACCAAATGACCCTGAAGGGAGTTGAACTAGGCACAGAATGGGAGTCTGGGAGACTCCTCCCGCTACTACCTCTCACCCATTTGTTTCTGGTCTCCATGTACCTGTCTGCGGTGCACGTTGCAAGAAAAGCTGAGCTTTCATCTCAAAAAGACTATCTGGAGCAGGAATAGGCAGCCGTGGGTTGTCCTGCTGTTGTAGAACTACAATTCCCACCATCCCCAGCCACAATAAATTGTGGTTGGGGGTAATGGGAGTTGTAGTTCAGCAACAGTTGGAGAACTGAGGTGGCCCACCTCTGATCTGGAGCAGCAGCTCTATTAGTCTTGGAGTGGGCTCTGTGAATGCTGTGGGAGGGACAGGCACAGCTTTCATTCTGAAGCAGCAGCAGCTCTTGTTTCTCCCTCTCAAACAGATCGTGGCAGGTGTCTACCCATGTTCTTCCTGCTTGCCTTGCCTTGTCTTGCCCCCTGTTGTAGCATGCGGGTAGCAAAGGCTCCTTGGTTTTTTCATTTCCTTGTGTGTTAAGTAAAACAAGATATGGAACCACATGAAACTGTCTGGCCTGGGGTTTCTTTGGGGACAGAGTTAATGGGGAGGTACAGATGTCGATGTCTTTGCACTCTGGTGAGCAGGGAAATGAGGAAGAACAGGGAACGGTCATGAATGTGTTTTCCAGTTGGTTTGGCCAGTGACCCTTCAGCCTAAATGGAGCCTCTGTCTGGTTGGTAATTACCTCACAGGTCTCTGAGGAATGCAGTAGGCACATTGGAAACTGCAAGGCTTAAGGAATAGCTTTGTGAACAGTGGGGTGCTAAGCTAGAAGAATCACATGAGAGACTTATTTCCCTCCAATGCTTGCCAGGCAGTGGGGGGAAAGGCCAAATACAGCCATTAGTTGCTTCCAGGTCTAGATTACTGGATTTTTGTGTTGTCCTTTTGGACCAGTTCCGATATAAGGTTTCTATATTTTCCATGTTTTTGTACACCAAAGTGCTCACCTTTGGTTTAACTACAAGCTCTAATTCCACTGGTTTATGGCTTATAAATCACTTTATTTAAATTCATGGTGCCCACAGAAGGCTGTCAACTGGTTTAGAATATTTAGTTGATTAATCACTAATTGGATAAATTATGCATATGACCAAAACCTCAACTTAGGTGCTTTTAAAAACAAGAAGTATAGGGCAACTTGTAATTTAATAAACAAAAGCTTGCTGCGCATTGTTAGAACAGAAGGCCAACTTCAGTATTTTCTTTTTCATTCTGTATTGTGACAACAGCTAAGCCACCTAATGGCCCAGTGTGGAAGTAACTTGCCTAGCAAGCAAGAGGTTGCCAGTTCGAATCCCTGCTGGTATGTTTATGGGAAACTCTTATATCAGGCAGCAGCAATATAGGAAGATGCTGAAAGGCATCATCTCATACTGCATGGGAGATGGCAATGGTAAACCCCTCGTATTCTACTAAAGAAAACCACATGGCTCTGTAGTTGCTAGGAGTCGACATAGACTCTATGGCACAACTTTATTTTACTTTATTATGACAACAAAATAGAACCAAAATGGGCTTTTTAAAAAGAGCATATCTTATCTTGCAGTGCCACTGATTTAAAACATTGCTCACCCATTAAAATTGGCTTCTGTTGTTGTCTGACTAAAGTTTTCGAGGGCCTACCAGTTGAAATCTATAGTGAAAGTCCACAGCACCTGCTCATTCCGATCCTGCTGGACAATGAAGGAACAGGGGTATTGCAAGCCTGTTCATGTCATTCTTGGGGACAAGGGATATTGGAAGGAAAACTTTCCAGGAGCTCTATATGATCAGGGCTGTCCTAAGACATTTTAGTGCCTGAAGCAAAAAGTCCAAATGACGTCCTTATTCCACTATTTAATGCTAGCTGACCTGGCACAGAACATCTGTGCCCCTAGTTTTCCCTGTCTTCCCCCATCCCTTCAGCCGTTCTCCCCCCCCCTTCAGCCCCAGTTCATTCTCTCCCCCCTCTTCAGCCCCAGTTTGTTCTCGCCGGCTGGATGGCCTGGCCGCCGCTTTCTCTCGCCACCTGGCAGCCGTCCTGGCCGCCGCTTTCTCTCACTGGTCTCTTGCCTTCCTCTCCCCCTCCCCTTGCTTGTAAAATCTTGCGAGAGCTGCCATGCCTGGGATTAGCGACGGGTATGCCTTAGAGAACTATATATACAGATGGAGTACAATCAATCAGATGTTTGCCTGCACAAGCCCCATTTAATATAGAGTTTATTTCAGTGGGGTTTGTTCAAGAGAGCTTCCTGTTTGTGCCTCATGGGTTAGAAATGTCGAACTGCTCTGTCAATCCTTAATGGCACTCAAAGCCTGCCACCTGAGGCAGCTGCCTCACCTTGATTCATAGAAGGGCTACCTCGACGTATGATGCAGGGAAAACCTGCTTAATCTCCAGTGGTACTTCTAATACCATAGAAAGAAGGCTGCCTAAGCAAGATGTTTCTTTGGTCCTTTTCAGCTTGAGGTGGGATTACACTGTATGTTGAGTAAGGCTAGATTCCACAGCAAACAGGTTTATTTACAGGAATTGAGTTGCTAGCATCAACGGCTGTGTGCCTTGGCCCAAGTGCCAACATGGCAGGAAGCAGCAGGAGTGCTCTCAAATTTGGAACAATGGAGCTTGGCATGACCCAGCGCCAGCACTACTCCTGATACTACACAGATGCCAACCCATTAAATGCACCAGGAATTGTGCAGGGCTGAGTTGGAGTTTTCACAGCTCAGTTATGCCTCTGCACTCATCTGAAGTACAGCCAGCTTGTGATACGATGAAGATTGCACAGTTCAGTTGAATGTTGGTGCACATTTGGAATCAAAGCAGCACAGGACTTTTGATCATGGACACCCAGCAATTGAAATACCACCATTGCCCCCTCCGTCCCCCCAACCCCATCCCACTCCCGTGCTGATTCAGTCTGTGAAGGGAAGAGTGATATGTCTTCCTGAGCCTAGCCATCTCAAGTGGATGGAATTTTGAAGAGTACAACTTTATTTGCTTTCTTCATTTTGATGTTGAATTTCCTTCTGTTTGTCTGTACCACTGATATGGGCATCCAGTTTCCTCCAACAGCACGTCCACATCTCTGCTCTCCTGTGCTCTCTTTTTGGTGCTGTAGAGCAAAATTTCCGCAGGATACTTCCTGTGGCTCCGAAAGTTACCTCTATTTCAAGACATTCTCAAAGCCATTGTGCAAAGCCTTGTGGGCTACACAGCTTTGTGCTTGTCTAGCCAGCTATGTGGACTCACAAATGGCTATGGTAGGCTTAAGTTTCTCTTGTCCCTTTTTATACGGCTGATAGCAAGTGCACTGAAATAGCACATCTGCCCCCCAAACTAGAGCCACCAGGATGCAGCCAAATTCTGATGACATGAGACATGTCCCTTGCATAACAGCAATTGTTTCTCATCCCACCCCCACCTCCTTTGCTTCATATAGCAGTTTAAATTTTCCTGTCTGGAAAGTCCCAGCCCCTAATCTCAGGGTCAAACTTTAATTAGATTTTTTTTTAAAAATCCCACTCTTCCTCCAAGGAGCCTAGAGCGGTGTACTACATACTTAAGCTTCTCCTCACAACAACCCTGTGAAGTAGGCTAGGCTGAGCGAGAAGTGAGTGGCCCAGAGTCACCCTAGCATGCTCCTATTTTCTGGTGTAAATAGCATTTTTGGAGGAGGGATGTATGTGATCTGGATCAGGGCTATGGGGGTAGGAAGGGTTAATCCTACCCCCTAGAGTGGCCACAGTCTGGATTCTGCAGCTCTTCACAAGCTAAAACTTTTACTGGGGCCAATGGGAGCTTCTTTTCTTTATGTAAAATAGCATGTTGAAGGAGTGCAATGTGGATTGGGACCATAGTGTGGGAGAGATAGGATTAAAGCTCCCAGCCCCCATCATAGTCTCAATTCAGATTTGCCCCCACACTAATTACATCAGAAAACCAGCACCCTGGAACGAATTAACATACATGACAAGTGTTGCATGTAGTTTGGTCCTCAGATCGTGTCTGTTATGAAGCTTACTGATGAGGGGAAGTCGCTCTGCACATTCTTGTAGGTGTTTTAGGTTTTTATCATTTTAACACATTGCAGGAGCTGAGCCCTGACACTGGAAACAGGTCCTGGAGCTGAGTCGTAGCCATGATTGCGGTCTGTTCAAGATTTATTTGTTTTTTAAAATCTGTCTGGCATCAGCCTTGTGGTTAGTAATGTTAAGAGGTCAAGCTGTTTATTATTGTAAACTTTATTTTTATCACTCCTCTAGTGCTTTTCAGAATATGAAGTGTTTTGAATTTTTAGACAATTTGCCTGTACAAAAATCCTGTGTGTGTGTTGGAGAGAGAATGTTTTGCCCAAGGCTATTCAGTGAGCTGACTGAATCTGCACCTCTCATATCTCCAAACCAAACATTGTATCCACTGACCCACACTTGCTGCGACTGTGTTACACTGGGCTGGAAATCCTGTTCTCACCAAAAGCTTTAATAGGTTTCCTCTATTGAACAAAGGAGTGTTGTCTTAACTGATGGGGGTTGTGAGCTTGGGGAATCTCTCCATCCTCCTGTAATCCTGAGAAATCGCCTGGGACTTTTTTTTTGAAGATGGATGTGGCAGTAGACAACTGGCCAATGTGTTCTCCCCTGCAGGGGTGAACACTCTTCCATGTGCATTATCTTTAGCAGTGTGTTAAGGAACTAGGATCTTGGTGTTGTGGCTTCCGGAGCGGCATCAAGCTTGCATAGCTCATGTGCTTTTAAGTGGACTGTTTGCTCTCTGAGTCAGAATGAAACACCCAGAAGAGATTTTGTCAGGGTCTTTACTTGCAAGATGCAGGTTCCAGTAGGAAATCACTTACAGCCAAGTTGAGGAGAAAGGAAGAAGGATTTTTATTGCTTTCCTTGCCCCTATTTGGCTGGTAGAACCAAGAGAAGATTGTCAGGATTCCACAAATGTGATAACCATGTTGCTGTGTCTGACCACAGTCTTATTGACTGCCTGCCAATCCCAGTATGACATCAGAGGCTCTTTCACCTCTTTGACTATTGGAGATCAAAGAAGGCCCCCATTGCTTGGGAGGGCCTTCTGAAAGAGGAAGAGGTGTCTCGAGTCATGTGACAGCTGAACTCTGCTTAGGAGGCATAGAGGGAGCTATCATCCATGCAGAGTGTATGAGGTGTGGAACAACATAGGAAGCTGCCATATACTGAGTCAGACCATAGGTCCATCTAGCTCAATATTGTCTTCATAGACTGGCAGCAGCTCCAAGGTTGCAGGCAGGAATATCTCCCAGCCCTATCTTGGAGATGCCAGGGAGGGAACTTGAAACCTTCTGCTCTTCCCAGAGTGGCTCTGAGGGGAATATGTTGACAGTGCTCCTACATGAAGTCTCCCATTCAAATGCAACCTGGGCAGACCCTGCTTAGCTAAGGGTACAAGTCATGCTTGCTACCACAAGACCAGCCCTCCTCTGTGCCTGTTTTGGGGTAGAATAAGAGCCTTTGGGGATCAAGGCTGTTGGCAACCTTCTTTGGTTTCCCCTTGCAGGGTGTAGAATGCTGACTCCGGTGAGGCTCGACTTGCCCACGTGACCTTTGCCACCATCATGCTGTGTCCCTGGCGTGGGAGGCTGAAGCTGTTGCTTGCCACACTGACGCTGGTGCTCCTCATCTCATGGCTTTACCTCCTTATGGGTAATCTGGATTGTGAGTGAGGGCAGAGGTGACTGATGGGAAGGGAGATGCTGGTGTTGGGAGGAAAAGCCACATGCTACTGATTGGCACTGTGACAATGGGCGATACTGCAGAGCACTGGAACTCCAGAATTCAGCTGTGATCATTCAGCTGTGACTTGTGGTGAAACTTTGGGCAAAGCCTGGCCTCCTCCTGTGTAACAAGATTGGCAATGCTTTTTTTTTGCTGTCCACAGGATGGTGAATCCATTGAATATAAGAACAGCCCTGCTGGATCAGGCCTAAGGCCCATCCAGTCCAGCATCCTGTTTTGCTCAGTGGCCCACCCGATGCCCCTGAGAAGCCCACAGGCAAGGGATAAAGGCATGCATTTGCAAAGCATCATTGCTTTACAAGGTGTTTGAGAGGGGCTTGGCCTTTACTCCCTGTCTGAAACCCCTTTGAATTTCCCCATAGCACAGCATATGGTGGCTGTTCCCTCTTCAGATAGGATGCAAAAGACACAGTTTTATCTGACAAACCTATGTCCTGACTTGCCACCATTTGGGTCTTTACAGTGCCTTATAAACATGTTTGAATAATCTTGTTTTCACTTTCACTGGGAACAGGTTTCTGCAATGTAGATTTCCACCTAGAACAAACCAACAGACATCTTGTCTATGCCTAATGGCCATTCCAGAGGGTCAGACACCTCTTGGCAGTAACAACAGGCAAAGAGCAAAGCCTCCTCCAGAAACATCACCCCTGTGGCTAATCTGGGAGCAGAGCAGATAGCATCCAGGCCTGGGGAAGTCAGGAGCTGCTTTTGCCACTCAGTTCTTCCCACTGTGACATCTGGCATAATGGCAGTTGGAATCCTTGTAGGAGGGGGCTTGTTCACATTGTCCCTCTGCCTCTGGCGTTAGGGATGTGCACGAACCTGTTTTTAAGGGCCTCCGGATGGATTCAACTGACTGGCCGTTTGGCCTGTTCGAAGGTGGGGGTGGGGGCATGCCTTTAAGGGCGGGGGAGGGTGCCCTTGTCCCACCTACCCCCTGACATGTTTCCCCTGCTGGTGCTCCATTTAAAAAGTGTCCGTTGGGGTGGCAGTTCACCTCCCTGCTGCCCCGCGTCCTCTTCAGCCGGAGGTAACAGGAAGTGCACGCATGCACATCATGCTCGCTCATGTGCCTGGCATGCGCACGCACGTTGGGTACTTCCGGCTGAAGAGGACACGGGGCGGCAGGGAGGTATGCTGCCGCCCTGACAGACACTTTTAAAATGGAGCGCCGGCGGGAGGGGTAAGGGCACCCTCTCCCGCCATCAAACGTATGCCTCCCCGGGCTTGAGCCACCCTCCCCCCCCCGCCGGTTCCATGCACCCTATCTGGCATCAGTGGTCCCTGTCTGGCATCAGCAAGGAACTTCTGTACGGCACAACCTTCATACTATGGTATAATATACCCAGGGCCACAGAATTGGTGTGGCATTTTTGGAAGACTCCAAAACATTATTCCCTTAGGTCCCCTAGGGCAATATTGTATGTGATAGCAAAACTTTGAGTAGGGAAGCCAGAGGCAGACTTATGACCCCCACAATTTTTAGTGGGTGTAACAGATTCGGGTGGGGAGCGGGGGAATACAAATTTCAGTAAGGTCAATAATTGGGAAATTCTGTGACAAAGAGAAGTCATGGAGAAATCCATCAAGGAGGCCATAAAATTTAACAAATGCATACCTAATTGGTTTTAGTTTTCGTTAATGTGGGGTGATCCCCTTCCTGCTTATTCTTCTAGAAGTGTGAATGTTAGAGATTCACTAAGGCAGTTCTCACAGTGGGAAACTGGGTAGGACAAGTGTCCTACCTAGCTTTGGGAGCTGGGCGCTCTCACGTTTTTTGGTCATCTCAGCAAAAACTGAGATAGGAGGAGGGGAAAGTGATTGTGTGGGCAGTGGGCTCAGGTTCTGATGGCTACAAGCATCCTACGAGTGCTTTTACCCAGCATATTATTGAGGGGAGAGGAAATGCCATCAGATGCTTCACCCACCTCCCACATGAACTTCTCCTCCTACCTAGGTTTTTGCTGACAAATGACCCGAAAATTGGGAGTCAGCACAGCTCCCGAAGCTGGGTAGGACACCCAGTTTTCCACTATGAGAATCAGCCTACTGACTGTAACATCCTCTGCTATTTTGACTCACTATGGCTTTGGGGACTTTCTTCTGTAGATGGACGTTCCCTCCTGCTCTCCCCTTGCTTTGGGGAACAACCGAGCCAGTACTTTGACAGTGAGGCCTTGGCATCCCAGGTACAGAAAGTGGAAGAAGAGAACCAGATGTTGCGACTGCAGCTCAGCCAGTCTCTAGCACAGGAAGGGGCCGTGGATGGGACTGATGGCAGCCAGCAGGGCTTGCAGTTCGGAGAAGACCAGGATGGAAGGAACAACCTCACTGGCTGCCTCAAGCAGAGGATGGTGCAGAAGTGTGAGGTAAAGAGGAAGTTTCAGTACAAGGCATTGAGGCAGATTGTCAACCATACATTTGTAGGCAAAGGATCCCGAAACTAGGAGAGTCTTGGTGGTCATGATGGGGGTTGCATTGTAGGCCAAGTTTCTTGCCTTGCTGTGTGTCCCAAGAAACTGGATTTAGGTGTGTCATTCCCCTTGCTGTTTCATACCTTGTGTACTATGACATATTTTGCAATAGGGGACATGATGGAAAGAGGCTGTATCACTGTTCCCATCCCCTCCAGGAGACATTTGTATGATGATGCACTTAGGGCAAGGAGGCAGGACTGGTTCACCTGAACTTTGGACTGTTTGGCTCTTCATTAATGCTTAGCTTTCTGTTTTGCTCAATGGGAACGAGAGTCTACCCACCTCATTGTCTGAGGTGCTGATGAAAAAACTGGCAGGCCAGGTGCTGCAGCATGTAGAATGGTGGGAGAAGCAATACTTAAATGCCCAGCTCTAAGGGGAGGAAATGAAGGGGAGATTGCCACTTCTGTGGTTAAGAGGCGTGATGGCATCTTGTGTTTCTGGACAGCTCCTCCATGTTGCCATCGTGTGTGCTGGGTACAATGCAAGTCGGGATGTAGTGACCCTGGTGAAATCCATCCTCTTCCACAGGTAACCTGAATTTAAGGGCAAGGGCATACTTGATTTTTGATCAAGCTAGTGAGGGTTTGGGAATGTGGGGTTTCAAATACCGTATTTTATGGACTATAAGACTCACTTTTTTCCTCGAAAAATATCCGCCAAAATTCAGGAGCGTCTTATATGTTTTAACAGTTTAATATGTTAAAACTCTGAAAAACTGGATTAAAATTAAGGTGTGTCTTATAGTCCGTAGCGTCTTATAGTCCGTAAAATACGGTATCTGAGTATGAGAAGAAATCAGCAGTGTAATGGCTAGTGTCCCATAAGGCCTGAAGTGCAGCAAAAGGGTGGGATAATGACTGGTTGTCGTCCCACCCCACCTTAAAAAAAATAATAATCTTGCTTTCAACTAGTTTGAGCATTAACTGTTTCCTCTCTTGGCAGGAAGAACCCTCTTCATTTCCACCTCATCACTGACTCGGTAGCCAAACAGATCCTGCAGACCCTGTTCCAGTCCTGGATGGTGCCCTCTGTCCATGTTAGCTTCTACAATGCCGACGATTTAAAGGCAAGAGACCTAGATCTCAGCTTGTGTTCTCTCTCTCTCCTTTTGAATTTCCCTTTCCACACTGTCTATTTCTGTGTAGTGAGAAATAGTTTTCCTGTAGGGAAAGCTGAGGTTAGGAGTTATTGGACGATAACATGGGAGTGTTTGAAGTCAAGAACTCTACTACTGGCTGCTTTATTATCTGGTGTTTCAGCATGGGAAGTGGCAGGAAACACCTATTGACTTGGCCTGAAACTTGTCATTTGGAAGGGAGTCTGGGAATGGGTTGGTGAGTGTCAGTCAATTTGCTTTTTGCAGGGTTCAGAAGTGATAAAGGTGACTCTTCCATAAGGCAACTTTTAAAGTGACAAATATGTTAGTCTGCTTCAGGAAAACCAAGGAAGAGTACATTGAAAGGCTGACCAGTTTGTTTTCCCTTTAAGGCAGAAGAGGTATTCTGACTTCAGTGAGAAATATTTACAAGTGGCCCTTGTTATCCACAGGGGTTCCGTTATGTCCTAGAACCGTGGATAACGAAACCACAGATAATGAGACCTTGAGTCAATGGGAATTGTGGAGTTAGGTTCCTACAGCTTTAAAAAAGGCTAAAAGTGGGGAAGTGGCAGAAACAAGAAATTAGCTTATCCTGCTCTTCAGGTCTCCAGCTGTCCAGCAAAACCCACCCTTCAAACCCTCAATTCCTCCAATTTTCTACAAAGTATCATGGGGGAGGGGTTTTTTTGGTAAGAAAGATCTACAAAATGGTTCAGTGGTGCAAAATGGTGGTCAGAAATGACATCAGAAGTTGTTTCCAGCCACCCAGGAACTTTGGCTATACGAATTTAGACTATTTTTAGAACCGCGGATAAAGAGGTTGGGTCTATATAGCCCGACTGTGGATACGCGAAACCACAGGAGCATGGACCACGGATAATGAGGGCCACCTGTATCTATCTACAACACATCTGGATCTAAGAAGTCATGAATCATGATCAAGGCTGTGTATAACTATTGGGCTGCACCTCACGAGCAGCCAACTTAAGCACTGAAAATAATACATGTAAATGTAGTTTTATACATATAATACCTTATTTTGTTCCACGGTTCAGGCTAAGAAGAATCTTAGTGGTGTTTGGCAAAGTGGAAGATGAATGTGGAGTTGAGAGGTAGCGGGCCTAAAGAAGCGCTCATGCAGGAAGGACATTGAGTTGTCCAAGGCCATAAACCCATACCTAATGGCCACTGAACACTATGCTGGTCGTCCTCTGGTTTCTGAGCCATTCCCAGACATCTGGGAATACACACTTCTGAGTTTGAGGTCCCAGCAGTCATTCTTCACAGCCAAACATACTAGCCCTGTGCAAGAGATCCTTGCCACTGAACCAAAAACAAGACTTGCCCCTCTTCGACTGGTTCAGTGGAACGGATCTCTTGCACAGGTGCCATCAAATCTAGAGCAAAACCTTAGTCCATACACTCCCTGAAGTCTTGTCACATTGAATTAGCAAGAGCATGCTAGAATGCGAACAATGGCTCGGATGGTGAAGTCTGCAAGTCTCTGAATCTCTCTCTTCCTCTGGCGAGTTGCCAGTGAAGCAGCTACCAAGCAGGTGGGATTCCAAACAGCCTCCATGCAGCTTATTGTTCATGTGACGTGGATCAATGGAGTTCATTGATCCACTTCACATGAACAATAAGCTGCATGGAGGCTGTTTGGAATCCCACCTGCTTGGTAGCTGCTTCACTGGTATCTAAACCACAGCGGTTTGCCACATGAATTGGGCCCATGTGATCTGTCTTAATGCTGTTTCCATCCAACAACAAGAATGTTACATAGCAGTAAGCAGACGAGGTGCATGGCAGACCTCACCTGCGTGGTAACTGTCAGCATCTCCATGCCATGCATTCATGTGAAGTGGACCTTGGACTTCATTGGTTCTAGAGCTCAGTGGGGAATACACACTTATGTGGTCTGTCATTGTTCCCTTCTCTTGAAAAGACAGTTGCCCACATACTAGACACATGATACTGATACTGGCTTGTCTGTTTTCCTCTTCCTAAATGCTTTTCTCTCTCTGTTGCAGCTGGAAGTGTCCTGGATTCCTAACAAGCACTATTCTGGAATCTATGGGCTGATGAAGCTGACTCTTACTAAGGCGCTGCCCGCTGACCTCTCCAAGGTCATTGTCCTGGACACAGACATCACTTTTGCCACTGACATTGCTGAATTGTGGGCTGTCTTTGGGAAGTTCTCAGGTAATTGAGAGAGGTGTGGAAGAAAGGGAGCAGCTCTTTAGACCACACATGTGGCCATCTCCTCTTGGGGAGATGTTCAATCTCTTTGGCAAATTGTTGCCTCTTGGTTATTGTGTTTTTCTGTTCAATAGTCTTTTCTACTTGATGTGCTCCTTTGCAAATTAACTTGTAATAGGAGGTAGGCTTTACTACAGACTTTCTCATGGATTTGTTGGCTCCTAGACTCTAATAATCCTTATTGGGTTTCAAACGCTGTATTGGGAACCTGTATGGTCAGAGAAAGTTGGCTGGCTTCCCTTGGTTTCATTTGCCTTATCTCATAATCCAGACAAACAGGTGATTGGGCTGGTGGAAAACCAAAGTGACTGGTACCTAGGGAATCTCTGGAAGAACCATAAACCATGGCCAGCACTGGGACGTGGCTTCAATACAGGTGAGCTCCAGAGCATCCATGAGGGCTGCATGCATCTTGGAGAGGGTGTCATCGGTGTGGCAGTATGCAGTTTGATTGAGCAGGCCCTACCCTTATCCTGCACAACTTTGTGCAGTAGTTTAAGTGTTGGGTTTGTATGTGCGAAACCAAAGTCCAGTTAACCTGTTCAGCTGTGAAGCTCAGTGGGTGGCCATGGCAAGTCACTTTGACTGACCACTTCTACACTGCAGATGACACACGGAGTAAGAGAGGTCTGCCTTCAGCCCAGTCCTGGATACTGAGAAAGGGAAGGGGGAAACTCCTACATTTACACTTTATTCCACAGAACTAGGCTCCCTGGGATACCTGCTGCTGTCCATCTTTATTTTAATTGCTTCTGGGATGAAGCAAAAGGCTAACTGAAGCTGTTAGTCCAGGCCTGCTCAACTTTGGCCCTCCTGCAGATGTTGGCCTATAACTCCCATAATCACTGGCTATTGGCAACTGTGACTGGGGATTATGGGAGTTGTAGTCCAAAAACAGCTGGGTGGGGGGGCAGAGTTGAGCAGGCCTGCATTAGTCCATTGGAAACTTCATTTCAACCATGAGGAAATGATGCTCATACATGCTGTTGCCTGTAACTTTCTTTTTCCAGGGCTTCTCTGCCTCCACTCCTTGGCCCCTGTAACCTACTCTGCTGTTAACTGGTGGCTGATAACCCACATTTTCAGAAAGTGGTATTCTTCACAGAACATAAAAAGCATTGTCCCTTCATTGCAGAAATCCTGAGAGCCGTCTGTAGTATCTCGTGAGGCTTTTCGGCACAAGGCTGCTCTAACTTCTTTTGACCCCCTTCTTAAGAATGTAAGGTAGATTAGTGCACACTTCTAGGTTAATTCACCGTGCCAAGCTACTGCTTCCCCATTCTTGGTTGCTTTTTAAAACATCTAGCCTGATAGAACATGAGAACAGCCCTGCTGGTTCAGGTCCAAGGCCCATCTAGTCCAGCATTCTGTTTCACACAGTGGCCCACCAGATGCCTCTAGGAAGTCTACAGGCAGGAGTTGAGGGCATGCCCTCTCTCCTGCTGTTACTCCCCTGCAAGTGGTATTCACAGGCATCCTGCCTCTGAGGCTGGGGGTGGCCCATAGTACTCAGACTAGTAGCCATTGATAGACCTCTCCTCCATGAAATTATCCAAACCCCTCTTAAAGCCGTCCAGGTTGTTGGCTGTCACCACATCTTGTGGCAGAGAATTCCACAAGTTGATTATGCATTGTGTGAAAAAGTACTTCCATTTGTTGGTCCTAAATTTCATGGCATTCAATTTCATGGGATGATCCCTAGTTCTAGTGTTATGTGAGAGGGAGAATTCCACTTTCTCCACACCTTGCATGATTTTATAGACCTCTATCATGTCTCCCTGCAGTCATCTTTTTTTCTAAACTAAAAAGCCCCAGGTGTTGTAGCCTTGCCTCATAAGGAAGGTGCTCTAGGCCCCTGATCATCTTGGTTGCCCTCTTCTGCACCTTTTCCAGTTCTACAATGTCCTTCTTTAGATGTGGTGACCAGAACTGTGCGTAGTACTCCACCATAGTTTTGTATAAGAACATTATATTATTAGCAGTTTTATTTTCAACCCCCTGCCTAATGAATTGGCATCTTTCACAGCAGCCGCACGTTGAGTTGGCACTTTCAATGAGCTGTCAACCACAACCCCAAGATCCCTCTCCTGGTCAGTCACCAACAGCTCAGATCCCATAAGTGTATATATGAAATTGGGGCTTTTCATCCCAATGTGCATCACTTGACACTTGCTAACACTGAACCGCATTTGCCATTTTGTCGCCCACTCACCCAGTTTGGAGAGATCCTTTTGGAGCTCCTCACAATCTGTTTTGAATTTCACTACCCTAAATAGTTTGGTGTCATCTGCAAATCTGGCCACCTCACTGCTTACCCCAACTTCTAGAACATTTATGAATAAATTAAAAAGCACCGGTCCAAGTACAGATCCCTGGGGGGGACCCCACTTCTTACTTTCCTCCATTGTGAAAACTCTCCATTTATACCTACCCTCTGTTTCCTATCCTTCAACCAGTTACCAGTCCACACGTGTACTTGTCCCCTTATCCCATGACTGCTAGGTTTTTTCAAGAGTCTTTGATGGGGAACTTTTTCAAAAGCTTTTTGGAGGTATATGATGTCAACCGGATCACCTTTATCCACACACCTGTTGACACTCTGAAAGAACTCCAAAAGGTTAGTGAGGCAAGATTTACCTTTGTAGAAGCCATGCTGGTTGTCCTCCAGCAGGGCATGTTCTGCTGTTCGCTTTACAATTTTATCCTTGAGGATGCTTTCCATCGATTTGTCTGGTACCAGACGTTAAGCTAACTGGCCTGCAATTTCCCGGATTGCCCCGGATCCCTTTTTGAAAATCGGTGTACATTTCCTACTTTCTAGTCCTCCGGAAAAGAACCTGATTGCAGGGATAAGTTATGTATTTTTGCAAGGAGGTTGGCAATTTCACATTTGCGTTCTTTAAGGACTCTTGGGTGTATGCTGTTTGGCCCTGGCAACTTGCTAGTTTTTAATTTTTCTGAACAGTTTAGAATATCATCTCTTGTCACCTCTATCTGATTCAGTTCTTTAGCCTCCATCCCCAAAAAGTCTGGTTCAGGAACAGGTATATACTCAGTATCCTCTGCAGTGAAGACAAATGCAAAGAACTCATTTAGCTTCTCTGCAACCTCCATATCCTCCTTAATAATCCTTTTCACTTTCTCATTGCTTAATGGTCCAACAGCCTCCCTGGCAGGTTTCCTGCTTCTGATGTATTTAAATAATTCTTTGTTTTCCCCCTCGATGCTTTTAGCTAAGTGTTCCTCAAACTCTTTTCACCTCCCTTATTGTCACCTTGCATTTCTTTTTCCAGAGTTTGTGCTACTTTCTGTTCTCTTCATTTGGGCAGGCCTTCTAATTTCTGAAGGAAGTCTTCTTCCCCTTTATAGCTTCCTTGACTTTACCTGTTAGTTATGCTGGCATCCTCTCAGTCTTGATGGTACTTTTCCTCCTTTTTTATATACATTCTAACTGGGCTTCTAGTCTTGTGGTTTTAAGTAAACTCCATGCATTCTGGAGCAAAGTTGCTCTCCAATTTTCCCTTTCAGTTTTCTTTTCACCAAACTCCTCATTTTAGAGATATTTCCTTGGTGATTCTCTCCCCACATGTATGCTTAATTTGATCCCACTCTGGTCACTGTTCCCTAAAGGGTCCATGACACTGACATCACACACCAGGTCCTGGGTGCCACTCAGGATTATGTCCAAGGTTGCCTTCTCTCTGGTTGGTTCCATGACCAGTTGTTCTAGGGCACAGTCATTCAGTGTATCTAGAAATTTGACCTCTTCACATTACCTGACTGTGAATTTACCCAGTCTGTGTGGGTAATTGAAGTCACCCATTATTATTGCCCTGCCTCTCCTTGATGCCTCCCTGATTTCCTCCTGCAACTCCCAGTCACTGTCAGTGTTTTGCTAGCACGTCCCCATTTGCACATTTCCTCTCAGGCCTTGTATTGTCACCTAAAGGTTTCTGTGGAGGACTCCGGTCCTTCTAGGTTTTCTAGCTTGTTAGATTCTATCCCTTCTTATCTTCTATCCCTACAGTGCTACTCCACCTCCAAGTCGCCCCTCCCTGTCCTTTCTATAGAATTTCTATAGAGTTTATGAAGAGTTCTGAAGAACTTGAAAGCTCACTTGAGGTTTTGTGCCATTTTGGTTGGTCTTTAATAAAAGTATTACTAAAACTGTGATTTTTGGATTTTTTCAGATTGTGGGCAAAGACTGGTGGTACTAGGCTGAGAATGCTGTTAAACTTGTTTTGTGCTTCCCGACTTGAAATCTGCATACAAGACAGCTCTTTGAGATTAGTTAGAAAAGAAAGAAAGCAGAACCAGAGAAAAGCACCTTTCATTGCTTGATGCTGTGCTCCTTGATGGGTCCCATCTAGTGGCTATAGCCCCATCTAGTGGCTGTCTTTAGAACATCTATAGCCCCATCTAGTGGCTGTCTGTAGAACATCTCTAGCTCCATCTAGTGGCTGTCTGTAGAACAGCTGGTTCAGGCAGGGCCTCGCCTACAAAACTTTGGTTCTCTGTGAGGTGGGCCCCGTAGAGTTAATCAGCCCCTTCCTACCATATAGGAGGCTGTCTATGTGTGCCAGTTCAGTTGATAGCAAAATGCTTTGCAACTCTCCGTGGCCACGTTTTGGCTTCATAAGGCCCCTCTTCCTGGGTACTTGAAAACATGCTGTGGACTGTGTGGCTCTCTTCATTTCCTCCTTGTGGATTGGTCCCCCCACCCCATGCTGCTCAATGGACTATCTTTCAGTGTAGGGGTGTGTGTGGTGTTAATCTTGATTGTCTGAGGGAGGCTCACTATGGAAACGTGTCCCTTGTTGTGTGGGAAAAGAACCTTGGGATTCAGAGGCAAGATGAGGACAGCCATGCAAAGCAAGAGGAGACACTCTGCAGCCTAGCAACCCTATTTGTAAAGGGGACATTTCCTGCTGCCTCCCTTGGAGCAGTTACCATCATCATCCTCTTTATGTCTAATGTGGGTTCTCTTCAGCTTGGTCAGTCAGTGTAAATGCAGTAGAGGCACTGATCTGGGTTCAAAGTCAAGAGGCCTTGCCGTTGAGAGTGGAGGTGGCTCTAGGACTGGAGAACCAGTAAAACTGAAAAAGGCTTTCCTCTTTAAAAATACGTAAGATGTGGAGAGCAGCCCCCAGGGCTGCGCTCAAGAGTGAGGATGTCTTCCCTTCGGGAGTGGCCTCATGCTTCTCCTCTCTCTAGGAGTGATCCTCTTGCTTCTGGAGCGCTTGCGCCGAATTGACTGGGAGCAGATGTGGCGGCTGACAGCAGAGCGGGAGCTCATGAGCATGCTGTCCACCTCGCTGGCAGATCAGGCAGGTGTTTTGAGCTTGTGTTCGATGCTGTCCCTTCAGCCAAGGCCCACGCCACCTCTTCATCTGGGGCAGTCACTAGAGGGGGTGGGGGTGGGGAAATGTGCATCCTCCTCCTGGTCTGACTCCACCCTGGCTTTCACCCTGGGGCTTTCTCCTCTGGCAGAGAATGCTCTCCTGCCCACTGTGCAAACTGCAATCTCTCTTCCAGGACATTTTTAATGCGGTGATCAAGCAGAGCCCAACTCTGGTGTACCAGCTCCCTTGCTTCTGGAATGTGCAGCTCTCCGATCACACCCGTTCAGAGCAGTGCTACACAGAGGTGTCTGACCTGAAGGTGGGTATTTCCTCCCTGGATGGGGCGTCCCCGAATGTCTTCTGCAGCTGTAAACAGGAGTCCCTCTTGCTGACTCCTCCACCATGGGTAGAGGGCTCATGGCTCTGTCCTGGACAGGGTGGGTGCTGGTGAGACGTGTTTTGCTGGGGGCGTGAAAGAGAGTTGGTTTCTGTAACAGGCCTGTAACCATCTTCAGCTTTCCATTTTTAGGTGATTCACTGGAATTCCCCAAAGAAGCTGCGAGTGAAGAATAAGCATGTGGAGTTCTTCCGGAACCTCTACCTGACCTTCCTGGAGTACGATGGCAACCTGCTGCGTAGGGAGCTCTTCGGCTGTGCCAGCCTGCCCAGCTTGCCCAGTGGCCAGGTGAGAGCCCTGTCTGTCTGCCACTCCCTTCTTTTTATGTCTGAAGTGAGAGTCCTTGCAGGCTTCCTGCTCATCTAGTTGTTGGAGGTGGGGGAAGGGAATAGATTGCTTTTATATGCTTTTTGTGATTGATAGCATTTGTGGTGTTTCTATTTATTTATTTTTTAAATTGTAAGCTGCCTTGAATCATCCATGAGAAAGGCAGGATGTGAATTTTAAAATGGTGCCCCCTCATTTCCTTAGAATCCTATCTTCAGATAGATAGATGGGACAATTTCTTAACTTCTGTTCAATTCCCAGCTCTTAATGGAGATTTTCAGCCTTTTAAAAAGTTTCTTTGCCCTTCCAAGCTACAGCATGTTATCAGCGTTCCATTGTCTTTCCCCCAGTTTTTATCCCTAAATTGCAAGATGGAGTTTAAGGAAACTCTCTCCGTGGTCCTTCCCCACACCACATGCCTTGCCTGCCCCCACCCTCTGCAACTAAGACATTATATCCACATCTTTTCATGTTGGCACAGGTTTACGTCTTCTAGCCATTGCGTGTTTTGTTTAGTGCACCGCTCTAGACCGCCTCCCTCAACCCAGCCTCTCTCTCTCGCTCTAGGCAATTCCACCCCCACTTTGCTTCAGAACAGCTCACCACCTTCCCCTTGTCTCTTTCTTTCTCCTTTCAACCCTGTGTGAATTTTAGCTCCAGCAGGCCCTAGAGGAGCTAGACGAGGATGATCCTTGCTATGATTTTCGGAGGCAGAGCCTTATTCAGCACCGTGTGCACCTCTTCTTCCTGCAGTATGATTTCCCGGCCTTGGTTGATGCCACCGATGTCACCCTTGTAGCTCAGCTGTCCATGGACAGGTACCAGCCGGGGAAGGAGGAGGGGGCTGTGGTGGGCCTTCTGGCATAGATGTCATCACTGGTGTGGGAGCTAGACAGTCATCCTGAGGGCAGCTCTCTCTAAGGGTTCATTGGTCCAGCAGGCCTTTGTGTCCAGGTTGGATGACTTCTTATGGCTATGACTTGACTGCACAGCCCCCACAAATGTCTAAGGATATTCAGCTTGTGAAATGATTCTGGCATGACCTGAAGGCACATGATGCAGCAAGCTTGCTGAACCAGACCAGTTCTTCTGTTTTGTATGCATGTTTGTTTGGCTCTCGCTATCCTGGAGCAAATCTTCACTGGTTTCCCACGTATGCAAGTGCAATTTTCATGGAACTGGAAGTGCAGATTTTAATGTTTTCTTAAATGTTGTAATTGAACCAATTATAGTTGATCCATTTGATCCAGTTTGCTAGGAAAAAATGGTGGGTGGGAGGTGGATAGGGGCCGCTGAGACAGAACTGTGAAGGAGCTAGCTAGGTGGTGATCCTTCTTCTGAAGGAAAGGACAGGTCACTTACCTGTAGCTGACGTTCTTCAAGTAATTTTGTCATGTGCTGACCACATATGAAATCTGTGCCTGTGCAGTCTTGTTGGGAACTTCCTAGAGCTCAGTCTCAAGAATTTTGGCATGAGTCAGGTTCCCCATGGAGCAAAAGCACATGTCCAATTGGGCACATGTCCGATTCACCTAAATAACTGCCCCTCTGCCCTTGCTTCCCAAGCATGGGAAGGAGGCCCAGTGGGGGTGAGGGAGGAGAGACTGCTGGCTGCTGCTGACAGTTTAATGATGAGAGTCCACATGACTTCTCTGGGCTTCTTCCTGCTGGGCACGCCAACATACCAGAGGCCAGGTTTACTGGCACCACCATGCCGGACCCCAGTCAAATCAACTGGCAGACCTGGTCTCTGCCATTCTGTATGGCTGTGCTGGGGAATCCAAGTTCTCAGTGGGAGGAAGTCTGGAGCAGCTGCATGGGCCTTTGTCATTAAGCCAGCAGCAGGAGGCCTCTTCTCCCTCACTTCCATTGGGTCTCCTCCCCATGCTTGTAAGGAAGGAGACCCAGTGGAGGTAAGAGGAGGAGGAGGAGGAGGGGGGACCCTCTGCTGCCACTGCTGGCTACCAAGGCAGCATGGAGAATCCTGGGCAGCCTCCCACCAGGTGGCCAGCAGCAAGAGTAGCACCCAGGCTTGGGGGTGTGGGGTGTGGCTGGTAATGGGACGGGGTTATGTTACTCTGGCTCTGGGCCAATATTGGCTACCTGGGCACGAGGCCGGGGGTGGTGGGTCCGCATTCTGATGTGACTGAGGTGATTGCCTCAATTCACCTCATGGGGAAGCTCCCCCTGGGCATGAAGCACTTTTTTCCAGAGGACGGTGCGAAGCATGGACAACCAATTCTGTCTTGCCAGTTTGGCAAAGCATTGGCAGGAGACACAGGATTCCACCACAAATGAAGAAACCAGACTCCCTTGTTCTGCGGGAGGGAGAGGGAGAGTGTGTGGGGGGGAGAGAGAGGGAGGGGTGTGTGTGTGTGAGATAGAGAGAGAGGGAGAGAGTGTGTGTGAGAGGGGGAGAGGGAGGGAGAGTTGTTCCTGATGGTAAAGTGGCAATCGCAGAGAACTGTGGGAGGTGGTGTGGGACACATCCATCGGACATATGCTCTTATTCCACTGTGGTGGAGCACAGTTCACACCAAAACTCTTGAGGCTGAATTCTAGAAAGTTCCAAATGAGGCTCTGCATAGATCCCATATGTGTGAATGCACAGAGACCATGGCCCTAAGGAGACATTATTGAAAAGACATGCTGTACTCAGGTACAGCATCTCAAACTGGGCTGGAAGTCCTGCCCCATCCCTGTCACTCACCATCTCAATCTGCCACTCATGCTTACAGCAGCGTTCGTCCGAAGAGGCCTCTACAATGGCGGGCTCTTCCATGATCAGGAGTTGCAGGTGCCTGAGCCCCCTGATCATGGAAGCGCCTGCCATTGTGGAAGCGGCATTTGCCTCTTCTGATGAATGCTGCTGCAAGCGTGAGTGGTGGGCTGAAGAGGTGAGTGACAGGGTGGGGCGGGACTTCCGGCACAGTTTGGGGCACTGTAGCTGAATATAGCATCTCCTTTCAATAATGTCTGCACAGGGCTCATGAAGAACTACTATCAGATCAAGTTAACAAAGTGGCTGGGTGATTCAGAGACTAAACTGAGTGCAAACTGTGACTCATCCCAGGATGAGGCATGGACTGTAGTCTCCTAAGGTGAACATCATCGGAAGACTGGATGAAGATGCTTGTACTTGGTATTGCGTAACTGTAAGCCTGCTTTCAGAGGGAGCTGCCAAATGACTAGTTTTTCACCAATCCCAGCTAGAAAAGGATGGAAAGGGTTAGGAAAAGTGGTTGGGCTGAAGCAAAGGAGGGCTGCAGAATGGCTTAAAGGACTATCTGCAAGCTTCACAATAGGCTCAAAGACTGGTTGCAGTTGAGTGTCAATAGCTAATCCTTGTCTCCTTGATCCACAGGTTACAGATGCTGGAAGCCATCTGCAAACACTGGACGGGCCCCATCAGCCTGGCCTTGTATATGTCCGATGCAGAGGCCCAGCAGTTCCTTCGCTATGCCCAGGCCTCAGAGGTGCTAAGTAGTCGCAGGAATGTTGCCTATCATATTGTCTACAAGGAGGGACAGTTTTATCCAGTCAACTTGTTGCGCAATGTAGCATTGAAGAATGCACAGACGCCTTATGTCTTTCTGACAGACATTGACTTTCTGCCTATGTATGGCCTCTATGATTACCTCAGGTATTTATTTCTTTGAGGCCCAGATAATTTCCGGCTAAGCACAAAGGCAAAATGCTGTCCTTTGCATCATTCTCCAAGGCTGTCTTTGATAACTACCAATATAGTTTCCAACTTCTCACATGGTCTGAAAACTTGGGAATTAGCCACATTCCCCCTTCTGCAACTTCAGGCCTATGCCTGTCCTTCCCTCCCGGTGGGATCTTGCCTATTAGTTCCTGCAGAAGAAGAGCTCACCTTCTTCCTCTCCTGCATCTTACCACTGACTTGCCTTCTCTCAACCTGTGTGAAGCTGTGGGCTCTTCTGCCCATACTGGCAGGCTAAGGAAGGGTTGGCCCATCCTAGCATCAGCCTTAGGCCAAGAAACATGCCACTACCCACCTAATGGCACAGCAGGGAAGAAACTTCCCTAGGGAGCAAGAGGTTTGAAGTTCAAAACCCCGCTGGTATGTTTTCCAGACCACGAGAAACACCTATGTTGGGCACCAGTGACCTCATACTGCACGGGAGATGGCAATGTTAAACCCCTCCTGTATTCTACCAAAGAAAACCACAGGGCTCTGTGGTCACTAGGAGTCGACACTGACTCAATGGCACAACTTTGCTTTACCCAGCCCTCTTAGTAAGGAAGGGATAAGTGAATCTCTTGGAATCTGCCACTTAACAGCAGCTCCTTTTTTCTCTGCTCCAGGACCACCATCTTGCAGCTGGAGCTGCCCCAAAGGAAGGCAGCACTCATTGTGCCTGCATTTGAGACCCTTCATTACCGCCTCACCTTCCCCAAATCCAAAGCGGAGCTGCTCTCCATGCTGGACATGGGCTCCCTCTATACTTTCAGGTAGGTTCTGGGTTGCAAGACGTCCACAGTCAGCGGTTGAAACTTGTTTCACAGGATCACTGGCCCCATCTTCTGGAATGAAAGGAGATTGCCAGCCTCCAGACTTCCTTTGTGGCTGGCTGTTTCAAACTGGTATGTGAAATTGAACCCTGCAGCAGCACACACCTCCTTAGCTAGTAGTTCCTTCATCCCCCTTGCCTCTGTATTTCCACAGCTGCTCTTGTTCATTTCCCACTTTTCTTCATGCCCATCCCTCTCTGCTTGCAGCACTCCTGCTTCTCAACGCCAGTCTCTTCTCCCAGCCTCACCCCCTTGCCACTTCTACCTCTCTGCCTTCAGCCCCCATCTCCATCACGTCATGTGCTTCCTCTACTATTGCCTCCTCCAGTCTCTTGGAATGGCCCAGCCCTGCAACTGTCAGGACACGTCGGGCCCACTTCCTTTATTTCCTTTCCCACCTTGCAACAGCCCTGAGGGGCAAGTCATTAGTCCTCTTTGCTCTCTGCATGGACACACAAGTGGAAACATCTGCCCCAATGTGTGACCTCCATGCATGCAATGTGAGAATGGGCTCTCTCTCTCTACACACACACACACACACACACACACACACACACACACACACACACCCTCTGTATAGATGGCAAGGCAACATGACTAGGGTGCCCAATAGCAAAAACAGGCTCTGCGCGCACATAGTTGTATCACTTTATGAACCTGCTGTCATCTTATGATGAATACAGAAGTTGGGAAATGGAGCCAGCAGGCATGATCCTGCTCCCCCTTCCGTCACTGCATTCACAACACATGGACGGAATGTGAGAAGGCAGCTTCAGCTGTTCCCATTTTATATATGCGGTTGCAGCTGAAAGGGCAACTTGGCAAAGCCATGCTGGTGAGGCCTGAAACTAGGTCTCTGTCATCCAAGCCTGCTGGCTCTGCATGGTTCTATGAAGTAATGGCTCCAATGTGCTCATTACTGATAGCAAGTACGGAGTAAAAGGTTAATCCAAACTAAGTCATCTTGTGAGCATCCATGAAATGTGATTTTGTTTCTAAGTTTGTAGCAGAATGAGGGGAGGAACAAAATGATCCAGTGTCAACGGGAGCTTGTTTCTATCTCTGAATTGTCCGAGCATGGGAACAGAGACTTCTCGGATGTAGCATCTCCCTAGCCTCGTTTTGTCTTTGTACACAGGTACCACGTCTGGCCACAGGGCCATGCCCCAACAGACTATGCCAAGTGGCGGACAGCAACCATGCCATATCAAGTGGAGTGGCAGTCACACTTTGAGCCTTATGTTGTAGTAAGGCGTGACTGCCCCCGCTATGACCAGAGATTTGTAGGCTTTGGCTGGAACAAGGTGTCCCACATCATGGAGCTTGATGCCCAGGTAAGGGTGCAGCCAAAGTCTCCTAGAAATCTAGGGCTGGAGGGAAGGGAACTGGCACTTTCAGCATCTTCATGCCTTTTTGCAGGAGTACAAACTGCTGGTCCTACCAAATGCCTTCATGATTCACATGCCTCACGCCCCCAGCTTTGATATCTCCAAATTCCGCTTGAGCGCCAGCTACCGAGACTGCCTGGAGACCCTGAGGGAAGAGTTCCATCAGGACCTGTCCCGCAAGTATGGTGCTGCTGCACTCAAGTATCTCACGGCTGAGAGGAGGCTGTGATGTGGCAACCTGGACACCAAAAGGACAATCTGGGCAAAGTGTGACACATGGCCTGCAAGGGAACAGGGCTCCGGGCTCTGACTCCCTGCAGCAGCAGCAGCAGCATCTCCCTCTCAGTGCCTGCCTGGGACAGGCCTTGCTAAAGCAGTGGGCACTTCCTGTTCCGGACCATGCATACTCAGTGACAAGTGATCCACATTCTCTTCCTAGTACGTTAGGAAAATGAGTATTTTTAATGCATATTGCTTCCAGATTAAGGGGAAAGAGAGGGAAATAAGAGGAAGAGATGAGTACCATGCAGGCTTGAAACCCCACCCACAAAGCTAGTGAAAAGCCCCCCCCCCCAAAAAAAACCCCACAAAACATATGCACACAGTGTTTGAGCCCCCTACAATATATTCACTTATTTTGGTTGGGAAGATTTTGGATTTGGATTTTACAGTTCATGGTGTTAGTGGAAACAGAGTCAGATCTCTGCTGATAGCGGCTTCTCCATATTAGTCTGCTGTGTTCTCTCCATGGTTCCCTATTCTGATTTCCCTGTAGGGGTGTGTCTGATTTCTTCTAGTTGTAGCGTGTCCCCTGAGTAGCTTGTTCATAGCTATAGTATAAATGGGCGCAAGAATATGACAAATATTTATATACTGCTTTTCAACAAAAGTCCCCAAAGCAGTTTAGATATAAATAAAATGGCTCTCTGTCCCCAAAGGGCTCACAAGCTGAAGCAGATGCAGCCCCTGTGAACTTGAAATATCTGCCCCTTTGTGATGGCAGGACTTACTCATGCCCACCCATGACAAACACAGAGAGGCTTTTTTGCCCTTAAGAAGGCAGAAAAGTCATTCACAACTGTTCCAATTCAAATGGAAGGAATGGTGGTGTGAAAGTAGCTCCTTGGCAGAAGAGAACTTATGTGAGAAGGCATCACCCATCCTGAAACAGGCTAAAGTCTGCTTCATACAACACTTTTCCTATAAGAAGAAAAGCTCATGTAGGGAAAATCATGTCCATAGCTGAAGTGTGTGGCTCAAACCAAAGTCCATTTAGTCCAGATCTCTACTTAACAGTCACATGTCTGTTACCACAGCACCATCTGTGCTGCTGCATTTCAGGGTAAAAATAAAAATTAAACAATGAGGAGAGCTGGTCTTGTGGTGGCAAGCATGACTTGTCTCCTTTGCTAAGCAGGGTCCAGCCTGGTTGCATTTGAATGGGAGACCACATGTGAGCATGGTAAGATAGTCACCTCAGGGGATGGAGCTGCAGAAGGCTTCAAGTTCCCTCCCTGCCTTCTCCAAGATAGGGCTGAGAGAGATTCCTGCCTGCAACCTTGGAGAAGCTGCTGCCAGTCTGGGTAGATAGTACTGAGCTAGATGTGCCAAGTGCTGTAAAGTAGTAGTGTGTATGGTTTGGTTCGGGCACACTGTTAAAGCCCTCCGGACTGGTTCGGATGTCCGGCGGTCCGGATGGGCGGGGGACTGTTACTTTAAGCGGGGTGGTGGTGGTAGTACTTCCCTCCCCCCCCCGCCGCTCTTCCCCCTCCGGCGCTGGTCCTTTTAAAAATCTTCTTGGGGCAGCAGAGTTCCTCCCTGCCGCCCCCGTCATCGTTCCTTAAGGCTAAAAGAGACTAGAGCTAGCGGCACACATGCGGCAGCGTCAGAGATGAGCGCATGCGCGCCACTAGCTCTAGTCTCTTAGCCTTAAGGAACAATGACGGGGGCGGCAGGGAGGAACTCTGCGGCCCCAGAAGATTTTTAGAAGGACCAGCGCCGGAGGGGGAAGAGTGGGGGGGGAGGACTACCCCCCCCCCCCCGCTTAAAATAACAGTCCCCCCTGTGCCGCACCGGGGGATCTCCGGACCGTGCACACCCCTACTGTAAAGAAGCTTGTAAGCAGGGCAGATCAAGAGAGCAAGCCTGTGTTGTTGCTCCCCCACCCCCCAGCCAGGATCTGGACTGCACAGGTAAATGGCCTATGAATGTGGTGCTTCTGTTTAGCTATTATGTTCAACAATCACCAGTAGATCCATTCTCCATACCTCTCTTGAGCACAGGTTGCAATCTTGGCATTGCACATCGATACTGAGCTCTTCTCCCTGGCCCCTCCCATGGAGGTACATTGAGTCCTTCCCTGTAACTTGTTGGAATATGACCTTGATCTGCTCCTTTCCTCTGCAGTCCTAGCTGTTCAGATTCTCTCCTGTCTTTTAGTAATACTTGCATATTTGGGCCTTCCTCAGGAATCCATAATGGAGTCAAATCACCTCTTCCCACCTCAGGGTTGGAGCCCATGTCATAGTCTGTGACCAGATTAGTCTTTCAACTTTGGAACGAGGCGAGAGTCATGCCTGCAACTGCTTAGAGATCCTTCTTTTCAGTCATGATATAAGGAAGGAATGTGGATCTCTTAGTTGGAGGATATGGCAAGATGCTACTAGGGAACGCTGTGGCTGGACACCTGCGCTGGGAGCAGCTTCAGCCCAGCACTGGTCCACAATGATCAAACACTGGAATATGAGCATAACTTGCAAGCACTTTCTTTGCTTGCTATTTATATAATTTAAGGCAATTTCTCACAAGCTGTAAATGATTTGGGTGTAGTAAGTTTTCTAATGGATTTTTTTTAGTGTCTCTGGTTCTGGGGCATCTCCAGGGCCTTCTGCTGCTAGGTCCTCTGTTTGGTTTCCCAACACCAACCTGGAATGCAAGTGTTTCCAAAGTGCTGGGAATGAAATTTTCCATCCCAAGACAAGGCAGACAGAAGTAAATGCTGATACTGCCCCACATTGACCATTGAATTGAATAAATGAATGTTACCTGCCTTTTTAAAAAATAAAATAAAATAAAAGTGTTTCAGAATTCTTTTTGAAGATTCTGAGGAAGCTGTGTGGTGGTTTTGTCACAGCTGGCCTCGGAGCCAGTTCATATTTTACTGAGACATGAGACAGGCAACTCACGTGTGGCTCTCCTTTCCTGTCTTCACTCTGATAACTGAAGGGAAGACCTGTGAATGCTAGATGCCCTCTGACACTCTCAGCAGTTACAGCGGGCAGGTAAAGAGAAGGTGGGCTAGAGGCTGCAGTCATGCAAATGAGGGGCTACTATTAGAAACAAAGCATAAGGGATAAAGAATGTAATCCATCACATGAGAAGCAATTCTTTGAACTCAAGTCCTACTTGGCTTACTCCCCAACTGGTTGGGGCCAAACCTAGTTTGTCAATATCAGGTCACTGTTGACTCCCTACAAAGCAGTAGAGAGTGCTTCAATCTTTTAGGCATGAAAGAGTGCCTACATTACTGGGCACAGCCTTTCCCCACATACTTTAATAACATGTACAGCAGTGATTGTCCAGTGTCTAGCAGCCACTTAAGTGCTACAGTAGCTATGGGCAGAACTTGGTCAACTGGCACATGGCTCCCCAGCAAACCTCTTGTACCTGGTTTTTTGGAGGGCCTACAAAAGCACACACTTTGAACAGCAGCTTTCCATCTGAAGTAGCACAAGATTCAGCCTGAAATTATATCAAAGCTAACATTTCATTGGTAGTGTTTCCTGCTTTCTCCATGAATTAGTTACTGATTATTGGGCTCCTGCCAAAGTTAGTCACAATTTTTCCATTACAGAAACAAGTTTTCTTGCTGCTGAACAAACGAAAAGTCTTTCACTTTCAGAACTCTTCACTTTATGGTACGGACACTTCATCCTGGAGCAGCTGCCTTTTTTAATCTTTATCCAGATTTGCTCATGCTGCTGAGTTATCTCCATAACCGTTAACCAGGGCAAGCCTAGCACAGGCAATACGGTGTCAGGTTTACAAGAATGTGTCCTTTCCTTATAGCACCTGTTGAGGACCTACATGGATAAGGAGCAAGGACATTCCTATGCTGCCTGTAGTCTCTGGAGCCAAATACATCAAGAAATCAATAACCCACTTCCCTCCTTGATGTATGCATTTGGTTCCCTTTTCCCCTCTCTTTGCAAGGTGGCTGATTCCCCACTGTACTTCTAAATAAAATAAGCTATACTCCATCCTGTCTTCCCATTCTGAGAGTTCTGAAGGACCTGCATACAGAGTGACCAGAAGCAAGAAAAGAGGGGAAAACAACTAATCGTTTTTCATATTTAAAGTGATGGCCTCCTAATGTTAAAAGACAGGGCTGACATTGAGCACAAGGAAGTGCATGCAAAACTAGCGCGGCTGCACTAGTGCAAGAGGACGGCTTAGTTGTGTTGAAAACTCTGATAGCACTATAGTGTTCTTTCACAAAAGTCCCCATTGAAATAAATGAGACTTGCTGCAGATGCACAACTTTTGTGCAACTGAACACATACTTGCAGCAGTGCACCACTAGTCTAGAACACAAGCTCCAGGCTTAGCACTACCAACTAGTTCAACAGCTTTGTTTTAGCACAAACTCTTTCTGCAAGCAGTTCATTGCTCTGGATGTCAGCCACTGGCTTCCCCCTCCCATTAAGGACCATTGACTTTTAAAGATGTGTACATTTAGCAGGGAACCCACACCAGTTTGACACATGTATACATCTTGCTTTAAAACTTCTGTTTTAGCTTCCCTTACATATTAAGGTTTTAGCACATACACTATATATTACATATATGCATCAAAATGTAATGTGAAACGGGTGTCAGGCCAGCCTCAGCTTTCCTCAATTCCATGAGCAAATTTCCCCACCACCTCCCCAAAATGATTGCAAATCCTGGAAGGAGCCCTCCTTGCAGTTCACAGAGCTGCCATCAGTGCCTGATAAGTGACTTTCCTCTAGTTCTTACACCATTCCTGCATACAGTTACAGCTTGAGCTTTGATTTGAGAAGCTCTGTTTAAAAAGGTGATGCATTTCCTCTTGCAGTCTCTCATTGAACAAAAGGTAATCCTCCCGACAGCTGTATCATAAACACAACTAAAGAGACAAGAGATTTTATTATTTTATTTAGTAAAATGTTAAATAAATACAAATTGATCATTTATTCTGGCCCCCCTCTTTTCCTTCCACTTCAATAGACTAAAATCTAGACACAATTGTACCAAACCCACAAGGGACTGGAAGGCTACAGAAAGAAGGCAGCAAAGAGACTGCAAATCACTGAGCACCAGGCTATTAATTTTTTTTAAAAAAAACAACAACCTTAAAATAAACCTAACCAAGTCATGCATCCATATACCATTCACAGAATGTTGGTCTGTGAAAGCAATGTTGTACCCAATTCATTTAAAGAACAAATGATATGGGAACTCAGGATGCAGCGGCAGCACAAGTGAGATTGAGTTGATCTGGCACAAACATTAGGAGAGGAAGAGATGGAGGGATGCTGCATGTGAGGTTCTGTGATCCGCTGCTTGACTCAATACATCATATACATGGGTGGAAACCCACTGCCCTGCCTTTCCATTGAGTTGCCTTGAAGGTTAGGGCAGTGACCTCGATCACACACAGCTTACATTGAACAGCCCTTACGGAAACTATTCTGGCATCAAGAGCAACAGCTGGACTTGATACAGAGATGGGTAATTGGCTGATAAGTGGCCCAAAGCAGTTTCCTCTGCTACTACAAGATGGAACGAAGCTACAAAGTAAGTCGAAGATGAGGGAAGTATCAAAGAAACCACTTGTTACTTGACAGAATTAGGAAAGACTAAGCGTTATTCACATTTGTGTGTTCAGTTGTGCCCAAAGTGACACACAGTTTCCAAATGCAACTTTATTGTCCAATTCTTGATCTCTATTAGTTCCCACTGACTGAATGTTTCATTAGTACATTTAGTAAATGGCCTAACTCAACCAGTGAGGGAATATGCCTCTCCCTTACTGCTAGCTTTGTTTAATCCATATGATGGACAAAACAACAGTAATGAAAAGCTTAGCTGGATCCTTGCTGGAATGAAGGATTCTCTGAGCAGGGCCCCTCCTTTCACGGCAATTCCAGCCACCAGTCTCGTCATCAGGGCTGTGATGGGTGCGCATCTGAAGGAAATGGATTCCCCACTTGGATGGTATAAGGGAAGGGTATGGCTGTGGGAGGCTGGTGAAGTCAATGCTTTCACCCCCAGTATTTTGTTATCAAGTTGATAGTAAGATACAAATGTCAAGTAGCACAGGCTACTACTGATAGAAGGTAGAGAGTGAAACTCAGGGATGGCAAGTACTGCTGGAACTGAAGAAGATGCTAAATGCTGAAGTCAACAGTTGTTTATTCCAATTACAATGTAGAGCTGTGTAGTTTTTAAAAGCTGTCAAGACTGATAACGTAACAGCCAGTGTCACCTGGAATGTATTTGTTATTGTCTGTTCTTGGTGGTACAAATAAATACTTAACACTGTACAGTTTTACAGAACCTTAACAAAGAGGTTTCTTATCCTCAGTGGGAAGAGAGGGTGGGGGAACTGAGAAGCTGGAGCTGTAGTCCTCTGCTTTTGTGCTTAACGAGAGAGTCCAGAAATGTTATGTGGGGCTTAAGCACATAATCAACTTTTATACCAACGTGCATCAAGTGATCTCAGAAGAAAATCACCACCACCCTGCAATACTTCTTTTCTAGAAGCAGGCATTTGTTTTCCCTGATCCAGATCCAATAGCAGAGCTTCCCTTTCCTGCTAATTAGAGAGGGGCAGCCTTGCTGCTGCAGAAGTGGGGGAAATAATTGCACAGCAGAACTTTGCTTACAATCCTGTTTGGCTGGAGTTTAGAAGGAGCTGTCAGTTTAGATGTGCACTGTGCGGTGCTGGGTTGACCAACAGCACAAAACTAAAACAACCTTTAAAAAAAAATAGTAAGAAAGGAAAAGGGCCATGAAATAAGGTAATAAAGAAATGTTTTGCTTGTATCCAAATTTCGGGGAGATTTAAAAGGCTATCAATAGTCAGACGAGTTTTTAGGGGGGAAAGGTAAGTGAGGAAAAATCAACAAGCAGACAAATACAGTGCTGGGTCAAAAAGAAGAAATGCTGTTCTGTGACACCATTAGAGACTAAGATCTGTGAGATTCGTACAACCACATTCTACCTAGCACTCACCAGTGCAGGAGCTGTGCTTGCTACAATTTTTCAGCAACTTAATTTAACTACCTGTTGAGAAATTGCAATTTGCCAATGAAAAAGCTTCTTGTGGAATGTTTTGCAGACCAAGTGCAAGAATTTCATAATGGCTATGCACTAAGTGCACAAAACTCACAGAGGCCAGAATTTAAGGTTTGTTCTTCCAACAAAACCAATGGATCTGCCCACACAGTCTATCCAATCTTTGCTTTGCAGGCAGGCAGATTAAAACTCCCAGCTGCATTCTCAAATATGCACAGCCAAGTCTATGAATTGCCGCACCAGCGAGTGTTTTAGCAGGGCACATAATACACACACACACACACACACACACACACACTCTACAACCAGCCACAAAAAATCCCACCAACAACATGGCAGCAGAATTCTTAGGAAAAGGAATAATTATGAATCAGATCTAATTCAATAACTATGAATTAGAATCTTACTACAATTATTGCCCATGTCTAGAAAGGATTCAGCTTCCAGTAATCTAAGCACTGTTGACTCACACTACTAAAGATGCATTTTGAGATCATTATATTCTCAAGACTGACCTCTGTAATCTTTGCAAGTGCTGCTCTGTGATTAGTCAAACACAGGCCACTGGGAGATCTAACCAATCACTTTCACAACAAGAAAACTTTCATCAGCTTATCCTGATGTATTGCAGCTTTGCTCCATCTTGAGAGCAACTTTCAAGGTAAAAGAAAACCTCAGAGACACACTATTAAAATCAAATCAAAAATTTTAATTTAATTTGATTTTAATAAAAAATTAAAATCAAATCAATCAATCAATAAATATTAGACACCACAATTTTCCTTTTCAGCAAGCCTCATATTTACTCATTCTTGGGTACATGGAAAGGCCTTCCTGCACAGCCAAGTGAAATATGCACTGACTACATTGTAATCTTTGTGCTATACAAAGATTATACAAGCTAAATCCACCAACAATATTCCATCTGCATTACATTTAGAGAAAAGAGAAATGGGCTTGTGGCTGTTTGTTCTCCCCTTTCCTCTTAAACCGAGCTGGCTGTAATTCCATGGTAAGAGAGGGGAGAGGAAACATACAGCTTCAGAAAAATTGCAAAATTAAAGGTTCATAAAATGGTGGGTAAGTCAGAGAATAGCGTTACTTCTCTTCCTTATTACCAGCACTGCAGGCTCAACAAAGCTATTACCAATGCCATTAGTCATGAGGCAAAAAAACTAAAAGGCAAAGACCTGGATAAATCAAGATGGGTAGACTTGCCTCCACACATTGCACCTTTAGTAAAATGAAAAGTGAGATCTCTGAAAGGAAGAGTTGTTTTGTGGGAGTATAAAGAGAGCATGTTGTTAATGATTCTTTGCTGAGGTACTGTTTTAAAATGTTTAACAACATTTCTAAGGACACAATGACATTACAATATAGATAGGGCTGAGGAGTTATTTTCTGTAATATGTCAGATAACTTACTGTTTCCTGATATAATTGTGCTGAACAAGCTTTACTGCATATTAAGGAGAGAGAAATCTCAACATGGGGCTACTAAATTTTGGCAGCTGCCCCATGTTTACCAGAATATACTAATTCTGCGCTCAGCCAGCTTTACATCATAGACGGAGAGGTCATCATGGCCACTCCCTGAATTCATTCACATTTCTAAACAGTGCTCCCAATAGCACAGAAAAAGGAAGGCAAGAATGGCCTTTGAGGGGAAGGAAGGGCCACTAGCATATGGGAACTGGCAAGGTTAGAATTCACTAATCTGCTCCTCTCAGCTGCCAACGCCAGATGTTCAACCTGCAGAGGACAAGTACAGACAACTGGCTCACAACAAGGCTTCTGTTTTATGATCTTTGAGTTGCTAATTTACTTCTGGCCAAAAGCTTGAGGGCAGCATTTTTTTTTAAACTACTGCCCTCAACATTATCTTAAACTAGGCCTGCATCCCCAAGCCAAAAGTAGCCCAACACCATATACTGTTGCTTGCCAGTTTTTTTTAACCACTCTCTCAGTTTTGCAGTCCTGGGAAGACAGCAAAGACTGGAGGTTTACTGAGGGTCTTGGTGAGGCACAAGGTATACAAGCCTGTCAAACCTTTGGCCCCAGAGATACTTGGCTAAGTGCATTCTTTTAGAAAGGGTATTTCCTCTGAGCAGTGTTCCATGTATCTGTGTTGCTGCCCTATCATTTTATCCACTGATGACATCTACTCCACTTGCTGATTTTACTACAAAATATCAACAACAGTTGAAGGTAAGGCCTGACTTTATCAAACATAAAGCTAAGGCTATGAAAGAGAATCCTCTTTACACTTCACAAGGTTAAGAATATAAGATCAGGGGCTGGACTTTGCAGTGAGCATGACAAAGTGTCAGGGAAGCTGGAAGAGTCCTTGAGGGACAAAAATGGAGGCTTTAAAAAAAAGCAAATGAATGCCCTAAGAATGTAGGTGTGGTAGGAATGAAATTCAGAAGCACATGTCAATAAAGGGCATTGGAATGCATAGTTCTTTATAAAGAATAGTGAAAGCATGTCATTACCATCACTGGTGACTGGCTGACAACATCTGCCTGAAAGAGGAGTTCTGCTTGTTTGCGTGTACAGTACTTGGAAAATGCCAAACGTCAACTCTGCCCTGACTGATGGCGACAGGAACACTGTCACTAAGCTAGATGGGTCCAAAATGTTGACCTATGACCCTTATATATGCCAAAGCATGTACTTCAGACTCACCCATGTGATGTCCAGCATCAACTTCCCCCAAACAGATTGTAATTACTATAGAAGACTGGCAAGCTGTGCTACTCAGAGCCAAACCTCAACATGAAACCCCTTCATATCCAGTTCCTTATTAATCCATGGTTCTGTATCACAATACAATAGAAGTGTTAATAATGCTGCCAATGCTTTTCCTCTGTGCTTCTAAGCACATGTGAGAATTAGGAGGTGGCTTTCCCCCAGTTGGAAGAAAGGTTTGCAGACTGAATGCAGTTTAATTTTGCAGGCAATTTCAGTGGTATGACAATCTCTGGACACCCCAAGGCATTTTCAAACAGAAACATAGCAGAATGGCAACATCATAAGCAAATTCTGAGTTAAAAAATTCTAAGTACACAGCATTTTCTCCAGTTCTGACACCTTTTTAATAGAAATCACTTGTTTAGGAAACAAATAGCACTTTTGTAATTTTTACAATGTTTCTTACCTTGATCTTATTTTAAGTAACACTAGGAAGACCTCAATATCTTTTTTCTTTTTTAATTTAAAAAAGTTGTTTTTCCCCCAGATACAAAGTTTTTGCCCTTGCATAAAAAACAGTGCCCAAAACGATGACACACGGATTCACAAAGACTCACTGTATCTCACTGACACTATTACTTCTAATCTATACCATGCAAGGTCCCATCTACCTCTTTAATTGGACTGTCAGCCAGAAAAAACAGCTTTTCTATTCCTTACATTTGTAACCAAAAGAGAAAGGAAACAGGCATTTATCTGTTTGGGTCATACGTTTGGGATATGTGCTGCATTGTCTGGGATACTTTCCGCTTGATAAATGTACAAAAAAATAGTGGGGTTGGAATTTTCTTTTCAGTCATGGCACGCTCTTCCAGAAACGCATGCTGATCACGTCTATCTCTCTCCCTCCTTCTCTTCTTTAGCAATGGCTTCTGGGATCAGCAATGCATTTCATTTGTCTATTTGAAAAAAGGGATAACCCAAAGCTGCCATTCTAGTAATTCCCAGCCACAACACATGCTGGATACTTAGTGAAAAATCCTTCCTCGTTCTTTTTTGTGTTTCCTGTCTAAACAATAGTGAATACTGCTTATTGGATATGCTCGGTTCCCCCCCACCCCTCTGGACAGATAATTCATATTTCTGGATTTTTGGTTTAGTAGTACGGAGAATTTAGAAACAGGAAAAGCCAACAGGCTCTTTGGACTTGAAGTTTCCCTAGCTAAAACAAACTGGTCTGCAGATAAGATTTGAAACCTGCTTCTCCTCCCTGCTCCCCACCCCCAAATAAAAAGAAAACAAACCTATAGTGGCTGTGGAGGCTGCTGCAGGCACACACTGGTGTAAAATATAGAGAGAGTAAATATATTATTTAACTTGGCATGGTGCTGGCTAAGAACCTCCAGCTGGCACTATTCATGTAACATGGTCCAAACTTTGCACATACACACAGAATAAGAAGGATCGATTGGCAACTCTGGTGCCGCCTGGCACAAGCATCTTCACGCTTTTCTGGAACCAAAGAGTTCTGCGCTTCCCAGAAAAAATCCAGCTTTGCTTTTCTAGAGAGTTTTATTGTTTTGCTCTTCCTCCTTGCCGCCATCTCCCCTGGCTCCTTCTTCTGTGCTATGTTATTTCATTTCATCACCCTTGTTACAGTTCACCATGCAGCTCTGGGAGGGCAAAGAGGCTGGGGTGGAGGTGGCAGCATTCGCATTATTGGTGGAGTCCATGCCATTGGAGATGGCTACTGAACTGCCCTCCGAGTTTATGGGTTTTGAAAGATTGATGCCCTGAATGAGGCGGATTAACTGTTTTACCTTCTCCAATGAACTGTGCATTTCCTTCTGTTTTGCCAGGATAGTGTTCTTCATTTCCATACATTTCTGGAGCAAAGTGAAACAACATTAATCTTCATGATTGCATTAATCTTCATAATTTTTTTAAAAAAAATACAACCACCCAAGCTGGAATGAAAGACAAAATAAAGGGATCCCAACACCCATCAACCAGCTGATACTTGAAAAAAATGAGCCTTTATCAAGCACTTGGGTGGGTCACAATATATGGTGACCTACCACATGCAGTTTGGACCTGATATAATAGGGATCAACCTACTGCCACAGATCTCAAAGAGAGAGAGAAATGAATCAAATACAATTTCTGAAGGTGGAATTGCACAGGCACAACAGCAGTATATGGGTCAGGATAGATTTATGTCTGCAGACACTAGCTTTCTTTATAGTATTCTGATTACATAAACATTCATATCTAAGTAAATAGATGACAACATCATGCCACAATCACATGGGACAGCCACACAAATAAAGTTTATTCTTATTATTCTTATTATTCAATCTTAAAAGATAGAAATGGAATCACCTCTCTAGGAATGATTGAAATACCTTTGTCCATCTTGTGGACATTTCTCATCCTGGATTTTCACCCTGATCTAACAAAGATGATCCATGGAAATACATTTCCACATGCAGATTGTTCTTCTGCATCTGTGCTTGCAAAGGGTGGAGGGATGTGCATCCAGTGGCTGCTTCTACGCTTTGTGTGTGTTGCTGAACTGATGATAGGCACTCTCAGCTCGGACTATGTTACTCACCTATCTTGGAGGGAGGGGACAGAATGCAGGTTATCTCCCACCCCCAAAACAAATGTTTGGTCACAGGTAGAGATTATTCTGTAGAGAATTTCTGGATCAGCCTTTAACTGATTTAAGCATCATAGCTTCCCTCCAAAACGGAATACTGGAAATGGTTGTCCTGTGATGAGCTTGAGACAGAAGCCTCAGTACTCTAAACATATTTACTGGTCCTATGGTGTCTTGGGGGAAGCCACTGCATTAAAGTTGATTTAAACAAGTGAACGAGAGAGAGTGTGTGTGTGTGTGTTTAGGTGAATGTACTTCAATTCATGGGTGAGGCTAATAGGTGTTCAAGATATCTTAAATTGACATGGGGTAGGCAAAGTGATGAAAAGAGATTGTGCTAATCATACTGCAAGCTGCCCTTATATTATATTTACCTTCATAGAAAGAAGGATAAACAGCTTTTCCAGTTATACTTTTTGTATTTAATTGATCTAGCATGCTCAACATTCTGAGATCTTTTAAAATAGGGCATATTACTTACATTAGGGAGAAGGAATAGATTTAACAAAAATATTAACGATGAAGGTCAAATATTTAATCTTTAAGCTGTGAGAGAATGACTTAGAAAAATACATGACTGGTAATCAAATGGTCATCTTCTAGGACTCATGACTGTGACTCCTAGCACAGTGCACAGAATATAAACAATCAATCATTTGGCAGAGCAATACTTACTGTTATAGAATTGCTGAGCTGTTTGACTTTCTGTTCTAATTGTTCCCTTTCCTGTTTTAAATCTGAACTCCATTTCAATAATTTCTGTTTTTCCTCTTCTTTTGCTGTGAAAGACAGAGTATCAATTGTCTCAACTACACCTGCATAAGTGATCTTCTAGCCACTTTTAAAGTGGATCACCACTATTAAGAAAAGCCAGTAGTTATCAAACCAAACCATACATGAAGCTGCAGGTGCACACATAAAGAGAGTCATATGAAGTTATCTCACCCATTTAATTATTTGGGTTATCATGCATTCAGTTCTTAATTTCCTTTTCAAAACAAACATCCTACCTCCTTTCTCAAAATAACATTTAGCAAAAAAAACAAGAAAAAGAGGGAGGGAAGAAAATCAATCCAAGCACTGTTTTCCTACCTGCTTTGTATGCAATATATGAATGAACAATTGCTAAAGTCCCTGGCCATGGAATTGCTTCTTCCTTCTTTAGCATCTGAAAGAAAGAAATGTGAGCATTTGGCTGACATGTTCTACCTCCAGGGAAGATAGAGACAGACACAAAAGAGTTTCTCTCACAACAATCATTAAAGCCACTCTTTAATGTCCCTTTGCAGTTATTTTCTTAGGGACTTCTCAAACAAAAAACACAGCCCAGATTTTCCTGAAGTCTTTTGCTTGTGCTTCTGCTAGTCTTGGTGCAGCACAGGTAGCATGATGTCTTCTCCATATGAAATTATAGATAAAGGCAAATTTGGCAGATGGAGCACATATACTTGATCAACCCTCTATGAAAGTGTGGGGGGGAGATGGGGAATAAAATGTGCTACAGTGCTGGGGGTGGGGGCACACACACACAGCCTTTCAAGAAAGAGAAAAAAGCCTACATTTCATAAAATGGTAGACTGTTATGGTGAGAAAGGGTTGCCTTGTTGGTGTAATTAAAAAAGATTATGCAACCACTTCTATACTTGACTGGTTCAGAAGAGGAGCATTTAGCCTCTAAAGAATGAAAATATAATGTATAAGAACATATGCAAAGGGCCACAAAGTGGCTCTAGCATTATATTGTTAGTTATTTTACTGTCACTGACACTAATCAGTGTGTGTTCATGATACTTGCAACTAGCTTATACACAACACTCCTAGCTGGGTAGTTGGGGTGGATTTTCCCAGCAAACAGTTGTTGTTGTTTGAATGCTGGAAAAGTGTGGCATTTTCTCAGCAGACACATTATTCAGGGGGGAAACAAATGCCTGTACTACTCCTCACTGCACCTCCCAAACAAGAAAACACTTCATTTATTGTATACAAAACTTCCCACAATAATCTGGAAAGGCATTTACGATCTAACAGCATGAAATACCAACACATCTGTGTTTTACCTCCCACAAAGGAAGGCAGTATAATCACAATGTCAGCAATTTTGTACATTCCCTTGCATCTACGAACATTTTCTGCTGATGAAATTTTAACAAGCTGAACAGGAATGAAAAGACAACATATCTTAAAACTGCCAGCAGAGAGGATCGCAACTTCATGATTCACAGCCAAACTGCTGATCTAAGTTGCAGTAGAAAAAGCAGTTTGATAATGAAAAGAAGCCCTTATGGACAAAGCCGCACTTTACTTTGGCAAATCCATGTTTCTGACAGCAGTTATGAGTTAGCAGTAATGCAGGGACCGGGAGGGTACACTTGCAGTGTGATATTAGTTGGTAGGAGGGATTTCCCTGTCACTTGCCAATTCCCCATTCCAATCCATTCTCCTCCTTAGGAAAGCTTATTTTTGCTCTCAAAGCTGGCTGTGGGGGACAAAAAAAAGGCTGGAAGGGGTTGCAGGGCAGAACTGGCAGGTGTGGGGAAGTCTTTACTAACGTAATGCGACAAACAGGGTTTTCCTAAAAGTAGCTCTTTCCCAAATCTCACAATATTGTAAGATCTACACACAGTAGAAAGAAGTGAATATTATATTAAGTTTTGAAAAATTCTTACTGGAAATTAAGCAAGAAGATACTTATGACTGAACCTCTCTCAAGTTTGTGTGTATTGTCCCTAACAAAGCACTATTGTATTACAATGACAGAAAAATACACTAAGACCCAGAACGCAATGGCAAACCCTTAATAGCTTTTTGTTTGTGCAGCTGACTGTGTCAATCCGTTCAATTCACAAACACCTCAACACAGGTCAGTATGTTTGACTGTTGCCAGTCGCTCCAAGTCCATTTAAGCCATGTAATCTAATCATTTTGCCCCAAACACAGAGCCCTTGTGAGAGAGCTGTGTTAGACTATACCTGGTCTTGACATTTGGGACAGATCCACATGCCCTTGGGAATAGTTTTCAGAGGTGGGTCCAGACAGTCCAGGTGATACACACGTGAACATGTGTCACACATCAGCAATTGTCCACTTTTCCGGCAAACACTGCAAAAATCTTCATGGATATCACCCTATAAAATTGAAGGGAGGGGGATGGGAAAGTAAATGTTCAGGGTTTGAATTCTATATGCCAGTTCAATGTAATGTTTCCTGTACAATCTATTCATATCGAATCCCAAAGAGAAATGCTCCTTTCATGAGACATAGAAGGAAAATGACCAAAACTGTCTGATGTATTAACTTCCTCAGAAGTTAATACATCATCTTAATGAATCTCATGTCTTTCTAGGTGCAGGGCATAAGTACTAGGTCACTAACTTAGAAGTCATTAAAACAGAAGTGCTGCAGTAGTACTCAAAGCTCAATATCGTGCACAATAGAGTATCTTGGTCTGGGGCAGGGATCCACAACTGACCCTACAGCTCCCGTCACCCCCAGCCACAGTGGCCAATAGTCAGGGATGTTGCAAGCTGCAGTCCAACAACAGCTGAAGGGCTGAAGTTGTGTAGCTCTGGTCTGGGGGAACAAAGGGTATGTCAACCTTCAACATGTAATAATGGGGGAGGAAAATGCACATTCTGGTGCTGAAAAGGGGAAGCACACAGCCTGGAACTCAAAAGCAAAGGATGAAGGTTCACTGTAGTCTTTCACCTCATTAGCTATCTGTGGAGGTCCCATTATAAAGTAAATCCCTCCTTCTTACAATCTCACTGCCACCAAGTAATCTTAAACTCTAACAACCATTTTAAACCCCCCTGGATAGAAAGAGATAGGCCTTAGTCATAGGAAAGAACCAATCAAAGAGACAAAGGTGTATTTTAAATTAAAGGTATTTTTTTTGTTAATATACTTTTTATAGTAAAAGGACAACTATATACAGAATAAAGGATGATGTAGTTATTAGAAATGCTTGCTGCAAAGGAGCAGTGACTAGAACCCTGCCTTAGGTTACTCTCCTGGTTAATCAGAATTGCCAGCTGCCCTAGACCAACCCCTCCCCAGTGATCACTCGTAAACAGGAACAGGCTTACACAGGAACATAGGAAGCTGCCATATACTGAGTCAGACCATTGGTCTATCTAGCTCAGTATTGTCTTCACAGACTGGCAGCAGCTTCTCCAAGGTTGCAGGCAGGAATCTCTCTCAGCCCTATCTTGGAGAAGCCAGGGAGGGAACTTGGAGCCTAGATGCTCTTCCCAGAGCGGCTCCATCCCCTGAGGGGAATATCTTACAGGGCTCACACTTCTAGTCTCCTTTTCAAATGCAACCAGGGCAGACCCTGCTTAGCTAAGGGGATAGGTTATGCTTGCTACCACAAGACCAGCTCTCCTCTCTGCAGAGGCTTGTAGGTTCCTTGATGCAGGTCAGGCCAAAGTTTTTAATCAGTTCCCTCATCCCCACTCCAGCCCAGGTGCCTAACAAAGCCTTCTTTTCCTGAGTCTAACTGCAAGTTATCTTTGCTGCAGATTTCCTTTTTTGATCAGACCCAACTTCAAGCACAGACAATGGAAGGCTACTGTGATTCCACCTTCTTCTCCCTTGTCTTGCCTCACGGTCTCTTCTTCTAGCCTTCTCCTCAGCCACGATCTTCCTTGACCATATCCCTTGAGTGAACTTCTCCAACAGAACTGCCTGTGTTAAGCAGCCTTAGCTGCCTTTTTCACTGTAAAACATCTTTGGATTTCTATCAGAACCTTCTACCCCCACCATCAGCCTAGCAACAGTATCCACTGGTGGTGCCTAGCAACAGAGTTGCCTCTATCACCAACAGAGGGCCTTAATCTCTCTGAACAGCAAAACAAACACAATACCACAAACACAAAAGTAGCCTTACAGGTTACTCTGAGGCACAAACAGACCTTTTTACCTTAGAGAATTGTTTTAAAGGAAGGCCGACTCTCCACATTCCCTAAGTGGTTAGCCTTTGCTGGAGGCAAGGGGGTAGTTTTGCTGGTGCTGGCTACTGTTTTTGTTTCTTTCTTTTTAAATGACTATATGACTACTTCTGAGTAATCAGCCTCTAAATTTTTAACATCTACATGAAACTATTAAGTACCTCTGATGATCTGGGTTGGAATTTCAGAAGTATGTGGATGACACCAAGCTCAGTCTCTCATTTCCATTAACTAATCCAGAGGTTTTGAAAATAAAACAAAAACAAGTTACTCCTATCTCAAGGCTTCGGCTCAGGTACCCCATATAAGCAGCCAAGAATTGTGACCCTCATCAGTAAATCTTGCCAAAGCTGGTGGGAAATAAAATGCAAGTGAAGTGAATCTGCCCTGGAATTATGCAAAACAAAACCTTACACTGTGGCTTCCTTCCTCCTCACGTCCTCTGGGGCCCCATGGCCAGGGGCTCCACAACATATCCACGACAGGCTGGGCAACAAGGGCAATGCTGATAGTGAGCAACAGCCAGCATTCTCCTTGTTACTTAGCCTGTGAGTCAAGCTGAGGGAGAGGCTGGTTGAGCCTGAGCTCATAGCCAAGCAGTCACATGGAGAGCAGGGGGGAGGGATGCTGCCTGATGCTCCCTCCCCTCTCTTCTAGAGAGGAAGTCAATAGTGTAGCATGCAAGTGAGGGAGGGAGGCAGAAAGGTTCCATGTACCCCCTACACACTGAAGTACCCTGGTTGAAAACCCCATATCTAATCCGGGGGGGGGGGGTAGTGAAAGTTCTGTACCACTGTTTGGTGGCCATTTTGGAATGGATGATGGCAGGACACACTGACACCTAATCTAGATAAGACATAAGTACTGTTGGTTGGGGGTTCCGATGATCCTGGAGGGAGATCCTGAAGATCCTAGGGAGACAGGGGGCGTGTCCACTGACTGTGGGGGGCCATTCCAGTCGTGGTGGGGAACAGAAGAAGTAACGTTGGCAGGTCAGCGGGCCGTAACAGGGGAAGGGGGCTTGGAAATCTAATAACTGTTTCCCCTTCCGGCTGTCCTGCCAGCTCTTTGACCTTGAGGAGCAGTGCTGATCACCCTTGGAACCTCACCTTGCTCCTCTGGAATGCCAGGTCGATCCAGAACAAATCAGAAGCCATCCATGATTTGCTTCTGGTTGAAGGTGCCAACCTGGTATGTATTACAGAGACCTGGCTGGGGGAGGCTGGGGGCCCAGTGTGGTCCCAGCTTCTTCCTCCAGGCTACTCTGTTGAGGAGCGGGATGAGGGACCGTGGGCGGGGAGGTGGGATGGCTGTGGTCTATAAGAATAACCTTTTCCTTACCAGGATCCCTGTTAGAGTGTCGGACCATATTGAATGTGTGTACTTATGTCTGGGGACCAGGGATAGACTGGGACTTCTGCTGGTGTACTGATCGGCCCGCTGCTCAACAGAGTCCCTAACTGAGCTGACGGACTTGGTCTCGGACTTGGTGTTGGAGTCCCCCAGGCTTGTGGTGCTGGGGGACTTCAATGTTCACTTTGGGACCGATTTGTCCGGGGCAGCTCAGGAATTCATAGCGGCCATAATGACTATGGGCCTATCCCAAGTGGTCTTGGGGCCAACACACACTGCAGGTCACACACTTGATTTGGTCTTTCACTCTGATTAGGGTGGTGTTCCGTGGGTGGGGAATCCTGTGATTTCCCCATTGTCATGGACAGACCACCATCTGGTTAAGGTTGGACTCACAATCACTTCCCACCTTCGCAGGGGCAAGGGACCTATTAGGATGATCCGCCTGAGAAGGTTATTGGATCCAATAGGATTTCAAGAAGCCTTGGAGGGATTTAGTGTCGGCTCTGCTGGTGATCCTGTTGATGCCCAGGTGGAGAATTGGAACAGCAAACTCACTGGGGCAGTAGACATGATTGCTCCTAAGCGTCCTCTCCGACCTGCTTCAAAATTGGACCCTTGGTATACAGAAGAACTACAGGGGCTGATGCAGTGAGGTAGACGACTGGAGCGCAAGTGGAGAAAGACTCTGCTTGAATCCAACAGATTGCAACATAGAGCTCACCTAAAGACCTAAGGTGATACACATGGCAAAGTAGTGATTCTTTTCTGCCCGTATTGCATCCACAAGTTCACGTCTGGCAGAGCTGTTCAGGGTTGTGGGAGGGCTAGTGAGTGCCCCTCCTCCCTTGAATCAGAATCTGGAACCATCGATTACCCGCTGTGATGTGTTTAATGAATTATTTGTGGGGGAAATCTCTCGTATTCGGGCTGACTTAGACTCTGTCTCCACAATTACTTCAGTGTCTGATGTGGAGATGTCTGGCAACTCCTCTTGTGTGATTAGGTTGGATCAGTTCCAGTTTGTGACTCCTAAGGATGTGGACATGCTGATTGGAATGGTGCAACCTACCACCTGTTCTCTTGACCCTTGCCCGACATGGCTTATATTATCTGGCAGGGGGGTTGTTGCAGAAGGCCTGGTAGAGATTATAAATGCGTTTCTGAGGAAAGGTAGGATGCCTCGTCTTAAGGAGGCAATTATTAGACCACTTCTGAAGAAGCCTACCCTGTATCCCTCGGACTTGAACAACTACAGGCCTGTCTCCAACCTTCTGTGGCTGGGCAAGGTAATTGAGAGGGTGGTGGCTTCCCAGCTCCAGACAGTCTTGTATGAAACTGATTATCAAGACCCATTTCAAATGGGCTTTCGGGCTGGCTATGGGGTGGAGACGGCCTTGGTCGGCTTGATGGATGATCTCCAATTGGGAATGGACAGAGGAAGTGTGACTCTGTTGGTCCTTCTGGACCTCTTGGCGGCTTTCAATACTATGGACCATAGTATCCTTCTGGAGCGTCTGAGGGGATTGGGAGTTGGAGGCACTGCTTTGCAGTGGTTCTGCTCCTACCTCTCGGGCCGGTTCCAGATGGTGTCCCTTGGAGACTGCTGTTCTTCAGAATCTGAACTCTTGTATGGTGTGCCCCAGGGCTCCATATTGTCTCCAATATTGTTTAACATCTATGTGAAACTGCTGGGAGAGATCATCAGGAGATTTGGTGCAGGGTGCTATCAGTATGCTGATGACACCCAAATCTATTTCTCCATGTCAGCATCATTGGGAGAGGGCATAACCTCCTTAAATGCCTGCCTGGATTCGGTGATGGGCTGGATGAGGGATAACAAACGGAGACTGAATCCGGCTAAGACAGAGGTACTCATTGTGCGGGGTCGGAACTCAAGAGATGATTTTGATCTGCCTGTTCTGGATGGGGTCACACTTCCCCAGAAGGAACAGGTACGCAGTCTAGGGGTGCTTCTGGATCCGAGCCTCTCCCTGGTCTCCCAGGTTGAGGCAGTGGCCAGAAGTGCCTTCTATCAGCTTTGGCTAATACACCAGCTGCGTCCATTTCTTGAGGTGAACAACCTCAAAACAGTGGTACATCTGCTGGTAACCTCCAGACTGGATTACTGTAATGCGCTCCATGTGGGGCTGCTCTTGTACGTAGTCCGGAAACTACAGTTGGTCTAGAATGCAGCAGCCAGGCTGGTCTCTGGGTCATCTCAGAGAGACCATATAACTCCTGTATTGAAGGAGCTACATTGCTGCTAATATGTTTCCGGGCAAAATACAAGGTGCTGGTTATAACCTATAACGCCCTAAACAGTTTGGGCCCTGGGTATTTAAGAGAATGCCTTCTTCGGCATGAACCCCACCGCCCACTGAGATCTGCTGGAGAGGTCTATCTGCAGCTGCCACCGGCTCGTCTGGTGGCCACTCAGGGACGGGCCTTCTCCGCTGCTGCCCTGAGGCTTTGGAATGCACTCTCTAGTGAAATAAGAGCCTCCCCATCTCTGACAGCTTTAAAAAAGTCTTTAAAGACGCATCTCTTCATCCAGGCTTTTAATTAATATTGTTTTAATGGTTTTAATGCTGTTTTAAAGTATTCTTTAAAAAATTTTAAATTGTTGTAATGCGTTATTTTTTTCCATTTTTGACTTAACTGATGTTTTACTTTGTTTTTATTCTGTTGTGGACCACCCAGAGACGTGAGTTTTGGGCGGTATAAAAATGTTTTAAATATATAAAATTAAAATAAATCATCAGCCCGTTCTTGCTATCTCATGGAGACTGCAACAAGCTCATAGTTTGGAGGTTCTCCTGGATTCATCTCTGTTTATGGATGCAAAACTTACACCCAGAAACGTAAGGTTTGGGCAGTATAAAATATGTTAAATAAATAAATAAATAAATAAATAAATAAATAAGGTGAACACAATGGCCAGGAGCATCTTTCACCAACTGCATCTGGTGCACCAACTATGCTTCTTTCTGGAGAAGTCAGAATCAGACACAATAATTCATGCTCAGGACACCTCTAGGTTGGATTACTGTAACATATTCTAAGTGGAACTGCCCTTGAAGACAGTCGAGGAATATCCATTTGTTCAGGATGCTGCAGCCAGACTACTGTCTGCATTAGCAGGATGAACCATAGGCCAGCCTAATATGCATGGATCGGTTTCACTAGCTCTTAGTTTGTTTCCAGGCTCAACTCAAGGTGCTGGCTTTGGCAGCTAAAATTCTAAATGACTTAAGTCCAGGGAATCTCAGAAATTGCCTTCTCACATATGAATGTGCATGGAAACTTTGCCCAGCTTCTAAGGTCCTCCTTGCAATTCAACCATTGATGGAGATTTGTCTGATAGAAAGGGGGGGGGGGCTTTTTGACTGTGACACTCAGACTTTTTTGTACCTTTATTTGAAATATTTATATATTGCTTTAAAAAAAAACACACATTCTGAAAGCAGTTTTACACAGAAAATGCTACCCTCACAATCTAACACAACACACAAAAAGAGAGATACTGACTGACATCCTAATTCTGCACGTGCATAGCCAAAAGAAGAGTGTGTGCAGCAGATATGTGTGCAGCTGTTGCTGGTGTCTGTCTTATGTTTCTTTTGTAGATTGTGAGCCCTTTGGGGACAGGGAGCCATTTTATTTATTTTTCATTTTTCTATGTAAACCGTTTTGGGAACTTTTGTTGAAATGTGGTATATAAATATTCATCGTCGTAGTAGTGGTAGGTATGCTCCTGCTTCTGAAAGGCAAGGACTCACATTGGGAAGTGATTTTTGCCAATTTCCCCTTCCCTTGGAAGTTGTGCAATTCTCAGGGACACGCCTGTGCATTGCACAGAGAGCTTCTAGGAAAACGGGAGACTGGTGAAACCCCCCCACCCTCAGTGTGAGCATCTCCACTTCAGAAGCAGGAGCATATCAGCGGTTACCTCAAACCACGGTCCATGCACACCCCTACTGCTGGTCATTTTAATGTGATTTAATGGGTTTTACTGTTGTATTTTAACCTTGGGATAATTTTATGAAAGGCAGCATAGAATTCAAACAATAAATAAATGAAAAAGTCTCAGCCAGGCAAATGGAGGGGGCCTACCACTCTGATCTCACCCTCTGATGCAGCCAGGTGGAATGTTTTAATTGTATTTTATACTGGTTTTATCTGGATTGTTGTAGGCTGCCTTACGTCTGTTTTGAAGGAAAAGGTGGGATATATACTTTACTAAAAATAAATATAAAATCACAAAATGGCACAGATGTTGGGATAGTGCTAATTGTTTACCAATTATGTCATGTGTATTAATTGGTGCCTCTGACAACTGCAAACTACATTCCACGCAGCATTCAAAATCAGAGCAGATAAGCTGTATGGAAGTAGACCGACAACAATAATGTGATTTGTGTATCTGGGCTCTCTCTGTACCAGCACCATTACTTGGAGATAGACATCTGGTTCCTCTACAACAATTGAACAAGACCCTGCATATCAATAGTGCAAAATGATTGTTTGGAAAGGTACCTCTAGACTGAAGTTTTAGGCCCTCTTAACATTTGAGCATAAGCACAGTTCCATTTGGGTTCTACTTCCTTCCTACACAGCCTTTACTAAGAAATACAGAGAGAGCACTATTTCGCTTTAAATTATCATTTTAAATACTTAAGATTTCACGTGCATAACTCCTGCAATTTTTGGAAATAAAATGCTCTTGTTTGCAAAATGAAAGTTAATGAACCAAACTGATCCCCTTGGTGTAGCACGATGGATATTTTAATGGATATTTTAACTCCAGTCCAGTAATAGCCACACTCATTTCTGATGTATCTTAATTAATCTGGGCTTTTTATGGAAGAGAGGGATATCAGTGACCAGACCAGACCACAAAGTCAAAATACTGTTCTAAGAATCATTATGTTGTTAACAGCAAAGGCCTGGTTCATTGTGGCAACTTAACAGCCAGGTTTATTCCTTTTTTGCATTCCTATTTGATACCTTCCCCTTCCCTAATTATTCACTTTAGAAAGATGAATTCAGTTGACACAAAATTCATGACAAAACATTTTATTTCTTTTTATTCCTATTGCCACCTGCCACTGCCACTTCATGGCTACTATTTTTATTATCAAGTCATTGCTCAGAATGAGCAATACAGTGAAAAAAGGCTAAAAAGAAATTAAACAGAGAATGAGTGTGTGTGTGTGTATGTGTGTGTGTAATATATATATATATATATATATATATATATATATAGAGAGAGAGAGAGAGAGAGAGAGAGAGAGAGAGAGAGAGAGAGAGAGAGACTGATCGACTATGGACTGCACTGGCAACTTGCTACACCTGAGGTCCAGTCTCTGAAGCTCATTTCATACATATAGACGGATAACATGTATTGGAAAGGAAATGCTCCACTCTCGTTAAATAGAGCATTCAATACTCCTTGTCAACTTGATCACTGTCTAAAAACTTGCTTTGAATTATGCCAGATGTTTTCCATGGATTAACAAAGCATGCTAGTGGTCCTTTCTTTATTAGTAACAGTGCATTAAATGTCTGATGCTAGAGTACCAACTAGTGAAAAATACAATCACTCATAATAAACATCAGCTATGGTCAAAACTTTGTGATTCTGTGATAGTCAAAGCTTTAAACTTTCTGAGTCTATCAAAGCCAAGGCTTTATTCTGATGAAAACATCTTGCCTTTATTTTATTCCTAAGGTCAACTAGCAATCCTAACTTCTGAATTACCAGTCTCTTGAAGACCCATGGCATGCTTTGCTCCACAAATCTTTCACAACATATGAGTGTTGGGTTCTGTTTCTTTAACTTTTACTATTAAAGACAGTTTCATGTTAATTGTAGACTCAGCCCAGTAAAAAACATTCATGCCTGTCTTAAACACTTATGACTATTCAGGCTAGGTAAGAACTTTTTTTTCTGTTGCATTTTGTGATTGCAAAAAAGGCAAACAGAAAATACAACAAAGGCTAGCTTTCCCCTAGAGTGCTTTGAAGTTTTCTGCTGAAGTAGAGTCTAAACCTCTTGAGTGTTTCCATTCTGAGCAAATTCTTCACTGTCTGGTTCCTGTGGCAGTTGAAGAAGATTTTCAGAAGTTTACAGGATCAGACTTATCAAGTAGTATAAAAAGGATCCTCTGCAGAACAGCTTCAAACTAGGGAGGCTTCTTGAGGAAATGATGCATTCAGGTGACACAGACATGTTTTGGGAGTGTAAGATAACCATTCTAGAATGCTGAAAGATAATCTGGAGTTACTCCATAACTGATAACCCAGAACATTACCAAAAACATGAACCACAAAGAGCAATTGAAATGGCAATGAGCAAAAGCCCACAATCCTATTTTTGTTTTTTTTTAAGAACAAATTTTCTAAAGCTATACTGAAGTCCTGGAGTCTCAAATGTTGTATAGCAATATCTTTTGGCAATTTGAAAGATTCCATCAACAGTCACCAGAGAATGGATGAATATGGCTCTCAATACAAAAGCTCATGTAGGAACTAGCATTGTATGCGCAAAGGCAAGTTTCACACATGTGAGGGAGGAGAGGCAATTTTTGCTGATCTACCCTTCCCTCTGCTGCCCCCAATACCCTCTGAAATATAAACCCTGAAGGGTTAGGTGACCCTTCAAGGACATATTTTTAGGGAACAGAGGCAGCAGGGAAAAGGTGTGTGTGTTGGGGGGGGAGGAAATCTTCCCTCCCCACCTGCACATGCAAACAATTCTTACATGTGTGCCATGTGAGCTAGTGAACACACACCGTGGTCCAGAACCTACAAGGAATACTGCATGTTATTGTTTAGCTTTTGTATTATCCAATGGTGCAAAAAATATATATTGACGTAGCTGTTGATTTGGCGGTTCTTTGCTCCTGACACAACAAGGCTACAGACACATAAATTATAAGTTAGAGCAATCCTCAAGCTGCTTTTTTCATGAATGAAAAGTACAGTCCCTCAACTCAGCAGCATAAAAAGCACAATGGAGGCACATTTGCCTCCCATTAGAACATCAACTTAAGTTACAAATGTCTGTTTGCATGTGCAAGTGTGCTGATTAGTTGGATCCCACAACAGCAATGGAGCTATTTAAGATGAGGAAACAAAAGGCACAGAGAAGTGATGTGACGTGACCAAAGTCATGAGCCAAGAATTTCCAATTCCCAGTTCTGTTGGGAGAAGGGTGGATTTTCTTCCCCTTTAAGTAATTAAAATCTACCGGAACACAGATTGTACTGTAGGTCAGTGGAGGGTTAGACTCAGAAACATCTTGTGGTAAATGGGCAGTGTAGGCAGCTCCCTAGGGCAACTGGATGATGCTATATCACATAAACTATTACTTTGTTCCAAGCAGCTACATATGCAGAAATCTACAGAAGGCCAGGAACTGCCAGGTGCTGGTGAAGACAATCACTCGCTTAGGTTCCAATGATCCTCTGATCAACTATCTTAAGTAATTTAACAGGCCCCATCCTCCTTGATTGATTCATTAGTTAAAGACTTAATATTTCCATAAGACAGGATCCATTCTCCTCCTCTACATTGATGACATACAAGCACTGAATTTGTTATTTCACTGAATCACCCTTCCTGTGCATCGGGGATGGTGGGCGGGGGGAGACAGACATATCTAGAACATCCCAACATGTTATGTGGATGCTACTGTACCAGTTACAAAATATCTCTAGCTTTCAGGACAGGGGACAGCAAGTACAAGAAGCAGAAGTGCGGGGACCTGAAGGAGGATGCTCATTTGGGTGCAGTTTACCAGAACAGTAGTGTATTTTAGGAAACAAATTCTGAAGCCTCAGCATGGCTAGTTCTGCATGGTCTCTTCAAACAGCAAATCTTTCAGTGAGAATTACTTACGTCTGTGGAGCTGGGGCTGGGCAGGGACACAGGCTGAACAGTTGCAGGGAAAGTAAATGTGGTCTCTGTCTTTTCATTTTCAGGGGAATCAGGATGGCTGGACAGAGGGGATGTGGGGGTCAGAGCCCCAAACCCCAGCACCGTGTTGTATTTAGGTGGACGACCTACACATTAACAAAAGGGAACAAAAAAGGGGGAAATAATCTTACATACCTTTGGCCAGTGCTCCTCATTGGCTAGCATGGAAAAGGAAGTGATGTAGTACAGAGAGGAAGTTAGTGCAATAGTCACAAGTGAAAGAAAGCCAAGCAAAGATTTTAAAGTTATTTTTAAGACACAAACAAGAAGCAACTGCACAAGAAAGGCATGTATAACAAGAGAGAAAATATAGCTCTTCAGAAGGTCAAAGGACACTGCCCTGATATACCTATAATTTTAACTCCCCAACACCTAAAACAAAAACAAAACCCCACAGGAAAAGATGCCATGATACTGTTTGATTTATCCAGATATAGCCACTACACACTATCTTACAGATATGGCCAACATGATGAGCAGCCTGGCGATGTCATGTTGTGCAAAGGAGCTTCCACTGAAAACAATGGAATTTCTGTTGTCCTAGTGCAGGTGCACATTTCTAAGCCATTGGACAACCCCAGTATCTCTTGCACAAACCCAATGGACTACATTTTCTGTGTGCAGCAACCCCAGTAGAACGGAAATGCCAACATTAGGTTGCACATTGTGTTGGCCAATTACAGAAAGCACCCATAAAAACCAGATCTTTTTCCTAAGTTTCTCCTTGAGATTTGACCATTTGAAGCATCTTTTGGAGACTATACAAATGTTTTCAATTGAGAAGGAATTGAAGGACTGGGGCAATTTGGGGATTATTTTAATATTATGTAATATTTAAATATAATTAAACCAGTAATAACCTTAAATCTAAAGTGAAACATAAATTTAAATACCTCCTGTTTGCTAAGAAAAGGCCACAAAGTCACAAGTGCCAGACAAAACTATGGCCAAACCCCAGAGTGCCACCTAATTCTATATTAGTACATGTATCTGTGCAGTAGCCTAGATGGAAAGGGAGCCTCACAGAGCAAATCTGCAAGTATAAAGTTCAGAATCCCCCTGACTGCCGTTATACAGGTGAAACTCGAAAAATTAGAATATCGTGCAAAAGTTCATTAATTTCAGTAATGCAAATTAAAAGGTGAAACTGATATATGAGATAGATGCATTACATGCAAAGCGAGATAAGTCAAGCCTTAATTTGTTATAATTGTGATGATCATGGCGTACAGCTCATGAGAACCCCAAATCCACAATCCCAGAAAATTAGAATATTACATGAAACCAATAAAACAAGGATTGTCAATAGAACAATATCGGACCTCTGAAAAGTATAAGCATGCATATGTATTCAGTACATGGTTTGGGCCTCTTTTGCAGCAATTACTGCCTCAATGCGGCGTGGCATGGATGCTATCAGCCGGTGGCACTGCTGAGGTGTTATGGAAGACCAGGATGCTTCAACAGCGGCCTTCAGCTCTTCTGCATTGTTTGGTCTCATGTCTCTCATCCTTCTCTTGGCAATGCCCCATAGATTCTCTATGGGGTTCAGGTCAGGCGAGTTTGCTGGCCAATCAAGCACAGTAATCCCATGGTCATTGAACCAGGTTTTGGTACTTTTGGCAGTGTGGGCAGGTGCCAAGTCCTGCTGGAAAATGAAGTCAGCATCCCCATACAGCTCATCTGCGGAAGGAAGCATGAAGTGCTCCAAAATCTCCTGATAGATGGCTGCGTTGACCTTGGACTTAATGAAGCACAGTGGACCAACACCAGCAGATGGCATGGCTCCCCAAATCAACACAGACTGTGGAAACTTCACACTGGACTTCGAGCATCTTGCATTGTGTGCCTCTCCATTCTTCCTCCAGACTCTGGGTCCTTGGTTTCCAAATGAGATGCAAAAGTTGCTCTCATCAGAAAAGAGGACTTTGGACCACTGAGCAACAGACCAGTTCTTTTTTTCTTGAGCCCAGGTAAGACGCTTCTGACGTTGTTTGTTGTTCAGGAGCGGCTTGACAAGAGGAATACGACATTTGAAGCCCATGTCCAGGATCCGTCTGTGTGTGGTGGCTCTTGACGCACTAACTCCAGCCTCAGTCCACTCCTTATGAAAGTCCCCAACACTTTTGAATGGCCTTTTCCTGACAATCCTCTCCAGGCTGCGGTCATCCCTGCTGCTTGTGCACCTTTTTCTTCCACACTTTTTCCTTCCACATAACTTTCTATTGATGTGCTTTGATACAGCACTTTGGGAACATCCAACTTCTTTTGCAATTACCCTTTGAGGCTTTCCCTCCTTATGGAGGGTGTCAATGATGGTATTCTGCACAACTGTCAAGTCAGCAGTCTTTCCCATGATTGTGATTCCTAATGAACCAGACTGAGAGACCATTTAAAGGCTCAGGAACCCTTTGCAGGTGTTATGGATTGATTAGCTGATTGGAGTGGGACACCTGGAGCCTAGACTGTTGAACCTTTTCACAATATTCTAATTTTCTGGGATTGTGGATTTGTGGTTCTCATGAGCTGTATGCCATGATCATCACAATTATAACAAATTAAGGCTTGACTTATCTCGCTTTGCATGTAATGCGTCTATCTCATATATCAGTTTCACCTTTTAATTTGCATTACTGAAATTAATGAACTTTTGCACAATATTCTAATTTTTCGAGTTTCACCTGTATCTCACAATTAAATGTGCTAACTGAAGTCACAACACTACAGAACACACCAATAATTGTACTTTAAGTTGCTACTATGATGACTGATGAGAGGTATATGCACAGAGGAAAAAATCATAAAAATATTTTAGTCAGAAAGAACTAGAGATTAAAAAAAACAAAAAACCAGACAAAAGGTACAAATTAAACACTCAAAGGAAACATTGTTCTTTGTAAATAGCACCTAAATAGATATGCTGGAAAGTGGCACTGAAGGCCAATGGCTGGTTTGTTTAGGGACAGAATGCTAACACAGCAGTGCAAAAAACCCAGCATGCCAAATGCTTCCCTATTTTGCTTGTCAGAATCAAGTTCTTCAAGGAAATAAAGGATAATTTGGTTTCCTGGCCAAACACTGAGACCTGAATTGATCAGTACCAGTTATAGTAACACTTTGGGGTACAGGGAAAGCCTGCTCAATGTGATTTATGATTAGATCATCACCTAATTTGCAGCATGCCAAAAGCTGCCAAGACTAAAAGATTTTCAGTCACTATCATCATAGGCGAGACTCAAATCATCAATATATGTAATACAATCCAGTGAAACTGCAGAGCTACCTAATCACTCACATGAACTTATGTGCATGTGTGTACACTCACTCTGCTTTATACACAATGCCTAAAGTTCATCATACCACATTTGAAATATGAATTGTTTTTTTAGAATCCCGTTATACAGATTATACATCATGATCTGTGAAACACTTCACTGACTTGGTCATTTGTTTTTTTGCACAGCAATTACAGGAGCAGAACAGAAGAAATGTTAGGAAGCATTCCGGAAAGTCAAGGCAAGATATGCACTCAGTGCTCATCTCAGCTATTCACCATTACATGAAGTCCTTGAACAGCCTTGAGATTGTTTTAATGAATGGCGATATACAAATTTAACAATAAAGTAAAAAGAAGTCAGGAGAAATGAATCAGAGCCAAACTCAATCTACTATGCAACTGGCTGGCTCGAAGACCATAGCAACCACAGCAGCAGACCAGATCAACAGTGTCTTGTCTCATATACAACATATAAATGCTTGAGGATGTTTTAGGAGCACAAGTATTAATGGTGCAGGACATATCTGATTCCCGGCCATCAACATCCATTCCCAGGCAATCAAAGATTTAGAGACACCTAAAGCATCAGGATCTAACTAACCCTCTTTTGAACACAGCTATACTGATTATCATCTTTACGTACAGTGGGCTTTTGTCAAACTCCAAAATTATAAATCATCTGGTTCTTGGAGGGTAGAAAACATGTAGTGGTTCAAGATGAAATCAGAGGAAAGAAACCTTCTCTACTCAAAACAAAATGTTTTGGGTATCACATTTCTCTCAAAATTAACACAAATCCAAATACAACTCAATATATTTTCCTGTAATAATAGGTTCACATTTCCCATCACATTTTGTCCATCGATGAAGCCACATAGTTTAGATAACTGAAGATGTTGTTCCATGGATTAACTCTGCCCTATGTTCTGCTTTGCCTGTCTTCTGTTTTGATTTGTAGAATTTCTAAAATTTACTTCAGAATGGGCTCTTGTGCAGTTTGCCACAGTATTCTGGAAGGTCCTCCCTCCCCTTTACAGGTTATTTATTTATGTACATTTCTATGCCACTAAACATTTGGTTCCCAGGCAGTGCACAAAATAAATTACAATAAAACTAAAATTTAAACATTTAAAACCAGCAACTTTAAAACAGAATTAAAATTTAAAAATTGAACAATTAAGTACAGCCTAATGCCTGGAAAAACAAAGATGTGTTCAGGGTTCTCCTGAAGGCAGGCAAGGAAGCCAGACCCTGCCTTTTGCTAGATGAGATGTACACCAGTGTATATGCACCTTGGTGAAATCACAGTGGAAAAATAAATCAAATATGACCATGACATTGCATCAATATTCATTTTAGCACAATTTTGTTTACCAATGTAGACATATTCTTATGTAGCTGCAAACTGGTTATGGTGGGAGGAGGGGAAGATGTGAACTGAAAACTGGCCAGCTGTGCATATTCAGAAGTGGTCAGAACAAAGTCTGGAATCAACACAAAAACATGGAGGCTCACTAATGCATCAGTGCGGCTTTGCAATCAAGTTCAATTAATTCAGAGCCTCAGAATCTGGAAAGAAATCTGGATGGGGCAAATTTTGCAAGCATCCTTAGTTGCCGCTCTATTTCATTCATGTTCAAGTAACTCCAGAGAAGGGTTGCCATATTCTGGCTTTCCAAATCCAAACACCTAATTTGCATATTATGTAAATTGGCTTGAAAATAATTTTTGAGCAGAATAGTGACTGCATGTTTTGCTCCACAACTCCACTTCTACAAGGGCTAGAGCTTAGCTTGTTTTTGTTTTGTTTAAAATGAAAGCTGAAATCCAGGCGAATCTGGGTGGGCTAGGCAATCTGGGTGAGATGCTTAAAATCTGGGTGAAACTCAGAGTTTCGGGGGACATGGCAACTCTGTTCCAGAGTAATCTGGATGTTTCTTAATTGTGCAGAGAATAATTTCATAAACATGGAGGAGTTCATGAAAACCAAATGTATCTCAGTGGTCCTCCTTACCTACTATATTTGCCCAAGAGAACCTTTCATAACAAAAGCTACATCACCTTTCTAGGAAGCTGTGCAAAAAAGGACCTCAGACTTAGAGCCCAGTCACCATACCGACATTTCTCTCCTAGTCTCATTGTATGCTTAAGCCTAGCAGTCATCCTACCTAGCCTAATTCCGTTTTCACACAGGAACATCCCCCTTTTATATCCTTAGCTATTCCTAGCCAGGTCTAAAGCCTACCTACAGAGGATTCTATAAAATCAGCTAACCTATAATGCATATAGGTTATGCATTAACTTATAACCTATGATGCTCTCATGGGTCTTATTTCAATCCAAAATAAAGGAGAAGGCACATCGAGCAAATATGAGGAACTCACCTCGTTTACGTGTCCCAGGATGCATTGTGCTGTTCAGGTATGTGACTGCACTCTTCTTGCGCTTAACAAAAGAAAGGAACAAAGTAGTTAAATATTTTGGCAAGTGAATTCTTCAGCATAACACTACATATAAATTAGTAATTTTTAGGCCTGTTCTTGGGAGAAAATGTTGGATCCAATCTAACACGATCTGATAGTAAAATGGTTCGATTCAGTGCCATGCCCCTTCCGAGACTGTTATATAGTGTTGGAATGCCATATCGTGTTTCCCATTGATCCCACAGGATTCAATGGGAAAAATAATTTAAAAAAATTAATAACTCCAGAATGACTGAGCAGAACGTTCTCAGACTTCTCGTGCTGGTAGTACATTGTGATAGCATTATGTGTGTGGTGTTTGATGAAAAATCGTCCACTGGTTTATTTTTAATTCCTTAAAAATTTTTTAATTAAGAAGTGCCACAACTGCTTTATTTTATGACTGAACATTACAAAACATGCAGAAATTGGTGCCCCCACTCTGACCATTAAGTATGCCACATTCAGAGGAAATTGCTCCTTGTCTTCATATGCAAGGAGTATCCCTGCACCCCCATTTTGGCCACCCTATGATATAACTTCCAAAGGCTAGGCAGAAAGTTCCCAAGCTTCTCATGGTGGTAGTATATGGTGATAATATTATATATGTGACCTTTGAAGGAGAATGCCCACTGCCTATTTTTAATTACTTTTTAAAAAGGTTTTAAAGTTAAATAGGTTTTTGTCTGCTTTGTTTTTTTCTAGAAACTTACAAAACATGGAACTGAAGCTCCTACTCTGACCTTAAGCATGCCTTTTTCAACCCACTGGAAAAGTGATGCATTATTAACCTCTAACCACTTATAACATCTAGCTCTTGCTGTGACCCTAGTGTCATATCATGTGAGATGTCCACAAAGCAAAGGGCGGAGAAGGGCAGATGAGCAAGGAGCATAAAGGAATCTTTGTCCATCCCCAGAAACACTGTGATTGGAAGGCAGCAGACTCACACCATTTACATGATGAATTGCTAATGAACAGCTTGAACTGTCACTCCAAAAATCTTTCCTCTTCTCCCCTGCACCTTCCAAAAAAGGTATTTTGCTTTGGCAACATTGTTTTACTTGGAGAAGTCCTTAAAAATGCACTATTAAAATCTGACAATTCAAACATGAATTCCAACAAACTGAAAGCCTATTCCAATATTTCAGACACAACAGATGCTAAGTACAGTAGCATCAGCTTAATTCAGACATATTCCCATATAGCCAATGTCGGATCTTACAGCACTGTAAAATCCAACACTACGCACAGCCCTATTAACTTTATATAAAAATATCCAGTCATAAAATTACAGAGGGGCGGGAGGCTGGCCCCCGCAACGCAGCTTTTATGATACTCTGTCTAGATAATGTTTTAGCAGGCTACAAGGGGTGATATGATTTGGCCACTTTACCTCTGCTCATGGAGCCCTAATGCCACCTTCCCGCCTGGATCTCTCCGCCTGTGGTGTAGTGGTTAGAGTGCTGGACTAGGACCGAGGAGACCCGAGTTCAAATCCCCATTCAGCCATGAGACTTGCTGGGTGACTCTGGGCCAGTCACTTCTCTCTCAGCCTAACCTATTTCACAGGGTTGTTGTGAGGAGAAACCTAACTATGTACACCACTCTGGGCTCCTTAAAGGAAGAGTGGGAAATAAAAAATGTGTGTGTGTGTGTGTGTGTGTGTGTATGGTGTTCCGCTCTGCATTGCCTCGTTTACTCAGTCTATCCACTCACAGTCCCTCCTCAGGAAGGAACTCACTGTAGTCAGCTGGCAGCCTGCCTGCCTGTCCTGATCTTCCCATGTACTTGGTTTAGTCAGATACTTCCTCCAGTCAATGAGAGTCTCCTGCCATATCCCAAAGGTCCTAACCATCTTAGAATCAGTATCTGCTTGGCTAAGGGAACTTTTCAGGCAAGTGGAATAGCCTCATGAGATGCTTATATACTTGCCTTATATCTGGAGCAATGTTAGGATCCAAAAGAACCTTGGCCCCAAGGTGAATACATTCTTGAACTCCAGCAAGGGGAAAGAGCAAGAGAGGGTTGGAGCGGGAGTCCAGCACAAATGGCCACCAGGGACCACACAGTAGAGAGCGGGATTCTATCTCTTTGGGCTGGAGGTCCTGCTTGGGGCAGGGGCACAACTTCTGCTGCAAAAGAAATGCTTAGGCCTAGTCGACCTCTTTGCTGCTATTTGAGAGCCCAGAACGGAGGACATGAAAACAAAGAACAAATTCCCAAAAAAACCCATTTGGAAATAATGGAGGGGCACAAAAGATTCCTGCCCAGAACAAGACCAGATCTCTGTTAATGGCATCTTTGTCATAGTGCGGAGACCGACTGGTGCAGATGTTCCAATTTTTCAGAGAAGTCTGATCTGGGAAAGGAATAATTCACTGTGCACCACGGCCATCCTGTGCCATGGACTCTAGATCTCAGTTCATACACCCTCCCTGTGGCTTCTTTGTGGGGCTAGCTCAGCACTAGGAAGCATTTCCCTTCTGCACCCCATTAGACACAAGCAGAGTGAGAACAACACAGGAAAGGGTTATTGCTGCAGGGCTTTTGGTGACAGTCACCAAAAAACAAAGCTCAGAGGAACACAGGCTTAATACTCTAATTTGAGTGCAGTTTAATGGGGGTAGGAGATTGTTGCTCTTGGCACATTAAATGTCTTCCTACTATTTTCCATGATCAACTGCTTTGATAAATTTGCATACAGAACTGAAAGTGTGGGTTATGAGAGCCAGTGGGAAGGGGTAAAACTGGTGCAGGTTGAGGGTGTGTGGTTTATACATTTCATTAAAGGCATCTCTAACTTTCTACCCATAATTCAAGCACTGGAAATATCTGGACATTATTTCAGCATGTGCTTTTTCTCAGATTGTGCATAGTATATCCAGATATTTTCAGTCCTTGAATCATGGAGGGAAAGTTAGACTTTAGTGCTTAAATAGTTGCTTTACTTAAATTAATTTTAATGGGACTAAGGCATGTTTATAACTTCATTTGGATTGTACCAACTATCTATTCTGCTCCTGAATATAACTCTGCAGGAAAGAGAGTCTTTCACATCAATACTGCTATCTGGGCATTCACAAGAGGCTGCTGAAGCTGATCTGTTAGTAATGAGAGGATAATTTTATTTATTTATTTTTATTTAACATAGTTCTATATCGCCCAAACTCACGTCTCTGGGTGGTTTGCAACAGATTTAATTTCATACAAAATCTGTAAATTTTCCAAAGAAGAAGATGAGGCAAGGAAAAAGGAGAGGATGGATAAAGCAGGAATAACATTTTATTTACTGTTGTGGCTAATTCTGCTGTACTGTTCTTCTCAAGCTACAACAGCCTCCTGCTTAGCAAGGTTGCTGATATCTTTCCAGGTGTGCAAAATATAAGCACTAAGCAAAAGTCATTTCAGGAAGAGAGTGATACCTCAGGCTCAAAAACAGCTCCGCTGTACACTGGATTTGCTGTCGTTCTTCGTTTCCTCTCTTGTCTCTTACTTTGTATTTCTTGAGGGGAAAAGCAATTAAGTTAGACATAAATGCATTTAAAAAGCACACGATGACCACATTATGAAGTATGAGCAAGCTGGGATGAAGAACTACTATTTCTCAGTATATTCCACGCAAAGTTAATGCTGAAGAAATATTTATATATTATATTAAATGGCTTGAAAATAAATAGGAAAAGTAAGCATGTTACCAGATTAGCTTAAGAAAGAACTGTCTATTCCCCTAAAGCAAGGAGAGCTCCCAGCTGATATTTTTATCTGCCATGTTCTGAGTCACACAAACTTACCATTGGCAATTCAGTCCAAAATAAGCTACTGAGTTTCAGGCTCTACATATATACTGATCCATATTAATTAAGGCAAAAAGCAATACAATCAGAAGTCAGCAATCAAAGAGGTGTGTGAACATTTATTTACTCCACTTATATCCTGCCTTGCTTCATGAAATGAGCCTCTGGCAGGTTAAACCAAAAGATTAATAACTCAAAACAGAGACAGCACAACTGTAAAAGGTGAAATATTTGTACAATCTAAAGAAAAACCAGAACACTTATGAAATGTTACACTTTGACATATGGAAAAGAACATACTCCATGCAGAAGTATTTGAAACACTGGCTGACATCCAGAGCAGCAAGCACGTTAAGAATTCAGCAACTTAAGAACCTTTCCTTTTTCTTTTCTTGTTAAGAGCAAAAAGAGGTTGCTCTAAACTCAGCCACAGTCTTCCCGAGCAGCAGAGGACATGTGCAGGGGTAGTGATTTTCACTGCTCTCCCCTCCCTTCATAAGTGCTCTCTGCCTTGTTCCTGAGGGCTGTGCAACATATTTCAGGGCATATTCCTGGAAGGCAAAGAGTACCTAAGGAGGGCAGGGGAGATCAGCGACAATAGTTTTCCTTCCCCTTGTGTGCTCCGTTGCGCAGGAAGACTGTCTGCTGAGTCATCTGAACACTGCTCTGGATATCAGTCCATAAGTCCAGAATTCAGAAATAAATGAATGCAGCTCAGCTCTCCACATATTTACTTGAAAGTAAGCCTCACTATGTCGAATTGAGCTTATTCCTAGTAAGCGAGCATAAGATTGCTACCTTTGCACACTGACTTGGGAGTGAGCTGAGCCCTATTTAACTCAGTGGAACTGACATTTGGGTAGACATAGATGGGATTACACTGCATATTGTTTATCCTACCTTCTAGATGGTCATGTGTAACCAGTCCAAGAGACACCATGAAGGCAAGTTTCTATATGAGAAAAAGAGAGAAAACTCAATCCACTCACAATTAGAAGAGGAAAAAGTTCATTTTGAGGTGACATAGTAACTAACTCATTAATAGAAATTGTATTAATTTGTAGTTCTTCGACAACATTTTACACATGTACACCTTGCAAGTACTTATTCTTGCTTATCCTTTGTACAAACAGCAAGCCCTAACTTGGCACCTCTTCACACAGCAATCTTATTTGCAGTAGCTATTGGCATTATCTGTAGTGAACACATAAAGTGTAGACAAAAAGAATAGACATATCTGTATCTCCAAGAACCCCAATTAGGCCAGGAATTGTAGAAGCATGTACAGATGTATTTTAAAGATGGTATACACAAGTGTGTGTTCTCCACAGTTTATGTGCTTGTTGTAACGTAGACAAACACAGGGGTACATGCAGTAAACACATTTGCCATGCAAACTGTAAAACTGCTCTTATTCTGTAGCTTTTGGAAACCGAAGCCCAGATTACCAAAGTTAGGTTTGCAACTGGTTAAATTTGAAAAGCAATGCTTTACGGCTGCTGCTTCTTCTTCTTCTCTTCTGTTCTCTATCCTTTCAGCATAGATGGCTGTAGAGGTTAGTTGAAAATGTGATTGCCAAGAGGGCTGTAATCACCTTTCAAAAATCAGAAGCTATGAAACTAGGATTCTAGAAGCTTGTATAGAACACAAAAGCAACCCAGGGCTTGTTCAAAATTCTACCCTCACAATTCTACAAGGGTGGGGGTAGATTGGTTTGGGTTTATGCATCCCCCACCCTCAGGGAGAAAGTACCAAGAGACCAGGAAAATACATTTTTACTGATTACCTGGAATCTTGGAATTTAAAATACTTTCCGAGTCTTAGCAGGGATTTCATTTTGCAGTTCAAGGGTCATGGAGGTAAGAATATGCTGCAAATAATGGACCTAAACAGTTAAAAGAGTGAACTATTGTTTGTTTGACACTCACAATTTTCAGAGGTGAAAACATAGCAGTCGAAAAATGAAACAATTTGTCTTTAAAAAATTAAATCATGATGTTCTGAGCAGACTACTTGAGAAACAACTGTTTGGGAATCCTTGCTTTGCATATTATTTGGTGGAGGGCTTCTTCATTTCTTTATCTGAGGAATTATTGATGGAGAAGTTATATGTATTTATAATTAAATTTGCATTAATATTCTGCATGCATTATTTTTTTACATGTGTAAGATATATTGACCAATATACATGCATATACATTTATATGCAATATACATTTATATATTACAGATACAGGAGGCCCTCATTTTCTACAGGTTTGTTTTCCACGCTTTCGATTATTCGCAGTTGACAAACATACCAGGTCTCATTTTCCACTGTATATGGTTTCAGCTATTTGTGGTTCTTGCAGGAATGGTTTTTAGTTTCACTTTAAGCATGTGCCTTATATCAGTGTGTTTTGAGAGAGGAGTTTTATGGGTTGTTGAGGAGTTGATGGTGGAGATTGGAGTGTGTGTCTTGGAGGAATTTAGAGTTCCTTGTGCTTTGGAGTATCTTTTGGAGTTGATGCTTAAAGTAAAGTCCAGGTCATTTTTGGGATTGTTCCTCAGGGGTGTGAGTGTACAGTACTGTATTAGGCAATACTTTAAGTGGCACAGCGGGGAAATGCTTGACTAACAAGCAGAAGGTTGCTGCTTAGAATCCCCGCTGGTACTATATCAGGCAGCAGCGATATAGGAAGATGCTGAAAGGCATCATCTCATACTGCATGGGAGGCAATGGTAAACCCCTCCTGTATTCTACTAAAGAAAACCACAGGGCTCTGTGGGTGCCAGGAGTCAAAATCGACTTGACAGCACACTGTACCTTTTACTTTACAGTACTGTACTGTGCCTTATAATGTACTGAGTCAGACCATTGGTCCATCTAGCTCATTACTGTATTGTCTACACAGACTGGCAGCAGCTTCTCCAAGGTTGCAGGCAGTAGTCTCTGTCAGCCCTGTCCAGAGATGACAGGGAGAGAACAGGAATCTTCTGCATGCAAGCATGCAGATACTCTTCCCAGAGCGGCTCCATCCCTTAAGGGGTATATCTTACAGTGCTCACATGTAGTCTCCCATCCAAATGCAAACCCGAGCAGGCCCTGCTTAGCAAAGGAGACAATTCACGCTTGCTACAACACAACCAGTTCTCCTCCCTTGGGGGAGGAGAGGACCCCGGTGGGGTGGGGCTGGTAAGGGTACAGTGACTGCACAGTTTTATTTTCTCTAAAGATAGAGAAGCGTCAGGCGGAGAGCTCTGCTGAGCGGCAGAGCAAAGGCAGAGCAAAGTTATGCCCCTGCGGCAGAAGATTGAGCTTCTGGACATGTTGACTTGAAGGGGACAGTGCAGCATCTGTTGGGTGCCATTACGGTATTGAGTCAACTGTGCGGTCCATCTGCACAAGTGTGATGGCAAGCACTTCAGGAAGTGCAAAGGTGGCATTCCATTCTCATGATCCCACCATGGAATGCAAGAAGAAGGCCCTAAACATCTGGATCAAGGACCAAACTCAGAAGGAAGTGCCACTGAGTGGACAAGTGATCTGTGAGAAAGCATTGAGGATGTACAAGCATTTCACTGAGGAAGGCCAAGCAGGAACATCTGGTAAGGCTGGGTGCACATTCCAGGCAAGCAAGGGCTGGTTTGAGAACTTTAAGGGCCACTACAGCCACCATAATGTGAAATTGGCAGGGGAAGTTGCATCTGCAGATCATGAAGCGGCAAGCAGATTCCCAGCAGAGTTGCAGCAGCTGGTTTTTTGCAGCAGAGAAGGGATACAGGCCTGAGCAGGTCTTCAATGCTGACAAGACAGGCCTGTTTTGGAAAAGATTGCCAGCCCAGTCCTCCATCTCTAAACAGGAATGAACTGCTCCAGGATTTAAGGCAGCAGAGGACTGGATAATCCTTCTAATCTGTGGGAATGCTGCTGGAGACTGCATGGTGAAGCCAATGCTCCTTTACCAGGCACTGAATCCTCATTCCCGCAGAGGGCAAAATAAAAGCCAACTCCCAGTCTTCTGGTGAGCATGGCTGACTGCTGCACTCTTCACTGCATGGGTCAGCAACTGCTTCCTACCTAAGGTGGAGCGATTATCTAGAAGCAAAAAACTTCACCTTCAGAGTTCTCCTGCTGCTGGATAATGCCCCCCTGGCCATCCTGAAACCCTGAAATATCTCCATCCAAATCTGCAGATTGCCTTCCTGCACCAAACACCACCTCCTTAATCCAGTCCATGGACCAGGTCTCATTGCAACATTTAAATCCTAATATACCCACAATACATTCAAGAGGGAGGTTCCAACCTCGAATTAGTACGTTAAGGGATGCCAAAGGACAGATAGTAACTGATTCAGAGAAGACCAAACAGAGATGGAAGGAGTATACTGAAAATCTGTACAGCAGGGACGTTAACATCCAAGATACTCTAGAAGATATTCCCTACTTGCAAGAACCTCTAGTACGGGAAGATGAAGTTAGATCAGCACTCCAGTCATTACCAAGTCGGAGGGCTATAGGAATTGATGGAATTGCTACAGAAATATGGCAGGCAAAGGAAGAAGAAACAGTCAAGGCTCTAACCAAACTATGCCAGCAAATTTGGAGAATGACACAGTGGCCAACAGATTGGAAGAGGTCAGTCTACATACCCATGCCAAAGAAAGGAAATTAAACAGATGGTACAAACCATCACACAATATCCTTAATTTCACATGCTAGCAAAATAATTCTCAGGATCATCCAACGCAGATTAGAGCTCTACGTGGAAAGGAAAATGCTAGATGTTCAAGCTGGTTTCAAAAAAGGCCAAGGAACAAGAGACATCATTGCTGATGCATGCTGGATAATTAAGAAAGCCAAAGAACACCAGAAAGAAGACAATATGTGCTTTGTTGACTACAGAAAAGCCTTCGATTGCGTCGACCATATCAAGTTGTGAAATATCCTTAGGAAAATGGGTGTCCCAGAACATCTCATTGTTCTCATGAGAAACCAATACATAGGACAGGAAGCCACAGTCCAGATGGAACATGGGGAAACAGACTGGTTCAAGGTCGGCAAAGGAGTAAAACAAGGCTGTATACTTTCTCCTTCTTTATTCAATTTATATGCTGAACATATACTAAGAGAAGCTGGATTGGAAGAAGATGAGTGTGGTTTTAAACGTGGAGGAAGAAACATCAATAACCTGCGCTACGCTGATGACACCACTCTGATAGCTGAGAATGTGGATGATCTGCAAGCTCTAGTAATGAAAGTCAAAGAGCACAGTAAAAAAATGGGACTACAATTAAATGTATAGAAGACTAAACTAATGACAACGGGTAACAGCAACCAGCCTCGGAATTGATAATGAAGACACTGAAGTGGTGGATACCTTCTTCCTTTTAGGATCGACCATCAGCAGTAAAGGATCCAGCAGTCAAGAAATATGTTGCAGACTAGTATTTGGTAGGGTTGCAATGAAGGCCTTGGAAAGCATATTTAGATGCCATGACGTGTCTACACCTACAAAGATTATAATTGTTCAGACAATGGTTTTCTCCATGACACTCTATGGATGCGAAAGCTGGACATTGAAGAAGCAAGATAGAAAAAGCACTGATGCTTTTGAATTTTGGTGCTGGAGAAAACTTTTGAGGATACAATGGACAGCCAGGAAAACAAACAAATGGATCCTAGAACAAATCTTGCTAACTGGGCAAAGAGGCACCTTTTACCGTGGTGATTCTCTTTATTTAGCAGGGGGAGAGTAACTGGCCCTATCCACCCCCAGCACAGTACTTCCAGTGACTGTAGCTGGGGTCTATCTTATGTTTCTTTTTAGAATGTGAGCCCTTTGGGGACAGGGTTCCATCTTATTTGTTTGTTATTTCTCTGTGTAAACCGCCCTGAGCCACTTTTGGAAGGGCGGTATAGAAATCGAATTATTATTATTATTATTATTTCTTGTTTACACAGTCAGACAGATGTTATTGACTGGTTTGTTTTATCCAGACATCGTGTCCTTCCCAAGGACCTGGGATGGCTGAATTTTATCATCAATACTGTTGGTTATTATAGATATCGTCGCAAAATATAGGCTGTTCCCAGTAAAGCTGCTTTTTGTAATTGGCTGATGGTGATTTCTGTGGCCCCTATGGTGTTGAGGTGCTCTTCAAGGTCTTTTGGGACTGCACCCATTATATTATTATTATTATTATTATTATTATTATTATTATTATTATTATTATTATTATTATTATTATAATATCAATTCAGAATTTTCACTCGAGGCGAAAATGACCAGGCTCAAACTATCATACTTCGGACACATTATGCGAAGACCCAGCTCCCTTGAGAAGTCTATAGTGCTGGGGAAAGTTGAAGGAAAGAGAAGAAGAGGACGACCAGCAGCAAGGTGGATGGACTCGATTATGACAGCAATGAATGCACCACTGAGAGACCTTAAAGGCCAAGTTGAAGACAGATAATCCTGGAGAGAATCTATGTGGTGTCTAAGAGTCAACACTGACTTGACGGCACTTAAATCAATCAATCAATCAATCAAATTCAAGAGGCTTCTGGACATGATGAAGACATACCCCTGATAGCCAGTGATTTTTGGAAGACTTATAGCATTGCTGACTGCACTCAAGGCATTCCTCAAGGAGATTCGGACGTAACCTGGAATGTCTTCTGGAAAAAGCTGTGGCCAGGGGCAGCCCCTTCAACATCTACCCAGGCTCTTCCCTCAACAGAGGACAAAGTGGCGTAAATTGTCAACCTCGTGCGCAATATTGCAGGTGAAGGCTTGGAGAATATCCAACCAGATGAAGTGGAGGAACTGCTCAGGTCACATGAGGAGGAGGCATTGACATAGGAGGAGTTGGGGGAGCTTGTTCAAGTGGCTATTGTGAGTGACAAAGAGGAGCTGGGAGAGGAGGAGATGGTGGCATCCTGTAAGTATTTCTGAAGATAGGGACTGCCTTGGCTGAGAAATCCTTAGAACTTGACCCATCAATAAACCACAGCATAAGATTCAAGAGACAGTTGGAGGCTGCGCTGCAAGCCTATAGAGAAACCTACAGGGCTCTTCAGACAAAGGCAAAGCAGACCACCATCACCAGCTTCTTCAAGAATGTTGAGAGCACTATCCCACTTGAATAAGCAAGATCTGAGAGTGACACCTCCACCAGCACTTTCCATGGGTTTGAAGAACAGAACGATGATGATGACAGCCACACTGCTTGTCCAGGGCTTTCTCCTGCAGTGGAGTGATATTCTGTTTGTTTTCCCCCCTCTATTTCCCCCCCTCCCCGCTTTTCTGAGCTGGAGTGGTGCTAACTCCAGTGGAGTGATGTAACAATTCCTTTTCCAGTTTATTTTTCTGCCAACAAGGCCTGAGGCTTGTGACAGATGGAGTGAGGTACCGCCTCTCTCTCTCTCTCTCTCTCTCTGAGTTCCCAAGCCTGTAGCCAGGGGGGCGCCCGTAGCCAGGGGGGTGTCCATTCCCCCCATAAGTTTTTCTTCCCCTCCCCCAGCTGCAGCCCCCACCCCACCCCATTTTTGTTGTCTCAGTGGTGCACCTAAGTAATTTCGATGCCTGGATGTCCCTGGTGCTGCGAGGCCCCACTGTGCTGAACCGCTGTTTTTCTATAATTTTAGCTGCCATGTGGCTAGGGGGTGGGGGTGGGGGTGAGCCGAGCAGGTTGCCCCCACCCCATGGCAGCAGCGGGTGGAATGGCTGCAGAGCCCGTCCATCAAATCCAGTAGCCCTTGAAAACTGCAGTAGACCTTGAAAATATGCCTGTACAGTTGGAATAGATAGTCATAAACCCCGATGTCTGGGAGTAAGAGCACCTCTATGTGACCCATTGCCAATTGTCTCTGTCAACTAGAGACCTGACCTGAATCTCCTCTGCTTCAGGCTCTGTGTAAATTTGCAACTTGCCTAAGGCAGGTTGTTCTACAAGTAGTTTACAAATATCTTCCTCTCTGTCTCCTATTATTTACTGAAGCTGAGTAATGGCTGGTAACTAAAGATTTTGCATTTCCTTCCTCTCTGTGAAATAAAGCATAGTAAGTGTTCTCTCCTCTCTGTCTGAAATTTATTTTCAAAGAGCTTTGTGTTCAGATTGCTGGAGGACATGCAGAGTTCTTAGCTTACTTACCAGTTTATCTGGCTGGTCACTTGTAGTGGGCCACACAGCCAGCAGTCATGCTTTTAGACTGGGTTAAAAGCTTCTAAAAAATTTAAAATCCATCTTTTCTGCAACTAAGATTTTTTATTTTTTACTCTGCATTGGCATGTGTAATTTTTGTGTTTCTGTAAATTTGACTTTAATGTCTCTGCAGTTTAAACGGCTTTGAGAATGTGTTGCTGAAAAAGCATGATATAAATCCTATATAATAAAAGGCTAAGTGAGTGGCCATGGCTTTGGAACGTTGGGGATCTGCGTCCCTGCCTCCCTGGGCTGTTCTGGGCCTGCGCAAAGCGCAGGCCCAGAAGAGCCCAAGGGAGACAGGACCGCAGATACCAGTGTCCCACAGCCACGGACGGTCATTAGCCGGTGTGTGGCGGCGGGGGAAACTGGCCGAGGCGGCGGCAGAGCCGCCGCCGCCTCGGCTATGAGCTGCAGCACGGCGATAGGAGGCCGAGGCAACCAGAAGCGGCCGCCCTGAAAAAGGCGAGGGCAATGGCGGTGGGGGAAGACTGAGACGGGGGACAGGGAAGCTGGGCGAGGTGGCGGCGAAGCCGCCAACGAGGCCCCCGCCCGCTCACAGCCGCTGCCCCCAGCTGCTCACCCGCCCTCCCAGCTGCCCAAAATGAAGCTGGGCGAGGTGGCGGCGAAGCCGCCAACGAGGCCCCCGCCCGCTCACAGCCGCTGCCGCCGCCTGCTCACCCGCCCTCCCAGCTGCCCAAAATCACCTTCCTTGCTCCCCCCCAAAAAAGATTAAGGGCCAAAATGGCCCATGAGAAGGTCGCCGCCCCCGCCTATTGCCCTCCCGCCCACCCAGCTGCCGAAGACCACCTTACCCGCTCCGGCCCGAGGGAAAAGAGAGGAGCTCACGAGCAGAGCTCCTCTCTGTGCTAAGTCACTGCTCAAACTGCCGCTATGTATGCAAAGGACGCCTATTGTGTCCATTGCGACAGTATGGGCAGCAGCTTAACACAGAGAGTAGCTCTGTTCCCGAGTTCCTCTCTTCTCCTTCGGGCTGGAGCGGGTAAGGTGGGCTCCGGCAGCTGGGTGCACGGGAGGGCGATAGGCGGGGGCGGCGACCTTCTCATGGGCCATTTTGGCCGTTATTCATCCACACACACACACCCCCAAAAAGTAAAAGCAAAATAAGGGAGAAGAACAAAAACAGAGACAACAACAACAACAACAAAAAAAAAATAGGGAGAGAGAGGGGACAAGGGGGGAAAAAAGAGACAGAAAGAGAGAGAGAGAGAGAGAGACAGAAAAGACGGGATAGAAAGCTAGCGCCCGTTATCATAACGGGCTTAAAAATACTAGTAAGAAATGATTTGTTACTGTTCTCTCTGCCATGCATTTCTTCTGACTGCCTTGCTGTGTGTGAGATTAAAATCCATGGTTTACCTTTGCTCTGGGCCGCTGAATTCCTGATATGTGAAATGGGCATATTTGTTCAAGAATGTTTTCATGCTTAATTCAGAAGCCATATGCTGTTCACTGCATGCATGCTGCAGGGGAGCAAGGCAGGAGAGAGGGGAGTCCACAACCCTCTCTGGCTTGCGGGTGTCCAGCTAATACTTGGCTGCTCACTGGAACACAGAACAGTGCGCTGGACAAGGCCTCAACCTGCCGTGATCACAGAAAGCAGCCATGCTTTTAGACTGGGTTGAAAGCGTCTAAACGTTTTAAAACTCATCTTTCTCAGAAAAGGCAAGAAAACTTTTGTTATAAATTAGAAGTACTCCTATTGTGGTTACTTAATGGGCAATTTACAGTTTATGTGGATTTTTATTTGTTATGAATAACAATATTCTGTTGTAGTTGGTTAATGAAAACCGTTCATTTTTAAACTATGTGGATTTTTTAATTTGTTGTAAATGACAAACACACTCCTATTGTAACTGTTTATGGAGACACGTTTTAACCATTTGAGTTTTTATTGAATTTATTAAAGACACTGATTTAGAAAATTGGAGTTTTTGTTAACATTTGCATTACTTTAGTATAAGTGCCCCTGTAGTGAGCAGCCACCCCTCCCGCTAAAGAGTTAACAGGGAGTGAACCCTTGTCTTGACTAACACGCTGATGAACTCCATGGCAGCCAATCAGTACACCAGGTGCGTGGGAACTAGAGAGCAGTTGCGGGGGATTCTGGGAACAAGAAGGGGAATTCTTTGTTAGAGCAGGACATGTCGCCATGGAGGATGGCTGCAGGAAAATGACCCTGCAGGTCCTGGAAAGACAGGAGGGCAGGAAGCTTGAATTCTCATCCAAAGTTTGGTTAGTTCAAGAAAAGGAAGCCTGGGCTTTGGCTTCGGGAAATTTAGTCTAGGGGAAAGTTTGTTTAGTCAGACTTTGCATTAGAATTTCTGTTTCTTTGGTGTGTGCTTTTGTATATCCCTGATACTGTTCTGCTCTTGTTTACCTGCAGTGAAATTAAAATAAGAAACACTAGCCTATGCCCAACCTTGCCTAGGGTGTTGCAAAAGACTCTATAAACATTTAAAAATGCATTAAGACAGCCTAGTTTTGTAATCCTACTAAGTATTCTTAACTGTTTTTAGAAGCTGGGAAAGCCTCAGACGGAAGCAGTCTGTAGTAACTGAATAAAACTGTTTTTAAGTCGTTTCTTTTTACAAGCCTCTCTGAGTTGGTTTTTAACTCAGGAAAAGTGAGGGAGCGGTTTACTCTGCTGCAAACACATCCTCAGGAGCTCAGCGGGGATGATTCAGCATTTCTTTCCCTCACGTGGGTTTGCTCTGAGACAAAGGCTTTAATCCGCTACAGCCCCTGGCAGGGCCAGCTCAAGGGGTTTTGGTGCCCTTGGCCAAAATAGTCCCTGGTGCCCTCAAGCCACACCCCTGTATCTGATGTCACCAAACCCCGCCTCTGACAATGCTGCCGCCACTTTGGCCGCAGAGCCATTCTGTGCACAACATACAAATAGGGCAAATATGTATATACCACTATTCAACAAAAGTTCCAAAAGCGGCTTCTCTTTGGGAACTTTTGTTGAAAAGCAGTATATAAATATTCATCACACATTTTCAGAGAGAGAGAGAGCGAGAGAAAGAGAGCGAGAGAGAGAGAAGGTTGGGAGCTGCTGGCCAAGTACTATGCTCCAGAAAAGCCAGGCATTTACTCTCTGCCATTGCTGCTGCTGCTAGGGATAGTGCAGCAGCCATCCCAGGCCCTGTTCACCCTCACAAACCTCCTTGGTAGACTGGGCTACTGATCCTGCTGTGTTTCATCCAATACATTATTCCTTCTCTTTCTCTCTCCATCCTCGCCACAAGCAGACCTCACATGAATTTTCTGGGCTGGCTGCACAGAGTTCCTCTGCTCCCCAATTCAGCAAGATTTGGACAGATATGGATAGTAAGATCTTGTTCCACACTCTGGGTTAACTCTGGGCACAGGTTGTTCCTTTTGCATGGCATCACTGATACTTGAGAGCAATGCAAGTGGCTGGTCCTCACTGAGGTTTGGTGGGTCTGAAAGCGGGGCTTCTGGATACCTAGGTGCCATCTCATTAGAGCTTGCTTGAGCCTGGCTGCATGTGACCACACTGACACAGGCATGTCGGGCAACCTGGTTGCTCAGATCATTTCCAATCAAAACAGGAGTCTGTAAATCCTTGTGCACAGTAACTGTCCAGGGACCCTCCCAGTCCCAGTACTTTAGGCAAATATTGGCAAGCAGGAGATGCACCACTGCACTTTCAAAGGGTTTAACAGCCCAACTTCTCTCAGGCACAATCATCTCTGTCTTACAAGGCTTTCATGCACGGAGGTAATGTGAGCACCAGAGTCTCTCCATCCCCATTCCACCTTCCCATTTATAATTATACTTTCCTGATGCTCAGCAGGAATAGCATTTGAATCTGTGATGCGAACACCCACAAGGAAGTCTCATTGGGGGTTGTTCAATTTATCTGAGGGTGGAGCAGCTTCTGGGGCCTAGCTAGCCAATGGGGTGGCTTGCTCAGGAAGGCCCCAGCAAGGATCTGCACCTTACTGAATCCTCCAAACTGACTCCTAATACCCTGACTAAAAATGAACAGAGATCACATTCATCTGTGTGTTTATTTACTCCTTTCCTCTTCTGTACAACCTGGTTCTGGCTCTCAGACAGCTTCTAGCAATGTTCTTGCAAAACAACTCAATTTCGATCCCACCCACTGCCAGCCAATTGTGACAGAACAGGGGTAACTCTATGCGTTTCCTGGGCTCTGATCCCAAATCTAGGAACACGCTGCTCCTTCAAGGTAGGCTGCCAGCAGCTAAAGACTGATCTAAGCCACTGACCAGGCTTAGACACTGCTTCAACAACCTAGAACTGCCTGGCTTGGGACTTACAGGCTCTGTACACAGCCAGAGTCCACACAACCCAGCTCTTGGAAACAACTCAACGGTAGCAAATGACCTTTTGAGGCACATGGGGAAGAGTTTTGCAAGTAACCCTCCGGAACCTGTTAAATCAGACTGAAGCCACTTCTACGTATCTGAACTTTATGAAGAAACAAGGGATGCACACAGAATAAAAAACTGGGAGAAAGTAGGTTGAAATTGGAAGTAAAGAAAGGCACACAGGAATTAAAAAGAAAATACAAAAAGCATTTACTAACTGACTAGCACTGAGCTTTACCTTAAGTCTATCAGTAGGCAGGTCCTTGGCTGAGAGAGCATTAACCTCTACAGTTTCTCCCAGTGGAATAGCCATTTGCAAATGAAAAAGGGTGAACACTGGCCAGGCCATTGTCCTCTAGCTTTAAAGCCATGGGGGAGGGGGTGAGCTCACACCTGTCCTAGTTCAAAGAGTATTCTAATTTACTCCCCTCTGGATGGTGAGATGCAAAGTGGCCCTATCTCCTGTGTCAGCTAAGATTAGGGAATCGGTGCAGCAAAGGCCTGTTAAACTTTGTGGAGTGAGATGATGGAGATCTGCTTGGTTCTTTTTGATGCCCATTAACCCTTGATGCCCCTTGTTGAGCCCAATCTGGTCAATGGCTTGAGCCGGCCCTGACCCCAGGCTGCAAATTGTTTTTAAAAGGCCATATTACCTGGACCACCTCCAATTTTGTGATTCCTTCCCAAGACTTTAAGGTAGATATGTGCCTGGGTGTTCCAAATTCAAATCCCTGTTCAGTAATGATACTTATGGGTAGCCCTGGAAAAATCACAATTTGTCAGCCTAAACTGTCTTAGGGGGCTGTTTCAAAGATAAAATGTGATAAAATGTGTAAAATCCTTGGAGAAGTAGACACACATTTATCACACATACCTATACTTTTGGTAAATATTTTACATATTTAAATACTTTAACACATCTTCAAGGATATACTGACCAAAAATAACCATTGGCAAAGATGGTACACAACTGACATAACCTTTTGTCCATTTCTGGCAGTTTTCTGCATTCACTTGAGTAATCTACTTATTGTAGCAGAAGTGTATGAGAGCTAGGAGCCCACAGATCTCAATTTTCATAACTGTCATATTTCCAAAATGTAAAAACAGGTTGCTTACCTGTAACTGATGATCTGGTAGTGATCCAATGACATCCATAAGCTCCTCATGGTGCCTGCACTCTGCATCACATTATCAGTGTGGCCGTTATTTAAGGAGAGTGGGATGCCATATCCCTCGGTTTGTGGACGATCACCGGAGTTGACAACTATCCCTCAAGGTACAATAAAGTGAGCTCTCTATTTGCATATTAGTATACGAAATCTACTGACTACTGCAGTGGGGAGGTCCTTTGGGAGGGTCTTATGGATGTCAACAGATCACTTCCAGATCATCAGTTACAGGTAAGCAACCGGTTTATCTGCATCATGATGTCAACAGATCACTACCAGATCATCAGTTACAGGTAAGCAACCGGTTTATCTTCATCATGATCCGTAGCCAGTTATGGGTGTTTAGCTAGCTGCCCTAGGGGGAGGGTGCAGTAGTCATTGTAACACCCTTTTAAGTATGCTTCTCCAAAAATTTGCCTCCATCGCAGAGCGCAGGTTGATGGCATAGTGCTTGGTGAAGGGAAGCTCTGACGACCAAGTAGTTGCTATGCAGATGTCTTTGAACATGATTCCAGACAAATGTGCCACAGAAGAAGCTTAAGTGCACGTGGAATGGGCTTTTATGAATCTTGGAGGATCAACTTTTCAAACTTTGTAAGCTAGCAATATAAGTTCCACAAGCCAATGAGACAAATGTTGTCTAGACACGCAGAGTCTTTTTGAACTTCCCTTTTAAGTGATGAATAGGCAATAGGGATGCACATGAATCAATTTTTTTGATTTGATTTCTGCCCGAGTTGAATCACTCCTGATTTGTTTTGTATCTGAATCTGTCCCCCTGAATCACCCCAGATTAGATTTGGATTTGATTCAATTCTGATTTAGATTGATTCGGACCACTTATAAAGGTCATAGGGGCACCAAATCTGGGTAGTGGGGAAGTCCCCATGAGTGCCACCTACCAACCAAATTTCAAGGCAGTGGGGCACTTGGTTGATTTTTAATGATTTTTTTTTTAGTTTGTACTGATTTTGTATATTTCCGCCATAGGAAATAATGTGGATTCGAAGTCACCCTATCCTAACCCTAACATGGATCCACAGCTTTAATTTTTTTTTTTAAGCGTGCATCTATCTGCAGTGCTGTTAGTTCATTCACTTTTCATGCTGTTGTAATCACTATTAGAAAAGCAGTTTTTAACATTACTAATTGTGCCAAAGTCTGCACAGAGAGGACAAGGGAAATGCTTCACTGTGCAATGGATTGTCTAATAGGAGGGTATAGGTTAGAAAGACCCTTAAAGGAACCTTTGCAGTTTGGATGCATAAATAAGGTATTGCCATCCCAGCAAGGATGCATTGCTGAGAGATTTGCAAAGTGTACTTTTATAGAGACATAAGCCAAACCCTGAGTCTTCAAGGTGGCCAAATAAAGGAGAACTCCCTGATTGATGCTTGGTTTGATTTAAATCCTTATGATATGGAGAATATCTTGAACCTTTTCCATTTCCCAGCATAGTTTTGTCTCGTGGACGGCTTATGCCGATTGAGTAATATCCTTTCTAAAAACCAATTCTCCATGCCATGAGATACAGTGTGGCCATGTCTGGGTGCAACACTTGGCCCCAGCCATATGATAGAAGTTCCAGATGCTGTGGAAGCCTGCAGAACCTGTGTTAAGACAGTTTGGGTGCCAACAGAAACCAGGACTGTCTTGGCCACCAAGGTGTTATTAGAATGCAGGAGACATGACTGGTTAGTAATTTTGCCACTGCCTGGCCTATCAATGGTTGATGTGGATTCATATACAGAATCTCTCTGGTCCACTCTATTTGGAAAGCATCTCCCAAAGAGAGAGGATCGTGACCCACTCTGGAGCAGATGCGTTTGCGCTTGGCATTCAGAGATGTTGCAAAGAGGTCTATTGATGGATAGGGCCAGGCTTTGAAAATTGGATTCAAATAGAGTGTATTTCCCACTCAGGCTGCTGCTGTTGTGCAAATATTTGACTCAGCAGGCTGTCTGCCAGCACATGTCTATTCCCTTTATATGTATTGCTATTGGATACATTTGACTGCAAATGCACCAATGCAACATCTGAAAGCTTAGAGCACAGAGTCCTGGACACAGCGCCCCCTTGCCTGTTGATATATGCAATCACAGTCATGTTGTTGAGTTGAATGGTTAGTAATTACTTAACCCCTAATGGTTAATAATTAATTGACCCCTTAGTTGAGGCAGAAAAAGCCTTCATTCCCAGAAAGAGGCTAGGAGTTCTAAGAAGATTATGTGAAATTGTCACTGTGGACCTGACAATCAACCCTGAACTTGTTGGCCATTGCAGTGTGCCACCCATCCAGCTAGAGATGCATCCGTGGTGATCCACACCAATGGTGTCATTGTCTAGAAAGGCACGCTACAGAGAAGATAGTCAGGAACTGTCCACCATTCCAGCAAGCTTAGTACAGGGACAGGTATTGTTAGACATAGTTTTTGATTGTGCACATTTGAGTGGAACATAGAAAGGAACTACAACTGTAACTTTCTCATTTTCAAGCATGCATATCTTACTGTTGTTTTGCAGGAAGCCATGAGTCCCAGAAGACGTTGAATCTGATGAATACACTGAGTTGGTTGAGCACTGAAAGACATCACAAACTCCTTGATGGAGTCACACTGTTCTTATGGTAAATATGCTCTCTTTGTTTCTTTATTCAGTACTTCCCCAATGTAAGCTACATTACATTGTATCTCCGCACCAGATCCAGGTGTGATTTCTTCCAGTTCACTTGTACTCCAAGTCTTAGCGAAGTATATAATTTATGATATTGCCAATACATATGAAATCTGAGAACTTAAGTCATTTTTTCCTTTGGACGCCTAAATATGTCAGTCATCATGGAGTGGTGCAGAGTCTGAAGGGCAATTCTTTGTATTAGTATACTGAATCGCCCATGGTGAATCTCAGGTACTTCCTGTGATTGTACTTTGCTGATGCCTGTGTGAAAAGAAGCATCCTTTAAATCCAGTGTTGCAAGCCACTATTCCTGGTAGAGAAGTGGTAGTATGTATTGCAATGCTTTTATACAGAACTTTTCCACAAACTTGTTTGGGTGATGCAAATCCATGATGGGACGAATCCCTCCATCCCTCTTGGGGATCTGAAAATAATGGGAATAGAACCCTTCTCGTCTACTATACAGGGACAATGGCTCACTTTGCAGCAGCTCTGTAACCTCTGTAACCTCCTCCTGTAGCACCTGAGTTGCCCAAGTAAATGAACACCTGATTGATGATTCAATGAAATGATTCACCAGGTGAAAACTGGTGAATCTTGAACTCTGTGGCATACCCCATAGACACTATTTTGAGTGTCCGATGTTATGTGGTGCCATACTGGGGCATGGTTTGCCAGTCTGATATAATTGGCAATTGGTGATGATATTTGAGGTGCTACTGTGTTGGAAGTTGCAGCGACTTGATTTGCCATTGAGATGGTATTGGCATTGAACTGTTGGATAGATGTGGACATTCCAAAACTTCAAATGTGTGGTTCTGGGCCTCAGCCTGTTTGTTACAGTGGGCTTGGTTACCCTTATTCTTGTTTGTGTAAGGATGCTTCCCATATAGTTAGTAATGCTTTCTGAAATCTCTACAATCTTGTTTATAATTTGATCTTATAAATTATAAGATTGATATATTGGGGGGAATACATAGATGTAGATGGTGTCATAAAATTTTTTGCTGTGGATTTTGATAGTTAACTTTTCTATTGTGACATCTGTTTCTTCACTCAAGAGCCCTTTCCCATCAAAGGGCAGGCCTTCTATTTTTTAATTTCATATCTGTAAGGAAGCAGAACAGAACCAGGAATGACTTCTTAAAGATATGGCTGTGATCATTGATCTGGACTCCGTTTCTGCCAAATGTTTGGCCTTGCTCAGTTGCTGGCATTTAAGAGCAGTGAACTTTGACATTGTTTCTTTAAAAAGTTTCTAAAAGTCCTCTGGGGACAAAGTAGTGATTCCCACAAGGAATGATTATATTTAGCCATAAAGGCAAATTACTCCATAAAGGAATAATTTGCAATTTTCACAGCTGGGCATACCGTTGAATAAACCTTCCTACCCATGACATCCAACTTTCTGCCTTTTTTGTCCGCAGGTGTAGTGTGGCATTTTCCAGATTTCACAGTTGTGTCAATCAATTACCAGTGAGTTTGGAACTGGATGTTTCAGCAGGTAAATATTTTCACTCTCTTGTATCTGGTACAGGCCTTCTAATTTTTTTGATGTAGGCATAGAGGTATGTATCACTTCCCATACAGACGGAAATATTTGGGAAATAACTGGTAGGATAGGAAGCACTACAGGTTGTGCTGATTAAAACTTTGCCATAAAATTATATACTGGATCATCGATAGTAGCTAGTTGAGTCTTAAGATCCAGTCCTAATGCCTCAGCCATCTCCTTGACTTGCAGGTTATAGACTTTTATCTTATCTCTCGGGGAGATTTGAGTTGCAGTGGAACATCTGGAGAAGGATAATTTATATTCTCAGTGCTGTCATCATCTGACCCTAAGTCAGAAGAGCCATGGTGTTCGTCCGAGGACAATCATGCTGGTGAGCGAGACACAGGAGATTGCATTTCAGTGGATACCTCTGCACTATGTTTTGTTGTCACTGCTGTAGTTTGAGTAGTGATGGAGTTCATTGTAGGCTTAGGTTGGATTGGCTGCAAAGTCATTGTGGTCTGTGTTGACATAGCCCTGGTTGAAGCTGCCATCTTTGTTTGAGTGATAGAAGCATCACCTCCTGCTAGAGTTTTGACTGGTAGTGAATGTGTTAGAGCTGAAGTTACAGGAAAAGGCGACAGGGCTTTTGAAGGTCTTGTTTGCAATCCAGGAGAAGACTGCCCTAAACCTGTAGTAGAGACCCATGAAGTAGGTGCTTGTGCACAGTGTGAAAACCTACAAGAGTACCAAGCTGAACTGGTAGCTAAGTTTGAAGCTGTCAAAGCATAACAAACTGGAGGGTGATAATATGTCTGAGAGACTGATGTTACAGGACTCTGTAGAGATGTTGATGGAATGAGTTGAATGTCTGGGTCCTCAGTAATTTATTTATTTATTATTTATTTATTACATTTATAAACTGCCCCATCCAGAGGCTCTGGGCGGTGACTTCTGCACTCTGAGGCAGAAGTTGGTACTTCTGAACTCTGAGGTAGAAACCCTTTGAAGGTAGTCATTAACGGAGTACTATTATTTGAGTCTAGAGTCTAGGTCTTGGGATGGCAATTTTGCTCCACACTCAGAGCATTGTTTGAAAGATTTCCTTCCCCTTTTTGATTCCATGTCTGTTGAGAGTAGTCAATTAGAAGTCCAAGTCTGAAACCTAAAATCTGTTCATTTAAAGTGTTATCGTAGAGAGTGGTTAGCTAGGATTCCGAGACAATACCGTAAAATCTGTCTAATAAAAGATGTGTGTGGGGGGGGGGGGCGGATTCTGAAAGAACCAATTCCTATTGAGGAGCGACAGCCTACAAAATCTGAATTTGATGGCAGTTGGAAAAGAACTGAGGAAGATGGTGTCCCACTCACATTTAATAATGGCCAAGCCAAAAGCATGGGGTGGAGCTTAGACGCCATGAGGAGCTATAGCATTCATCCCGCAAGGTTCTTGTACAGGTGCAGAACCCATTTCTTATGCTGGCAAAGATCCAGATCCAGATCTTTGAATTGAGAAGTTGCTGTACATGATGTGATTTAACATTTGAAAACCTAGGAGAGTTTGGTGCCTCTATATACATAGGAACATAGGAAGCTGCCATATACTGAGTCAGATCATAGGTCCCTCTAGCTCAATATTGTCTACACAGACTGACAGCGGCTTCTCCAAGGCTGCAGGCAGGAGTTTCTCTCAGCCCTATCTTGGAAATGACAGAGAGGGAACTTGGAACCTTCTGCTCTTCCCAGAGCAACTCCATCCCCTGAGGGGAATATCTTACAGTGCTCACACTTCTAGTCTCTCTTTCATATGCAACCAAGGCAGACACTGCTTAGCTAAGGGGACAAGTTCTGCTTGCTACCAGAAGACCAGCTCTCCTCGCTTACATATTAGAAAGTAAGTATACAGTGATCACATGTAGATGTACTGTAATGTTAAATAATGGTTTAGTATTATATGAATGAGCAATGCAGAGGAGAGACAAAAGATGGGCTTGTCTCCTCTCCTGCTCTGCTCACAAGGGAAGGGGTTTTAGAATAAACTGCAGTTGTGTATTGCATCCAAACCTGGGAAACTATCATGTTGTATAACTACTGTATAGTTCTTTCATAAACCAGGATGAAACAGTGATTTCAGATCTTGGCTGTGAACAAACTGTGGATAAATAAACCAGTTTCCTGAACTTGGATGTTACAGAAAAAGGTGGTTTACTCTAATCCCAAAATAGAAGCTTTTAACCCTTTCCCCCTTTTGCATCACAGAGGAGAGGGAAGGGGTCAGGGCATGACCCCAAAGTTTAGCTCTTTTCTTACACGTAATGCTGAACTAAGGTTTAGTATTACATAGTGTTGTATTGGAGCAGCCCAGTGGGTAAGAGTTTGATTGAGCTGGAAAATCTCTCACTGAAATCTTACCTTAGGCAGGAACATGCTGGACCACATAGGATCATAGGAAGCTGCCTTCTACTGAGTCAAATCATTGGCCCGTCTACCTCAGTATTGTCTACACTGATTGGCAGCAGCTTTCCAAGGTTTCAGGCAGGAGTCTTTCCCTGCCCTATCTGGAGCTTTTTCAGACGGCCACTTTACCACAACTTTACTTTGGGAGGGTGGGTGTGCATATCACCCACCAGATTTAACATATCAGATTTACCCTGAAGGCTGTGCAGTTATTGCTCTTCAGAGAGCACTTCACACATGATTCAGGTTTTTTCCTCTGTATTGACAGATTTTTTAATGTCTGGGGTAAAAAGAAAAAAATCTTCTTTTTGCATCGGAGTATCCATTATGCCCCAAACTCGCAGTAAAGCCTCGCAGTAAAACCTGCTGTCTGAAAAGCCTCCTGGAGATGCCAGGATCTTCTGCAAGCAAAGCAGATTCTTTACCACTGAGCTAAGATCCCATTCTCATACTTTGGCAGACCACTATTCTCTCAACTTCCTTTCTAGAATATGGGAATATTAATACTGGCCTACCTTCAGGGTTATTATAAAGATTATTGAGATAATGTGAAGTGCTTTGAATAGTATGAAGTGCTACAGATATGCTAATTATCAACAGCCAGTCCCCTACTAAATGAGCAAAGAGGTAGCTTTTTAAAATGGAGATTCTCTTTATTGAGCACAAGGAGAGCAACTGGCCCTACCCAACCCCAGCACAGCATCCCCCCGTGGCTGTTGCTGGTGTATAACTTAGGTTTCTTTTTTAGATTGTGAGCGCTTTGGGGACAGGGGATCATCTTTATTTATTTTATTTTTATTTCTCTATGTAAAGCGCTTTGGGGACTTTCATTGAAAAGCAGAATATAAATATGCATAGTAGCAGCTAAGAATCCCTATTCTTCCAGTCCCATAAAATCTGGTGAACAATATGTGGCGACATTTAGCATTCCTTAATCTTATTGCTCTCTTCATTCCAGCAATAACAGTATAAAGAAAGTGAATGTCCTTTAAGAGGAAAAAGATATTAAGAGGGCAAAAAAAGAGGGAAAGCATACAGAGTTAGGGGAGGAGGAAAATAGGGGAGGGGGGAGAGATTCTTGTGACATAATTTATTCTCTGTCTTTATCCCCCAAAAGAATACTGTGAAAATTTATAGCAGCACCTGTGGGTTTTCTTCTCGTTTTGGCTTGGGTGGAGCAGGAGGGGTAATTGTACGAATCTCTGTTGGCTTCTCTTCTGCTTCTGCTTGGGGTTTGATAGTCTAAAAGAGAAACAGAAGCAACTGAACATAAGAAATACATTTCTAACTTTAGTAAAACCATCAGAAACAGTGACTAATGAAGCACAGCAATGTGGTATGCGTGTGAGGGGGTGGATAATCTTCCACAGCTGCTAGAACAACTGAAAATATGTCCCCGAGGCTCAGGCAGTGCAGGCTGCTGCAGAAGAAAGGGGAGATTGCCCCCACCCACGTGTGCTGGTGCAGTCATAGTCTGGAATGCAGCATTGCTGCACCAGTGCTTCGTTAGACAGTGGGGCCTTGCACACAATCATCTGGGGGTGGTTTGGGGGTAGGGAAGAGCTCTTAGCCTGATCCCCACAGACAACCAGAGCCTCTGTTTGGCTTTCCTAACTCACCACCCAGACAATTGTGGCTACCGAGAGTTGGGAGTGGGACAAGAAAAGGTCTTCCGGGTATTGGGAGAGACCTCCCACAATGCACCACGCTGGCAGTAGCAGGGAAAATCTCATTAAATCACAGTTGCCCTCTGACTGGGCAACATTCAAGTCATTTTGAACAAGTGATCATAGAGTGTGCTGTACAGAGCAGCACATTCACAGATAACAGCCCCTCTAGCTACCGTGCCCTCTGACAAACATGGTGACTGGTGGCTGGAACCTGCAAAAACAGGGGAAAGCAGACATATGATCAACAGTCCGAAGTGGCAGGACTCCTACTCTTCATTAACCTGGGTTAAGAGCAAGGGTTAGAAGCAGGATTATCCAGATTCAGACTACCAGGGTTTGGGAGATTTGCCCTGGTTCAAGTGAGCATGCGTGGAGAGCCAGTGTGGTGTAGTGGTTAGAGTGCTGGACTAGGACCGGGGAGACCTGAGTTCAAATCCCTATTCAGGGATTTTGATTCAGCCATGAAACTAGCTGGGTGACTCTGGGCCAGTCACTTCTCTCTCAGCCTAACCTACTTCACAGGGTTGTTGTGAAAGAGAAACTCAAGTATGTAGTACACCGCTCTGGGCTCCTTGGAGGAAGAGCGGGATATAAATGTAATAATAATAATAATAATAATAACAACAACCACCACCACCACCACCACGGGAATTCTGCCTCTAAGCCAGGTTTAGAGGTTTATGTGGCTTAGTATGTTGGTCAGTGACTAGTATTTTTATTTAACAGATTAAAGAAGATGATGAAAAGCAAATTTGATAACAACAACAACGGAAAACAATTGTTTAAACAATGTGGTTCATATAAAGCAGTGAGAAAACACTCTCCTATGGAATTTTATAGTTAGAAGGGACTTTTGAGATCTTTTAGTTCAACCCCCTGCAGGAAACTGGTATAGCATCTGTGACAATTTATTTATTTATTTATTGTTAAATTTTTATACCGCCTTTCATTAAAACAATCCCAAGACAGTTTACAGCAAAATTTAAACACAAGATTGTAAAAAAGACACAATTAAAATATTAAACTAAAAATACAAAACAAATCTGATTTAAAAATTTAAAACACAAGCATAAAAGCAATACAAAGTACAAAAGGGCAGCAGCAGAGACAATCACATAAAAGCCCTGGTAAAAAGCCATGATTCAACATGCTTTCTAAAAGCTGTGATGGAGACTGAGGAGCGAATAGCAACTGGAAGGGCATTCCAGAGTCTGGGGGCAGCAACAAAGAAGGCCCTGTCTCACGTGCACAACAACCGAGCCTCCCTCATTGTCAGCACCCAGAGCAGAGCCCCCTTAGATGATCTCGTAAAGCGGGCAGCAACCCTTGGGAGCAGGCAGTCCCTCAGGTATCCTGGGCCCAAACCATTAAGGGCTTTAAAGGTCAAAACCAGCACCTTGAATTGGACCCAGAAACAAACTGGTAGCCAGTACAGCTCAGTTGTTTGTCTAGCTTCTGTCTGAAAACACTGACTGATTGATTGTGTTTGTATACCCACTCAAACAAATAAAAACAGCCATAAAAATTAAAATAAACATGAAAACATATACAGAATTCATTTAAAACAATGAAACAGTAAAAACTCAACTAAAAAGCTGGCTGAAGAAATGCATCTTTCGTTGTTCCCTACAAGCTATTAGAGATGGAGCAGCTCTAATTTCAACAGGAAGTGTGTTCCAGAGTCCTGGGGCAACTACAGAGAAGGATAGCAAAAGAGAGTCCACCACTACAAGAGGCAGACTGTTCCACAGTCAAATAGCTCTTATAATTGGAAAACTCCTTCTACTGTCTAGCCTAAAACTGCTTCCTTATAATTTCAACCCACTGGTTCTAAGAGGAACAATAGAGAAGTCCATTCCATCTTCTATGTGACAGATATTTGGAGACAACCACCATAGCTCCCTTTAGCCTCCTCTTCTCTAGACTAAACATCAGAGATGTGGGGTTGAAACTTTCCCCGTACTTTATTTTTCCATGGAAGACTTTCAATTTCTAAAAATTAATTGTTTCATAAAATGCACTAGTAACAATGGATGGATGCCAATGCATCATGATCATCATAATCAGCAGCAGCTGACATTCTGTACAGCGCAAACACCCAGCTGTGCCATTGCAGGGCTCTAAGTCACCCAGTGTGACTGCTGTGCCAAGAGCATAGTACTGGTACTGCTGACTCTTGAGCAATCATATGTTGCAAGCAACTTCCAAAATAAAAGCTCTTTTCAACAAAAAAAGTTCTTAAAACAATTTGCACAGAAAAAGAATAATAGGTGGCAAGTTTGACAGTTTCAGCTATGTAATTAATGCTTTTCAGATTATCCTTAAGAAGTGTATGAGAGATTACATATATGTCTTGTTAATTTATTGAGTATTCCAATAAAAGCAATTTATTTCCACATAAAGTTACAGTATAATATTTAAACCACATTAAGTGTCTTTATTTATTTCCATCTCCACTCCCAAATATTTCAATTCAACTACTTGGCTTATTGAAAAAGTCAAGATACAGCATGGGAAATTAAATGATGGGTGTTTCTTTTTAAATAAATATATATGTCAAATAACATGTCCAATCGGAATCACAATATATTTAGGGCATCAGGAAAATCTGAACTGTAAAATTTCCCTGAGGAAAATATTATGCAGATTTATGCAAATGAGAAATTGCATGGGAAATGTTTCTGGACATTTTTCCAATTCAAAATTCTCCAAAAACTCACATTTTTGCTAAATATATCCAGCTCCCTTAATGTTCCTCATAGGACTTGGGTTCCAGACACAATTAAACTACAAATTTGGAACATGAAGAAAGTGTACATTCCAGACAACACTTGTATAAGTCAATCCAGCAATCAAACTAAACAATAATTTTGAATTCAAACCTGTGAACGATAGATTGCTTACCTGTAACTTGGGTTCTTCTAGTGGTCATCTGTGCTCTTACACAATTGGGCTTTGTGCCAGTGTAGAGACCTTGGAATTATCCAAACTAATTTCCTTTAAGTATAGGCAGTAGCTCCTCCCCTTCCAATGATATCATGGCCTCCCTCAAGTCCCTGAGTCTGGAGACCTAGAAAACTAAAGAGGGGAGTTTGGGTGCACGTGTAAGAGCACAGATGACCACTAGAATAAATCCAAGTTTCAGGTAAGCAACCTGTCGTTCTTTGACGTGGTCTCTGTGCTTTACACAATTGGGAGCATAGCAAGCTGCACTCGTGTATATATCCTACTTGGAGTTGCGTGTTCAAGTGAAGAGCGACTGCAGGACTGCCGTGCCAAATGCTGCAACCCTTTGGGAATGAACGTCAAGGGCATGGTGTTGAATAAAGGAGTGTGGAGTCGCCAAAGTTGCTGCTTGGCAAATGACATCTATATGGATGGCCCTGTTGAAGGCTGCAGAGGCAGTTACTGAGAATGAGCTTTGATGGAGGGTGGTATGTATTTTTGGTGAGTTAGTAGCACAGTGTTATGGCCTTGACTATCCATCTAGAGACAGTCTGAGAAGAGACATATTTACCCTTATTAGGACCGGTGTGAGCCACAAAAGGCGACTGAGTGGAATGCCATGAAGCAGTCCTAGGAACACAGAACTCAAGAGCCCTGCTTATGTCAAATGCATGACGATGGTGCTGTGCACCATCCAAAGGTACACTGGTAAGGTAAGTGGTTGAGACTTGTGAAAGGAGGAGACTATCTTGGGCAAGACGGCAATGTCCAGACGGAGTACTACCTTGTCTTTATGGAAGGCTAAGAATTGGGAGTCTGTTCGCAAGGCTCATAGTTTGCTCACTCTCCTTGAGAACATGATGGCCACTAGGAATGCCACCTTGCAAGAGAGTAGGTCCAGAGAGGTTGTCTGCATGGTTTCAAAGGGTTGTCGCATGAGACAGGTAAGCACCAGAGAAAGGTCCCAAGATGGAGGCATCTGGGTAGAGTTGAGCTACGGCCTTTAAATTTTTTTTGATAACAGGGTCCCTAAAGAAGGATGACGAGTGTGCCACTATGGCTGCCAAACAGACCTTCAAGGATGACATTTTGAGTCTGAATTCCTTTAGAGAGAGAAGGTAAGTACAAGCATGTTCTGAAGAACTTCCTTGGGATCAATATTCTGCGATTCGAGGAAGGCAAGAAAGCGTGTCCATTTATGATAATGACTTTATCAGTGCAGGCTTCTTGGTGGGAGATAGGACTCGCTGCAAAGACTGTGGAAACAGGGTGATATCCACCATGTGGTGAGGTGGATCCTGTGCAGGTCTGGATGCAGAACTGACCCAACCGCTGAGTGAGGTACCATTGGTAGATGATGGTTGCCTGCCACAAGGTGTAGGAGGAAGGGGGACCAAGGTCTTCTGGGCCACCACGGGGTGATGAGGATGTATCCCACCTGGTTGTGCTGGATCTTTTGGAGCACATGGGGCAGTAGGGGGATGGGAGGATATAGGTATGCTGTCTGACCCCTCCATGAAGTTATGAAGGCATCGCCTAGGGACTGAGGGCCGCTGCCTGTCCTGGAGCAGTCGAGGGGACACTGAGCGTTTAGGTGGGATGTAAAGAGGTCCACTTCTGGGAGGAACCACCGCTTGAAAATGGAGTATAGCATACTCCGGTCTAGTTGCCATTCATGGGAGTCCACATCCATTCTGATGAGGGCATCGGCGTGGACGCTGGATGCTACCTGGATATGAACCACTATGGGGGTGATGGAATGGTCTATGCACCAAGACCAGAAACCGAGAGACAGGAAAGCTGGCGGAGCTGGTACTGCCTTGCCTGTAGTGGGAGCCTTTCACTGTCATATTGTTGGTTTGAACTGTAACTACAGAATGATGTAGGAGAGGTAAGAAACCTCTGAGTGCTTTGAAAATCATTAAGAGTCTGAGGAAATTTATGTGGTGTGAGCATTCTTCTTTGCTCCAGAGACCTTGTATAGAGAAATCTTGGATATGGGCTCCCCAGCCAGTTTCGGCTATGTCTATGGTGAGTATATGTTGTGGTTGCGGGGGGTGAAATGGGATACCCATGCTGAGACTGCGGATGTCCGTTCACCAGAAAAGAGACTGGTGAACTGTGATGGGTATGCTTAGCCAGCAAGATTGAGGATCTGTGTGAGGGTGGAAGTAGCATAGGAACCTCCTTTGGATCAGAGGCAGGTGTGGGGGGATGTGTGTGTCGTAGAAGCCATATATCCTAGAAGTTGCTGAAAGACCCGGGCCCTGTGATGATGATGGTGCACGTGAAATGCTAATGAAAGGAGTACCTAGATTCTGTATTCAGGTAGATAAAGCATGGCTTGAGTGGAATGGAATACAAAGCCCAGGAATTCTATGCACCTGGTCGGTACCAGTTTGGACTTGTAGTAATTGATCTGGAGAACTAGATCTTTCAAGAGAGCGATCATGGTGGCGAGGGTGTGCAAAACGTCTTGAGGGGTGTCCAGCACCAGAAGCTAGTCGTCCACAAATGGCAAGATTTGAATGCCTTGTTTTTTTTAGGAAGGCCACCATTGGAACCATGCACTTGGTAAATATCCTTGGGGCTGATGTGATAAATGAAGGGGAGCGCCCTGTGGTAGGTGCTGTTCCCAATTCTGAAGTGCAGGTAGCGGTGGTGTGGAGGACAGATAGTAATATGAGGTCTAGAGAGCCCTGAGGTCTAGAGAGGTGAACTAGGTGTCTTTCTGTAGGAGGGAGAGAATGGTTGTGATGGTGAGCATATGGAAGCATTTGTTGATGATGCAGTGGTTGAGTTGTCTGAGATTCAAGATAGAACGGGGTCCTCCATTGTGCTTGGGGACTGTGAAGGATGGGAAGTGTGAAGAGGGATTGAAGACCAGTTTTATGGCTTGTTTGTCAAGTAACAAAGTCACCTCAGTGAGTATGATGGGTGTGGCTGCTTTGGTAGTGACTGGTTGATTGGGGGTATATGTCATGCCCCTACTCGAGGACACTGGAGAGGAGTGGGAGGCAGGCGACTTACTCGAAAGTGGGGAGGCACCTGAGGAGGAGCAGGCTGGTAATGTAAATGGGGAGGTAATTGAGACAGGCCAGGGTGAGTGGTTGGTGCAGAAGGGGCCAGCAGGGCCGGGTGAACTTTGGAGAGAAGGGTCAGGGATCTAAACCAGAGTCTGAACGGTCACTATCTCCTCAAGAATGCAGACGGGAAACTGTCAGCAGCAGGTGAGAAAATTACAAAGGAGTATTCGACCGGCAAGAAGACAGAAGCTGGATCGGATCTATGGCAGCTGGTGGAGGTGGAGTGTTGATTAAGTGCACATGGCTGCTGACTATAAATCGGGCAGCCTGTGCCTTGAACAAACTGCTGGAAACAACATGTCAAATCGGCTTGGAGCTTTTGTCAGAGAGCTTGTGACTTTGGAATTTGGGCTTCTCACTCATCACTTCTGTATTGGTGAGACTGTTAAACCTGACTATTTAGCAGTAAAACTGAAACTTGAGCTACTGGCTATTATGTCATATATTTCTGGCCAGCGTCTTCCATCGAGTGAGTTCGTGACAGGATAGATGAAAATTCCAGTGTGTATCCAATTCTTATTATTGTGAGGACCCACAAGTCTGATGTAAAGGTCTCTCATACTGAGTGGAAGGGAGATAGGAGGATCCCCCACCTGCACTGGGGTGGGGGGGAGAAGATTCACTGTTTCTTGGTGAAATTGGTAGGTTGACTGGCCTTATTCGGTGGTGTACGCTGTGCGGTGTATGGAGAGCATTTTACATAAGGTTGAAATTGGTTGTATGAAAGGAGTGAGCACTCTGGTGGTACTGAATAGAAGGCCATTGAGGTTGATTGCAATTCCATCTGGTTGGTCTTTGTTGTCTAGGAGCAGATGGTTGGTAGCTTGTGGAATGAACTGTACTGGGAAGGCACTGGACTTTCTGCAATGTTTCGTCCATCTTTTCCCCAAAGAGCGTGTCGCCACCAAAAGGTTAGAAGCCATGTGTGGTGACGGACAGCTATGGAGTTGGCCATGACCTTGGAGGCACATTCAGCTGAATGCCTGGCAGAGTAGAGTTCCTGCTTGACCAATTGGTCTGCTTCCTTGAGGAAGGTCTTGGCAGGGTTCTTCTTATCTGGAGGCAGTAGCATAGGAACCTCCTTTGGATCAGAGACGGGTGTGGGGGGATATGGGTCTAAAAAGGGGGCTAGGTGCTCCCAAAGAAAGTGGTTATAATGGGCACTGTAAGCCTGGTAGTTAGCCAACTTGAGATGTAAGGCAGAAAGGGTAGAGGCATGTGCCAAATGTGTCCAATTTTCTACCATCCTTGTCTGGTGGTGCAGAGGTGGAGTGGGCTCTGTTCTTGAAGATGGAAGATGCTACTACAACTGAGTGACATGTAGGATGACGTTGTAGGAAGTTTCCTACTTACTCATCCTCCGTGTGTACTCTGTAAATGGTTTCTAGACGTTTGGTAGGTTGAGACAGAGAAGATGGTCGTGACCAGCAGGTCTTGGCAATGTCCATGAGAGCAGTGATCACTGGGAGTGAGATGGGACCTGTGTGTCCACCTCGGAATTGAGGAGGTCCATATAGGATTTGAGACCATGATCTTTGGGTTCAAGAGGATCAGAGGGTGGTGCCAATTGTTTTGATTGAAGCGCCTCCTGATGGCTCGATAGTTTGTGTTTCTTTTTTGGTTTAGTTAAGACAGAAGCATCCGAGGAAGGTGCCAAATGCTGTAGAGGTTTGGATGATGGCTGTGTTGCCTCCTGTTTTTTTCTTTTTGGTGGACATGGCCGAGGTCCTTGATCCCAAGGATGCAGGGGCCATACTTTGAGTAGCGGCACTAGAGGGCGGTGACGAATATAGTGAAGCAGGAGCTGTGGGCTCTGTAGGCACCAAGGCTGCGTAAACTGGCGACAGCTGAGGTGAGGGGCTGTGAGCCCAAGGAAGTAGAGGCCAAGGTCACGGCAGCCTGCATGGTAGAAGAGGCAGAAGCTGCCCATGGAGACTGGAGGACTCATTCCCAGAGCCAAGAGCGCAAACGAGAGGCCCAGTTCTTTCTGGCCTGTTTGGTGAATTTGGCACAGTATACACAGATTTCCACCTTTTCACTGAGGCAAAGGCTATGTTTGTCCATGGAGGGGAGCTTGGCCCTGCAATGGGCATCTTTGAAAGTTGTTTTACTGGCCAGAAGTGGCTGTTGGGAGAGAAAAATGCTGACCCCTTGACCGTGTGGCTAGGAGGTGGTGGTGGTGGGGACACGAAGAAAAGCAAACTGCTAACAGAAAGATTGAAGAACAAAACGATAATAGGAAGAAGGAGATAAAACGAGATGTTGAAGGGAACAAGAGAAGGAAAATATATCATTTTTTCTTTTTTAAAGCTCGGAGCAACTCACGATCGATACTAGTCTGTCAGCAGATGAAGAAAGACTGAAGGAGGTAGGCCACAAGATCACAGAAAAGGGGAGCAGCTACCACCTATACTTGAAATAAATTAGCTTGGATAACTCCGATGAGGTCTCTGCACAGGGGCAAAGCCCAATCGTGTAAAACACAGAAACCACGTGCAAGAAGAATACTTATTCAGACACCTGGCAAGAATAACTACAGACCAGCTGATGCTTTAAGTAGTAACATGCCATTAAAAGCCTGCTTAAACACCATTGCGCCTGGGAGATACGTTTTGCACCTTCCTTGTTCATTCTTCTTTATAATAAGAATTTGTCTGAGAATTAGCTCTCCATGACCTGTAAGTGCTTGAGCTTTCCTCCTTCCTGATGTCAGAATCCTTTGCATGTAACATCATAAATGACTGAACAATGGCCCTCACTTTATGACCTGGCTGTGAAGTCATAAAATCAGAACCATCTGTTCCAAGTTAACATAAAAACATTTTCAAATTTGTTTATTTGGAAATACAAGAAATCTATAGAACATGTCTTCACTCATTTAATTTGAAGTTGCATATTATTCTGTATAATCACACACTAATTTATTATAGAAGTCTGCACTGCTAACACAATGGCTTGCTACACTGCAGTAACCAAAGTAGCTGCAAAGGGAGAGAACTGTCTGACTCTGCCCTTTCCAAGGGAAACCCTCTACATGTCCTTTTAAAGCCAAGAAAGTTGCAAGGAGTGTCACAAGGAGCACTAGACTATTCTTAGATGAACTACTGTACAGGTGCATTACCCAGTAGTGTGGATGGAAGCACAATGGATTACAACAACGATCTCCTGATACAACAAAATGTGTTGCTTTTTACCCCTTGCACTGGCACTGCATAAATGTTTTTCCATGTTTTTTCAGTCTCCCAGGTCTAGTGTTAGAGGCTCCACAGCAGGACCTGTACCAAGTCAAGAGCTGTGATCAGACTCAGCACACCACCACAGTTGTGGTGTTCCATCAGTGGGAGTCAGCTTATCCATGCTTCTGTGTGTTTCAAAGAAAGCTCACCTACTCACAGAATCTTTGCAAAAAGTGAGTCATTTTTCCTATTCATTCAAGCCTGATCAGACCCGACAAATTTCTGAAGCAAGCAACTGGTCCATCTTATTTAGTCTTATCTACCCAAACTGGCAGTGGCTTTCCATGGTTTCAGACAGGGGTCTTCCCCAGTCTACCTGGAAATGATCAAAGGCTGAAAACAGGCAAGGTTGGGAAAATACAAGTCAGCAGGCTCCAATATCAGCTTAAAATGCTTGTGTCTGAAGAAACGGCCTGCTTTTGATATTTGAAATTAAGGATAATTTCTCTCACAACTGTCCAGTGTTATAAATTACTTACAGATGGTTAGCTGTAACCAGTGGTAATAAGTCTGAGAAACCTTAAATGTATTGTCTCATTTGCATGTCAGCTTTATGAGAAACATCAGGACAATATTCTTGCTGGTGAATATTCTATGCTGAGACAGCAGAAAAATCACAAACTCAGTCAACTGTAATTATTCTGAGGTGCTATATATATAAAAACACAAATCAACCGCCTGCCCATAAGAACTGCCTATACGTTCCCAGTCCTCTTCTGTGGAATAGGATGTTATCAACACCAAGTCAGGATTAGTAGTACAGGTGGCCCTCGTTTTTCGGGTTCCGTTCTCATCTATAGGTGTGAATAGGGAAACTACGAATAACAAAACCTTGTGTCAATGGGAATTGGCGGGTTACATTCCTAAACAAAAAGGGGGGGGGGAAGGATGGGGGCAGAAATAAGAAAAGAGCAGTACCTTATTCTCCAGGTCTTCAGCAATGCCCCCCCCCCACTTTGAAGATGAATATCTATCTATCTATCTATCTAAAAAGAGCCACAAAATGTCTCTCTGATAAAAAATGGCAGTCAGAAAGGACATCGGAAGATTTCCAGGTAATTTCTGGACACTCAAAACCAAGGATAGGTGAATTTTGCCCATTTTTCTATCCACAGATAATGAAACTGGATCTCTAAGACCCAACTGCAGATACATGAAACAGCAGATATGGAGTCTGTGGATAATGAAGGCTATCTGTACTTGTACCTCATCCCCATTAATTCTAGTCGCTTTAAGAGAAGTAAGCAATGACGATTAAACTACTATAGAAGAAGCAGTTCTCTAACGTTACCTGTTTCTCAACATTTGGTTTGCTGATCTGTAGAGTCTGAGGTCCAGCAAGCCTTGTACCTGGGGCTGCTATAACAATGCTGGTGAGTTGTGCCATTGGAAACGTTTTGGCTATGGTTGCTGTTTGCCCATTCACAACACGGACTGGGTGTATGGAATTCTGAGAGGAGGGCAAAGAGGTGGGGGTGAACTTTGTTGTCAACATCACAGGCCTCTGAATGAGTTGAGGTGCAGCAAGCATAGGAGGAGGTGGGGCTGGGGCTATAGGAATGTTATTCTGGGTGACTGGTTTAGGTCGAACCTATAGCAAAAGAGAGAGAGAGAGAGACATACAGAACAGACTATATTTTAAAAACATAACTTAATTCATCTGTTATTCAGATAGTTTTTCAGCAATATAAAGCATGACTCATTTAACATCACAATGTCATTTTTGTATTTATAGACATATATATTGGAAGGAACTGATTTGAAAACTGGTCCAAAGGTTGTTTGTGCCCATCCAGGACATCTGCATATGCAATAATTGCTTACACAAGCAAGCCACACATCTTTGCAAATTTCTACAATACTTCTATCTTTTTTTGGAAGTCCATTTTTTCTGTGTTGACATATACAATGTTATTTATATTTTAAGGTGGATATATCTTTGTTTTGGAAGAGTGGTTCAAACTTACAAAATAAAAAAACATCAAGTGGCAGGGAACTAACTTCTGATATAAAGCATGTTACCAAATATACTATTATATTTGTATTAACAGCAATTAACAGGTTTACTAATTTAAACTATTTTAAAGAGTCTTCAGGACCAATAAAGGTGCCAAGAATATTGGATGGTAATACCTATATGTAGAAGTAAACGTTTCCACAATTTCTGCCTCTCTTTGCACCAAACTACATGTTAAGACAAGCACAAAATTGGGCCTTCCATGCTTGTCCCCGCCTTAAATAGCAGTCACAGGAGAGCATGAGGATTAGGATTTTTTTGGGGGGGGCAGCTTTAATGCTGTGCCCCATCTTCCTGTGGCTATTTGCTCCAGGAGAGAAACAATCATTGGCACCAATGGTAGTGGCTTCCCTCAAGGTGCAAATAGCCACAGGTGTATATCTGTCATGGATAAGGACCACAGCAGTGGCAAAGAGCTAAAGCCCTCCCAACTCCAGTCCCGATCCCACTTGCAGCTACTATTTAGCAGGACACAGACAAGCATGCAAGGACCAACTACGAGCTTGTTGTAATGTGTATTTTGGCCCATTAAGAACCGGGTAATGAGTGCTGACAATACAACTAGGAATCTGAGTAACAGCCAGCTCCATAAAAATAAAGAGTTGGAAGAGAGAAGAGATGCAACTTCAGTGAGATGCCAATGGCATCTCCTGAGAGAAACAACAAGTAATACAGTACACTGAAACAAGCCATCTAAATGCTGCAAGTGAGTGATCACACAATGCCTTCTTCATCAGGAATGATACCCAGAGCAGTTCCAAGCAACAAAAAGGCTTTTCCACATGTTGGTTTATTCAGTTTCTTTTTAAGCTCCCACTTTACTTAACAACTTAAAAGTGGTCATGAAAAGAGATCGGAAAGTAAGCACTGATCTGTAGGCATTGCTGCAAAAATAGTGTGAGGGCAGTGCTCTGTATCTTGCTGGAGTGCTGGAACTCACAAGAAGAGACAACGACTTTCTTCAGAATCCAATGCAGGCATCCAGAGCCTGCACAAGAGCCCATGGTCAAGTAAGGCGGGAGCTTAAAAATAAATGGAATAAACCAACGTGTGGAAAAGCTCTACTTTTTCAAGCAGCCTTTCCTTGCTAAATCTGCTCCTCTTTGAAACAAAGGAAGCTGGAGCAAACTACATTAGATTAGATTACAAATAGTTGTGCTTTGCTCAGCAAAATGGCTGAAGTTTCATATTAAATAGAAGATCCTGAGTCAAAGCAAAATTGAGAAAGATTCAGCACTTAACAACAAGGAAGCCATTTCTTCATCATCTCTACTTTCATCCAGCTCTTAAAGAACCATTGTAAGCCTCAAAAACAATAGGGCAAACAAAAATATGCTTGCGAAGGTAGAGATTTAATTTGGAAAACATACTGCATAGAGTTCAGTGTTGTTACTGAGTGCATGGAACATCTGGTGTTGTCCTTTATCAAATCAAAGTCACACCTCTCTGAGCTGCATATAGTCATCCTACATATACAGCCAATTCATTTAATGTTTATTTCCTCCCTTCTTCACTCCCACTTTCATTTGTTTTGGACAGACTCACCTGTGGTAGGAAATTTGGACGAGGTGTAAGTCTGGGTGGAGGGATGAACTGTGGCACTTTGATGGGCTGAGGAGGCGTAGCTTGAACCTGCTAAACAACAAAAATGGGGTCAGGAGGGGAATAAGGAAAGATGTAAGCAAAGGAATGGATTTAATGAGTGATAGTAAAGCTCCTCCAACACAACTGGCCTTTCCCACAGTAAACAGACACTTGCTCTAATATTAGAGCTATTCTAAATACATAGATGGAATGAAGCTAATCTCCCTTTTGTTTCATCAAGATGTAAATCCTCTACTGTTTTAAAAAATAAATCAGTTCTCTCTGAAGCTTCAGAATTCACATATTTGCTTTATGAGGCAAAGTTTAATAAACAGCAGAAAGTAAAATGAGTTTTGGCTGCCCATTCAAATGGAGCTTCACGTGATGCTTACTTCTAAAAGTGTGTCAAGGCTAAATAACTTGGGAAATGTTCTGAAACATCTGATAAGAAAGCATAAAACTTAATATTTAGAACTGCTAGAAAAATCAGGGTGATGTACTTGTTCAGTTATTTAACAACAAGGAGCACAGGCTTTTGGTTCTCTCTGGAACTAGAAGAACACAGTTTACATCCAAAGCCAATTACTTTTGGAATAGGAGACAGAAAGGTACTCAAATCCACCTCCATGCTGCTGTTTCCAGCTTAAGGCTTTCATTAAAATCTCTAAAAATCCATTAAAACTATAAAAAGTATTTTTAAGATCCCAGGAGAGATTCAAGGGAGCTGCTCACCTGACACTATCTTGGCCACACCTCAGCAGAAAGGTAGTAAATGAATTTACTTAAAGCTACAGCTCTGCATCTATTTTATTTCAATAGTAAAATTCTGTTTTATATGGCTTGCTTTAAATGCATAATCTCACTCACTAAGTTAGATATTCAATTCAAAGTTACTTTTAAAATTTTAACAGGTTTCAACTGCTTGGTTCTTCATGAGACTGATTCTCAGAATTATGATACAGTCACAACATTATCCCTGGCAAAGCCCACTCCACAGGAAAAAGAAATGTTGGCAAGATCCCATTATACAGGATGTTGTATTTGTGGGCCTGGAAAGAGCAAAAAGCGAAAATGTATTTTATTTATTTGTTACATTTTTATACTGCCTGATCTAAATGAATAGCCTGGGGCAGTTTACAAATAATAACCAATGTAGGTGAGCCTCAGTATTTTTTTCAAGCAAGCAATGGAAGGAACACAAATTTGGAATAGTAATCCAAGATGAGAAGCCACACCAACCAAATAAGGGAAGACAGTACACAACCTTCCAGAACTACAGAATAGAAGCATTGTAAAAATAACACAGGGGAAAATTAATTTCACATTATTATCTTGTCACACATCAAGTGCCAAGGATACATTATGAATTATTAGAATAGTAATGACATGAATCAGTTACTAAAATAGTAAATGATATGAAGCCATTAAAGCAAAAATATTTTTCCATACTAATTTAAACCAAGTTTCACAACACCCTTGCATACACAGAAGTTTATGTATTCACTGTGAAAAACTGGGCTTAAAAGAATCTCCTGTAGATGCATACACTGAACACTAAGCCACAGAGCCTGCTTACCAATGTGACTGTGTTTTTTGCCACTATTTGGACAGCCTCTGTTCCCGGACCAGCGACTTTATTTGTTGTCTGGAGGTTGACTGGTGTACTCTGTGCATCAGTGCTAAGGACAGTTTTCTGGCTGCTGTTGATGGCAGTCACCATGGCAATTGTAGGTCTTTGACCCACAACAGAGGCAGGCATGGTTGCTGTTGCTGCTTTCAGGACGAGAGGTAGTGTCTTAGTGGTGATCATAGAAGCTGTAGTTACAGTTTTCTAAGAGAAAAAGAAAGTACACGTTGAGGGTGCAATCCAATGCTCAAATTACATCAGCTGGAGGGGCAGAAGGCCCCTAAAGCAGTGTAGCCTGAGACACTGCTTAGCCATGAGTAGAACCTAATGTCATGGATATGCCAGCATACTGTTATGGTGGACATGGCAGCAAAGGGCCCTCATGGTGGCAACCCATGTGGGAAAAATTAACTTACACCAAATCTTATAACCTTGCTGTTGGACCTTACACAGTTATAATGCTACACCTATAATAGAAGTCATGCAAGTTAAAAAGTTTCTATTGAACCCAATGGACAGCCAAAATATGTTGTCCCCCATGTTTTTCTGCTCCACCCACTTTACCCCAATGGATTTTAAGATTCAGACTAACTCTATAGCTAATCGCACCCACCCAGTATATCCCAGAGAGGGATCGTGTAACTCAAATGAAAGGACATGAGACTGTATCTTGCTAGCTTCACACTGTGCACACAAGGAGAAACTTTGAAGATGGCAACTTTGGGGAAAAGGTACTTCGTACAAAAGGAATTCTTTCTTTGCACCGACAAACTGGACTTGTAACACACTTGAGAAAAAGAGATGGCTAACACGCGACTTCTCAGAACTCCTACAGGTACTCTGCCTCAAGATTCCACACACAAACACTAAACCGCAACTTCTACTCCACCTTGAGATTCAAGGAAAATGTACGCCACACAGGTAAGGAAGGGGTGTATGTGTTATACCAATGCTTAAAGGGCAACTGCTGCAAATGTTTCCCATGTCTCCAGATCTCTTCAAACCTGATAACTGAATCTTGGCTACATTACCCCCTTTAACAGGTAATAGCAATACTTCCCATATAGGAGACACAGAGTATGTATGCATTGTGCAGAATGTGGGGGAGGGACTGGAGGGCATGAACCTCCACAAGTAGGTGGGTTGCAACTGCAGGCTAAACAACTCACCATCCCTTTTGCTTTTCAGGATCACAGCCTAGTCACACAGAGCAGAACAAGCAGTTCCACTGCAAATCCCTACAGGGGATGGAGAAGTGATGTCTCAGTTGGGGCACTCTCTCCCCCACAACAGCGGCGGGGGAGGCTGAGGGAATGGCAGCACTCTCACCCCCTCACTCACCTTGCGAGTCACCAGTCAAGAGCTTTGTGCAGTGCATGATTGGAGATTACTCCTATAAAAGTGCAACTGTGGCTTTCTTGTACCTACAACTGTCTCCCAAAGACAACCTCTCTGTATTATGCAGTCAAAAAGGTGGTTATTAGTGGAGCGTTCTTGTGTAAGTGATATAAGAGAATTCAAACACTCTAGTGTTGGGCTCCCTTGCTACTTGTGCCACAATGTCTCATGCAGTTGAGGGAGCTGTGGCATCATTATGTTGGGCAGGTTGTGTGTGTGACATGATGACATCACAGGGGCGTCTTCCCATCACTGTGAATGGACTGACTCATTCCATGCCTGGCTGAAGACATGCTTGTCATGCCACCCCATCGTTGTGTGGGCAGCGTTGCCAAGGTTGCTGGGAAAGTGGCTGATGTGTTGCTCTAGTGTGCTTTGGAATTTATTTTTTTATTATTACTATTATTATTACTATTACTATTATTATTACTATTACTATTACTATTATTATTCTTTTACACCACTAAAAATATGCCAACCTTATGCTGGGCATGGTTGGACCATAGGCTTGCCCAATAAGAGTTTGGAACTATTAATCCAGGGCTGAAAAGATTTTATTCTCAAAAACAAGAGAGAATACAGGAATCTAATGGAGATACTATAGCCAAGCTTTTATACACTGCTATCCCTGTCTGTGAAAAACTGTATCCAATCACCCACTAATCAATGGATATTTTGCACAAAATCTTTCACATGCACATTTGCAATCACAAAAGAAGTACTATGCCATTGCTTACATCATGCAGTCAGTGAACTGCATGTACAATTTTGCACACATTGATGAGACATAATTCTTAATACATAGTGTCTTGCTTCCATGTGCTTCCGCACATATACTGTCTCCCTGGCATGCACCCACTGTGTGACTTTCAACATGAGCATGTGAAGCACAGCACAAGTGCATTTTAGCTTCTGTGAGGATATTCCTACAAGCCAGGGGTATAGAAATTGAACAAGGGTGGGGAACAAATGGGCCCCTGAGGGAAGAAGGGCCCATAGTGGTGGGGCAGGGACCCACCTTCATATTTTGTCCCAGAGCCCACTCCATATATAGCTGCACCGCACTATAAGCCCTTTTTCAATGACAACAGATTTGAGGGAATAACTGAGTTGTTGTTTGCTCCACTTTAAAAAATCTGCACAAAAGCAGGACTGCACAACTTCCAATTTTTTTTTAACATTACAATACTAAAAACAATATTTGAAGACATTCAGAAAATTATAAAGGCATGGGAGTTGGGGAACAAAAAGGGAACAGTTGTACTTTGTCATTAAGGAAAGTCACAATATCCAGAAGATGCCTGACAGATTCACGCAACCACACTCCACATAACACATTCATTGTTACTGTGATGAATAGCTCGAGGGAGAATTTTGTTTTTCAAGTCCAAGAAAAAGGTTGCTTGAGTGTTGCTAAAATATTATAAATTCCTACCAGAAACACAGCCTTGAAGGTGCAACAAATGGGGGAAAGTCTGTTTATTGTACAGTAAACTAATTGGTTGATAAGGCTGATCCTACTCCCAGCTCTGTCTAACACAAATAAGGATGGCTAGAGAGTTATGCACTTTATTCCAGCAAACCAAATAATAGCTACACTGCTTCTTTATTACTTGGAGTCACTGCACTATCTCCAAAAAACAACAACTCTTTCTTGCAATGTTACAGCAGAGCAAATGCAGCAGTCCACATTTCATCAATGTGAATTTGATCCATATCATGTTAAAAAGGTATGCAATTAATTAACAAATACAAGGCATTAATTATAATGGGTCCTAGGCAGCTTTCTAAATGTAAAGAGCCATTCACTGAAGAGCTCAGAAAAGGAGGAATGGTCACTTTGTGGTGCTTTAGATTGGAAGTCAATATTTTATTAGGAGTAATATCTGTGTCAGAGCCTCTCTCTGTTTGCACTTCCTTCTGGCCTCGTTCAAGGCCTCAGAGCTGGTAGGGGAGGGAGATCCCTGTCAACCTTGCCCTCCCCCAGCCCAGCAGTACAGTCCTGGTGTGAAGCCGCCTGGGCACCCCACTGGCATTCTGCTTGCCTGCAGCTCATGCCCAGCCTTCCCTTGCTTAAACCTTCCTGGTTCCTCTTTTCCTGCCTCTTGCTTGATGCCTCAACCCCTTCTGTCCGCTATTCCTCCCCAAACTTCCTTAAGTCTAGCTTTGCCATATTTTCCCCAGGTGCAGGCAGTGGACCACAAAATTCTGAAAACAATGTTGTAGCGTTCCTAGGATTTGGCAGCATCGCCCCCACCACTTCTCCTGCGAGCAAGTCAGACCCAGCCGCAGCCACCCCTTGCATCAGCCACCACTCTGGACTTCTGACACTCCATTTATGGATTGAATGCTGGTGTTCTATTAGAACTAGGAATTTTTAACCTCAGTTTTGTGAAATAATAATTTTCAGCAAGGTTACCACCTTAAGGAATTCCAGCAATCCTACAATGCATTATGGAATATTATGACAATGTTTGTCTCTAGCTCCTATTACCTAGTGTATTCCACTTTCATCGAAAAAGATACTGGTTGACATTCAGAGCAACAGGCAAGAACGCAATGGGAGCTGCATCCGCGCAGCTGAAGGCTTTCCCACTGCCACTGTGCTCACAGAGCTGACTTTTTCTCTCTACTTTCAGCAGCGCCCAATGCCTTCCAAAGACGGGACAGATTGCCCCAAACCACTTCCCACTCCCGGTGCAGGTGCAGTGGCAATGAGAAAGCCTCCAGCTGAGAGGATGCAGACTGTAGTTGTGAGGATGCTGTTCCCATTGCATCCTTTCTCTGTTGTTTTGGAGAACAGAATGACCACAGTCTGCTAACATCCTTTCTTGAAGAAAGTATTGTTTAAAGTTGCTGTATAATGTGGGAAATGTTGTAATTCTTTGAAGAGAGAAGGTACATTTTTAGCAACTTTTAAAGAAAAGCATTTTGGGAAGCACTGCAGAAATCTCACTAGGCAATTCAGAGATCTTGTAACCTAGGTTACGAGAATGCTGTTGGATGCAAACACACTCAGTTATTCTCAACACATATTAAAGGAATAGGTTGCAGTTCACTGCTTCCTAAGAACCACTCTAATTGGATATCTACAAGGAAAGAACAGTAGCAATTTCAAGGCAGTTTCACTAGAGGGCTCTTTAACTTTGAACATATCTATACAAAAACAACAAATGACCTGGAAGTTAATCTGAAAGTGCAGCACGTAGAACACAGAGAAAAACATAAGATTCCATTTGAAATCCTAACAACAAATGAAGATGCCAATAGTGTTTTTTTTTAAAAAAAGGCTCACAGTTTACCTGTAAAATTCCTAAGATATTTATGGCACACTTTGCCCTCCCATATTTAAATATCCCTTTAATAGGTGTCAATTTAAAAAATCACGTTAAGTTTAATCGTCGAACTAATGGTAGTCCAACAAAGAGAACCTGCAATTGTGTGTATATCAAACTAGCTAATTTTTTTAAGGAAGTTAAACTGGAAAAAAACCAACTAAAGTGGACCTCGCTAAGAAACAATTGCACTATCAAACAGAAACATGTAAACAAACTAAAAATAATTCTGCAGATTCTTTAGTAATAGTGGCCAACATCCAGACTAAGTGGATGTGCAGCAACACAACATGGGTGCTCCAGGGGAGGGGCATTTTTTGTCAATCACCTCTTCTCTCTGTAGCAGACTGAGATTCCCAAAAAGGAGTCCCCAAGGGTTATGCAGCCCTCAGGTATATATTTCCAGGTGTCAAAGCTACAGAGGGGAGGGGAGATTGAATATAATGGCCCCTCCCCCGGAGCACATGCCTAGCATTCACTGCATTTACACTTAGTCTCAATATCGGCCTTTAAGTATCTAAACATGACTTGATTATAAGATATGCAAAGCAGGCAAATCCCCATGGTTTTTCTTCTTCTGGTACATGTGCAAACTTCAGCAGTAACTGTGCACTGATAAGCTGCTCTCTAAAATGCCAATACATATTTGCACAAGTCCAGTAGCACAACTTCAAGTGAAATCTTAGGGGTAGAAATAAATGTGCTAAATGCCAACAGAAGTTGAACATAACATCACATAGTCCCTTCCGAAGTTCCCCTTCCGGAACATCCAGTACAACAAAACGACTAATTCAGAGGTCATTTCACACAGTGCTTAAAAAACAAACAGTTATGTTCAGTGAAACACTATATTCAGAGATCTAGAAGCAAGCTTTTCCTCTACTAGTGAGGAATAATAATAAATACAGCATCTGAGCTGAGTCTTGACTATATACTCTTGGAGGTCCTAGACCAAAGCAGTAGAGAGGAGACAACCAAGTATCTCCTAGGAAAACCAGAGAATCTCAAGTTAATACTATTCAAAGAACAGATGAGCACTTCGCTGCCTCCCAGGAAAAATTTGTTATAGGGTGGCTAACAAATAGTTTATTATTGTTGTTACTGTTATTCTCTGAGCACCTCTTCATACAGCATAATTACAAATAATGTTGGACTAGATGGATCATGGTCTGATCCAGCAAGGCACTCCTTACGTTCTTAACTAAGAGTGAATGCCACAATCATGAGCACTGAGAAATTATGCCTTAAATGTTAAAAGCATCCCTTCATGCTTTGCAAATTTAAATAACCATCAGTGGACCATGGAGGTCCTAGCAGAATATTTAAAAATATACATACCATACAAGATCATACAAATCAGTCCAGTCCTGATCTAATAATACTGCTTCTTAAAAAAGAGCAATTTAATTTTAACCTTCTCTGAAGGGGTAAGGAGGAAGAGAGGAAGGTGATACACTTTTAGGAACAAGATCATGAAGTGCTTATGTGTCACTTAAATATTATTTTGTTAGCACGGTAGCCCAATGCTATACGTGTATAATTAGAAGCAAGTCCAATGAGCAATATAACATACTTCCTATCAGGCATGCACTGGATCATAGCACAAGATTGATTTTATTTTATGATCCTTATACAAAGATAAATTCCAATTTAATTAAGGAGCATATTTTGAATATCAAGGTAACACTTTCAATACTTTACCTGTGATCCAAGCAGGTTTGGAGAGGGAGCAGTGGTCTGCTGCTGCTGTAGCTGTAGCGGTTGTGGTGTTTGTATTTTATTTTCTGACTGTGCCAATGGTTGTATTTGGAACTTACTGTCTGGTTGTTCCTGTTTTACCATCAGATTCTTTCGCAGCTGTTCAACCACTCTTTTCTAGCAAGAGAAAACACAAAACAATGCAAATAATTACATTATTTAAGTTGCAACACACAAGGGTGTCAACTATATGGACTTGTCCCATGTCCTTCAATGACTGTTTTATTAATATATATTAACATAAGCAACTTACTCTATACCATCACCGTTATACAAATCTGTAGGATCATTAAGTCATCTATCACAGTTGAGAGTGCTTTGAATCACAGATCCTGCAATGCATTCAGAGACTTCACAGGGTTCTTAATAAAGAGAGTAAGGTTATGCTGCAATGCTATTGAGATCAAGAAAATAAATGCAGAAAAATTTGGTGACTTGGATGACTGAAGTGCTTCAAACTACTTTGTCATTGCCTATAGAAGGCTAAAGTTCTGGTTGATGTCTCCTTGGTACTCAGATGAAACAGAAATTATGGGCTACTTTAAAATTGAAACACTGCACACATCAAATTAGAAAACTAATTAAATTTTTGCCAATGCCTATCCACCAACCACCAAATACAATAAACAAGAGTAATATGGCACTCAAATGATAAGTTGGATGCATTTAAGTGAAGATCTTCCACAGACTCCTTCATTGTATAGAGATCTATAATATAGCTAGGACATTCGCAGTTCACCACTTATCACCAGGCATTCTATCTGAGTCAGTGTTTCCAGAAGGAATAGCCCTGAACTAACTATTACAGCATCCCATTCCCTACAGACCTGTAGCTCTGGGCTTTGTCTCTAGTCCTTGGATACCACTCCCACCTATTTCAATGGTCAACCCTTAAAACCACCGACAAACTACCTTCACAACTCATACTTTCATCAGATCTTTCTCATTCACATCAGATTAAAGAAGTGTGTATTTCAGAGTTATGTCATCTGTTTTAGAACTCTATGGCTCTTGACTGTTTGAGGCATTTGGTCTTCCCACAGGACGCCCCCCCCCCCCAATCTTTCAAGTAAAGGCATAAAGTTACTAGCTTACCTTAACACCCCACCCGGCCAAAAATATATGTATTGGTCATTAGCAGTAAACTGAATTTTTTAGAAGAAAGAAATACCCCTCATTCATTTTACAGAAGTTTCCATAACTGGATTATCTGAAGGTGGCTATTATTAGGCAAGTGGCTATCTGAAAGCCTGTCTCATGTTTTGTGGAACTATTTTCTAACTGAACTTATTACTTGAGTTTACCTGAAAACCTACAAGTGAAAATTAAAGTATAGGTGGCTGAGAGCAAACACATATTTTCCATATTTCAGTTTATTTATGCATTCAGCCATTAATCAGTCATTTAAAAGATGCTTTCTGAAAACATCAACTGTGTTATCTAGTGATTTAAAATGCTATGCCACAAGCAGAGACAGGAACAGAAGGAACATTTCCAGCAAGTAGAGGAAATAATAGAACAGAAACCAGTTACTCCTGCCAAACAATAACTCCACCTATTAACAGCACAGGAGACTACATTACGGTATCCAACAAAATCAAGCAAGGGTATTTTTCTTTTCCATAGCTGGACTTATGTAGTTCAGGGCTAATTGTAATTTTCTATCAGTCCCTTAGTTTAAAGAAAATAGCAGCAGCAGCAGCAGCGGAAAGTTAAAATTCATTTGCTCCTTGTCCTTTTCCACAAAACAAAACAGCAGGGAAAGGAGAAAGGAGGAGAAGCTAAGCTCGAGTACTCCAGAGCCAGGCTGCTATAAAAAGCAAGAGCCAATCAGAACAGGAATTGAGGAGAGTAGGAGTCAAGTGAGTCACATCACATTCACAACTCATCCTCCCCCAGGCCCTGAAACAAAGCCCAGGAAAGCCAAGAAAATAGAGGAAAAAAGAAACACCTGCAAACTTCCATTGGTTTTCACCAAAGAATGAAAAGGTTGCATTCTTACACACAGAAATACAAGGCGGGGGGGGGGGGGAGTTGCTTCTCTTCATGTCTACTGCGGCTTTTTGTAAAGTACGAGAGCTGCTTGGCAGGAACACTTCCTGCTGCCCTAACCCATTTATTACAAGCCTATTCAACTGAAAGGAACTACTCATGCTTTTATGTTAAAAAGTTTGCTACTCTAAAATAAACATATATAGACACTGCAAATAAAATCACTTCTTAATTACTAAATCAAATTAATGCTGCATCAGCACTACAAAAATTAACCCATTAAGTCTTAAGATGCACATGCATATAATTTAGTGATCCAGTTGCCTTAAACAATGGAATAAATGTTCCAAGTAATTTGCCCTTTGCTTCACAGGGGTCACAAATTCACTGCGTAGAGTTCTGCTGGGACTAATAATTCCACGCAGGCATACCCTCCATCCAGAACAGATGTTGCACAGGGTGCAGCATAAAAAAATGAAGCAACTATAAGGCTGGCAGCAGAGTTAAAGAAACGCTGGCACAGTGGCACAAGAAGACAGACCCGGTTTAGGAGACAAAAGATAAGCCCACTAAACATGGGGTCAGTATCTAGCAATAGAGGAACAGAAAGAATTCTTTTTTATGCATGCAAGCTGGTGGTGGGGTGGGGGAGAAAACTGGGAAATTTATTAAACATCTTGCATGCTGCACAACCCTGCTTATGGGGTCAGAAAGACAAGTCAGTGGGAACTTCCTATAAAGTGACTTCTAGTCCACAAGTAATGGGCCACTAAAGTAAAGTAAAGTGTGCTGTCGAGCTGGTGTCGACTCCTGGTGACCACAGAGCCCTGTGGTTGTCTTTGGTAGAATATAGAAGGGGTTTACCATTGCCATCTCCCACGCAGTATGAGATGATGCCTTTCTGCATCTTCCTATATTGCTGCTGCCCAGCTTGCTAGTCAAGTCATTTTCCTGCTGCGCCATTAGGTGGGGCACTAGCACAAAGAAAATCCAACTGGTCTCTCACATATACATAACTCAAGTTCAGTGTTCTGCATGTTCCCACCATGCAGTGCTGCATTTTTGCCCAGCACCGGGGGGGGGGGGGGGAGAGGACTCCTTTAAGGGAAACCAAGTCCTCTTGAATCCCTGAACCATCTTGGAAGGCATGCATAGAATACTGGGAAGTGTAGCCCTTCCCAGGGCTTTCTCCCAGAGAAGGCTCTGTCTCTTTTAAAGGGCTTTCCCAGCACAGAGAAAAGCACAGTACTGTGCAGAGCTCAACACAGTGGGAAGTAACTCTCACATTGAAGTTTTTTGCCAAAGTGGCCCCTGCTTAAAAAATAGTTAAGATCACTGCCCTAGGTCTTGATGTACAACTTCTGTTTAAACATGTGAGTTCTAGACTCATTGCTGTGACTTTTGAGGCCTGAATCTGTTCAAGCCTGCCTCTGAATCCACATGCTTTACTATCCTTGCTTCCAATTTCCAATATCCTTGCTTCTGATCACACAACCTATCAACAATATCCAGGAGTATTATGATACCTGTCTGTTTAGGCCTGTGTCCTTTTGTTATGTTCCCCAACTACCGTAGCTTGCCTTGCACCCAACATCATCTTTGGATTGTAAGTTCAAACTTTGAAAGACCTCTGCTTTTTTTCTTGAGTATACACTATAGCTTAAACTTTGACAGAAAGCCTGATAGAACTTTGATCAAACCAAACTAATACACAAAATTAGAGAAGAACCAATCTGTATGCCCGGCCATATTAATGCTCCCCCCACTCGAAAAAAGAAGAGAGAAAAGATGGGCTCTGTTGTGAATCTCTGTCCATTAGAAAACACACTTTGAAATTTATCAATGTGGCACATATAGACATGCTAAATATACATTTTCAGATTAACCCCAAAGCCTCTTCATGTCTTGTCTCTGGACGGCAACCTCTTGTAAATGTATCTGTTGATCTGTTCTTTTGCCATTACTGGTACTGAAGTATTCATGCCATTTTCCAGGAAAGGCTCAATTTCCAGGACATTTTTAACACAAGTGAGTAGACACTGGTCCTTTCTGTGTCTCTTCCGGCAGTACCGACAATTTTGCTAACGCAGACATCTGATTTGTTGGATATTTTGATCTTTCTGCCAAAAACACCAGTTTTTCTGCTACACTTTCTAAGTTTGACCTGAAATAGGGTGTGAACAACCGCTCACACACAAGCAACAACTGCAGCTGTGCTAGCTTTTTTCCATACTGTTGTTCTTAACACAAATTAAACTATATGGCCAAAAGACACCTTTTCAAATTACAGCTTGCTAATGCATATGCGTTGTCATATAAGGCTCTGTATTTTAATATCAGCCTGTCATTTAAAAGTTGACCTTTTGCTGATATGGCCTAAGATTGATAAGAACAACTGCTGACTTCAGGTTAAAAAAATCAAATGCTTGATAGGAACCCAGCATCTAGAAATTTGGTTAAAGTCACTGAGCTAGGGACTGCTTCAAGGTTGTCTCAAATGAATAGGTATTGTGCATTTTATTACCTATGAAGCAAGAGGCCATATAATTTGGAAAGGTGACTTGTGTGGTATTGTGTTGTGGGCTGTATAAAAAATAGCTACTTCTTTTTCATTCTCCAAAATGATCCTCTGAATAAACCAATCAGGTTTATCTGTACCATTTGGAGTCTCTGTATGTATGTGAGTCCTATAGAAGGAGGAAACCCTATTGCTGTAAGTCAAACAGTCTCAAGGAGCCTAGGCTGTGAAAATGTGCTTTTATTTCAGTCAAGCTATTCACCTCAGTGACTACTGCTCCAAGGATGCCATTGACTTAGCTTTTCTGATGGCTCAAAGGCAGTCATGTGCATGCACCATGTTCTATTGTGACACCATGACATTACTAAGCATCCCAAATTGCCACAGTACCATCAGAGCAACTAAGCCAATGGCATTCACCGGAGAATCAAAGTCCTTTCTGACTGTGACATTATCAGACCAGGTTAGCGACCCAAATGCCAACAAAAATGAGTAAGGCCAGTGAGCAACGTTTTTAAAAATTAGCCACTTATAGAGCTTGTAAAAGCTATCTTATTGGCAGAAATCAGTTGAGGAGGGTTTGAACCTTGCAACTGGCCACCAATGACACCAGTTCCTTATGCATATGGTAAGCACAGGTTTCTCCACAGATTATCTTGAACTGTCAGAACATTCTGTTGATTAATTCCCCCCCCCACACACACATTTATACAATAATATAATGCATGTGTGTGCACACATCCGTGGACACTATGTTACTGGCTGAAGGACAGGAAACAGAGGGTAGGAATAAATGGACAGTTTTTACAATAGATGGAAGTAAGAAGTGGGGTTCCCCAGGGATATGTACTGGGACCAGTGCTCTTTAACTTGTTAATAAATGATCTGGAAGTTGGGGTAACGAGCAGACAAATTTGCAGACAACACTAAACTATTTAGGGTAATGAAATCCAAAACAGATTGTGAGGAGCTCCAAAAGGATCTCTCTGAACTGGGGAAGTGAGAGAAAAAATGGCAAATGCAGTTCAATGTAAGCAGCTGTGAAAAAGGCCAATTCCATGCTAGGGATCATTAGGAAGGGGATTGAAAATTATTATTATTACATTTTATATCCTGCTCTTCCTCCAAGGAGCCCAGAGCGGTGTACTACATACTTAGGTTTCTTCTCACAACAACCCTGTGAAGTAGGTTAGGCTGAGAGAGAAGTGACTGGCCCAGAGTCACCCAGCTAGTCTCATGGCTGAATGGGGATTTGAACTCAGGTCTCCCCGGTCCTAGTCCAGCACTCTAACCACTACACCACAAAGCTATTGTGCTGCCACATTTGGAGTACTGCGTACAGTTATGGTTACCATATCTTAAGGAGAACATTGTAGAACTGGGGAATGTGCAGAAGAGGGCAACCAAGATGATCAGGGGCCTGGAGCACCTTCCTTATGAGGCAAGGCTACAGCATCTGGGGCTCTTTAGTTTTGAAAACTAAAGCTCCCTTGAACCAGAATTTGGAGTCATCAGTTACCCACTGCAATGTGTTTAAAGAGTTTTTCGCAGATAAAATCTCTCGGATTTGAGCCGACCTAGATGGAGACTCCACGATTAATCTGATGTCTGAACTGGAGGTGCCCAACAACTCCTCTCACATGATTCAACTGGATCGGTTTCAGTTTGTGACTCCTAAGGATGTGGACAAGTTGCTTGGAGCGGTGAGGCCTACCACTTGTTCTTTTGACCCTTGTCCAACATGGTTTGTTCTATCTAGCAGGGAGGCTGTTGTAGAGGGCCTGGTGGAAATCATAAATGCTTCTCTGAGGCAGGGCAGGATGCCTCCTTGTCTTAAAGAGGCAATCATTAGACCTCTTCTAAGGAAGCCTACATTAGATCCCTCAGAGTTGAGCAACTATAGGCCTGTTTCCAACCTCCATTGGCTGGGCAAGGTAATTGAGAGGGTGGTGGCCTCGGCTCCAGGCAGTCTAGGAGGAAACTGATTATCTAGACCCATTTCAAACTGGTTTTCGGGCGGGCTATGGGGTGGAGACTGCCTTGGTCAGCCTGATGGATGATCTCCAGTTGGGAATTGTCAGAGGAAGTGTGACTCTGTTGGTCCTTTTGGATCTTTCGGTGGCTTTCGATACTATCAACCATAGTATCCTTCTGGAACGTCTGAGGGGGATGGGGGTGGGAGGCACTGTTTTACAGTGGTTCCGCTCCTGCCTCTCGGATAGATTCCAAATGGTGTCGATTGGAGATTGTTGCTCTTCAAAATCTGAGCTTAAGTATGGTGTCTCACAAGGCTCCATACTTTCTCCAATGCTTTTTAGCATCTACATGAAACCGCTGGGAGAGATCATCAGGGGATTTGGAGCTGGGTGTTACCAGTACGCTGATGACACCCAGATCTACTTCTCCATGTCAACTTCTTCAGGAGCTGGCATATCCTCCCTAAATGCCTGCCTGGAAGCAGTAATGGGCTGGATGAAGGAGAATAAACAGAAGCTGAATCCAGATAAGATGGAGGTACTTATTGCGCGGGGTCAGAACTCAAGAGACTAATTCGATCTACCTGTTCTAGATGAGGTCACACTTCCCAAAAGGAACAGGTTCGCAGTCTGGGAGTACTTCTAGATTCACACCTCTCCCTGGTATCTCAGGTTGAGGTGGTGGCCTGGCGTGCTTTCTATCAGCTCTGGCTGATACTCCACCTGCGCCCGTTTCTTGAGATCAATGCCCTCAAAACAGCGGTACAACTTTTGGTAACCTCCAGACTTGACTTCTGTAATGCGCTCTACGTGGGGCTGCCTTTGTACGTAGTCCGGAAACTTCAGCAGGTTCAGAATACGGCAGACAGGCTGGTCTCTGGGTTATCTCGGAAAGTCCACGTTACTCCTTTACTGATGGAGCTACACTGGCTGCCAATAGGTTGCTGGACAAAATACAAACTGCTAGTTATAACTTATAAAGCGATAAACAGCTTAGGCCCTGGGTATATAAGAGAGCATCTTCTTCACTACGAGCCCCACCGCCCATTGAGGTCTGAGGAGGTCTGTCTCCAGTTACCGCCAACTTGTTTGGTGGTTACACAGAGACGGGCCTTCTCGGTCGCTGCCCCGAGATTGTGGAATGCGCTCCTTGCTGAGATACGATCCTCCCCATCTCTGGCAATTTTCAAAAAACACTTGAAAACCGATCTTTTCACCCAAGCTTTCTCAGCTTCCTAAATTTTTAGGTTTTAATGTCTGGTTTAATTTTTTGTTAAACTGTTCTTAGTTTTTGTATATGTTTTTAACTTGTTTTATCCTATTGTTAACTGCCCAGAGAAGAAAGTTTGGGGCGGTGTACAAATTTGATAGATAAACTAACTAACTAACTAACTAAAAAAAGAGGCGACTATGAGGACACATGATTGAGATATATAAAATTATGCATGGAGCAGAGAGAGTGGACAGAGAAAATATTTTCTCCCTCTCTCACAACACTAGAACCAGGGGCCATCCCATGAAACGAATGTTGGGAAATTTAGGACCTAACAGAGGGAAGTACTTTTTTACACAGCACATAGTTAATCAATGGAATTCTCTGCCAGAGGATGTGGTGATGGCCACTAGCTTGGATGGCTTTAAATGGGGTTTAGACAAATTCATGGAGGACAGGTCTATCAGTGGCTACTCGTCTGATGGCTATAGGATACCTCCAGCCTCAGAGGCAAGATACCTCTGAATAATAATTGCAGGGGAACAATAGCAGGAGAGACGGCATGCCCTCACCTCTTGACTGTGGGCTTCTCAGAGGCAACTGGTGGGCCACTGTGTGAGACAGGATGCTGGACTAGATAGGCCTTGGGCCTAACCCAGCAGGGCTGTTCTTATATTCTTACTTACTACTCCTCACTGCCTATTAGAGCACTCTTAGGAAGAACGCGATTTTGTGTTTGATTTCTGCTTTTTAACACAGATAATGCGGCTGAAAGCATAGATGCTACAAGATTATGCCAATTGTTCTAACTGTATCTAGTCACATCGGTTTTGAAAAAGTCTATAGAATTTAGGTATCCAAACATAATGTAACTATTTTAAAACATCCGTATAGGCATTTCATTCTTACCTGTTTATTATAATTTCTAGTTTTGTTTGAGTACAACAATAATTTCAGGATGAGGTTAAATGTAGAGCATTTACCACAATATAAAATGTACCAATTGCCAGTGGCAAGTAGAAACTGAACCTTGCCAACCAGGTCTGAAGACTCAGCAGCATAAGGTTTGCCTTCAAGGACAGGGAAGGTGACAAAACAAGCCACATGGTGTTACAATATATTTCCAGATTGATTAGATACACAAATCAAAATTTATACTCCTCTGGAGAGTGATAGTGAATGATAACCCTGACTTGGAACCAAATTTAATGCAAATAGGAGCAGGGAAACTGATCCTGTTTGGTGGGCTTTTCCTATTAGATGCAATGCCATTTGCTTCGGACGTAAAAGAGAGAAATTTATTATTTTTGTTTGTTCGATTTCTAGACCGCCCTTACAGAATAGTTCAGAGTGGTTCACAAATATCACAAAAGTGTTTAAATCAATCAATAATTGGGAACAAAGATTTTAAAATACAATAAAGCAGCTAAAAAAATAAAACAATTCAAAACCTTATAAAAACCCATACATTAAGAACCCTTTAAAACAATTTAAAAACAATTTTTAAACCCTGGAAGGTCAGGCTGAACAGGTATGTCTTTAGGGCTCTCCTAAATGCCAATAAGGAATTCAAATTACAGATTTCTGCAGGGAGTGCATTCTACCATCTAGAAGCAGCTACAGAGAAGGCCCACCTCTGGGTCGCCACCGGACGAGCCAGTGGCAACTAAAGCCAGACCTCCTCAGATGATCTTATCATACGGTGGGGATCAGACCGAAGAAGGCGCTCTCTAAGGTAACCTGGACCTAAGCCGTTCAGGGCTTTAAAGGTAAAAACCAACACTTAGTATTTTCCCCAGAAACATATCAGCAGCCAGTGCAGCTGTTTCAAAACAAGCATAATATGGTCTCTCCGAGTTGCCCCAGAGACCAATCTGGCTCACGCTTTCTGAACTAACTGAAGTTTCCGAACTACGTACAAAGGCAGCCCCACACTGAGCGCATTACAGTAGTCAAGCCTGGAGATTACCAGCTGGTGCACTATTGTTCTGAGGTCAAGGAATGGATGCAGCTGTCAAATCGGTCTAAGTTGATAAAAAGCACTCCTGGCCACGGCCTCCATCTGAGCTACCAGGGTGAGGCCTGGATCCAGGAGAACCGCCAAGCTGCGTACCTGCTCCTTCTGGGAGAGTGTGACCCCATCCAGCACATGGAGATCTAACTCATCACTCAGATTCTGAGCCACTACAATGAGCACCCCTATCTTGCTTGGATTCAGCTTCAATTTGTTATCCCTCATCCAGCCCATTACTGCCTGTAGGCAGGCATTTAGGGAATGAACGCCATTTCCTGATGAAGCAGATGAAAGAGAGAAGTAGATTTGGGTGTTATAAGCACACTGATAACACCCAGAACCAAATCTCCTGATGACCTCACCAAGCGTTTTCATGTAGCTATTGAAAAGCATTGGTGACAGAATGGATCCCTGAGGGACTCCATATAACAGCTCTCATTTAGAAGAGCAACTGTCACCAAGCTCCACCATCTGGGATCTGCCCGAGAGATAGGAGCGGAACCACTGCAAAACAGTGCCTCCTATACCCAACTCTCCCAGGCGACCCAAAGGATACCATGTTCAATGGTATCAAAGACTGCCAAGAGATCCAAGAGAACCAACAGAGTCACTCTCCCTCTATCGATTCCCCGGCATAGGTCATCCATCAGGCTGACCAAGGCTGACTCAACCCCATAGCCAGCTCTAAAGCCAGTTTGAAATAATCACTTCTAGATAATCAGTTTCCTTCAAAACCACCTGGAGCTGGTCGGCCACCACCCGCTCGATCACCTTGCCCAACCAAGGGAGATTAGAGATTGGCCTATAACTACTCATCGCTGAGGGATCCAGGGAAGGCTTCTTAAGAAAAGGTCTAATTATTGCCTCCTTTAAGCATGGAGACACCTTACTCTCCCCAGCCCCAAAGTGGATATTGAATTCCCCCAGGACCAAAAGCCTGGGACACTCCAACACCAACTCCACGACCAACTCAGACAGCTCAGTTAGGGAGTCAGTTGGGCAGCGGGGTGATCGGTACACCAACAGAATCCCCAATCTATCCCTAGTTGCCAACTTCAAAGATACACATTTGATAGAGGTCAGCTGCCTCACAGGGACCCTGGTAAGGGAAATGGTATTCTTAGGGACCACAGCCACTCCACACACACACACACACACACACACACACACACACACACACACACCCACCCACTTCCCCTAACCTGCTCCACAACAGAATAACCTGGAGGGAGAAGCTGAGCCCACACTGGACCACTTGCCTCCTCCAACCAGGTCTCAGTTATACATGCCAGGTCAGCTCCCTCGTCCATGGTCAAGTCATGGACAATTTCGAACTGACCTGGCATTACACAGGAGCAAGGCCAGGCTCTGTGGGAAATTGGAGCTGCTCCCCTAGACCTGAGAGTTGATAGAGCAGCTGGAAGTGGAAACAGTTACTAAATTACTAGTTTCCCTTCCCCTGTAATGGCCAGCTGCTCTGCCTATGCCAATTCTTCTATTCCCCACCTCTACAGCGATAGCCGCTCCAGAACTACCGGACACACCAGCTGCAGTATCCCACTCAGGAGAGCCCATATCTGCAAATGGGCCTGGCTCAACTCAGTACAGCAAAAACAACCTTCTAACCCAAAACCTCTACCCACAACAGAACCTCCCCTCAACACCCACCCCGAAGATCCAGCTCCAAAGGCGAGCCCCTTATATAAAAAACAGGCCAAACATTCTGTCCCTCACCCTCGTTACTCCCCCAAAGGGGCAACCCTCTTTGGTGTCGTCCCTTCAGTGGTGGCCCTGCCACCACTGGCAGCTTCCTACCTTATAAGTCCTGGGCAAAAAGCCCGGCTGGTGGGACCAGGGGAAAAACTGCCAAGTCACCTTGGGCTTGGCCTCGGTCCTGCAAAGCACCACAACACCTCAACCAGTCCAGGGGTGAGGGAGGCAGATGGAGTCAGGAGGGAGTGCCATTTGCTTTGGAGTCAACAGACTTCAGGGTCCAAGGGCATGCAGCACCAAGGAATCAGTCCCTGGCCGCTCAGCTTCCACTACTGGGAGGTTTGCCCTTCTCTTGCTTTGCTATCACTTGCCTTGTAGCCTGGAGCCTCCTGGGCCCAAGTCAGACAGTGGTAATGGCAGGCACGGAGTGGTTGGGTGGTAGAGCTGATGACCGGACTTTATTTTGTTATTTTGGAAATTCTACATTTTGTTCATTTGCAGCTAGAAGCTTAAAGGTTGTTGTAAACTGCAAAGAGATGGAAGTTTGGGGCAGTGTACAATAATAAATAATAAACAAATACTACAAATATAATAAACAAATGAACAAAGATTTAAATAAACTCTCTTAAATTACACTTTATACAATAGAACACTCATCATCTTTCATTTCAAAAGTTATTAATTGCATTTCAGCCACAATAACCTTGGTCACTTTCCACTCTTGTAAAAATAAGTTCATATTTATGTGCTTTGCTCTTGTTAACATATTCTACCAATAAAAAAGGAATCAACTAGCTGTGGTTAGTACAGCCCACTTCAAAATCTATTTACTGGGCACAGATGTGCTGTACAATTTTTAGGCTCTTTATTCTTTTGACAGCCTCTTGATCATTAGGCCTCATCAAGATATGTTTACAACAAAGGGTTCACACAGCCCTTGACATGTGACTGCTTCTTTCCCAAAGCAGGCATTAACAATATTGTGACATTCCTCAACACTCATATTTTATTAACATTTCAAGCTGGATTCCTTCAAAGGACATAGAAGACGTTTAGATTCAGCTTGCTCTGGAGCTGAGAGAGTCTATTTCCCATGCAGCATGAAACAAATTATTTGGACCACTACCACTGATTTAAAAAAAATTAAAATAAACAACTTCTCAGCCAGATAAGTGTCATGCAAGGGCTTTAAATAAGAAATGTGCCCAGAATAGTCCCTGAAGCAAACCTTTAACATGCTAGTCAAAGCACTAATCTACAAAATTATAATGAGCAAGGAGTTTTGCAAATGTTGAATATTATGCTTAATTTTAAAAAGGTTTTAACAAAAAACTCAAGTGAATTTTGAAAGGCAGAAGGCATGGGCAGTATATAGCTGTGAGCAAGTGCAACTGTAACCACAGAACCTATGCAACTGAAGAGGTCTGCCTGTCTCCAATCAATTCAGCAATTTGTATACGTCACTGTGCATGTGCAAACAGAGTAATTTCTGGGTATTTATGTCTCCCGGGTCTTCGGCAGATGTCTCTCCCTTTCATACTGGTTTGAAAAAGTGAGAGTTGGTTTTTTTATTCACGGCCCTACTTCATGATCATACTGTATGATAATGGACCAGGTTAAGTACTGAATTCATCTTACTCAGGACCTCCTTGAACCAGCTATTCATTTCCCTACTTTCATATAGGAAAGGACAGTGGCATCAAGAGATCCTTGATATGGATATAACTGGTACTCAGGCATTATTTTCTATCTGTGGTAAGGGTTCTACGAAGCGGGCTTGTGCAAACCCAAGTCTCACTGCCTTGCATGCCTTGTAGGAATCTCAGGAACTTTGCCTGGAGGTCCTTGGTCTTTTGCTTCCAGCATGTGCTATAGAACTATACTCCACAATAAAGCTGGGGAAGCACTTAAGCAGAGAAATTAGCTGCCCATATAGGAACAGAATGTTATAGCTGTGCTGGTCCCAGAAAATAATAGGCACAATGCACTCTGTTCTCAAAATGACTGTTTACAGACAGGTGGGATCTCATGTGTTTACAGACATGCTGGGATCTCACATTTGCATCCATATCCAGGGATCCTGACCTGTGTTCAGACTGCCTTCTCACCCCAGGACTGTAGGGAAGGGGTGAGTGCTGCTTCAACAGTTCACACTTGGTAGTTCCCAGGCAGCCTGGGTTCTCATTGCTCCCCCGGAGACAATTTAATGTAGCCCTGATAACGACAGCAAAAAACATTCTGTTTGCTCCCACACACCATGCATTCAACATCTTCCTTGGGATAAAACCATCTTTTTTGTGTCCCTCAGGACATGTCCACATAAATACTTACACCATAACTCACACATACCACTAGGCTGCAGTTTCCTCAGTTTCCAGCATCTTCACTTAAAATAATATTAGGAGTTGGGAAGACCATTGGCTGAGTCCTTATGAAAGCTACTGCCAGGAAGAGCAAAGAGTACTGGACTAGAGGAAAACCAATGTTCTGACTCAGTATAAAGCAGCTTCATATGTTCATAGTTGCCATAATGTCAGGTAACAGAGAGCGGCACTGCCAAAATGCAGTTGCCACAATATAAGGGGGTTGGAGGTAGGTATGCTGTACTGCCAGGGAAAAGTTGCCTTTGTGTGTGGAAGTGCATGTGATTTTGTAAATAAATTTATAAATAGTCTTAATATTTACCTAATTTTATTATCTAACACACAGAGTAATTAAATAATAAAAGGTGCCTGCCTGCCCAGTGTGCCCACCATGCTCATATCCTGCACATGGTGGAGCTCTGAATGAGTCACTGCTCGGTACGCATCCTTTATCCACTATGCAGGCAAGCCCAGAAAACAACTCATGAAGAAATACGTGGGACACACAATTTGGATTCCTACATTTATTTACTTGGTTGGTTGGTTGGTTGGTTGGATATTTATATTACGTTTCATTAAAATAATCTCAAGGTGGTTTACAAAACATTTAAAACAATATAAAACCATTAAAACTACACAATAAGAATTAATATGGAATATAAAAATACAAATCTAATTAAAAGTTTAAAATATACATACAATATAACCATCGGATATAAAGCAGAGCCAGCGTGGTGTAGTGGTTAGAGTGCTGGACTAGGACCGGGGAGACCCGAGCTCAAATCTCCATTCAGCCATGAAACTAGCTGGGTGACTCTGGGCCAGTCACTTCTCTCTCAGCCTAACCTACTTCACAGGGCTTTTGTGAAAGAGAAACTCAAGTATGTAGTACACTGCTCTGGGCTCCTTGGAGGAAGACGCAGGATATAAATGTAAAAAAAAATAATAATAACTATAACAAAACATTCATATAAAAGCCCGAGTAAAAAACGAAGATTTTACCTGCTTTCTAACATCTGTGATGGCGTTTGGGGAGTGGATGCCCACCAGGAGAGCATTCCAAATTCTGGGGGCCATGACTGAGAAGGTCCTGTCCCACATGCACGACAGGCGAGCCTCCCTCATTGTCGGCACATGGAGCAGAGCCTTGTCCAGTGCCGATGACTTTTTCATGTGGGCAGAAACCCTTGGAAGCAGGCAGTCCTTCAAGTATCCAGGGCCCCATTTAGGGCTTTAAAGGTCAAAAACAGCACCCTGAATTGGACCCAGAGACAGATTGGCAGCCAATGTAGCTTTTTCAAAATGGGGGTAATAAGATTCCAGCAGGCAGCTCTGGATAACATCCTAGCTGTCGCATTTTGCACTAGCTGCAGTTTCTGAATATTCTTCATGGGGAGCTCTACACAGAGCGTATTACAGTAATCCAGCCATGATGTGACTAAGGCAAGGGTAACAGTGGCCAGATCTGCCTCCTTGAGAAAGGGATACAGCTGGAGCACTAGCCAAAGCCGTGCAGAGGCACCCCTGGTCACCGCCTCCACCTAAGCTTCCAAAAGCAGAGCCGGGTGCACCAGGACCCCAAGCTGCATACTTGCTCTTTCAAGGGGAGTGCCCCATCTAGAACTGGTAGAATTTCCCCATCCCAACTGGCTCTCCTACTGACCAACAGTACCTCCATCTTGCCCGGATTCAATCTGTTTGTTAGCCCACATCCTACTCATCACTGCCTCCAGCCCCCGATTCAGGACATCCACTGTCTTCTTAGGAGCAGGTGTCAAGGAGAGAGAGAGAGCTGAGTATCATCTGCATATTGCTGACAACTCAGTCCAAGTCCCTGGATGACCTCTCCCAGTGGTTTCATGTAGATGTTAAACACCATGAGGCAAAACCAAACTCTGTAGGACCCAACAGGCCAATGGACACAGAGCTGAGCAGTAGTCTCCCAGCACCACCTTCTGGACCCTTCCCCCAAGAAAGGACTGAAGCCACTTCAAAGCAGTGCCTCCAATCCCTATGCTTGAGAGGTGGTCCAGAAGAATACCATGGTCGATGGTATCGAACACCGTGGAGAATTCCAGCAGAATTAACAGGGATTAACAGAATTAACATCACGCGCCAGTCGTAGGTCATCCACTAGAGCGACCAAGGCAGTTTCAGTCCCATATCCAGGATGGAAGCCGGATTGAAAAATACATGATTTAAGTTCAGTAGGCAATGACATATGAGAAAGTCTTCTCTGTGGAGGTCCCCAAGACGTAGAAAGCCCTGCCAGGAAAGCCACCTAGCTCCCAGTCTATCCAATTTTTTTTCTTTTCTGTCTTTTTCAAAAGGCTTTTAAATTAGTTTTGCTTTGAGGTTTACCTGCTGTTTTGATTATTAATGCTTTTAATTTTCAGTGTTTAATTTGCTAACCCTTTATTTAGTTATTTGTTTGCTTTTAACCTTTTTCATGAGGTGCTTTTAGCTTTTATATGACTTTTTGTATGACTATATATGTGGGCTATATTTAAATAAATAAAGGTAAACCTTTCCAGGTATAAAAGTTAGGCAAACCACCATTTTAATTCAGAGAAAAGTATGTCTCAGTTATCAGAAGTTTAGGAAACTGATCAAGTGCTTGCAATGAATGCTTCTGTCACGAATATATAATACCTAAATAAATACTAGTATTATTTATTTATCACATTTATTTATATACTGCCTGATATGAGTATCCCTAGGCGGTGTACATAATTTAAAATACAACAAATGTACGAGGACAAGACATATTTAATAGCCAAGAATACTTAGCAATTTCACCAGTAAATGTTGACAAATGTTAGCATTTTATGGCAACTTGGCAAATTTAAGCATTTTAAAACAAATATTTCAACATCAATGAAGTTCTAACCTACATGGAGTTAGCCAATTATGTTCACAGCAGGGAAAACATTTGAAACTCCAAGTAGTAAGTCCTACAAATGGCCATAAAAATATGTCACCATCATCACATCAACATCAGCTTTCTAGGCAATGGAGTGTTCAGTTGCCTGGAATGTTTCCAATGTTGCCAAATACTCTTTAACCAATCAGCTGTGTTCACAGAGTGGTAAATGGCTGATTATGACACATCTGCTATATTTTTACAGCATAATTCTAGGTTCTAGGTTAATTTAAATGTTAATTGCATTCAAAAAGGCCAGCCGAAGAAGCTTTACTATACTGCTGGCTCAAAGCCACTCTTGGCTAGATAGTCTGTCAAAGTAACAGGCAACCAAATGAATGGTTAAGCAACCAGCTTTCTAACTCTGATACTAGTCTCAGTATTACAGATACATAAATCAGAAATCCACAGGAGTTGTGGGTTTATGTAGAGATTTGAGATAAAGTTGAGATATTTTAAATTTTAAAATGACATCACTGAATTATTGCTGAATTTTAACGGGAGTTTAAACCTTTCTGCAACCTTCAGGATGAACAAGATTTTAAAATCCACATGTAGCTAGTGGAATATAGCCTGAATTCCAGCTTTACTATGAACATTTTAGTTTAAAATATATTAAGAGTGCTACACAAATGTTGGGAGGATATAACAGCTGGTCAAAGAGACCAAAAGGTCACAGAGCAATAGGCAACACCAATGATATATGGAAAGGGATAGAATATTTAGGTGTTTATATGCAAATGCCAGAAGGAAGCTGGAGTGCTTGGTTTCAAATGAGAATACAGTAGTGGGGATAATGGAAGTCTGGTAGAATGGAAAGAACCAGTGGGATACAGTTATTTTTGGATACAAATTCTACAGAAAGGCCAGTGAGTGGCACATTGGGTGTGTGTGCCAAGGGGGGGTACTGACTGATTGATTGATTAAGTGCTGTCATGTCAGTGTCGACTCTTAGCGATCACATAGATAGATTCTTTCCAGGATTATCTGTCTTCAACTTGGCCTTTTAGGTCTCTCAATGTTTCATTCATTGGTGTCATAATCAAGTCCATCCACCTTGCTGCTGGTCATCTTCTTCTCTTTCCTTCAACTTTTCCCAGATTTCTCAAGGGAGCTGGGTCTTCGCATAATGTGTCCAAAGTATGATAGTTTGAGCCTGCTCATTTGTGCCGCAAGTGAAAATTCTGGATTGATTTGTTCTATGATCCATGTTCCCCACCCCCACCCCACCCCCAGCTGTCCATGGTATCATCAAAAGTCTTCTCCAGAAGCAAAGTTAGAAAGCATCAACACGTTTTTCTATCCTGCTTCTTCAAGATCCAACTTTCGCATCCATAAAGTGTCACAGGGAAAACCATTTTCCGAACAATTCTAATCTCTGTAGGTATAGACACGTCATGGAATCTAAATATCCTTTCCAAGGTCTTCATTGAAACCCTACCAAGTGCTAATCTGTGGCCTATTTCTTGATCCTTTACTGTTAATGGTCGATCCTAAAAGGCAGAAAGTATTCACCACTTCAATGTCTTCATTATTAATTCTGAGGCTGGTTGCTGTACCCACTGTCATGAGTTTAGTCTTCTTTACATTAAGTTGTACAGTCATCCTTCACCAATTGTGAGGGTTCCATTCCTGAAAACCCTTGCAGTTGGCAAATTCACAGTTGACAAGGCATTGGAATGAATGGGAAACAGAGTTAGGGGAATCGCAATTAGGAAAGTACCTAGAAATAAAGGAAAAAATAGGGGAAAAAAACCCTGGCCCCCGGGAATGATCCTGACCCCTGGAATGATGGGCAAAACTCGTAATATTTCTCCAAAAACCACCCTTTTTTTAAAAAAAAGGTGCCAAACCACGGATACTCGGGTTGCAGTTGGAGAGGGTGATGCCAATTTCCAGTTGCGGATACTCAAATTCGTGATTGGGAAACCAGCGATTGACAAGGGACAACTGTAGTCCCATTTTTTCACAGTGCTCCTTGACTTTTATCACTAGAACTTGCAGATCATCTGTGTTCTCAGTTATCAGAGTAGTGTCATCAGCATAATACAGGTTATTGATGTTTCTTCCTCCAACTTTAATACCGCACTCAACTTCTTCCAATCCAGCTTCTCTCAGTATATGTTCAGCATATAAATTGAATAAATAAGGAGAATCTATACAGCCCCGTCTTACTCCTTTACTGATCTGGAGCCAGTCTGTTTCTCCATGTTCCATCTGGACTGTGGCTTCCTGTCCTGTGTATAAGTTTTATCATGAGAACAATGAGATGTTCTGGGATGCCCATTTTCCTAAGGATATCCCACAATAGTCAATAAAACACATATTGACTTCTTTTTTATAGTTTCTGGCTTTCTCAATTGTCCAGCACACATCAGCAATGTCTCTTGTTCCTCGGCCTTTTCTGAAACCAGCTTGAACATCTGGCATTTTCCTTCCCATGTAGGGCTCTAATCTGTGTTGGATGATCCTGACTATTATTTTGCTAGCATGTGAAATTAAGGATATTGTCTGATGGTTTGTGCAATCAGTTAAGTCTCCTTTCTTTGGTATGGGTATGTAGACTGACCTCTTCCAATCTGTTGGCCACTGTGTCATTCTCCAGATTTGCTGGCATAGTTTGGTTAGAGCCTTTGACTGTTTCTTCTCCTGTTGCCTGCCATATATCTGTAGCTATTCCATCAATTCCTGTAGCCTTCCGTCTTGGTAATGTCTGGAGTGCTGATCTCATTTCATCTTCCTGGTCCAGAGGTTCTTGCAAGTAGGGAATATCTTCTAGAGTAACTTGGATGTTGACGTCCCTGCTGTACAGATTTTCAGTATACTCCTTCCATCTCTGTTTGATCTTCTCTGAATCAGTTACTATCTGTCCGTTGACATCTCTTAACATATCAATTTGAGGTTGGAACCTCCTTCTGAGTTCAGAGATCTTTTGGAAAACTTTCCTCATTTTTCCATATCTATTTCCATCCTCAAGGTCTTTACAAATGTCATTGTCGTACTGTTCCTTGTCTCTTCTAACAGTTTTCTGAAATTCCTTATTAAGTTCCTTCCTGAGGTCTTTATCTTTCTTGACTTCGGTTTCTCTCCTCTTCTTGGCAATTTCCACTGTCTGCTCTGAAATTCATTTTGCTTTCTTGTTTCTTCGTCTTTGGCAGTCTGTCAGTAATCTGGCCACCCGGTAGGGAAGTCTAGGATGATAGTTCACAAAAGACCAAACTGGGTTGCAGAAATGAAACACGGCTGGAAATATTTTTCTCTCTCTGGCTCAGGCTGAAAGCTGTCGACACTAGGGATGACATACGTTGCCTTCCAGCAGCTAACTGCAAGCTGTAGATATGCTTTATAGTCCAAGCTGATAACTCTCAGCTGGCATGGATTCAAGGCTTATCAGCCCTCTGCAAGAGATGCTTACTTCTCCTGAATGATTCCAGCTGTGCCTGCCGTCTTGTGACCCATTTCTGCTGTGGAGTCAATGGGGGTTGCCTGCACAGCTCATCCTCCGGTTCATCAGTCCTGTCTCTGCTGCCTCAGACTGCTGTGCCTGCTCTGAGACATCGGCCAGACCTGCCTCAGCTGTCTCTTGGGAACCGACAGCCGGCTCTGCCCCTCAGGCACCCCTGCATCAGCTGAAGGGCTGTCAGCATCCCCTTCCTCCTCGCTATCTGAGAGCAAGGGCGTGACACAGTCTCTTTTTGCATTCATCCTTAACTTCTTTGACTTCATTCCACAGTTCCTCTGCTGCTGTGGAACTGTCAACTATCAATAAGGTTCAGAACTTCAAAGCGGTTCCTGATGTTCTCATTGGAAGTGGTGAGTACATTCTCAAGATCATATCGTGGACATTGGATAGCTTTGTTTAACCACTTTCGCTTGATTTGGAGCTTGCACATGAGCAGTTCGTGATCTGTTCCACAATCGGCCCCCGGCCATGTCTTTGCTGTTATAACTGAGCTCTTCCACCTCCTTGCACCAATAATGCAATCAATTTGATTTCTGTGTACTCCATCTGGTGATGTCCATGTGTATAGGTGCCACTTTGGTTGTTTGAAGAATGTGTTAGCAATGAAGAGATCATTGGCTTGTCAGAAACTAATAAGTGGTTCTCCTGCTTCATTTCTGTTTCTTAGGCCATATAGGCCAGCTGTGTTTTCCTCCTTACCTTTTCCAACTTTGGCATTCCAGTCTCCAGCTACCAGCATCATATCTTGCTTGCATGTTCTGTCAATTTCAGATTGAACTTGAGCATAAACCTCATCAACTTCTTCTTCTTCTACATCAGTTGCTAGGGCATAGACTTGAAGAACTGTCATGTGAAAGGGTTGTCCATGAAATCTAATTGAAATCAGTCAGTCACTGACTGTATTGTACCCAGGTACTGTCATTGTGATATCCTTCCTGACTATGAAAGCAACAGTGTTCCTTCTTTGGTTTTCATGTCCTGAGTACTAAACGGTATGATTTTCTGACTGCAAGTGTCCCATTCCAGTCCATTTTAATTCACTGTTGCCCAAGATGTCAATCTGTAGTTGACTCGTTTCATCTTTCACTGTGTTGGGCTTTCCCATATTCATGTTTCTTACATTCCATGTTCCCATTGTAATTCTGTCTTTGCAGCTTTGGATTTTCTTTTCCCGCATGGCAACATCAGTCGCTAGATGTCCAAAAGTCATCTAACCACATAATAAATCTCATCGGTACACTGAGAGATCCTCAGCTCTTCCGCAGTAGCATATTGAGTACCATCCAACTTGAGGAGCCTATCATCCAGCACTACATCAACAAACATTCCATTTTGTGGTTTTCTTGGTAAAATACAGGACTGGTTTACCATTGTCTTCTCCCGCGCAGTATGAAATGATGCTTCTCTTGTCACTACAGTGACCGTCCTTCCTATATCGCCACTGCCCAATATGGCCTGCTTGCTTTAGCTGGGCAGCTGGGATGACCTTCACACCTTGGATGACATGACTGGGAGTATACCTCCCAGCGTACTTAGCTCATCTCTCCTAGGAACACACACACACAGACCTCGCCACGATGAGGCAACATAGCAGAACTTGGGGGGGGGGGGGCAAAGGGGGTATAGAATTCATCAGATTGGAATACTTAGGGAGGACTGGGCTCCTCCACGGAATCACTGTGAGTAGTAATACTAGGGCTTAAAAGTAATTTATTACTGTAAATGAACAATTACCATCCTGACTTAAATGCTGAGGGTGCTCTTGAGTTGGAGAAAGAACTAAAGGAGCTATCCCAAAGGAGAAAGTATCATTATAATGCAATTATCCTCATATAGATTGGATAAATCCACATTCAGGACATGACAAAGAGGTCCAGACACCAGGTCCATCACCAGGTCCAGACAACATCCTCCTGAGAGTTCTTACAGAACTCAAATGTGGAATTGCTGGTGTTCCAACAAATATACTTAGTTGTCCATGCATGGGTTGAGCTTGACAAAGGGGTCTGTGTTAGGCTGCAAGGTGGGTTGGGATCTGGCGTTCGAACCCAGGTTGAGGCACTCGGCCAGAAGCAGATGGTGCTAGGAGCAAGAAGTGGGCGTGGGCTGGGGACAACTGCTGGAGCTGGGTCTAAGAGGAGTTTTATTTGGAGCTGTGGTACAAGTCAAAGTCAGGCCCTCAATGAAGGGTTTATATGGGAGCCAAGAGCCCTACCATACCTGAAAGATCAGTTGGCCCTGATCCAAGGCAGGGACTTGAGCTGGTTTACCCCTCCTCCTGAGCAAGCCAACTGGGATGGAGGCCTCAAGCAGTAAAGTGAGCTCTCCAACCTACAAGTCCAGAGCTTGGTCCTCATTTGGCACTGCCAGGAAACTGCAGGGGAGCAATGGTGAGCAAGAGAGTATGCTTTCATCCCTTGCTTGTGGGCTTCACAAAAGCATCTGGTTGGCCACTGTGGGAAACAGGATGCTGGACTACATAGGTTTTGGCCTGATTTAGTACGGCTCTTGTGTCATTTTATATATCTCTGCTTACTGTACTTGAAAATGAGAACCTTGATCTTAGCCACTAGCAAAACTAGGCTATAAAATATCAGATGCCTTATTAATACAATTAACTAGCTAGAGTCAACTGGGGCAGTGGGGGGAGTGGTGATTGGAAACTTTACACATACATAATTATGTTCTGATTTTCAGTGCCAGCACTTTTAATTCTGTCTACCTACAATACACATATTACTTCTCTGGTGTTAAGACTAAACGTAACTTAACAGATGGACAAACAAGCATTAGCTGAAAACACATTTCAATACATATAGACTGTCACATGTGCATACAAAAGAAAAACTACCAAAGATAAAGACATTTATAAAAGGGATGTAACTGAAATAAGTAAGAATTTTTTTAATGTCAAGTTAACATTTCAAAATTACATTACAGTGGGAGTTAAGGGTATGGATATAGCTTCCTTTCAAAACAGCTGAGCTGAATACATTGCCTAAAGTTTTAGATGTGCCTTGTATTGATGCTCCTTCTCCATTTGGCACTTTTACGCCTTTCCCCTTAAACATTCAGAACCAGAACTGGCTTTGGGGAGAAGGCTGAGAGAAAACCTCTTCTTTTTCACCAGGGGGGAAAAAGCATTGGAGATGGTGCAGATACCCCTAGCAAAAGATAGTTCTAGTTAATGGTATCATCTCAGGGAAAGGAAGAGCACAAAGGCAAGAAACACACAAATGAAAAGGTAGAAACATGAGAAAAATAGAAAGTGGAATTTTTTTTTTAGAAGACAACTTGCTCAGACAAAAACAAGAGAAAATTCTTCACAATGATACTGCTGCAGTGGTCAAAGAGTGAAGGAGGAGATGGGGTCACGCCCATGTAGCCATGTGTATTTGCTGCAAAAAGGCAAGGCTCATGCCAAAGTTCTTGAAGCTGAACTCTGGAAAGTTCCAAACGGGGCTCTGCACAGGCACATATTCCATAGACATATCTGCACCATGAAGAAGAGGGTGGAAGTGGGAGTCCCTGAGAAATCCACACAGTCCTGTCACATAAAGAAGTAACAGCTACCTGGTTTTGCACAGTCTTTCCAGGCATCACAGCCTTAGATTGGTATCTGTCCTGAGGAACTTGCAATTTGAAATCTGGTGGCAGAGGAGAAGCAAGGGTAGCGAGAGACAAATACAAGAAAATGCCATTAGAGCATAGTTGTTGGGGATGGAGTATTTTGGTAACAAAGAAAATAAAAAAACAAAAGGGTCTGAGTAGGATTGAATAATAGTTATCAAAACACCATTATTTTTTAAAAGACCATTTAAAGTGAGAGTGGGAAGAGAGGTGGTTTATAATTTAAACAATCAGCAACTAAAACCGAAAAATCATATAAAACAGAGGAAACTTACCATAAATAAAACTTTAAAACCCTATAAATGAAAAGCCTGATGAAACAGGTGTGTTTTCAGAAGTTATTTAAAAACAGCCAGAGATGGCGAGATTCTGATTTCATTTGGGTGTATGTCCCAGAGCCTCGAGGCAACTGGTTTTGGGCCTGGTTTTGGCTAGCTACCAACCGAGCTGGTGGCAACTGGAACTGGACCTCCCCCAATTATCTTAATAGTTGAAGGGGTTCATTAAGTCTCTACCCCATAGCCCACCCCAAAGCCAGTTTGAAATAAGTCCGGATAATCTACTTCTTCCGAAACTGATTTGAGTTCAGAAGCCACCACCCTCTCAATCACCTTACCCAACCATGGAAGATTGGAGACAGGCCTATAATTGCCTAACTCTGAAGGATCCAATCCAAGGTTTCTTCAAAAGTGGTCTAACAATTGCCTCCTTGAGAGGAGGAATCCTGCCCTCTCTCAGAGAAGAACTGATAATACTAACAAGCTCTTTTTCAATAATTTCCCTGCTAGATTGTTTGAGCCATGCAGGGCAAGGGTCAAGAGAACAGGAGGTAAGGTGAACTTCTCCAAGCAGCTTGTCCACGTCCTCGCGAGTCACAAACTAAAACAGATCCAACCTAACCATATAAGAGGAGCTGTTGGACGCCTCCATAATTGAATCTGCAATAACCATGGAATCCAGTTTGCCCTGAATCCGAGGTATTTTATTTCAAAAAATACTCAATAAAGGTTTTACACAGAGTCACAGATGTCTTTAAATTCTGATTCAAGGGAGGAAGGGCAAGTACCAGTCCCCTCATAGGCCTAGACAACTCTGCTGGACGTGAGCTTGTGGATATAATGCACGCAGAAAAGAACTGCTTCTTTGCTGCACATATTGCTTGAGCATAGATCTTCATATGTGCTCTGTGCTGTAATCTGTCGGATTCAAGTCGAGTCTTTCTCAACCTGCACTCTGCCTGCCTTGCTACTTAAGCCCCTGTAGTTCTTCTGTATACCAAGGGGCTAATTTAGAAGCGAGTTGGGAAGGCGCGCTTAGGAGCTATTGTGTCTACCGCCCTCGTTAGTTCATTATTACAAGACTTGAACCAGGGCACTAATAGGATTGTTGATGGAACCCACCTTAAAAACCACCTAGTCTTATTGGAGTCTTATTGGAATCCTATTGGATCCAATAACCTTTCTCAGGCAGACCATCCTAATAAGTCCTTCACCCCAGCAGAGGTGGGTTGTGGTTGTCAGTCCAACTTTAGTCAGGTGGCAGTATTCCATGTCATTCCATGACAATAGGAATGGACAAAATTAGAGTAATGCTCTACTGTTTGTTGGTGCTATTGAGCAGCACCAACGAACAAGAACAACCCTAGACAGCAATTTTGGATTGCTGTCAGTTGAGCAATCCTGCCATCAGTTTCCACTGTTTACCAAACTATTGTTCTATGATTCCCACTCAATGAACTCTCCAACACAAGTATGACATACCCACATCAACAGCTTGCATTATCTTTTGGCATGCAAATGCCCACATAAAACCATTCCAGATTTGTGTTCAAGCTGCTTCTCTCCATCAAAACTCATAAAACTCCACATGTTCTTAAATCACTCTTCTGTCAGAATTAAAAATTGATATATTTAGCATTATACATCTTAATTCATGAGATCAAGTGACTTGCCTAGCAAGCATGAGGTTCCCAGTTCGAATTCCCACTGGTACATATAATGGGCAGCAGCGATAAAGGAAGATGCTGAAAGGCATCTTCTCATACTTTGGGGGAGGAGGCAATGGTAAACCCTTCCTGTATTCTATCAAAGACAACCTCAGGGCTCTGTGGTCGCCAGGATTCGACACTAACCCAATGGCACACTTTACCTTTACAAAATATTTAAGATATAATATTTAGCAAAATACCATTGCTTAGCAGTCATGCTCAGTGAAGTCTTGATTTCAAGAGTGGCTAATGCTTCTTTGCCAATGCTTCTTCTGACTTGCATATTAATTACCTGAAACTCCACCTGACATCTTACCTAGACATTTCCAATGAAGAAAATATTAAAGTCATTGCACAAGGTTTCAGCTGGAATTCTGTATCCAGTATTTATCATTTGTGTTTTGAGAAAGCTGACTAGAAATTGCACACAGGAGAAAGAACAGAGGATCAGAGGAAGGGAGAAACTATCTTTTGAGTAGAAGGTAAAATAATTGGGATATTTATCTTTGGGGGGTGGGGTACAACTTGACAGACCTATGACTAAACCATGACATTCTACAAAAACACATTTGGGTAAGGCTAATATGGCCTAAGGAAAATTATGGGGAAAGGGTTGAATAATGATAGATTGATAAATATATTGAGGCTGAATACAAGAAGTATGAAGCTCTAGAATAGCCAGCGAAGCAAAGAAAATTACAGCTTTCAAGATGAGTGACAGCAATCTAAAGGGAGTGCACAAATACCCAAATTATCATCAGAACTTTCATCCCAGAAGGGAGTGCACATATACCCAAATTATCTTCAGAACTTTCATCCCATCCCTAGAGACATGCCCCCCCCGGTCAAAAATCTAGTTTAGGAAGTGGTAGTAGATGCTTCTTAAATGAGTACACTAATAATCTGCACACTATTTTTCTCCAGTTTCACATTTAATCTTCATATGTTTAGTGACTTTGAGAGAAGTTTAAAAAGTAGTTAGGGGATTCTGTGTGGAGCACCTTCTGCCACACTGAGAAAAATTTGAGTGCACATATGACGATCTCTGTCACTTATACTAGATATATTATAAATTTGGAATCTGGTACTTCAGTTAAGATTTTATCCCCCAGCAATATCTTCACATGGGCCATAAGAACTGCCACAATTAGAGATCGGATGTTGGAATTTGAAGAGGCACCATGGATTGTAATGTTCATTGTCATTTGATGGACACCACAGAAAAATCCACCTTTGAACATCAGTATTTACAAAGTAATTTAATAATTCTGAAAGAGGTAATGAAAAGCTCCTTTTAAAAAGGAATGCAATAAAGAATACAAAGAATGGAAATGTGGGGAATCTAGAGCAACCATATTTTACAAGAGATTTTCTTGGAATACCATTTATAAAAGAGACCCTACACAGGAGAACGAAAACATTCTGATCAAGTTCACACATATCACATAGTGTTTGTTTGACAGCTACACTGTCATAATTTTAGACTGTTGAACCTCTGCTCTAGGGTTTATAAAAGATCAAGTACTTGTCACTCTCAGAGCAGGTATAGTGAAAGAGAGTGGGTGCACAGTCCATTTTTCTTTATAATTACACTCCATTAACCTTCTATATGAGTACTCCTCTGTGCTTTCATACCAACAGCACCAACTGTCCACGTCTGATAAGGCTCTATGGAGTCTGCAGGACTAGCAAGTGTAACAAAAGAAACACTTTAATACTGCAGACTTAAGCATAAGCCAAATCACAGTTCTTTTATTTACCAGCAAACATATTCAGCTCAATTAGACAAGACTTGCGATAAGCCTCTTCTAGCCTTCCTTTCACTGAAGCTTCAAATAAACAAACAAAAAATCCAAAAATATAGTTTAAAAAACTGAACAATTATTCATCATATCGATATATACATTCACTGTGTTTTCCCTTCATCATGGAAACTTTCCAACAGAAGAATGTTCAGTATATATTCAGTGCAATATACAAGAAAACAGCAATGAATTAGATGTCAGGAAACTCCTGGGGGGGGGGGGGAGGCAGAGATTGTCTCCCATCATGTTGTTTCCAGTAAAAATGTCAAAACAAAAATAAACTGTTTAGCAAATAGTATTAGATCCATCTATATCCTTTTCAACAGTCAGTACACAAATGATAGCCTTTCTTAAAGTTGATTCTATTAATTATGTATGCGCCATGAGTTTTTAACTCTCTACCAAGAATGCTATTTTCTTTGATGGTTCCTTTGGGCACAACAACACTAATCTCTCCTTATTCAGATTAAGTGAAATAAATTTGCAAAGGTGGGGTCCAGAACACAATCAGAATTACTGAAAAAAATTAAAAAACAGACCAACCAGAAATGTTACAGAATCTGGGTGAGAATAGATCCCTCCTCCTTACATGTGGAAAATGTGGGGAAAGTTTCCTTAAGAACATAAGAACAGCCCTGTTGGATCAAGGCCCATGGTCCATCTAGTCCAGCATCCTGTTTCACACAGTGGCCCACCAGATGCCACTGGGAGCCTACAGGCAGGAGTTGAGGGCATGCCTGTTTCTTGAATGTTTAACTGCAGCAAGACAGACAACTGTGATTTTGCAAGATTCTGTAATTGCTGTTGCTCCACCCCTAGTTACTGACTTGCTCAGTTGCTATGGAGTGAAAACAGCAGTTCTATGTATCCCTCTATGTATTGCCTTCTATCCCTCCACGCACTGTGTTCTTGATTCTTCACTGCTTCCTGATTCATTGTGTTGGTTCTTCCAACGTCTCTGTAGGAATATAATTTTTAAGGATTTTTTAAAATTATTGTATCTGAACTCATATCAATCTGGCTCAAGGCCCAGCTTTGGCACAGAAATGGCCTTGGTCACCCTGATGAATGCCCCTTCCTGGGAGACAGGGCAGTGCAACCCTTCCGATTCTCCTGAGCCTCTCGACAGCCTTATACAGGAGAACCCCATTATCTGCAGGGGGTCCATTCCATGGAGGGGGCCGCAGATAGCGAATCTGTGAATAATGGGGTATTAGGGCTATGGGGATTGGGGGGTTAGGTTCTTACAATGCCCAAAATTGCCCCCCAAATGGCAAAATGGGACAAATAAAGTACCCTACTGTGGTCCACTACCCTTCACTTGTCCATGTATGCTCCCCACAAGTTAAAAAAAGTGTCCAAAAATCATGGTTTTGGTGCCGTTTTTCATTCAAAATGAGCCAAAAAGTAGCTCCAGTGCACAAAATGGCAGTCAGAAATTACCTCTGCGATCATTTCCGGCTGCCTCTGATCCACAGATACATGGATTTAACCCCTTTATTGACATTTTAAGATCATGTTTACCAAGGTCAGGTACCTATTACCTAACCACGGATACACAAAACCACAAGTGCTGGACCCATGATTAATGAGGTCCTCCTGTAATCAATAATGGAGTTGGAGGCATGAAGTTTCAGCAGTTATACTCCCACCTGGAGGGCTGATTTCTGAAGGTGGTATGGGGCACTATGGTCCAACCTTGTGGCTTTTATCCTACAGGGTCCCATCTTGTACCCCTTGCTCTTTAACATCTGCATGAAGCTGCTAGAAGTTATCAAAGGCCTTGGGCTACAGTATCATCAATATGACTACAACACTTAGATCTACCTCTCTTTTACATCCAAGTCAGGTGAGACAGTGAAGGTGCTGAATTGGTATGTGGACTTGCTATCCACATACCACCTATACAATCGATATACGAGCTGTAGGAGACCAATGAACCGATTATCAATCTCAGAAAGATTATCAGGATAATCAGCCTGTTCTGGATGGGGTCGCATTCCCTCTAAAGAAGCAGGCTCACACTAGACTAAAGCCTACAATATGCATCTATAGTGCAACTAGATTCAGCTTTATCACTAGAGGGCCATGTGGTATCAGCGGCACAGAATGCCTTTCACTAGCTGCACCTGGAGCACCAACTGTAGCTTTTCCTGGACAGAGATAGCCTTGCCTGAGTTTTCTGTGCTCTGGTAACTTTCAGGATTGACTACTGTAATGTGTTGCATGTGGAGCTGCCTTTGAAGACCCCTAGGAAGCTACAGTTAGTCCCAAATACAGCTGCTAGATGCTGGGAACACATCTTCCCAGTGCACGAAGAACTACACTGGCTCCAGATTCATTTCCAAGCACAATTCAAAGTTTTGCTACTGACATTTAAAGCCATTTATGGTTCGGGATCTGACGGAATGCCTGGTTCCATAAAAACATGCCCATGTCCAAAGTAGGAATGTGCACGAACCGGATCGGTGCCTCCTTAGGGAAGCACCAAACCAGTTTGGTGGGCTGGGGAGCGGTGTCTTTTAAGATCAGGTATGCAGGTCCTTACCTGCTTCTGCACACCCCACCACTTTTCTGGGCACAGCACTTGCTCTACTAAAGGCCAAGCGCAACTGCAGCACTACTCCCTGCAGCCTGCGCATGGCGTTGGTATGTACATGGTAGCTGCATATGTACAGTGGCTATGTGCATGCTGACGCCATGCGTAGGCTGCAGGGCCGTAGCCGTGCTCGGCCTTTTGTAGAGCAAGCACCATGCCCGGAAAAGCGGTGGGGTGGCACAGGAGCAGGTAAGGACCTGCTTGCCTACTTTTTAAGGGACCCGCTCTCATCCTGCCCATGGCTGCCTGAGCCCATTCAGGCTCATCCCTAGTCTAAAGACAGTCTTTGGAGGCCAATCTTTGGGTGCCCTTTACATCTGATGTATAGTGGGTAATCACTGGAGAGGGAGCTCTTTTTTACTGTTGCACCTCATTCATGGATTTCCCTCCACAAAAAGGTTATTTAGCATGACCCTGTTACCTCTTCAGCACCAGGAACATGTCTATTTTCTCCCTTATAATGTTTTAGCTTTTAGCTGCTGGTTTTACTTGGTATGATTATTTTGTAATTGTTTGTAATTGTAAATGATGTATGTTTTTAACTATAAACTGCCTTGGATTTTTTTCATTTGAAAGATGGTATATTAATGTTTTAACAAACAGATATACTTGTAAATATACTTGTGGGAATATTCTAGGTCTTCCCCAGCATGTAAGCGGGAGTGGGGATGAGAGAATGTCTGAGTCACTATAACCCTTTTCAGGCATTAAAAACGCACAAGAGCATGCTAGCAAACCATGCCTCCAGAGGCCTGCTCAACTTCAGCACTCCTGTAGATGTTGGCCTACAACTCCCATAATCCCTATTGACCATTGTGGCTGAGGACTATGGGAGTTGTAGTCCAAAAACAGCTTGAGGACCGAAGTTGAGCAGCCCTGCTCCATACTGATACACTCCTTAGCCATGCTCTCCTAGTCTCCATGAATATACCATGTATCTGCTGAGACAAACCCTGTAGCTGTGGAGAGACCCTCTCCATGAGGTTTCCCAGACGGGAGGCTTTACTGTAAGTTAGGACAAGAGTATATACAGCATGTATAAGCGAAAATAAGCATAACTCAAGAGTAAATTGAGTCATTCACATTGCTGCTTTTTATATTGGTTGATTACCATTTGTTTTGGTTCTTCCTACCTTGGCTTGCTCACACAAGCACACAAGATGTGAGGAGAAAGGGGCGTGGGGTTTTAGGGAGGGGATCCTCTCCCCAGAGAGTCTGTGATCAGGAAAGAAGAGGAAGGTCACCCCTGCTCCCCCCCATTATCTTGTGGATGCTCAGTGCTGGCCCCTCTGCACTACCCCGTCTTGTCACCTCCTCTTTTGTCTTGCTGATCAAAGGGGTTTGGGGTGTAAATAAAGATTCAGTGGCTGGGAAAACTAGCTCCTGCATGGCTGCTGCCACCCCCACTGCCTCAGCCTTCCCCACCACCTCCTCCACCTTCACTGCCTGCCTTGCACCGGCTCCTGCCAGAGAGCAGGTGGATTGGTTCTTTTCTCTTGCTTGTGAGAGAAGAAACAACTCTTCCATCTCTTGCCGGCAAAAGCCTAGGCAAGGCAGGCAGTGGCGGCAAGAGGAGGAGGAGGAGGAGGAAGAGGAGGGAGGTGGGCAAGGCGAAAACCATCAGGTGGCAGCAGCAGTGGCACAGCAGCTCTTGCTAGTTTTCCCAGCCACTGAACCTTTATTTACATCTGAAGCCCCTGATTTCTGATTGGCAGCAACAAAAAGAGGAGGTGACAAGACAGGGGGTGGCACCTAGGGGCCAGCCACACCTCCATCTCATGCTTTATCTCAGAGGTCTCTCCATACGGCGCAGTAAAAATGTTGGAGGATACGGCGCTACCATTTTCAACACCACAAGAACAGCCCTGCTGGACAGCCCATCTAGTCCAGTGCCCTGTTTCACACAGTGGCCAACCAGATGCCTCTGGGGAGCACACAGGCAAGAGGTATGTTCATGCCCGAGATCTCTTGCTGTTGCTCCCCTGCAACGTATTGAGAGGCATCGTGCCTCTGAGCATGATGAACACCCTCTGAACACCCTCCCAAAGTGCAACATTTTAAACACACTTATATTACGTATTAAAGACCAACTGTCATGAAAAAACGCAGTTGTTTGTATGAATGGCACCTTGCTGCTACTTAATTGAAGTCACTGTCAATCCCTCCCTTGTATGAACTCCCCCTACTCCAAGGGTAGTGAAGCAGGAGTAAATTGCCGTTTGGACACCCTAAGTCCATGACTGTCCATGACTGCAGAGTACCAAGCATTTTCAGTCATTGGGAAGGTTTCTGCCTCTAGACAAATGCTGTATGCATGGAGAGCAGAGGGTGTGGTTGAGGAGCAAAGCAGTATGGGTGGTGGGGGCTTGCTGGCCCACTGCTCTTGGCAATGTAACCATGTACACACTGCATATGGTTACACAGCAGCTGAAAAGGGGTAGTGTCTGCACTGCTCCATCTCTCCCTGGATTCAGGGCCATCAAGTAGAGCTGGCACCAGTTTTTCAAGGCTGTTTCACTCAGACAGCCATGCTGTAAGGTCTGTCTGTGTTTGAAACTCCCTCAGTGTGTGAATTCCTGAAAGAGTTGGCCTGCTGCTCAATTCAACCCAAAAGAGAATACAATTGGAGAGGGAAGGGGAAGAGGGTCAAAAGCAGAGTGCGAGAATGAGAGACAGAGACACTAATGGTAAGGAAGAAGTGACATGAAAAAGAGTGGTGTTGCAAGACACGTGTGTGTGTGTGTGTGTGTGTGTGTGTGTGTGTGTGTGTAAAATAAAAACCAAAATAAAGAGAGAAATGGGTGCAGATAGAAGGCGGCACACAGTGGGACACAAAAAGAAAGACAGCATAGTGTAGTGGTTAGAGTGTTGGACTAGGACCGGGAAGACCCGAGTTCAAATCCCCATTCAGCTATGAAACTCACTGGGTGACTCTGGCCAGTCATGTATCTCTCAGCCTAACCTACCTCACAGGGTCGTTGTGAGGATAACAATAACCATGTATACCACTCTGAGCTCCGTGGAGGAAGAGCGGGATATAAATGTAATAAATAAACAAAACAAAAACAAACAAACAAACAAACAAAAATAAGAGTAGCATGGAATGTAGGAAAGGGAAACAGGGTAGGGTGGCAAAAGAGAAAGACCGGGTTAACAGATGAAGACACAGACCTAAAGGATGCTGCAGAAAAAGAAAAGAATTGTATTGTGGAGTGCAGATAAGGGGTGCCAAAAGACAAGGGAGTTAATAGAGAATGAGTTTTTAAAGAACACCTCATAGTTAATACAGCTATACAATCCTATGCTTAAAGTAGCAACACGTTCATCTTGCATCAATAAAAATGCAGAGGTGACCCTGAGATGGATTTTAACTGTACAGCACTGCCCTACACATGTGACACTGGTTTAGAAAAAGCATGTATTTGCAGTGTCTCAAGATGGTCCCCACCCCCGCACAAAATTAAAACATTCCTATCCTCATAGACTGTTGGCTGAGCTTGCTTTTTGTTGATGAGCAAGTTGTTTAGGAAGTTTTCTTATCCCATATTAGAAATTCACTCTGAGGCACAAAGGCAGCTGAGTCAGTCAGCAGTTAGTGGTTGAGTTTCAGAGGTTCTTTGTCATGGAGACCAGGCACTAATATTCCCTGAAATACTGCTGAATACACAGTTAAATAGTATACAGAGGATGGGAAGTTGTATCAAATCCTGTAAACACATCTGTCAGATGGAAAGTCTTCTAAATGATTACTTTTTTAAAAAAAGTACTTCTTGTTAAAGAGATGTAGTGAATGAGCTTCTCATTGTAAAATATCACACTAACAATGAGAAAAATTATCCTAAACCACTTTATTGTGGGAGCTGTTGCAAGTAATTTGAAGAGCAGCTTGCTTAGAATACCTTAAGTTGATCATAAAACAAAATCTGGGTGTAAGCTGAACAGGTCAGTTACTACATAAAGTCACACACAGAAAACAAACAGATATTACCACCACACATTTGGCTTTCTCAAAGCTTACACGCACACGCACACACACACACACACACACACACACAATCACACATTATGCAGTTATCAGGTTTCTTAAGTACTACATTTCATGACAGGAAAGAACCAATAAGAACCCTTTCAATTTGGATCTTCACAGGGACTGCCATTCATATAAGAAAAACATCACTTTGATGCCCTGTTTGCATTCAATTTCTAGTAACAAGGAGGATGAAGGTCTCTGGTTTCTATGGCAACCCAGATGGGCCACAATACAAGATCCTTACAAATGTTCAAATGCTGAGATGCAAAATCAAATTAAGCAAGTGTCTGCACTACTTTGAAATTAAAGAACAATGCCACACATAAGGATTAGTATGGAATTGCCGTTGTACCATAATAGCTAAACAATTTAAGGGGAATATATAACAATTCTTTCTCCTGAAATCATTTTTGTAAGCTAATGTACACAAATAAGAGCGTTCTTCATAGACTACTGTGAAAATATCAGACACCTAAAATAATTTTGTTTACTAACAGTGCAACATTTTTCTGAAGTTACACCTGCTAGAGGAAGAAGGAGAATATCTCTGCTCCCTTTTCTCAGTGGAACAATAAGATAGCTGGCATCATTCATTGTTACTAATATCCCCTTCAAGGACACCTTTGCATGAAGCGAAGTGGTCACCCTAGGCAACAGGTACTATTTGTTATTGTTATTGTTATTTTTCATTTTATATCCCGCTCTTCCTCCAAGGAGCCCAGAGCGGTGTTCTACATACTTAATTTTCTCCTCACAACAACCCTGTGAAGTAGGTTAAGCTATTGCCCTGCCCCTGCTGATGCCATCTTTCCCCTCTTCTATTTGCCCTTACTTGCCACAGCTCCTTTCTCCTAGATTAGGGGACAGCACTGCACCCCACTGATGGGGGGAGAAGAGCTGCATGCTCTGTGTTCTGCTAGGGAATGGGGATGGCACCATGCCACCTTGGGCCAGCACTGTATTCTGCTTTTGTGCCCTCAAGGGATGTCCAAATGGGGTAACATTAATTGAAATAATATACAATCCAAAAGCTGCAGCAGCAACATTAATCAGAGTCAAATTAAAAGACAGAAATCTGATGTTAAAATCAGAGAATTGCAGAAGCATACTTTAATACCAATACAGAATACTTTAATACCAATAAAGAGGTGACCAACTGAGTATCTCAAGAGCTCCATCATCTGGGTGCCACAACTGAAAAGATCCGGTCTCATGTCCTGACCAACTAGATCTCCAGTGGCAACAGGACATAAAACATGGCTTCCGATGATGACCCTAGTGGGTGGGCAGCAGTGTTCTCTCTAACAGGGATTCCCAGATGTTGCTGACTACAACTCCCATAATCCCCAAGCAAAAGCCACTGCAGCTGGGGATTCTGGGGATGGTCGTCAGCAACATCTGGGCATCCCTGTTAGAGGGAACACTGGTGGGCAGACTCACGTGGGAGATGGTACCGTAGTCCTTCAACTGTGCCAATGGAAGATCATAGGAACATAGGAAGCTGCCATATACTGAGTCAGACCATTGGTCTATCTAGCTCAGTTTTGTCTTCACAGACTGGCAGCGGCTTCTCCAAGGTTGTAATCACTAAGCCAGCATGTGGTATATCACATGGTTCTTTTGTACAGAGAACTTACAACTACACAGGGGAGAACTTTGATTATAGCAACTCTGGTGAAAGGGCACTTTGCACAAATGGAGAGTTTTCACTGCAGAAACTATTGGCTGTCAGCAATAACAACAAAGTTAGGACGTGCACATTACCAGTACCTGTTTTATCAGAACACTTTAAAAATATTCTGCCTTCGGTCTCCAGAACTAAACATCTAACAAGAATCCCAACTCCACTGTTAGAACTGGGGTTCAAGGTCAAGATCCAGATCTACACAGAAGTAAACAAGGGAACGAGAAACTATGCTTCAAAGAAGAACTCCAACAGATCTTCTATTCATCCTTGGAAAGCCCACCAAGCAAAAGGAAAAGTGTACAGAGCACTGCACAATCAGAGCTGGAGAACACCCTGCTATTCTCTCCTACAATAGTGAAATTGTTCATGAGTTTAACAACCTTCCCTTACTTAATAAGGTAGGACCAGTCCTTGTTGCCATGACATCATCAGTCACTGACATCATCATGCCATTCATAGTGCTGTGTGTTAATTAACCATGCACAAAGGCACTAGAGGGTGACACTAATTGGTATCATATAACAGGATAACAGGGTTACTAGGGAGTCTGGGAGTGGTCAGTGCCATCTCTTCTGCTACTGTTGTGCTCTTAACTTCGATTAAAGTAAAACTATAAAATCCTATTCACTTATGTTCAACACCCATACATCTGTGTACAGTGTACACAGGTACAGTGATTCACATGTTATGTTGAACACAGGTACAGCAGTACACTTCCCATCTGTAGGACCCTTTTAAGGGATCTGTATCCAGGTTTGCTTTTAAAATGAACACAGGTACAATAATTCACACAGAAATATGTATGAGTGTACAGACACCTGAATGCAGGTACGACATAATGTCTAAATAGAGCTTGAGAGTAAAGTTCTGAGAGAGTAAAGGTAAAGGTAAAGTGTGTCGTCGAGTCGGTGTCAACTCCTGGCAACCACAGAGCCCTGTGGTTGTCTTTGGTAGAATACTGGAGGGATTGCCTCCTCCCATGCAGTATGAGATGATGCCTTTCAGCATCTTCCTATATCGCTGCTGCCTGATATAGGTGTTTCCCATAGTCTGGGAAACATACCAGTAGTGAATACAAAATAGTTACACCGATGTAAACTCCAACGTAATGCTGGCCATCTTACCTGGACCACTGTCCTGACTAGTAACTGAGAACTGTTACATTGATAAGCTCATCCTCTTTTTGATGATTAGCCCCCACCCCAGGACTGAAGCCACCCAGCCAAAAGAGGCCTAAGAGAGCGCCCAGGGTGCAGGAGACCAAGGGCAGCGGTGTCTGGGAGCATTTTGAAGTCCCTGAAAATGCCCCAAACCATGCCCGCTGTGTCCACTGCAGGGTGCAGGTCAGCCGTGGCAAGGATGCAAAGCACCTGGGCACGACACCCATGTGGAGGCACATGGTGCGTCACCACCCAGGTCTCCTTGGCCAGGCTGGCAGCGCTAGTGCGCCTTGTGCACCTGCCACTAGGGCGGACAAGGGCAGTGTGCCTGCGCCAGCCAAAAAGCAGGCTACACTGCCAGTCCAGCGGTGGACACAGGTGTCAGGCAGCAAGCGTACTGTTTGGGTGCATCATCATCACCTCACCCGCCTCATAGGGGAGATGATTTCCACCGATGACCAGCCGTTTCAGGTGGTCGAGAACTCCGGCTTCCGCCGGATACTCCAGTACCTTGTGCGTGAATACATCATCCCCTCAAGGACCACGTTCAGCCGGAACATGGTCCCCTCCCTGTACCGCCGGTGCAGGGAGCGCGTGTCGGCTGGGCTGCGTGCGGCTCCAGCTGGCGCCAGCGTGCATTTCACGACTGACCTCTGGACCAGTGTCAGTGGGACTCATGCTGCTTTCCTGGCCCTCACTGCCCACTGGTGAGGACCAGAGAGTGAGGGGACCTCCTTGGGCGATGCTTCCGGGTCCGGCACGGCTCCCGATGCACTACGGCGCAGGTGGGCCAATCTGCACATGGAGATAATGGACACGAGGCACACCATGGAGGAGGTGGCGGCCGTACTCGACCGCCAGATAGAGGAGTGGATTGGCGGGTGTCCACACCTCTCCAGGGGATTCATTGTCACTGACAATGGATCCAACGTTACCGCCGCTGTCGAGACTGTCATGGGCTGTGTGAACATACGGTGTATGACACACACGCTGCATCTGACCGTCAGGGACGCACTCGGCCTTAAGAAGCTGAAGGCGTCCCAGGGACAGGGCCGCCCCCTCCAAGGTGCTGTTGCTGCCACGGCCACGCTTGTCGAGAAGTCTCGCAAGCTGGCCGCCCACTTCCACCGCAGCGAGAGGTCCAGGAGACTGCTTCGCCAGAAGTAGGATGACCTTGGGCTTCCTCGCCATCTCATCCCTACGGATGTGGAGACGTGGTGGAACTCCACCTTCCTCCTGTTCCAGTGCCTGTTGGAGCAGGAGAGAGCCCTTGGCACCCTGGCGAGGGACGAGTCCTTGGCCATCTGCGACCTCTCGAACGCAGAGTGGAAGCAGATGTCCGAGGCGGTGTCGGCACTCGAGCCCTTCCAGCTTGCCACGAAGGGCTTGTGTGTTGACACCACTCCCTTGAGCCAGGCGCTGCCAACAGCTCTGGGTCTGGAGAAGCTGATGGGCGAACTCCAGACTTCTCTGACCATGCCAGAGGGTCGTGCTCTGGCTGGGAGGCTGAAGTCTGGGGTGGCCAAGCGGCTCGTTGGTGAGTTGGGAAGCAGGGAGGAGTATGTCCTCGCTTGTCTCTGCAACCCAGCCATCAAGGGCAATGTTGTTAGTGCCGGCGACTTGCCCGGGTGGAGGGACCTCCTGGTACAGAAGGTGAGGGAGGAGGAGGCCGCTAGGGCCCGCAGAGACCAGGAGGTTGGTAGTGGTGCAGGGGCAGCCCCCGCCACCCAACACGCACCCAGCAGCAGCGTGGGTGGCCAGCCGGCGTCAGCTTCCCCTTCCCCTTCCTCTTCCCAGTCCAGCAGCGTGGCATCCCAGGCAGCGCCAACGCAGCAGCCACTTGCTCCCGCTGTGAAATCCGCCCAGTGGTTTCAGCGGGTGTGCCTTGGCGCCTTGGCTGGTGTGCGGGAGGCTTGACCTGCCAGGCCCCCCTCCAGTGCTGAGCAATGCATTGCGCAGTACTTGGAGAAGCCTGTGGAGGAAGACAGCGTGGACTGCGCACAGTTCTGGGCAACCAACCACCAAGTCTGGCCAGACCTGGCAGTGGTTGCTGTGCGCCTCCTCTCCTGCCCCCCAACCAGTGTCCAGAGCGAGCGGGTGTTTTCACGTGCCGGGGACATGGTGACACCCTCTCGCTCCCACTTGGACGCTGGTCTGGTGGAGCATCTGGTCTTCCTCAAGATCAACCTCCCGCTGCTGGGCTACCCCGAGCTGGAGATTGAGCTGGGTGAGTGATTACCGTGGTTGCCCCATGGTTGGTCACCTGCCTGGCTCATCCTCTGCACTCATCCCTAACCTCCCCACTTCCACCTCTAGCTGAGCTGACGTGACGGATGCTGAGCCGTGCCAGCCAAGTCGCAGCGTGCAGTGCCCACACACCAGAAGTTCAAGTAGTAGTAGTGCTGCAACTGGCCAAACATTTACAACGCCCATGCCCACCTAAAAAGAAACCCAATGCTGACCACCACAGGCCCTTATCTCCACCTGTCAGCATTTGGGGACCCGGCGTGGGCACGGCACACACACCCAAAGTAGCACAGCCCTAATATTACTAGACTTTCAGCGGCAGCGGCGGGTATACGTTCTGAAAATATGTACATAAATATGTAAATATATATTTTTTTAAATGTCATGTTAAAATCAACCCTCAAAATTTTTCAAAAATCATACTGGTAACAAAGGAATAATAAAATGACTGCTGAATGAATTGATTTTCTGGAAAATGTTACCCAAAAAATCATGTATGGGGGGTTGGTTTACATGAAAAATGAGTTTAATGTCTTTTTAATGCTCCCCCACTTCCTTGCTTCATGAATGAATTCTCATCTTATGTTCTTGATTATGGTCACTGTTGATGTTGACCGATGGCAAAAAAACACAAACCATCATAGCAATGAACTGGCTGTCAACACAACATATTGATTGATAACTATTGCTTGCTTTGATTGTCTGTCTGAGTTATTTGGGGGGAGGGGAGGGAATTGGGTCTGTGTGTGTCTGTGCGTGTGTGTGTGGTGCAGGCTGTTTCTTTCTGTTGTGTCTGTCTGTCTGTGTGAATGGATGCCTAGCACTGTCTGTGTGTGTGGATGCTTGCTGTGTAGTGTGCTGTCTTCTGTCTGTGCTGTGTGTCTACATTTTTTTCCTTCCCCCCCCCAACCCTCCCTCCCTCCAATCCCTCCCTCCTTCCTCTTCATCACCCTCCATCCTCCCTTCCACACCCACCTCACCTGCCCCTGGTCTGGCAAGCTGATGAGAATCTGGTCTCTCCCACCGAAGCACACACATTACGTGTGTGCATAATATGTGGCTGACCAACTCTGAGCCGGACCCTCCTCCCCCTTCAATCCCTTCTGCTACATCCCTCTCCCCCTCCCACTCCCCTCCCCTTCCCTCCCTCCCCCCTCCTAGCTAGCAGCACACACACACACACACACACATCACCTGGCAAACACCAACACGCATGCACTCACACTGGTGCCACCACCTGCCTTGGGCCTCTTTGTGTCCTAGAGCAAATATGTGGTGGACCAGAGAACCATTTCTTTCCCCAAGTAAGGCAAAAGGCATGCACTCACTGCGCACACGAAGAAGAGATGAAGACACTAGTGTGGACAAGACAACTAGTAGTACTGAACCAGCAGCAGGTGAGTGTTCTGTTGTGCTGCTTGCCAATGCCTTTGCCCATGCTCAATGCTCTGAGTCTGCTCTAACTAACTATCATCCTCACACGCAGCTCAGCTCAGCTGCACTCACTGCACTATGCAGACAGATACTACAGACACACTGGTGGTAGTCCTCAATTTTAACTTTCAAATCTGTGCTAAAATTGCCTCGCCTCCTCCTGCCTGTATTGTTCCCTCTCCCCTTGCAGTTGCATCATCACGGGTTGGTGTGCGTGCGCCGTCTACTTAGCTCTCCTCTTGTTGGCTTGGCTTGCTTGTGTAGGCACTGGCTGGCAGCAGCTGTTGGCTGTGTGCTATGCTCAGGCTGTGGTGCGTGTGACTGGCAATTTTGGTGTAGCACTGGTAGTGGTAGTAGTTGTTGTTGTTGTTGCTGCTGCTGGGCTGGCTGCTGGCCTGTGCTGACTCTGCGCTTGGTCTGGTTTGGATCGGTCCCCTGGCCTGCCTGGACGCCTTCTTGGCCTTTTCATTCTCAAATCAAAACTCAGATGTAGGGTGTGTGTGCATCATCCATGGAGGGGAGGAGCAGCAGAGCAGAGCAGGTTGGCTGGCTTCTGTCTGTCTGTGGTGGCCTCAGTGGCAGGCACTGAGGCGGTAGTTTCTTTGGGCATCACATCATCCATCATGCAGAGCAGCAGGTCTGCTGCTCTGCTCTACCTCCTGCTTCTTCTCTGCGTGTGTGCTGCTGTACTGCTGGCAGGCAGCAGCAGCAGTGGCATTTTTGTTAGATCAGAGAGTCAATAGTTGGTGTCTGTCTGTGTGTCATCTTAGTTGCTTGGGTAGGTGGTAGGTAAGGTGGACTGACTGGGTGTTACATGTTAGGGTGCCCAGAGAGGGGCAAAAAAGCTGGGGTGGCAATTGATGGGTGCCCCTAGTATTGTTGGTGAATTTTTGGAAAAGAAAAAAAAAAATCCCATTGGATAGAATGGGGATTTGGGGCAGCCCCAGACCCACCTCTGTGGGGTGGCAGCACCCCCAAAGTGGGTCTGGGGCCATGGCAAAAATGGCCTCAATCCCTCCCAAGCATCCCCGGATGGATAAGAGTGATTTTTTAAAAATTAGGATTTCCTAAGGCATTAAATAACTATCTCTCTCAGAGCTTGCTGCTGGCTTTACCTTTCACCCACTGACACACATTCTATTCTTTCCAATGAGATATTATTTAATGCCTTAGAAAATCTTAATAAAAAAACCATCACTCCTATCCATCCGGGGATGCTTGGGAGGGATTGAGGCCATTTTTGCCATGGCCCCAGACCCACTTTGGGGGTGCTGCCACCCCACAGAGGCAGGTCCGGGGCTGCCCCAAATCCCCATCCTATCCAATGGAAATTCCCCCCCCAATTCACCAATAATACTAGGAGCAACCAATTGCCTTGATATTTTTGAGGTGGAGGACACCCATGGGTGCCTACCACCCACCCCAGCTTTTTGCCCCTAAGTGCTCCACATAGGGAGTTATAGGCAAAACTTGAAAATATTTTAAAAATTTGTTAAAAAATCAGAGGGAGGTCCAATCGATTTGAGGTTTGGGTGGTAGGTGGCACCCAAGGTTAGCTTTCATCCTAGCTACTTTTCGAGGTTTGAACCAGTTTGAACTGGTTCGGTTCGAATTCAAACCGAACCAGGGGGTAGTTCGAACAAAACCAAAACCGAACCACCACCCCCCGGTTCGGACCCAGTTCGAATTCGAACCGAGCTGGGCGAAACGGTTTTGTGCACATCCCTATCTGTAGGCAATCAGGTACTACAACTTTCTGTCATACAAACACACCCACAAACTCTTCAAAATATGTACTGTAATGGACGGTCAGCTCTTTTGCTGGAACTTTCTGAAGTGCCTCATAAATTGAAGGGTTTTCATATTTCTGCATCCATCAGGAATTACATTATAAGCACTCTAATGCATCTCTTCAAAACATGTAAGTGTGAATAAGACAGTTTGCAAATGCTGAGGTTATAATACCCTTACCTATCTTAGATATCATTTCCCCCCAATTTTTGTACCAGTTAAACTTAAACCCCCCCTTTTCCAAATTAAAGACAAACCAAGCAAGTGTCTTTGTAAAACACATGCTGGTTAAGATGTCCCATTATAAGTTAGGGCACTATGTAGTTTTAGAAAGCTTAACTTTGCAGTCATGACAGCTAGAGAAAGGATTAATAGCTGAACCTAGGTAAAAAATAATAATCCCCAAATGGAGGCATTGTAAAATCTAAAATTGGGGAGAAAGAGCTTTAAGATCAGGTCCTGGAAAAATGTCGTTAAATGTTTTATTAAAACCTGCAGACACTTGCCCTTCATAAATAATTCCCTTTTTGAGTATTGCCATTTACAGCTATTCATCCAAGCTCTCAAACTACTTTTTAACTCAGACTACTGTTTCAATCTTACAAGCGAATCATTATATAAATATGTGCATCGTAAGAAAAATTCTTTGATATGTTAAATTTCAGCTGCAAAAGATACTTCTAAAAACCAGTTCCAGGGTCTACTTCAAAAGGCAGCAAATAATTTACTTCTGACTCACAAAGAATGGAGAAATAGAGAATTAAAGGGACACTATCAAATAGTTTTAAATAGAGAGGATACTTATTTCAAAGGATGTCTTGATTTCCTAATACTTGTAAATTTATATACATAACAATCTGTATCATTTAGCAAATGAGAAGACCATAGAGAACTGTAGTAAAATGGAATACTTTTAGGACTACAACAAGCTTTTCAGTGATGGTGATCAAACCAGAATGTAAATGAAAACCAGCTCCATTTCATTTCCAGTAGAAAACTGGTAGCTCTATCAAGGATCATAAAAGCAGAAAAAAATAAACTGCTGAAAATAAGTTTGAGATATTTATGGCAACTGGAGGGGCGGCAAAGGGGCACTGTAGTCCAGGCTATGCTTTTGTATGCCGCCATCAGTTCAATTCATTAACTGACAACAGGAGGACAGAAGCACAATAGCTTTAATTCACTGCCAGTGTAAAAAAAGAATTCCTTACAACGTTTATTAAATACTGTATCCTATGAATTATTTCACTGATATTCACCTGTTTAGCTACTCTTAGTAAGTATCCCATTGTATGAACAAGCCTGAACACATTTCTTTGGAGGTTTACTGTTAAGCATTTATCCAACATGAACAACAATTTCTTCTGGGCAAACAGCTTGTTCATTCTGATATATGACACTTAAGTGTGGATGGATGGGCTGGTAAGATTTCTGATTTATATGCAACACTGTATTTGTAGTAGTAGTGCTATAAAAGTATCTGGATGTTCCACTAGGTTAGTGACTATAGGTAGTGTGAAACTTTTATTGAAGCTGAAGATTTTATTGCAATCCCAACCACAATTATTTGAAAACTATTTCAGTGAAATGATGTGCTCAGAACTGTTGCCACTACCCTAAGGGCAGCTTCACATGACGCACCAAATGTCAAACTGCCAGTTTCCAGCGTGGTGAGCCTGGTTTCTGGTTGGGAAGTGGGCGGGGGCAACAAGATTTGACGTCGGTTGCCAGGAATCGTAAGTAGGGTGGAATATGCTAACACAGGCGAGTCTGGACAATACAACCAATGTCAGCATCTTGGCATTGTAGTCCCCACCGGAAGTCAGACTCACCATCAAACTCTGGGAACAATCGTCATCCTTGATGTGGCATAGGTGGCATGGATTGCCTCTAAGTGCTGCTGCTAGGGGTTGTATTACCTGATCTTAGGAGCTGTTTGAGGGCTGCTTAACAGCCCACTTATCTTACATATCAACGTAAAGGTATGTAAGTTAAGTGTTTAACAGCTCTGTGAGCCCTGAAGCAGCTCCTAAGATCAGGTAATACAACCCGCACTAACAGCAGCACAAAGAGACAATCCACATCACCTATGCCACACTAAGGGCAGTGGCAGGACTGAGCCTGCTTCTTAAGCGCAAAGCTACACCCAGGATATGCTGAAAGAAGGGGAGTTTTAGGACTTTTCAATGGCATGTATTTACTGTTTTTAAACCGTAAAGGTTTGGCATGGTTTTCCAGGCTTTTAAAAACTGTTTTAATAGTTTTAATAGTGGTTTTATGTTGTTTTTACAATTTTTGATTTTAAGAGTTAATTGATTTTAGTGTTGTTTTAATGTAAACCGCCCTGAGCCATTTTTGGAAGGGTGGTATAGAAATCAATCAGTCAATCAAACAATCAAATAAATAAATATAATGTGGAGCAGAGTGGAGTGTGCTGCTCTGAATGGTGCTTTAGCTGCTGCAGGACAAGCCTCCGTCTGTAGCTAAATCAACCCCTTATGATTAGGCTTCCCAGCAGATAAGCCTTGCAGCCGTTATCTGGAAAATCACCTTGCCAGGAAGAGCCAAGCTTTTTGGTTCAACAATTAAATTCAAACCTAAGAAACACCCCTGTTTTTAAGGGTTCTCTATCATTCATCAATGAATTTGAAAACAAGCAATATTTGTAATAACCCCTGCACCAAAACTACAGATAGTTAGGAAACTAAAAACAGTATCAGCATCAACTAGGTTTCTCAAACATTCCATGCAAGACTATACTGTACACAGCAAGCTTAATTTTCAGGCTGGAAGCAATTTAACTTGGCAAATGTGTTCAAGCTGATCAAACTGTGGGGACAGTGAAAAAGCCCACTTCTATTAACCACAATATAGCTTGTTCTGGTGAATTTACCTTTATATTGTCCACAGTGAAGTCTCTCATTTCTGTATAATGTAGAGAGACCACATACACACACAAATTGAAGAAGTGAACCTTTTCACCTGTCCTTGAAAACTGGATGAATTCTTCTGGAAACTGTTTATAGACATGAAAAAACCTCAGGTGAGGAAAGAAATTTAAGAACCATGATTCAATCCTTTGCACTGTAGCCAAATAATCACTCAGAAGAATTAACAATGAAAATAAAATAATGTTCTGAAGTTACTGCCAACATTCTAGCTTCTGTAGGTAAATGCCAACTTTATTTTTATAAGTGAAAATCAGGTTAGCAATACTACTTTAATATCAAAGACCAAAAATAAACATCTCTGTTTTAGAGTTAGACAAGTGATTGCCACTCGCAGCCTATGTTGATCTCAGTACTCATTTTATATGCTCCAGTTTGATTTTCGATATTTAGAAATGCTAATTTGTGATCTCAGAAGATGAACTTCTGTTCATGAATTGTTGCCAACCTGTGCAGAAAGGGGAAAGCATTGTTGCATCAGTTGCTGAGATCGCCATCTAGTGGACTCTTAAGATTTCCAATTAAACAAGGTGATTTTAAAACTCTTACTGAATGAAACTCCTACTGAATGAAAACTGTTAAAATCAAATCCTCTTTATGATTACGCTACTGGAGATTTTTCTTCATAGCCATTGAGTAAAAAGTGGGAAAATCCCACATAAAAGGAAAAACAGCTCCTTCAATAAAGGTTAATACAGTCTTATTATGACATATACATTGAAAAATTATTAGCAGCAAACCAGACACTGTTACAAGGTGTATATCACCTTTACAACTAAAAATAATCTACTACATTTAGCGGAGTTTGGACTGAAAAATGAACACACACACACACCACAGCTTTCAAACCATACAAAAAACCACATTTTGTTTGCGTCTATTGTCCTTAAAGTATTTAAAATGTGACCATGTTTAAGGAATTTCTGGTTGCATCAGAACCAGGAAGATGTTATATGAGAGAGAGTCAGCAGTGACCGCAGAGGCAGCATGCCATCACCTCACACCCTGCAGATGCTCTGATTCTGTTTTCAGCAGCTGTGTGAGACCTTTTTCTTGCTCTGAAAAGGAGAAAGAGGACCTTTCCCCCACATCCAGGGGTAGCTTGCCCATGAGGCAAAGTGAGATGATGGTCTCAGGTGGTGACTGCACCCTGGAGCAGCGAGTGCAGGCATCTTGCTCCACCTACCACCACCTGTAGGGTGCTGCCTCAACTGCCTGCTGTTGCAGCCACTGCTCCCTTCCTCTGTGCTGCCCTACCTTCCTCCCTTGCTGTCACCCATGCACCTACCTGCCTGGGGCCAGCCCAGCCTCCCTTGCCCATGTGCACTGCCCTTCCCCATCTCCCAGCTGCTTTACCTTCTGGGCACACTAGAATTTTAAGCTATGAGAGCAACTTGCCACAAAGGAAGTGCTTTTAGCGGAGACCAGCCCCTGGCTTATGCTGCTGCTTCACTAGCTGGATGGTCTTCTCTCTTGCTCTGTTCTCCCCATGCCTTCCACCAGCAGACTTGCACATGGGGAGGAAGAGAGCGAGAGAGAAGACCATCCAGCTAGTGAAGCAGCAGCATAAGCCAAGGGCTGGTGACCTCCCACAGTGGTTTCATGTGAATGTTTAAAAGCATGGGGGACAAGACAGATCTCTGCAAGGTGCCACAGTTCAAAGGCCAAGGCATCAAGCAAGAGTCCCCCAGCACCACTTTCTCCAATCTAACTTGCAGGAAGGATTGCCTTAACCCCTTTCCCCCATGCAATTCAGAAGGATATCAAAATCAAATAATGAACGAACGAACGAACGAACGAATGAATGAATGAATATCATGTTTGACAGTACTGAATGATGCTTAGAGGTCAAAGAGAACCAATAAGGATGCACTTTCTCCATCTAGCTCCTGACAGAGGTCATCCACTAGCACAACCAAGGAAGTTTCAGTCCCAAAACCAGACTCAAAAGGATCCATATAATCAATTTCATCCAGGTGCCTCTGGAACTGAGTCACTACCATATGCTCAAACACCGTGCCCAAGAATGGAGAGAACCACTACTATTTTCAAGGCCTGGTGGCATCATGCCCCTCACCCCACCCCACCCCACCCACAAAGTCTGCATTCCCAGCAAGCTCTGGACCACTGGGAAGCAAGAAGGCTACATCCATGGCTTTCCCACTTCCCACTGGCCTGGGAGCCAGGTTGGGGGCAGGGGCGGGGGGGGGGGGGAAGGATGGTATGGCAAGCAGGAGTGTCCAGCCAGCCAGCCGTGGGGCCCACATTGCCAGGGGTTGTGTGTGCAGAGGGTGAGAAGGCTATGTTCCTTTATGGAACATGGACCTCTCTGCCCTTGCTACACCACTGAAAGATGACAAAAGCTTGTGATTCACTTCATGCTTTTATGGATGGGGGCAAAAATAATAGTTTGATTCCTTTAAGTGCTATGATCCAAATCTGTATCACTGAGGGCAAAATGACATTGAAAAGAAGAAACAGATGACATGTGATTATTGCTAGCATTCAGCGACAATGTGGAATGTATCACACTTTCATGGACAGATTGCAGCGGCAGGGAGGAATCACATCTGAATTTTCTCCCACGGCAAACAATGCCAACCCACAGAAAACTAGCAAATCAGAGAAAGCTACTCTAGGAACATGAAGCTGCCATATACTGAGTCAGACCACAGGTCCATCTAGCTCACTGTTGTCTATACAGACTGGCAGCAGCTTCTCCAAGGCTGCAGGCAGGAATCTCTCTCAGCTCTATCTTGGAGATGCCAGGGAGGGAACTTGGAACCTTCTGCTCTTCCCAGAGCGGTTCCATCCCCTGAGAGGGAATATATTAAATTGCTCACACATCAAGTCTCCCATTCATATGCAACCAGGGTGGATCCTACTTAGCTAAGGGGACCAGTCATACTTGCTACCACAAGAGCAGCTCTCTTCTCTTGCACACCTTCATTTCTTCCACTCATCCCATCAATGGACTGTGCCAACTGCCATGTGCCAACTACACCCCCCCCACACACACACACACCCCTGCAAGGCAGTGGGGTACTCAGTTTTTTAAAATATATTTTAGGAATATTTAAGAGTTTAGATTCTTTGGTGTTTAATAACCTTTCCTCACAATGAATCCCTATGAGGATTCATTTATATGCCTTCATTTTTTCTGTTCATTTTGAAGAACCTTTTCACCTTATATTTTAACTTTCCACAGATATGTTAGTTTTGATTTGATTTCTTTGTTTTTATTTCTTTAAGACAGAGTAAGCATTTAATCATGTGATTCCTCATCTGTACGCTTAAGAAATGCAATTCAGAAAGGGCTGTATCACATGAATGAATGAGTCTCGAAGATGCGGATCTTACCATTTTACATGCCTCTTCTTAATTTTATTGCTTATCATTTATATCATGCCATCCATGTACATGGTGCTTTACAAAGAATGAGAGGACAAGTCCGTGCCCCAAGGAGCTTAGAGTGCTGATACTTACACAAAAGAGACAGCAGAGGAAGGGTGTGGAAACTGAGTCAGGAATAGTAACATCAGGAAATGGGTACTAAGACATTGTGCCTAAACTTTCACAAAAAAAGGTGGGTTTTAAGAAGGGAATTGAAGAAAGTAAGAGCAGAGATATTATGCAGGTGTTCTGGGAGGAAGTTTCAAGCAAGCATAAGAGGCAGCAAGGGTGATATATCATTGGAGGGAGGAGAAAACCTTTGAGTAATTGAGAGTAGTGGAGCTGGAGGCACAAAGGTTGCAGCCAGGAGAGTCATGGTATATGAGATCTGAGAGTTAGGGAGGGGACAAGGATGTGGAGGGCTTTGAAGGTAAAGACAAGGAGCAAATAGATTGGCTTCAGAAACTCTGTAGTTATCAACAGTTGTCTGAAGAACTGGAGAAGAAGGGTCATCATCATTCTTTTTATTTATTTATTTATTTATTTATTGTTGCATTTCTATACCGCCTTTCGTTAAAAGACAACCCCAAGGCGGTTTACAAAAGTTAAAAACACACAATAAAAAGGCAATAAAAACATCAACCTAAAAAATATAAAAACAGGCATAAAAACAATACAAGTAAAAACACACAGAAGCAGCAGTAAAAACGATTATGTAAAAGCCTGAGTAAAAAGCCAAGTTTTAACAAGCTTTCTAAAAGCCGTGATGGAGTCCGAGGAGCAAATGGCCACCGGGAGAGCATTCCAAAGTCTGGGAGCAGCAACAGAGAAGGCCCTGTCCCGAGTGCACGACAGCCGGGCCTCTCTCATTGTCGGCACCCGGAGCAGGGCCCCCTCAGATGTCCTTGTCAAGCGGGCAGCAACCCTTGGGAGCAGGCGGTCCCTCAGATACCCCGGGCCCAAACCGTTAAGGGCTTTAAAGGTCAAAACCAGCACCTTGAATTGGACCCGGAAACGAACTGGCAGCCAGTGCAACTCTTTCAGAATGGGGGTGATGTGCTCCCAACGGGCAGCTCCGGATAAAACCCTCACTGCCGCATTTTGCACTAGCTGCAGTTTCCGGATATTCTTCAAGGGCAGCCCCACGTAGAGCGCGTTACAGTAATCCAGCCACGATGTGATTAAGGCATGGGTAACCGTGGCCAGATCTGCCTTCTCGAGAAAGGGACGCAGCTGGCGCACTAGCCGAAGCCGTGCAAAGGCACCCCTGGCCACCGCCTCCACCTGAGCTTCCAAAAGCAGAGCCGGGTCCAGTAGTACCCCCAAGATGCGTACTTGCTCCTTCAAGGGGAGTGCAACCCCATCCAGAACAAGTAAAATCTCCTCATCCCAATTGGCTCTCCTACTGACCAACAGTACCTCTGTCTTATCCGGATTCAATTTCAGTTTCTTAGCCCACATCCAACCCATCACAGCCTCCAGTCCCCGATTCAGGACATCCACCGCCTCCCTAGGATCAGATGACAAGGAGAGAGAGAGCTGAGTGTCATCTGCATATTGCTGACAACTCAGTCCAAGTCCCCGGACGACCTCTCCCAGTGGCTTCATGTAGATGTTAAACAGCATGGGGGACAAGACCGATCCCTGCGGGACCCCACAGGCCAACGGCCACGGGGCCAAGCAGTAGTCCCCCAGCACCACCTTCTGGACCCTCCCCCCAAGAAAGGATCGGAACCACTGCAATGCAGTGCCTCCGATTCCCATACTCGAGAGGCGGCCCAGAAGGATACCATGGTTGATGGTATCGAACGCTGCCGAGAGGTCCAGCAGAACCAACAGGGACGCACTCCCCCTGTCTAGTTCCCAGAGAAGGTCATCCACTAGAGCGACCAAGGCAGTCTCAGTCCCATACCTGGGGCGGAAGCCAGATTGAAAAGGGTCCAGATAATCCGTATCATCCAAGACCCTCTGCAGCTGGGACGCCACCACACGCTCCATCACCTTGCCCAAAAAGGGAAGGTTAGACACAGGTCTATAGTTATCCAGGTTGGAGGGATCAAGGGAGGACTTTTTAAATAGTGGTCTTACCACTGCCTCCTTCAGGCACGATGGCATCCTGCCCTCCCTTAATGAAGCATTAACCATCACCTCCAGCCATCTGCCTGTCCCCTCCCTGGCAGCTTTTATTAACCATGAAGGGCAAGGGTCAAGAGCGCACAAAGTCGCCCGCACACTGCCCAGGATCTTGTCCAAATCCTCAGGCTGCACCAACTGAAAAGAATCCAACACAACGGGACCAGATGGTACCAGAGGCACGTCTGCCAGAACTGCCAAAACTCTGGAGTCCAGGTCAGCACGGATGCGAGCGACTTTATCTGCAAAGTGACAGGCAAACTGATCACAAAGAGCTGTAGATGGCACCTCCCCCATTGTCTGGGGGGATGTGTGGAGCAAGGTTTTTACCACACAAAACAGCTCTGTTTGTCTGCACTGAGCAGACGCAATGGAGGTGGAGAAAAAGCATTTCTTCGCCGCCTCCACCGCCACGGCGTAGTCCCTAAAATGGGCTCTAGCCCGTGTTCAGTCGGATTCGTGACGACTCTTCCTCCAGCATCGTTCCAGCCGTCGCCCGAGTTGCTTCATCGCCCTAAGCTCTGAGAAAAACCAAGGAGCAGATCGGGCTCCACCAAGCCAGAGAGGGCGTTTAGGAGCAACCATGTCAACAGCCCGGGCCATCTCTCCATTCCAGAGATCAACCAGGGCCTCGACAGGGTCACCAGCTCTGAACACTGGAAACTCCCCGAGGGCCGTCTGGAATCCAAACGGATCCATAAGCCTCCGGGGGCGGACCATCCTAATCGGCCCACCACCCCTGCAGAGGGCAGACGGAGCAGTCAAACTAAACCCAACCAGATGATGATCTGTCCATGACAAGGGAGTGGTCTCAAATTCCCCCACCTCCAGATCATTTATTTCCTGGTCGGCAAAAACCAGATCCAGAGTGTGTCCCGCCACGTGGGTAGGGCCCGATACCAATTGAGACAGGCCCATGGTTGCCATGGAGGCCATAAAATCCTGAGCCGCACCCACTAGGGGGGGCCTCAGCGTGGACATTGAAATCCCCCAAAACAATAAGCCTGGGGGAACCCAAGGCCACCTCCGAGACCACCCCCGCCAGCTCAGGTAGGGAGACTGAAGTGCAGCGGGGTGGTTGGTACACCAGAAGAATCCCCAGCCTATCTCGGAGGCCCACCCTCAAGGACAAACACTCGAAATTCTGAGATTGCCTGACTGGGCACCTGGAAACGGGGAGGGTCTCTCGAAAGATGACTGCAATGCCTCCTCCCCGACCCTCGAGGTGGGGCTGCTGCACGATCTGGAAACCTGGAGGACAGAGCTGAGAGAGACCAACCCCGCCCAGCGCATCCAACCAGGTCTCCGTCACACATACCAGGTCAGCACGCTCATCCACAATCAAATCGTGGATGAGAGATGTTTTTGCATTAACTGACCTGGCATTCAGCAGCAGCACCCTAATCCTCAAGGGAGTGTTCTCAGAGCTCCCTGGGGTCAGAGGGTTGGGAGAAGGGCCAGAAAAAGGAACAGGCCTCAATTGCCTGGACTGTTTTCCCCTGTAACGGCCTGCCCAACTCCCACCGCCATACCTCCCTCTGCCCGCTACCTGTGATACTGCTGCCCCCACTCCATCCCCACTTTTTCGCTCTCCCAGACACATCTCCCCAGACTAACCCACCACAGCTTCTTGGCTTAATAAAAACCAGAACCAGACTTGTGCAATCTCTTGCTGGCTTCTTGATTGCAGGAAGAAGGATCTTCAGGGCAGAAGGAGAAAGATCTTCTGGGCCCCAGGCACCTCGCCCCATGGCTGAGAGCCACAAGCTCGCGCCCTTGGGCCAGGCTGCCCTATATAGCAGTAGAGCCCCCAGCCACAGCAGCAGTCACAGCCCAAGGAGATCCTACACACCTGAGGAAAGATGGGGTTTGGTGTTTTTATCTCACACCAATAAGAAATAGGATTGTTTTCTATGTACTAGTTTTCATTCTCCTAGTAAGGCAGTAGTGTCTTGGAGTAGCAGGGGTACAGAGGTTAGAACTGCCCTAATGAAGTCTGCTGGGCGCCAATAGTATTTTCTATACTTGTATGGGCCAGAGAAAGAGAGAAGCAATATACATATGTGATTTATTTATTTATTTTTACATTTCTGTCCCGCTCTTCCTCCGAGCAGCCCAGAGAGGTGTGCATGGTTATCTTTATCTTGACAAGGTTAGGCTGAGAGATACATGACTGGCCCAGAGTTACCCAGTGAGTTTCATGGTTGAATGGGGATTCAAATTCATGTCTTCCTTTTCCTAGTCCAACATTCTAACCACTACATTATGCTGGCTCTCTTGTGCCCCACTAAGAATGTCTGGCACAGTCTCAATATTATTTTATTTTATTTTCCTACTACTATTACAGTATTACAATAATAATAGTATTACAATAATAATATAGTAGGAGATTTTTTTCTAACTTTAATTGTTGATAGAAGACGTGAAAACATGATGAGAAAGAAACATTGGAACATAGGAAGCTGCCATATACAGAGTCAAACCATTGGTCTATCTAGCTCAGTATAATCTACACAGACTGGCAGCGGCTTCTCCAAGGTTGCAGGCAGGAGTCTCTCTCAGCCCTATTTTGGAGATGCCAGGGAGGGAACTTGGAACCTTCTGCTCTTCCCAGAGCGGCAGCTCCATCCCCTGAGGGGGAATATCTTACAGCGCTCACACATCAAGTCTCCCATTCATATGCAACCAGCGCGGTCCCTGCTTAGCTAAGGGGATAAGTCATGCTTGCTACTACCAGATCAGCTCTCCTCATTGGTCTTACCTGTGAAGGGTTCTTTTTCACCGTAATGGTGATTCCTGGTGGCCACAGCCCCATAGTAGCCCCCTTTTAAAAGCAATTCCTTGACTGAAAGAGAAGTTACGTAGTACTTGAGGGAGGCAGATTTTAGTCTCATTTTCCAGAGCTGCTTCCGCACGGTCAAGCCCCACACAGCTCCAGTAACATTTAGAGAGGAGCTACAAGGCCAAATGATGCTGTTCCTTCCTCCCACACTTCTAGAGATACCACAGGTTTTTAGAAGAAAGAGGATGCTAGTCCATAAAGAAACCATGTTATGTGAACAAACCATCCATGTAGGTTTCCTCCACAGACATAACCTAAGAAGCAGGGCCAGGGCCACAGGGAAGTGGCTCCTGTACCACTTCAATGGATATTGAGCTTTAGGGACTTGTGGCAGTTCATTACAATCTGTCATGCTAAGCTTCAATGAATATTTAAAATGTGGGGCTTGTAAGCCTATCTCCAGCCAAGCAGAGTCCCTAACTGTGACATCCCCATGAACACAGTGTATTTATTAAGGGAAGGGGGGGCTGTCCTGTGAGAATCAAGTCTGCGGTGCCCTGGGTTGTTTTTAAGAGCTGGTGCCAAGATCAGTGGTGGAAGGGGACAATGTTGGACAAAATATAATGAACAATTTGTAACAAACAGCATTTGGTCACAAGAGGAGAGGTAAAATAAGTAAAGGTCAGTAGGAGTGCACAAAAAAGTATGGCCAGGGCACATCTTAGCAAACAGAAATCCACACTGCACTTTTGTAAGAAGTACAAAACCTATCTAAGCAGCCATGAAGCCCAAAACCTATTTTTTAAAATGTAGGGTAAGAGGCACAGATTATGCACAAGGTACCAAATTCTATATAAAAGCTGTGCAGTTTAGAATTGCAGAAAACAAATTGTCCTGATTACAGTGCTGTGGGTATATCACTAGCATTAAGTGATGCTGGGTTTGCAAAAAGGCCGCATTACCACATACTGGCAGTAATATGATTTCATCACTACAAGCTGTATTAAACTTTAATTACAAAATTATAAAAGTACTATACTACTCTTTCCCCCTTGCCCATAACCAACAAAGGAAAAATATCATCAGTTTAATTCTTTTTATCATCTAAAGTTTAAGTCAAATTATGCTTCCAAAACCTACATTAAAAAGAAACTAGGTTTGTTTTTTAAAGTAATGGAACAGAACAACAAAAGTAATACAACTTTAGTTATATTCACAGGTAACTGATGCTTTCTCCAACTGCCACAATATAAATCTGCTTTCCTTAAATTCTCTCATACAGTTCCCTATGTACAAATCATTTCCTACTTTAAATAAAATTGTTGATGTAACCTTAAGTAGGGCTGAGTGGTAGCACAGCTATAAGTTTCCCTTGCAGAATCAGCATGTCTTTAATGGCTCAGATTAAAACTTTAATAAGACATTTTCATTGCTGAAGGCTCTCTAAAATCCACAGTGCACGGAACATTAAGAAACTGCAAGAGTTGGGACAAGGAATGGGTTTTATCATAATTCTAGAATACAGAAAGAGCTAACTTAAATGGTTTATGGAGGAGAAATGTCTGTTTTCATACACTTTCTGATAAGCTTGGCATTTCTGCTAAAAAATTATAGGAAATGCAGATCAGCTGTTAGTTATTCAAGAACATGTGTGATTAAATCAGGTAACTAAATATGCAAAACATGCAACTCTTATAATTTATACAGCTTCTCAAAAGCAAACTGAATTGTAATTCCTCCCATTGAATAAAGAAAATGATTTAGCATGTACTGAACTGACTGAATTGCTCTCCAGTATAAATGGCCACTTATTTTAGACTCAGCTTTTAACAAGTAAGTGGCCATTGAAGTAAGTAAACACACTGGCAATATGAATAGCAGACATGCTGACATGCAAATCTTGTATTAACAGTCTGCAGGCAGTAAAACAGGAGCATGATTTGTCATAGCTTCACTACTACTGCATATTATGCACATCTTTTTCCAAATACTCAATGGAAAAAAGCTGCTCAAACTGAATACACAATTTGGACTGAGCAGAGCAATAGTGAGAAAACTAGAGGTAATTGTCTAAATGTACCTGTGACATCTTTAGTAAAAAGCAACAGACTACCTCCGCTTCTGCCTTGTTTTGTGACCTTTTAGAACTGCAATACCTCTTTTAAAGCTAATTCAAAGACTGTTGTGTTGAAACTATGTACAACTCCAGCATAGAAACACTTATCTAGATCTTTTAGAAGTGGACACCAGCAAAGGTCTCACAATTTCCCTGCATCTATATCCTGCCATTTTATGAATGTATTGCTTTCTTCTAAAAATAATAGTTTTGTGTGCGCACACACACTCACTAGAAGAGCAGAATCTTACTGCAACATGATTTGCTTGTTCTCCTTCCCCACAAATCATTGGTCAACATCCAAATTAACTCCACGTTAATGTGCCAAAGTTTTCCATTCTGCCATGTGTGCACACTGATTTTCAGTGATCCACTCTTCCCCTTGCAGCTGCCTGTGTCTCCCAAAACCATATCCCTAAAGGTCCCCCAGTCCTCAAGAATGTAGTTTTGGGAGGCACAGCATGCTGCAGAGGGAGGGGAAGACCACTGCAAACTGCCCACACTTGCCCAACAGAAACCCCTAGCACTTAAGTGCAGAGTTAGTTGGGCCAGTATGTGTGGACTAGATATTGTGCCATTATCTTTGAATGTAAATTTGCAGAAACACTTTCTGAAAGACTAACATGCTAGATGTTGAGCCATTACAAATGTGGGTTCAGTTCCAGGTCAGGTTCATCAGCGGCTAACATGCTGAGGAAAATTACTCAAAGCAGTTCCATTGAAATTAAAAGGACAAGTTATACAATACTGAACTTGTCCTTTTAACTTCAATGGGGCTACTTTGAATAATTTTCCTCAGAATGTCAGTTGGTGTTTTTAACTCTTCAGTTCCAGTTAAAATCCCAATCATCTATCTATCTGTATAAAGATAATTCTCTAAGGCGCATCCGTGGCTAATCCTGTGTGTGGCAGTTCTCGCAAGAGTTCATGAGCAGAAGCACTGTGGTGTGTGATTGGACAGTAGAAATTCCATATAAAGATATGGAGGAGCCGCCCATGAAAGCAGAAGCACCATGGTAATTGGGCAGTGGGGATTCCATATGCAGATGGGGGGAGCCTGTGGAACCGTGGTGATTGGGCAGCGAAGATTCCATATGCAGATAGGGAGGAGGAGCCTGTGACGGTTAAGGACAGCTGGAATGCAACTGTTAATGGTTGGAAGATGTTCTTGATTGTAGAAGAGAGGAATTAATAAATAGATATAGAAACAGATATAGTTATAGATATAGAGGGGGGAATAGTGGGCAGAAGAGAGGGGTCGTGAGGGAGGAAAGAGCCCTTCAGGAGAAGGAAGCTGCCGTTGTGTGAATCTGATGAGGAAACAAGATCTGTTAACTCAGGAAGGGAGGGAGAGGGAGAGGGGGGAGTGGAAGAAAGACAGAGGGGAAGAGTGAGTGGAGAGAGAAAGAGGAAAAGAAGGGAGGGCGAGGGACCAGCCCAAGCCTGTCAGCGGCCTGAGGGGAATAAGCAGCCATGGCAGTGCTACTGACAGCAAGGAAGGGCCCAGTCAACCACTGCTGCTGTTTGGGGCTACCAAGGCAGAGAGAGGCAGGCAGGCAAGGAACAGGCCCAGGCCTGTCAGTGGCTTGAGGGGAACAAGTGGCCATGGAGATGGTGGCAGCGAGGAAGGGCCCAGTCAACCGCTGCTGCTGCTCCTGTGGGGAGGAGCAGGAATGGGGTTAGGGTGGGGAGGTCTCTGGGGATAGGAGGCTGCAGCCTGGCCAATAGGTGCCAGCAATGCTACAGCCTTAACCTAGAGGGGTGGGGAGTAAAAGGATGGAGGAGTGACCAAGAAGGGTGAGGGGGATGGAAGCCACCGGATGGAGGAGTAAGAGGAGCAGGAGTGCAGCTCAGGTGAGGGTGAAGAGATCTCTGAGGTGAGGGGGACTGTGGAAGAGGGTGAGGGGAGCAATCAAGAACTGGCGCGCAGATACTCTGCAAGGGTTAAGCTAGTACCAGATCCAGCTTGATGAAAAGTTTTGGAGAAACTGAAAGCTTGCTGAAAGCATTCTGATTAGTCCTAATAAAGGCATTATCAGATGGTAGCTTTAGATTTTTCTTCTTCTAATGGACCAATCATAGCTACCTATGATTTTGGCAACTTTAAAAAGTGATTCAGTAACTGGTATATACACCTTGTTTCAGGTGAGATACATTTCATTAGCTATATATTAAACTCTCTCCCAACGTAATTCTACAAATGAATAAAAGATTAACAATTCAACTTGTGCAAAAATAAGTTATTTTTTAAAAAGTAATGTTTAAGGTTCTTAACAAAAATAAACGTAACAGAATAAAAAACTGTTTCTTCGCAACCAGTGCAGGGTTAGTTTGGCCAGTATGTGTGGACTAGATATTGTGCCATTATCTTTGAATGGGAATTTGCAGAAACACCTTCAGAAAGACAAACATACTAGATGTTGAACCATTACAAATGTGGGTTCAGCACCAGGTCAGGTTCATTAATGGTTGACATACTGAGGAAAATTATGCAAAGTAATTCCATTGAAATTAAAAGTGCAAGTTATACAATACTAAACTTATCCTTTTAACTTCAATGGGGCTACTTTGAGTAGTTTTCCTCAAAATGTCAGTATTTTTTTAGCCTTCAGTAGGCTATGAAATCAACCGATATTTCATGTGTCCGTGTGTGTGTGTCCCCATCCCCATCAACTTTGCACCTGGAACAATATGAACCAAATTGGGTACAGTTATAGGAACATGTAGTGACATCTCAATGGCATAGTTTGTGATTATGTCATCTGCCCAAATTCAAGATGGCGGATGCAAAAACATAAGAACAGCCCTGCTAGATCAAGTCCAAGGCCCATCTAGTCCAGCATCCTGTTTCACACAGTGGGTCAACAGATGCCGCTGGAAGCCTACAGGCAGGAGTTGAGGGCATGCCCTCTCTCCTGCTCTTACTCCCTTGCAACTGGTATTCAGAGGCATCCTGCCTCTGAGCCTGAAGGTGGCCTATAGCCCTCTGACTAGTAGCCGTTGATTGACCTCTCCTCCATGAAGTTATCCAAGCCCCTCTTAAAGCCTTCCAGGTTGTTGGCTGTCACCACATCTTGTGGCAGAGAATTCCACAAATTGATTATGCGTTGTGTGGAAAAGTACTTCTGTCTGTTGGTCCTAAATTTCTTGGCAATCAATTTTATGGGATGACCCCTGGTTCTAGTGTTATGTGAGAGGGAGAAAAATTTCTCTCTATCCATTTCTCCACACCATGCATGATTTTATAGATCTCTATCATATCTCCCCACAGTCTTCTTTTTTCTAACCTAAAAAGTCCCAGGTGTTGTAGCCCTCCCTCATAAGGAAGGTGCTCTAGGCACCTGTGAGGTACAAGTGGGCTAACCTGTGAACCGTCTCACTGATTTGAATCAATTATGCTACAGCTGTAGGTACACACAGGGATGCCCCAATGGCATAGTTTGTGAAGTCATCCAACCCAATTCAAGATGGCTGCCACATAAACATTTGAGGTGCAAGTGAGCTAACTTGTGAACAACCTAACCCTTTTAACCAAATTTGCTACAGCTGTAGGGACACATAGGGACACCTCAATGGTGTAGTTTGTGGTGTCACCCACCACAATCCAAGATGACAGATGCGTGAACATTTGAGGTAAAAGTGTGCTAAATTGTGAACCACCTAACCGATTTGAACCAAATTTGCTAAAGCTATAAGGACACATAGAGATGCCCCAATGGTGTAGTTTGTGATGATGCAATTCACCCCAATCCAAGATGGTGGATACGTGAACATTTGAGGTGCAAGTGCATGGACCTGTGCAGTGTCTAACCAATTTGACTCAAACTTGGCACAGTTGTAGTGAGTGACACACAGGGACACCTCAATGGAGTAGTTTGTGATGATGTCATCCATCCTGATTCAAGATGACGGACACGTAAATACTTATTTATTTATTCATTCAATTTTTATACCACCCTTCCGAGCTGGCTCAGGGCGGTTTACAAAACAATTAGAAATACAAATATAAACACCCGTTTAAAAACATGTTAAAAAAAATTAAACTATCAAAGCAATGTAAACCCTGAAAACCAGGTTAACATTAAAACAATTAAAACTACAGTGAGGGAAATAAGTATTTGATCCCCTGCTGATTTTGTCCGTTTGCCCTCTGACACAGAAATGACCAGGCTATAATTGGAATGGTAGGTTTATTGTAGCTGTGAGAGACAGAACAACAACAAACAAACCCTCAAAAGCCCAGTGCCCAAAAGTCAGCGATGGATTTGCATTGTAGTGAGGGAAATAAGTATTCGATCCCTTCACAAAAGATGTCTTAGTACTTGGTGGCAAAACCCTTGTTGGCAATCACAGAGGTCAGACGTTTCTTGTAGTTGGCCACCAGGTTTGCACACAACCCAGGAGGAATGTTGTCCCACTCCTCTTTGCAGATCCTCTCCAAGTCAGAAAGGTTTCAAGGCTGATGTTTGGCAACCCGAACCTTCAGCTCCCTCCACAGATTTTCTATGGGATTAAGGTCTGGAGACTGGCTGGGCCACTCCAGGACCTTCATGTGCTTCTTCTTGAGCCACTCCTTTGTTGCCTTGGCTGTGTGTTTTGGGTCATTGTCATGCTGGAATACCCATCCACGACCCATTCTCAATGCCCTGGCTGAGGGAAGGAGGTGCTCACCCAAGATCTGATGGTACATGGTCCCGTCCATCGTCCCTTCGATGCGGTGAAGGTGTCCTGTCCCCTTAGCAGAAAAACACCCCCAATGCATAATGTGTCCACCTCCATGTTTGACGGTGGGGATGGTGTTCTTGGGCTCACAGGCAGCATTCCTCCTCCTCCACACACGGCGAGTTGAGTTGATGCCAAAGAGCTCGATTTTGGTCTCATCTGACCACAACACTTTCGCCCAGTTCTCCTCTGGATCATTCAGATGTGCATTGGCAAACTGCAGACGGGCCTGTACATGTGTTGCCTTGAGCAGGGGGACCTTGCGGGCACTGCAAGATTTCAGTCCTTCACGGCGTAGTGTGTTACCAATTGTTTTCTTGGTGACTATGGATCCAGCTGCCCTGAGATCATTGACAAGTTCCCCCCGTGTAGTTCTGGGCTGCTTTGTCACCGTTCTCATGATCATTGCAACTCCACGAGGTGAGATCTTGCATGGAGCCCCAGACCAAGGGAGATTGACAATTATTTTGTGTTTCTTCCATTTGCGAGTTATAGTGCCAACTGTAGTCACCTTCTCACCAAGCTGCTTGGCGATAGTCTTGTAGCCCAGTCCAGCCTTGTGCAGGTCTACAACCTTGTCCCTGACATCCTTCGACAGCTCTTTGGTCTTGGGCATGGTGGTGAGTTTGGAAGCTGAGTGATTGCTTGCTTCTATGGACAGGTGTCTTTTATACAGGTACTGTAACAAGCTGGGATTATGAGCACTCCCTTACAGAGGGTGTTCCTCATCTCAGCTCGTTACCTGCATATAGTGAAAAGACACCTGGGAGCCTGAAATCTTGCTGGTTGATAGGGGATCGAATACTTATTTCCCTCACTACAATGCAAATCCATCGCTGACTTTTGGGCACTGGGCTTTTGAGGGTTTGTTTGTTGTTATTCTGTCTCTCACAGCTACAATAAACCTACCATTCCAATTATAGCCCGGTCATTTCTGTGTCAGAGGGCAAACAGACAAAATCAGCAGGGGATCAAATACTTATTTCCCTCAGTGTAATTCCAGGCCAAACAGATGGGTTTTAAGGGCTCTCTTGAAGTTCAGTAAAGAATTAAGATTACAAATTTCTGCTGGGAGTGCATTCCACAGCCCAGGAGCAGCTACAGAGAAGGCCCGCCTCTGAGTCGCCCCCAAACGAACCGGTGGTAACTGGAGACGGACCTCCCCAGATGACCTTAACGTGCGTTGGGGATCATGTAAAAGAAGGTGCTCTCTAAGATATCTCAGACCTAAGCCATCCAGGGCTTTAAAGGTAATAACCAGCACTTTGTATTTTGCCCGGAAACATATCGGCAGCCAGTGTAACTGTTTCAAAACAGGAAAAATATGCTCTCTCCGGGTTTTCCCAGAGACCAATCTGGCTCCCGCATTCTGAACTAACTGAAGTTTCCGGACTATGTACAAAGGCAGCCCCATGTAGAGTGCATTGCAATAGTCAAGCCGGGAGGTTACCAGCTGATGCACCACTGTTTTGAGGTCATCCTCTTCAAGGAATGGGCGCAGATGTTGAATCAGCCGAAGCTGACAGAAAGCACTCCTGGCCATGGCCTCCACCTGAGATACCAGAGTGAGGCCTGAGTCCAGGAGTGCTCCCAAGCTGCGCATCTGCTCCTTCTGGGGGACTGTAACCCCATCCAGCACAGGAAGTTCTAACTCACCCCTCAGATTCTGAGCCCGCACAATGAGCACCTTTGTCTTGCTTGGATTCAGCTTCAATTCGTTATCCCTCATCCAGCCCATTACTCCCTGTAGGCAGACATTTAGAGAATGAGTGCCATTTCCTGAAGATGAAAAGGAGAAGTAGATTTGGGTGTCATCAGCATACTGATAACACCCAGCACCAAACCACCTGATGACCTCACCCAGCAGATTCATGTAGATATTAAAAAGCATTGGTGACAGAATGGAGCCCTGAGGGGCTCCATATAACAGCTCCTGTTTTGAGGAGCAACTGTCACCAAGCTCCACCATCTGGAACCTACCTGAGAGATAGGAACGGAACCACTGCAAAGCAGTGCCCCCTTTCCCCAAATCACCAGGCGATCCAGAAGGATACCATTGTTGAGGGTATCAAACACCACCGAGAGATCCAGAAGAACCAGCAGAGTCACACTCCGTCTGTCGATTCCCCAGTAAAGGTCATCCATCAGGCCAACCAAGGCTGTCTCAACCCCATAGCCAGCTCTAAAGCCAGTTTGAAATGGGTCTAGATAATTAGTTTTCTCCAAGACTGCCTGGAGCTGGTTGGCCACCACCCTCTCAATCACCTTGCCCAACCAAGGGAGATTAGAGATTGGCCTGTAGCTGTCCATTGCTAAGGGGTCCAGGGAAAGTTTCTTTAAGGGTGGTCTAACCACTGCCTCCTTCAAAACAATATCGGACCTCTGAAAAGTATACAGTGTACTGTGCTTGATTGGCCAGCAAACTCGCCTGACCTGACCCCATGGAGAATCTATGGGGCATTGCCAAGAGAAGGATGAGAGACATGAGACCAAACAATGCAGAAGAGCTGAAGGCCGCTATTGAAGCATCCTGGTCTTCCATAACACCTCAGCAGTGCCACAGGCTGATAGCATCCATGCCACGCCGCATTGAAGCAGTAATTGCTGCAAAAGGGGTCCAAACCAAGTACTGAATACATATGCATGCTTATACTTTTCAGAGGTCTGATATTGTTCTATTCTACAATCCTTGTCTTCTTGGTTCCATGTAATATTCTAATTTTCTGGGATTGTGGATTTTGGGTTTTCATAAGCTGTACGCCATGATCATCACAATTATAACGAATTAAGGCTTGACTTATCTCGCTTTGCACGTAATACATCTGTCTCATATATCAGTTTCACCTTTTAATTTGCATTACTGAAATTAATGGACTTTTGCACGATATTCTAATTTTCCGAGTTTCACCTGTACATGCCAGGTCAGCTCCCTCATCCACCATCAAATCGTGGACAATTTTGGTCTTATTCTGAACTGACCTGGCATTGCAGAGGAGCAAGGCCAGATTCTGTGGGTCGTTGGAGCTGCTCCCCGAGGCCGAAAAGTTGACAGAACAGTTGGAAGTGGAAACAGTTACTAAATTACTGATTTCCCTTCCCCTGTAATGGCCAGCTGTTCTGCCAGCGCCAATTCTTCTATTCCCCGCCAGTACAGTAATAGCTGCCCCCGAACTGCTAGGCACACCCCCAGGGCACACCATCCCACTCAAGAGGGCCCAAACACATTTCTGCAAGAGGCCTGGCCCCACCCAACCCCCCAGCCCTCAGACCCACCCCCAAAGGCCGGCCCCCTTTGGCGTCCGCCTACAGGCGGCCTGACGGCCACGTCAACAGCTACGCCTGTGGCGATCCTCCTTGCTTTTAAGCTTGCAAGGCCCAGAAGCCACTCCCCTCACAAGCAGCTCCCAGGACAGGCAGCAGGTGGTAGAACTTCAGCAATCTTCAGCAATCTGGGAGGTTGGCAACCAGTCATCTGGAACTTGGCAGCCGACAAGCAGGCTGCACTCAGTCTGTGCTGGAATGTCCACAGGAGGCAAAGGGGCTGGATGGTGACTCCCTGCAAGGCAGATGGAATGGCCCTGATCCCCCTGTTACCTTCCCCATTTGAGGGGCAAGTGGGCTAACCTGTGAACCACCTAACTGATTTGAACCAAATTTGCTACAGCTGTAGGGACACATGGATGCCCCAATGGTGTAGTCTGTGATGATGTCATCCATCCCGATCCAAGATTGCAGACATGTGAACTATTGGGGTACAAGTGCACTAACCTGTGGACTGTAACCAATATGAATCAAACTTGGTACAGTTGTAGTGAGTGACATGCAGGGACACCTCAATGGCGTAGTTTGTAATGATGTCACCTTGGCCGATGCAAGATGGTAGACAAGTGAACATTTGAGGTGGAAGAGGTTTAACTTGTGGACCTCAATTTGAACCAAATTTAGTCCAGTTGTAGGGATAGTGAAAGGAAAGTAGGCAGATTATTCTTACTAAAGCAACTTGTTACAGTAACTCTTCAGTTCAATTCCAGTTCAAATACTAACCATGATGTCCCACGTATTAAGAAACAGGTAACAGCAGTCCTTCCTTTCAAATACTAAACTATGCTAACAACCATAAAGCAGAGTGAACATTTTCAACCACCAAAAGAAAAAAGGGGAAAAAACCTAAGTAAAAATTTATCTTGCACTCACAGCATTTTTTTACCTCACATTATTGTGTATACAAAATAATGTATACAGAATAGCATGAATAAAACACTTCTAAGAAAGGAAGGGCTGCCAAAGAACCGGTATGGGCCACAACCCCCTCAAATAGACCTTTTTCTAACACACCTATATTTGTGTTATGTCAGAACCATGCATTTCAAAATTCTCTAAAGAGCAGCTGTCAATCCCAATCAGGACTGCGGAGTGGGGCGATTTAACCTTCTGCCTCTGTTACAGTCCCAATCTGGACCCCTCACCTCCACAACTGCTAGCTGGCCTTGGAGTAGAGATGAGAAGGCCTGAGGGGACAGGACCAGAAAATATACAATTTTTCTCCCAGAAAAAAGGGGGGTTGGGGTTTTTTTTTTGGGGGGGGGGAGGATTTTCCCAGGCCTTCACATCTTTACCTGGGAGAGAAGTTCCCATTAAGAAAGGATAAGCATCCAGTAAATAATTTAAACATACACACAAGTAAAACATTGTAAACCACCCAGAGACTTGTGTTTTGGGTGATATACAAATATGTCAAATAAATAAATAAATAGCCATTCAAGATGTTAAGACATTGATTTCCACCCCCATTATGCTGAGTTCATAGCAAGAGATAAAACATACAGAAAAATATGCAGACTGTCCCAAAGCAAAAAGCCAACTATGATACTACAGTATAGACTACATATGATTTTTAGTTCAATTTTCATGACGCAATCTTGGCCAGTTCGGATGTTGTTTTTTTAAAATAGCCTCTTTGATGAGCCCTTCCTTCCCCCATAAACAGAGCTCCAAATTTTCTGACTGTCCTCAATAGCCCAGGAGAATTTGTGCTTGCCACTAATCCTGTCCCTTCCCCTTTAGGAGGAGACTGCCTCTGTGATGCGCTGAACTTCAGATATTTCTTGCTGGTTTCTGAAAGAACATGCCCCTCTCCAAAACCTGGAGAAGGCTGCAGGGTCTTCTGTGACCTCACATTGAGCTTGTTTCCTCAGATTAAAAGATGCCAGTGGCCAGTTCGTGACCCATGCCAACATATAGCTTTCATCTCTCTACTTCTGGGTAGTGAGAGAATATTTTGATATTACATTCACAATGTACAGAATATGTTCAATTTTATGGTATATAAACTTTTGCTGCAGAACTCAAGGTTAGGAGCAAGTTAGGGGAGTTGTGTGGAATCATTTTTTTCATTTCTGTTTTTATAGATCCATCCTCATATTGCAAAGAATCAAGAATCTGGTTCTTCCAAAAGCCAAGATGTGAATGAGCTTATTACATAGGTAAATAAATGTTCTTGAGAGGTCTAGCTGGTTAATTGTCCCAGGTGTCTTTTACAATTCCAGCTGTTAATTGGGAATAGAACTAGCTCAATTCTAGATTGATAAATAAAAGTTAAGTGGTGCTGCTTAGAATCTTGCACACATTTAAGATTTGTAATTTGCAAAACAAAAACAAAAAAACAACTATAGAAACAAGTAATTTTGAAAAACTTTAGTACAGTTAACTGACAGTCTTTCATATATCGCGAAAAGCACTTTAAACAAACAAGTGCATGCATCATTTTATGGTTCAATGCCTTCACATGAGGAGTACCGTTAAAATGTCCTGCAGGAAAAAAATCACTGTGTTCAAAACAATTACTTGTTCAGAAGTTCAAGAAATTGTTTTTGTCAATGCAATCTATTTTCTATAAAAAAGTATATCCTTTTCCTAAAAATTAGAATGCTGGTAATATGTACAAGCATTTCTATCTGAAATATTACAGCACAGTAACTCAGCTATCAACCTGCATAATGATAAACAGGTTACCAATCCAAGGAGCAGAAGCCTCTGTCTTTCATCACTCTACCTTTCATGCTTTCTCTGCTTTCTTACATGATAGGGATTTCTGGGGTCACCCCACCCTGTGTTATAATATATGTGATATATACAACAGACACAATTGCATTTGTTTTTATGATTATTTACCAATCTGCCTGCCATTCCTTGTGCTATCTGTGTGCACACAGATTCACAGGCCTGCAAAACTGCATCTTAAGATTTAGACATTATACAGTAATTCAGCACTCATACACAACCAACCAACCACAAAGCTTCTCTTTATAAAGACACCTGAGCAATTGTTTCTTTTCTATCATGTGAACAGCACTTGAACGACAAAAGCCAGGATTTTCTTAACAAATCCAGGTTCTTTATTTAACAGTGCCAAAAACCAATGAGATGAACTGATCTGTCAAAGAATCTACAAACACTAAAATGAAGCCAAGTGTGAAGTGTTTTTCAGTTTATATTTTCATCTCTAAAAGACTATGATTAAGCATTTGCTTCTTACAACCCCATGTATGCTGAAATTCAATAAACACCACCTATCATAATTAGGATTCGGGGAAATATCCATTTTAAAGAATTATTCTTGTCTTGTTATTTTCCCCAGGTTTCAGCGTAGCATATAATTCATTCCATGAACATGCTTAATAAGTTAAGTGACTCATATTTTATTTTCTTGTTTGTGGCATATTAAGTTTCAGCACTTGGCCTATTCTAAAATTTCACACCCCATCATTGCATTTTCTTCTTCTTTGCTGTAGGAAAACGTAACATAAATATGCTGTGTTGGTTGTTTCTATGTCAGACATTTTTTTAAATGACAGTTTTTATCATGGCTGGATTTTAAATTCTCAAAAAGATTTATTCAATATAGTTTCAAGTATTTCCTTGTATATTACTTGTGAAATTGATTATTTTCCACTTTAGCATGTAGGGACCACTGTTTAAAACCGATGATGGAAAGAATGTTAAAGATATTTGAGAATGGCCAAAATAATCAGTGTCTTCTTTATCTAAGAAGTATGAAAATGCTGAGAGGGGACTAAAACAAAAGTGTATCCAATTATGCAAGGTTTTTTAGATTTTTAAACTTGCCTCATCCACAAAGGTCCATGCGATTAAAAACAAAACAAAAAAGTGTGAGAACCAAAGTGAAATTTTTATCCTAAAAACCCTGCAAATACCATCAGTTCATCCCTATTTGCCTAAACAAGGAAGTCTTGTATCACTTTCAAAAGATACCCCAAACACTTTAAGGAAAAACCCATGCTTTTAGAACAGAATATGCCAAAGTATCAGGAGTTGAGGAGAAGCTTATAGTTCTCATTGCATCCAAACCTGAACGGCTACACAATCTCAATTAAAAAATAATGAAAATAACCAATATGAGGGATAGCAGATCCAAAAACAAATTATACAAGTCAATTAACTCAGGAGGAGGTTAAAAATAGTAGGTTAAAGGGAGCAGACGGGTGGATAAAGACAGTAAGTGTTTTACCGATATTCAAGGAAAGAAATAAAAACAATCCAAGGAACTACAGGTCCTGTTGGTTTTAACTCCAGTGGCAGCTGAAATCTCAGAACAAAAAGTTATGGAAGAAAATATCAAAGAGAATGCAAGGCAGCACTGGCTCACTAAGGCAGACCAAGCCATTTTAATCCTATATAAGGCTGATTATCTATCTATTCGATTTTTCTACCGACCTTCCAAAATGGCTCAGGGCAGTTTACAATTAAAAGTTAAGTAATAATAATTAAAATAATGATGATAATAATAATATTTAAAGCATTGTTTTAGATCAGTGACAAAGAATAATTATATTAATATCAGAAACTGATTTCTAGTCCAAGGTTGCACAATTGCAGCCTTCAGGCTGTTTTGGACTACTACTCCCCAAATCCCCAATCACTAAAATTCAGGAATGATCGGAGTTGAAGTCCCAACATCTGCAAGAGGGCCAAAGTTGTGCTGCCCTGTTCTAGTGCCACTTTTCTAGAAACTTAACAGAGCACACTGCCAGACCATACAGAGAGCCCCCCTCCTTGCAGCAAATGCAACTGAAGTCCTGATTCCTGGATACCCGTAGCTGTAAACAACAACAAAAAATAGACTGAGGTAGATTAAGACATTGTGCGGAACTTTGGTTAAAGCCAAGATCTGTTATGTACCTCAAACCTTGGATGCAGATCCCAGATGACTAGACATAAATGGGTTAGAATAAACCAATTCTGGTGGATTTGGATGCCACAGCCAATCTCGATTTGCTTTAACCGGAAGTGGACACTCACACAGTCATGGGAAAGAGAAACACACACTCCCAAGACTCAGAAATGTTGTGCAGAGCCTGGCTTTAAACAAGGTTCTGTGTGACATCTAAACCAGCCTAAAGCCTCAAACTGATGTTAAAAGTGGAAAGTGTTATTGGAAAACACAATATGGCCAATGTGTTTCAGCATTTTCAGATTTAAGCAGTTTTACATCCAGAATTTTCACGCGAGGCACAAATGAGCAAGATCAAACCATCATACTTCAAACATATTATGCAAAAACCCAGCTCCCGTTAAAAGTCCATAATGCTGGGAAAAGCTGAGGGAAAGAGAAGAAGAGGACAACCAGCAGCAAGATGGATGGACTTGATTACAACAGCAATGAATGCACCACTGAGACCTTAAAGGCCAAGCTGAAGACAGGTCATCCTGGAGAGAATCTATCTATGTGGTTGCTAAGAGTTGACGGCCCTTAATCAATCACTTGAGTAGATCTAATGAAGGCACTGATTATTCACCAATTATTAGGAGTACATTGTAGTCAGATACCCAAAATGATGTTTGTTTCTTTAATAGAGCACACACCTCTGCATTTTTATGTTTTCATGTACATAATTACAACTATCTCCATACATGTCTTCAACTGAACTAAAGTTTTGCAATTTATTTTTAAGCTTCAAATACCAGTTTTATGATCAAAAAGCCCTGCTCTGGTTTTGTAACCAATAGGGTGCTTGGTATGATTTTTTTTTTTAAGGGAGCAAACTCAATGGAAACATACTGTACATATACATACAATCGCAAACACACACTGTAGTTTTTGAAAACAGATTTTCAAACATGTAAGAACTTGATACAGTCCATTACCTTTATGTTTTGTTTTGTTTTTAAAATCTAAAGGATTAATTTGGCATGGCAATTTCTCATTTAAAAAGTTTCTGCTCACAGGTGATACCATCATGGGTACATAAGCATTATTTCAAGAAATAGTTCTTTAGAGACAATATGCTTTCAATCGGTCACCCAACATGTCTAAAATACATCTCTTGAGTAAAAAAAAGCTTTTTTCTTTGAATGAGTGTTTAGTTTTATCTTCATTCTCCCCTGCATAACATACCATGAGAAGATAAAATAGATAACTTCGTTATTAACTGTTTTCTCATTCGAGGCTGTGGCTGTCTTTGGAAACAATTATATTTTTTCCTATGTTCTGAATACCTTTTCAAAAAGTGTATAATATGTAAATACCTAACTCTAAGTATGATTCAAGGTCCAACTTACAGTTATATACAACTTTCATTAAGATACTCATTGTTAATTTTATTATTTTACACAAGGGGCCAAATTAAACACTAAAACTTGTTTTCATTGTTCATCGTTTTGAGAATTGTTGACACTATATACCATCTGAGTATATTTTTTAATATTTAGTATTTTGTTCTCTCTTCTAGTGCCCCTGAAGACAGCAATACGTCCAATGCATTTTGGTGTATTCTTCTATTATTTATTTATTAATTATTTCTTGTTTACACAGTCAGACAGGTGTTATTGACTGGTTTGTTTTATCCAGACATCGAGTCCTTCCCAAGGACCTGGGATGGCTGAATTTTATTATCAATGTTGTTGTTATTATTATAGATATTGTTGCATAATAGCAATAGCAATAGCACTTACATTTATATACTGCTCTATAGCCGGAGCTCTCTAAGCGGTTTACAATGATTTAGCATATTGCCCCCAACATTCTGGGTACTCATTTTACCAACCTCGGAAGGATGGAAGGCTGAGTCAACCAATACAGGGTGTTCCCAGTAAAGTTGCTTTTTGTATTTGGCTGATGGTGATTTCTGTGGCCCCTATGGTGTTGAGGTGCTCTTCAAGCTGTTTTGGAATTGCACCAACTACTACTGGGATTATTTTGGTCTTCTTCTGCCACAGCCTTTCAATTTCAATTTGTAGATCTTTGTATTTTGTTATTTTTTCTATTGCTTTTTCTTCTATCCTGCTATCACCTGATATTGCTATGCTGATTATTTTGACTTGTTTTTCTTTCTTCTCGACTACAGTTATACCTGGTGTATATATCTGGCAGATGTCTGTCTGTAGTTGAAAGTCCCATGATATTTTTATCTTCATTTTCTACAACTTTTTCAGTTATCATCGTCGTCGTCCCAGAATCATTTTCTGCCTTTGCCTTTGTTTTCCTTGGTGCAACCCTTTCTTTTCTGCTTGCACTTGTAATCTGCACCACTTTCTTCTTTAGAAACCTTCTGGCACCAAGAGCTATGCTTCTGAACATAGAAGAAGTGTTTATCCCCCTGGGAACGTTGTTCAAATAGTAAGGACAAACTGCGTTCTCACTTCTCCACATATTAGAATCTGGGGTGTGTCTGTTTTCTGCCCAGATTAACTCCATAGTTAATAGATGGAACCCTGCCTCAGGAGTAACTTGAATGTTTTTTCTTGAAAATCCATTAGAGAAGATCGGAAGGCTCTTGGGAAAAATAAAACAATTCGGCCAATTGGCTGGGTTTTATATAAATAAGACTAAAACGAAGGTGTTGACAGAGAATATGGACCAGAAATCCAAGGATAGACTCTATGAAATAAACGAATTGAAAGTGGAGAAGAAAATTAAATATTTGGGTGTCTGGCCGACAAATAAAAATTCTTTATTGTTTTCAAATAATTATGTCAAAATATGGAATACAGTAAAAATTGATTTGCAAAGATGGTCTAGAATGAACTTATCTTGTGGAAGATTAATGTTTTACCTAAAATGTTGTTTCTTTTTCAGACTGTTCCTATAATTAATACGTTAACTTGTTTTAAGCAATGGCAAAAGGACATAACTAAATTTGTTTGGCAAGGGAAAAGACAAAGAATTAAATTTTAAAATTTAACAGATGCTAAAGAAAGAGGTGGTCTTACACCCTGCTGGATTTAAGGTTATATTTTGATGCTGTTTGTTTGACGTGGTTAAAGGAATGGATGACATTAAAAAATCCCAGAATACTTGATCTGGAAGGATTTGATAGAAGGTTTGGATTGCATTTGTGGTATGCATAAAGATTTTCTTAATCACTATGTGAGAAGGAGTCTAATGAGAGTATGGGTAAAATATAAAAAATGGTTTGAACCTAAAACTCCATTATGGGTATCCCCGATTGAAGCTTTAGCACGTAAAGAGATAAATATGCAGTCGGAATGGGGTACCTATAGAGATTTGTTATGTTTTCAAGATAAGGGCTGTAAATTAAAAAAATCTAACTGAAGTTCAAAATTTGGTTAGTAACTGGTTTCAGTACCATCAGTTAGACGAAATTTATAAGAAGGATCTTAAAGCTGGATTTGAGGATCAGATGTCGAGATCTGAAAAGGAGTTGTGTGAAAATGATGAAAAATTAGTCTCCAAGATGTATAAGTTGTTGCTTTTGGAGGAGACAAGAGACGAAGTGGTTAAAACGACTATGATAAAATGGGCTCAAGATGTGGGTCATAATATAGAGATGGCAGCTTGGGAAAAATTATGGAAAACTGATTTAAATTTCACTGCATGTTATACTTTAAAAGAAAATTGTTATAAGATGATGTACAGGTGGTATCTGACACTGAAAAAATTAGCATTAATGTATAAAAATGTTTCAAACAAATGTTGGAAATGTGGACAATGTGAAGGAACCTTCTTCCATATGTGGTGGTCATGTGAGAAGGCAAAGGCCTTTTGGGATATGATATATAATGAGCTGAAGAAAAAAATTTAAATGACATTTCCTAAGAGGCCAGAATCCTCCTTGTTGGGAATAACTCAAGGAGAGTTCTCTAGAAGAAATTTAACTTTTTTTATGTATGCAACCATGGCGGCTAGAATAGTATATGTGCAGAAATGGAAAGATAATATAATGCCTTCAAAAGAAGACTGGTTGATAAAAATTTTGGAATATGTGGAGATGGCAAAACTTACAACACTTATAAGAGATGAAAACTTTGAATGTTTTAAAGAAGATTGGGAACCTTTCTTACTTTACTTAAAGAACTATTTTTCTAACATGGACCTTTCAGAAGGGTTTGAAATTTAGTATCACAGCAGGTTGGGGTAGGGTAAAATCGAATTGTAAGGCGGAGTATATATGTTTTGTAATATTATAGTAATGGCTTATATGTATAGTTAACAAGAACCGCGCAGACTGGTAAGCGGGAAGTCATTATTTACTTAATTAAGTGTAACTTGATTGCTAAGATATTGTAAAAATCAATAAAACTTTAAAATGGAAAAAAAAGGAGTAACGTGATTGAGATGGATAGACTATCATGACAAAAGGGAAGTCTGAGGCTCTATTTAGGGCTTGCTGACTTCTAGAAGACACACACTCACGCAGTGTCTCAAATGCATCCTGTAATGGTTCCAGCCATTTCCATATCTCTCTTAAGAGGCGGTCTAGAGCAGTAGTGTGTGTGTCTACATTCCCAGCACAAACCCTTTAGAGTGTGTACAGGTTTTATTTTACTGCACCTCACATGCATGCCTTAGCCCACATACATGACCTATGACAGGACACGCATGTACATTATTATCAAGAGCTGTTTGGCTAGACTCTTTCTGGCTTCACATTTTCCAAATTCCAAAACAGACATTAAAAAATAACATTCTGGCCAGGCCAGTAAAAGTCCATCTTGCTAGCAACTAGGAAACAAAGGAGGGCACCAATACAGAGATAGGAAACTTCAAAGGTATGCTAGAAATATTGTTTATTATTAGGCCCAAAACTTTGTATGTGGATACTCTTCTCCAGGGGTACAATAAATATATTATATACAGACAGTGCTGCTTTGGAATTTTATTCTTCCCACAGAGTTTTTTCTCAGTTCTCTGGGAATGATAGATTCATGTACCTCCAGGAGGTTATCCCTGTGTTTTAAAAGGAGGTTATCCCAAACACCAGTTACTTTCCCCCCATTCATCTGGCATTACATGCCAAAGTGCCTTGGGCTTTACTACAGCCTATTTCTGCACCCAAAGCTTTCCTTGTTTTCTGCCCATGGGTATATGTTACCTCTGGGCTCAGTCTCAGGAATTACTTTGAGATAATATGGAAAGTTGCTTTGCTTTTTCAAGTTAACTTAATTAAAATCCAGTCTCCTGAAATTAGTTTCATTTCATTCTGCATCTAAGAGTTCTTTACTGATGTATACTTCATACAATACAATAAAACAAATATTTATATACTACTTTTCAACTAAAGTTTCCAAAGCAGTTTACACAGATATAAATAAATAAAAATTTAAATGGCTCCCTGTCACCAAAGGGCTCACCATCTAAAAAAGAAACATAAGACAGCCACTAGCAACAACCACTGGGGGGATGCTGTCCCAGGGATGGATAGGGCCAGTTGCTCCCTCCCTGCTAAATAAAGAGAATCGTCACTTTTAAAAGATGCCTCTTTGCTCAGTTAGCAGGGGATGCTAACTTTACTTTGGGGCTGGGCCTTCAAGGGTGGGACTGAGGGCTGGGGGTTGGGTTGTGCCAGGCCTTTTGCAGACATGTGTTTGGGCTCTCTTGAGTGGGATGGCACTGGGGGTGTGCCTAGCAGTTCGGGGGCAGCTTTTACTGTAGTGGGGAGGAATAGAAGAACTGGCGCAGGAAGAGCAGCTGGCCATTACAGGGGAAGGGAAATCAGTAATTTAGTATGTGTTTTCATTTCCAAATGCTTTGTCAACTCTCAGGCCTCGGGGAGCAGCTCCAACGACCCACAGAATCTGGCCTTGCTCCTCTGCAATGCCAGGTCAGTTCAGAATAAGACCAAAATTGTCCACGATTTGGTGGTGGATGAGGGAGCTGACCTGGCATGTATAACCGAAACCTGGTTGGAGGAGGTGAATCGTCCAGTGTGGGCTCAGCTTCTCCCACCAGGTCACTCTGTCGTGGAGCAGGCTGGGGGATGTGGGCAGTGGAGTGGCTGTGGTCCGTAAGAATACCATTTCCCTTACCAGGGCCCCTGTGAGACAGCTGACTTATACTGAGTGCATATTTTTGTGGCTGGGAACTAGAGATAGATTGGGGATTCTGTTGGTGTACCGTCCACCCCGCTGCCCAACTGACTCCCTAACTGAGCTGACGGAGCAGGTCACGGAGTTGGTGTTGGAGTCTCCTAGACTTTTGATGCTGGGGGACTTCAATATCCCCTTTGGGGCTGGCTTGTCTGGTGCGGCTCAGGAGTTCATAGTGGCCATGACAACTAAGGACCTATCCCAATTAGTTTCTGAACCAACTCATGTTGCCGGCCATGCACTCGATTTGGTCTTCTGTTCAGATCAGGGGAGTTGTTTCCCCATTGTCATGGATGGTCCATCCGAAAAAGCTGCTGGACCCAGTAGGATTTCAAAGGGCCTTGGAGAATTTTGATGTTGGTTTGGCCGGTGATTCTGTCGATGCCCTGGTGGGAACCTGGAACAGGGAACTCAACATGGCAGTAGACACGATTGCTCCTAAGCGTCCCTTCCGACCTGCTGCAAAAACGGCCCCTTAGTATACTGAGGAGTTGCAGGGGCTGAAGTGGTTGTGTAGGCGACTAGAGTGCAAGTGGAGGAGAACTCGGTTCGAATCTGACAGGATACAGCATGTGACCCATTTGAAGAAATATGCGGTGGTGGTGCATGCAGTGAAAGAGAGATTTTGGTCTGCATGCATTGCGACTGCTGGTTTGCGCTCAGCAGAGCTATGCCGGGTTGTGAGGAGTTTGGTTTCTGCTCCTTCTACTTCAAATCAGTCCCAGGGGTCATTCTGCTGTGATGCTTTAAATTAGTTCTTTGCAAACAAGAATAAAAGTCTTGTATTCGGGCTGACTTGAACTCGACTATTTCTGCAAGGTCTATGGAAGAGGTGTCAAGCGATTCCTCCTGCAGTATTAGATTGGATCAGTTTCAATTTGTGACTCCTGAGGATGTAGACAAGTTTCTTGGGGCAGTGCAGCCTACCACCTGTTCTCTGGATCCTGGTCCAACTTGGCTGCTTCTATCTATCAGGGAGATTGTTGGAGGTGGCCTAGTTAATATCGTAAATGCATCGCTGAGGGAGGGTATGGTGCTCCATTGTCTGAAGGAAGCAATAGTTAGACCACTCCTAAAGAAGCCTTCCCTGGACCCCTTAGAGATAGATAGTTACAGGCCAATCTCCAATCTCCCTTGTTTGGGCAAGGTGATTGAAAGGGTGGTGGCCAACCAGCTCCAGGCAGTCTTGGAGGAAACTGATTATCTAGACCCATTTCAAACTGGCTTTAGAGCTGGCTATGGGGTTGAGATAGCCTTGCTCGGCCTGATGGATGACTTTTACCAGGGAATCGACAGAGGGAGTGCGACTCTGCTGGTTCTTCTGGATCTCTCGGCGGCATTCGATACCATCAACCATGGTATCCCTCTGGATCGCCTGGGGGAGTTGGGGATAGGGGGCACTGCTTTGCAGTGGTTCCACTCCTATCTCTCAGGTAGATTCCAGATGGTGGAGCTTGGTGACACAGTAGCTCCTCAAAACGGGAGCTGTTATATGGAGTCCCCCAGGGCTCTATTCTATCATCAATGCTTTTTAATAAGTACATGAAACCACTGGATGACTTCATCAGGAGATTTGGTGCTGGATGTTATCAGTATGCTGATGACACCCAAATCTACTTCTCCTTTTCATCTTCAGGAAATGGCACTCATTCTCTAAATGCCTGCCTACAGGGAGTAATGGGCTGGATGAGGGATAACAAATCGAAGCTGAATCCAAGCAAGATGGAGATGCTCATTGTGCGGGCTCAGAATCTGAGGGGTGAGCACCTTCCTGTGCTGGATGAGGTTACACTCCCCCAGAAGGAGCAGGTGCGTAGCTTGGGAGTACTTCTGGACCCAGGCCTCACCCTGGTATCTCAGGTGGAGGCCATGGCCAGGAGTGCTTTCTATCAGCTTCGGCTGATTCAACATCTGCGCCCATTCCTTGAAGAGGATGACCTCAAAACAGTGGTGCATCAGCTGGTAAGCTCCAGGACTGACTACTGCGATGCGCTCTACATGGGGCTGCCTTTGTATGCAGTTAGGAAGCTTCAGTTAGTTCAAAATGTGGCAGCCAGATTGGTCTCTGGGATAACCCAGAGAGACCATATGATGCCTGTTTTGAAACAGTTACACTGGCTGCCAATATGTTTCCGGGCAAAATACGAAGTGCTGGCTATTACCTTTAAAGACCTGAACGGCTTAGGTCCTAGTTATCTTAGAGAGTGCCTTCTTCTGTATGATCCTCACGACACATTAAGGTCATCTGAGGAGGTCCATTGCCACTTACCACCGGTTCGTCTGGTGGCGACTCAGAGGCGGGCCCTCTCTGTAGCTGCTACAGGCCTGTGGAATGCACTCCCAACAGAAATCTGTAATCTGAGTTCATTACTGGCCTTCAGGAGAGACCCTAAAACCTAACTGTTCGACCTGGCCTTCCAGGGTTTTTTAGCTGTTGAATTGTTTAATTTGTTTTATTCTGTTTTTATAGTTTTGATTTTAACTGTTAACTTGTTTTAATTGTTTTACCTTGTAGTAAACCGCCCTGAGCCACTTTGGAAGGGCGGTATATAAACTGAATAAATAATAAATAATAAGGGGTATTGCTAATATCTTTTAAAGAAAGGCTAGGTTCAGGACTAACAACTAGTTGCACTGGACCCTGGGGCAAAGTTCCCTAGGAGCTGCGATTTCTTAGTATCATCAGGTAGACCACCATTATTTTAGAGATGCATCCATTGTTCCAAACGGGTGCTGCTTGATGCAAGAATTCTGATTTATATACATGTCCCTCACTTAGAACCATTTTTCCATTTATTTTTTTTAAAAGGAGCCAATTTCAAATATGCATTGTTTGGGCAGGTGGTTTCAGATGCAGTTAATATGAAGCCTTGTGCTTCACCAGAATTCTGTCAGGTATATGAGAACATAATCTTCAGCTCATGCTTGTTTAATAATAATGGGCCTTTTAATAAAGAGGGATATCAAACATTAGAATCAGTTGCAGAGAAAATCTAGGGTTCTCAAACATGATCATACAGAACACTGTTTTAGCATTACTGTTTATTTCTAGAACAAAAGTTCCAATTATCTTTTTTATCACATCATTTTTATTACTTTCAAGAAGTGAAACTTGTGGTTCTAGATTACTCCTTTTGAAATGCATGACATAGGAACATAGGAAGCTGCTATATACTGTCACATCATTGGCCCATCTAGCTCAGTATTGTCTACACAGACTGGCAGTGGCGTCTCTAAGGTTGCAGGCAGGAGTCTCTTTCAGCTCTATCTTGGAGAAGCCAGGGAGGGAACTTGGAATCTAGATGCTCTTCCCAGAGCGGATCCATCCCCTGAGGGAAATCTCTTACAGTGCTCACCAGGGGCGTAACGATGGGGGGGGGGCAGGTAGGGCACGTGCTCTTGGCGCCACTCTGGTGGGCCACCGGGGGGGCGCGAAAAAGTGGCATGTCCCCCCGACCCCCCCGGATCGCGTGGTGGCTGGCGGGCGGCAGCGGGACTCGGGAGTGAGCGTGGCGGCGGTGGCTGGTGGGCGGTGGCAAGACTCGGGAGTGAGCGTGGCGGCGGTGGCTGGTGGGCGGCGGTGGATTGCCGCCGAGTGCAGCAGAGCGACGCCGAGGCTTGCCTTCTGGCCCGGCGTCGCTTCCCAACTGCCAGGAGGCAGGCCTCGGCGTCGCTCTGCTGCACTTGGTGGCGATCTGCCGCCGCCCGCCAGCCACCGCCGCCGCGCTCACTCCCGAGTCCCGCGGCCGCCCGCCAGCCACTGCCGCGCTCACCGGGGGGCGCACACAGGTATGCAGGGGGGCGGGCACAATTTCAGGGCCAGAGCTTGCCCTGGGCGTCGTTTCCCCCCGCTACGCCACTGGTGCTCACACATGTGGTCTCCCATTCAAATGCAATCAGGGTAGACCCTGATTAGCTACGGGGACAAGTCATGCTTGCTACTAACATCCCCAGCCACAGTTTGTGTCATAGTGCTGGAAATATTTCTAGATTAAGAGTAGCACTAAAGAACAATGAATCTACTTACTTGAAAACCTGGAGCTGTTTCATAAGTTAGTGTTTCCCTATAGAGTTAGTCTCCACGTAGGAACGAAACACACACACACACACCCCACAAGAGTTTCTCCCCTCCATGTTTAGTACTTTGATTGGACAGTTTCTACATTACAAGATCTAGGATAGGCAACCTTTAGCACACTAGCTGTTGTTGAACTGCAGCTCCCAATTATTATTATAACACACAACCAAAAAGGCAAACTCAATTGACTGGTTTGCTCACCGGACCAAATCAGGCTTGTAGACACTGTCATGATTCCTTGCGTGTCTGCCCTTCTGATAGAGGAACTACACTATCTCCAGAGATTCTTAGAAGGAAGCTTTCTAGAGAGATGCAAGTGTCCCATTATGTCCCATCCCCATGTGGAGTTTCTAATCTGTACCTCAACTGTACCTCAACTGGAGTTTCTAATCTCCAACTGTACCTCAATGTGGTGGAGGAGTGAACAGTATAAGTTTACCTATGCTGGCTAACACAGCTCTGGCCTGGAGAAAGACCTTCTCCAAAAAACTTTATGGATCAACTCAAAAATGCAAGAGACATGGATGGGAAAAATCTTAACGGCCCCCAAATTGCTGATGTAGTTTCTAGCGAAAAGAGATCTTTGCGCTGTTTGAAGTTTTTTAAAATGAGAACATGGAATGTTAATGGGTTAAATCTAGGAAAGTTGAGCATAGTTAAGTATGAAATGACTCTGCTTAACATCAATATACTATGGATCAATATACTATGGATCACTGGATTGGAAGTGGCTTTTTCAACTCTGATGATGATCATATTGTGTACTACTCTGGCAATGAAACAGACACCAAAGAAAGGTACTGTCTATATTGTGGGAGACTTCAATGTGAAAGTGAGAGAAGTGGAAGAATGAAAGATTGTAGGCAAGTATGGCCTTGGTGAACAAAATAAGGCGGGAGAATGTTTAATTCAGCTATGCCACAAACAACAGTTACGTATAATGAACACGTGGTTTGAGCAACCTAAGCTGCGATTATACACTTGGACTTCACCAAATGGGGAATACCGAAATCAAATTGATTACATTTTATGCCAACAGAAGTAGGAAAGTTCTATTCTTGTGGTGAAAACATTCCCTGGTGTGGATTGTGGATCAGATCACGAACTGCTAGTTGCCAAGGTGAAGTTAAGGTGCTTTAGTGTTAAACAATCACCCACGACTCGGAAATTTGATGTTGAGAAGATTCCCCCGGCATTTGCGGCTGAAGTTAAGAACAGATTTGAGTTGTTTAACATCATGGAAAGACAACCTGATGAACTATGGGAGGAAATAAAGATAATTGTCACTGAAGTAGCCCATCAACATATTGCATATAAGCAGCCAATGAAATCGGCTAAGTAGATATCAGATGCTACAATAAAAATCACAGAAAAGAGAAGGAAAGCAAAAGTTATTGGTGACAGGGAAGAAATGAGAAGTTTAAATGCAGAGTTTCAGAGAGAAGTGAGAAAAGAAAAAAAATATTGGTGTGAACACTAAGGAAATTGAGGAAGCAGTTAAGAGAGGTCATTTAAGAGAGTGTTTTGCTTATGTGAGAAAGGTGAGAAGCCCCTTTATGACAAGGAAGGCAATGGTTAGAGGACATGATGGGCAGGAATTACATGATCAACAAGCAATTAGAGCAAGGTGGCGGGAATACACAGAACAACTTTATGCAAGTGAAAATCAAAGTCACGTTGTAAGATGGGAAGAACTACTAGCACTGGAACCAGATATTCTGGAGGAGGAAGTTGTATGGGCACTCAATCAGCTTCTCTAACCACAAAGCCCCTGGAGTTGATGGAGTACCAGTAGATTTATTGAGAGTTTTACCAATAAAGGTATTGACAGCGCTATGTCAAAGTGTATGGAAGACTTGTCGGTGGCCAAAAGGGTGGAAAAGGTCTGTATTTATGCCAATACCAAAGAAAAGTGATATGAAAGACAGCTCAAATTATTGCAGCATTGTCTTGATACCACATGTGAGTAAAATTCTTTTGAAGATCATTCAACAACGTATGAATCCAACTGTCGATAGAGAGATGCCAGATGTACAAGCGGGATTTCGAAGAGGAAGAGGAACACGTGATCACATTGCCAATCTTTGATGGATGATGGAAAAGGTGAAGAAATATCAAAAAGACCTCTATATGTGCTTCACTGAGTGACTATACAAAAGCTTTTGATTGTGTTGATCATGATAAACTCTGGAATTGCCTTAAAGAAATGGGAATATCCTTACACATCATCCGGCTTATACAGTCACTGTACTCTGATCAAGAAGCCATGGTAAGAACGGCATATGGAGATACAGAGTGGTTTAAAATTGGGAAAGGCACTTGTCAAGGTTGCATCCTGTCTCCCACACTATTTAATATGTACACAGAAATGATCATGAGAAATACATATTTGGAAGAATCTGCTATTGGAGTGAAAATTAGTGGTAGGAATATTAACAACCTTCGATATGCAGATGATAGGGCATTGCTTGCAGAAAGCAAGAAAGATCTAGAGTGGCTAATTTTAAAAATTAAAGATGGAAGTGAAAAATTTGAATTGCATCTTAACACCAAGAAAACAAAGATACTGACGACTGCAGAGAATAGAGTGAAGATCAATAATGAGATAATTGAAGCAGTAAAAGAATTTATTTTTCTTGGCTCTAAAATTGATCAATGTGGTGACTGCAGCCCTGAGATCAAAAGGTGTATAGCACTTGGAAGAACTGCAATGATCGGGATGAGCAAAATTTGGAAGAGCAAAGATATTAGTCTCCCAATCAAAAGTAGATTAGTCAATGCAATAATATTTCCAATAGCTACATATGGTTGTGAAACTTGGACTTTGAAGAAGACAGATAGGAGAAGGGTGGATGCTTTTGAGATGTAGGGTTGGAGGTGACTTGCGTATCCCATGGACAGCGAGAATCACGAATAAGGAAGTTTTAGATAGAGTTAAACCAATAGCATCGCTAGAAGCTAAGATTACAAAACAAAGACTGACATATTTTGGTCATGTCATGCGAGCTGATTCACTTGAAAAGACAATTATGTAGGGAATGACCAGCGGAAGAAGGAGATGGGGATGGCCTTGTACTCGGGTGGCTGGATATTATTAAAAATTACTCCAGAATGACCATGGTGGAATTAAAGGAATCTGTACAAGATAGGATGGCATGGAGTGCACTGATCCATAGAGTGACCGAGAGCTGGACACGACTGAACGGATAAGAAGAAGATCACCCACTCACTATCTAACCACCCAGCTGAGACAGTGAAAGTCTAGCAAACTAAAAACTGCCATGGAAAGGAGCTACTGTGAGGAAGGCAAGACATCATGACACCAACAAATGGTATCCCCTTTCTTCACAGATTTTATGGAATCCCTTCTTATAAAAAATGCTGAGTCTTTGAGAGTGCTCATGCGATCAGAACTACAAATTACATACAAATCAGTCCCATTAAGAAGGTATACAGGCATTTGTTCTCCACTCAAAATTATTGTGGTTAAAATACTGGAGGTGAAGCTGCTTGCGCCCAGGCTCAAACAAATAGATAATGTTAGCAAAGCTTCTGTGCTTCTAGCATCAAACACACATTCTCAGCTGATTAGACTATTTTAGTATATTAGCCTATGCAAATCATTGTTTGAAGACAGAACAGTCAATTTTGACAATATGGTTTGCATACCATTATATACATGCTGTTGCTTATCAGGCAATAACCAATGCAAACACAATACAGCTTTCAAATTCATTCATGTCAGAAGTTTTTGCTAAATCCAAAATCCTCCTCTAATACAATTTCAGCTTTGAAAGATCACACACAGTTGCATTGTACCTTGTCTTGTACAGGACAACAGCTTGCTACAGTTAACTAGAGAGAGAGACTACTGCATTTTAGTCATCTTTAAACACAGAGATCAGGAACCAGTCAGAAGAAAAGGGTCTGCACATACAAATGTGGCCTTGAGGGCAACATTACCGAATGCAGGAGACACTCACTATTCGCAGATTCTCCATTTGCGGATTTCCATATCCGTAGTCAGGTCATAGGGACTCAGTTTATTTATTCACAGGGGAAAAATAGGGCTATTTTTGCCTATCCGTGGTTCCTTTAGCCAGTTATGGCTAAAGCACCCACCTAGTCCTGGATCCACCTCCACAGATGCCCACAATTGGCTCCACCGCTCACTACCTATGGCTCCACCCATCAGCTGGAGCGCTCCCCCATCAGCTGGAGCGCTCCCCCAGCCTCAGGAACCTGATTCGGCTGATTCAACAGCTGCACCCATTCCTTGAAGAGAATTACCTCAAAACAGTGGTGCATCAGCTGGTAACCTCCAGGCTCGACTTCTGCAATGCATTCTATATGTGGCTGTTTTTGTATGTAGTTCGGAAACTTCAGTTAGTTTAAAATGTGGCAGCCAGATTGGTCCCTGGGGCAACCCGGAGAGACCATATTATGCCTGTTTTGAAACAGTTGAAATGGCTGCCAATATGTTTCCAAGCAAAATACAAAGTGCTGGTTATTACCTTTAAAGACCCGAACGCCTTAGGTCCGGGTTATCTTAGAGAGCACCTTCTCCTGCACGATCCTCACAGTACGTTGAGGTTATATAAGGAGGTCCATCTCCAGTTTCCACCAGTTCGTCTGGTGGCAACTCAAAAGGCGGACCTTCTCTATGGCTGCTCCTGGGCTGCAGAATGCTCTCCCAGCAGAAATCCGCAATCTTGAGCTCATTATGGGCCTTCTGTTTATCTGTTTGGCCTGGTTTTCCAGGGCTTTTAACTGTTTAAAAGTTTTAACTGTTCATTGGTTTTATGTTATTTTTATAGTTTTGATTTTAATTGTTTTTTATTTTGGGGTAAACTGCCCTGAGCCATTTTTGGAAGGGTGGTATATAAATCAAATAAATAATAATACATAAATTTCAGAAGTGCGGCCTTGGGAGAAAATTTCCATTTTAGCCCATGGGTAATGAGTTAACAGAGACAAGATCTACTTACAAAACTAGCTGCTGTTGAGCAACTTTCCAGACATTCTAGTACATAACAGGTGTTCTGAGCATGAAGTTTGCTCACTAGGTGTTCTGTAATTAGTTTTATTTCAGGCTTGTGGTGCTGGGAAACTTCAACGTCCACTTCGGGACCAGGTTTTCTGGAGCAGCTCAGGAGTTCATAGCCACCATGACAACTATGGGCCTATCCCAAGTGGTCTCTGGGCTGACACATACTGCTGGTCACACACTTGATCTGGTTTTTCACTCTGATCAGGGTGGTGTTCCGTGGGTGGGGACTCCTATGATTTCCTCCTTGTCATGGACGGACCACGATCTGGTTAAGGTTGGACTTACAGTTACGTCTCACCTCTGCAGGGGTGAGGGGCCTATTACAATGGCCCGTCCAAGAAGGTTACTGGATCCAATACAATTCCAAGAGGCCTTGGTTGGATTTAATGTTGGCTCAGCCGACGATCCGGTTAATGCCCTGGTGGAAAATTTGAATAGTCAACGTACCAGGGCAGTAGATGGGATCGCTCCTAAGCATCCTCTCCAACCCGCTTCAAAAATGGCTCCTTGATATACGGAAGATCTGCGGGAGCTGAAGCGGCAAGGTAGACGACTGGAACGCAAGTGGAGGAAGACTTGACTCGAATCTGACAGATTATGACATAGAGCGCTCTTAAAGATCTATGCTCTGGCTATACGTGCAGAAAAGAAGTGTTTCTTTTTTGCCCGTATTGCTTCCACAAACTCACATTCAGCAGAGCTTTTTAGGGTTGTGAGGGGCTAGTAGGACCCTTGAATCAAAATTTGGATCCATCAATTGCCTGCTGTGACGCTTTTAATGAGTTTTTCATGGACAAAATATCTCATATTTGGGCCAATTTAGACCTCAACTGCACAGTTAGCGCAGTATCAGATGCAGAAGTATCCAGCAACTCCTCTTGTGTGGTTAAACTGGATCAGTTTCAGTTTGTGACTCCTGAGGATGTGGACAAGCTGCTTGGAGTGGTGCGTCCTACCACCTGTCTACTTGATCCTTGCCTGACGTGGCTTACACTATCTGGCAGGGAGGTTGTTGTGGAGGGCCTGGTGGCAATTATTAATGCCTCTCTGAGGGAGGGCAGGATGCCCCCTTGTTTAAAGGAGGCAATTATTAGACCTATTCTTAAGAAGGAAGGGTCTGCACATACAAAAGGTGTGTTCGTCAGGGGAGGCCCGTCTGTGGCTACCTTCAAGTTGTATGGTGGCCACTCAGGGACGGGCCTTCTCAGTTGTCGCTCTGAGACTTTGGAATGCGCTTCCCGCTGATATAAGACTCTTCCCATCTCTAGCGGTTTTTAAAAGATCTTTGAAGACTCTTTTTTTAACCAGTCCCTTTAGCTTTTGTGATTTTAAATTGTGTAAATTGTTCTCGTTTTAGGCAGCTTTTTGGAGTTTTAATTGATTTTAATGTTTTATTTATTTGTATTGTTTTATTATTGTGAACCGCCCCAAGACTTTGGTTTGGGGCGGTATAAAAATAATCAAATAAACAAACAAACAAACAAAATGCTGCAAAACAATGCTATACATAGAGACCCATCTTAGGCCCTGCTGCACCTCTTGCCTATACCAGGTTAGGTTAGCTGTCAAGAAGACCTTTTCACAGGCACACCCCCAATCATGGGATTCTTTCCCAAGGAAGGCTTGGGTACGGATGCATGCATGCACACTTTCATTTTAAAGTTATACATTTTCATTATATTTGAGCCACTCTACATACATGAGCTTCAAACAAGAAGTTTGGATTAGAAAGAGAAAGGTTCTGATTGTTGGCTAGTGAACATATCTGTGCATTCATATCTGCATGGCAAAGGAGTTTTAATTTTGTCAATGTAGACAATGTTTCAACACCACATCTATTTTCTGTATGTATGGCACAAATGACTGACCAAAAAACCACCAAGCAACTTGTAACACTTTCAGTCAGTCAGTCAGTCTTTATTGTTACAGTCACTGACCAGAACCAGAAATCAGCAAATAAAAATTTAAAATTAGTTAAGATACAATGTATCAATAACAATAAAATAGATATTATAAATTAGATTAAAACAATAAAATTCCCTTATTAATCATCTGCCGACGAATATTAATGGCAACAGCACAGTATCTAGCAACTCTAGATGTAACAGCAGACTCTTTCAAATCAAACACCTTTACTGCTGCATAGGCTTTTGTAAATCAGAGCCGAAGAGGGTTCTGCATCACAAAAACTCATGCCATGATAAATGTGTGCATTATGAATATGCCACAATATGCTTGGTGTGTGTGCGTGTGCACACTCATGTGTATGTTCTGCAACAGACTAACACAACTATCTCTTGCAAATGTGTCCCCTTATCCTGAAAATGGAGTGGATGAATATTCCTTGCAACTTACTTCATTCTTACAAAGAAATTAGTTTAAATATCTGCCGAATAGTAGAGTGAATAACGACAGAAGTAGATAAACACACACCAAGCAATTTCCCAAGCCTTGGGCAGCATTCACACATCACAAATGGTCAAAAGTGCCACTTAAAAATGAAAAACCTTGACCCACTTTCATAAGCCAGCAAGCTTTTGCCTCCTGTTGAAGTATGAATATTTAAATCAAAATGATGACTTAAGAAAATCCAGTCTGCATATTATACTGTTTATGTGCTGCTGACCTGGAAACATTGTATTGCCATACAACAGCTCCAACATTAATGTTTTACTTAGATGTCTCAGAGGACAGTATTCTAATAATTTAGCCTACACTCAGACTAGAAATGTGGGAGGCAGTAGTAGTGCCTGCAGAAAAAATAAGGAAGATCAATCACAGCTAGAATGTTAAACTGCATTTCAAAAATATGTTAGGTCTTCTACAATTTATAGTAGGATCAAGTAAATGAGGGAGATTTGTTTATGTAGTTAGCACTTTTAAATGTGTCCCCATCTTTGTTACACTATTTAAAAAAAAGTGTGTGTTGACAGGCCAATACCTATAACATTAATGGAAATCCAGCTCAGAGACGGATTGTAGCTAGGACTGCAACTTTAGTTGATCAGTCAGACTAAACCAATTAAAAGCATTTTATTTATTTAATAAATGTGTATACCGTCCACTACTGAAGTCTCCAGGTGGTTTACAATATAAAACAAACCAAGAATTTAACAGATAAAACATAAAACCAGATTAAAATGTTCATTAAAACATCAACTAATTAATGTTTATAGAATTTTTAAAAAGAGATATCCTTAATTAATTAGGCAGATTAAAAGAAGGCAAGTACTTCCAAAGGCCACAGATGCCAAGCATCATCTTAGGAAAGATATCCCCTCCTGCATAAAAGAGAAGGGGGACTTCCTCTTCTAAAATAATGCCTACTTCAACTCACCTTAAAAAGTATATTTTGAATTATTGTTTTACATGCTTACCTGATTCATTTAATTAAAACAAAAATCAACTAGATTCATTAAATCAAATGACAGCACAGCATTAATCTTGATAGAATCAACATGTTTTTTAAAAACCCACTACTGAAGCAACTTGTAACCTACAAAAATGAACTTATATAAAAAATACTGTAGGGAATTCATCTTTCCATCCACATCCTAATGAGTTTCATTTAATGAAACAGGAGGCTCTTTTCTATTTTAGTTTTCAATCAATATCCTTTTAACAGACAGTGTATTCAAGAAACTAAAAAAAGAAGAGAGAATCCGCAGAAAGAATGGCAGACTGAACAATGCTAACTGATAACATTTTAGCATACAAGAATTTGGATGAAAAGTTCCTATTTCTACTAATAAATATCAACCAAACAAATATCTGTAACGTTAATGGGCTTAAGTTACAATAATCTTGCCCTCTGGGACAGTACAGAACAAGCTTTTGCCCTCTTCTATATGGCAACCATTTAGGTATTTTAAGAGTAGTATCATGCTCCACACACCCTCAATTCTTCTATTCTCCAGGATAAACATATTCAGTTCTTTCTACCCTTCCTCATTAGGCTTGTTTCCCAGGAGTGTGAAAACACTCCTAGCTCAGCAAAGAGGCAAATTTTAAAGTGGTGGTTCTCTTACATTAAACGGGGGAAAGCAACAGTCCTTTTCTAAATCCAGAACAGCATCCCTCCCGTGGCTACGGTACTGTTGATATCTACCTTATACTTCTTTTGAGACTGTGAGCCATTTGGGAACAGGGAACTATCTTATTTATTCTTCTGTGTAAACTCCTTGAGAACTTTAGTTGAAAAGCAGTATATAAATATAGTAATAATAGTTCCTATTTGGCTACTCCCTAAAATACAGTGCCCAGTACTGTGCACACTACTCCAGAGTTGCTGTTTGACTAAATGCAGAATAAAATGGAACCATTATTTCTCATAACTTGGAAACTACAGTACGGTTAATGCAGCCTAAAATTACATTAGCCTTTGGTGGGGGTGGGGGTGGGTGGGCTGCATCACACTACTCACTCGTGTTCAGCCCACAATAGACTGCAATTCCAAGATGTTTTTCACATGTGCTGTTACCAAGCCAAGTATCACCCATCCTATACCTGTGCATTTGCTACCCCACACCCACCCACCCATGTGCAGAACTTTGCATCTGTCTCTGTTGTATTTTATTTGGGCAGGGTAGGTTCCCACAACTTGCAGAAGGCCTGATTGAGAATCAGGAGATCTGCCAGCTATGCATGCTCATGATTTCCAGTGGTAAAAACCCAGAAATGTTTGACAGTGTTAGGTTGGCATCATACCAAAAGCAATATTTAGCCAGGATCAGCCACCTTAGATCAAATTCTGCATTACTGATCCTGGTTGAACCTTGGATTGGCACAGTGCCAACCTGCCATCACCAAAGGTTGGTTCTTATGACCAGAAATCAGGAGTGTGCATGGCTCACAAATCTCTCAATTCCTGGTCAGGCAGCCTCATGCAAGTAGTGAGAACCCACCCTTCAATTCAAAATATGTAGATTTTTATACCAGGAAAAATACCAAAGCACACTATAAAAGCTGTCAGTCTGACCTGTTTATAATTTCCCAGATTCTCAATTTTTTACTTCTTTGAAGACTGGGCAAACATTAGCCTGTCTCCAGTCTTGTGGCACCTCTCTTGTTCTCCAGGATTTCTCAAAGACAATAGACAGAGGTTCTGAGAGTTCACCAGCAAGTTTTGTTAGTACCCTAGGATGTGGTTCATCCAACCATGAAGATCTGAACTCATTTAAGGTAGATAGAGGTTTCCCGGCCAACTCCAAAACAACCTTTAACTTCATTCCTGATGCTTTTGTGAAGTTGCACAAAGTTTCCCTTTTGTTCTGCTATGCATGCCACTTTTGATGACCCCATTTGGTGGAAAGATTACACAAATTTTAAATCATTTGGTGAGAACTTCCCATTTCCCTCCTTATGTCCTTGGAGAGGGTGAAGAGCAGAGGAGAAGAGAAGAAGCAGCTCTGGTGAATGGAGAAGGTGTAGGTGAGCAATCATCTCCTGATGGTTTTATTTGAAGTGCTGACCTATACAGCTTTTCTGATTGGACTGCAGTATTGCTTGGATCATGTTCATTATCCACATGGTTTAGGAGGAAACAGATTAAGGTTGTTCCCATGACCAGTTCTACCCAAGTAGGGCTGCCCTAGCTCGGGTAGAGCCAGTTGTGAGAAGTGCCAGGATCGGAAATTCTTGATCCTCAGAGTGGAAGCTACTATATGGAGGACCTCAGGATCCATTTGATTTTCAATGCTATTTAATATCCACATGAAGCCACTGGGGGAGAACATCAGGATATTTGGTGCAGCATACCACCCAATTCCATTTCTCCATTATAACCTCAACAGGAAGTGGTGTAACTTCCCTAAATGCTTGCCTGACGGCAGTAATGGCTGGATAAGGGACAATAAACTGAAGCTGAATTCAGAAGAGTCACAACTCAAGAGATGTGATAGATCTTCCTGTCCTGAATGGGGTTACACTCCTGCAAGGGGAAAAAGTACATCTGGCTCCAAGCCTCTCTCTGATTTCTCAGACTGCGGCAACAGCCAAGAGTGTTTTTAATCAGCTTCAGGTAACAGGAGAACTGTGTCCGTTTCCGGAAAAGAATGACCTCAAAATAGTACATGTGCTGGTAACATCTCAGCTTGACTATAACAATGTGCTCTACACAGGCTGCCTCTGCATGTAGTTTGGAAGCATCCATTAGTGCAAACTTCAGCAGCCAAGCTAGTTGCAGGAACAATTCAAAGAGACCATATTACACCAGTTTTTAAAAGTATTGTACTGGCTGCCAGTAGGCTTTTGGGCAAAATATAAAGTGCTGGTAATTACCTACAATGTCCTAAGCAGCTTAGACCCAGGGTATTATCTATACAGCACTTGCTTCTGTATAGACCCCACTGCTTATTAAGATTATCTGAAGAGGTCTGTCTAAAGATGCTACCAGTTTAGCAGGCAGCTATTCAGAGTTGGGCCTTTGTGATAGCTGCTCCTGAGCTCCATAACACACTCCCCGCTGAGATGCAGGGTCTGACTTCTTTGCCTGCCTTCAGGAGAGCCATGAAGAAACATTTGTTTATCCAGGCATTTGGCTGAATTTTTGTTTAATTTTAATTCTTTTTTAAAGTTGTCAATTTTAAATTTAAAAATTGTAATTTTACTGTAATTGTTTATTTTGTACACCACCTAGCAACCAAATGTTAGGTGTATTGTAGCAGATTAAAGCCTTTGTCTCAGAGCAAGCTCAAGTGAGGGAAAGAAAAATGCTGAATCATCTCTGCTGAGCTTTCCGGCTCAGGCTTCTCCTAAAGCTTTCCTGTAATTTCTGGTAGGTTCTAAAGGATGTTGCCATCACCCACTTATCGACAGAGCTTGAACCACCACCACCCTACCCCGACTTGGGTAGAATCCCAGGGGAAACTCTCTTTTGCTACTGGAAAAGTACAAAAAACATCCCACATACAAGCCTACACATGATGAGAAAACTGATAGCTGTTGACCAATTAAGGAGTGTTTGCACCAGAGGGGGGGGAAACTCTTTCAGCCTCACACTTTCCTGAGTTAAAAACCCACTCCAAGAGGCTTGTAAAAAAAAGAAGAACAAAAAGAAAAACAGCTTTATTCAAATGCTACCGACTGCTTCCGTCTGTGGCTTTCTCAGCTTTTCATTACAGGTAAAAATACTCAGCAGGTTACAATATTACTTCAAAAAACACCCTGAGTGATGTTGGGTTGACATGCTTTAAAAATCATGGTTACCCGGTTGCAAGGAACAGGTATGTAGGAAAATACAAAAGCACAATTAAAAGCTTACAGAGTATTTTGCAATGCCCTGGCTGGAAGGCTAGTCACAGAACAGTTTCTGGGATATACAAAGCACACACCAAAGAAACAGGAAGTCTAACGCAAAATCTGACTAAAACTTTCTCGAAACCAAAGTCCAGGCTTCCTTTTTCTTGAATTCACCCAAACCCTTGTGGAGAATTCAAGCCCCTGCAGTTCTGTCTCCCAAGAGCTGCAGTCATCTTCCTGCAGCCATCCTCCATGGTCACATGTGTCCTTCTGCATCCCCAGTTCTAACAAAGAACTCCCTTCTTCCTCCCAACAGCTCTCTAGGTGTGCTGATTGGATGGTGTTCATCAGCCTATCAGTCAGGACAGGGTTCACTTCTGGTTAACTCTTTAGGGGAGGAATGGCTGATCACTACAGGTATAGACATACACACATCTGTAAAGTAAACATTACTATTTGGGGAACAGTAGTTAACTGCCCCCATTCCCATACCCTGTTCCTCCTCTTTCGTCTTTCCACCAATGTTGCTGCCACTAATTAGCTATCTTCTGTAGGAGCAAGGGCAAAGCTGAATGTGCTATTTAAACCCCTCTCTTTTTTAGCCTCAGAGGGTCAGTAGTTCTTTAAAGCTAGAAATAAACCACAAATGTACTGTGCTATGTTAAAGAGGCAATGCTATTGTGGTTGCCTCTTCCTGCTGCTGTATCTCTACAGAATTTAAAGATCCAGTACCTTGAAACACCAGGAAATTACAGCATCAATTAGGATGGCTGAAAGTTGGCAGCAGTGCTCAAAGCAGAAGACTGCAATTGGTCACAGGTAATAAGGCAAGTGCCAAATTACAAAACTATCTAAAATTCACAAGAACATTTCCACACTGGAAAAACTACAAAGAGATAGCTCTATGAGCAATTCTACTCCCTTTGTAATTCATCTTCCATGACTAGTTTAGTGACAAGCCATTTTTTAAAAAAATTTAACTTGTACCCCAAAATGCAGTTCAGAAAGAGAGTTCTGCTTTGTGGCTCATAATCAACTAGTCCACTTATAAACACAAGTTTCAATACAGAGACAAATTCTGTCCATTACTTACATCAAGAACAGCTCCACAGAGAACAATGAAAGATCTGCCAAATATACTTTCTTCACAGCAGTCTACTCTAAATTCTATTTAATCCTAAAGGGAAAAATCAGTGTTTACAAAATGTTATGTTCCTATGAACTCAAAAGCAACATTAACTAAGAAGTTCAGGTCAGATTTTCTTCAAAAAAAGTACACCATGAGCTCCCACAAAGAACCTGATTACTGACATTTTAAGCAAGAATCATTTTGAGGTTACTTCAGCTCTTAAAAGAGGATTTTTAAGTAGTTACATTTCAGAATGCTATAATCTGATCAAATGAACAACTTTTTTTGCTTTAATGTTCTGCTTATGTGCAAGTCAAATTAAGCACAAACATTAGTATAAATTTTGAGATCCCTGACCAACTAAAGAGTTTCTGGAAACTAAGAATGTAATATTTGCACCTCATTGAAAATGGTTTTGGACAGGCACAGCTATATCTGATTCCCTCTTGGGTACGGTTAATATGCAGTGAAATGGCCAATGCTGAAGTAGCAGCTGTTCTGAAGTTGCACTATACAATAATGGGAGAAAGGATGTGTGCAATTCTCTGTCTTCCATCTTTTATCTTGGCAACAAGTCTTGGTCTGAAGCCTTCATCTTCCCCCCTCCTCATTTAATTTTACCATGTTCAAATTCCTGAGGTTTCCAAGACTATAAGCATTGGGTGTAGATAGAGCTTTGCTCTCTTCAGTGGTAGCACAGGCAGAATGTGTCCACTACATCATGAGTCATGAAAACCAGTTGCATTGCACTTTGCCTAGATGTGATCTATTGGTCATGTTGGTGCTTTTAAGTCCTGGTTCCTCAGGGAAGTGACAGCTACTAGAAGATGCTCCTGGTACTAGCAAGTGTTTTAATAATACGAATGAAGATAAGCTGGCCGTGGAAATTGTGAAACTGAAGGGCAGGGTATCAAAATGTTTGAAATAAACTGGCAACCACTACTTTTCCTCATGGTAAGAGCATGAAGTAAGAACATGCACAGATGTATTTAGTTCTAAACTTTGTTCATGGTAAGGTGAGAGGAAGGCACAAACTCATCCCTCCCTTTTTCCTCACTTCCTACTCATCATGCAATTCTCTGTCAATGGGCTTGGTTCCCAGAGGGCAACCAAGGAGTGAATGGAAAGTGAAACAGAAAAAGTCCATTCACACACCATTCATTCCACCCACTACAAATTGCAGGTTGGGACCCTACTTTGTGAATATGCATTTTCAGAAATAAATGCCAACTTAAGATAGACTTATACAAATTTATAATCACTAGGGCACTTACCATAACACCACAGAAGATATATAAGGAATCAGATTAATACACAATACACATATTCACAGAAAAATAATGGATTTGCCCCCTAATGGCAAGGGCAGGGAGATAAAATTGACATAGGAAAAAAACCTTGACATTGGCTGCAATTTTTGAAACCTCAGCTATCAGTTTGTCAGTATATTGTAAGTTTATATAAATGATGTACTCTCCTCTTATAAAACTAGTCTACACATAACTATTTTGGAGAAGGATGCATTTCCTTAGAAACCTTCAGTGTTTCTGTATGGAGAAAAATTTGTAGGAGATCTTCAAAAGCATGGTATTGTATTTTTATTTATTGTTAAAGTTGTATACCGCCTTTCATTAAAATAATCTCAAGGTATTATCTCAAGATCAAAGACAACTATAAAAACTGCACAATAAAAATTAAAATGGAATCTAAAAATACAAATCTAAGTAATTTTTTTAAAAAGATGTATAATACAACCATAACCAACATTACATCTAATGTTGCTAAATTTTGTGCTGCCGCCATAAATATACGTCACCAGATATATTTTTATAATTATATAATTATAATTATTAAAAAATTATATAATTATAATTATATTTTTTATAATTAAAAATATATCAGGTGACATTTTATAATTATAATTTATAATTATATAATTAAAATTTTATTGCTTTAATTTTTATGACTACTGTGTTTCCAATATTGTAAAAAATTTAAATTAATTTTAATTTTAACTGTTTTAATCATATATACTCTATTTACTGCTGTATAACTAATTTTTTTCTTTTGTTTTGGCCTGTGGCCATAACATTAAAGATTCATTCATTCATTCACCATAAGAAACAAAGCAGCAGCAACAACACAGCAGAAACAAAGCAGCAGCAAAAAACACCGGTAAAAAGACAAGATTTTACCTGCTTTCTAAGAACTGTGATAGAGATTGGGGAGCAGATGTCCACCGGGAAAGCATTCCAAAGTCTGGGGCAATAACTGAGAAGGCCCTGTCCCGCATGCACGACAGGTGAGCCTCCCTCACTGTTGGAACACAGACCAGCCCCCCCCCCCCGGACCTCATTGAGCAGGCAGTCCCTCAAGTAGGCAGGGCCCAAATTGTCAAGGACTTTAAAAGGTCAAAACTAGCACCTTGAATTGGACCTGGAAACAGATTGGCAGCCAATGTATCTCTTTCAAAATGGGTGTAATATGGTCCCAGTGGGCAGCTCCAGATAATATCCTAGCTGCTGCATTTCCAAATATTTTTCAAGGGCAGCCTCATGTAGAGTGTGTTACAGTAATCCAGCCATGATGTAACTAAGGCATAGGTAACTGTGACCAGATCTGCCTCCTCGAGAAAGGGAAGCAGCTGGCACACTAGCTGAATTTATGCAAAGGCACCCCTGGCCACTGCCTCCACCTGAGCTTCCAAAAGCAGAGCCTGATCTAGCAATACCCCCAAGCCATGCACTTTCTCTTTCAAGGGGATTGCAACCTCATTGAAAATCAGTGGAATCTCCTCATCCCAATTGGCTCTGTTACAGAACAACAGTATGGCCATCTTGCCCGGATTCAATCTCAGCCCACATCCAACTCATCACTGCCTCCAGCCACTCGATTCAGGATATCTGCATATTGCTGACAACTCAGTCCAAGTCCCTGGATGACCTCTTCCAGCTGTTTCATATCCTAAGACCCATTAACTAATGTGGTTGTGACCAGGTCAAGAACCTTTGGGCCACTATCAACTGCTGCAGGCACTTGTAAGGTAATTGGAAGAAGGGCCACCTATACCTTGGCCATAATTAAATGGCTGTAAAACAGTCCAACACAAAGAACCTGTGACCCATTATGAAATACTGCTTTGCACAGACTGTTCCAGCTTTTCTGGCCCACATCCAGTGCCATGACATTGCTATATACTTTTCTAGCATACAAAATTGCTTGGGCTTGCATTGTACTAATTTTGAGCAGGCTTTATATGTATTGCAGTTCTCTGTTCAAAATGTCACACATTACAAATAAATTATTCATAATTCACCCTAGACAGACAGCAAGAGAAGTGACATATTTAATATTAAAACAGAAGTTGGTGGATAAAAGGACACCTTTTATATTGCTGGATCAACTAATTATTTTCCTGTGTGACTTTAAAGAAGTAACAAATTCTCAAGACTTCTACTACTATTATTTAGAATGTACATAATTACTTAGTTTACTGTTATGTCTATTTGGCAGGCGAGGTACTGTAGTTAAGAGGTTGTGTGGCCTCTATCACATCACTGTGAACCTAAGGGCAGAGGAACAGCTTGAATCAGGTCTCCCAAGCTCATCTTTATATGATTTATCCACATGACCAAACTGATTCGGGATTAGTAAGCCACTTTTCCATTATAGTGTAAAGACTCACAAAAATAAAGGGAAACTAAAGAAATATAGTCACTGATGAAGCACCCCACTTAAGCACAAGGGAAATGACACAACTTAGCTACATTCTGTAGTGTATAAGAATTATTGCCTTAGAATGTAATTTCTAATCCAGTGTGCAATAGAGAGCCCGCACCTCAATTCACACAGTATTAGAACAGTATTATATAGTCCAAGCCCTACATCAAATTCATTAACAGGTTTCCAAATCACTCATGTGTCCCAAAAAGCAGCCAGCATTCTTACAATGTTTTCTGTGTGCTGACAATGCACAACACATATTTACTACAACAAATATGTATACATTTTTTTCAAAGTGTTCAAAATAGTTTACTTGGAGGCAGGGGGACAAAGATGTTTCCCCATCCCAAAAGGGATGAGGAATCTAAAAACAATCTAAAATGAAACATAAGACAGACAAACAACAACAACAACAGAAGGGATGCTATGCTGGTTTTGGATAAGGACAGTTGCTCTCCCCCTTATTTATTTAGCATATTTTTATACCACCCAAAATGCAAGTTCTCTCCCCCTGCAAAATGTAAGAGCATTACTACTTTAAAATGTGCCTCTTTGCTCAGTTAGCAGGGGTATATTGACCAGATTTTATTGGGAATGCCACATCCAGTTTTAGTTGACTATTTCAAGGAGAATTAATTCAGACTGATAGAAGAGGGGAAAAGAAATTAAAATGATCACAGAAGTTGAAAACCCATCTATGGAGAAGTGGTGGAAGGAGTAGAGTCTATTTATCAAAACCACAGTGAACCATATGAATGTACTCTATAAATACAGCAGAAGAGAAAATATTAAAGTAGACGCAAGATTTATTTACGCTGAAAGAGACCATGGTAAAAGAATAGACATTCGCTACCTATTAATAAGTTTAGATTGGAAGCAAGAAGCAGGTTTCAATAACAAAGTACGGATCCAAGAACCTGATTAATTCTAAAATCTCAGCTTAAAGCTGAAAGTGATGGGAGCTGTAATCTAATACCTAGACTAGACAACAGGCACTAAGTGGATCCAGGACACTAGCATCCTACTACAGAGTTTGCTACTCATCTGTAGCACTTAGTAGGACTGTATCAATTTGTCTATTCTGAAAAAGAACCGTATCATCTTCCAAGAGTGGAAACAGTGTCTTGAAAATAGGGGTGTGCATGAACCACGGTTCGGCATCGCAGGGAGCAGGAGCTCTAAGAAAGAGGACAGCAGGTCCTTATCTGCTCTCCACCACCCCATGCAGCCTTCTGATGGGGCGGCACTTGGCCCAAGTAGCCCCATGCAGCACCAGCATATACATGATGTCCAGGAATGCAGGGGTGTTGTATGCATGCAGGTGCCGCATGGGGGTAGTTAGGCCAAGCACCGCCCCAGCAGGAGGCTGCATGAGGCAGCAGAAAGCAGGTAAAGACCTGCTCTCCTCCCCATGGCACTGAACCTTTGTTCAAACCACAATTCGTGCACACCCCTACGGAATGGAAACATACACACACACACACACGTTGGTCATTATCACATTCTAGGCTGGCCAAGGTGTCTGCCAAAATAGGGATCCAGGAAGCTACACAGACCTTGGGCAGTTAAGAGGACAAAGGAGTCAGAACTCAGCTAACTCCAAGCAAGACCATAACAGCTGGGTATGGCAACTTACTTAAATGGGATGCTGCTCCAGCAGCTTCCAAAAGCAGACTGCCTGGGCAACTCATAAAAAGTAACAGAGTAAATTGCTTCCAGCCTTTCCCCAGACCAGGCTGCTTCTTAAAGGAGCTTTGTCCAATTTCTTAAATCCTCTACTAGGACTGGCAGATCCTTGGGAACTCTTCCAAGTCAGCCTTCTGGTTTAGGAAAGGTGCTGGCTTGCACTTCCCTACTGTGGAGGTCTCAGTGGCATGAAGGCACTTAGGGTATGGGTTACAGGGTATTTCCACTCTGTCTCATCCCCTGAACTGTTCACCTCATCCCCAAGTTGAAGTGATCATGCATCCAGATCATAACAGTCATACTGTGGAATGAACCTTTTAAAGAATGTTTGGGTTTACACGGTAATACTCACCCAAGAATTTGAGTACAATAATCAGGGATGGTGTGCTGACTAAGTCAAAGAACAATATGACTCCACCACCCACCCATCCCACTATCTGCAGGAAGGTGTTTAAGCATTTTTAAGCTATACTGCCAAAAGCAGTGGCAGTAGCACACGAGCACTCTCAGACCATGCCACCAAGCCAGGCAGTGGCAGCAGGTGTATTCTTAGTTCATGTGGGGTAAGAAGATTAGAGTTAATAATAATAAACTTTGTTAGCCACCCCAGAACAAACTGTTCTCTGGGCAGCTTACAACACAACGTTAAAACATAAGATAAAAACACACAACACCGTAAACCATAACAGACCAAGAAGGGAGGAGAGGGGAAGAAAATACAAAATAACATACAAAACCATTTTTAAAAATCAGTTAAAATCAGATAAAAACTTGAAAATTTAAAAAGCCTGAGTAAACAAAAAAAGGTCTTCACCTGGCATCTAAAAGAACGTGATGAAGCCAAGCAAACCTCACTGGGAGACTATTCCCTAAATGGGGTGCAACCACCAAAAAGCCCCTCTCCCTAGTAACCACCTGCCTCACCTTGTTTGGCAGGGGCACTCAGAGGAGGGCCTCCAAAAGAAGATCTTAATGCCCAGGTTGGGACATACGGGGCAAAGCGCTCTCACAAATAACCTGGTCCCAAGCCATTTGGGGCTTTAAAGGTTAACACTAGCACTTTGAATTGGGCCCGCATACTGACTGGGAGCCAGTGCAGCTGAAGAAGCACTGGCGTAATATGCTCAAAACATCCAGAGAAAGAGGCATCCCCAGTGGGTTGAAGATAGAAAAATCAACAGCATGCCCCAGTGGGGTCAGGAAGAACGACAGCAGCAAGTGGCAGGGAGGCATGTGGGACGGTGCTCATGGTGGCAGAGGACTGGCACTTGCCACCCTCCGCATCTATCTTCACAGAAGATGGCCTCTCCTCACCCAAGGCAGCCGCCTGCCTCTGCCTCATAGAAAGGTCACCCCGGTCTCTACAATTATGAGAGTTTTATAACAGTGGAAGCTCTAATCTACAGTCTTTTTGGATTGAGGTAAATGTAGGAAGGAAGAACATGTATTCAAAGCAGGAGAAAATAGTTTAAAGTGTACACAAAAGGTTGAACCTTTGATCAGCCAGAAAACTCCCCCCACAAAACTTTTGATTAACAGACCAGTCAAACAGTGTTCAAGCATTGCAAAATCATTACCTAACAAAGATGGTTAAAAAGGTAATTAAAAAATAATACTTCCAAATGAATGGTTTTGGTTTTCCCAGACTTGCCATAATTTAAAATGACTCACTTGCTGCATTTAACTCATAGGGTTTTGGGGGGTGTTTTTTTTCTGCAACCAGCATTTTGCCATGCTGCTAGGTTTGCCTTTGACTGCTGCAGAGGATAAACAACCTCACTCCTGCCCTTGCAAAGAAATAACTCCTTTATGAAATAAAAAGGTAAACTGTCACTTACAGAGCAACATCCTTAGTTTCACCAGATATTCAGCTGTGGTCAAATAAGAAGCAATTAACAGATGAGCATGCCAACAGTATGTATGCAACAAGAACTACCTGACAAAGTGTTTATTTAAAAGTTAGATTCTAGATCAAAATACTTTTAATTATTAGAGGTGTAAAATTGTGAAAACAGCCTCTCTCCTATGGTTGTAAGAAAAGCAAAGAACATAATCACTATTTTTAAAAAGTGAATAAATTTTCAAAAGGTTATTTTATTTTAATCTGATGCCTCAGTCAAATCACGTTTATTTTGTCATCAGCTATGACCAGCAATCCAGAACTTCTGCAATGCATTCTACTTGATCCATCTTCCTTAGTCCTAACTTCCATTCTCCCTTCAAGTAACAATCGGACTCTTTAGACTAAGAGCAGAGTTTCAGTTTCACTAACACTACTGCTCTTCATAAAGCTGATTGGACTTGGTTATGGGTTCTATTGGCCTCACCTGGCTAGAAAAATGCATGCTTGTTGGTCTGTATTCTAACCATGTTAGAAACAAGAAATGTCTGAAGCACCTTCTATCAGAAGAAAAGTTACTAAATAAAGGGGGAAATGTCAGAAATAAAGTATATAAGAAAGTGTATGATAATATATGTTTTTTCCTACTAGCTTTGTGTTATGAAGGTGGGGAGGGAAGCAAACAAAAGTAATCTACTCAGGTTGGACAACTGCTAAGTCATCACTTAGCCTTCCGCTACAGTCACTTGATACTTGCTGCTCTTCCTTTTCTTCAAGGTCATAATTTTCCCCTATTACAATTCTGATTTTGAGAGCAGAAATTCCCACATGCTTCCCAGGAAGGAAGCAGTCTTTTCTTCTTCAGGAAATTAATGAATATCAGAATACCTGATCAGAGTAATTAAGTATTGTCATGACAAGCAGCATTTGCTAAAGCATCCTTGTCCAACTAAGCAAACCTTTAAAAGATAGATATTTAAAATGTGCTATGAATTGCAGTCATCTTTCTGTCAAACAATAGCAAAATTGGCCCCTTGTATCAGCAGTACAGGTGTATCATGGAGCTAATTAAGAGTCTAAATATTAGATGCCCAAATAAAATACTTTGGGTGTTTCATTTTTGCACATTTCCTACAAAGAAAAGCTGGTTATTAAAAGGAAACCTCCGAAGATAGCATCTGATAAGTCTATAACATACCACATGCAGACATTGTTGTACTTTAAATCTGTATAACATAACTGTTCAGGAATGCTTCTGTAACATCATCAAATTGACACTCTTCATGATGCTGCTTTCTCCTTTTATGTTTTCTTGAATTTTGAAACTCAGGTCAATATCACACACTGATAAGCACAGAGCAAAAATTTGCTTAAAACCTGTTACCTAGCTAGGAATCATGAGTAAAAAAGGAACATTGGTCTTACCGTAAAGGGTTCTTTTCCCTGTAGTAGGAGATGCTCAGCAAGGGTAGTGGACTGCGCATGCCTGAGACAGAACTGGACCATGTCATGTGATTTGATTGTAGGTGGAGCCACCTCCCAGCCCTAGTTCCAGAGCTGACGAGCGAGGAAAGGTAAGGTCCGTGGAGAGAGCTCAGTGAGTGTGTGTCAGGCATCCTACCAAAAAAAAAAAAAAAAAATTAGAAGAGAAAAAAGGCGACACCATAGAAGATAGTAACAAACGGATGACAGATCACAGGAGAAGACAGACCTGTATGCTTAACCCTGAGAGTCGGCAACTCTGCCGGACCTGACCCCCATCCCGGAATAGTGACCGAGAAAAAAGAAAAAACACATCCGGGCAGGGCCTGAGGATCTCCTATTATAGGGGAAAAGAACCCTTCACAGTAAGACCAATATTCTTTTTTCCCCTGAGTAGGAGATCCTCAGCAAGGGACATGCCCAAGCTAAACTACCAGTCACTGGGAGGGAGAATGTAACTATACAACTTGCTGCAAGACAGTGCGGCCGAAAGCCGCTTGAGCTTCATAAAAACTAGAAGTTTTATAATGGCAGATAAAGGGCGTGATAGAGGACCAAGTCGCGGCCCTGCATATTTCTGCCAAGGGGATGAGAGCTGAAAAGGATGCTGATGCTGCTGCGCTCCTGGTGGAGTGGGCAGTCACCGCCCAGGAGGAGGCAGCTATAAGGATTTATATGCCAGGAGGATACAGGATTGTATCCATCCAGCCAGGGTAGCCTTGGACACCCTATTGCCAAGGCATGGAGGATGGAAGGAAACAAAGAGCGCATCAGACTTGCGGATATCCCTGGTTCTGCGTATGTACATCCGTAGGGCCCTACGGACATCAAGCTTATGCCACAACTTTTCTTTGGGATGTGTGGGAGCAGGACAGAAAGATGGAAGCACGATAACCTGAGACCTGTGAAAAACGGTGTTGACCTTAAGTAGGAAGGTCAGATCTAACTGAAAATTAACTGCACCCGGCTGAAAGGTACAGAATTCTTTCCTTGCAGATAGAGCACCCAGTTCTGAAACCCTGTGGGCAGATGTGATGGCCACCAGGAACAGAACCTTATAGGACAGTACTTTAAGTGGAATGGAGTTGATGGGTTTGAATGGAGCCTTTGTGAGTGCATTCAGCCCTTGATTCAGGTTCCAGGAGGGAAAGCATTTGATGGGAGGCGGTTCTGGATTGGCTGCACCCCACAGGAATCTGGAGACGTGAGGATGAAGCGCTGGCTGGCCGGCAGAGGAGGATGAGATGTTCAAAACCGAGGCCAGGGCAGAGGCCTGCCGTTTGAGGGTACTAGGGTGGAGATGAAGATTCAGAACCGCTTGAAGGAAGGCGAGGACTTCTGGCACTCGTGCCACAAGGGAGTCCTTCTTGTGTGAATGTGCCCATCGTAAGAAAGCCGACTACGTGGCCTGATATATGCGATTCGTGGAAGGCCTCCTGGAGGCTAGGATGGTACCTTGTACTGGTTTAGAATACCCCTTTGCTTTTAGCTTTCTCCAGGCAGAGAGTTGGAGCCACTGTGGGTTGGCGGGGAGGAGGGGAACCTGACGCAGCAGATTGGGATGGAGCAGAAGGCACCATGGTGGCAGGGTGGTGAGGTCAGAGAAATCTTGATGACTTTCCTGATAATGGGAGTGGGGGGGAAGGTGTAGAGTAGACCGCCCGGCCACGCAGAGTGGAAAGCGTCAGTCGCTTCCACAAGGGGAGAGTGGTATCTGGAGATGAAGTGGGGAAGCCAGTGGTTGGTTGGCAAGGCGAACAGGTCCACCAATGGTTGACCCAGGATCCTGGACATCTGAGTGAAGACTTCCGGGTGCAGCGACCCTTCTCCTAGATCGAGGGACTGCTGACTCAGCCAGTCTGCCAGATTGTTATCTTTGCCCTTTAGATGCTCGGCAATGATGGCAAGCACGTTGTTCTCCACCGAGTGAAGGATGAGGCCTGCTTTCTGCATCAGCTGTCTTGATCTGGTGCCCCCCTGCCGGTTGACATGTGCCTTGACCATCACATTGTCAGTCCTGAGGAGAACATGTTGACCCTGAAGGTGGTGGTGGAAATGAAGCAGTGCAAGGTGGGCTGCTCGGAGCTCTAGCCAGTTTATCAGATGTCTGGACTCCTCTATCGACCAGGAGCCTTGTGCTACCTGTCCCTGGCAGTGTGCCCCCCAACCCAAGAGACATGCATCCGTCGTGAGTATCGTGCGGCGGGGTTCTACCAAGGGTCTCCCTACAAGGAGAGACAGGGACAGCCACCAGTGCAGAGATTGTTTTACTCGCTGCGAAATTGTGATGGTCTTGTGTGTGACTGCCATGATGTCTTGACAAGGCAGTAGGGCCCATTGGAGCGGTCATGAGTGCCACCTGGCCCAAGGGGAACAGTCTAGGTATCCTATCATTGATCCCAGCGCTTGAGCCAAGACCATGACATCTTCCTTGTCTTCTCGCAGGAGAGGGCGGAGCTGATGTGTGATCTTGTCTCTTCTGTCCTCGGGAAGAGAGACCGTCCCGTGCCATGTCAAACAGCACTCCCAGATGTACTAGCCGTTGGGTCGGGACGAGATAGTTCTTTTCTGGGTTGACTATGAATCCGTGGTCCTGAAGGACCATCACCGTCATGTGGACATCTTTGATGGCTTGTTCCCTGGATCGTGCCTGGATGAGCAGGTAGTCGAGATAAGGATGGACATTCACTCCCAGGAGGCACATGTGCGAGACCATGATCTTTGTAAACACCCTCGGGGCTGAGGACAGGCCGAAGGACAGGGCATGGTACTGGAAGTGGTTGCAATCGTAGGCGAAGCGCAGATGCATTATGTCATGTGCTCTGATCGGAATGTGCAGGTAGGCCTCTGACAGGTCCACTGAAGCCAGGTAGTCGCCTGGCCGAATGGCCTCCTTTATGGTATGAAGGGATTCCATCCGAAATTTTCCTCTTCTGTACAAAGCGATTGAAGGTCTTGAGGTCGAGGACAGCCCTCCAGGAGCTGTCCTTTTTTGGGACTAAGAACAGAATGGAGTATGTGCCGAGAAATCTTTGCGCAGATGGAACGTGCTCTATCGCCCAGATCTGTAGCAGGTGGTTCACTGCTTAAAGCATCCATTGATGTTTGATAGGGTTGAACGACCTGGGAGTGGGGTGGAAACGAGGGGCGGGGGGACAAGGTCCATGGCGTAACCATGGGAGACAAAGTCTATTACCCAGGCGTCGGAGGCCGTGAAGAGCCAGGTAGTGCAGAACTCTGACAGCCTGCAGCCCACGGGAATGGCGTCATTGTTTGCGCTGAGAGTGGGGGGTATTAAACTACTTGGGTGCGGAGCCTCTGGAATTACCTCGGTACCTTTGTCGCCACTGCGGTCTGTTGGAACCTCTGAAGGGTTGGAATCGGACATCCCTAGCTGCATAGTCCTGTGAGGTGAGTTGCCCATAGGGACAAAAGGAGAAACGTGAGCCCCGAAAGGACTGCCTAGCTCCCCTACGTGAGGAAAGCATGGCCTTCTTTTTGTCCTGTGTTTCAATCAGGACCAGTTCCAGGGCTGGCCCAAAGAGGTCTGTTCCAGCAAAGGGAGCTGATGTTAAGGCCAATTTGGATTTAGAGTCTACATTCCATGATTTGAGCCAGAGCGAGCGGCGAATAGCCACTCCGGCTACCATGGCTCGGGAGGAGTGCTGGATGCAGTCCAGGCTAGAATCTGCTGTCAAGGCTGCTGCTTTGGCCATTTTATTTATGCCTTGTTGTAATTTAGGAAGCTCAGGAGGGACCATTTTGACCAGCTCCTTGGCCCACAGCATGGACGCTCGGGCGAATATGGAGTTGGTAGTGGCCATCTTTATGGCAGTGGCGGAGGCGTCGTGGACTTTCTTAAGAAGGGTGTCACAGCGCCTATCCTCCTGGGACTTTAATTGTATCTGCCCTTCGGACTGCAGTATCGTCCCCGAGACCAATTGGGCCACAGGCGGATCCACCTTAAATGTGGCTAACAACTTAGACACGTCCGTGGGTAAATGATAATGTTTCTTAGGGATGTTGCCAATTGGTTTGGTGGAAGCTGGGCGTTGCCATACTGCACACATCACCTTCTGGAAAAGGGGAGGAAAGGGGACTATAGGCATAGTTGGTTCCGATGATGGAAAAACCTGGTGATCGAGAGTAGAGGCTGGTTGCGTAGGCTCAGGAGGAGAGACATCATTAATTGTGCGCTTATTTTTGGTCAGTAAAACTTCGAAATCCGCTATGGAAAAAAGTCTGGTAGAATTAGAAATGGGAGGGGCCACCTCCTCTTCAGATAGTTCCCCCTCTTTATCTGAGCCCATGGGCCCTGATGGAATCAGGGAAATGGAGTGCCCAGAGTCGCTCTCTGAAGGCTGAGGCGGTATGTCAGAGGGTGCTGGTCTGACTGGAATATGGGTCACCAAAGGAGGGAGCTAGGGGGGAAGGGGAGCAGGAGTGGTGGGAAAGGGGTTCGAAGGCATGGGTCCTGGTGGTGGTCTGGCTTGCCTAGGTCTCTTGTCCCTCTGAGGGGACAAAGAGGAGGAAGATGAAGAAACTCTGCGTTTGCGTATGCCCCTACATGGCAAGGACCTGGGCATAAAGAACCCCCGTTCGCACAATGGAATAGCTCTACAGAATGGGCTGGAGTCAGGTGAAGAAGAGGAAAGACTATCATGACCTCTTCTATTGCGAGGCATTCTAGGCACCTCCCCTGGAGCTGTGTTAAGAGGCAAGGCGGGTGGGATTATGTCTGAAGTGGAAGGGTCCACGGGCTGTGGTTGAGGGTTCCCCATGGGGTGGGATTGAGTCTGTATCTCCAACAGTGGAGCCACAGGTGGCTCTAGGACAAATTCCCTTCGGAAGAATTCCCTAAGCCACTGGGTGGCCCTGGAGAAGAAGGGATCGGTACTCACTGGAGTCTCCTTGCTCGTGGGATCCTTGCTGGGCGCAGAAGAATCCAACAGTGGGGAGGGAATGCACGGGCCAGCTGGTTCCCCCTCAACCGCTGAGCCCTCACAGATCAGAGGAATGGTGAGAGTGCCCACTGGGCTCCGGTCGTCCACCTCTAAAACGGGCCTCTTGGAGCTACCTGCCATTTTGGCACCATTTTTGCTGAGTTTCGCTTTCAAGCGCTTGTAAACGGCTTGAATGAGCAGCCGTTCGCTAATGCGTTTGCAGCCCTCCAATCTCAGGAGGAGATCCTTGCGCTTTTTCCTCTTCTTCGGAGAAGCCTGGCCCCCGTTGTGCTTAGATTTTTTAGGGGCTTTAGCAGGCTGCTGTTCTGAAGCCTCAGCTTCCATCGCCCCGGATGCCGAGGCATGGGCGGGAGAGAAAAGCGGCACTGGGAACGCTCCCTGTGAAGCCGTGTTAAGTGGCAGGGAGGTCTTAGCGCTGCCCAAGTTCTGCGGCAGCAAAGCTCCCTCTGACAAAGAGCCCTGAATAAGCTCTTCAGCGTGAACTAATTCCATGAGAAAAGGATCAAATCAAAGATAAGAGTGATCTGGAGAAGCCAATAGGACCGAATGGAAACTGAAAAAAGGCAATTTGAAAACTCTAGAATTTCGAACCGAATGAAGCCCGACTCTCTTCCCACCCTTGCACAAACTAAGAAAGGAGCTGGAGAGAGGGGGCGAGAGTAAGAGAAAATAGAAAAAGACGCTACCAGCAATGGAGTAAACGGTCAGAGCTCTCTCCAAGCATCCTGTCCCGAGGGAGATGGAACTGGGGCTGGGAGGCAGCTCTGCCTACAATCAAATCACATGACATGGTCCAGTTCTGTCTCGGGCATGCGCAGTCCACTACCCTTGATGAGGATCTCCTACTCAGGGGAAAATAGAAGTTTTGATAACAGCAGAAAAATGTGAGTGTATGTTTAAAGGCCTACAGATAATCTATAGAAACGGCAAATAATGCATTTTTGCACTTAATTTTCAGAATACTGTCTTTACCATTATGACTTGCAATGTAGAATGTCACTGTTTTCATTTCCAGTCCTGAGCAATTTTTGAAGGCATTTATTTGTATCATTCATCATTGCAGGTAAAAATAAACATCCAAGCAGTAATCATTAAACATTACCAAGGGAAAACCTGTACCATTTTTTCCTAGTCCATAGCCTCAAATGGCAAAATGTGGAAAGCAATTGGACCTAAACTGAAAACATAATGAAAACACACAAATTTGTCAGTACCAAGCTGTTTTCTGTTAAAGACCACAACAGCCATAGCAGTAAGCACACTGAAGGAGAAATGCTTGCTCTTATTGGACATTTGAATCTTCCCATAGCAAACCATGCATGCTCCTGAATCTCATGTTCTTCTGTACATAAACTAATACTCATAGCAAGGAGTTGTGCTTTATGGTGAATGTTGCTCACACTTTACAGTGGGTTATATCCAGGAGCTTCTTCTATTCAAGGACAAAGTTCCATTTACACAAGAGGGGCAATTTTTGATGATCTGCCCTTCCCTCTGCAGCCCCCTGTGGACACCAAACATGTAATCCTGAGGTTTGGAGCATCAAGAGCAGATTTTTGAAGAGTGCAGGGAGCTGGGAAAATTTTCCCCCTCTTCTCTTTGTACAAGCAGAGTTCCTTCCTTGAATGGAAGAGGCTCTTGGGAAGCAAGCCATCTGAGGTGGCCCATAGACAGCTGACTAGTAGCCACTGATGGACTGGTCCTCCATGAATTTCTCTAGGCCCTTTTTAAAGCCATCCAGGCTGATGGCTGTTACCACATCTTGTGGCAGAGAATTACATAGATTAACTGCACGCTGAAAGAAAAATTAAACAATATTCTTTTTTTTTAAAGAATGTAAATATTTATATCTGAGGAGAAATGAAACTAACCATTGTGATAGATTCCTCACACCCCCTAATTGAATGGCATTTTCTGGTGTATCTGTGGAAGCCATTAAAAAAAGCTTTGTGAAAAGCATTGGTCAGGAAGAGGTCTAAAACTCATCTTATCTAACTCTGTCTTAAGTGGTGATCCTTGATACTTTGGCTCTTCAGCCCTCAATTCACCCTCATTTATCTGGACTAGTGCATCCTATCAGAAGATAAGTTGCCCAAGAAAAGTTCTACCATTAAATATAAATAAATATAATATATGAAAATATTTTCATTTGTCATGTACCATCTCCCAAGTAAAGAAAAATAAGGACTTCTGATGTTCAGCCTAGGTCCTATTATCCTGGAATTAATCCAGTGGATCCACTTTTCTTCTAGATTTTTTTTTTCATATTAAAAACAAATAGAGCCGCTGCACTCTCAAATGAAAATTCTTGCTTCATTCTGTAAAACACAATTAATTATAGGACCAAAGTTTTCCTTTAAGCAGGCTTCTTCAAAACATTTTTACAATCTGTCAGTGTTCCCCTGTTAATCACCACCATCAAAGTACTTGCCATACAGTTGGAAGAGTGGAAAAGATAGGGAACAGATATTAAGAATTCTTCCTGTGATTTTCTTTGCTGAGAGGATGTGTTTTGCAATATGGAAGCATCACCTTTTTTCTCTCCCCTCATTTCTCTCCCAATACCACATTTTGTATTTTTGTTCTGTGCATCTTCGCAATCAAAAATAAAGGGGGGGGGGATTCTTCAGTTCCTTATTCATGCAATAGTTGTAACTGAGAGTAATGACTCCCTCTAGCTAGTACTTTTAGTATTGTTGCCTGAAAAATCCATTCTTTTAGAAAGACAGTGCAAGTATAAATACAGATACTACAACAATAAGTTTATAAAATGCATTCTGATAAATAGCAAGAGGAAGAAGGGGAACACATAGCAATTTGCTTCAGCAACCAATCAACCAATTACTTAAGTTAATGCTATGCCTTGCTTCCTTGTGAAGAAATGCATCCTGTGATTTACAGCTCAATCCTTTTGACCACTGGCCTCAATGGGATTTACTCTCAGGTGAGAGTGAACAGGACTGTAGCCTTACACTATAAAAAGAAAACTTTTTTTAATAAAAGGCTCCCTCAGCAAATATCCTATTCTATAAATCTGTAGTGTTCCTGTATTTTAGGAAACAAGGGCTGTTCATGTCAGCAAACACTTAGAAATTCAAAGGGACAGTAAACAGAACTGCCCTAGTTACATAGCTTTATGTACTAAAATATGAAAACTTCCTCCCATAATGCATAAAGTGTACTATATTGTCATAAAGTTGTTTTAATTTCTAATTCATCAGCCATCTTGCTTCGTATACAAAAAGTTCTGGAAATCAGGAAAGAAGATTACAATAGTTAGACTCTTGTTTCAGTTTTATTGTGAGAGTTTTGAAAACTCCACTGCTTTGATATCACTCTCTCTCAAATAATTCTGTTGCAGGATATAAAGCTAGTTTCCAGTTTCCATCATTGAACTGCACGTTCCCTGTGTGGCATGCTATCAGTTCAGAAATTCCAATGCTAAAGTAAACATTTTACTAAATGTTTAATACATGACAAATGAGAAGATTAACAAGCTTTTTTTTTTTTTAAATGGAAGAATTTTTCTTGGGCAACTTATCTTCTGATAGGATGCACTAGTCCAGATCAATGAAGGGGAGTTGAGGGCAGGAAAGCCAACATATCAGGGATCACCACTTGAGACAGGGTTAGATAGGATGAGTTTTAGACCTTTTCCTGACCAATGCTTTCACATTAATGGCTTTCACAGAAACACCAGAAAATGCCATTCATTGATGGGAGGTGGGGTGGAGGTCACAATGGTTAGCTTTCATTTATCCTCAGATACATTTACTTTCTTTACTGGAAAAATTAAACAATTTTTGAAAACAGCTAGCAGCTACTACCCATTATATTCTACTACTACTACCAAATGTTCTATTTTATACACAGTACAGAATATCAAGTCAGAGTGCTATACAATAATTCTGCAACACAAATCTTTCTCTACTCTTAACCCAAAGCCTCTTCATCAATATATTACCTTCTCTCCATGCCTCAGTATATGCCGTACTATTAATCTACCACTTTTTGATGAAAAGGATCTCAAAGCAATCTACATTCAGAAAACAATACTGAGGTGATGTTTTGCCCCCAAAAGAAGTCAAAGAAGAAACATAAAGGGAGACACCAGCAATAACCACTAGAGGAATGCTATGCTGAGACTGAATAAAGCCAATTGCTCTCTCCTTGCCAAGCATAAGAGAACCACCACTTGAAAGGTGCCTTTTTGCCTAGTTCCCCCTAGCAGGGGGCAAAGTTGTTGAAATTATTATTCAGAATATGCACATGCCACTTTTCAAGAAAAAAGTTCTCAAACGAGTTACAAAGCAAATTATATGACCCGTCAATTGACATCACATCAAAATTGCCCTGAAACTATCGGGGGCCCTCTGAGGTAACTGAATTATGTACTGACACACAATATTATGCTGATTTCAGAGAACGATTTCCCAGCACTCAACTCACTCACTCAGTACCCACCCATTGGGTTTAACTTCCAATCCCAAGTGGTAGCGATCACACTGATCATTCACTCAGTGAAACATTTCATTGCATTTTAGTGGCTGAATGAGGCTGGAAAACAAGTTGAAGCTGCTACCTCTATATATTTTTTAGAACAAATGTTAGTCAATCTTTGCCGTTTTTTTCTCCTTCGGACCAACACAGTCCATGGCAATGAACCAACACAAAACAGTTTTTAGAGAAGAAAGTTAGGAGAGGTGCTAGAGTGACCTATCAGCATAAAAATATGATGTGCAGGATCCACTGAGAACCAGTTGATACACTGCTCGTTTCAACCCTCCCCGCACTTTGTTTTTTTAAAAGTTAATACCGGCAGTATTTGAATCAGGTCACAGTGACCATGATCCAGTTTGAATCAGTTACTTGTTAATCAGTGACAGAAGCAGAAATTGGGGGCGGGGTTGGGGGGACAACAATTTATTTGAAATAATGCATGCTAGAAATCAATTTCCTGTTCCTAGGAAGTTTAGTCCCATTTCAGAGCCACAATGATTTCTGTTCCCATCAATATATACTATCTCATATTATTCTAAAGTATATTACCCAAAACTGAATACAAGGACGGACCCAATTTCTATAAATTCCCAGTTTTAGCTGTGGCACCCAAAATATGTTCTTCATATTTCTAGATAAATACCACTAAATCCATACTGAAGTATAGCTTACAAAATATGAAGTGCTCCAGTAATTAAGAAACAGTTTTGTGACAGCAGATAGAGCACAAAAGAAAAAAGTTGCAAATGGTGGCCAACAGGAAACCTCTCTCAATCTACTGATTATTCATGAAGTCAGGGGGCATCTATAACACTTACTCACACAGATTCTTGAAGAGTAGGAGAAACATGATTTCCAGATGCTGGCATATAAACTGGTTTTGAGTGGGTGGGAGACCTAAACAGATAGAGCAAATCTTTTTCATTCCTGCCTTTAGGGTTTAAAAAAACAAAAAACAAAACAAAAAAACCCAGTTCCTGACCCCTGTGAGGAGTAAGACCCAGGATAACCATAGACACATGCACACACTGGTGAAACAACTTTGGTATGTGCTTTTGATTTTATTATTTTATTTTTCATTTTAAAAGTATTAAGTTTTTGGGTGAACAACTATTTAAGCTTTTCCATCTAATACTGTCAGAACCTGAAAGGACTGAAGTGAAACAATACTGTACAGGGTATCACAGCCTGAATAATGAATAAATTGAGAAGATTATTCCAGTCTACGTTGCTTTGACTGGCAACTGGATCCTCCAGTCCTCCTTCTATTATATGAGCTTAGGCCATTTTCTTCCCAAGGAAAAAAATGGGGAGGCATACTGTTTGCCACAAAGCCGCTTCCCATTCCTATAGCAAAGATACTGACTACAGCATATAACAATGGCAACCTCACAGAAACGTTACATACACCTCCATGATATCAGCTGGTACAGAGAAAATTGACAATATACGAGAGGCAAGAAGTCACCACATTTCTGTACTCCCATTTCCAATCGGAATGACCTTTTGAGCTGGACTGCTAGACACAATACATTAAATATTTGCTCCAGCCTCACATACACCCAGCTCTAAAAAGCCATCAGGTATTATAATTCATAATACAGGAACAGAAACAACAACAACAATCTACTAGCTTGGAGAAAAATTATTCTCTCCTGAACCTCCCAAGTACATGGTACTTGATATGAGCCCCAACAAGCTTCTCGTAATGAAATGAACACATCTATACAGTCAGAGGGGAAGACAAGAGGAAGTGCAGTTCAAAGAAGTCCACTAGGAATTCAGGGAGAGGGAGGTAGTGGAGAATCTTCTCTGTCTTTTTACTTATGTATGCCTTCTATTCAGCTCAAGGGTAGCAGTATACTAGAGCATTCCCCTCTTAGTCCCTAATACACATGCACATTTAGAAGATAATTCACCCACAAAAACACGCTCCCCTTTCAACTGTGGGGTTCCTCTCAATTCCTAGTATTTTACTAGCCATAGTTTTGCATTACATCCAAAGTGGCAAATTGTGGCTACCATAATGAGAACAAATCAGTCCATTCAAGATTGTGGTTTGCAAGCCACAGGCTGCATTCAGACGTAATAACTAACCACAGTTAAAGGTGGTCAAGGGTCCAATTTGCACCACAGAGATTCACCAAACTGCAACCAACCAAACTCCAGCTGCAAGAAAGGAGAGGCTCTCCCTGCTAATGGTCCACCAAGACCCTTCCCAGCCAACTCCATGAACCAACTGTGGGTAAAGTGTCACCGTGTTAACGGCTCACCCACAATTGGCCACAAACTAGAACAGGCCTGCTCAACTTTGCCCCCAAGCTGTTTTTGGACGACAACTCCCATAATCTACAGTCAAAGTGGCTAATAGCCAGGGGTTATGGGAGTTGTAGGCCAGCATCTGCAGGAGGAACGAAGTTGAGCAGGCCTGATCTAGAAGGTGTGTGCTGAGCGTGACCATGCATTTTCAGAGTGCTATGCCCACCCTCAACAGGGAAACAGACTGAAAGCCCTTTAAATGTCCTACAATGCCAGCACTTCTTCTGTCAGCCATGGCACCACCACCCCACAAAGTAACCCCACAGAATAAAAGCACCACAAAATGATGAATTCCCCAGTGGTTTGGGGTCATGGGATGGGACAATTCCACTTTCTTTGTGGGAGGAGGGCGAAGGGGAAATTCATATTTGATAGAATGGGATGTGCAAAGGTTGGGAGAGTGCGGCGTATTCCACCATAGCCTGGGAAGATGTCTCAAGGGGTGAGCCCAGTAAAGCACCCCAGGCAGACTCAAGCAATTTCTTTCTGTTCGGCAGCTTGCTGCTGGGCAGGCTGGCAGTCTCATGAGAGGGCCAGTCTACTGGGGATGTAAACAGGTTTTGCCCATAAGAGGGCAAATCCCCACCAACAGATTGTGAGCTCATGAGTACAGCCAGCCCACTTAACCACCAGAGAATCCAAGGCGGCTCGCTTTAGTGGGCCTTCCAACTCTCTTTGTTAAAAAGATAGAGAAGATTCTCCACTACCTCCTTCTCCCTGAATCCCTCTGAAGCCTTGCACACACCCAGAGAAGATCCTGAAACTCCATGTCTCATAGCCTGGCTGCATGTGCAGCCGTGGAGTGTGCCAATGGGACCGTGTATTTGCACATTTTTTTTTAATTCTGGGTCCGCTCTGTCTGTGTACCATATGCAGATAAGCTGACACAGGGAATTGTGGGAGAGGAGTCTTTTCTCTTCCCTCCCCGCCCAGGGGCAGTGGAGTCGACTACAGGGGCCACAGGAAAGGGTGCACCTGTGCACAGGTGTGGGAGACCAAGCAGCAAGCTTGTTCCCACAACACCTTGGCCACCATCCCCAGGATCTGGAAGGCAGTCTCTGAGATGCCCCTGCCCACTGCTTCCCATCACACAACTACTCAGCTCTGCTTAGAACACCTATGGTCTGACACTCTCACAAGCAGGCATAGTCTACATGGGCTTTGGTAGCCATCCTCATCACAGAGGAAGTATTGCTCCAAAAATTGTTCCTTTGTGCAGACTTTTGCTCACCCAAAGGCCACCTAGATGCTCCCTTTGTCTTTGCCCAGGCACATGCCTGGAAGGGAGGGAGGGGTAGAAACCAGGATGGACCTTTAAACCCATTCAAAACTCAAGGGTCCAGGTCCATCATCACAGTGTATGCAGATCTGACAGCATGGGGATTCATGGGAGAAGGGATCCTCCGTTCTTTGGCTACCCCCCAACCAGATGGGTGGCCATTTTGGGGCAATGGCAAAGATGCACATGTACACATATGCAGGTGGGCTGGCAGGCACTGTTCCCTCTAAAGTGTACGGCTGGAGGTGTGCCCGTGTCCTTTCACTCTCATGCCTGGCCAGTGAACCCTAGGTTGGATGGCTGTAACCTTGAAGGAGGATCTTGATCATGAGTAAGCCAGGTACCTGCTTAAACCCTGAAAGGAGTACCTTTCAAACCCTGCCAATAGCACCCCCATGCAAACCATTTGCATGGACGGTGTGGACAACTTAAAGTGTGCAATCATGTCAATTTCGACTTCTGGCGCCCACAGAGCCCTGTGGTTTTCTTTCGGTAGAATACAGGAGGGGTTTACCATTGCCTCTTCCCGTGCAGAATGAGACGATGACATTCAGCATCTTCCTATATCGCTGCTGCCCAATATAGTACCAGCAGGGATTCGAACCGTCAACCTTCTGCTTGTTAGTCAGGCATTTACCCACTGCACCATTAGAACTTTAAACCCATTCAAAATTCCTGGGTCCAGCCCAGTGTGCCACCATATGCAAATCTCCCAGCACAGGTATTGGTGGGAAAGGGAATCTCCAGGTTCCAGCTGCCCCGGGATGGTGGCATCACCCATGGGGGTGTGGACAGGGGTGCACATCTTCACATTGGCAGGCAGGCTGGCAGATTGCAGGGTTTGACAGTGGATCGGCGGCAGTTGCTGAGACTGGGACAGCACACACCCAAGAGCCCTTCCTCGTGGCTTTCCTAAACAGAACATCTTCCTACATTCCCCTTAGTCTGCAACTCTCACAAGAGAGTGGTCTGTGGGATAATGGGCTAAGTCTCCAGCACAAAGAGAACCATTCCCGTACCATGCAAGTACCACCCTATACATTTTCAATTAGTGCCCATACACAGCTCTTCTCATGAGCAAGACTAGGAAGCAAATATCCCCATCCAAGGAAGGGGCTGGTCCCCCTTTCCCCAACCTTTCTGTTAAAAGAACAGATCCTGGCTGCTCCAGAATCCTTGCCTGTGGCAGCCCCTCCAGCCTGTACTGGAGTGCCCCCCCAAAAATAGGGGATGTCCTGTTCGTGCTGGCTATCCCTGCAATAAGGAGGCTCCTTGCAAGGGGATACCCACCTGCATGGATGGTGTAGACATAGGGCCAGGTAAGGACCTTTATACCCATTCAAAGTTCCCAGGCTGTGTATGGTGTTATGCCATATGCAGATCTCCAGGTGTAGGGATTCCCATTTCCAACTGCCCTGGGACACTGTTCTCAGCCTTCAGGGCCATCGGCGGGGGGTGGGGAGCACATCCACACATGGGCTTGCAGGGCACAAGGCTTGACAGGAGCCTGGCAGCATCACAGATACCAGGACAGCACTAGCCAAAGTACCCATCCATGTGACTTTCCTGCACAGAGCATTTTCCCACGCTCCCCTTAGTCTGCCACTCTTAGAGAGCAGTCTGTGAAATAATGAGTATTTTGCTGCATACAACAAAAGTACTATCCCGTACAACCAGAATGCCATCTAAAGAATGTGCAAATAGTCCTCGCAGAGAGTTCTTCTCATGAGCTAGACTAGGGAGCAAATATCACCATCAGGGGAAGGGGCTGGGCCCTCCTTCCCCAACCTATCTGCGGAAAACTAGGACTTTGCTGCTCTGCCATTTACACTCAATCCAGGGTCTCCACCCCACTGCAAAATGTTCCCCTCCCAGCATGGTGATGGGGTGCCCTGCTTATGTTGCCACTTGGAGTGTTTGTGCTTGTGGACTTACATGACTGCTGCTCTCTTGGAGCAAAGCACTTAGTGCCCATCCTGTCATCCTGTGCCCTCTCCCTACCATTTGACAGGTGGGGGAAGCAAGGGACAAAGTGGGCATCAGGGATGTACCCATGCAGCTTGAAAGGCTGACGAGTCCAGGATCAGCTGTGGCAGCATCCCTGTAGCCTGGCAACTTGACAGCTGAATAGCTAACAGGAGGGGCAGGGGCTGGTTTTCCGAGAGGCTACCAGTGAGAAGCACTGAAAGCATGGAGCAGCTGAGTCCCTGGGTGTGACTGCGCTGCTGCCTCTGATTTGGGTTTGGAAATCAGCGCAAAACCACAGTTTTAACTGCACCACTGGCTGGATGTAATGCCTCGGCGGCAAAATCTCAGTTGTTGGCAGCGAGTCTTAGAGATAACTGAAGATTGGAGTTTGGGGAGGTAAACCGGAGGTACCTTTTGGGCCATAACCGTGGTTTCACCCATCCAAGTGTAATGGAGTCACAACCTCGGCCAGATTTAACTGAGGTTAGCCATTACATCTGAATGCAGTCATAGTTTGGATGCAAAGTGCCAATTACAGTTTGCCTTTTGGACACCTCAGCAAACAAATCAATTTCTGTTTGGTTTTCTTGATACATAGTCAAGGATACAAAGCAAATCACTTACCTGAAGACTAAAAGCCAAGATTTAAAGAACCATGAAACTAGTTCCATGAGCAAAGTAGGCTTTAGGTTTCCTTTTTGGCTACCAAATAATCATGTGTTACAACCAATGGAATTTCTCACAAGTATTAAAAGGTGTTTTTGTGTCCCTGAAGAAGGCATATGACAAACCGTGCTGGGCATTTTGGATCTTCTTCAATAAACCTTACATTACATTATGCACACTTTTTTAAGATGTTGCCACATAAAAAATTTTTTGCAACCCACCACTACTAATTTAGAATGAACCTTTCTTTGGAAAATAACCCACTGGAGAAGGTTAGGTTCTTTCAATATTAAGGCATTTTTAAATACCAAAAATTTATTCCAGCATCTGTATTTGACACACAGTGGCAAAGGCTAAGAAAATAATAGGGGCAATTTTATGAGCATTATTATTTTTTAATTTAAAAGGCAATCAAATGATAACTCCTGCTCCAAAAGTTTTCTCATGCTCTATAAAGTTTGGAGAAGCTGCAAAAAAGATTTCTTAAAGCAATCTTGGCGCCACCAGTGAGTTTTCTACAACCTTTACCACAATAAGGTTGACTGTCTTTTTATAACCATAAGAACCTCCAGTTAGTTGCAATTTCATAAGAGAGTGCTTTCCCCATCAGCATCTTGGCTAGTTAGGATTTCTTATTTGTTTAATTTTTTCCAAGCGTTTTCACTCCCAATTAGTAAGAGCACTGATCGACCAGAAGAACATAGATCCAAATGGATTGGAATGACAAGTAAAAGCAACATCAGTTAAATAATTTTTTTGCTGTTTGCTGTTAGGCATTAGGATTATTTATGTCATGAAATTTGTTAAATGATTTTCTTTTTCTTAAAAGGGGAACACATGAAGCTGGATAAGCTGTACTAACCAAATGAAGTTTCTACCTGATGCCCTCAGTTGCTGTAGGACAATGCTAAAACCAAGTGCCATGGAAACTATGTATATGCTCAAAACGCCTGCAACATGTTGGGGACTTAAAAGGGCATTTTATGAGATAATGCTTTATTTAAGGCATCAGAGCTACATTTTTGGCAGTTCTTTGGAGAATGAATTAGTTACAGTCAGATGCTGAAGTATGTTTTTTGCTGTTGAATCGCGATGTGGGGCTGACACAAAGCGTCAATGTTTGCTCCAATAGCAAGAAAAAACTTAGAGCTAAATGTGTGGGTACTTGGGTGGGAGTATAATATATTGATATGTATGTTTAATTCTGCATATGCTTGACTATTGGACTTGTTCTATGCTATGATTCTTCCTTCGTTCCCTTTTGTTATGACCTTTGGCTTGCACAATACAAGTCTGGAATAATCAAAACTTCTTGCTTTTACCTCAAACGTCTTGACTGCCTTTTTAAAAGTTGTAAGAGATTGGGAGGCTCTTATTTCAGAATGCGGCTCTTATTTCAGCTGGGAGCATGTTCCAAAGCCTTGGGGCAGCAATGGAGAAGGCTCGTCCCTTCGTAGCCACCAGATGAGCCGGTGGCAACTGCAGACAAATCTCTCCTGATGATCTCAGTGGGCAGTGTGGTTCATAGTGAAGAAGACGCTCTCTTAAATACCCAGGACCCAAGCTGTTTAGGGCTTTATAGGTTATAACCAAGACCTTGTATTTTGCCCGGAAACTTATTGGCAACCAGTGTAGATTTTTTAAGATAGGAATAATATGGTCTCTCTGAAATAACCCAGAGACCAACCTGGCAGCCGCATTCTGAACCAACTGCAGTTTCCGGACTACGTACAAAAGCAGCTCCACATAGAGCACATTGCAGTAATCAAGTCTGGAGGTGACCAGAAGAAGTACTACTGTTCTGTTATATAAAAGAGCAGAGAATCACTCCAACCTTTTGCACAGCACCAGAGACGCCTCTTCTGTGAACAGAAAAAGCTATGCTCACAGAAGAGAGCATTGTAAAAGTAGAACTCTCCAGATCACAGAAAAACATCCTCCTGCAATGTTGCACTATACAGGTGAAACTCGAAAAATTAGAATATCGTGCAAAAGTTCATTAATTTCAGTAATGCAAATTAAAAGGTGAAACTGATATATGAGATAGACGCATTACATGCAAAGCGAGATAAGTCTAGCCTTAATTTGTTATAATTGTGATGATCATGGCGTACAGCTCATGAGAACCCCAAATCCACAATCCCAGAAAATTAGAATATTACATGAAACCAATAAAACAAGGATTGTCAATAGAACAATATCGGACCTCTGAAAAGTATAAGCATGCATTTGTATTCAGTACATGGTTTGGGCCCTTTTTACAGCAATTACTGCCTCAATGCGGCGTGGCATGGATGCTATCAGCCTGTGGCACTGCTGAGGTGTTATGGAAGACCAGGATGCTTCAATAGCGGCCTTCAGCTCTTCTGCATTGTTTGGTCTCATGTCTCTCATCCTTCTCTTGGCAATGCCCCATAGATTCTCTATGAGGTTCAGGTCAGGCGAGTTTGCTGGCCAATCAAGCACAGTAATCCCATGGTCATTGAACCAGGTTTTGGTACTTTTGGCAGTGTGGGCATGTGCCAAGTCCTGCTGGAAAATGAAGTCAGCATCCCCATACAGCTCATCTGCGGAAGGAAGCATGAAGTGCTCCAAAATCTCCTGATAGACGGCTGCGTTGACCTTGGACTTAATGAAGCACAGTGGACCAACACCAGCAGATGACATGGCTCCCCAAATCAACACAGACTGTGGAAACTTCACACTGGACTTCGGGCATCTTGCATTGTGTGCCTCTCCATTCTTCCTCCAGACTCTGGGTCCTTGGTTTCCAAATGAGATGCAAAAGTTGCTCTCATCAGAAAAGAGGACTTTGGACCACTGAGCAACAGACCAGTTCTTTTTTTCCTGAGCCCAGGTAAGACGCTTCTGTCATTTGTTGTTCAGGAGCGGCTTGACAAGAGGAATACGACATTTGAAGCCCGTGTCCAGGATCCGTCTGTGTGTGGTGGCTCTTGATGCACTAACTCCAGCCTCAGTCCACTCCTTGTGAAAGTCCCCAACACTTTTGAATGGCCTTTTCCTGACAATCCTCTCCAGGCTGCGGTCGTCCCTGCTGCTTGTGCACCTTTTTCTTCCACACTTTTCCCTTCCACATAACTTTCTATTAATGTGCTTTGATACAGCACTTTGGGAACATCCAACTTCTTTTGCAATTACCTTTTGAGGCTTTCCCTCCTTATGGAGGGTGTCAATGATGGTTTTCTGCACAACTGTCAAGTCAGCAGTCTTTCCCATGATTGTGATTCCTAATGAACCAGACTGAGAGACCATTTAAAGGCTCAGGAACCCTTTGCAGGTGATATGGATTGATTAGCTGATTGGAGTGGGACACCTGGAGCCTAGACTGTTGAACCTTTTCACAATATTCTAATTTTCTGGGATTGTGGATTTGGGGTTCTCATGAGCTGTACGCCATGATCATCACAATTATAACAAATTAAGGCTAGACTTATCTCGCTTTGCATGTAATGCGTCTATCTCATATATCAGTTTCACCTTTTAATTTGCATTACTGAAATTAATGAACTTTTGCACGATATTCTAATTTTTTGAGTTTCACCTGTACACAGTCTAGATGACAGCCGCAGTCTAAGCCAGTGTGTCAGGGCCGGACTGGGGGCACTGAGAGAGCGGTGGAATGTATGTGGGGAGGGCACCGGGTGTTGAGCAGAATGGGTACTGAAGGGTGGGAGTATTCACTGCTGCTGAGTGCGGCGGGGCACAGGGGCACACCGGGAATATGCCCTGTTGCCCTGTGGGCCAGTCCAAGCCTACAGTGTGTTTAATAGTTTGTCTTAACAGATACATGGAAACTCAATACCTGTATTACATTTTAAACTAGATTTTTAAAAATAAAAAGATACACACTAACTGGTTTTTTTAAAAAATCAGATTTAACCTAATCACCAATTTGCCCATTCCACCAAGAGATCTCCCTCAACTCCAAGCTAACAAGAATCCCCCAAACCACTGACAAAGCATCCCAACGTATCTGCTACAATCTATGTGGGTATAGGACCAACAGAGTTATCTGCAAATAAAAACTACTAAAGCAGACTGCAACATAATACAAGCAATATATACACTAGTGTGAGTGGAGGTTTCACTAACACAGATATATGTCAGACTAACCCAATTTGTAGATTTCAAAATAATTAAGATAGACTTGTAATTTAAGAATCCACTAAACTTATTTTGATATTCACATTATGAAGTTTATAATCTACTGCAACATAAAACACTTAGGGCAAATAAAATGCTCAATCTTTCTCAACCGCCACCATAAAGAGTTGAGTTTACAGATGATACAGTTTAAATACCAACTTTCCAGACCCATATAGCACTAGATAAACTGCACTTTATCCAGGACTAATGTACCAATACTTATTTTTGTTAAATACATCAAACAAGATCCAAAGCTTTTGGCTGCCCACACTTATTTTCACACATGAAGAAATTTAGCAGTTTGCCCGATAGCTGGGAAAAGACATCTTTAGAACATGGTGTTAAAAATATACCAGTTTCCTTACCTGTTTCTCACTCAAAGCTGTGATTTTGGCTTGAAGTTCATGAAGCTGCTTCTTCAAATCAGCATTCTGATTAGAAAGAAAAAATATCTTTGAGCAAGTATTCCAGTTGTTAACCCAGAATAGTAGGGAAATGACTTCTTTTTAAAACACACACACACACACACACACTCTATAAATAATAGAGCACCTTTAGATTGTAGCCAATCAGATTTCTTAAAGGGCTCAATAGAGAGCCATTATTTGAGTTGCCTGGTACTACAATCATTTAGTGGCTCTTTTCAATGCTCAGGGACATTTTGGTGGCTGGTAGAGAAGACATGATATGAAGTGTCATTCATTGAAAGGCTTAATTAACAAGGACATCCAAGGGTGCTTTACAATATATTCTATAAAAGTAAGTGTTTTCTTTTATGGGATGTTCTGTACTAAAGAAAAATGAAATTTCAAGAGATACATTTAACATAAAAGCACAATCTAGCCTACAAGGGTTGCTTTACACTTAATGGGTGCACATTATAGATTTGTCTCTAATATCTGCACAAACTGAGGCACACGTGTCTTTCTCCCCAGGCTCCCCCAGCATGAATATACATCACTTACAACAGGTGAAAGAAAAAATGCAACTATGTATGGACTTCAGATGTTACAGGTTTAACCTTATGCACATATATAACCACATGCTTATTTAAAAATTTAATATGCCAAGTGTCCCCAAAATAAAAATCATAATCATCTGCAGATTTACTTGCCTAGGAACACAGGAAGCTACCATATACAGAGTCAGACCACTGGTCCTTCTAGCTCAGTATTGTCTACACAGACTGACAGTGGCTTCTCCATGGTTACAGGCAGGAATCTCTCTCAGCCCTTGTCTTGGAGATGCCAGGGAGGGAACTTGGAACCTTCTGCTCTTCCCAGTGGCTCCATCCCCTGAGGGGGAATATCTTACAGTGCTCACATGTAGTCTCCCATTCAAATGCAACCCAGGGCAGGCCCTGCTTAGCAAAGGGAACAATTCACACTTGCTACCACAAGACCAGTTCTCCTCTAGGTTTGAGACAACTAAGCCAACCAACTGCCAGCAAGGAAAGACTTGCCTATAATCAGGGCTAAACAAACTACAGCTGCTCAGCCACACTCCCTTACCTTAAATGTCCTCAGTAGGAGCGACTGGAAGGCAGTAGTTAAATAGCGACATCACAAGGTGAACAGCAAAGCCCAATGATATGGGCAGGAAATTCTGCCTGAATATTCCTGGCACCATGTGGAAACTATGTTATTTCTGTTTCTGATAGTGGACTTTACTGTGCTTTTATTGTGAGGATCTTTTAGCTACTTGCAGAGCCTTTTTCAGTGTCGACTACAAAGCAGGATATAACTTTTCAAAATAAATAAAGAGAACTAAACGCCAAATAGAGAACTAAAAATACCAAAAAGAGAACTAAACAAAGAACAAAATAATTTGTCTCCAGTTCAAGAGAATACTCCTTACAGTTGTATTATATGGAATATTTTCTAGGTTCTAGAGTATATTTTAAAAAGCTACAATTCCTAATGTCACCTTAACACCAAAATCATGCATGTTAACAAATTCATTTCAAGGGCACTTTCTCAATTCTAAGATGTATGAATTCCAAGAACACTGAGCAAGTTATACATATTTAATTAATCCTGTATCATTCCTCCCCACTCTCCCGAGTAATATAGGGTTAGTTCACCTGTCCTACAGGTTGGCGTTAGATGACCAAGCCTCAGACTCTCAACACCTTCTCTATTTACACAATCCACTTAATTATGTCATCTTCTAGTTTGCCTGCAGCAGGCCACAGTTTACCAGGTGGAATGTTAAGAGTAAACCATGGCTTGTGTTTGTTCACCAAACCAGAATTACACATATACTTTAAACTGTTATTACTATGGTTTGGTGGGCAAGCACAAACCATAGTTGCCCAGTTTGGATGCAACTGGCATCTACTGTTCAACACAAATCAGGAACTAACTAAGCTGAGTGAATGAGGAGGAAAAGTGGCAATGTATGCGCACAATGCTCATTCTGGTCATGTCAAGCCAGTAATACGTGAAGAAAACCACAGCGTGAGTATGCTTCAGAAACATATTTTGACAAATTTCTACTTGTTAGGTCAACAAACAACTCTCAACACTATATTTTCTAGAATCTAGTGCTATTTCTACAGCAATTTATACCCCTGGCATTAAAAAAGAGCCCAGGTTTGATGTAATATTTTGTACTCTCTCTACAACATTTTGCAATCATTATGTAAGCACATGTGGGTGGAAATATTATGCAAGAATGGATGATCCATATACAATTCCAGAAGTTATTCCTGAAGTAGGACCTAATGCCCATTCACCATCCTGGTCATATGATCATCTTTCAAAAATTAGGAGAATCAATTTGAATGTAACCTTGCTCATGAGATTAATCTCAAAAGAGTAGTAATGTTAATGCAAGATGTTACTTCAGAGAGAAAAAACCAGCCCGTCAAAATAAGTTTCTACTGAGGTCATCACTCAAGATAATTCCTTACACTTTTCTATTTCACTTTGGAAAACACTCCCAGTAAAACACAATGAAAATTCTTGAATCTCAACAAGGAATGGTATGACCGGTGTGAACAAAACATATTTACCTGTGGGTCTTGCTTCATTTGGGCAACCAGTTTCTAAAAAGAGAAGACCAAGAAATTAATTAATAGGGGTTCAATGAAGGTTCTGCAAGGACCCTTGACTAAAGCTGGATTTTAAATCAGAGTTCTTTATTTTAAACATTTCATGCATTCATTAAAACAATGCTTCTCATAAAGGGGTTGCCTATTACTACCATCATTATCCATACATTTAAGTATGCTGATAATGGCAATGAAGGTAGAAGCTGCTAAAACGTTTCTGGGGGCGGGAGGGAAGTCTCTAAAATAAAACAAACCAGCTCAGTAACCTTATTTAATAATTGTTATCAAACTAGTACCTTGTTTAGTCCAAGAATAATTTCAAATGCAAAAGCTCTTTGATTAAATTAAGAAAAATTGAAAATACATTTCAAAAATTACAGAATTGTAGGGATGCGCTCAAAATGCAATTCAGCATCCAAATTGCAGCACAATCCCTTTAAAACTGAGGGCTTCCATAGCCCCTTTAAGATGGAAGAGGTCCATCCCTGCTACTTCTCCGCTTACCAACATTGCCATACTTGTGGTGCTCCCCCAGCTGCCTCTGCATGGCACAAGAACACAAATACGCGGGGGCCAAGGCATCACACAGGGGCAGCTGGGGGAGAGCGCCACCGGCACACATTGATAGCTGGGGGAAGTGCTGTGAGTACAACCAATGTGGAATACAACAAGCGCTGCGAGTACAACAAAAAGCAGAGCAGCAGGGACCAACCTGTTCTCCTCCATGTTAAAGGGGCTTCAGTTTTAAAGGGATTGTGCTGCGATTCGGATACCGAATCGCATTTTGGCACATCCCTACAGAATTGCCTTACTGTGGTCTTGGCTGGTACAACATGACCCACCCTTACCCTGAATGAGTAGAAAGGTTCACGTGAGATACCCTCCAGATTTATTGCATTCTTCCTTCTGTTTCCAAAATGTATTCCCCTTTTCCTTACAGAAAAGCTTCATATTTTGTAGAATAAGCACTTGCTAAAATCTGACCCATATCATAGTCACCAGAGATTGAGCTTCCTTTGCATTTTCATCTTAATCTCTTTCCACCTTCTCTCTTTTTTTGAATTTTCCTATTCTCTCAATATGTGGCAACTTCACTTCTGTCTCAAACCCCTTTCACCTCCCACCTTCTTGTGTTACTTTAATTCAAATTGCCTGGGTCTTTTCTGCCTGCTTCTCAGGACACTTTTCTTTAATAGAGAAAAAATCAAGTTAACAGTGTGCAGCTATATTATAGCTACACTGTGGCTACACTGTGAAGTTCTCTCAACTTTAGGGGAACTTCTATTATAATATTACTATTATTGTTACCTCCTGACAGGATTTTGGGGGAATGCAGGAGGTGAGCCCCCAAGACTATGTTTTGGGGATTACTCCTGAATTACCTCTCTGTAGTCCTGGTGGTTTGAGCTTCAGTTTTCACTGTATCATTTGTTAACCCTCTGGGCTACTATAATTTACTGTATGTGTCGGCCATGAACAGGACACAAGATTAGCTTGTGATCTACCAAAACTTATTAATATTTGCATTAGCAAATAATCTTGCACTGTACCTCTTCCCTACCACACACATGTGCACAAGACATTTTGGATACATAAATATACTATCTATAATAATTTTCCAGTTTCTGGACTGAGTGATTATGGATTCATGCTAAGAACAGAAGTATCCTTGAACTCAAGAGTGAGATTTGTGCCTTAGAGCAAGAAGGAATTGAACATTCTATTTCCGCAAATATTTAGCACCAAAGTCCTGATCTTTGAACCCAAGAAGTCTGAGAAAATTTGCTTCTGATGTACTCAGAAATAATTAACCTATAAAACCAAGTGTAAAATATCAACATTTAGACTTTAGAGGGACAGTACAATTGTTCATGACGAATACAGTAAGAAGAGACACTAGCCTAATTTCCATAGCCTCTTAGTCTTTGTTAGCTCCTCAAAACTAAAGCTTTCCTTTTTCAAAGTGGCTAGCTTTCTTGTTTGAAACTGATAGCCGGGAATGTTAATGGATGAAGATTCAAGTGCATATGAACTCTTGATTTCTACCAGACCTAAACATTAAGGATTGGATTCACCACCATTCATCCACTTGCATGAATAAACACACCTCCATTCATGTGTGGAGGGGAAGAGGGAAGAGTTCACTGATCCTCTCTCCATAGATTCTTATGCCTTCTCCTCTAGAGGCCAAGGGGAGATCCTTCAGAGCAATATGCAATACGACAGGGAATCAGCAACCCCCACCTTGAGCATGAGTAGAGCTTACAATCTGGAGATTTCGATCCAAGCCATTGTCACCCCAATTTACATGAAAGGCGGCTGCCAAATGCTGTTGCCAAGATTGACATACTTCTCAGTATCTAGAGCTACATTTCACCTAGGTCACTAAGCTGGGATTGTGCACACAAGACAATCACTGCCACCAGCTTTGTATTGCTGATCAGCTGTTGGAGAGGGCAACTGATGAAATCAAGCTGCTTTCACCAAGCATCTAATGAGTGGTAGGTGTTTTCAGATACATGTGTCTAGATGTCAGTATCTCAGAAGCAGGGCCATTTTGCAGAGGAGCTTATGTATAATGGGTAGGACCTAAATATTTAACTTCCACCTATATATGCATATGGAAATTTGCATTCATACACACACACAACCAGCTCTATCTGGGTTGCATGGACGTCTCAGAGGACAATGGTACCTACTCACAAGTAAATTTGTATAGGATTGTATCTTTTGTGCAAGACACATATATCTTCCCCAAAATGTGTTCTTTCAAGATTGATGGCTTCTAATTCAAGGTCTTGGAGATGATCTTGGACTAATTTCAAATGATGGAACTGTGAACCTATTTATATATGAACATGCCCCACATGTATTATTTATTATTAAAACTTTTATACCGCCCTTACAAAATGCTCAGGACGGTTTACATTAACACACCATTAAAATCAGTTAATAATTAAAACAAAAACTATAAAGCATAAAACAACGATTAACAATTAAAAACATTGTAAAACAGCAATTAAATAATCAGAACTATTTAAAAACAAGTTTTAAAAAGCTGAGAAAGCCTGGTTGAAGAGAAGTGTTTTTAGGTGTTTTTAAAAAATTGCCAGAGATGGGGAGGCTCGTATCTCAGCAGGGAGCGCATTCCACAATCTCGGGACAGCAGCTGAGAAGGCCCGTCTCTGTGTAGCCACCAAACAAGTTGGCGGCAACTGGAGACAGACCTCAAGTGACCTCAATGGGCAGTGGGGCTCATAACGGAGAAGACGCTCTCTTAAATAACTTATTTATACCTGACTTAAATATGTAGTCAACTTAACTAACTTATATACAGATTGAGAAGCTCTCCACATCTGCATTTCTTATTTTTGTTAAGAACTCTGTGTAATAATTCTTTCTGAACTGTGCATGGGTCACTTAGGAATCTGGTTAACTAAATGCAGAATGTGTTCATGTACCTGCCTTCAGGTTATCAGACTATCTCAAATGTGTAAGGATTGTCTACAAAAGCGTGAATTTTGAGTCTTCAACTGAACTCATCTAAAAGAACTTCTTCTCACATTCATTCCAGGTATTGGCAAGTATAGATAGGCAAGAAGTCTTACATTTGAGAGGAATGTCCAGCAACATATATGGCATATGTGAAAATAATGCTATTGGTGTTATTTCTGATTTTTAAAAATTCCTTTCACATGTTACGGGTCTCACACAACAGCCACACTATCCTATATAAATTTACTTGTAAGACCCATTAACCTTGGAGGTCTTACCAGCTCAGTCTTAGCTGTCAAAATGTCTCTTAAGCCATTTCAAAACCTCCATACAAATACAACTTCCACCTGCAATATGCAGTTGGCAGTAAGAAGATAAACAACACACTACTCACAAAAGGTTAAGCTGGACCTACTGACAAGTAATGTGGTCTGAAATAAAGCATTAGTCCAAATATTTTACTTCAAAGGACCGGCTAAAGTTTTTCTACCTAGTGGATATCAATTTTAAAGGAAGAATGTTGTAGAAAAAGTAAATTATACCTGCTACTTATAGTTTGCAGTTTACCATATTGAAAGTTACAAGCAGGTCTTTGGCAGGATCATGCTCTAAGAACTTTGAAATAGGGGTGTGCAATTCGGGTTTTCGGGTGATTCGGCTCGGACCCGAACTGAATCACCCCGTTCTGTTTTGTGCCCGAATCTGGGTCACCCGAATCACCCTTGATTCGGTTCGGATTCGGATTTAATCTGAATCCGAATCTGAATCGATTCGGGGGGGTAAAAAGGGGCCCAGGGGCAAAATTTTGGGGTGGGGTGGTAGTGCCCAATGGGTAGAGTCTACCATCCCAATTTCAGGGGGATTGGGAAAAATCCTGATTTTTGGTGAATTTTTAAAGTTTTAGTGACTTTGGGGCAGTTCGGGGGCATAGCATGGGATCTGGGCAAAAGGAGTGGGGTGGGGTGGTAGTGCCTAATGGGTGCAGGCTACCACCCCAATTTCAGGGGGATTGGGCAAAGGGCTGGTTTTTGGTAAATTTCTGAAATTTTCATGTCTTTGGGGCAGATTGGGGCATATTGGGGCAGAAAGTGGGGCCTGGGGCAGAATAGTGGGGTGGGGTGGTAGTGCCTAATGGGTGGAGGCTACCACCCCAATTTCAGGGGGTTTGGACAAAGGGATGATTTTTTGAGAATTTTTGAAGTTTTAGTGACTTTGGGGCAGTTTGGGGGCAGAAAGTGGATCTGCCCCAAAATAGTGGGGTGGGGTGGTAGTGCCTAATGGGTGGAGGCTACCACCCCAATTTCAGGGGGATTGGGCAGAGGGCTGATTTTTTGAGAATTTTTGAAGTTTGGGTGTCTTTGGGGCAGATTGGGGGCAGAAAGTGGATCTGCCCCAAAGGAGTGGGGTGGGCTGGTAGATAGTGTCTAATGGGTGGAGGCTACCACCCATCCCCAATTTAAGAGTGATTGGGCAGGGGGTGAATTTTGGTGAATTTATTTTTATGAGGTTTGTCTTCATAAGGTGAAGTGTGCTAAATTGATTACTTCCTCATATTATTCATAGTAAAGGAAAGTGTGAAAAAGTGAAAGTGGGGTCATGAGAGTTGTTTTAATTGAAAAAAATCTCATTTGCTATGATAGAATGAGAATTCACACCTCAGAAGTTTTTTCTCAAAAAATCAGCCCTTTGCCCAACCCCCCTGAAATTGGGGTGGTAGCCTGCACCCATTAGGCACTACCACCCCACCCCACTCCTTTTGCCCAGATCCCATGCTATGCCCCCGAACTGCCCCAAAGTCACTAAAACTTTAAAAAATCGCCAAAAATCAACCATGAACCGAATCACCCGAATTTTTCGGGTCCGAAATTCGGGTGATTCGGCTCGTGCCCGAAAAATATTGGGGGACATCGGGGGTGATTCGGTTCGGCCCCGAATCACCCGAAATTGTTCATTTCTGGCACAGATCGTTCTGTGCCCGAAATTTTTTGCACATCCCTACTTTGAAATCAGAAGACAAATAGAGCTCCAAATTTTTGTTTTTCAAAAAGTTGTACCCTCTGGCTACAAAAACTCTACACCATCTGCATATATACTCTTTTTAAAATAAATGAGTACAAGCCTCCTGCGAGGAACATTTTATTAGATTCTGTGGTCCATTTATTTTCATGGTATTACTCTTTTTTCTTCTTTTCAATGTTGTATAAGATGCACAGTAAAAATTGGAGACGACTGGGTCAAACAGATTTGAGTGTTACAATTTATGAGCTGAAGGGCGAAGGAAATGACTGGAGGTAGCCTGTTGCTGCTGCTCTAGTGGGCTGTTTACAGTTTATTTTCTTCTACATATTTGTTCAGTTTTTGAAACCTGGGCAAAAGCTGTTGAGAGCGCAATACTAGGGGAAACTATGTGGCTAGGAAATATTAGTGCAACACACAACCAAGCTCTTTCATCACAACTTTTATCTCTAGAAAGCAATTTTTGATTTAGTCTGCCTCTTTTATACTATAAGCTTTTAATTACATACATTATTTCAGTTGTGAGACCCTTGGGGGACAGAAGTATACGTGTACAGAGAAAACTGCCAAAAATTATCCTGAGCCCAAGAGATATTGCAGGCTATGAATTGAAAAAATAAAGGTACAATCTACACTGCAGTAGGAAACTTACCACCATATCAAAACTTATGAATCAATTATTGCTTGGTCTGACTTCCTAAGAAGTCAGAAACCTTGAAACCACTTTTACTAAATATTGCAAGACAGACATGAAAGGTAAGGAATGCAATTTACCTGGTGAACCTGAATTTCCACTTTCAGAGCCTCCTGAAGAGTCTGCAACTCCATTCTCTACCTTCTCCACTTTCTTGAGCTGTTGAGGTTACTAAATCCCCACCACCTTGACAGAGTTGCTTCACAGTACAGGACGTTTTCTCTTCTTTACACTCTTTCTGTAGAATATATTTTATGGTTATCAAGAGAAAGGGAAAATATGAAAACCCAGGTTCAAAACAACCTGGTATTTATTATACAAGATCAAACCTCACAAGCACAGGATCCATGATATGCCCACTAGAACTGTTCTATACACTCAAAGCTGAGAACTAAACATTTACTTGAAACCAAGTCCCATCAAGGTCAACGGAAGTTGCTTCCTAGTAAATGCAATTAAAAATACAACATTATTTTCCTACCAGTACCACTGGTTTTCTTACCAGTGTATTAAATCATACTGCACAAATGAGAAAGGAATACATAAAAATACATGCACTGAATGGGGATTAGGCAAAGTAGTCTAATATTAGTATGCTTCATGAAAGTAGAATGACATCGAATGAAAGGCTGGGCTACTTTGATCAAGTGAATTACAAAACAGGCTACATAATGTATCTCTATTATGAAAATTGTTTTAATAATCAAGTAAATAGTCAAAACAGTGGTACATCTGTTGGTGACCTCCAGACTTGACTTCTGTAATGCGCTCTACATGGGGCTGCCTTTGTACGTAGTCCGTAAACTTCAGTTGGTTCAGAATGCGGCAGCCAGGTTGGTCTCTGAGTCATCTTGGAGAGACCATGTTACTCCTCTACTGATGGAGCTACACTGGCTGCCAATAGGTTTCCAGATAAAATACAAATTGCTAGTTATAACTTATAAAGCTCTAAATGGCTTAGGCCCTCGGTATCTAGGAGAGCGTCTTCTTCACTACAAGCCCCACCGCCCATTGAGGTCATCTGAGGAGGTCCGTCTCCAGTTACTGCCAACTCGTTTGGTAGCTACACAGAGACAGGCCTTCTTGGTCGCTGCCCTGAGATTGTGGAATGCACTCCCTGCTGAGATACGATCCTCCCCATCTCTGGCAATTTTCAAAAAACACCTTAAAACCCATCTTTTCGCCCAAGCTTTCTCAGGTTCCTAAAAAGTTTTGGGGTTTTAATCTCTGGTTTACTTTTAAATTGTTTTTAAGTTTTTTGTATATGTTTTTAAACTGGTTTTATGTAATTGTTAACCGCCCATAGACGAACGTTTGGGGCGGTGTACACATTTGATTAAATAAATAAATAAATAAATAAATAAAATGAGCTTGCTATGAAAACATTTAGAAAACCCTAGTAGTGAATACTGTAACTATCCAGGTTTTATTAAGTGTTCCCAAGTTTGACACATTTACTGGAGTTTCAAGCTCCACTTCTAAATGCTACATTCAGAAGTTAACATTTCACTCAACAAATCCACACTGCTTGTTTTGTGGATATCTGTTTATTTTATTTATTTAATCAATCATATTTTTACACCGCCCAAAACTTACATCTCTGGGCGATTTACAACAAGATTAAAAAGTAAAACATTAATTAAAAACAAAAGCAAAACAAAAAAATTTAAAAGCAAGAAATGTAAAACACAATTTAAATTTTTTAAAACAATATTCTAAAAACAACATTCAAAACAATTAAAACAATATTAGTTAAAAGCCCGGGTGAAGAAATGTGTCTTTTAGGACTTTTTAAAGGATGTCAGAGATGGGGAGACTCTTATTGCACTAGGGAGCGCATTCCAAAGCCTCGGGGCAGCAACAGAGAAGGCCTGTCCCTGAGTAGCCACCAGATGAGCCGGTGGCAAATGCAGACGGACCTCTCCTGATGATCTCAATGGGCAGCGGGGTTCATTATGAAGAAGTCATTCTCTTAAAAACCCAGGGCCCAAGCTGTTTAGGACTTTATAGGTTATGACCAACACCTTGTATTTTGCCCTGAAACATATTGGCAGCCAGTGTAACTCCTTCAATACGGGAGTAATATGGTCTCTCCTAGATGACCCAGAGACGAGACTGGCTGCCACATTCTGGACCAACTGTAGTTTCCGGACTATGTACAAGGGCAGCCCCACATAGAGCACATTACAGTAATCCAGTCTGGAGGTCACCAACAGATGTACCACTGTTTTGAGGTCGTCTAACTCAAGAAACGAACGCAGCTGGCGTATCAGCCGAAGCTGATAGAAGGCACCTCTGGCCACTGTCTCAGCCTGGGACACAAAGGAGAGACTTGGATCCAGAAGTACCCCCAGACTGTGTACCTGTTCCTTCTGGGGAAGCGTGACACCATCCAGAACAGGCAGATCAAACTCGTCTCTCAAGTTCCGAACCCACACAATGAGTACCTCCGTCTTATCTGGATTCAGTCTCAGTTTTTTATCCCTCATCCAGCCCATTACCAACTCCAGGCAGGCATTTAGGGAGATTATGCCCTCTCCCGATGATGCTGACATGGAGAAATAGATTTGGGTGTCATCAGCATACTGATAGCACTCTGTACCAAATCTCCTGATGATCTCTCCCAACGGTTTCATGTAGATGTTAAACAACATCGGAGCCAATATAGAGCCCTGAGGGACACCATACAAAAGTTCAGATTTTGAAGAACAGCAGTCTCCAAGGGACACCATCTGAAACCTGCCTGAGTGGTAGGATCGGAACCACTGCAAAGCAGTGCCTCCCACCCCCAACCCCCTCAGGCGCTCCAGAAGGATACTATGGTCAATAGTATCGAAAGCCGCCGAGAGGTCCAAAAGGACCGACAGTCACATTTCCTCTGTCAACTGCCAGTTGGAGATCATCCATCAGGCCGACCAAGGCAGTCTCCACCCCATAGCCAGCCCGAAAGCCAGTTTGAAATGGGTCTAGATAATCCATTTCCTCCAAGACTGTCTGGAGCTGGGAGGCCACCACCCTCTCAATTACCTTGCCCAGCCATGGAAGGTTGGAGACAGGCCTGTAGTTACTCAGCTCCGAAGGATCCAAGGTAGGCTTCTTTAGAAGTGGTCTAATAATTGCCTCCTTAAGACTAGGAGGCATCCTACCTTCCCTCAGAGATGCATTTATTATCTCTACCAGGCCTTCTACAACAACCTCCCTGCTAGATTGAACAAGCCATGCCGGGCAAGGGTCAAGAGGACAGGTGGTGGGCCGCACCGTTCCAATCAGCTTGTCCACATCCTCAGAAGTCACAAACTGGAACTGATCCAGCCTAACCACATAAGAGGAGTCACTGGATACCTCTGCATCAGATACTGAAGTAAGTGCGGAGACAAAATCCAAGTCGGCCTGACTACGAGAGATTTTCCCCACAAAGAATTCATTAAACACATCACAGCGGGTAATAGATGGTTCCAAATTCTGATTCAAGGGAGGAGGGGCACATACTAGCCCTTTACCTGACCAGAAATTCATGGTGTAAAAAAAAAGGGGGGGTAGGGTGGGGAGGGGAGAATAACTTACCAGTTTTGGAAAACCACGTATTCTCTTCAGCTCTCTGGGCCGCCTACAAAAAAGAAAAAAGGAGAAATCTATGGTTTATACACTTTACATCTGGGCTTGAAACAAAAAAGCATTTCAAGATAAGAATGGCATGCAGTATTTTTAAATAAAATTATATACAACAGTAAAAAGCAGATGAGAAAAGAGAAGCAACTTGAAAACAAGGGGAAAGCTCTTTACTTTTAAAATCTGTAGAAGTTTCTGCTAAACCAAAATGAAGTTCAAACCCCTTTGGTAAGTAGACCAAAAGGATGTAAAACAGAAGCAGTTCAACCTCTCTCATTCTTGTATGAATATTAAAACCAATCCAGAACTGAAACAAAGTATAGCTTTTATTTTAAATAAATGCTCAGACTGATGTACATGGGGCTATGCCATCTTGTTCAATGATTTTGTGAGGTAGGTTAGGAGATGAGTATTAGGGGTGTTAATGAACCGTTCAATGCCAAAGTGGTTTGCCGACTCAACTGCAACTCAAACCAGAAGTAGTTCGGTCCGTGATCAAACTGAACCAAGCCTGGTTTGGCATCGAAAAGGCGGCCAGGGCAGGGGAGGCAGTGAGAAAAGTAGCTTAAAGTTCTTACCAGCTCGGCATAGCTGCTAGCACCACCACTCGTCCCCCTGGTGCAGCCCAAGTGCACAACGATCCCTCTTCAGCAAGCCACCCGCACTATGGCAGTGCAGTTGGCTTGCTGAAGAGAGATTGCTGGGCACTTAGGCTGTACCTGGCGCCGGCAGCTGTGCCAGGCTGTTAAGAACTTTGAACTGCTTCTCTCGCTGTCTCCCCGGCCACCCTTTAGAACAGTGTTTCTCAACCGACAGTCCACAGACTGATGCTGGTCCCCAAGGCATTGGGTAGCAGTCCGCGAGGCATCACTAATTAAAATCTCACACACACACACACCACACCCAATTTCAGGCCAGCATGACATCACATGCAGAGGGGTGGGGCCGGGATTCACGGAGCCCAGGCGAGCTCACCAGAGCTCATTTCTAGGCAAGTAACTGCCGCTGCTTGGTAATGTTCATTTTGCTTCCTCAAAATGAACATTATCTGGCAGCGAGGACTGTCTAAAAATGAGCTTGGGAGAGCTCCCAGCAGCAGCCCCCACCGGCCCGAAATTGTTTTTTGGGGGGTGCGGCAACCCCTTTACTAACTGCTGGTCTGGGAAACTGCGCATGAAAAGTGTATCTGTCCATGACTCGAAAAATGTTGAGAAACAATGCTTTAGAGGATTCTCCCACCCCTTGCTTGTAGAGGGGAATCCTCACCAGATTCCCCTTTACAAGTACAGGCCCTTGAACTGCCAAACTGGTTTGGTCAAACAGACTGGACCAGCCGGTTGGTTCAACTGAACTGGTTTGGGGACAGGCAGTTTGGTTTGAACTTGATCCGAATTCAAACCAAACCACAATTTTTGATTCATGTACACTCCTAATGAGTATGTCAATTGATCAATCAATCAATCAATCTTATTTCAGTCTTTGACCAGCATAAGGCAACCAGAACACAGAAACTGTAAGCACTTATAAATCAGCTATTAGAGCATAAAACTATGTAAAACTAAAAAGGTTTTATAGTTAAAGGAGATTAAAAATATAGTAGTTACTGATGATTATAGAAATAAGCCATAGGGTACTAAAAGGTTTTATAGTTAAAAGACTTAAATTATAAAAATTACTAAGAACTGTAGAGGTAAAATCTGCAGGTTTGTAAAAATTACTATAGGACTAAAACCTATATGGAGAGCTGTAGAGAGTTATATAATTAGTCTAAAGGTTTAAAGATAACTAAGTGCTTTATTGGGCCTAGTTAACACTTGTTAGAAATCAAATCCCAGTGAATTTTGCACATAGCTACACAGAACTTGGCGACATTGTGTGATGTGGAAGGATTGCAGGCAGAGAGTAGCAGGGAGGCATAGAAATGGTCTGTGCAGCCAGGCAATCTAGTGAGATGCAGGAGAATAAGGGTCTTTCAAATGTCTCTATAGAACAGGTAATGGAGGAGGACATGCTCTGTGGTTTCGACTTGTCCAGAGTTGCATGGGCAAAGAAGTTTTGAGAATGGGGTCTTCCTATAGCTTCTGTCTAGCACAGATGAGGAGAGGGCACCAAAGAGGGCCAACGTAAGAACATAAGAATAGCCCTGCTGGATCAGATCAAAGGCCTATCTAGTCCAGCATCCTGTCTCACACAGTGGCCTACCAGATGCCTCTGAGAAGCCCACAGGCAAGAGGTGAGGGCATACCGTCTCTCCTACAACTGATATTTAGAGGCATCTTACTTCTGAGGCTGGTCTATAGCCACCAGACTAGTAGTCATTCGCAGACCTGTCCTCCATGCATTTGTCTAAGCCCCATTTAAAGCCATACAAGCTAGTGGCCATCAGCACATCCCATCGCAGAGAATTCCATGGATTAATTATGCACTTAGTTAAGAACTACTTCCTGTTGTTGGTCCTAAATTTCTCAGCCTTCAGTTTTATAGCCCTTCTATGATTCAGACCCTTCTATGATTCAGGAACACTAGTTGCTTAAGATATACAGCAGGCGCTGCTAGCTATCTTCGACGTTCAGTGGTGAGGAAGTTCGGGACCCTGTCTCAGTCCAGCTGGTGCTCTATATCCATTATGTGCTGTCTGGGGAGTGTTCTGACTTGCTCATGGCCCATGGAGAGGAGGTAGGCAGGGGAGAGTCCAAGTAGTGTAATTGTCACCACCAGAAGTCATTTCCATGTGGACTGGTAGTCATCCTGTAATATTAGGGAGGCTAGACCCATTGGAAGGAAGGATAGTCTTAGCCAGTAACTGACTATAGTCAGCCATACTCTAGCCTCTACTTTCACCAGTCCTGCCTCCAGCCATAGGCCAGCGCTGGGGGCACATTGGGGTGCTTGGAATACTGCTCTTAACAATTTTGACTGAACAAGCTCCAGAGGGGCAAAGTTGCAGAAGGTGCCCAGTTGAGAGCCAGAGGAATTGTGTCAGCGACTTAGCTTCAAATAATTTGAGGGCTGTGGATATGTATTATACTCCTCTTCTTCAGAAGAATTTTAGGATGGCAGCAGTGCTCCTCTGGGCATTTAGTACAACATGGTTGCCATGAGTCTTCCTGGTGCCAGAAGCATGGAAGACCACTCCACAATATTTGAAGCATATGACTTGCTTGATTGTGTTGCCATTTATGCGCAACGAGTGTGTCTTTGGTCTCTTGGCAAAGACCAGAATTTTGGTTTTGTGATAGTTAATTTCTAGATCTTCCTGCCAATATTGAGCAAGGGCTCTCAGAGCTCTTCTGAGACCTATGGGTGTCCTTGAGATGACTGCTGCACAAGCTTGGGAGGGCGGAAGTCCAGGTTATTCAGGTGATTCACAATAGAATTTACGCAGAAGTTGAACAGGAGTGGAGCAAGTAAGCATCCCTGTTTGGTGCCTTTACAGGTTGAGATGGAGCTTAATAGGTGGCCTTGAGGGCTATATAATCATAGAAGGTACGAACGAAGGATAGCAGATGCTGGTCGATTGAGATGATTTCTAGTTTTTCTCACAGCTTGTCTCGAGAGATGGAGTTGAAAGCAGATTTGAGATCTATAAAAGCTGCATAAAGGGAAACTGTAGTGTGGATGGAGTATTTCTCAATTATTATTAATTATTATTTATTATATATTTAACATATTTTTATACTGCCCAAAACTTAGTCTCTGGGCATTATTTGGTATTACAGTACTAGGCACTGGGGTCAATGGTGGACCATCCCTCCCTAAATCTGGCCAGCTCCTCCGCTAAGAGGTTTTCTTGTTCCAACCAGAACCTTTGTTTCCAGTATAGATGCCTCGCATAGAGCTGTCTGGATGTACTGAGCAGGCTGATGGGTCTATAGATAATCCCTCCTACCTTTTTTGAAGATGAGAACAATAACTGTTAGTCCCTAGTCCCCAGGGATACAACCGTGATTGTCAATGAATGTGAACAGTGAGGCCAGAATGCGAGCCCACCATGTTGAGTTGTTTTTGATTAGCTGGGGGGGTGGGGTGGATTTGATCATTCCTGGTGGCCTTCCCAGGTCTCAGTTGAGAAATAAGGTCCATGATCTCTGTTATCATCGGCAGGCAGGCCCTCTATCTTGTGTCAAGGGCATCCATGATCAACTTCTCCTCTGTACAATTCACCAAAATGTCGCTCTCAGACCTTAGGAGGAATGACGCTAGCTAGGTGAGTCAGGCTGTTGCTGGGTTGGTCCATAGCAATGTGCCAAAAGAGGGCAGAGTCATTTATTCTGACTGCTTGGATAAAGTGAGACCAGGTGGCTTTCATAGTGTCTATTTTATTTTGTTTAAGTAGTTGTTTATATCGCCTCTTCTGTAAGAAAAAAAAGCCCAGACACAGCAAGCAAAGAACCCATTCAAATCCAAAACACTACCCACATCAACTAACCAAACCTTGGCTTTTCTAACTTAAAAACCTCTCAAGTTGATTTACGATGAATGAAGTTTATTTAAGTAACACACAATCAGCTTTGTAGAACTTTTCTGATCAAAGGCATTTAAGTATGAAAAAAACAAAATGGAATTTGCAATTTGGTTCTGGAGATACAAGCTGTGCACAGACATGCGATTTGAGCAAATACAACCTATCACTAAGTTAAGACCAAAGCCTCCATCTGCTACCCAGTTTCAGCCAACACCTAAGCAATTCACAGGAAGGGCTTAGTTTAAACTTGTGAGAGTAGTCTGCGCAAAAACAGTAACAGTGATTCTCAACTTACTTTTTCCTCACTACAAGATGAAAGATGTTTTAGGAACATAGGAACCTGCTGTCTCATGAGTCAGCTCACTGGTCCATCTAGTTCAGTATTGTCTACTCTGGCTGGCAGCAGCTCTCCAGGGCTTCAGGCAGGATTTTTTTTTTCCCAGCCCTTCCTGGAGATTCTGGGGAATGAACTTTCTGTATGCTAAACAGATGCTCCAAAGGTAAAGTGTGCCGTCAAGTCAATTTCAACTCCTGGCGCCCACAGAGCCCTGTGGTTGTCTTTGGTAGAATACAGGAGGGGTTTACCATTGCCTCCTCCTGCGCAGTATGAGATGATGCCTTTCAGCATCTTCCTATATCACTGCTGCCTGATATAGTACCAGCGGGGATTCAAACTGGTAACCTTCTGCTTGTTAGTCAAACATTTCCCCGCTGCGCCACTTAAGGTGATCTAAACAGATGCTCTACCATTGAGCAATTGTCCCATTCCTAATCTTGAAGTGTTTCAAATATTTATACTTTATCCCTACAGCACACTGCTGTTCAGGTTAGATTAACTAGATAGCTTCATGGGAGAGCAAGGATCTAATCATGGCTACCCTATGTAAACATTAGTCTTGACAAATTCAAACTGAAATCACTTAACCATTTCATGTACAAAATGCCTCATTTTAATAATAAATTGAAAGAGTAAGCACTGAGGGTAGCATCAGAAGTCATGGTTCTGAAACTTAAAGAAACCTAAATGTTTTAATATTGAAGTAAATGTTGCTTTCTTGATATAGAAACTTCTATAAGAGATTCCCCTTTAAGAATAAGGTTAAGTTCAAATTCCAGAAAAGCATCCATAATTCTTAGGTTTTGCTACGCCAGTAGAAATATTCTCTCATCTAGTCTAAAGCCCAAGTCTAACAGCACCACACACAGGGACACAGTTTTGGTTCAAGTACTTCACAGCTCCCTACTCTAACAACTTCCATGAATGTAGGGGGTGCCAGTGCTGAAAATGCATGGTGTTTATGGGAAAAGGCATAGCTCTATCCATGCATCACACAATGTGAGCAGGTTATTTGTAATGGAATGAATGAAAGAATGAAAGAATGAATATATATATATAGAGAGAGAGAGAGAGAGAGAGAGAGAGAGAGAGAGAGAGAGAGAGAGAGAGACACTCTTTACATCCTTGGTAAGTTTTTTCTGCACATATTAAGATAACACTACTACTACCATGGCACAAATCCAACCCTGGCCCATAGTATTTGTTCTACAATTCAGTTCAGATCTGAACTTTTATTTACTAATATTTAACATGGAGGTGGAAGAGGGGTTGGAATACTCTCTATCGTGTTTGCTGCATATAATATAATATAATATAATAATAATATAAAATGCATATAATTAAGATGTGTTTAGGTCCATGGAAGCACTAGAGTGAATTTGACAATAAGAAGTCCAGACATAGTTACTTTAAATGACCTTCAAAGCATTAAGTATATCTTACAGATAACAATGGAATTCTAAAACGTGTAGAAGACGCTTCTAAAAACCAAGGTCTTTCTCATTCTAATAGCAAGGCACCTCAGCTATGAAGTTCCTCTAAAAGTAAGTCCCCAAATTATCATGGCAAGGCTATTTAAGTAAAATAAAAATTTAAAAAGCTATCCAAGAAGATGCCCCTAATGGGATAAATTCCCCGCCCTGCCACAACGCTTTGGCTAACTATATATGAACTCTCCAGAACATTCCAAACAGTCAAAATGCAAAGATAATGCAGAGATAAAACCAATAGGGTGGACAGACTGTAGATATAGTATGGCTGTCTCTATTTATAGATATGTATTTTACACACTTACACACACACACACACACACACACACACTGCTGATTGAAGAAACAGAAAGTTCATCCCCTTATCTGCAAGCTCTGGATATCTACAACAGAAAAAAAATATTAAAGTTGCATTTCTATTTGCTTATGAAAGCTTTCACAGTATTTTAACTAAGAGTAGCACATCTTCCTTTTTTTTCAGATATGGCATTTAAAGCAAACTAGTTTTGACAATGGGCCTCTCAAGTGAGGTGCATCACAAAATATGGGCTTACCAAAATTCTGAGAATCTCTGGGTTTTATTGAAAAACAAGACGTTCTCCCCATAACTGTAGAACACTTAAATATACACATGGATAGTAAGGCCTCAGGGTGAAGGGTGTGGACTGGACACATTCAAGGCTTCTCAGTAGCTATTAGTCATTAAGGTTATATAAAATCTCCATATTCACAGGAAGTAAGTGCCACTGACACCAGCTGCTAGAGAGTAACAGTGGAAAAGGCTACTGCCTTGGGCTTCCCAGAGGCATCTGTCTGGCCATCTTCGATCTTCCAGCAAGACATTTCTTACACATCAGAGAAAAAGCTTTGCTGTAGCAAGGGTGCAAGAAGCTATTACACAAGCAGAAAAAGCTTACATCCAGTAAGACATGCATAAGCCACACATTATTCCATCATAAAGGAGATAGGGCTGTATCTCAATGATAGAGCAAATGCTTGCCTGCAGAAGGTCCCAGATTCAATTCCTGACACTTCCAGGTAGGGAAAGACTCCTGCCTGAACCCTTGGAGAGCCTCTGGCAGTCAGTACAGACACTACTGAGCTAGATAACATAAGAACAGCCCTGCTGGATCAGGCCCATGGCCCATCTAGTCCACCATCTAGTCCAGCATCCTGTTTCAATGTTATTACTTGGAATAAAGATAGCTTCCCATGTTCCTTAATTCAAATGCTAGCTGCCTTGTTCTGGATTGCTGTGACCAGAACATACTGATTTTTGCTGTGTTTGTAGCTATTGCTTTCATGAGGCATACAGACCTGCCATCTAACTTTCCTGAAAATTGCTCTCTGTGAGGAATGGGCAGACAAGTGCCCTCTGTCTTGCTACCGACTAAGTTAGTTGACTATAGAATGGCAATCTGGGCAAGGAAGCAAAGAAGGGTTTAGGCAGAGACAAGTAGTGAGTTGTTGCAATCTCTTTTTAAAAAGGGTATCACAGTAATTTCCTGGATCTAGTCAAATGAAAAAGCAACCACCTAGCTTTTATACTCTGTACAGCAAAAGGTCGGTATTAAATGTTTTCACCTCCAAGATAACTGGACTTACATTTTTATCCTTGCACAGAAAAAGCTTTTGCCTTAAATTACTATTGTCAGTTTCTGCTTTACAGAAACACTTCCTTTCATTTATGTACAATCCAACACATTTAACATAATTTTATTTAATAGCAACAAATTTTAAAGTGATGCTTTTGAGTATTTTAATTGAATTCCAATTTCCATTCAAATGCAACTGGGGGAGCACTCCCAAGTTAAAAGCTAATTATCTAGCAAACAAGTACTACATATCAAAGAATCACAGAAATAGGGGTTTTAAAAAATCTGAATTTTAATTTGACTCCCCAGTGATAAAGCTTAAACCTAGACCACTGTTCTAAAATAAAGAGATAATATAAAATCAATATATTATTTTCATCTCATTCACCCTGGGCTAAGCAGCTGGGATTATCTTACAGCAAGAACTCTCTTTCTATGGAGATGCTAGTGCCTAGTTCTCACTAGAGTTGGTAAACTTATGACAGGCTCGTGCCACTTCAGACTACAGGAGAGTGCTCACATGATTGAATGCTCCTTCAAGAAAGATACATTCTCACAACAGAAAACCTGGCATATCAGAGAGAAGGCTAGGATAGAACCCTCCTTAATATGCTAACTTTCTATATAAAAAGAAATCTTTTTAATTGAGGAGCACATATTGCCATATCATAAAGCCATATATGTTGCACATACTATGTGGTTTGCCACAACAGCAAACATTCTTGTTAAACCTGTATTCGGGGAATGATTTACAGAACCCCAAACTTGTGTAGGTATTGAGCATGTAGCAATCCAATGTAGTGAGCTGTGCTGCAAAATGATCAGTTAGCTAATCCATTACAAGGCCAGTTCTAAAATATGTTTCTATTTTACTCTAACTCCCCTACCCCCAAGAAAAAGCTCTTAGCTCAAGCACAGTATTTTGTATTCCTCTTCCCTCAAAACTGCTTTAATAGAGGACCTACTATATACACAGTGATAGCTATAGCCACTGAACATTGTGACGTATTAGATTTAAACCTGACCTTCTGAGATGCCAGTCAGTTATTCTGCAATCTGGAATCTATAGAACATATTTCTTATCAAAGCCATATTTAGAAAGTCATGAAAGATTATTCTAGTGCCTTTGCTTGCCTACTAAGCAGCTATTTGAAATTATTGCAGTGGCTATTTAGAAGAAGAGTGGTAGTCTAGTTATGGAGACAGTTCACACAAAAGAAAGGACCTCTGAGTGAGGAGGATTTGAGGATAGGGGTGACTTGAGAAGGCACCATCTTTCTGATAATAGAACTGGAATCCATGAGTAAACTCCCAGTAAGATGACTGACAGCACAGTGGTTGACAAAGCTCAGGATTAGCATTAGACATCTACTCTTGCTTCCTCCAGCATCCTGGATGAAACATACAAGTTCTAGCAATAACTAAGTCTACTTTCCTTTCACTCTCTACATCTGGACTAAATTTGGTGCAAATCGAGGTCCACAAATTAGATATCTTGTGCCTCAAATGTTCATGTGTCCGCCATCCTGTATCAGGGTGAGCGCACCCGGGGCGCACCCGTCAGACACATGCACAATCACGATGTACACACATGCGCCTGGTATTTCCGGCCACTTCCGGGCGAAGAGACAGCAGGGAAGTACACTGCCTCCCCAAAGGCTTTTACCAACACCGATCGTCTGTGTGGGAAGAGCAGGCAAGGGGGAAGAGCACCCTCCCCCACCCTTAAATTGAGACCCTGCCCCACCTTCAAACTCCCCCAGTGTTTGAACTTGTTTGGAGGCCCATAAAAGGGCCTCTGAACAGGTTTGTGCACATCCCTAACACACAGAATGCCAGGTGGCCTCATAAGCCTACTGGAAAGTAGGCTAAAAAGTGAAGGGGAAATAAGCTCAGGACTGCCCCCACACATACACACACGTGCCATACTGGTGTATTTTTTCTTTACACCAAACTGTGCAGAAAAAGATACTATACATAATAAGGAAGCAGCCAACATTTACTGTTATCAGTGCCCCAAAACAGAAAAGGTAATGCCATATGGGAGTTATCAGCAATTACACATACATTAAGAAGCCCTCAACACAAATTTTTCCCTCGAGATAAACCATCACTTGCAAATCTGTGATATGGTACAGCTTTTAAAAAGCTGAAGCTCTTAGAACACAAGATGTTTGATGGATAAGGCCAGAGACCTAGCTAGTCCACCATCCTGTTTCTTACAGTGGCCAGATGCCTCTGGGAAGCCCACAAACAAGAAATGAAGGAATACTCTTCTCCTACCCTTTGTCGCCTACCACTGGTATTCAGAGGTATACTCCCCCTGAACCTGGAGGTAGTGTGCAACCATCATAACTAGTAGCCATTGATAGACTTGTCTTCTATACGCTCGTCTAATCCCCCTTTGAATCCAATCCTTGTGGCACCAGACCCATAGGTTAATTATGCATTGAAAAAGTACTTTATCCTCTCTGTACTGAATCTCCTGACAATCACTTTCACTGGAAGACCGCAAGTTCCAGTATTAAGATGAAAAAATACTTTTCTGTCAATTCCTCGCTCATTTTGCATAATTTTATAAGCCTAAAACTCCCACTTTTAGTTACTTTTTAGCCTACTTTCCAGTAGGCTTATGAGATCACCCGGCTTTCTCTGTGTGTGTGTCCCCACAACACCTAGACCAATATGAACCAAATCAGGTAGAGTTGTAGAGACACCTCAATGGCATAGTTTGTGATGTCATCTAGCCCGATCCAAGATGGCAAATGCATGAAATTTTGAGGCACGTGGGCTAACTTTTGAACCGCCTAACTGATTTGAACCAAATTTGCTAGAGTAGTATGGACACATAGGGATGCCCCAATGGTGTAGTTTGTTATGTCATCCACCCCGATCCAAGATGGTAGACACATGGACATTTGAGGCACAAGAGATCTAACTTGTGGGCCTCGATTTGAACCAAGTTTAGTCCAGATGTAGAGACAGTGAAAGGAAAGTAGGCTGATCAGTTCTTACTAGTTTCCTAGTTTAAAAAGCTCAAAGTTGAAGCCTCTTCTCATAAGAAAGGTGCTCCAGCCCCTTGATAGTTTTGGTTATCCTCTTCTGCACCTGTTAAATCTCTACAATACTTTTTATAAAATACAGTAACCAGAACTGTACGTAGCATTTCAAAGTGTGATCACACTATATATTTGTATAAGGGCATTATAATATTAGCAATTTTATTTTCAATCCCTTTCCTAGTGATCCTCAGCATTGAATCTGCCTTTTTTGCAGTTGCCACGCAGTAAGTCAATATTCTCATTTTATCCATCATGACTCCAACACCTCTTTCCTGATCAACAATAGTGCAGACCCTAACACAGTGTATATGTGACTCTGGGACTTTCTGGCCCAATGCTATAGTGCAAGTGGAGAAAGTCTTGGTTCAAATCTAGCATGGAGCACATTTGAAGATCTATGCTCTGGCAATGTGTGCAGCAAAAAAAGAAGTTCTTTGCTGCATGCATTACTTCCACAACTCACATCCAGCAGAGTTGTCTAGGGCTGTGAGAGGACTAGTACATGCCCCTCTTCCCTTGAAAGAGAATTTGGATCAATCAGTTATCTTCTGAGATATTTTTTAATGAGTTTTTTGTGGATAAAATCTCTCATTCGAGCTGATGTACATAAACCAAGTTCCGAATCAGTTCAGCACCGCAGGGAGGCAAGAAGGATTTTTAAGAAAGGGAACAGCAGTGGTCCATTGTCTTTCACACTAAGGATATCTGCGTCTGCATAGACAAGACACCAGGGAACCTTCTAGATATGACAATCCCCTCAGACATACCTCCCTCAGTAACTGACCGCTGCGATAGAACAGGATAAGTGACTGCTGCAGCGGGGAGGAGGGAAGGTTGTGTGAAGGACAATGGATCACTACAAGAACAACTGTTACAGGTAAGCAACCTGACTTTCTTGGTAGTGGTCCTATTGTCCTGTACACTAAGGAGATTAGCAAGCTACTCACCAGGACGGTGGGTAAAGTGGGCATTTATGGAAGAACAGACTATAGGATCTCTGTCCCAAACTGCGAATGCGCCCTTGACCTGATGTCCAAGGCGTAGTGGCGAATGAAGGACAATTAACCTTTCCAAGTTGCAGCTGTGCAAATGGCATCCAAGGGAAACCCATGAAGGTAAGCAGTAGAGGTAGTCATAGCCCTCATGGTGTGTGCTCAAATTGAGGGTGTGGCAATTTCTGTGCCAGGATGTATGCTTGTTTAATTGCGGTAGTAATCCATGTAGACAGCCTTTGTAAGGAAACTTGTTTCGTTTTGTTAGGGCCAGCATAGGAGACAAAAAAGGAGTGTGATTTACAGAACGGATGTGTGCTATGTAGGTAGAAAGAAAGAGCCTGTTTAATGTCTAACATGTACCAAGAGTGTTCTTCATCTGAGGAGGGCGAAGGGAAAAATACTGGAAGACAAATGTCCTGGGAGATGTGGTATTATGACACAACTTTGGGTAATTACTGTGTGTCAAGTCTCAGTAACATTTTGTCCTACTGGAAGGAGAGGAATGGTGGATCAGACCACAGGGCTCTCAGTTCCGAATCACGTCTCGCAGACGTGACTGCCAGATGGCAGGCTGTTTTGATAGTCAAAAGTTCCTTGGAGCAGGTTGCCAAAGGCTCAAAGGGCTTGCACATGAGGGCCGACAAAACCAACTTCAGGTTCCAGTGGGGAGCCAGCCTAGGGGTTGGTGGATAAAAGCAAAGTAAACCTTTAAAGAACTTCTTAACTGGGTCCATTGAAAATATGTGGACTCGTGATGTGTTAGCTGCCATAGCAGCAAGGTGAACCTTCAACGAGGAAACAGAAAAGGTTAGAACTCTTCAAATATAACAGGTACGAAAGAACGAACTCCAAGGAAGCTTCGTTGGGGTCAACTAGCTTGGCAGTTGCAAATACAGTAAAACGTTTCCATCCTGCAGAATAGGAGTGTAGAGTTGAAGGCTTCCTAGCAGCTGATATGACCTCCAACACTGCTGGGTCTTGGATAAATGATGTGTGATCCTCCACACCATGAGGTGAAGGCTGAAACACTGACCCGTGATCCAGAGTAAGGAGATCTTGACGGTAGGGCAGCTTCATATACTGACCATCGGAGAGGTTCAGTAATGTGGTGAACCAGACTTGCAAGGGCCACCAGGGGCGAATAGGATGCAATTGGCCGAGTCTTCCCTGACCTTCTGCAGCACTGCTGGTATGAGCAGAAGTGGGGGAAACAGGTAGAGCAGACCTGAGTTCCATGGTAGCTGAAAAGCATCTCCTAGAGAGTTTTGGTCATGATATGCTCTGCTGCCAAATTGCTCACATCTCCTGTTCTCTGCTGTGGTTGGCCCCAATGTTCGAATAGAGATAGGACCACTGTCCTGTACAGAGACGATTCATGAGACTGCGTATGCTGGGACCAACTCAGAGAGTCTGATAAAACATTTTTGTTCCCAGCAATGTGCATGGCGGAAGGCCAAATGTGGTACTTGAAGCACCAATGTTAAGTGGTACAATGCAGGTGGGTGCATCCCATCCTGACAGTTCAAGTAAGACATAACTGTATTGTCTGTCATTATTAGCACTGAGGAGCCACGCAACATTGGGAGGAACACCCTAATCGCCTTCTAGATAGCTAGTAATTCTAGGCAATTGATATATAGGTCGCTCTCACATTTGTTCCATAAACCTGATACGCTACAATTGGCACAGTAAGCACCCCATCCCAAACTGGAGGTGTCCATCATCACTGTTATCATAGCTGGCAGGTATACAAAGGGCCTACCCTCTAGTAGATTCCAGCCCCTGAACCACAATTGCAAAGAGTTCTGTGCAGCATTTGGAATTAGCAGTGATGTATCTGGGCAGTTCTCTAAGGTGCTCAAGACTGACAGAAACCAGCATTGCCTCCCCCTATAATCAAGTGGTGCTCTAGGATCCATAAACACATACTTTTGGTGAGGTCTGCCATAGCCAGGGTACCCAGGGGAGCAATAAGGGTGCCATTCTGGAGAAAGGTACTGCCTCTCTGAATCCCAGCATTAAAGGAGCGCTCTCTTTCTACCTGTAGCTGCCAATCATGGTGCCAAGCAGAGCTGTCAGACATGGGACCAGAGTTGTCATCTTCGTGGTCCCAGACAGGGTTACTTCCCTCATATTCTTCCACCTCCTCCTCCTCCTCCTGCAACAGCAGGGAGGTCGCTACAGAGATGGTGACTGGCTGGGGACGGTCTAAATTTTTCTTTCTCTGTCGCACCTCTTTACACCGTCCTTCTCCATCGGCCTTGGCCGTTTAGAGGTCAAAGTTGATGGCTTTGAGTTTGGGAGCATGTCTTCTGCTGGTCTTGTGTTCAACAGTCCTTTCGCAGGGACTGGCAGGGATTCTGAAGCCTCCCGAGGAGGAGGGGGGAGTTCCCCAGATGAGGACATCCCACAGCTTGTATGGTGCTGACGGGAAGACTCAGGAGTGGGAGGAGACTGCTGGGCCATCGACACAGACATGGCCCTCTCCCACAGAAGTGCACTCAGGCGCGAAGCTCTGTTTCTCCTCGCCTGCCTGGTGAAAGCCCTGCAAATGGCACTCCCCTAGTCAGGCAAGGCAGTGATCATGGCCATCTGAGGCCCATAACTTGGGTCTGGCAGCCATAAACTGCCCAAAATTCCTTAGGGAAATGGGGGGGGGGGCTTACCGAAGCAACGTAACAGCAGAAAGGAAAACAGGATACAACAAGATGACAAAAAGTAAGAAATGAACTCAAAATAGTAAGGAATGATACAGGGTAAAGGCTCTCTTTTCCTTCTTTCCTTTCTGGTATAGCTCTGGCCTCAGCAGAAAACCAAGGTAGAAGGTCCTCCAATCTTGCTCTTATGGTGGCTCTTGTTGTGTTTCTCAACAGTTTGGACTGGTACATTATTTGTGCGCAGTTTCCCGGACCAGAAGTTAGTAAGGGGGTCATCCTCCAAACCCCGGAACCCCACCTCCAGGCACCTCTCCAAAATACAATTTCAAGCAGCTCTCCGGAGCTCATTTCCAGGCAGCCCTTGCTGCTGGCTAATGTTCATTTCGAGGCAGCAGAATGGATGTTATCCAGCAGCAAGGGCTGCCTGGAAATGAGCTCTGGAGAGTTCCTTGCCAGCCCAAAATAGGTGGGTGTTTTTTGGGGGGGGAGCAATTTTTTAAAATTAGTGATGCCTTATGGACTGGTACCCAACACCTTGCGGACCAGCACCAGTCCACAGAACAGTGGTTGAGAAACACTGCTCTAGTCGGTCCTCTGGGGTCTTGCCTACACAGGTGCAGACATCCTTAGTGTGCAGGACAATAGGACCACTACCAAGAAAGATGATAATAACCCTAGTTTTAGTGCACAAACAGAAAAACTAGGTCAATACTATGAATAGCAGAAAATAGGGCTATTTTTCTCCTGTAGACAAAGAAACTGAGTCTCTATGACCCACTCACGAACAGAAATCATGATAGGAGAACCAGCAAAAAATGAGGGTCTCCTGTAAGACTGAAGGAGGAGGAGATGCAGGACTACTATTTTTGGCAGCAGTCATGCATTTCTGGCAATATTTTATTATTTATTTATTTATTCATTCATTCATTTGATTTTTATACCGCCCTTCCGAGCAGGCTCAGGGCGGTTTACAATTAAAAGACAAAAATCATTAAACACAATTAAAAGCAGAAATACAAATATAAACACCAATTTAAAAACATCTTAAAAACAATTTAAGATGACTCTAGATCCAGATGAGAAATTTTACTCTGCCTGTCTTATGCTACATTCCGTGTATGGAAAATAGGATACCAACTGGGAACATGTTTTAGCCAAAAGGCAGGAAGCTTGTCCATAAAGAAGCAATATGGTCATTGTAGGTATTGTGCTGCACACAACTAAGCACTGAATTTGGTCATGGCTGATTTGCCTCAAATGTGTGTAAACAAGTGATATTTGTCAATTACTAGAAACTACTATAAGAACTACGTTTAAAACAAAAATGCGCAAGAACAGAGATTTCATATGGTTTCAAATGCCTCTTACACATTATGGGGGGTATGAGCTCATGTGAATTCCTACAGAACACACTTTATAAGATTCTGAACTTCCACAAGGAAGAATAGATACACCAAAAATGGTACTGATCAAACATCAGCATTACTCTACATCTTCTGACTAAGGGAGGCTGTGAGGTTGGAAGTAACTCTACTAAACAAGGCTGAGAAAAGTGATCTGTGCCTTCTGTGATGTTTTCAAACGTACCTCTGCACTGGGAATCCCTATTCAGTCCCTGGGTGAGGAGAGCAATTTAGAATAGGTAGCCACAAAGGAGTCACATCAGAACTTGTGTCTTCTGTGGGGCAGAAAATATTTAAGAGGCTGTCACCACTGCACTTCAATAAAGTATTCCATTTTTCTTTCCAGAAGGAGCACCTAACACACATCCATCCAAACCTGTCAGTCTCTAGGTGAATTTCTAAATACAAGAACACAAACTTAATTAAGCTTAAGGCTTAATTAGGGCCTAAGCTATGCTTTTCAAACACTAGATGAAAGACTAAACAGAACCACTAGAAAACTGGATAAATAGGTGGTGGTGAGTGAGTAGCAAAAAGCTAACATGCATGCTACATCTGTATTTATGTATGCACTGTGGGGCACTTTGGGGAGGGGGGAAAAGACAGAAAATATTCTACTTAAAATGCAGAAAACCCTTTGACAAGGCTGACAAAGCAAAAAGTATCCAACACAGGAGCAATTTTCATGTTTGCATTTGCAATTTATGACTATAGTTTGGTCTAGTTTTTGTAAATAGACCTTACATTTATATACCGCTCTATAGCTGGAGCTCTCTAAGCGGTTTACAATGATTTAGCACATTGCCCCCAACATTCTGGGTACTCATCTTACTGACCTCGGAAGGATGGAAGGCTGAGTCAACCTTGAGCCCCTGGTCAGGATCGAACTTGTAACCTTCTGGTTACAGGGCGGCAGTTTTACCACTGCGCCACCAGGGGTAAAGGCCATTTGATGAGGAACAAAACAATAAAGTATCAGCTGAAACAAGTACTTCACCTTCAGACAAATATATACATGAGAAAACAAATAAATGTAACGGACACGTCTGCACTGATAACTTTCAGACATGCATGTGGCATTTGAAAGCTTTTCTTAATTTCCATTAACGTTTTAGTACTGTACATACAAAGTCAAAGTTTCGAAAACCAAACAAGAAGAACTCAAAAGGGGATAGGCAACATAAAGGAATGTTTTTCCAATAAGTAGTAGTATTTGTTTACTTCTAATGCTGGCCTTTTACAAGCAGTTACAAGAGACTTCCATTAAACTTTGTACAAAATCCCATGAGCCTTTATTTTACCCCCTAAAGTCTCCTCATCAGAGCAGCAGGGTGTCCCATTAGACACCCTATTTTACTTCTACCTTATAAATAACATTAGCTGTACACCATTTCCATGGAAACCAAGTGCAATGAAACATTTAAATGAATACCTGTTAAATGGATGAATTTATATCTAAAAGTATTTTTGCTCCAAATAAAATTGACAGGATAATGAGAAACTTTCTTAAATTAATAATATGACTACCCTGTTCCTAAATTACCAAATACAAGTTTGTAATGTACACACAAAAGGGGGAGGGGGTAACAGTGGGCTAGACCTTGCAAATTATCTGTAGAGGACACCCAGTCGAAAGTGATGCCGATAATGCCTTGTATTACAAGGTAAACGTGACATGGGGGGGGGGGAAGAACATTTTCCACTACATACATACACACACACACACACACACACACTTTTACAACTCTGATTTTATTTTCTTGTATGTTAGACTAACGTCAATTGGCAGCACCCTGAATAGTACTTCCAGGAATAGATGACATTTCACTCATGCAAGGAGAGCAGGGAAAACATTTTTTTTTAAAAAAAACCAATCCCCGTTTCTCTACACTGCTCCTGTACCCCCAATAATGTCCCAGAGTGCTGAAGGACACCGCAGGAACAGATTTTGGGAAATGCATGAGACAGAATTGGGGGGGGGGAATCAGCAAATTGCACAATTTCTTTAGCAGTTAAGTGCTGCCTACTACTTTCCACTGTACTTTTAACAGTGTCATTCAAAGAAAGAGCTAATGCTCAGATGACAAAAAGTACTTTTGTTCAACAAACCTTTACATCTAGCAAAGTGCTACATTTCTTTACCGATAAAACAAATATTTATGACACCTCTAATCGGGGTTCACTAACCAGTAAACTCCAGCCAAATAAACAACCCCCACCCTACATAGAGTAAAATCCCTAACTATAGAAAATAATTATCTGGGCTTGCTTTACTGTATCTAGGGGGGCACTACAGGAGCAGAGCTCAAGCTCACTGTTCCCATCCCTATAAGGAGATGTCAACAAATTAACTAAGAGATCTCACACTTATTTGAATGCAGAATTTCCCAGTTCATTTGTTCACTTCTCCACATGGTGACAGCAGCAGGGTAAGGAACATGTGAGCCTAAAGCCTACTCCCAATTCCTTCCTGGATACAAAAGGGGAGTGGGGGGGGGAAGTATCACCTGACTAGGCCAAGCTTTACAGGTTTTGCCTGAATTACAAATTTCTGGTTTCAGTGGGTGACTTTACATCTATTTTCCCCAGAAGCATATTGTGGAAGAATTGATTGTGTAAGAATGCATCTGTCTGCTTCTTATTTTGTACAGATAACCAGCAATACGTTTATTTCCCCTCCCCTCACCAAAAGGGTAAACAAACAAACAAAAAATCTGTCAACATCAGAAAAAGGAGGACTGTTGAATCTTTTAAGTGATATTTGCCCCAATAGCAGTCAGCAGACTAGCTACAGAACAGTCTAAGGTACCATCCTACTCCCTTGCCTTGTGCGTCACTGCAAGGATACTTACAGCTGTCTGAAGATGAAAGCTCCATACAGGTGCATGTCTACTTAAGAGGGAAGAGGAAACTACAGGAAACTCTTGGTTGAGGACTAGGCAGCTGTGTTTCGGGCAGTTTTCCTCCTCCATCCTCCTGTAGTCAGCTGTGAAGAGAAACTGCCAAAGACTAAAAAGCCTCCTTTTAAGTGGGGTATAATGAAATGGTTGGAAAACTGGCAGCCATCAAGAAACTGGATTTAATCCACAGGCCACCAGTCACCTGCCACTGTTTTAACTATTTCAATAATGAAAATTAGAAGACTATTACTTCACTTTGGTCATTTTATATTTTTATTCATTCTGTAGTCCACTAATCTTCAAATTGTGGGTTATAACTACAGTTGGATCACATCCTGTGTTAAGGCAGAACATACTAGCAGCACTACCTTCCTGCTCTAGTCTACCAGCTTTCAAAAGATCTCCAGCCCCATAAAGAAGTAGAGCCCCAAGCATCTAGACCAGGAATTCTCAGCGTTGGGTCCCTTGATGTTATTGGACTTCAGCTCCTATAATCCCCAGCCCCAGTGGCATGTGGTTGGAGATTATGGGAGCTGAAGTCCAATAACATCTGGGGACCCAACATTGAGAATCCCTGATCTAGACAAGTGCCTCCTGCATTTTTTGTATAGAACACCACATATATATATACCTATACCTGTATTTTCCTTATCAAAAGTGCATTTGGCTCCTCCCTGCTTTGGCTCCTAGAAAGTAGTTAATTAGGAACATAAGAAGCTGCCATATACCGAGTCAGACCATTGGTCTATCTAGCTCAGTATTGTCTACACAGACTGGCAGTGGCTTCTCCAAGGTTGCAGGCAGGAATCTCTCTCAGCCCTATCTTGGAGATGCCAGGGAGGGAACTTGAAACCTTCTGCTCTTCCCAGAGCGGCTCCATCCCATGAGAGGAATATCTTACAGTGCTCACACTTCTAGTCTCCAATTCATATGCAACCAGGGTGGACCCTGCTTAACTAAAGTAACAAGTCATGCTTGCTACCACAAGGCCAGCACTCCTCTCTTTTGAAATTGTATTTCAAGATGTAAGCCTCTTGGAGGATCTGATGGTCAAAAAGCAGGATATAAATAAGCAAGTATTTCAATTTTTAAAGTATTTTAAAATGGAAGACCAGGAGAACAGATACATATGCACATCAAATGTGGGCCCTATGTTTCAGGCTGAGGTTAAAGATGGATTGCAGATCTCATGGAGCAGTGGGGGAGAAAGGACTAGTCAACTGCAGTTCCTACTCGAAGAACATGAACCACCAATTTTCCAAAAGCCAGAGCACAGTTACTGCCACCACCAACTGATAAGCCCAATTCAGGATATCCTCCTCACAAATATTTTGAACAAACTTATTCTTCTGCTATGTTTCATGTTAGTATCCAGCATATATTACCATTGAAACTTCTCCAGATTCCTTAGCTTAAAGAAATAATGTAAAAGAAGATTGAACTAAACGCCCTTAAAATCTTGATCATGTGCTGTGTGGCACATGAACATTAAGTAGTACCAAGTTAATAGAAAAGGAAAAAATGTTTCTGTACTGCAATATTAATACAAGGAGGGCACACTCATCTTCTCAGCAGTGTATGAGGAAGCAGCTATTATGTACCCCTTAACACATTTAGCTTGAGAAGAATGAGTAATACAAAAGACTTCACTTTGAAGCAATGGTTCTTACCAACCTCAAGTTGGTTCTACAGCGCTTTCCTATCATTCAAAAGCATACATGAGCAGCCTTCAGCAGATAAGTGTTGGCATTATAAGTAACAGGTAAAGTATACTGAACTGGAAGAAAGCTCAGTTCCTGAGGGTACACACAAAGAAGTAAATTTCTAGACCCTGGGACAGATATAATATCCCCTGATCTCTCAACTGTGCTCAGTTAACAGGAGCACTACACTGCCTTGAAGAATGGAACCCATTCTCCCATGAATTCCCTATCTTCAACATAAAACATTCACCCCAGGGTTTAAATTTATTTAGGATCAGCTTTAAACCAGGAGTTTGAAGTTGGTTTGTACTGGGCCTTTGATACATTCTTGCAAAACCAAGACTTCAACAGACAAGGCAGATAATGTCAGCCTGTCCCAGTTACGTCTCCCCAGGTCCTCAGCTCAGCACTAACACGGCTTTATGATTGAGAACAGGTTACTGTGGGCTACAGCAGTCCCAGCTCCCTACCAAGACCCCCTTATAGACACCCACAGATTTTTTTTTTTGGGGGGGGTATATTTATAAACAACAGCACCTGCTACTCTACTATAATCCAGTGAGACAACTGACCCCACCGCCCCACACACAGAGGTCCCTGTTCATTAAAACCTCAGTTTTAAGTGTTTGTGCCTGATGTTGAATACCGTATTTTACGGACTATATGACGCTATGGCCTATAAGACGCACCTTAATTTTAATCCAGTTTTTCAGAGTTTTAACATATTAAACTGTTAAAACATATAAGATGCACCTGAATTTTGGCAGATATTTTTCGAGGAAAAAAGTGAGTCTTATAGTCCATAAAATACGGTATATGGGACTCAGAATTATGTTGGTATACCAACCACCCTGCTGCCTAACAGTCTCTCTTCATTAGCCAATATAAGTTGTTCCAGACTTATCACTGAAGTTGGTTCCCCTGCACCAAAAGATTTTTTTATTTTTTTTGAGGGGGTGGGGTGGTCCTCAACACCAAGGCCACCCCGGGTTCACTCAGATTTCTTGACTGCCATGAAAACAATTGGCCTGTTTCAAAGTTTGTGATCCATATTGCAGGGAGTTTGGGGCAATGAAGCAGCAGGAAACACAACTTTAGCACAAAAAGGAAAAAAAAACCTCAGGAATAGAAACAATTGTACACACTAGAATTCATATGGTGATGGTAACAAAAAAGTTACTTTTCTGCCTCCACTGTGTCCATGCAGAACCTTCCAGCAGAGTTGTTTCAACTGGTGACAAGTCTGCTTGAAGCAGTTTAAGATCATGGGGGACCTCTACAGGCCACTTTAACATGTTAAGTGATTTGCACATAGAATTGCTTGTGTACACTCCAGATTGGACAGCACTTTAGGACAGCCTACATCCATTAGCTCCATCTGCACAATAATGTCTGGGCGAGGGTTACTACAGCCTGAAAATATTGATAAGGAGAGGTACAGCCTACTACCTGTTTGTTCAACCCTTGCCCTTCCTGGTCGATAACTTCTTGCCAAAGGGGAGCAACTGGTCAGTTCCAGAGAACTGAAAATGCTTCATTAAGAAAGACTGTTAGATCACTCCTGAAGCAGTTATCTATCGTCCTAAAAAAATTGTGACAACTGTTAGTCATAAATTTTCCCTTAATGGACAAAATTCTGTAGAAGATGGCAATGGTTTAACCTAGTTTTTGGCCCTGTTTTAGTAATGAAACTGCCTTGGTTGATAAACTACTCCAGGAGATTAAGGGTGGTGGTGGTTTGAAACCCTACTGATTCTCCTGAACCTCTCAGTATCTTTCACTTCTATCAACCATTGGTATCTTATTGGGCCTGCTAGCTGGGTTGGGAGCACCACATTTCAGTGGCTCCAGTCTTACCTGATGGGTGAGTTCCAGAAGAAGGTGATGGTGTATTTCTGCTCTATCCATGGCAATTATACAATGGAATTTTCTCAAAGTTCTATTACCTTCAACATCTGCATAAGACCACTGGAAGAAGTCACCCAAAATTTCAGATATGGTGTCATTAATACATGGATTACACTTAGCTTTGTTCCTCCTTTTCTGGTCCAGGTGAGGTTGGAGATGCCTTGAACAGGTACTTGAAGTCAGTAATGGGCTGGATGAGCTCTAAAACTGAAGCTTAATCTGGGTAAAGTAATTGTACAGTTGGGGCATTCACCTAACAAGGATGTTGAATTTCAGTCTGTACTTGATAGGGCCACACTCACCCCCTTTCATAGCTTAAAGGTACTTTTAGATTTGTCTTTGAATGTGGATGTTCAAGTGGAATCGGTAGCTCAATGCACCTTTCACCAGCTTCAGATTATGTGGCAGCTATGCCCTCTCTTGTGGGTATGACTACTTTACTACAGTAATTCATGCACTTTTAACATCAAGATACATTATTTTAATATGTTCTATTTGGGAATACTTTAGAGAAACATTTGGAAACTCCAATTGATTAAAAAAAATGGCAGCAAGGCAATTGACAGACACTCACCACACTAATCATATTACACAGATGCAAGGGGTGGGGGGAATCAATCCTGTAGGTTTTCAGGCTCAATTTGCGCAAAATTTTTTATCAACCTATATGTTCTGGGGATCAGTTCAAATAACTGGTTTTGACATTTAAAGCCTTAAATAGTTTGGGACTAGGGTATGTGAAAGAGCATCTCTTCCCAGCCTATTCAACTAATATCAATGAAGGTCCTATTGTGAGTGCCCCTGCCTTCAGAAGGAGAGGCAGATAGAAACAAAGTTTTTTCAGCTGAGGCACGCCACCTCTGAAACAGTAGTTGGCACTATCACCGCTTCCATTTCAGCAAGCAAGTAAAAGCTTCTCTTCTCTTTGGATATTCTTGATGGACTCTATGAGTTGGTATTGGCTTTTCTGGTTCAAACTTTGGTGATATCCAGTAGTATATGTTGGGGGTTTGGTTTTATATTCTGTATCAATATGTTTATGATTGTATGTAAGCCACCTTAGGTATTTACTGGTGGAAAGGCACAGCAGAAATGCTTAAAATAAAGAAATTGCTCAGAAAAGAACTGGAGAAATTTATTTGCATTGTTTCTAGGGCTATCAGTCTGCCACATTCCTTATTTTTTAAAGTAGATAAGACGTAGAGTATGTGTGGTGGGAGGTGACTTTTACGGATGTGATGATATGGGATTCTTTGAACAAGCAAATGAAGTTGCCAAAATAGGGTGTATTTAAGCCACTGATTTAAATCACCAAGAAAAAAGCAATTTAAATTATTAATTTAAATCAAGTTACCGACTAATATTTCTTCACATTTCTTAAACAAATGCGCAGAACTGATCACTAAAACCTGTTAATTTAGTAATAGAGCATTTACATCTAAGAGGGTAAACTTCATGTAATTTTTTTTTTTTTTAGATAATTTGATTTTTTTTAAAAAACCAATTTTGGAAACAGTATTTTGGAAACAATTTTGGAAACAGTTATTTATGTTATGGGTACCTTTACTCATTACCAGTGTCAACCTGCCCTGCATCTCCTCATCTGGCCACATATGAAACAGGACCTACATTCTGCATTCACCAGGTGCTCCCCACCTGCCACAAGCCAGTGCAAGGTTCTGCTGTAATCAACTCTTACCCAGTACCTGGGCTCTACAGAGTTCTGGAAGCAAGTGGAAGTTCCAGAGCATCACTTTTGACACTTCCTTCCCTATGCACCCTCATCCTCTCAGGGCTTCCAGTAGTGATGTGCATGAACTGGCATTCAAACTGGTTTGAACGCAGGGGCTCCTTTTAGGCATGGGGAGGGTATCCTTACCTTCCCCGCCACGCTTCCCCCTCCAGCATTGCTTCAAAAGCCACTGATGTGGGGCAGCTGTATACCCTCTTGTCGCCCCAGTCAGGGTAATACCGGAGATGGCCCATACACGGTATTACGCTGACCGGGGCAACAACAGGATATCTAGCCGCCCCATGCCAGTGATTTTTGAAGCAGTGCTGGAGAGAGAAGGATACCCTCCCTGCACCTTAAACGAGGGCCCACCCCACCCCACCCCCCAGGTGTGCATGGAACCAGCTCCATGCACACACCCCTAGCTTCCAGTAGTTCAACTGCTAGGAAATTCTCCAGCAAACACATGGCCACCTTCTGGGTCAGTTTGCTCTGTAGCAACCAGGGCCCAGGCATCAAGGAAATCACATGCAGCACTTGTTCTAGGATGGCTTTTACCAATAATTCACATTCTTCCCTCCAGGCAATGGTTGGAGCCATGCCACTAAGGTTTCACTTAGTTTTACCCCCAGAGCCTGGGGTTTATCAACTCAGATATCTTACTGCTTGGAAATTCTAGTTATGAGTCTTCCATTATTTCATCAAAACAACCTCTTAATTTGTTATAGTCGGCAGCCTCATCAATAGACAGGAATCACTTGCATGGCAAAACAAACGTAAATATTAAATATGTATATATAACAATCTTTTTTTTTTTTAATGTAGTTTTCTCAAGATTTACTTTGGTATATTTAACAGTCAAGATTAATAAAACATATTAAAGAAAAATGATCTGGGGGGAGTAGGAAATCATATTTCATCAGAGATGTAAGTTAGGGGTGGTATACAAATACGTTAAATAAAATAATAAAATAAAATAAATAATATTTAAACCAGCAGCAAAAACACAACACACACACACACACACAAACCCAGTAGCTTCAAACTTTGGGCTATATAGAGAGATTAAATTCAAAGAGATATCCAAAATGCAGAAAATAGCAAATTAGTTCAATTCTTCAAGTAACAGGGTCAAGAAAGAAAAATGCAACCTCCTGCACACATGGCACACAATTTCAAATGCTACAAACTGCTGAGCTTCCAAAAGCCTCTCAATGAAAGCCAACACCCTGTGTGAGCACTCTCCATTCACACTGCTGCAGATAATGGGCATCAGTTTCTGGACTAGAGCTCTGATTAACATTGGGGAAACCATGTCCGACGAGATTAATATTTTTCTTGGATTCATCAACTCAGTTCTTCAATACAAGTGCTTTGTATTTCCTTTCCCCTGTGTGTTCATTTCCGAACCCTGCAGAGGTTCTATAGCCATTACACTGTCACCAATAACTGACTTTTTAAATTTTATAGTCCATATTTTACTTAAAAGTTACAAGGAGGCTTAAGTTGATTGTGTTTCATTGCACACACACACCCCAGAATAAGAAGTGTACCAGGTCAACATGAGAAAAATTTAATAACAAATCCCAGGACTGAGAACTACTGAAGAAAGGCCTACTAAAGAAATGAGATTTTAAGACAGCAAAAAAAGAAATAAAAGGTGGAGGAGGAAGAAGGAGGTTGCCAAAATGGTCAAGGTATTCCACATAGAAAAGGCCCTCTGCCACATAACTGCCAAATGGATCTCAGGTACCAGCAGGACACACAGGAGAACTTCCCTGTGCGTTCCTAAGAGTTAACCAAAATTTGTGAGGGAGCAGACTGTCCTTGAATTATCTTGGCTCCAAGCTGTTTGTTTATCATATTTATATACCATCTGATAAGTTATTCCTACATATCTTAATACACAATAAATATAAAACAGGATAAAATGAAAAAACAATTTTACGATATGAAACAAGCATTTAAAATTCATTGATTAACTAAAAGCCTAAGAAAACAGGTGTGTTTTAAGGGTCTTTTTAAAGACAATCAAGAGATTGAGAAGCTCTTATTTTGACAGGAAGTTCATTCCATAGCCCTGGGGCAGTCACAGAGAAGGCCCAATCCCAAGTAGCCACCAAATGAGCCAGTGGCAACCGTAACCAGACCTCCTCAAATGATCTTAATAGATGGGAGGGTTCATAAGAACAGCCCTGCTAGATCACAAAAGGCCTATCTAGTCCAGCATCCTGTTTCCCACAGTGGCCAACCAGATGCCAATTAAGTCGTATGGTAGCATTTATAACGGAGGATTTATCAAAACAGTGGATACAAATAGAAGAGACACAGGAGCCAGAAGGAGTCTTGAGACAAATAATCTTCCATCCAAACAAATTCAAGGAGGCCAAGAAAATTAATAATATATTTATTACAAGGAATATGATCCAGATATGGAAAGAAAAATTTACAATATTGATAGGAGAAACCTCTCCTTTAACACCTTTATTAACTTATCTGGATACTGGGGTAGATAAATACGGATTGGCCTTTTTGAAGAAGTTGAAAGAAAAGAATTTTTATAGAATAAGAGACTTCTACAGAAACAAAAGGTTGCTCAAGAAGGTGGAAACTGAGCAAGAAATAGGCTCTCAAATTCCCTGGCTAGTTTGGTTTCAAATGAGATCCATACTGATAGATTCTAGTGTTGATAACTTTGCTACTCGAGCACTTACAGAGTTTGAGAAATTAATACTTAGTTATTTGTATCAACCTAAAGGGATAAGTTAAGATACATAAAATGTTAATACAAATAGAGACTGAAGATCCCCCAATAGGGTTACAGAATGCATGGGAAATGGATTTAGGGGAAAAGATACGGGAGACGCACTGGCTCTCAGTATGGACGTTGGGGGGCTTTCTCTCAGCCTCCATTCAAGAACTCCATAGGAAAACACTACACCACTGGTATTTAACACCTTTAGTATTAGTTCGGTTCTCTTAACAAAACTCTATACACTGTTGGAGGGGCTGTAAACAGAAAAGTACATATTACCATATGTGGTGGATGTGTGAGAAAATTAAACCGTTTTGGGAGAAAATGTTTCTTGAAATTAGTAATATAATGAACCAAAGAGTAGAGTACTCTCCAGATTTGGTTTTTTTTACCTATTTTTACAGGAAATAATACTAAAGTTGAAGATAGAGAATTAGTTACTTTCTTAATCCTGGCTGCTAAAGCAATTGTGGCACAGCAATGGAAAGTATGAGGCAACCTGAATGTGGAGAGATGGTACAATAAAGTATAGTCAAGGGCAATTTTAGGGGGAAAAAATCAGATAAGCTAAAGATAATGAAAAACCAGAGAAAAGAATCACAATTCTATCGCATCTGGAAAAAATATATAATTTTATTTAGAGTGTAACAGAGGCAATTCTGACCTTATTCATGAAGCATAGAAGTTATGAGTACTTTGATATGTTTAAAATAGTAGTTTTACTTTTAGTAGTGGTCCTATAATATTTATATAGGTTTCTTGGATTATATTATAAGTATGCTATATTGATCTGTATTGAACTGTTGATTTGAATTAATTGGAATGAACATAGGTTGAAGTGTTTCAATAAAAAAATCAAAACACAAAATCCAGAGATTAATTATGTGCTGTGTGAAAAAGTACTTCCATCTGGTAGTCCTAAATTTCCTGGCCTTCAGTTTCATGGGATGACCCTGGGTTCTAGTGTTGTAAGAGCAGCGGAGGTTTTTCTATCCACTCCATGCATAATTTTCTAGACCTCTATCATATCTCCCCGTAGACACCGTATTCATGACAAAGGAGGTGCTCTTTTAAATACTATGGACTTTAAAGGTCATAACCACTTCTGAAGAAGCCTTCCCTAGATCCCTCAGTGATGGACAGTTATAGGCCGGTCTCCAATCTCCCATGGTTGGGTATGTGATTGAGAGAGTGGTGGCTAACCAGTTCCAGGAGGTTTTGGAAGAAACCGATTATCTAGACCAGGCCAGCTCAACTTCGGCCCTCCTGCAGATGCTGGCCTACAACTCCCATAATCCCTGGATATTGGCCACTGTGGCTGGGGATTATGGGAGTTGTAGTCCAAAAACAGCTGGGGGGCCTAAATTGAGCAGGCCTGATCTAGACCCACTTCAAGCTGGCTTTAGAGTAGGCTATGGGGTTGAGTCTGCCTTGGTCGGCCTGATGGATGACCTTTACCGGGGAATCAACAGAGGGAGTGTGACTCTGTTGGTTCTTTTGGATCTCTTGGCAGCATTCGATACCATCAACCATGGTATCCTTCTGGATTGCCTGGGGGAGTTGGGGATAGGAGGCACTGCTTTGCAGTGGTTCTGTTCCTATCTCTCCGGCAGATTCCAGATGGTGGAGCTTGGTGACTCTTTAAAACAGGAGCTATTATATGGAGTCCCTCAGGGCTCCATTTTGTCACCAATGCTTTTTACTACTTACATGAAACCGCTGGGTGAGGTCATCAGGAGGTTTGGTGTAAGGTGATATCAGTATGCTGATGACACCCAAATCTATTTCTCCTTCTCATCATCATCATCATCATCATCAGGAAATGGCATTCACTCCCTAAATCCCTGCCTACAGGCAGTAATGGGCTGGATGAGGGATAACAAATTGAAGCTAAATCCAAGCAAGACGGAGATGCTCATTGTGGGAGATCGGAATTTAAGGGATGAGTTAGATCTTCCTGTGCTGGATAGGGTTACACTCTCCCAGAAGGAACAGGTATGCAGCTTGGGAGTGCTCTTGGATCTAGACTTCACCATGGTATCTCAGGTGGAGGCTATGGCCAAGAGTGCTTTCTATCAGCTTTGGCTGATTCGACAGCTGGATCCATTCCTTGAAAAGAACAATTTCAAAACAGTGGTGCATCAGCTGGTAACCTCCAGGCTCGACTACTTCAATGTGCTCTATGTGGGGCTGCCTTTGTACGTAGTTCAGAAACTTCAGTTAGTTCAAAATGCAGCAGCCAGATTGGTCACTGGGGTAACCCTGAGAGACCATATTATGCCTGTTTTGAAACAGCTGCACTGGCTGCCTATATGTTTCTGGGCAAAATACAAAGTGCTGGTTATTACCTTTAAAGCTTTGAACGGATACCTTAGAGAGCGCCTTCTTCAGTATGATCCCCATCGCTCGTTGAGGTCATCTGGAGAGGTCCATCTCCAGTTACCACCGGTACATCTGGTGGTGACTCGGTACTGGGCCTTTTCTGTAGCTGCTCCTGGTCTATGGAATGCACTCCCAGTAGATATCCGCAGTTTAGGCTTGCTGTCGGCCTTTAAGAGAGCCCTAAAAAACTATTTATTTGGCCTGGCCTTCCGAGGCTTGTAAAGTGGTGTTTTTAAATGTATTTTAATTGGTTTTAATAGTTTTAATCATTTTTGAATTGTTTTTATATTGTTTTTAGCATTGTTTTAATTGTGGGTTTTGTCTCTTAAAAAGTTGTTGTACACCGCCCAGAGCCTCTAGATGGGGCGGTTTATAAATGTAACAAACAACAACAACAACAACCAACACTTTGAATCATGCCCAGATACAGATTGGTAACCACTGTAGCTCATGAATAACTGATATGAGATATCAGAGTCTGCACTGGTCAGACTCTCACAGCTACATTCTGGATCAACTCGTGTTTTCGAAGGTTCTTCAAGGCAACCCCATAGAGAGAGCATTACTATAATACAAACTAGATGGAATGAGGGCATGGATGACCATGGCCAGATCTAACTGTGACATGAATGGATGCAGCTGGCACACCAACCAGCCAAAGCTGAGCAAAGGGGCCCCAGGCCACAGCAGACACCTAGCTATCAATAGGTAATGCTGGGTTCAGGAGCACTTGTAAGCTGCAATTCTGGCTCTTTCAAGGGGAGTACAACTCTGTCCAGGACAAGCTGATGTACTTTTGCTGAATCAATAGCAGCTTGACTAGGAAAGACTGTCTTGCCCAGATTTAATCTCTTAATTTTTGTTTCTTGATCTTGCTTATTAAATATAAATTAGATTTTGCCAAGCTGTGTTAAAACTTTTGTGGCATTCCCCCAGTGCAAGTAAAAGATGAATTACCGCTTGTTCATAGATGCAAGAACCAGCTCTTAACTTTTCACCCTACTGTAATATGCAGTCCACATTATCTATGGAAGAGTAAAATCATTCATCAGGCAATGACTTTATAAATAGAAAGAAGTAATCAACACCACTAAAAACAGTTCAGCTCTTGCCATGCTCAAGTGTACCTCAGAAACTGAAGAGGTTGTAAACTGGACCAGTCATTTATAACCCAAACAGACTAATTCTGAAAGGATTCTCTCCTTTCTTTTTGTTTCAACCAAAGAATGGCCCCGTTTTCATTTGATAGTGTTGACAAGTGTCACAAGGTTAGCAAAACCAGATAAGCAGGTATCCTAATGTTAATGTTCTTTCCATTCAAGTTAAATGCTCCTCATGATCACCAATAAAACAAATCCTTTAAACTTTGCGTGTTATGGCTAAAATGTTCAAAATAGAGAAAAACCAATGTATAATGTTTTCCCCTGCTAACTCAGCAAAGAGGCACCCTTTTAAAAGTGGTGATTTTATTTATTGAGCAAGGGGAGAGCAACTGGCCCTATCCAATGCCAGCCCAGTATCCCTCCAGTGGCTGTTGCTGGTGTCTATCTTACATTTCTTTTTTCGACTGTGATCCCTTTGGGGCTCCATCTATATTTATATTTCTCTATGTTAACCACTTTTGGAACTTTTGTTGAAAAGTGGTATATAAATATTTGTTGTAGTAGTAATATGCCTTGTTTTGTTTGATACAGAATTTGGTTTGGCTTCAGGCAGGATGCTACCAGTCTGCAATATACAGAACCTTACTGCAAAGCAATTCAAGGGCACATTAAGAAACATTAATGACTCTGAAACAATATTTCAGGATTATTAGAATTCCTAGTTACACACCCAGGAAACCCTCAGGGCCATTTCAATGAGTTTAAGAAGTCCTTGTGGTTCTTTTCAAACAGTTCTGTTTTGGTTCTCTGTCCACGAGTATTCAATTTTTTATTGGCATACTGTAGTATCTGATGCTCAAGTTAAGCATGTCTAACTTGCCCTTTTAATGTCAATGGGACTTCAAGCAAATTTGATCAAGTCAGCTACTAATTCTTGAGCATCAGTTACTATTGTATGCCAGTTTTTTTAAAACTGAATACTTATCTATAGAGCACTGAAACAATTCTGTTTTCATGACTTTAAAAAGAATTACATAAGGACTTTTTAAACTTGGTGAAATGGCCATAAAGGTTTCCTGGATGTGGGACTAGGAATTGGCAGCATTTGGAAAACACCTGTAGAGAGTGGAATTATACTTGGAAACAACCTGAAAGTTGGATTTCACTAGTGCAATTCTTGAAGCACAGATATTCATTACATGAGAGGGATTGAATGCCTGTTGATGTAGCTAAGGGATCTAGAATATAAGTTCTTCATAAGCTCGCTATGCTCAAACTGAGCGAGACTTCATGACCAAGTTAACAGCTGTTTTCTGTCATAAAAGGATGTAGGATTATGTCTCATACAACTGAAGCTAAACTATATAGTCATGCAACTAACTAATTTTTTGGCTGCCATTTATTTTAGCTAACCTTTTAATTTTTTCTGTTGTCATTTATTTTGTTTTGTTGTAAACCACCCAGAGATGCAAGTTTTGGATGGTATAAAAATATGTTCAATAAATAAATAAAATCTCTTTTTGCAAAAATCTTCACTGCTGTTTGCAAGCTGATATACTTGAAGACAAACTGCTCAAAGTAAAAGGTTAGGGCTACATAATCCCTGAGGGTCATCCTGACAATATAAATATACAGATTGTGTTTCTTTCCCCCAGTTGACTAGCCAGGTATCTTTCTCCCTTCATATTATTTATTTATATTTATATATCTATTGTTATTTTTAAAGGAAATGCCACCTTTCAATATAAAATATTCTCAGGGCAGATAAGAATAAAAACCAAAACCACACACACACGCAATAAAACTAGAAGCAGTAAATCTCTTCACAAATTAAACGTTAAAAGCCTAGGAATATGAAGAGATCTTGTTGCCAGTACTGCTATTCTGCAGGCTCCCAGAGGCTTCTTTGCTTATGGCTGTGACCACAGGCTTGTGGTTCTCACTCTTAACAAGCTCAGGAGTCTCATGGCATCGTGGGGTCCCCTTTGTTGGGATATTGGGGACAAGTCACTTAGCAAGCAGTAGGACAGTAGCCCCCAAGTTTACCAGTTGCCAAGAAAATTGAGAGGCTGTTCCCTATATTAGGGAATGTCTAAGTAGACTCCGGAGTTAACTTTTGGGTTAGCCTCCTCTCAAGGTCTTTCTATTCGAAGACTTCCCCTTCGAATCTTCCCCTCCTCGGCAGTTGCTTCAAACAAGCTAACACTAATCACCTCAGCAGGGAAGTCAGATAAAGGCACTGCAAATGCAACTCCCTTACCATCACAAAAGAGCTGAGTGGGCAATAGGAACTCAGAGGTGCCCTCATTAAAATTACTAATTGGTTTACCAGGTCCTTCCAACCCAAGAGATACTGTGCTTGCACATTCATTCAGTCCATATACATACAGGTTGTTCTTGACCCATTCAAATCATTGTGTTGTGTACTCCAGCACAGCAAAACACAGACAATGGATCTCTTTGAGATTCACCAGAATTACCCTTCCCAGGAAAGAACAACTGGAATGTTGCCTCAGGACACATTTTGGGCTATAACTGCCCCTGGTTTCTTGAACCAGTGTGCTTAATTTCATCTCTACACCGTGGAGTCACCCATTGCATGGGAGATAGACTTGGCACTCACCATAACACCCGGTTGAGTCTTGTTCTTTCCATCATTCAAGCTTCCAGCTTCTAGATCGGCCTTCCTTGCTGGCCCAATCTATCCAGCTCGCCTTGCTGCTGCTAGAAGCTGGCTGCAGGAAGACAGACACCTTTTGGATTTACCCTTGCCGCCTAACCCCCAAGCTGCTTTTGGTTCTTTGTCGCCTGGTTCCATCCCTAAGAAAAAGGAAGCTCTTCAGCTGCACCTGAACCACAAGAGTCCAGTCACCACTAAAGCAAGGATGAGGTTGTATGATAATCACTGAGTCCCTCTGGGCTCTCCCTACCCCTTCTCTCTTTCTTAAATCCAAAAACCTGTTTCTCTAAAGCCTTCTTTTCTCTAGTCAGCCTGGAAGTAATTTTAATTCAGACACTAAGCTAAAACACCTCTTTGCAGTTATCTGGTTAATCTTTGTAACTTATTTTTAGTAGTAATATTGCTTTAATCAACTTTCCTATTCTGCTGTACCCCTGAACCCCAAATAAAAACTTTGTTTTTACACCTCTCTGTCAGTTCATTTTCCCGGGGTCAGAACTTTGCACAAAAATTATTCTAACATGGAACTGCTCCACCCCAGCTCTCTAATTCCCCACACAAAGCCCAAACACATTAGGGGTGTTCTCTAATCACCCTGGAGCAGTTCCATTAACAATTCTTATCTGTCATCTAAATGAAAGCAAAATAAGTGTCAAGCAAATCTCCCTGAGGAAACGTTCTACACACAGGCACCACAATCAAGAGGGCCCTCTCCTCAGCCACCACCTGTCTCTCCTCTGATGGCAAGGGCACAGATTAGGGCCTCCAATAATTATCTCAATGCAGGCTGATGTGGAAGTAAGCGTTACTTCAGGTATTGGGTCTCAGGCCATTTAGAGTTTTAAATGTATATTTAAATGTGGGTTTTAAGCACCCTGAACTGTGCTTGAAGATTGACTAGTAACCAGTGAAGATTTTTAAGCATTAGTGAGATATGCTCTTACTGACTGATCCTGGCCAGAACACTAGTAGCAGTATTTTGAATTAGTTGAATTTTTTGGATAGAATTCAATGGCAGTCCCATATACAATGCATTGCTGCAGTTTAGGCTTAACATTACCACAACATGGACCCGGCTATCTATATCCAGCAGAGTAATAGCAGATACACCAGCTTCAGTTGTGAAAGGCACTCCGAGCCACTGACACCACTTCATCGTGTCATGAAGCTCATGAATGACTGATGTAATGAGATCTCCAAGTCTTGCAGTGGTCAGACTTTCTCACAGCTGCATTCTGGACCAACTCGAGTCTTCAGTCTCTAGTAACAAAGTTGGATAAAGAAATACCACAAGACTGAGAACCTAATCAGGAACAGGTAAGCAGTCTGGGAGTACTTCTGGACACAAAACTCTCCCTGGTGACCCAGGTTGAGGCAGTGGCCAGAGGTGCCTTTTATCAGCTTTGGCTGATACGCCAGCTGCATCCATTTCTTGAGATAAATGACCTCAGAACAGTAATACATCTGCTGGTCACCTCCAGACTTGACTACTGCAATGCACTCTATGTGGGGCTGCCTTTGTGCATAGTCCGGAAACTGCAGTTAGTCCAGAATGCGGCAGCCAGGTTGGTCTCTGGGTCATCTCGGAGAGACCATATCACTCCTATCTTAAAAGATCTACACTGGTTGCCGATAGGTTTCCAGGCAAAGTACAAGGTTTTGGTTACAACCTATAAAGCCCTAAACAGCTTGGGCCCAGGGTATTTAAGAGAATGTCTTCTTTGCTATGAACCACACCGCCCATTGAGATCATCTGGAGAGGTCCGTCTGCAGTTGCCATAGGCTCGTCTGGTGGCTACTCAGGGACATGCCTTCTCCATTGCTGCCCCGAGGCTTTGGAACACACTTCCTGCTGAAATAAGAGCCTTCCCATCTCTTACAACTTTTAAAAGGGCAGTCAAGACACATTTGTTCACCCAGGCTTTTAATTAGATACTGTTTTAATTGTGTTTTAACTTTTTAATTTTTTTGTTGAAATGTTTTAATCTTTTATTGGCTGTTTTTATTGTCCTGTAAACCGCCCAGAGAACTTTTGTTTTGGACAGTATAAATGTATTAAATAAATAAATAATAAATAATCCTTGTGGGGGGGGGGAGTATAGCCCCATCCAGAATACAACTGAACTCCATCTTTGTGGTTAGACAAACCCATCCACAGTACTTTGTCCAGACTGAGGCTCAGCTTATTGGCCCTTGTCCAATCCATTACTGATTCCAGACACTGGTTCAGCACTTCCACCACTTTACCTGACTCTGATGAGAAGGAGAAAGATTTAGGGGTTACTCATATACTGACAATCTCTCATTTCAAATCCTCAAATAATCTCATCCAGTTGCTTCGTGAAGATGTTAAGTATGTGGCACATACTGCCATCTCTCTGAATCATGACATACCTCAAGTTTCTATTCATGTTCAGTTTCAGCTATACATCTTTTAATGGAGATAGAGATAAAGAATTCTCATTAAAAATGTGGCCTATTTTGCTTCTTGTGTCCAAACACAGATTTAACTGCCAAGCTCAGCCCCTTCCCATTCTTGGAAGCAATATTCTCTGCTCTTTTACAGGACGGTGGGAAGGTAGACAGTAAAATGAAAGATTCTGCTTCATCAGCAGTTAGCCTCAGCTGATAGGAAACTCCAAGATGACTCTGCATCCTACATAACAAGCAGAAAAGGTCTAGGAAGGGGAAGAATAGCTCTTCAAGTGCCAGCTTTTTAGCCTGACCACCAAATTCCAAGAGATATACTTCTAAAGCCTGACTTCCCACCCATCACTCACAGTGACTAAATAAGTAGTGTTTTTCTGCAGAGTTTATGGCACTTTTCCTACTTCCTGTGACAAGAGGTTCAAGTGAGCACACTAAACAAGTGCACTGCATGACACTGACACTATACAAGTCCTCAAGTCCGAGCTGGCAGAATACTTCAAGTTTTTAAGTTCTGGCATTATGTTCTTCCAATTCAGAATCAAATTTTTTAACATAACAGATCTGCATGGACATCAGCCTGTGAATCAGAGTAGAATTCTGAATTCCTCGCAGGACCCTTTTCAGGGAGAAGCCAAAAGAGTAAGTTTCCCGGCATCACAGCTAGGACCAGCTTCTGCCCTCTGAAAAGAAGCGGTTTCAAGACCCTGCTCTTCATACATTCCATATTTCAGTTCCTAAATCTTAAATCTCAACAAGAACATGAAAACACAGTGACAGGGAATAGGATCACATAGCATTCAGACATGAACACACACTGTTCAGGGTTATATTATAAGCAAGTGTTACATTTTCTTCACATTGATAGTATAGAACATATGTAGAATACCACTACAGTAGTTCTAGTAAGTTTTAAATTAAGATTCTGTTCATATGCTATCTCCTCTCCTAAGAAGCACAAGACCATACATCTTCCCAGAGTTGTGGGATTCCACATTTCCCAGTACAACAAATCTGATAAAAATCATGTACACACAAGCATTTTCACAGCATAATATATCACAATTTTATGCTAGCCAAAACATACTGCCAACATGCCAACTGTACACTTGTTGACAGCACCAAGACTAATTAAAACTGACCTCCTTCACAGTGTCACACACAGTGCTTCTTCCTCCTCAGGGTAATATTTTTACTGCACACTTTTATTTCATTCAATTGTTCATCTGGCCTTTTGCACTAGAAATCCAGATTAATTATATTGGCATGGTAGTGCCCATATAATTAAGAAGAGGAGTTGTTTCAACATTCCACCATTATAGGTCCCCAACATTTTACCTTATACAATCAGAAGTATAGATGGCCCTCGTTATACATGGTCCCAGCACCCATAGTTATAAGCACCCGTGGCCTCATTATCCATGGATCTAAAAATATATGAAATTCTCCTATCCACCATTCCTAGGTAGCTGGAAATGACCTCCGAGAGCCAGCGTGGTGTAGTGGTTAGAGTGCTGAACTAGGACTGGGGAGACCGAAGTTCAAATCCCCATTCAGCCATGATACTTGCTGGGTGACTCTGGGCGAGTCACTTCTCTCTCAGCCTAACCTACTTCACATGGTTGTTATGAGGAGAAAATTAACTATGTACACACTCTGGGCTCCCTGGAGGAAGAGCAGAATATAGGTTTAAAAAAAAAATTCTGTCCACCATTTTGCTGAACAGTCATTTTATTACTTGCTCTTTTAAAAAAAATTCCCATAATTTTTCACTGAAAACCAGTAGAATTGGGAGATTTGTATAATGCATATTTTTTTTAATGTCTCTTCTAGGTTATCATGGTCCATGCTGGACCAGCCTTCTGCTGGTCTGAGAAACACCCATCGAGTAGTTTTTGAACAGTTACTGTTCAAAATTCCCAAAACAGGGGGAGAAATAAATAAGAGCACAGACCAGCGATTTTGCCCACTAAGGATTCTGAAGCCAGAGTTGGGACAGGCAAGTCCTGGCAAGTTCTAGCAAGTGACTTCCTCGTTCTGAATATAGGTAGGGGTGTGCAGAACCGGTTCTAGCTGAACTTGTTTCAAATAGAACTGCCTGACTGGACCAGTTCAGGCTTGAACCAGACCCCACAAAAGGGGTGTTGGTCCGAGTTGCAGTTGAACCAGCCCTGGTACTAATGGAACTGGTTCGGCGGTTCAAGGGGTCATGGCTGTAAAGGGGAATTCGGTGAGAATCCCCCTTTACAAGCAAAGGGAGAAACTCTGTCTGCCTTTAAGAAAAATCCTAATGGGTTGGCAAGAGGGCACCTTGTAGCTGGAGATGGTGGTGTGGCTCCTCTGAAGTCTGTGGTTCCGTCCTCCATGCATGCACAAAAGTCATTTGTGTTACCTATGCATATGCATGGAGGCCATTCCATGACAACAAATTTGTGTCATCATGCATATGGCCACCATGCATGCAAGGAGACCAAAACTGGGCTGCACTGGAGGAATAAGCCCAGATGAGACCTGCCACCTCCAACGAGGTGCCTTCTCACTACCCCATTAGGATTATTTAAAGGTAGGCAGGGTTCTGAACTACCAAACCAGTTTCCTCACCGGATACCCCTTTACAAGCATGCTCCCTTGAGTCAAATTGAACTGGTTCAGCATGGTTTGGCTCTTGGAACTAACTGGGAGCCAGTTCATCTCGAATCGGTTCACAGTCCGGTGGTTTGGTTCAAACCCCAAACCGCCGGAATCGGTTCCGTGCACTGAACACCCCTAAATATAAGCAAAGTTTGTGATAATTGGCTGTTTTTATTGTTTTGGAAACCGCCCAGAGAACTTGCATTTTAGGCAGTAAAGAAATGTATTTATTAAATAAATAAATAAAAATGTGAGCGCACTCTGGCACTTGTATAGTTAAACAGAGATTCCCTCCCCTCCCTTTTACAAGCTTTTGTTTTCCCTCTGCCCCCATTCTCTCTAACTCCACTCATAATGAGGAAACCATTAAACAATTCCTCAAAAATGGTGTTGGGGGAGAATAATGGAAAAGGTGCTTTTAAAAATGTGGGTGAGAAACAACGCCAACATCCTGTGAGGTAAACCCACCACACCACCCCCCAACACACAGAACAGCACACTGTTTTCACATAATCTGATCTTATCCATAACATCCCACAGGTCATAGGATATGTTAGTATAGCACAACTAATTAATTCTGCCTATTCTAAAGAATTCTGCAGGTCAATCTGATGCATTTTATATTTGGGTTACTTTAGAAAAGATAGTAACATTTCATATACTGAAGCTGAATTTTGTATTTTAGCCTCTAGAGCACAGCAAGTAATTGTGATTGATTAAGTGCAGTCAAGTCAGTGTTGACTCTTAGCGAGCACATAGATAGATTCTCTCCAGGACCATCGGTCTTCAACTTGGCCTTTAAGGTCTCTCACTGGTGTATTCATTGCTGTTGTAATCGAGTCCATCCACTTTGCTGCTGGTCATCCTCTTCTCTTTCATTCAACTTTTTCCAGCATAATGGACTTCTCAAGGGAGCTGGATTTTCACATAATGTGTCCAAAGTATGATAGTTTAAGCCTGGTCACTTGTGCCTGGAGTGAAAATTCTGGATTGATTTGTTCTATGATCCATTTGTTTGTTTTCCTGGTTGTCCATGGTATCCTCAAAAGTCTTCTCCAGCACCAATGTTCAAAAGTGTCAATACTTTTTCTATCTTGCTTCTTCAGAGCCCAGCTATTGCATCCATAGAGTGTCATGGGAAAAAGCATTGTCTGAACGATTCTAATCTTTGTAGGTATAGACATGTCATGGCATCTAAATATCCTTTCCAAGGCCTTCATTGCAACCCTACCAAGTACTAGTCTGCGGCAAATTTCTTGACTGCTGGATCCTTTACTGTTGATGGACGATCCTAAAAAGCAGAAGCTATCCACCTCTTTAATGTCTTCATTATAAATTCTGAGGCTGGTTACTGTACCTGTTGTAATTAGTTTAGTCTTCTTGACATTTAGTTGTAGTCCCATTATTTCCACTGTGCTCCTTGACTTTTATTACTAGAGCTTGCAGATCATCTACATTCGCAGCTATCAGAGTGGTGTCATCAGCGCAGCGCAGGTTACTGATGTTTCATCAGCTTTAAAACCACATTCATCTTTCTCCAATCCAGCTTCTCCAGTTCAGCATATAAATTGAATAAATAAAAGAGAAAGTATACAGTCTTGTCTTTGCCCATCTAGAACCAGTCTTTCACCATGTTCCGTCTGGCATGTGGCTTCCAGTCCTGTGTATAGGTTTCTCATGAGGACAATGAGACCTTCTGGGATGCTCATTCTCCTAAAGATATTCCACAACCTGACATGGTCAACACAACCTAAGAATTTTCTGTAGTCAATGAAGCACATATTGACTTCTTCCTGGTATTCTTTGGCTTTCTCAATTATCCAGAGTGTATCAGCAATGATGTCTCTTGTTCCTTGGCCTTTTCTGAAACCAGTTTGAACATCTGGCATTTCCCTTTCCACATAGGGCTCTAATCTGTGTTGGATGATCCTGAACATTATTTTGCTAGCATGTGAAATTAAGGGTATTGTGTGATGGTTTGCGCAATCTGTTAAGTCTTTCTTTGGTGTGGGTATGTAGACTGACCTCTTCCAATCTGTTGGCTACTGTGTCATTCTCCAATTTGCTGGCATAATTTGGTTAGAACCTTGATTGATTCTTCTTCTGTTGCTTGCCATATTTCTGTTGCTATTCCATCAATTCCTGTAGCCTTCCAACTTGGTAATGACCAGTGTGCAGATCTAACTTCCTCTTCCCATACTAGAAGTTCTTGCAAGAAGGGAATATCTCCTGGAGTATCTTGGATGTTGACATCCCTGCTGTACAGATTTTCAGTATACTACTTCCATCTCTATTTGATCCCTTCTGAATCAGTTACTATCTGGCATCCCTTAACATACCAATTCAAGGTTGGAACTTCCTTCTGCATTGAGATCTTTTGGGGAAACTTTCATTTTTCTGTGTCTATTTCCATCCTCAAGGTCTTTACAGATGTCACTGTAGTACTGTTCCTTGTCTCTTCTAACAGCTTTCTGAAATATCCTATTAAGTTCCTTCCTGAGGTCTTTATCTTTCTTGACTTTGGCTTCTCTCCTCTTCTGGGCAATTGCCACCATCTGTTCTGACATCCATTTTGCTTTCTTCTGTTTCTTGGTCTTTGGCAGTCTCTTTTCACATTCATCTTTAACAACTTCTTTGATTTCATTCCACAGTTCCTCAGGTTCTCTGTCAATGAGGTTCAGAACTTCAAAGCGGTTTCTGATGTTCTCCTTGGAAATGGTGGGTACATTGTCAGGATCATATGATGGAAACTGGATAGCTTTGTTTCTCCACTTTAGCTTGACTTGGAACTTGCACATGAGCAGTTCGTGATCTGTTCCAATTGGCCCCTGGCCATGTCTTTGCTGATATAACTGAGCTCTTCCACCTTCTTGCACCAATAATGCAATCAATTTGATTTCTGTGTACTCCATCTGGTGATGTCCATGTATATAGGTGCTGCTTTGGTTGTTTGAAGAATCTGTTAGTTTCTGCCAAGCCAATGATCTCTTCATTACTAATAAGTGGTTCTCCTGCTTCATTTCTGTTTCTTAGGCCATATAGGCCAACTGTGTTTTCCTCCTTACCATTTCCAACTTTGGCATTCCAGTCTCCAACTGGAATTTGGAACCACCAGCAGCACATCTTGCTTGCATGTTCTGTCAATTTCAGACTGAACTTGAGCATAAAACTCATCCTATTCTTCTGCATCAGTCACTGGGGCATAGACTTGAACTGTCATGTTAAAGGGTTGTCCGCGAAATCTACAGGTTATTCACCTGTAACATTGGTTCTTCTAGTGGTCATCTGTACTTTTACACAAATGGGCTATGCGCCTGCACAGAGACCTCGTCGGAACCTAACAGCAGAAGAAGCTCAATTCTCCTGCTTCGGGTGGAAATCCCACCCCCCAGCCGCTATATGTGGCTGCGCCACTCATCCCCTCAGTCATGGAGTCCAGCTTCAGTGAACCCAGCGGGGAGGACGGGAGGGCGTGTAAAAGTACACATGACCACTAGAAGAACCAACGTTACAGGTGAGTAACCTGTAGTTCTTCGACATAGTCTCTGTCTTTTACACAAATGGGTGCATAACAAGCAAGCACCCAAGGAGGAGGGAAGAATAGAGGCAATATATAATCCGCCAGAAATTTTTATTTCAGAAACATATCAACTGAAAATTGGTTGCAGGACACTCTTGCCAAATACAGCATCATACTGTGCCCTGGTATCAATGGCATAATGACGGATAAATGAGTGGGGCGAAGCCCAGGTAGCTGCCTGACAAATAACGTCCAACGGTACCACACGATCAAAGGCTAAAGAGATTGCCACTGACCTAACTGAGTGTGCCTTAATGGTTGCAGGCAACTGTTTGTAAGCCAACTGATAATGGAGTTCAATTGTGGAAACTATCCACCTAGACATGGACTGGGCCGAAACTTGAAGACCTTTACACGGCCCATCATAGAGAACGAACAAGTAAAGAGTTTTCTTCCATTCAGCATACCTCTGGATATAGAAGGATAACACCCTTCCAACGTCCAAACGATGACATCGTTTCTCTGCATCCAAGGAAGGATTCTGGAAGAACACTGGCAGAGTGAGCGGGGCCGAATGGTGAAACATGGACACCACTTTGGGCAGAAACTGGACATCTGGTCTGAGAACGACCTTATCCTTATGAAACCGAAGGTATGGCTGGTCAACCCTCAAGGCTCTCAGGTTACTTACCCTCCTGGCGGAGGTTATGGTCACCAAAACAGACCTTCCAGATCAGGAGATGGGGGTCAATTGAAGCCAGAGGCTGAAACAGCAGTCGCAGCAGACCAGCCAACTGCACCGGGAGATCCCAGCTTGGTGACATGACAGGATCATCCAGAAACATGTGTGTTAAACCTTTTAGAAAACTTTTTACCACCAGGTCTTTAAACTATGAAGCCCGGTCAGCGAGGGAATGCGCCACAATGGCCACCAAATATACCCCTGGTGGCGCAGTGGTAAAACTGCCGCCCTGTAACCAGAAGGTTACAAGTTCGATTCTGACCAGGGGCTCAAGGTTGACTCAGCCTTCCATCCTTCCGAGGTCGGTAAAATGAGTACCCAGAATGTTGGGGGCAATATGCTAAAAATCATTGTAAACCGCTTAGAGAGCTCTGGCTATAGAGCGGTATATAAATGTAAGTGCTATTGCTATTGCTATTGCTTAAGGAATGAAAGCTTTAAATTGGGCTCCTTAAGGGACAACAGATAATTACATATATCTTGAACGGATGGATTAAATGAATCAAAGTTGTGCAGTACAGCGAAGGCACAGAAATGAGTCCACTCATATCATGATCATATGATTTTCATGTGGACTGTTTCCTGGCAGCAACCAGAACTTCCCTAAGTCTCAACAGAAAGTCGGCAGGACCTTCCATGCCAACAGATGGAAGGATCGAACATCTGGGTGAAGCACCCGTCCCTTCTCCTGTGACAGCAGGTCCAGCAGGGCAGCCAGGTGTTTCCAATCCACTGCCAAGCGCCGCAGGACCGGAAACCAAAGCCTCCTGATAGCCCCACCATGGGGCTATCAGGATTGCCCTGGCCCAATCCACCCTCGGTTTGTGCAGGACCCTCGGAATGAGCGGAAATGGGGAAAGATGTACAGAAAAGGGCCTGTCCAAGATAGGATGAAGGCATTGACCAGAGAGCCCTCGCCCTCCCCTCGAGCAATAAAGGGCACATTGTGCATTGACCTGCAAAGCAAATAGGTCCAGCAATGGGACTCCCCAGTTTGCAAATATGTCCCTGAGAACACCTTGGTGTAAAGCCCACTCATGGGAGACCACAGTCATTCTGCACAGAGTGTCAGCTTGGACATTCAGAGAACCCTGTATATGAACTGCCTGAGATGATACTGCATGTGCCATGCACCAATGCCCCCAACCAAACTCCGATGCATCTGTCGTGACCACCCACTGGGCTTGAGGGGCCTGAAAGGGAGTACTGACACTCAACTGCCGAAACTCCATTCACCACTCCGCCGTTACCCATACCCATTGAGGGGGCGTGTGCTCTAGATGGCCCAGATCCCGAAGGGGATCGAACACGTCTAAAAACCATCACTGAATGACGCGCATTTCAAGACACGCTTGAGGTAGCACGTATGTACTCACTGCCATATGACCCAGCATGCGCAGTATGGAGCGCATAGTCTGTGGGCCACCGGCTAGGAAAGTGGCCGCCAACTTCTGGAGGGTAACTATGCGGCCCATCGGAAGGAAGACCTTTTCCAAGGTTGTGTCGAATATCAATCCAATGAACTGAATTCAATCGTGAACCAAGTCCACAGACTCCACAGCCCAAGCGAGCTAGGCCTTCTTGACACCAACAACTCTGCTGGACGATCTGAGGCCACTTTAGTTTTTTTGGCCCCAGGGGCCTCTAATGTAGGAACTTCCTCTGTTTTCTTCTTCTTGGGTACAGGAGGGAGGTGTTGACCCACTGGCAAATGATAATGCAGCTTCAGCTTCTTCCTTTTTATCTTCAGTACTGACCGAGGAATTCAGGGAGGACTTCTGTACCACAGGCACCTGATGCTGAGGGAAGTCCTCTGAGCGCACCGGATCACTTGAAGCAGTCGAAGGCCGAGCAGTAGAGGATGCCGGGATCGGGGTCAAGTTTTCGACCTCTACAGGAGCGGATACCACACACTCCGATTATACTTATGAAGCAATTTTTTATGGGGCACTTCAACAATAGGGCTTCCAAGGAACGGAGAGCAAGATGCCACAGGGCTGTGCACAGGCAAGAAGCCCTATTTTTGCGAGCCTGCTTTGTGAACTTCTGACAGTGAAGACAGGTCTCGACAATGTGGGATTTCCCCAAGCACAAGAGACACTTGGTATAAGCATTGGGGGAAGGGATCTTAGATCTGCAGTGGATAATTTTTTTTAAAGTTTGTCATGCCCAGCATAAACGCCATAGGCAGGCCAGACACCACACTCCATCCCAGCCAGGATCGGAGCTCCAAGGAAGGGGGAAAACCCGCAAAAAATGACCTTCATGCCTTGGGTGACCCTACTGGGAGTATACCTCCCAGCATACCTCACTCATCTCTCCCAGGAACACTTCCCCGCACGATGAGGCAGCGCAGCAGGACTTGTGGGGGGGATAATTGTAGCTCCTCCCTAAAAAGGAAATATTATGGAAAATGTGTTAAATTGTTCAGGCTGCTGTATCTACAGTATTGTAGTTTTATTACTGTATTATTTTAGTTGTGTACATATATATGTATTTTCCCCCTGGTCTTTGACTGTAATGAATATATCTGCTTATTAAAAACAAGAATGCCAAAACTCTCTCATATTCAGGTCAAACTGGATCCCATAGTTACTGCAGTCTACTATGGATTTATTTAAAATATTTATACCCTGCACCTCCAGTACACTATTGCTCAAAGTGGCTCACAAATTTTATAAAATAGTTACAATGTAAAATCAGACTAATAAGATTAACCTAATTAAGCTAAACAAGTTTAAAATCCAAGCTAGAACCACAATCAGAACTTTAAAATTTCAAGTTAAAAGTTATTTAATTAATTTAAAAGTGAATGTGTCCAGAATCTCCCCTTATAAGATTAGATTGGATCACTTTCCGTTTGAGACTCCTGAGGACACAGCCGTCCCTAAGGAGCTGCAGGCCTGGGGGCGAATCAGCATTTGTGGGGCCTCCTTAACATTTCTTATGATTACAGAGTCATACTGACTGATGACATACTATGTAAAATAGTGTGAGTGAGTGAAGTTTTTGGACACGTCCAACCAGCTTTGACATATAATGCATCTGTAAGGGGGAAAAGTTACATGCCCCTTGCTTCACAGTTCTCATTCAGACCTTCTGGACTGCCAAACTTTTGGACTGCAAACTTGAGCATAGTGCATTTACAGATGCTTTCCTCCTCTTTGTCCTCCGCTTCTCTCATTCCCTTTCTCTCCCGCCACCCTGCCACTTAAATTAGCTGAATGCACTATTTTTTACATCAAAATACACTCAGGGAAAGATTGGATGTGTGTGTGTGTGTGCGCGCGCGCACACACACGCGTGCGCGTTCTCAAAATACCTGCCAATATGAGATTTTGTATGGACAATCCTGCCACTCTCTCCCTTGCAGAGGTGCCACTAGGTACTTAAAAGATCCAGGACTTAGGCCCACAGGGTTTTTTTCTGAGTCCCACAGCCTCCCCACATTTTGCTAATTAAACCCCAAAGAGAGCACAGATGCTCTGTGCGGGTCGGCTAGTAAACATATAAACTCAGAAGCAAATTCAAACAGCATTTTTACACCTATCACAGTAGCAAGCAGCCCAGTTTGATCTCTTCTATGAACTACATTTAAGCAAAAAGCCTATGCAAGCATAGTATACTACAGTGTATAGTGTGTCTAGACTACAGAAGAAAAAGCCACCAATTTTATTTCAAACAGGACAGCAGAAAAGGCAATATGCAAGTTATTTATATATGAGCTACTGCTACAAGCACAAGACAAATAAAATAGTAAGTAGAAACCTGTTAAGAACCAGTTTCTTATATTTTGCCATTTTGAGAACTTTGTTGCTAAAATGTATAAATATTTTAATGGGGAGCGGCGGGGGTGGGGAGGGCAGAACCACACACACACACACTGACCAGATTAGAGCTATAAACTACACAACAGCCAGCATATGGTAAACCAAGGCAGGAACAACAAATCCATTTTGTTAGAGAATTTTAGATCACTCTTATTCTTTTAAAAGTTTTTAACACTTTTGTACCACCTAATTTCCTCACAAGAAGGTATACTGTTGGGATGGGGAGGGTTTTTCTTACACCTTTGTACTAGAACATTTTGGCTTGTACTTTAAGAATGATTTTTTTTTAAAAAAAGTTCAAAACTCTCTCTTTCACTCACACACACAGAAATTCACTGGGGCTGGGGCTTCTCTCACATGCCCACACATAGTGGGGGCGGGGGGGGAACACACTGACTTCACACACAAAACAAACAGTCAGATAAGGGTTAGGATTTTTTTATGTTTTACTTTCCTGGAAGTAAAGCCCAGCCAGCTTCCTCCCACCACTTCCCACTGCCATTGAGCTGCTCATCCTCGTGGCTTTCTACTTGCTCTAAAATTGCAAATGCAGAGCAGGGGAGGAGCACAAGACTCCAAGATAACTAAGCAGGTGGCTGCTGCTCCTGATGGGGGAGGGCAGGATGATTAGCAGCAGGAAGAAAAGTTAACCCTTTTTTGACACTGCTCCTGCTGTGGAACTGCCGATCTGGATACAAATCCACAGGGGATGCAACTGAACCCTTGCACCCCGCCTCCGTGGATCTGCCCACTGCTTGCTCTGGAGCTGTTGAGTGGGATGGAGGCAAGGCAGTATGGGGTACACCAGAAGGAACAGATAGACTTGCTACTCCTGCAGTTTGCAGAGGAACAGCAGCGATGGAGTAAGGGCAGGCTGCCAAGCAGAGCAGGGCCTGTCCCAATGCGGGGCTCAGGGCAACCACCGCATCTTAAGAATGGCCATGCCTGAGGATGTAGACAAACTGCTCCGAACTATATATCCAACCTGTTCTCTTAACCCTTGCCCAACTTGGTTCATTTCATCTGGTAATCTATTATCAGAGGGGTTCTGATCAATATTATAAATGCTTATCTGAAGTAGGGCAGGGTGCCTCCTTGTTTTTAAGAGGCTATTATTAGATCTTATTTGAAGAAACCTGCATTGGATCCCTAATTAAAGACCCATTTCTAATCTTCCATGGTTGGGCAAGGAGACTGAGCAGGTGGTGGCCTCTCAGCTTCAGGCAGTTTGGGATGATACAGATTATCTAGACCCATTTCAAACCAGCTTTTGGTCATCCTGATAGATGATCACCAATTGGCCATCGACAGAGAAAGTGCGACTCTGCTGATCCTTTTGGATCTCTTGGTAGCTTTTGATACCATCGACCATAATATCCTCCGGAGTCACCTGACAAAGGAGAGATTGGGTGGCAATGTTTTACAGGGGTTCCATTCCTACCTCTCTGGCAGATTCCAGATGGTGTCGTCTGTTGTTCTGCAAAGTAAGAATTAAAGTATGGTGTTCCACAAGGCTTCATACTGCCTCCTATGCTCTTTAACATCTACATGAAACCACTGAGAGAGATCATCAGGAGGTTTGGTGCAGTATGTGTTATCAGTATGAGAATGACACCTATATCTATTTCTCCATGTTGAGCTCATCGGGAAATAGCATAACTTCTCTAAATGCCTGCCTGGAGGCGGTAATGGGCTGGATCAGAGGTAACAAGCTGAGACTAAATCCAAATAAACATCAGAGGTACTATCAGGGGGGTGGGTCAGAAACTGAGAGATGGTTTAAATCTGCCTGTTCTGGACAGGGTAACACTCCACCTGAAATATGAGATACGTAGCTTGCGAGTGCTCCTGGATCCAAAACTCACTCTGGTCTTTCAGGATGAGGGAGTGGCCAGGAGCACTTTTTATCAGCTGATCAGCCACACCCATTTTTGGAAATAAATGACCTTAAAACAGTGGTGCATATAAAGGCTTGACTACTGTAATGCACTCTACATGAGGCTGCCATTGTATGCAGTCCAGGACTACAACTGGTACAGAATGTGGCATCCAAGTTGGTCTCTGGGACAACTCCAAGGGACCATATAACACCGATTTTATAAGAACTGCATTAGCTGCCAATATGTTTCCAAGCAAAATACAAAGTGCTGGTTATTGCCTATAAAGCCCTTAATGGCCTGGGTCCAAGATATTTGAGAGTACCGTCTTTGTCACCCTGTTGCCTAATAAAATCATCTGGAGAGGTCCAGTTACAGTTGCCACCAGCTCATTTGGTGGCAACCTGCAACAAGGCCTTCTCTGTGGCTGCCCGGCAGCTTTGGAATATGCTCCCTGTCAAAATAAGAGCATTGCCATCTCTGTTTGCTTTTAGGAAGTCCTTCACAACACACCCATTTTCTCCGACTTTTAACTGAAATTTTCCTGTGAAATTTACTCTGTTTTATATTTTATATATTTATTTATTTAACATATTTTATACCACCCAAAACTTTTAAACTGTGTACAGCACCTAGAGACACACATATCAGGCAGTATATAAATATAATAAATAATCCCCTTTCCGACTTTGTACAGAAAATGGCAAGGAAGTGTAACTGACATGAGGAAAATTACTCAAAGTAATCCTACTGAAATTAATGCCTAATGGCCTTTTAACTTCAGTGAGACTACTTGGAGTAATTTTCCTCATATCGACCATTAAGCAGAGACCTGAGGCTTAAAGGGGAGAAGTGTATTATATGCATGCTCAGAGGCTATGTAACCTGTGTACAGCTTTTAATATGAACTACTTTCTAGACAGTGGGAAAAGAGGCAGACATCAATAAGTATCATTAAAACATGCGACATCTTTACTGAAAGAAGAAGAGCCAAGGACAGCAGAGCTCATGTCAGCTCTTTAAGGCTTGAGACTGTGACCAGGGAGCAGGTCCTGAAAACGTGGAAAAGGGTTGCTCAAGGTCTGTGTGTCCTGAGCGAAGGAAGGAAGGAGAAAAGGAAGCTATTCTCACAAGCAGAGAAAACCCAGCTAGGGAAGCCCAGCCCGGGTTTTGCTGCGCATGAGAGCCACGTGGCTCCCAGCGGCAGTGCAGCAGCAAGCCCTCTAAAGTAGCCCACCACGTAAACCGGGTGGGTACACTCAGGGGGAGGGGGGCTCCCAGTAATGCACCACGTACTCATGCAGTGCATTATTGGGGCAGCACCAGAGCTGCCAGGCGAGCTGTCACCCAGGGAAAGGTGAGCGATGGTCTGCGGGGAGGGTCAGGAAAACTCGCTCTCATAAAACATCATAAAACAGAGTATGAGTCACCATATATGGTAACAAGGCACAATTCAGAGGTTAAAGCCTACTCACTATTTCACTCAGATTGGGTTAAAGCTTACCACTATTTCAGGAGAGGGCATTGCTCATACCACACTCAAGGGATTTAAATTAATCTGGAGAACTGTGAGCAGGCTTCCCTCTAAGGTGTGTGCCTGAGCCAACCTCCTGGCCTCCACGCAGCCATTTCTGGCGTGCATGCAGTCTCTGCTGCACCCGCCACCACTGCTCAACTGCCCGGCACCCCATTTCCCTGGCCAGAAAGGGAAGGGAAGCATCCCCCCCATTTCCCCCTCTCCTTGGCTGGGCCACCACCGCCACACCACCTTCGCCTCCTCCCTCCCCCTTCCAGGCCGGGCCTCAGCTTCCTCCTCCTCCAGCCAGAGGAGGAGGATGGGCAGCGGCAGCAGCTGCTCCCCCCCCCGCCCAGAGAGACCAGAGGAGGGGGCCTTGGGGCAGGGGGAGGAGGAAGCCAGAGGGGGAGACAGATGGGCAGCGGCAGCTCCTCCCCCAGCAGCACAGAGACTGAAGGTGGGGTTAAAAAAGGTAACAGATTTTGCCTATATGCGGGGGGGCGGTGTTGTGTTTGGGGAAAGGTTAAACATTTGTTAAACATCTCCCTTTTGCCCATTTCTTTTCTGGGTTGTGTGGTAGGTAGCACCCGTCATGCCCTACCACCCAATCCACTTTGGTGGCCCTAGGGAACTCTTTGGTGAACTACCCTTGAGGAAAAAGGGGGTGTTTCAAGTTTCCTCACTGTGTTATATGGCCGAAACATTTCAGGTTGTTTTGTCAAAATAGTTTATGAAACTTTTGGGGTGTTTCGCTTTGAGCTCAAAAAGAAACCCAAAGTCCATTTCGTGCACATCCCTGCTAACTTGGCAAAGAGGCACCTTTTACCATGGTGATTCTCTTTATTTAGAAGGGGGAGAGTAACTGGCCCTATCGACCCCCAGCACAGTACTTCCAGTGACTGTTGTTGGTGTCTGTCTTATGTTTCTTTTAGATTGTGAGCCCTTTGGGGACAGGGATCCATCTTATTTATTTATTATTTCTCTATGTAAACCGCCCTGAGCCATTTTTGGAAGGGCGGGATAGAAATCGAATTATTATTATTATTATTATTATTATTATTATTATTAAAAAGAAGCTTAATTAGCTTAGCATATGTATCAAATTATGGTTTTCAATAACTTGGCAAACCAGGATCCAAAACCATGACTAGAAATCGATTGCAAACCATGGCTTGTACCAACTACAATTCAGCACATTTGCCCATTGTGCATTTGGAACTTCAAACTATGATTTCAGCTCTAAACTACGGTTAGTACAACCCACACTGATGAAATTTTCTGGAAAGGTTTCCTGTAATCTATAGATTGTTACCTCATGTTGCATGCCTGTTTTATATATTTAGTAAGATACATCATGTTAACTTTAATGTGTTGTATTATTTCAACAGTTTTCCTATTAGCCATTAGTATTTGAAATGAAATTATTTTATTAGGAAAAGTAGCACACATTAAATGTGGTTTAAATGTTATATTCAACCTTTGTGGAAGTTTTTACTGAAATACCTTTAGAAGTTTAAAGATGACAGTGTTTTATTTAAAAAAATCTCAGCTCAATGAAACACAGTTGCCTTTTTGCCGAAAGAGAAACCGAAGCTAGCCACAGTTTTTGTTTTACTTTCACTTGCAACTCAAGAGAGAATGAGAATTTTCTGTTCTTATTCAGGGGTCAGGAGATCTTCCAGAAATTTTCCCTGTACCCTAAATACAGATTGGGATCTGATTTGGCATGTCTTAATAGACAAAGTAAAAACAACTAAGATAACTGTGCCATACTTATTCAGAATGTAAGATTAATATCTCAATGTTTTTTCTATTGACTAGGAGTATTTGAGCTCAAGTACTTGATCAGAAAAGAGACAAATCAAAGCAGTGAACTTAGGCTGGGTTCATTTGCAACATTATTTATATCCTAACCTAACCCATTAGACAATGATTAAAACATCGTTCAGCACTACTAGCACAAGCCTTGGGTTCACATGTGAGAAAAGGAAATTTGCTACTTTAAAACAAATCACAGATCTGTCATGGGAATTTGAACCAGAACAATGAACTATTAAAAGTTGCGCTCAATTCTGGCTGATTCTTACCAATAAAGTTCAGTTTCAGTACAGTCTCTTAACTTTAAACCAGTTACGGAGTTACTGTGCATGAAAAATGATACTTTATTGATTTATCATAAAAACATTTCTGAATTTTTATTAAAAAATTTACAAATTCAAAAACAGTTTTAAAATTTGATGTTTCATGCAGAATACACAACTGGATTAAAGTAACAGAAAAATATCACAAACACACTTGAAAGCTGAATACCTGATTATCCAACTGAACTAGTTACCTGGTGGTGAGTTGAGGATTATGTGGCTCCAGTTGATGTTCAAGACAAAAAAATATTTTAGGTTCAGTTCTGCCACTAAAACTAAAATAACCCTCTCTGAACTGGTTTTTGGATGCAGTTGTAGGTTACATTTGGCTCCCTGGTCTGAACCCAAAAAATTGCAGCTTGTTTTAACTACAGTTTGTATACAGTTCAGAATATCAAACTATCATCTCTTCCTGGTTCAAACATGGTAGTTAGAACAAACCACAGTTTGCCAGATTTCAAGGAAATCACAAGTTGTGCCTTGTTTTAAAACCAGGAACAGTAACAGCAAAGTTTCCTTTCTTCATGCATAAGCCCGAAGCTTGTGGTCATTACACTAAACCATATTTAGCATTGTGTCTGAACCCAGCTTTAATGTGATTTAGATGTTATATTCAAACTGACTTAGAAATTATCTCTTGGAACACTTGTAGATATTTTAAGATATGATGACTTAATAGCACACACTTCCTTTACATTGTTTAAATTTGAAGTGAAAAAAGAGATAGCATTGAAAACTTTTAATGTATTAATTTTAGCATGCCCAAAGAGATACATTTATATTTATCATCTATATATACTTCCTAGGGACAGTTACCTAAAACAAGGTAATTACAACTTTGAAGTGGCCCAGTTTTACTGGAATTCTATCCATTCATTTTGCTTCTAGTTAATTTTATGAAACAATGCATTTTTTTAAAAATGGAAAGTTTTCCATGGTGGAAAAAATAGCAGCAGATAATCTTCAGTCCAATGTGGAAAAGGGGCAAGGCACCAATGCAAAGGTCTCATTCTCCCAGAGGTGTAGCTAGAGGAGAGGGGCCCCATGTTCACTCCTCTCCCTGGTGGCCCCTCAAAGTGAGGAAGATAATGGAGAAAATAGGGACAGGTGGAGCTGGGGGGGTTTGAACCCATCCACTCAATTATAGCTACACCCCTGCATTCTCCTACCTTACAGAGAACAGATTTCCAAATGTGTATTAGATAGAACACAAGTTGAGGAGAACCACTACATTTTCATTTTAAACATTACCCAAAGACTAGCCAAATTATGGTCACAACCCAGACAACTATGTACACACCACCACCACCACCCCACACACACATGATGCCTATGCAGCTCTTTTCATTGTCCTGCCCAGACCAACTGCCTCCCCTACATCTCTCCCCCCCCCCCGTGACTCCATCAGCAACAAGCCCGTTCTGCAAGAGAGCAAATACAAAACTCTTTATACTGGCCTATAAAGACTCATTTGTATTTTAAAACTTTTCTTGTGTTTGCTGCCTTAAGTATGTTAACAATACATATTTTCTTAACAATAAAATAAAGCTGGATACAGTTTACTTACACCACAAATCACTGTTTGGATTAGGTCACAGTAGTAAAAATGTTGTGCAGATACAATACTTTTCCAAGTTAAACAGAGATCCACTATTTCACTCACCACCCAAATTCTGGTAGGCATCCCATCACCCTCTGGCAAGGCGATGAAATAAGAGGAGTCCCAGCTTTAGAGCAGCTAGTACTGGCCATTTTGCCAGTGTGTGACACAGGTACTTGGAGTACCACTACTGCTCTCCAGAAAAAGAGAGTCCCAACCTTTCCCTTCACCTCCAAATTTAATGTTATGAGGAGAGGAGGGGAAACAAAAAACCCACCCCTCACAGCTGCTATAACTCTACAGCCAGAGCAACTATTATTCCCACCATTCTCTCCCATGAGGGGATAGGATTGTTGTTTCCACCTTCATGTGAGGTCAGAGATTAACACTGCAACCCTATTATTATTATTATTATTATTATTATTATTATTATTATTATTATTATTATTTTATATCCCACTCTTCCTCCAAGGAGCCCAGAGCAGTGTACTACATTCTCAAGTTTCTCCTCACAACAACCCTGTGAAGTAAGTTGGGCCCAGAGTCACCCAGCAAGTATCATGGCTGAATAGGGATTTGAACTCTGGTCTCCCCGGTCCTAGTCCAGAACTCTAACCACTACACCACACTGTGGAGAAAGCCCTATTGAACACAGTAGCACTTCATCCAAGGCCAACCAAAGTATGCAGAACCCTGCCTACTGGAAGAGCTGAATGAGATCAAACAAGTAGGAATAAAATCTGGAGAAGTTCTTCTGATCAGGTAATGCATGGATCCAGTGATGTGTCAGCCTGTTCTAGACGTGGTTATGGATTTATGTCTAGATGCTCAGATGGCAGCAGTGGTGCAGGTAGTATTTGCCCAGCTTCTGCTGGTGAGCAAGCTGCTTCCATTCCTAAGTCAGATGGACTTCACCAGAGTTATCCATGCTTGTTACCTCTCACTTAGTCTATTGCAATACACTTTACATGGGGCTGCCCCTTAAAGGCCATTCAGAAATACCAACTGATACAGAATGAAGCAGCAAGAGTTCTATTCCACACTAGATGCTCAAAATACATAACTATCACCTGCACTGGTTGCCAGTACATTTCCAGGTGCTTGTTATTACCATTAAAGCCCTAAAAGCTTTGGAGACAAAATACCTAAAGGACTAGCCACCATCCTAACTTTTAAGATTTTTAATTTTTTATTTTAAAGAGAGACAGGAGTATCCCACCACCTTGCAAGGCGCAATTGGTGGCAACACATGAGCAGGTTTTTTCAGTGGCTGTCTCCATCCTTTGAACTGTCATCCACACAAAGTAGAGATGGCACCCTCTATACTTTCTTTTAAAAACTTGAACTGAAGACATGTTTATTTCATCAGGCTTTCCCATGTTATTTCTGAATGTTGTTAATTCTATGTTCGCGCCTCTTCTCAGATTTGTTAAACTCTCCTTTAAGACTGAAATGATAGTTTTAATGCTGTTATTGTGTTTTATTGATTTATGTATTATTCAATCTTTGCTGTTAGGCAGGATATAAATCTTTTAAATAAATCAAATATTTTTAAGTAAAACTGGGCAGTTGTGCATCAGGGCAACCCCTTAAGAATATGATGATGGAGAGGCTCACGAAGCACATCTTACAACAAGCTGTAGTATCTGCTACTACATGGTGAGAAATCAAAAGGGTATAACTGCCTTATTACTATGCCATTACAGAATAGTGAGAGTAATTTCTGCACAAAATGTCTGACAGACCAGACTTTGGCCAGAGTTGACAAGTGTGACAAAGCTCCAGCCACTGGAGCTTTACTCAAATAATCTAACTGATACAAAGTTTTTCGTTATGGATATAAACAGGGGACAGTAGCTGGTTAATATACTAGTAACATACTAGCAAGATCTCAAAAACTTGAGAAAGGGAGAGGTCTAACTTCCAAAAGTCAAGAGCAGGATTTAGTATACTGTACAGCTCCTTATTTTTCCCCCATCAATAGAACCAGAATTGTGAAACATAAGCAAAGACATGGATTGACAAATTCAAATAGCATGGTTTCTGCAATGGTAAGTCATGTCTCAAACACATTAAGAGAACAAAAGAATGAAGAGAACAAATATGGGGGAAAGCGAGTAACTTCACACATATACTGCTGAATTGGCAATGAACAACAAGGAAAGATCCTGGAGTTGTGGAAGACAGCTCGGTGAAAATGTCAATCCAGTGTGTGGCAGCTATGAAAAGACAAGTTCTATGCTAGGGAACATTAGGAAACAGAGTTAAAATAAAACAGCTACTATTGCAATGCCCTTCACAAGCCTTTGGTGTGGAATATACTGTATACAGTTTTGGTTGCTACATCTCAAGAGAGACATCAAAGATATAGAAATTATTCAGGAAAGCACAACTAAAATGATCAGAGGGGTAGAGCACTTTCCCTACAAGGAAAGGCTACAAACTTGGGGATTTCTAGTTTAGAAAAAATAGGGGACGCTATAAAGAATTGTAAAAGTAATGGAGAGAGAGAATGAATGAATGTAATCTCCCTCTTTCAAATCACCAGAATCCAGGGTCATCCAGTGAAATTGAATAGCAGCAAATTCCGGACAGACAAAAGCAAGTACATCTTCACACAGGACATAATTTGTGGAATTTACTGCCACAAGAGATGGCAAGTCATTCGCCTAGGAACATAGAAATCTGTTTTATACCAAATCAGGCCATTGGTCCATCTAGTTCAGTACATCTACACAGACTGGCAGTGGCTTTTCCAAGCTTACAGGCAGGAGTCTCTCTCAGCCCTATCGTGGAGAAGACAAAGGAGGAATCAACGCTCTTCCCAGAATTGCCCCATCACCTGAGGGGATTGTACAAATTCCAACACAAGAGGAGATTGGACAAATTCATGGAATACTGATCTATCAATGACTACTAATCATTATGGTTATATGCTACCTCCAGGTTCAGAGGCAGGATGCCTCTGAACACCAGTCCCTGGGAAACAACAGAAGGAGAGGATTTGCCTACATGGCTTACCGCTGGGTTTACCAGAGGTACCTGGTTGGCCAATATGGGAAACAGGATGCAGGAATAAATAGACCTTTAGAGTGATCCAGCATGTCTTTTATGTTCCTGGGAATTCTTATTCAGCTAACCTTGATGCAGAAGTTGGATTTGTTTATGCCTCACTAACCTTTTGGTGTTTTTTGAGAGTGTCAATAGACATGTGGATAAAGGTGATCCAATTGACATATTACAGTATACTTAGACTTCCAAAAAGCTTTTGACAAAGTTCCCCAGCAAAGGCTCTTGAGTAAACTTAGCAGTCATGGGATAAGGGGGCAGGTTCATGTGTGGATTGGTAACTGGTTGAAGGACAGGAAACAGAGGATAGGAATAAATGGACAGTTTTCACAAAGCGGGAAGTGGGTTTCCCCAGGGATCGGTACTGGGACCAGTGCTCTTTAACAAGTTCATAAATGATCTAGAAGTTGGGGTAAGCAGCCAAGTGGCCAAATTTGCAGATGACACTTAAGTAGAGTAGTGAAATCCAAAACTGCAAAAGGAGCTGCAAAATGATCTCTCCAAACTGGGGGAGTGGGCAACAAAATGGCAAATGCGGTTCAATGTAAGCAAGTGTAAAGTGATGCATATTGGGACAAAAAATCCCAACTTCACATATATGCTGATGGGATTTGAGCTGTCAGTGACTGACCAAGAGAAAGACCTTGGGGTCGTGGTGGACAGCTCATTCAAAGTGTTGACTCGGTGCGCGGCAGCTGTGAAAAAAGCCAACTCCATGCTAAGAGTCATTAGGAAGGGGACTGAAAATAAAAAATGTTCATATTATAATGCCCTTATACAAATCTACTCCAGCCACACCTGGAGTACTATGTACAGCTTTAGTCACCATATCTTAAGAAGGATATTGTAGAAATAGAAGTTGCAGAAGAGGGCAACCAATCAGAGGTCTGGAGCACCTTCCTTATGAGGCTAGGCTACAAAATCTGGGGCTCTTTCCCTTGAAAAGAGGCAACCAAACATGATCAAGGCATATAAAATTATGCATGGAGTAGAGAGGGTGGACAAAATTCTCTCTCTCACACACACACTCACTCTAGAACCAGGGTCATCCCATGAAACTGAAGGCCAGGAAATTTAGGATCAACAAGAGGAAGTACTTTTTTCTGCAGCGCATTATTCATCTATGGAATTCTTTGGCATGGGATGTGGTGATGGTCACCAGATTGGATGGCTTTAAGAAGGGCTTAGACCAATTCATGGAGGACAGATCTATCAATGACTACTAGTCTGCTGACTCTGGGACACCTTCAGCCTCAGGGGCACAATGCCTTGCAATACAGTTGCAATGCCTTGCAATACTCATACTGGAGAGAGGGCATGACCTCACCTCTTACCTGTGGGCTTCTCGGAGCCATCTGGCGGGCCACTGTGTGAAACAGGATTCTGCACTAGATAGACCTTGGGCCTGATCCAGCAGGGCTGCTAGTATTTCTTCATACATAGAAGAACAACATGTATGAAGAAATTAATTAAACAAGACTAGCAAACCAGGAGGTTGCCAGTTTAAATCCACGCTGGTATGTTTCCCAGACTATGGGAAACATCTATATCAGGCAGCAGCAATATAGGAAGATGCTGAAAAGCATCATCTCATACTGCACAGGAGCTGGCCATGGTAAGCCCCTCTTGGATTGTACCAAAGACAACCACAGGGCTATGTGGTCGCCAGGAGTCGACATCAATTCGATGGCACACTTTACCTTTACTGTACAGTAATTTATTGGAATTACAAATAAAACCATTATTCAGAGAAGTTGTTATGAGAATCTACTACCTTAGGCCATTACAGTTTGAATACCTAACTAAAATTTAACCGTGTGCAGTTTCCAACATCAGGAACATTTTCAGTAAACTGGGACATATAGTTATTTATCTCCACATGAAATCTGGATAGTCCTTCATACATTTACAATTGTACCTCTGTATCATGTTCTAGGCTGAGCTGAGGTCTCCATCAAGGCAGACAACTGGGAGAGACACAGACCTTGGACAGCCCCAAAAGGAGAGGGCTGTCCTCTGTGCTCCAAACAAGAGACCATTAGAGCTGGGTCTAGCAGAGGTTGTTGCTCAAGCAGCTGCTTGGCGGAGTCTGCCTTTCTTATAGATGCTGCCCAGCAAGAGTAAGCTGGCCCTTCTCTAGGAAAGGCCCTGAAGCTTAAAGCCTTGCTTCATTTTCTAAGCACTGAGGGAAACTACCATGGGATTTGCTGGTGGACCTCAATCAGAACTAACCAGTCCTCCAGGGGTTTCCCCAAGTCAGAAGATTAAGGCAGAGTTGTGTCCTCAGTCTGTGGTGGAGGTGCTGCCTGCGGTTCCCCTGGTGTGGGAAGTCCTGGTAGCATGGGATTGCCTCGAGTCTGAATTGTAGGGTCTCCCCGCTGTCTCAGCCTCATAAATGTCTGCCACACCTGCCCCAACAGGGTAGTGGTTTCCAGATACAAGGACATAACACTCCACAAGTCACAGCAGGTAGAAATTTGTCCAACAGTTCCCATTCCTTCCACTACACAATCCGAGCTCCTGCTTCAAGACAGTCGGAGAAAAAAGGGGCAAGGGAGAAAACTGCACATGCTCAGTCACTCTATTAAGATGTCACATATTTCAGAGCTGAACCCTACCATAAACTCAAGCACATACAAGCAGCCAGGGAAACAGAATGAAGAGGAGAATTTATTGTAGGGATTCTGGTAGGGTTCTTCCCTATAGCATGGGATGGGTTTTGTCCCACTCAAAGAATATCCTCAATAAAATTACTTTGGATGCTGTCTATTATATGAGAGGATGTAAAGCATTGCATTTGGGGACACTCTGGGCAAATGTTCCACTCTACACGCAATAATCCCACTTTATGGAAGAAAGTCCCCTCATCAGCCTTCGCAACGAAACTCAGTCAACTCCTAATTGTGTATCTTTGTCCTACATTCACACGGGACTCTTATAACAAACCTGTTGCAGTTGTACCTGATCTAAATACTCTATTTTGGCTATTCCATACAAATATAAAAACATAACAACATAGCAGAGTAAAAGGTTAGAGGACAGGCAAGTGTTTTTTACTACTAAAAAGTACAAAAGTGAGCATGAACAAATAAGTGTTACTATTCAACTCAATGAAGTGAGTGTGTTTTCTAAGACAGCTGCACCATAAGCATGCTGATAAATCTTACTATGCAGTGTCTACATTCATGGTCTAATCCTACTTTTCAGGCACACATGCAGACATCTAAGCACAGAAGTGGTCTTCCAAAAGGGATAGCCAACACATGGTCCACAGGCCAGATCCAACTCTAAGGCAGTTATTTGGACACTAGCAGTGCAACCAAATTTTAACAAAAAGCTTGTCCACAGTGTCACGAATAAGAAAAATGTCTCATGTATCCATACCTTATTTTGTGATGTTTACTCTACCACACAGCTCTACAGAGCTGCCCCCCACCACAAGGACAGCTAATAACAAAAATTAAAATCACTACTATCAAACAAAGTTATCAAACCACCAACTTTATATAGAAGCAGCCTAAACAGCAGTAAAATATCTCAGTTAAGTTTCAGCAGCTGGCAGGTCAATTCACAAATCCATTCCAAACACCAGCAAGAACAAAAACTTTTATTACAAAAGAAAATTGTTCTAGCCTGTCAAACTCATCTGGAGGGGGAGTACCAGAGAGGGCACCACCACACTGAAAGTCAGAAAATAGATCTTAAAATTAGTGTCCAACATCCAAACAAACTCTGCATCAGTGCAACAGGGTTTTCCATTGCACAAGGGCAGGGATAATGTTTTGGCAATCCCCACCTTCCCTCTGCAGTTACTCCTACCTCCCTGTGGGTCCTCCCCCAACCTTCAGGGACATATTGTCAGGAAGTAGAGGCCCCTTTCATTTGAAAAACCTGACATATCAACTCAGAGCCAGTCTGAAAGTTGGCCACTGTTCTCAATATATGTAACATAGCTAAAGAGTGTGCTTGTTAGTATTCAATCCTACTTAAAGCCTTCCATAACAAGTCTTCAATACCCGACCTTAAGGGAACTGTTGAAAGTTGCACACAATATGAACAAGTTAGTATAATTTTTGTATCCCATTGGAAGCTACCAGTTTTGGACTTCAACCCAGAGTAGGAACTTATAAGGTACATTTTAAGCATTGTAATATGTGTAGAGCTCTTTTCATACACCTACAGAGTTATAGTAGATCATCTGTGAACTCTTCGAAAGACATGAAAAAGTAGTACATGTATTCAAAGCTAGGTTCCAAGTTCATTTTCCTCAAATGCATGCAATGACATACTATCTTCTAAATCAGCACATGAATCTTCTTTTGAAGAATAATTATGTCATCTATTTCATTAGTCATTGGTATACGGAAGAACTATGGGAGCTGAAGCAGCAAGGTAGATGACTGGAGTACAAGTGGAGAACGACTCGACTAAAATCTGACAGATTGCGACATACAGCACATTTGAAGATCTATGCTCAGGCAATACATGCAGCAAATAAGCAGTTCTTTTCTGCCCATATTGCATCTGCAAACTCAAATCCAGCTGAGTTGTTCATGGTTAGGAGCGGGCTAGTAATACTAGTACACCCCTCCTCCCTTGAATCAGAATTTGGAACCATCAATTACTCATTGTGACATTTTAATGAGTTCTTTGTGGATTAAAAAAATTATTTATTTATTTAACATTTATTTAACATATTTTTATACCACCCAACACACAAGTTCTCTGGGCGGTTTACAAAACAATAAAAACCACCAATTTAAAAATTGAAACATTTCAACAATTGAAGTTTAAGAAGTTAAAACTATTAAGACACAAACAAAACACAATTAAAACAATATCTAATTAAAAGCCTGGGTGAACAAATTATTATTTATTACTTATTACATTTATATACCGCCCCATCCAGAGGCTCTGGGAGTTGTACAACAATTTTTTTTTTAAGACATAAAACCCACAATTCAAACACAATGCTAAAAACAATATAAAAACATTTCAAAAAATGATTAAAACCATTTAAAACCAATTAAAATACTTTTTAAAAACAACAACACTTTACAAGCCTTGGAAAGCCAGGCCAAACAAATAGGTTTTTAGGGCCCTCTTAAAGGCCGACAGCGAGCCTAAACTGCGGATATCTGCCGGGGGTGCATTCCATAGACCAGGAGCAGCTAAAGAAAAGGACCAGTACCGAGTTGCCACCAAACATACCAGTGGTAACTAGAGATGGACCTCTCCAGATGACCTCAATGAGCGATGGGGATCATACGGAAGAAGGCACTTTCTAAGGTAACCCGGACCCAAGCCGTTCAGAGCTTTAAAAGGTAATAATCAGCACTTTGTATTTTGCCCGGAAACATACAGGCAGCCAGTGCAGCTGTTTTAAGACAGGCACAAAATGGTCTCTCTAGGTTATCCCAGAGAATGCATCTTGACTGCCCTTTTAAAAATTGTAAGAGATGGGGAGGCTCTTATTTCAGCAGGAAGTGTGTTCCAAAGCCTTGGGGCAGCAATGGAGAAGGCCTGTCCCTGAGTAGCCACCAAACTAGCCGGTGGCAACTGCAGACAGACCTCTCCAGATGATCTCAATGGGCAGTGTGGTTCATAGCAAAGAAGACGTTCTCTTAAATACTCAGGGTCCAAGCTGTTTAGGGCTTTATAAGTTATCAAGTTTATATATAAAACCTTGTACTTTGCCTGGAAACTTATCTGCAGCCAGTGTAGATCTTTTAAGATAGGAGTGATATGCTCTCTCCGAGATGACCCGGAGACCAACCTGGCTGCCGCATTCTGGACTAACTGCAGTTTCCGGACTACGTACAAAGGCAGCCCCACATAGAGTGCATTGCAGTAGTCAAGTCTGGAGGTGACCAGCAGATGTACTACTGTTCTGAGGTCATTTATCTCAAGAAATGGACACAGCTGGTGTATCAGCCAAAGCTGATAAAAGGCACCTCTGGCCACTGCCTCAACCTGGGACACCAGGGAGAGTTTTGTGTCAAGAAGCACCCCCAGACTAAATACCTCTCTTATTATTATTATTTATTTGATTACTATACCGCCCTTTCCAAAAACAGCTCAGGGCGGTTTACACAGAAAAACAACAAATAAGATGGAACCCCGTTCCCAAAGGGCTCACAATCTAAAAAGAAACATAAGATAGATTCCAGCAACAGTCACTGGAGGTACTGTGCTGGGGGTGGATAAGGCCAGTTACTCTCCCCCTGCTAAATAAAGAGAATAATCACGTTAAAAGGTGCCTCTTTGCCTCTCTTTTCAGGGCAACATAAACTCAGACCCGTATCTAATGCGGAGGTGTCCAGCAACTCCTCTTATGTGGTTATGCTGCATCACTTTCAGTTTGTGACTCCTGAGGTTGTGGACAAGCTGTTTGGAATGGTGTGACCTACCACCTGTACTCTTGACCCTTGTCCAACACAGCTTATACTATCTGGCAGGGGGGTTGTTGTAGAAGGCCTGGAAGATATTATAAATGCTTTCCTGAGGGAGAGCAGGATGCCTCTTTGTCTTTAGGAGGCAATCATTAGACCTCTTCTGAAAAAGCCTGCATTGGATCCCTCAGAGTTAAGCAACTATAGGCCTGTCTCCAGTCTTCCACAGCTGGGCAAAGTAAATGAGAGAGTGGTAGCCTCCCAGCTCTAGGCAATCCTGGAGGAAACTGATTATCAGTTACCATTTTGGACTCATTTTCATTTGGGCTATGAGGTGGAGACTTCCTTGGTCAGCTTGATATATGATCTCCAACTGGGAAGTGACAAAGGGAGTGCGACTCTGTTGTTCCTTTTTGATCTCTTGACGGTTTTCAATACTATCAACCATGGTATCCTTCTGGAGCGTCTGAGGGGGTTGGGGGCACTGCTTTGCTGTGGTTCTGCTTCTACCTCTCAGGCAGATTCCAGATGGTGGAGACTGCTGCTCTTCAAAATCTGAACTTTTATTTGGTGTCCGCCAGGGCTCCATTTTGTCTCCAGTGCTCTTTAACATCTACATTAAACTTCTGAGAGAGATCATCAGGAGATCTGGTACAGGGTGTTATCAGTATGCTGATGACACCCAGATCTTTTTCTCCATGTTAACATCATCAGCATAACTTCCCCAAATGCCTGCCTAGAGGCAGTGATAGGCTGGGTAACAAATAAGAAGCTTGGACTGAATCCAGAAAAGACAAAGGTACTTATTGTGCAGGGTCAGAACTCAGGAGATGATTTTGATCTGCCAGTTCTGAATAGGGTCACACTTCTCCAGAAGGAATAGGTATGCAGTCTGGGGGTGCTTCTGGATCCAAACCTCACCCTGATGTCTTAGTTTGAGGTAGTGGCCAGAGGTTATTTCTGTCAACTTCAGCTGATATGCCAGCTGCATCCATTTGAGATAAATGATCTCAGAACAGTGGTACATATACTGGTAACCTCCAGTCTTGACTACTGAAATGCGCTTCATGTGGGCCTGCCTTTGTACAGAAACAGTAGTTGTGCAGAATGCGGCAGTCAGCTTCATCTCTGAGTCATCTCGGGGAAACCATATTATTCCTATACTAAAAAAGCTATACTGGCTACCTATAAGTTTCTAAGCAAAATACAAGGTTGCTGGTTATAACCTCTGGAGCCATAAACAGCTTAGGCATGGGGTATATAAGAGGACGTCTTCACCATGAGCCCCACTGCCCATTGAGATCATCTGGAGAGGTTTGTCTGCAATTGCCACTAGCTCATATGGTGGCTACAAAGGGACAAGTCTTCTCTGTTGCTTTCCCAAGACTCTGGAATGTGCTCCCTGCTGAAAAAAAAGCCTCCCCATCTCTGACAACTTTTTTTTAGAAGTCTAAAGACTTATTTCACCCAAGCTTTTTTACTTGACTTTGTTTTTAAGTTGTTTTAAGATCTTCATTTTTAATCTGTTTTATGTTGTTGTAAACTGCCCAGGCAGAGAGGTTTGGAGCGGTCTACAAATTCGAAAGATTAAATAAATCTGCTTGTCCAACAAAAATATGAACAGAACACTGAAGACAGACCTTGGCAGATAAAAAGCTTTTCAATTCACCTTTGACAACAAAAGTAAAAGATGCAGATATATGAGGCCACATGATTAAGCTAAGACATTGTATGCCCAGTGGAGGACTTGTGTAGTACATATTCTCCATCTGTAACACCCATTACTCTGAAACACAAACACATTCAGGAATATGAATTCAGTTGGAAAACCTTGAAAATAAGTATGAAAATAAGTATGAAAATAAGAGATTAGTGCAGTTATAAAAAGTAATTGCTTTCAATCAGCAACTATCCAGAACCTGGACATAAGAAAGTCTTCCACTATGTAACACACAAAGCACAAATTCCCAAACTATACGGCTGATAGCCACATAAGCAGTTTGCTCAGTACATCATGGCTACATCTAGTTGAAAGACAGCCAAGTTATTCTATTCCTAAACCACTATAGAGTTTTAGCCAATGAAAATTGTAAGAAAACTGTTGTTCATTTTATCTAAGCATGCTGCTTAGGTTAGGTGCGGGATATGACTTGTAGACTCCATAGCCCATAATTTCAGTCAAGAGTACAGATGCATATGCCAATGTCCTTCATGAGAATGGACATTTTAGATCATCATATAGACTGCAACCAAATTTCTCACTAAGACTGGGAAAGTACTTTAAAATCCCATGCAATTTGGTGCCTAGTTTTTTCAATCCCAATTTCTTATCAACTGAGCAGATCAAATACAATGTAATTTTAATTAGTCAAAACTTTCCAAGTCTAATAAATGGTACTATTAATTCCAAGGAGTACGAGAACAGATATACTATGTGTGCACCTCCAAGTAGGACATTAATATATCATTTCTATGGAATTCTTCAGCTTTAAATGCTTCTCATTAACTTTGAAAATTAGGGCTATTTCAATCCATGGTTTATTGGGTTGGGAAGACAGTTTGAACCTTCCCAAGCCTGTGCACACTGCCTTCTCATTCCCATTTCCACTAGCATGCCATCCCATTTAGGTAAAAACTGGAGTTCTGTGTGTTGTCAAAACTCAAGTTGAAGTCTAATTGTGGTTTATAAATCACAGCTTAAACCCCAAGTGTCACATCCTGCTTTAGCTTTTATTTATTAATCACAGTTAGACAGCATCTCTGGATTCAAATGATACACATAACTGTTTTAACTAAACAGAATATAAACATCACAGCTCCATGTCAAAGTGAGAAGGTAAGGGGGGGGGGAAGGAATCACATGAGATTGGGAGACTTCAGGCCATGTTCAGGTTTCTGAATTGATCCACCACATCCAAGTTATTTAGATGGCCTGCAGACTGACAGAATCTAAAGTTTCATGAGATTTGAAACTTGGGTTGTGTTTGCTTGCAGTCTTCTTTGCAATCACATTTTCAAGATAATCTCTCCAGCCATCAGAGTTTAAGGAGCAAAAAATCAAAAGGCAGTTAATAAAAGCCATGAAGCACAGCTTCTCAAATTTCACCATTTCTAAATCTATTTTGAGGATTTGAGCTAGATTCTGAATTACAGAGTAACTGTCACAAATACACAAGCTATAGTTTTTCAAACATATTCACTGACAAAATCTGAATATAATTTTTTCTAACACATTTATCAACTATGAATTAACTTCAGTAGTATAGTTCTGAAGTGGACCCAACAGGGCTCTCAATGCAGAACAAATTGCTTACTCAAACAGCAGTAGATAATCCTGTCTAAGAACATTCTTATCTTGCATAAATTATTCTACCTTGCATAGGTTATTCAGTGTACTCTTCTATAGATTACTACTACATTTAAAATGCATATTTTGAGATGTTACTCAGCAATGTAGTTTACCTGAGAGTTAAAAATCAGAATGTTTTAAAAAAAAATTGACTACTAAATAGACTGTGTAGCATTCAGACTAAGTTAGTCATGACTAAATCCCAATGTAATTAATGAGATAAGTTAGTCAAGACTAACTTGCTCATTGATTTCAATGGTGCTTAGTCATGATTGACAAATCTGAATGTGTAATAATATGAAAGAAGTAAATTACAAGTACGAGCAGTTTAAATTAAACCAATATTGTATCGGTATGTTGCATTGTTTAATAAGGTTAATTTGCATATTCAGTAACTGAAACATTTCCATGGAAAAACACAGTAGTGGGGAAAAATTATAATTCAGAAAGTTTTCCATCCTACATCTCTAGGGTTGCTGGCACAAGAGCAATTTGCCAAAAATGCCACCACCCCTCCCTCTTCTCTACCCTTTAGATCAGGAACCTTATATAACAGGAAGGCATAGCGCATAACTAAAAGTTAAAGGCTATTTCAGTAGAGGCTTCTTGAAGTATTCACCATACCTCTGTTCAACAAAGGGATGAGAAATGTCTTCAAGACAACTAGTCATGTTTGTTCCATATTAACTGCTTCTTTAATATAACCCTTTAAGACTAGTGAAAAATCTAGTAAATCATGACATTTGTCACAGCTTTTTACCAGAGGTGGCAACATCAGCACTTATACAACTATTGGGGTAGGGGAGAGGAAAGAGCACACTCCATAAAGTTTTGGAGAATGAAAAACACACAGTGGCATAATGTAACAGTACAATGGCATAATGTAACAGTACAATGTTGCTAAAACCATCAGAAAGACGTTCTATTGCATTTCCCTCTGTAGGCAGCAGAAGTATTGATGAAGCCTGCAGATGCAGCAACAGTACTGTCCATAAAAAGCCAAGACAGCTGTTGCCATGGCTACTATAAGTCAGTTTATCAGGGAAAAAATTGTGATTACTCAGAAGTTTGCGTTTAAAAGATGCTAAGCTTTTTGGATTGTTAACTGATCAAAGAGATCAACTTTTATTTTGCATCCAACTACATTGCCTTAGAGAAGCACATGGTTAACAGTACTTGGATATGCAGCAGGAGGGGGAAGGAAAAAAGAAATCAATGCATTTCTGCTAGTGCTTCTTCTCTTCAAGTACTGACAGTTTGTGTTCTATATGCAGCCAAAACAAAACAAAAAAAACCCATCGCTTGGCTTGCATGTGAGAGCACTCTCAAAGGCCTACTGGCAGAGCCCACAAAGTGTTATCATCAGTATGTTTAGGCTTCAACATGTTAGGCCCTGTACTCTAACACTCTCCATTTTAACACTTCTGCATTTAATATGTTCCTCACTATTTTCCTATTAAATGCATCAAAGTATATTTTAAAGGCCTGATCCTGAATTTCATGGAGACAGACCCATCTTCTTACATTAAAGGTAAATAATGCATTTCTCATAGTGAACATAATGTATTGCATTGAAAGATAACAGTGAGGAAGTATAACATTTGTAGGCAGAAGAAGAAATCAGCAGTTGTTAAAACTCTGGAAACATGTTAGGCATAAGACTGGGTTAATATAGCAGATCAGACACCTCCCTCATATATACTAGCACACCTTTACTGACTACTCTGGACAAACTGATGTTATACTAAGTGTTCTAATCCCAACACACTAATCTTTCACTTAAAACATGAAATGCATGCTACTTTGGATAAAGCAGCAGCCAAGGACTGGATGTAGATACCAAGGAGACAGATGATGAGGACATCCCTCATTCCATTTTCAATGATGATTTAACTAGAAATTATGGCCAATCTATGCAGAATCATACTGCTAATGTACCAAATAATTTGCTTGCTCCTTTCTTTAAAGAAAGTATGGTATTTGAAAAGTTGGTCTAAATCAATAATTCAGAGGTTAACTTTTACAAACCAAGATCTGTTTTTTGCATACACAGTCGTGAGCAGACAAAATATAGCACATCTTCATACAAGCAACTTTTCTGAACTCTTTATGTTCAGTTTATGTTTATATAGTTCCCAGCTCTCCTGGTTTCAAAGAATCTTGAAAATACAGTAACTCAGACACGGAAGGCAAATTTTAATAAATCATTTTCATAAGTCATTATTTAGAAGATTAGTGCACCAATGCAGAGCACAAATGTTTGAAGTTAATTAAAGAAGTCCTAACCACTCAACAATCCACTCCGCCACTTGACCTTCTGTTGGATGTCCACAGCCTCTGGACAGATTAAGGCCAAGTACCACATTGAAATGCTATAACGGACTCTGAAATAAGTTGTGTTTTTGCCTTCTGCTTTCTGTTTCACATTTTCTGTTTTCACGTTTTCTGTATGTTTTTTGTTGCCTAATTATTTTTTAAAACCATATGATGTCCTTGAACTATTATTTCTGTTTGGCACTAGATAACATTTCACAGCTATATGTTTGAGTATAGATGAATGATCTATAAAAGATCTACCATGTCATGTCAAACACCAAAATTTGCACAGAAGATACAGCTGAAAAATATCTTTCAGATATGCCCTGAACTCCTTTACCCTGCTCTTCTAACTTGTTATGTTTACACTCCTCAGTGTCAACAAGCTATTATCCATGTACCAATATATATACCAGCCACGAGCTATGTGTATGATCCACAGCATACTATCCTTAAGTATGATCAGCAAAAACAAAAGAGATGCTGACATAACCTCTTGCTACCAAAATCCACAGCCATCTCACAATATGGACCTTAAGCCTAAATATTGAATCAGTATGTATCAGCCCAAGTTCTGAACTACAGTTGTGGCTTTTAAAAATACAGTTACTACAGCACTAAGTAATGCCCTATCTCATATACACCTTCCAACACAGTGGAGCTCTGGTTCTTTTTCCTCTACTGTAAAAGTACAACTTGCAACTCCAGTAGCTTTTCATCATCTAGTACTCTTCTGCATCATGCACAATGGAAACAATTTACATGCCCAAAGGAGGAGGGACCTGGATTTGTCTCTCTCATTCCCATGCAACTATATAAAACTATCACTGCTGTATTTTCTCAGCAGCAGTTTCAGTGCTTCTCAGTGTTAAAAAAATATTAACTATGTAACAGATCAAACACATGAAAACTTAAACATTTGAAGTTTATAGGAAATTCTACTTTCCCCCCTATTGAATACTGAAGTGCATAAGATTTTAAAGGTGGCCCTCATATATTTCAAACACTATTAGCAAAATCTTTCTCCAGAAGTTATAATCAAAGCACTACACAATTTACTGCACTATTTACAACAAATAAGAATGGAGTGGAAGAATGCAGATTTAAGTTTTCCTTTAAATATATTAATCTTCACTACCTTTTAGCTTAGTACTTTTGTCTGAAAGTATATAATAAGATCTCTCTACAAATGTAGATTCATCAAGAAATTCCAGTGGTAGAACTATTGCTGAAGCACTGAAGTAACTCATCCCAGTTAAAATCCTCCATGGCAGAGAGTACAATAGTTTCTGAAGAACTTTTAGTAGCAAGCAGAACAGTTATTTCACTGTACTGTATATTAAACTGAACAAAACAGTGCAACTTTTCTGTGCTACAAAGAATCAGACAAAGCTGTTTTATAATCCTTGGAAAGATAATCAAGAAAAATAGAAAAGAGTTAAGGTCATTTAGTATACAAGGGCCCAATCGAGGCACTTTCAAGTCCTGCTGATTTCAGTGGGAGAATTACACACATGATCAAATATCTCCTATTTAAATAAAAGGGACTTAAGAGTGCTTCACTTTGGCTGGACTGGACCCAAATTAGTTTGTTAGAAGTCTACACAAAATAAATGCCAAGGCCTAACAGTGAAACTTATTCAGCACTAGAGGCACATTCAAAATATTAACGCCTTCACTATCAAGGTTGCAATAAATATTATATATTTATATTAATTATAATTGCTTATAAAGAGGCAAGGAGTGTTCCCTCTAAAGCATGTGTATGTGAGCATGCTCACAAGTTTGATGAGTGCTCAGTTAATCTTAGATCCCGCTCAGGTTGAATCAGGAAGGCCTCACTCTTAATGCACTTGTGCAATGCGCACGCACTGCCTTGATACTGCCACCCAGAACAAAACTCATTCTGCAAAGAGATGGGGCGGGAGGAGAAAAGAGGGAATGCTGGAAGCTAGCATACTTGAAAAGAAAAGAAAAAAGACAATACCAGTCATCTCTTGCCTGATCATTCTTTCCAATATACTCTAGACAATATGCTCCAGCAGTAGCAAAATACCACTAATATTTGTGATTACAATGCAGAAGCATTCCTCTATGCAGTGATGTAGAGATTGGAACATTTCAGATTATTGACAGAAACTATTTTGAATAAATGGAAGTGGGGAGGGGACAAGATTCTGCCTGAAGAGACTTTGCTTTAAGGAAGCTGCCAATGTCTAACTTTGTAGTACAGAATGTTTAGGTAGTAAAAGAGTGAATTTTCAGCAGAAGATCTAACAGCTGATGGATCCACATATGAAAGGCAGCAGCAGAACAGACTTCGCCCCTTATTTTCTATGTTCAGTGCAACAGTCTTTTACTTAAATTCACAGACATTACTACACCAAACATAATGAAACACAAACACAAAAAAATGATCAGACTAGGAGTACAACAGTGTATGACAACCTGATTAACAAAGCACGCACGTTTCAAGGGACTCTGGAGTTGTGATGGGAGCCCTCATGAAACTCCCCCAGTCCATGTGTGCTGCTGCACAAGAGCCCTTGGAAGTACAAAGTGCTTTCCGTGTTCCCAATGGCCTCTGTAAGATCAGAAACATGATTGCTGAGGGTCAGAGACATGTTTCCAATCTTACAGAGGCCTTTGGAAGCACAAGGAGTGCCCCATACTTCAGGGGCTCTCGCACAGCAGCACATACACAAGGGTGCTGGGGGAGTTGCATGAGGTCTCTCATCACAACCCTTAAGTTCCCTTAAGTGTGCACACTTCATAGGTCAGGATGTCAGCAACTATAGCCTTTTCATTCCTAATATAATCTAAAAGGTTTTGTTTTTAAAGGAAAACTTAAAGAAAAGCAGGGAAACCAAACTCCCAATTATATATTTTAAATTATCATGTCCCAGCAGTACTTATTGTATAATGCATTACACAAGCACAACAAAAGTTCTATGTGGATGAACAAGTTCTTAAGGAGAGTACTGTGATTTCTCTTGTTTTCAGAATCTGTATAAATATCAAGAATCTATTTCTTGAAAAGCTGTTTAAATAACTCTACACATTAAGTCTAAAGAATATTCAGTGGAGTATACTACTATCAGGATTAAGGATCTGCAAGGTTGCCCACTTTAACCCCACATTTTCAGCTAGATCACCAAGTGGTTTAATAAGGTTGACCTTCAACCCCACCCTCCACTGAAACAATGCAATATTAAAATTAAAAATGCAATCCTATTTCATTTTACTTTTCATTGAAAAAGATTACTGAAGTATTCACCAGTTGTACAGTAAAAATAAGACATCGGTTTTGTGTGTTACTTCACATAAAACAAAAGTGAAGCTGTTCACAAAGTTGAACCAGATATCCAGGTATTATGAACACAAATTATAAAGTGCAAGCAAGCAAATATATGAAAACAGAGTTCCTAGAAGGCTTACAACCCTTGTAAACTCTTGTTTCCAAGTAAGATGAAATCCCAAACGTGCTTGTTAGGAAGCATACCATTTATCCCATTTATATCCAAGAAAATACATTTAGGATTACACAGCACATTAAAATCATACTGTATGGTATTCTGTTAGTTAAACAGATAGTGATATTTTGGAAGTAGTTTGTTGATAATTCTCTTAAAGTCCTTTCCAAGATTTTTGTTCTAGAATTTCAACAGTGATGAACAGCTCCTTCTCCATAAGCATTGTAATAAGTGTCTTGCTGTGATTAACATGATCAAGCGTACTAATTTCAATCCCAAGGTTAATCAGTGAAGAAATATATAGCTTTATTAATATAGTGTTAAAGTTGACTTACCTCAGATTTGTGCTACATTCTATGTGCACAGACCTTTTAAACCTAACTTGTATAGAAGTTATATTCCTACCAAAAATATGTGAAGAACCCAGTCACTGAAAGAGTGCCCACTGTTAAGTACATGGGCCTGAACAAATTTTTTTTTAAAATCAATCATTTATAACTTTACAAAACACTCAGAAATTCACCATATACAAACAACATGAAGTTGTGTAACACACTGGTCCCAATTACATTTACTTAGAAGTTGCACTGATTTTACTAGGACTTATTCCCAAGTACACCTACACAGTCTAACATCTAACACAAAGCCTATTAAAGCACAATTTAAATGCAATGGAATTCTCACACCCATCAGAACCACCACCTAACCACCTGCAACATCCCCACCCCACTCCAACAACAAAAAGTGCTCCATGAAATATTTGTGTCCCAACCAATGCAGAGCCTCATTCTATGACAGCTGAGTGAACGGTATTGATTCAATTTATGTTCATATTTTCTCACACACAAAAAGTCAGTGCATCTCAACCGTACTGCAAACGTGGTCCCGGAAGGGGTGGGGGGAGAGATCCCATCTGTAGTAAGGCTCAGAACAACAAAGAAGCAAACAGACAGGAAAAGTAACGAGATCCGCATGCATAACGGGACTAGAACAAATAGCAGTCCCACATAAATCCCACTCTTCCTACAGAGAATTGGCGGGGGGGGGGAGGTACACATCTCCAGTCACTGCAAACATGTGCCAGAGTAGGAGTGTGAAATCCCAAAGGTGTCCTTGCATCGAGCTTTGTATTTGTGCAGAAAGGGCTGCCCCAGGGTGAGTGGGGCAAGAGAGACTTCAGAATAACAAGTTGCTGAAGAAACGGAATTTTCCCAGCACTACTCGGGCCACCAAGACAAATTAAAGGCGGGGGGGGGGGGCGACCGCCGCAGCAGCTTTACTACGAATCCTCAATCATCAAAGCAACATCATTTCCAAGATAATAAAACTTCCCCAGCACCACCACAGAGGAAAATCAACCCAAGAGAAAAACGGCCTGGAAATCATCATCCTGAGGAAAACCAGAGGAAAATCTCCCTCTTCCCTCCCCCTCTTTGCAAATGTGTCATCCATTCGCCCCCCCAATGTGTCACCTACTATCTCCCGCTCCACCCCCTCCTCTCTCAGAAACTTACTTCAATCCTTACAGGTGACAGAGGAAGGACATGCCCCCTTTCCGCATCTCTAGGCTATATCTGTCGGGGTGGGGAGAATTAAACTGAAGTTGTTGCTCCTTATCTCCAAGTTGGCTCAGGAGTCTTACATGGTGGATTGTATCTCCCCCACCCCCAACAATCCATCCTTTTCTGTCTTCCTCCAATAAAGTCCCTGAGACAGACAGCAGAGCATGGGGGGAGGACTAGCCCTACTCGGGGGGAAAGAGAGAGAGAGAGAGAAAGACAGAGAAAGAAAGAACAGAAAGAGGAAACAGGGAGGAGGAGGAGAGAATCCAAAAGGTGGGATACTACACCCTGCTGGTGGTGGTGATGTTGCTGCTGATGTCTGGCTGGGGTCCCCCTGGCAGGACCTCTCTTTGAGGGGAAAGGGCTCCTCTTCATAGGGAGAAGGTGGTGGTGGTGCAGCTGCTCCTCTGGGCCTCCCTGTCCCCCTCTTCTTGGCTCCTCTCTTCTCCTCCTCCTCCTCCTCTCACTTTCTTTAATCTAAGCTGGGAGTGGAAGATGGTTGGTTGGTTGCTCCCTTTTCCTCCTCCTCCTCCACCTCCTCCTCCTGCTTTCCTCTTCTCTCTCTCCTCTGAGGGGTCCTTTTCCTTCCCCTCTCCCCGGGGGGCTCCTCCAGCAGCGGGGAGGAGGGGACGGGCAGGAAGAAAGGAACGAAGCAGAAGAGGCGCAGGAGAAGAGAAACTGTGACACAAAAACAAGCCGAGAAGCTGAACTCTTCTTCAATCCCATTCACCCGGCCCGGCCGCAGCACCCACACGCCTGGATCACTCCGCCACCGGCCTCCCTTCGCTTTGCTTTGGCCTGGCCTGCCTGAGGCGCGCGCTCCCGAGTTGCTGCCTGCGCGCCCCCGACACAACTCGTTCTCTCGCTCGCTCTATCACACACACACACACACACAGCTACTCCAGCCGCTCTCCGGAGCGGAGAAGGGGAGGAGGAGACGGGGGAGGGGACAAAAGCGGAGGGCGAGGGGGACTCCCCCTCACCCGGGCTCCCCACCCTCTCTCCCTGTGAATGAGGGAGGAGGGGTGGCCGGCCTCCTCGGAAAGAGGAGGGGGCGCCTCAAGGCTCCTCCTGAGGGACTACTTGACGTGTCGGTGCGGCGAATTTATTTCCCTTTGCCTAAGGAACGGGCTGTGCTGCGGTCCCCATTGCCTAGGGAAAAAACCCGGATGTAAAGTGAGTGAAACTAAAGTAGAGTGAAGTAGGGCAGCAAACTCTAGCAGAGCAGCAGCAGCGGTGGCGGCAGCAGCGGGGGAGGGAAAAAGGGATCATGCACCGGGGCAGGCAGTAGTGGCGGCAGGAGCAGCAAGCAAGAGGAGACCAGAAGCGCAAACCTTTCCCCCCTCCCTCCCCACCCCCAGTACAAGAGGCTCTGCGCAGGAAGCGGATACACCAAGGAATGAGGAGAAACACAGCCAAGCATCCTCACTCGCTCACCCCCACCCCGCCCCAGTGCGAAGGATTCTGCACAGGAAGCTAATGCACCAGGGCAATAGCAAGAAACAACCAACAACAACAAAAACGTCACACACATAATACTCTCACACAAACATTCTCCCCGTATGTACAAAAAAAAATAAAAAAAAAATCTGTACAGGAAGTTGATGCACCAAGGGCAGGAGTAAAAACATGAATAATCGCCCCAATGCAAGGGGCTTTGCACAGGAAGTTGATGCACCAAAGCAGCAGCAACACCAGCATCCTTAGCCGAACGTACGGGATTTTGCACAGGAAGCTGACATACCAGAGAAGGGAAAGGGGTGTGAGAAAGAACAAGAATCATCATCCCAAAGCGAGGAGCTTTTGCACAGGAAGTTGATGCAACAGGGCAGCAAGGGCTACGACGGGGGGAGACAAAAATAACTATACATACCATCTTCACAATGAAAAGAGCTTAGTTACACAGCAAGGCTTCAATCTTAACCCGAATTAAGCAAATACCACAGGAATTGATGGGACTCCGTACAGAGTGAACGTGTTTAGGATAGTGGTGTAAATTAAACCAGCAGGCGGGACATAAACGTCATCTGGACCAATGCAAGGCACTTTGTTAATGTACTAAAGCAAAATAAGAGCGACCAACCACAACGACATTTGTCTAACATGTTCTGTCCAAAATGAAGGCATACTTTTACTTGTTTGGCTAAAAGGTGCACAACATTTTCTTTTCCTTCATTAGTGTTCTTATTTTTAGTCTCAATACTGTTTAAATACTCTGGATTTATTTATTTATAATTTTGGTGTGAGTAGACTCAGTTCAGGAGTAGTGGAAATCCCACCCCCTAACATGTCTGAACATTAATGTTTCTTAAAAGTAATAGGAAGTTAAAACTTGGAAGGAATGTTCTATATACTAAGTTGATGTGCTAAACTTGTTCTAAAGTTTATATACTATAATTTTAATAAAATATGGAGAGTTTTTACTGTAACTCACAATTCAATAAAATTAATTTTAAATGTGTTGTGCAGTAATAGTATATTTTGAATATGTGTAGAGACCAATTTTAACAACATAGTCAAACCAATAATTTGTTCAAAACTTCCATCCAAAACATGTTGGGTGCAATCCAACCAAAGCGAAATGAGATTTCAGTTTTATGAAACTCCCATTCCACTGTTTTCAGTGGGACATACCGAGGATTAGGTTTTGCTGGATTATTTCCAGTAATTTGCAAGCAGAACTGTGTACAAGCAGGTGTAGTTAGTATTGTTTTGTTTTGTTTTTCATTTCCAGATATATTTTTAACGTGATCTGGAATGCTGACAGATTTAATAAGACTAGCCATAGCAACAAATTTACAAAATCTAAAGAGACATTCACTTATGGTTTAAATAAGGATGTGTAACCCATGTAACCCATAAGGCCTGATCCTAAGGATTTCCCCAGGCAATGGCTTAGGACAAAATGCAACATTTTGCATGCAGAAGGGTTGTGAGTTCAACCCTGGAATCTTCAGGTATAGCTTGGATTGGGAAAGATTCCTTTCCAAAACCCCGGAGAAACACTGCTAGTCCATGAGGACTTTCACACAATCAAAAACTGTGTTCTACCTGGATTTGGAAGCTGTGCGTGCTCCCAATTTTCAGTTGTGTGGAAGCAAGGTAAGACTAAAACCTGGGTAGAAATGATTATGTGGAAGCAAGGTAGGAGAAAAACTACCTTGCTCCCACACCATCACTTCTACCCAGCTTTTCCTCTTACCTTGCTTCCACACATCCGAAAACTGGGAGCACGCACCGCTCCCAAACCTGGATAAAACACAGTTGTTTATTGTGTGAATGACTTCCCAACCTGGGTCCCTCCAGATGTTCCTCCATAAATTGTGGCTGGGGCTGCTGGGAGTTGTAGTTCAGCAACATCTGGAGGAACCCAGGGAACCTCTGGTCTTAAGATTCTAGAAGGGTAGCCATGATAGTTTGTTGCAGCGGAAACAAAAGAGCCTTGTGGCAACTTAAAGACTTAGAAGTGGTATGACCCTACCTCAGTCTGATCCAAATTTGCCTTTGTTGTCTAGAAAGACCCTGAGAAATGTTGCTCTGGCGTAAACATACAGGGAGGCTATTCACAAGCACGTGCAAAACCAGGCTAAGGCAGCCCAGCCTAGTTTTGCATGAGCATGTATACTGCTGGAATCGGGCCGATCCTGGCGGCACCACAGCGGCAAACCCACCTATGAAGCCTCCCTTGAAAATGGAGTTGAGAGAGTGAATGCTCTCCTAACCCTGTTTCCTTGATCATGTGTCAGCCACGGCTGCTTGCAGCCATGGCTGGCAGACTCAGGGAGGGGAGGGGGGATCCCCATATTGTGCCACACACTTGTGTGGCTCATTATTGGAGCTCGGGGGGGGGGAGTTGACACAGAGCGGCACATCCTGGCACCCCAACCCTCGGAGCTACTGGCAGGAGCTGGTGCTCATCTGGACGGATGATCCTCCCACCCAAGGAAGGCAGATTGCTTATGTGTAGGGAGATAAGCACTTTCAGGGTAGCTCTTCCTCATTGGTGAGAAGGGGCTCATGTAGTGCCATCCTACACATGTTAATTCAAAATTAAGTCTCATAGTGTTCAATAAGACTTACTCTCAAATAAGTGTTGCAAATCATTCTAATTGTAGGTGTGCAGGCATATAAACATGGGAGGCTGCCTTATACTGAGACCATTGGACTAGCTCATTACCGCTTACAATGAGGTCATTCACACCGTCAAAACCTGTTTTTTTACCCGGGTTTGGGAGCTTTTGTGTGCTCCCAATTTTTGGTTGTGTGGAAACAAGGTAGGCGGAAAACCTGAGTAGCTTTTCCTCCTACCTGACTTCCACACAATCACTACTACCCAGTTTTTCCTCTTACCTTGCTTCCACACAACCAAACACTTTGAGCACACACAGCTCCCTAACCTGGGTAGAGCACAGGTTTTGATTGTGTGGATGGCCTCACTGCCTAGCAGCGGCTCCCCAGGATTCGGAAAGGAATCTTTCCCAGTCCCAGCCATACCTGTAGATGTGCATGCAAAATGTTGAGGTCTTTCACAGGACCTTGCTGGGGAGGGAGGGAGGGCTGCGGGGAAGGCAGGACAAGCAGACAAGCAGCCGCCATCCTCCCCTTTGCCGCACCACAAACCCATACAAGCAGTGGTGCAGCGGAGGGAGACACTGGGAGCAGGAGGGCTTTCCCCCCTCCCCAGGAGGGTTTAAAGGTGGGGCTCGGCTCGGCGGCCATGCTGGGAGCAACCTCGCTCCCAGCACTTCATATGCACAGCCTAACCCAGGCTGGGCTGCCCTAGACGGATGTTGTTTTATAGCTCCTTCCTTCACAAAGTAAACTTACATAGTTTTGACTAAGAGATTATTCAGAAATAACCCCATTTTCTCCTTTTCCTCCCCTTTCCTTTTTTTTTTTTTACTTCACCCCACACACTCTCTACAGGATCCTCACTGCTATAAACTTCTAAACAACACATAAAATATACTGGATAGAATACAACAAATGTGCCTTCTGACACAGAGCTTTGGCACCATCCGAGTTATGACAGTATCACTGCTCAGTATCCAAAGAAGCTTGTGAGTAAATTAAAAGCACAGAGGGAGAGGTTTTCTGGTTTTCTTTTCCAAGTAACTGCTTATTTATTTTTAAACAAACAAATATAAAATTATGAATAAATAAATTATATCCTTAATTATATTTGTGCACTGTCCCAATCTTCTGTCTCTGGGCAGTTTACAGCAACATAAGCAAATTAAAACCTTAAGACAATTTAAAACCACAAGTCTAGCTTGAGTGAATAAATGTATCTTTAAAGACTTTTTAAGGTGTCAGAGATGTGTAAGGTCATTTTAGCAGGGAGCACATTCCAGAGTCTCAAGGCAGCAACAGAGAAGGACTGTCCCTGCATAGCCACCAGAAGAGTTCGTGTCAATTGCAGACGAACCTCTCCTTACGATCTCAATGGGTGATGGGGCTCATAGTGAATAAGTCATTCTCTTAAATACCTTTGGCCTACGCTGTTTAGGACTTTATAGGTTATAATCAGCATCTTGCATGTTGCCCAGAAAATATTAGTAGCCACTGTAGTTCTTTTAATATAGGAATAATATGGTCACTTCAAGATTTTTATGTATTTATTTATTTTACATTTTATATCCCGCTCTTCCTCCAAGGAGCCCAGAGCAGTGTACTACATACTTAAGGTTCTCTTTCACAACAACCCTGTGAAGTAGGCTAGGCTGAGAGAGAAGTGACTGGCCCAGAGTCACCCAGCTAGTATTATGGCTGAATGGGGATTTGAACTCGGGTCTCCCCGGTCCTAGTCCAGCACTCTAACCACTACACTACACTGGCTCTCATGAAGTCTCCCATTCAAATGCCCCTGCTTAGCAAAGGGGACAAGGCATGCTTACTACCACAAGACCAGCTCTCTCTTCAGATGCCACTGGACTACAACTCTCATCACTCCCCCATCACAATGGCTGATGGGAATTGTAGTCCAGCAGCATCCAAAAACCAAAAGGTTAGGAACCTTGCTTTGAAGCATGACTGATACAACAAAGACATTCTGATGTTCCAATCAGCTCTGCAAACATTGTGCATGGGAGGAAGGGGCAGGTGGCCTCTTGGCCTCTCCGCCATACACCCACGGCTTCTTCAGAAGAGGTCTTCTTCTACAGCTTCTTCAGTAGGCTTCTTCAGAAGATGTCTAATGATTGCCTCCTTAAGACAAAAAGGCATCCTGCCCTCCCTCAGAGAAGCATTAATAATATCTACTAGGCCTTCTATAACAAGGCCCCCTGCCAGATAGTATAAGCCATATTGGATAAGGGTCAAGGGAACAGGTGGTAGGCCACGCCGTTTCAAGCAGCTTATCCACATTGTCAGGAGTCACAAACTGAAACTGATCTAGCCTAAGCACATAAGAGGAGTTGCTGGACACCTCTGCATTACACTCTGCAATAATTGTGGGGTCTGAGTGTAAGTCGACTCAAATATGAGTGATGTTATCCACAAAAAACTCATTTAAAATGTCACAATAGGTAATTGATGGTTCTAAATTCTGATTCAAGAGAGGAGGGGCATATACTAGCCCTCTCATAACCCTAAACAACTACACTGGACGTGAGCTTGTGGATGCAAGATAGGCAGAAAAGAATCACTTATTTGCTGCATGTATTACCTGAGCATAGATCTTCAGATGTTCTCTGTATTGTTATCTGTTGGATTCCAGTTGAGTCTTTCTCCACTCATGCTCCAGTCATCTACCTTGCTGCTTCAGCTTTCGTATTTCTTCCATATACCAAGGGGCCACTTTTAAAGGGGGTCAAAGAGGACACTTAGGAGCGATCATGTCTACTGCCCTGGTGAGTTTGCTGTTCCAGTTCTCCACCAGGGCATCAAAAGAGTCACTGCAGAGCCAACACTAAATTCTTCCAAATCTTCTTGGAATACTATTAGATACAATAACCTTCTTGGGTGGACCATCCTAATGGGCCCCTCACCTCTGTGTTGTGAGTCCAACCTCAACCAGTTGGTGGTCCATCCATTACAATGGGGAAATCACAGGAGTCCCCACCCACAGAACACAACCCTGATCAGAGTGAAAGACCAGATCAAGCGTGTGTCCAGCAACATGCATCGGTCCCGAGACCACTTGGGATAGCCCATAGTTGTCATGGCCATTATGAACTCCTGAGCTACCCCAGACAAATTGGTCTCAAAGTGATTGTGTGGAGCTTGGGCTCTGACCAAAGCAAAAGCATCTCTTTTGTTTACATTTTTAAAATCTAAATGCAGCTCATAACATGCAGACCTTTATATATATATATATATATATACATATATACATACATACATACACACACACACTTTTCATCTATTATATTTTTAGACCAATAGCTATAACTATAGGTAATACAGTAGCTGTCACATGCTAATCTCACAGTATTTTAGGAAGCAACTCTTCTCTTAATAGTAAAACAATCTCTGTACTCAAACTGCAACAATAAAGTTTGACCATAAGTTTTTGCAAGTTTATGGCTTCTGTGTAATCACTATAGATGTTGCAAGAAACCAAGATGAATCCATTACTAAATTGTGAAACTAGAGCTATAATGCAGTTATGATGAGTAAAAGATGATAGCAATTTGATAGGAATGCTCATTTTATAATCAGAGACTTTATCTAGATGTTTAAAAACAGGGCAGGCTTATAGCATTCTGTGAGACTATACCTTACAAAAATGAAATATGTATTGGTTTAGTTTTGTGTTTCACAATTTCTGACCGTCCTGTGAGTATAGATGTGGCACGAGAATCCAGAAGTATCAATGTATTTTTGGATTATATATTATTATTTCTTGTTTACACAGTCAGACAGGTGTTATTGACTGGTTTGTTTTATCCAGACATCGAGTCCTTCCCAAGGACCTGGGATGGCTGAATTTTATTATCAATGTTGTTGCTGTTATTATAATTATCGTCGCAAAATATAGGCTGTTCTCAATAAAGTTGCTTTTTGTAATTGGCTGATGGTGATTTCTGTGGCCCCTATGGTGTTGAGGTGCTCTTCAAGTTGTTTTGGAATTGCACCTAGGGTGCCAATTACCACTGGGATTACTTTGGTCTTTTTCTGCCACAGCCTTTCAATTTCAATTTGTAGATCTTTGTATTTGGTGATTTTTTCTATTTCTTTTTCTTCTATTCTGCTATCCCCCGGTATTGCTATGTCGATTATTTTAACTTGTTTTTCTTTCTTCTCGACTAAAGTTATATCTGGTGTATTGTGTAGCAGATGTTTGTCTGTTATCATCATCATTATTATTTCTTGTTTACACAGTCAGACAGGTGTTATTGTTGTTGTTGTTGTTGTTGTTGTTATTACATTTATATCCCACTCTTCCTCCAAGGAGCCCAGAGCGGTGTGCTACATACTTAAGTTTCTCCTCACAACAACCCTGTGAAGTAGGTTAGGCTGAGAAAGAAGTGACTGGCCCAGAGTCACCCAGCTAGTTTCATGGCTGAATGGGGAGTTGAACTCTGGTCTCCCCGGTCCTAGTCCAGCACTCTAACCAGTACACCACAATTTGTTTGGGACTGATTGATTGACTAATTAATTAATTTAAATATATAATTTGAAAATTTAACAACAAAGTCTTGCAATATCTTAAGGACTAACACATTTATTGTAGCATACATGGACTAGACGCTATAGCACAGAGTTTTTCAAGTAGTTGTTGCTTGTGTCTACTTTATGTCTCTTTTTAGGTTGTGAGCCCTTTTGGGTTAGAGAGCCATTTTTATGTTTCACTATTATTTTTGTATGTAAACCGCTTTTGAGAACTTTTGTTAAAAAGCCGTGTATACATATTTGTAGAATGGGGGGGGTGTGCGTGCGAATTGTAAATAGTGGGACCAAGTCAACATAAATTGTAAGAGATGCAATTATTACAATCTATGCGAAGCCTAAAAGTATATAATCAAAACAGGGAAGGGAAAAATGTTTTAACCTTTTCTTTTATGTTTTTTGTCAGAATTTCCATCATAATGATACCTTCGTTTTTAAGCAAATAAAGCAGTTTAATCTGTTGGGAAATGAGGTGCAAATAAATTAATGTTCACATTAGGTTGGTAATTCACCTCACCCAAGTACAGGTGCTTTACATGAGATGCAATTTTCCGAGGTACATCAGGCCAGAAGTATTTTATTGATTGACTGATTGATTGATTGATTGTTAAAATTATATACCGCCTTTCATTAAAACAATCCCAAGGCGGTTTACAGCAAAATTTAAAAACAAGATGGTAATAAAGACACAATTAAAATATTAAGTGAAAAAATATGTATTTGTATAACAGAAATATGTATAAATATTTGGATTTAAACCTTTACTTTCAATTGAACGTTTCTTTTAAAAAGCGGGTGGTAGGTGGGGAAGGAAAGATTATAGCCTGTGGCTGCCATGCTAAGAACTACTCTTAATAATGCTTACTTGGCAGTAAATCCTACTGTGATACCTACTTCCAAGTACACAATTGTAGGATCAGGACATATGCATTCAAAGTACATTCCACTGATCTGAAATATTCAGAAGTACATTCTATGAACTTCAAGAAAATGTGGTTAAGACTGCAGTGCAAGATAATTGGTGGCAAATCTCATCGAAAACCAGTAAGGCTGCAATTTGGAAGTCAGTCTAATTGGTGTAAATTATATTTACATCTGTGTAAACACAGCAGGATTGGGCTGCACATGTCCTTATGTTTATAATGAAAGGCGTTCTAATTGTGCAAAAATACTTTCAGAGTTTAAGAGCTATTTGGCATCTTCAGCATCAATTACTATTGCTATCCATGCACACTGTGGGGGCTAAGAGAGACTTTGAAGTTCAGACTAATTGAACTTTGTTGTATTTACTGTACACCTCTATTTGTAGCTTGTTTCCTAGCATATTGTTGTAAGCCACAATTCTGTCCTTTGTTATGCAAGTGGCCCTCATTTCAGGCTTAGGTATAATTTATTTGTTCAAGTCTCTGCAATGAAAATAAAAACCATTTGCCAGTATGAGGACTAGAAATCAGTCTTGGAGAGTGTGGCTAAGGAAAATTGAAAAGTAGCAGCCTTTTTGTTTTCAGAGTTGTGACAAATGCCCAACACAGAAACAGTTTCTAGAGTTCACTACTCTGATATTGCTTTGGGATTAGCACTGGTATCACTTTCCTCTATAGCCCATAATACCTGTGAATAAACAGTACAGAGGCTGCAGAAATATCTAGTGATCTCATCCAGAATGGCCCTATGACCAGAAAACCTCCATCTGGCCTGTTGTTGTGCCTTTAAGAGCATCTTTGATGTACAGCCATCAGTTGGTAAGTTTTTTTTCACAGTATGGAGATATCACTTGCTAATGCCTGCAGATCAAAGCACTGATGAAAGCACTACAGAGGCCAGTAGACAACCTGACAGCTCTAGCCTCATCACAGTCCTTCACACAGACCAAGACCAGACTCTTAAGGACAGCCATATGCCAAGTCAAGATATCAAGACCTCATAGACAGGCCATATTCCCAGCTTCTCACAACTGTAGAAATTCCTTTTCCTGAGAGCTTAGGCCACAACTGAAAACAACATTACATGTACTTTTAGTCCACTGAGTGCCAAGAGCCTAAACATGCTTAATTCTCTTAGGCCAACCCCATGCAGAATTAGGCATGGGTAGAGTGTCCTCAACACTGCATAGGGCCAGGCTGCAAATTGGATTCTAGCTTTGCTATGGTGGAGTTATAGAAGTACACTTGATTTTGATCCCCTTAGCCAGTCTGTCTCCATCTTGGCTGTACAGCTTCATTTGGGCTGCTTCATTTGCTTCAAGTTAAAAGGCTGTGAAAGGCCAGATAGAGCAAGTCAAAAATAATGATCTTACCACTCAAGTATATGCACATTGTTTACTATAGGCCACTTCTCATGATCCAGCTATTGTAGTTATGCTACTGAATGTCCAGTGACAAGAGAGGGAGGAGGAGGCAGCGGCATGCATGCTCCTGATTCCTGATCATGTGCACGATGAAACTGACAGGAAAGTGATTGTGTGCAAGGGTTGAATTGTGATTGCTTGGCGCAGGCAACCAACTTCAGCAATCTTAGATTTGAAGTAGTCAGCTGCACAGATCAACCATGATGGAACCCTCACTCATGATCACTTCCCAGTCATTTTCACAGCACAGATGACCAGGAATCAGGAGTGTGTGCGCGCCTCCTCCTCCCATAACTATGATTGCCAGATAATGAGAACCAGCCCTATATATGCATCCCACTGAGTTCAAGAAGACTTACTCCTAGGTCTTCAATATATAGGTTACTCCTATGTATTGTCAGTCCTATATATGCTCAAAATAATCCACACTGTCAGTCAAATATGCAGATATTTCTTGGAGACATGGACCGATTGCCCTAATAAGATTCCCATCTCCACCCCAGCAGAAATTAGATCTGGATGTTAAATTAATACCTAGTCCTAAAGATGTTCATGCAGATTTAGGTCCCATTACACACACAGAGACACGCACATGCATGCACACACTTACTTATGTTCTTGTATGACAAACTGTAGGATGACAAAGAGTTTAACTTCTTCTTTTTACCAGGCACAACACAGTAAAATCATATTTAAACTATATTAAGGACAAGTAGCTGATCCACTTTACTTCTGAATCTACTTCCCAATTTACTCTAGTTTTTCTGCCAATTATTAAATGCAATGTAAACCTTAATTGCCACCATTGGCAAAACTCCCCACCCCTCGCCACCCAATCTCTGGCTAGTGAAAAGCTGAGACATAAACCAGTGTCGGGGATCCCCTGATGGGCCACGGGCCATTGCAAGAGATAGGGTCGGCACTCGGGAACTTACCCTTCCACTGTGGCCAGTGTCAGTCCATCTCAACCATGCAACCCTGGAGGTGGCTGCCTGCCTGGGAGCATCTGCCTGGCCCCCACAGGATAGCAGCACGCTGTCACTTGAATACGGCGAGTCATCGCATGATCTGGGACAACTCACACGGGATCTCGGCCTGAGTTCTCACGAGACTTGCCCCGCTTGCCAAGGGCTATATAAACCAGGACCAGCCAGAGATGAGAGGTCAGTCCAGGAGGAGAACTGCCAGAAGAAGGAGCTCTATGATTCCCTTGGAGAGCTGGAGGCAGAAGTTCCCTGGGGCAGTCTGTGAAAGGAACAGATTGCCAGATGGTTGAACAGTGCTCCCCCAGTGGCCATAATTCTGAGGACATCTGGAACACTCTGCACAGGAGGAGGTGGAACCTTACAACCAGGCATCAATTCAATTCAGACTGGATTGAGAATAAGCACCACTGAACTCAGTTCTAATGTTCCCTTCCCATCAAAGACAGAGATAAGTTCTTCCTTTAAAAACAATATTTTTATTAGGATATCTGAAGAATAGTACAATAATAATAGACTGTAAGTCATAAAAGCATAACAGTGCATTTCAAATTCCATAGATATATAGATATCCTTTCTGCACATTGTGGAACCTGGGTTCGCACCCACATGTCCAATCCTGGCTCCCACACTGTAAGATATTCCCCTTAAGGGGTGGAGCCACTCTGTGAAGAGTATCTAGGTTCCCTCCCTGGCTTCTCCAAGATAGGGCTGAGAGAGATTCCTGCCTGCAACCTTGGAGAAGCCACTGCCAGTCTGTGTAGACAATACTGAGCTAGATGGACCTATGGTCTGACTCAGTATATGGCAGTTTCCTATGTACCTGCACAATATACATGATCCCAAATGTGCTTGCCTTATTTGAACAATTGTTTATGCATTTAAAATCTTGTGCACATCTAAAAAGATTAAAACCTTGTGCACATCTGGGGTGTGGGGGAAAGTTATATTAAGGTGGTCTGGGTTAAAGTTTGTTAGTCCTCCTTTTATTGGGTTGTGCCAGGCCTTTTGTTGTAATGTGCTTGGGTTTTCTTAGGCAGGGTGATGCAGGGGGTACTTCTGGCAACTCTGCGGCAGCTATTACTGTTGTGGTGGGTGTTGGAAATTCTCTGTGGTGAGAGAATCCCTTTCTCATTATAGCAGAGTGCACAGAGGCACAACACAGCGGTAGTTTAGTTAGGCATGCGTATATGCTGAGAGTAAAGTAACTTGGAGCCAATTCATAGTTTCAAATCAATATATAAGGCATTTATTAAGGAACTCCATTCTAGATAGGAAAGTGAGGAGTTAGGATCTCTAATCTATCTATCTATCTGGATGCAGATGGATTCTGCAACTTCTCTGCACATATGGTGCAGGGAGAGAGGCTTGCCATGTTGCAAGGTAGAAGGGCAGGTAGGGAAGAGAGGAGAGGAAGGAAGATAGTCCCTAAGAGTAGCAATCTACATTTCAAAGGGATAGTGTCAGAGCAGTGGAGAAGGGATGACCAATGTCTTGACCCTCTAGCCCTCTGACTTACTAGTCTGTCCTCCACTGTCTGAGACAAGAGACAGTGCAAAGTCCTTTAACTTCCAACAGTGGGGAATAGAAGAACTGGTGTTGGCAGAGCAGCTGGCCATTACAGGGGAAGGGAAACCAGTATTTCAGTAACTATTTCCACTTCTGGCTGCCCTGTCAGCTCTCTGACCTTGGGGAGATGTTCCAGCTACCCACAGAACCTAGCCTTGCTCCTCTGAAATACCAGGTAGGTTCAGAATAAGACCGGAATCATCTATGTCTTGATCATGGATGATCATGTCACCATTCTGTCACCAATACTTTTAAACATCGACATGAAACCACTGGGTGAGGTCACCCAGAGATTTGGTGCAGGGTGTTGTCAGTATGCTGATGACACCCAAATCTATGTCTCCTTATCATCATCCTCAGGAAATGGCATTCACTCCCTAAATGCCTGCTTATAGGCAGTAATGGACTGGATGAGTCCACAAATTGAAGCTAAATCTAAGCAAGACGGAGCATTGTGGGGGATCGGAATTTGAGGGATGAGTTAGATCTTCCTGTGCTGGATGGGGTTACACTCCCCCAGAAGGAACAGGTACACAGCTTGGGAGTGTTCTTGGATCCAGGCCTCACCCTGGTATCTCAGGAGGCGGCTATGGCAAGGAGCGCTTTCCATCAACTTCAGTTGATTCAACAGCTGCATCTATTCCTTGAAGAGAATGATCTCAAAACAGTGGTGCATCAGCTGGTAACCTCCAGGCTCGACTATTGCAATGTGCTCTACATGGGGCTGCCTTTGTATGTAGTTAGGAAGCTTCAGTTAGTTCAAAATGCAGCAGCCAGACTGGTCTCTGGGGTAACCCAGAGAGGCCATTTTATGCCTGTTTTGAAACAGTTGCACTGGCTGCTGATATGTTTCTGGGCAAAATACAAAGTGCTGGTTATTACCTTTAAAGCCCTGAATGGCTTGGGTCTGGGCTACCTTAGAGAGCTCCTTCTTCTGTATGATCCCCATCGCATGTTGAGGTCATCTGGAGAGGTCCGTCTCCAGTTATCACTGGTACATCTGGTGGCAACTCAGAACTGGGCCTTCTTTGTAGTTGCTCCTGGCCTATGGGATGCACTCCTGGCAGATATCCGCAGTTCAGACTCGCTGTTGACTTATAAGAAAACCCTAAAAACATACTTGTTTGGCCCAGCCTTCCAAGGGTTTTTTAATTGTTTTAAATTATTTTAATTGGTTTTAAATGGTTTTGAATTATTTTAAAATTGTTTTTGTACTGTTTTAAGTAGTGTGTTTTAAATGGTGTTTGTTTTTATGTTTTTTAAACATGTTGTGCACCACCCAGACCCTTTGGATGCAGTGATCTATAAATGTAATAAATAATTTTTTTTTAATGCAATGAGCAGAATCTGGACTAAGGCCTAGTGCACACAATTGTCCAAATCTAGGTTTAATTATATTGAAGTAAAATCTTTTTGTGGGTCATTGACATTAGCATGATTTGTCTGAACCCACACCATGGTAGCTTATGGCCTGAGATGAATCTCAGATTCCCACCCTGGTGTGTGTTCACACAGGGCAGCTTCCATGATCAAGGGCACTACAGCATTCCTACATGTGATAGTGTTGGGGCCACTGGTGTGAATGTGGAAGCCCCAAAGTAACTCAAGGACGTGCCAATACAATTGCAGCACATCCTTTACTCACATGAGAGAGGTAATAATCTGAATCACACACACACACACCCCTACATGCACTAGAAAAACCCATTTAAAAACCAGGGACCCTGACATTATCATGTGAAGGCTGCAGCGGCGCCCTTGATATTCTGAACCAGCCCACAATCATACTAGTGTCAGTAATCCATATTAAACCTAGATTTGAACAATTGTGTGAATCAGGCCTGAGTCAATTATGATTAACCTACAGGTGCTAAGCAATATCCGGTTTGGCAAATGCCATTCCTTAAGGTGTGGGGGTGTAAATGCTTCAGTTAAACCAGAAGGGGACAGAGTAGAACCAGATAAAAAGCGGACAGAAGGATGTGCTAGCTGGTCAAAGAGATCAAATGGCCATAAGAACGATAGCACACACCAGGTAAGAGATTCAGTGTATAGGTGCTTATATACCAATGCCAGAAGCCTCCAAGCCAAGATGGGTGAGTTGAAGTGCTTGGTTGCTAATGAAAACATAAATATAACTGGCCTAACGGAAAATGGTGGGACAGTGAGAATCAGTGGGAAACAGTTATTCCTGGGTATAAACTCTATAGAAAGGAGAGGGGGGGGTGAACTGAGGGTGGAGTAGCACTATATGTTAAAGAAGGGATCGACTCTAACAAGCTCGAAAACCAAGGAAGACCGGAGTCCTCCACAGAAACTCTGTGGGTGACAATAGGAGGCCTGAAAGGAAATGTGCTATCATCACCCTCCTGATAAGAACTAAACTAGATAGGCTTGAGCCTGATCCAGCAGGGCTGTTCTTATGTTCTAACTCCCATTCAGATTAATGAGACTTAAGTTAGTCAACTTGTCCAATTTAGTTCAATGGTGCTTAGTCATGACAATCATGATGATAGTCTGGGTCCTGCCCAATGCATGGATCAACTAATATTTGGAATAGAGAAGTCAGGAGCTGAGTGGCGGGGGGATCACAGTGGATCAAGGGACATCAGCAATCATATAAGAAAGGAGTGAACAGGCAAAACAACCTTAGAGCCTAGGGTTCTTTGACGCAGGAAATCAAGAGAAAGAAACAAAGTTGAATGTCACTTAGATTTGAATGAGCAGTCAAATTTTTGACTGTCAGTCTATAGTAAATATAATAAATCATTTCCTCCATCTTCACATCTCATGTAATAAATATGTGTGAGTGTCTATACAGTCTTGTTGGGACAGATCAGTAAGGAATCACAAGTTGTCCTATCAAGACCAAAAGGCTTGGGCCCAAAATGCCTTAAGGCCATTTCATTCATAATTACTGTCTAATGGAGGAGCCTCCAATATTCTCCTCAATACATCAACTAAGAAAGGCAATGGCCCAAGTCCTGCTCCATGTACTTCCTCCACAGGCTCCGCAAAGACTAAGTGAACTCTTTCTTCAACTTTTTATGTTGCACTGTATTTCAGTCCACTTAAGTCCCTCCCGTGTGCAGGCCCACAGACATGGTGGGGCCTCCTCACTTCTCCTCCTTGCTTTGTTAGCCCTGGGGAACAGGAGCTGGTGCTCTGGCCACAGGGAGGGGAAACTTGAGGGGAAGTTGTAGCTGCTGTCTTCCTGTCACAGAAGAACTTAAAAATTAATCTTTTTAATCAGGACTTTGGTAGTTTTTAATTCCCTTGCTAAATTTATTTATTTATTTGTTTGTTTATTTATCAAACTTCTATACTGCCCAAACTTTCATCTCTGGGCAGTTAATATAAAACAATTAAAACATATATAAAAAGTTAAAACAATCCAACAATTTTAAATCAACCATATAATTAAAACAGATAATTTTTAAAAGCTGGGAAAGCTTAGGTGAAAAGATGGGTTTCCAGATTTATTTATTTTTAATTGCCAGTTAAATTGTTATAACTCTTTTTAGTTGTTTGTTATAGTTGTTGTTTTTTTAAGATTGGAACTACTTATACCACTGAGGTGATATAAAAATGTAACAAATAAACATAAAATGTAATGCTGTAGTACTACACTAATGCTGTAGTATGAGGACAGAGTCATTCCAGAATACTGGAGCCAAGGCACTTTTAATGTTTCTTAAGGAGAAGTAAACTGGAGGAGTCTAGCAATCAATTATACTGACTAGATGATCTTTTTATCATTATGCTGTTGTTCCTTTCTCCTTTTCCTTGTGCTCCCTCAGAAAAGAAGTCCCCCCCCCATTTCTGTTTTAGAAATCTAACATGTGGGTCATAGCTGACTCATCAAGACATGCACTTTGCCCCTTTGTGCTTTTTTCTAGTGCCAACACTGAGCATGTCAGGCAGCTATACAACAGGTGAAGCTTTCCCCTGGCATGGCAATAAATGGGAAAGTGGCCCTTATTGGATCTTCCTGTCCAACAACTATTAAAGGCACAGGACCATTCAGGGGAAAAATGACAACAATCCTAACTTGTGTTGTAAGGAGGATCCATAAACTATATGGCCTAGGACTGAGTTTTAGGAATATCAAATAATTAAATTATTTGGGGGGTGAAATGCTATTAAATGAAACTTTGCTTGACCTCTTGTTGCAATTATCTCTGTGTGAAACTGGCAGTCTCCTGCCTTAGATGTTAGCAGCCCCACTGTGGGAGATGCCATTTATTATTTTGCAGGTGTTATCAGACTGTTTAGTCAATCAACATGAGTGAGTATTCTAGGATAATTTGTACTAATCCTTAATTCATGAGTAGATAAATATAAATTACTTACTTTGCTGAAGGGGAAAAAAAGTATTGCAATTTACATTGCAAAAAGTTAAAAAGAAAAACCAAATAGTTTAAAAACCCTCATGTTAAGACTTCAATATACTCTAAACAAATAACATAATTTAAATAAAATTTAATATGCAAGTACAGTCAGTTGCAGCAATCTTTACCATATTACAGCTACTCTTGGATAATAGGAGCACATTCATATAGTGATAGAATATTGTTAGAATATTGTTGGTTAAATTATTGTTTAATATACAACATGCTGCAATCAGTCCATATGCTACCAAATATAACTTGTGATTAAGGTTGCCAAATGGCCAGAAAAAAACTAGCCAGACTTGCTTGTATATCTTTAACTACAGCCTGATGTGCAGAAATCAGCAGGTGAAACTGTTCACAGCATGGAGGTAAACATCAGCTGCTGCTTGTCAGCACATCAGGCTGCTGTTCAGGGTGTAGCTACAAAGACTACTTGAAAGGTTGTCAGCCCTACTCATGGGGTTGAACTGCCGCTCTTCAGAACAGACCCTGACTACTTCAGTGGGGTGCTTAGCCAACCTTCGTAGTTTTTTCTATGGTCAGATCCTGTGATCCCTTAGCAGCTATCCCTCCTTCAGTCCTGAATAAATGAATTGCTTCAACAACAGGTCCTGGGCTATGTAATCCAAGTAGCTGGGTAGGAGGGGGGAACAACACAGAATAAATTGGAATGTGAAATTCCCTTCCTAAAAGCATTTATTTATTAATGGTCCCATAAAGTGCTGCAGGAAATACTTGTTAAATGTATTTTCAGAATCAAAGAGTTAATATATGTAAGAAGCTCAACAGAAAACATAGATAGAAATAAAAGTTCATTTCAAACAGTTGCTAATATTTGATCCCAGAAAATAAGAGATAACAAACTGGTCAAGTTATTCTTCCCCTGATAACATATTTATAAGAGAAGGCACGGTCACCAATTTGCACTTGGAAGAATGAACAAAAAAGTATTGTTCTATTTTTCAGATGGTATCCAATAAAACATTTGACTTAAACTACATCAGCTACTTCCGAAAGATAAAATTAATTCTGATTCCCCTTCCCAAATATTGTATCCATGACTTCCAAAATACATAAAGGATTATAGGCACTCTGGGAAACAGAATAAAAACCTGTAGAAACATATGATATAAAGGTCTGGTTGGGGGAGCCCAGTTTTTTGGGTCTAGTGTTCCATAACTGGAAATTCTGGAAAATGTTAATGACTCAGAAATACTTTACTACATAACAAAAGATAATTTATTTTGAATAACATGTAGTGATACTGTTATTTTAGAGAAGTATCCAGAAGATGGGGGGAAATGGGAAATAAAGGAAATTGATTCAATTAAAAAAATGTAGTTAGGGTGATCAGAAGCAAAGGAAGGATGCTAACTTTTATCTGGCATTTGATGGTAACTTTTGAGGTCTGGCCGACTGGAACCTGCTGCAGAATTATGTATGTATGCATTCATTCATTCGTTCATTCATTCATTTGTTCAGTTTTTATACTGCCTTTCATAATGCATCTCAAGGCAGTTTACAAAAGTTAAAATACAATAAAATTCCATAAAAGTTACATTTAAAACCTTAAAATCAGTTAAACACTACAAATCATAAAACACCAAAAAACAATTTAAAAAGATAAACAGAAGCAAGAAAGCTGAGAAACTTGTCAGCCTCTAAGGGGTAAAAGCCTGAACAAATAAAAAGGTCTTTCGTTGTTTTTTAAAAACAGTCACAGTTGTCAAGGAGCGGACATTCACTGGGAGAGAATTCCAGATCCTGGGGCAACAGCAGAGAAGGCCCTGTCCTGTATGCACGACAATGTAGCCTCTCCCAATGCCAGCAAATGGAGCAAAGGCCCCTCTGACAATCTTGTTGGGTGGACAGAAGAAACCCTTGGGAGCAGGCGGTCCTTCAGGTATCCAGGGCCCAAACTGTTCAAGACTTTAAAGGTAATAACCAGCACCTTGAATTGGATCTGGAAACAAATTGGCAACCAGTGCAGCTCTTTCAGAATAGGTGTAATATGCTCCGAGTGAGCAGTTCCAGAGAGAACCCTGGCAGCTGCATTCTGCACCAACTCAAGTTTCTGAATATTCTTCAGGGCAGCCCTGCATAGAGTGCATTGCAGTAATCCAGCTGCTGTGTGTCTAAGGCATGGGAAATCATGGCCAGATCTACCTTCCTGAGAAAGGGGCTCAGCTGGGAGAGGCAGATTCTGTTATGTCTGGAATGAGTCCTCCTCCACTTCAGCTACATTATGCCTGCCAAGAAGCCTTAATAATCAAATACAAAGACCTAGAGGCCTGGCACAATGGGGGACCTGACAGACCCTGGTAAGTATATTTTCAAAGTTCCCAGAGACTCAGTATTTCGTGGAATAATGTTCCACAAAAATCCAGTGGGGCAGATTGTTTCATGGAATTATTTTGAATGGGTTCATCTATTTTTAATTTGAGATTACCAGTGAGGATTCCCACCTCCAAAATCAACAATCAGATGCCAAATTAAGCCATCCTATGGGGTTTGCCACATAATTAGTTTATCATGAAATATACATTTATTTCTCATTTGTTGCATGCATCTTCACGTTAGGTTGCACATGTGTGGACATCGCATCTTTTCGGCACTTAAACCACAAATTTTTTTGTACCTGAGAAAATGCAGTTTTAGATAGATTTATCACCTTGTCTGCTATCTGAGAACTAGGCCTCATAGGCAGAGGGAGCCTCTGCAGATGTGGATCAGCAGCAGAGATCTGCTTCAGGGATCTTCAGATCCCAAGCAGCTCTGAGGCCTAGTATGAGGAAGGGAATTTCACAGACTACCCAGGGGAACAGGACTTGACTCCTGACTTTGATCATGCTGGTTCAGACTCTTCAAGTGAAAGAGCAGAATCTGCAGATCCACCACCTCACCAATCACCCAAGGCCCCTCACTTCACAGGAAGTTTCCAGTGGAGAAGGCAGAGGGCACATCTAGAGGTTACGCAGTATTTGCTGAATGCACAAGTCCAAGCTAGGGCTCTGCCTTTCAAAATTCCTGCTAACTCAACAAATAAGAGATGGACTTGTACACTCATGGGTCTGCTTTGCTATTTAAATGCTCAGTTTAGATCCAAGATCACAGTTGAAACAACAACTGTTCTTGCTTGGGAGCTGTCCCTAGGAGCTCTCCCAGGTCCTGCAAAACTTGACCTTGCTGTGCTACTTCGCCTGATACCTGATGCCTGCTGACTGTTGCCAGATGACTCCCAATTCCAGCTGACTCAACTTTGGCCTTGCTCAGTGTTCTTCAGGATATCAGCCCAGCTGGCACTGGACATCCTGAAAGTGCATATTGAGCCAGATTTGTTTAAAGACATGAACAGGAGCATGACTATGCAGCAAGGATAGCGCCTGCCCCAATCTATTATATGCAGACTGTGTGTGTGTAAATATGCACATCTGCATTCATATCCCTCTCCCTCTCCCTCTCTCACACACACACTCACACACACACACACGTTAAGATAATAACCTTCTGATATCAGGTGGGTGGCTACCAGTAATAGGGTCCTCTCTGTGATGGCCACTTGTTTGTAGAATTCCCTCCCTTTAGCTACCCAGTTGGCACCTCTTCTAGTGGCTTTTAGGTGCCATGTTAGAACAATATTGGTAAAGAATTTGATGACATCCAGTCATTATAACAGTGTGATTAATTGGTTTAACTGCTGCTGGTTTTTAAAAGCTTTTTAAAAAACCCTTCCCCCCACTACTTTTATTCTCTTTATCTGCTAGCTTTTGTTGGTTAATATATGGAGATTCGGTATTGTTGTTTTATGAAAATGTTGTAAGCTTTGTTGAGGGCTCTTACCAAATGGTGGGGTATAAATAAAAGACTATATATATGTTTAATGTATAAACATGCCAAACTGCCTTGCGTCAGGCCAGCCATTGGTCCATTTGGCCTACTGGTGGCCAACATCTATATATATAATTCTCCTGGGTGTGCCAGGGAAAAATGCGTCCCGGCAGCCTAGCTGATTGGCTGGGCTGTGGAGGCGCCTGATTGGCTGGCGCACCCAGGAGAGAGGACAGTTGGCCAGCAGCGAGGCGAGGAGGAGGACAGGCCAAGGGGCGAGGAGGCGGCAGCGTGGCGGGCCCCGATACTGGGGTGGGGTGGAGGAGAGGTGGCCGGCCCCCAAAGAGGCCGGCCGCAAAGACTGGCAGGCGGCACTCGGCGGGCCCGCTGGTGGCTGGAGACTGGGGGGGGGGGAGAGGTAGCCTGCCCCAAAGAGCGCACAGATGCTCTGTGCGGGGTCGGCTTGTCCTAAATAAAGCTGCTGCTTAACTGTTGGTGCCTCCAGCCTTTTTAAAAAAAAACTCACACACAAGCAGAAAAATGGGAGTGCATACAGATCCCAATCTTCTCCTGCCCTACTTATCATTGCATGAACTGCCTTATTGTCTACACTGACTGGCAGCGGCTCTCTGGGGTTCAGACAAGGGCTTTCCCCAGCCCTATCTGGAGATGGAAGGGATTTAGCCTGGGACCTTCTGTATACAAAGCATGTTCTCTACCACTAAGCTACCACCCTTTTCTATCCCCCTCTATTCACTGACCCATGAGAAGGCCTCAGTATGGATACTACTATTATAAGAATAAATAATCTAAATCTTGCTTTGTTGAAAGCTTATGAAGGTGAAATGTGGTACCAATCAGCAAACATTATAAGGATGAAGCATTAATAGTTTGAGGAAGAACAACTGAAAGTTTTTGTTGTTTCCCTTGCATTGGTATGGGTCATAAGAGACTAAACACAAACAAATACAAAAGACTGTAACAGAAGGTCACATTAGCAGTTAGTACCTTGAAAATCCCCAAAACTAGAACATCATGGCTTTGACCTTATTACAAAGAACTCTTCAGCATCCTTTAAAATGGTAGGCCTAAGGATAGCATGGTGGTGTCTCAGCTCCAGACAGCCCTGGATGAATCTGATTACTTTGATCCTTCCCAGTCTGGCTTCTGGCCTGGGTATGGGATGGAAACTGCCTTGGTCATCCTAGTGGATGATCTATGCCAGGAGATAGACAGAGCGAGTATGACTCTGTTGATTCTCTTGGACCTCTCAGCAGCTTTCGACACCATTGACCATCGTATCCTTCTGGATTGTCTCTCTGGGTTGGGACTTGGGGACACAATTATATGGTGGCTCTGTTCCTACCAGGAGGATTGTACTCAGGAGGTGGTGCTGGGGGGACCCCTCCTCCACCCTTTGGCCTATGGGGTACCATAGGGATCTATTCTGTCCCTTATGCTGTTTAACATCTACATGAAACCTCTAGGAGAGGTCATCCATGGATGAGGCCTGCAGTGCCATCAATATGCTGATTACACCCAGCTCTACCTAACTTTTAAGTCAGACGACTCCAGGGAGGCATTGCATGCTCTGAACCAGGGCTCTGGAGGCTGTTCTGGATGGGATTGGGGAAAACAAATTGAAACTTAATCCAGATAAGATGGAAGTACTCTAGGTTGGTAAAACTGATCATCTGAGTAGTGAGGTAAATCTGATCTTGGATGGGGTCACACTCCCTCTGAAAAACAATGTCTGCATCTTGCGGCTATTTCTGGACCTCACGTTGAACTTGGAGGCACAGCGATAGTGGTGTGCAGAGATGCTTTTTACCAGCTATGGCTGGTATACCAGCTGCAACCCTACTTGGAGAAATGGGTCCTGACCTCAGTCACTCATGCTTTAGTAACATCCAAATTGGACTACTGCAATGCGCTCTGTGTGGAGCTGCCCTTGAAGACATTTTGGAAGCTTCAGCTGGTCCAGAATGCTGCTGCAAGGATGCTCATGGGCACAAATTGCTTCATGAGTGTCACACCGATCCTGCGGCAGCTTCATTAGTTACCAGTCCGATCTCAGGCTAGATTCAAGGTGCTGGTCTTGACATTTAATGCTCTACATGGCTTGAGGCCAGGGTGCCTGTTGGACCGCATTTGTCCATATGAACCTGACAGGGCCCCTCCAGTAACAGAGATCTGGCTGGTGGGGACTAGAGACAGGGCCTTTTCGTTTGTGACCCTTTGACTTTGGAACGCCCTCCCCAAAGAGCTTCGCCATGCCCCTCCACCCATGTTTTTAAAAAAACAATTAAAAACATATCTTTTAAAAGAGGTTTTTAAATGTTTTATCTATTGCTTAAATCTGGTAGGTTTTTTAATTATTGATTTTTAGCTTACTATTAATAATTTTTAATTTAAATCCTATTAAAATATTTAATTTTAAATGTAGTTTTAGCCTGGTTTTTTAACTAGTTTAACTTTATTAGTCTCTTGTATTTGTTTGTTCATGTCATGAGCTGGCCTGAGCAGTAGTGTACTGGAGGGGCAGAGTATAAATATTTTAAATACATGATTAAAATCAGCAAGTGTCAGCTGATTGCATCATTAGTGACACAAAGCATTATGATGTCATTAAAAGCAAGATAGTAACAAGAAGTGTAAAGCATGCAATTTTGAAATTTGTGACCTTGTGTCACACAATACTTAAGTGTACTGCCTGGTCAACGGTCCTGGGTCCAAGAGCCAGTGAATTCATCACTCAGGGAGTGAGAGGTTCCTCTAGCTTTGAAAGAAACAGTGGTCCACCCTCTCCTGAGGTCTTCTTCCCTGGACCCAGAGATATTAGATAATTTTAGACCTCCATCCTGTTGGGAATTCTCTCTGGTAAGAGAATCCCTTTTTCATTATAGCAGAATGCACAGAGGCACAATACAGCGGAATTTAGTAGGCATGTGTGTATGCTGAGAGTAAAGTAACTTGGAGCCAGTTCATAGTTTCAAAGCAATATATATGGCATTTATTAGAGAACTCCATTCTGGATAGGAAAGTGAGGAGTTAGGATCTCTAATCTATCTATCTATCTGGATGCAGATGGATTCTGCATCTCTGCACACATGGTGCAGGGAGAGGAGCTTGCTTGCATGTTGCAAGGTAGAAGGAACAGGAAGAGAAGGGAGGGAGGAAGTGGCTGGAAGGAAGGAACTCCCTAAGATTAGCAATCTACATTTGAAAGGGATAGTGTCAGAGCAGTAGAGAAGGGATGACCAATGTCTTGACCCTCTAGCCCTCTGACTCACTAGTCTGTCCTCCTATGTCACTGAGACAAGAGACAGCGCATAGTCCTTCACTTCCAACACCCCCTCTCGATGTCTCATGATTCAGTTCACAAGATTCATTTTCTCTCTCAGCTTTTCAAAGCAGGGTCTTGGTAGTGGCTTAGTGAGTATATCTGCAAGCATTTCATTTGTTGGGCAGTAGATCAGCTTGATTAGTCCATCCTTTTGCAGACTTCTCACTACATGGTACTTCACATCAATATGTTTGGTACACCTCTTTACATCTTCTTGTTTGGAGAGTTGAATGCAGCTTTGGTTGTCTTCATACACTGGTATGGGCTGTGGTACATCTGTACCTAGATCTTTCAGTAGTTGATACAGCCAGCCATTGTATCTCATGACAGCCCTGTGCAGCTGATACATATTCTGCTTCAGTGGTTGATTATGCTGTTATGCTTGGTGCTTGACCAGCTTATGGCTCCATCTCCATAGAAAATTATGTGACTGCTGGTGGATTTCCTTTCTTTTAGGTCTCCACCCCAGTCTGCATCTACATATGCTTCTAGTTTTGGTTCACTGTTAGCTGGCAGCTTGAGCTTAAAGTGTGCAGTACCCTTTAGGTAACTAACAAGTCTCTTAATCGCATTCCAGTCCTTGACTGTTGGTGATGCAGTCTTTCTGCAAAGTAAGCCAACTGCTGTACTAATATCTGGCCTAGTGAGTGTTCTAATGTATAGAAGCTTACCCAATGCTTCACGATATCTATGATTGTCAGATAGTGGCTCAGTTTGATCTTCTTGCTTTATGTAGTTCACTTCCATTGGGGTTGGTGTAGGATTCACATCTTCCAGTCTGAGCAGGTTTATCAAGTCTTTAATTTTCTGTTCTTGGTTGATGAGGAAACTTCCATCTTTCTCTCTTTGTACCTGAATGCCCAAGTAGTGTGCAATGTTGCCAAGTCGCTTGACTTCCACATTTCTGTACAGATGATGCATTATTTCCTTGCTGTCATCTGGATTCTCATAGGCAAGAACCAAATCATCAACATACGCCAAAATGTAAGTCCATTTGCCATCTTTGAATTTGGTGTACAGGCAGGGATCAGCTTCACTTCTTTTGAAGTTTGTTTGAAGCAGCATATATTTCAGTTTTGTGTTCCATGCTCTGGCAGCCTGTTTTAAACCATAATGCTCTTTTGCAGTTTGCATACATAGTCCTCTTTGCCTTTCTCTAAGAAACCTGGTGGTTGTTGCATGTAAATGTCCTCTTCTAGTTTGCCATGCAAGAATGCAGTTTTCACGTCTAGGTGTTCAACATGCATTCCTTTGCTAGCAGCACTTAACAGAGTCCTTACTGTGGTATGTTTAACCTCTGGTGCAAATGTTTCATCATAATCTTCTCCACATTTCTGTAAATATCCTTTTGCTACTAATCTGGCTTTGTAGCGCTGAATCTCACCATCAGCATAATGTTTGAGTTTGAAAACCTATAACTTTGAGTTTGCAACCTATAACTTTCCTTCCTTGTTACCTTGAAGTAACTTAGTAAGAGTCCAGGTTTTATTTTTCTGTAGAGCCTCAAGCTCTTCAATTGCAGCTTGTTTCCACTTCTGGGCTTCTGGTTGTGGTAGCTGGGATATTTCCTCCCATGATGAAGGTTCTGGTTGTTCTGCCGTTCTTGTGAAGTAGGACGGTCTCGGGGCTGGAACACCTCTGTTTGAGCGCGTTGATTGCCTCACCTCACCCTCTGTGGTCTCTCCCATTATCTCAGGTGCATCTGGTGGATCACTGGGGGTCTCTGTGTTGAGCGTGGTTGGATCTGGATCTGCTGTCTCCTCCTCCTCAATTCCGCTGAGATCAGGAAGCATAATCCAGTCGTCAGGGTGTTTGGTCTGGTTGCTTGCTTTGGTATAGGCCCCCTTTGAAGATGTAGCTCTTTCATTCTCATCAAAATACACCGACCTGCTTATGGTTATCTTGTTGGTGTCAGGATCCAGAATTCTGTAGCCTTTGGATTGCACTGAGTAGCCTATAAAAATCCATTTTGTGGCCCTAGCCCCTAACTTAGTCCTTTTTTCCTTTGGGATGTATGAGTAAGCCGTGCTTCCAAAGACACGCAAATGCGTCATGGACGGCTTATGACCATGCCAAAGTTCATATGGTGTTGTTCCTATAGGCTTTGTGTGCATTCTCTTTTGTATGTATGTAGCAGTCATGATGCCTTCTCCCCAGAGTTTCTGTGGGAGGTGTGCGTCAGCAAGCATGCATCTTACCATATCCAGGAGGCTTCTATTTTTCCTTTCTGAGATTCCATTTTGGGATGGGTTGTAAGCTACTGTGGTTTGATGCACAATTCCATGTTCTCTCAGGAACTGCTGTGTGGCGCAGAACATATACTCTCCTCCATTGTCTGTGAGCAGGATCTTTGGCTTCCACCCAAATTTGTTGCTTGCCATGGCCACGAAGTCCTGGAGTTTCTCGAGCATCTGTGATTTCTCCTTTAGTAGAAATACAACCGTGTATTGTGAGAAATCGTCTATGAATGTGAGAAAATATTTGAAATTACCTATGGTTGCTGGTAGTGGTCCAGATATATCGCTGTGGATCAGCTCCAGGGGTCTCCTGGTCTTCCTTTCACTCTGCTTAGGAAATGGCTTGTTAACTGCTTTGGACTCAAGACAACAAACACAGTTAGTCACAATGTCACATGGTACAAAATCAATGCCATTAACTAATCCCTTTTCCTTCATGTTCTGGATTGACTCATAGCTCCTGTGTCCCAGGCATCTATGCCACAGTTGCAAGCAGTTCCCATGCAGGCATGACTGAGCAAGGTTCACTTCATTGGGCTGGTATGCTTCAGGTTTGGACTAGGCTGGTTTTTCTCTGTCTGTCTTTGGTACAGGTTGCTCCTGCACCCTGTACAGGCCTTTGCATTCAGAACCTACAAGGCAAACTTCTCCATTCTGGGTAACAACACATTGTCCATTTCTAATATACAGTTCACAGCCTTGTTTCTCTAGCTTGGATATTGAAAGCAAGGAGCTTGAGAAGTCAGGGATATACAAAACATCTCTCAGAAAAAATGGTTTAACTGATCCGTCTAATAACTTGCAATACAAAATTCCTTCACCTTTCTTCTTTGCTTTAATTGTAGTATTATTGCCCAAATGAACAATCTCTTCAGGAATATCAAACATTTCAGTATAGAAATCCAAACGATTTGAGATATGACTCGTGGAACCACTGTTTAATATGAATTTTCCATTTTCTTGAAACAGGGACAGGCTATAATTGTGATTTAAATCTCTCTCAATAAAATCAACTCTTCTTGTCTGATTCTTGGGACAGTTCACCACCTTGTGCCAAATTGGTTACACAGAAAACATCTAAAGGCTTTAGTCCCAGTTGGCCTCATTCCATACATTCCAGGAGCAGTCTCCCTGCTGGCGGTCATGTGACCTCTCTCTCTGGATTGAGTTCCTTTGGCAACAAAGCCAGACCTTTTGGTATGCAAATGTGGGGGGACCCATGCACTTTCCTCTTGCAGCATTCCCTCCCCACCTTGGGTTTCCTCCTCTGGTATGGCCAATTGTTGCTTTAAGAGCAAAGTTATTTGCCAATTCACCTTCATATCGGGAATTCAAAACTTTCCTTCTGCTTGCCTCAGAAGATATGGTTTCCACTGCTCTCTCAAAGGTTAGAGCGGTGTGGACTTCCAATTGGCTGATTATACTGCTGTAGCTGGGGGGCATGCTTAGGAACAGAGCTTCCAGCTTCTGACTCTCTGTAAATTCCTCCTTTGCAGCTTTAAATTGTGCAAAAAAGTCCCATAGCAGTCCAACATGCATGGCAAAACAGTCCCCATCTTTATACTGGAGATTCTGCATTTTTTTCCTCAAGTTATAGGTGTATGCCCACCCCTTTTTCATATGCAAGGAATCTAGCTTGCTTAGTATTTCCTTTGAGGACTCAAGATCACATATAGTAGAAAGATAATTTTTCCTCACAGAAGCAGCTATCAAAGCTTGAGATTTCGCATCCTTGAGCAGCCATTTTTCTTTAGCAGTTTTCTCAGCAGCTGTAGTTTCATCTGCAGGGGGGTCTTCCTCAGTGACTTTCTGTAGTCCTTCGGCTCACAATGCAATCCTCAGTCGGGTTTTCCATTCCAAGTAATTGTCTGCGTTCAGGATAGTCAGCCTGAGCTTTCCCTCTAGGTAAATAGCCATCCTCACTGAGCTCCGTAAAAGGGCAGCTGCTGTAGATTAGCAATTCAAAGTGTCCACGGCTAGATCTCATTGGATCTTCTGGAACAAACTTAACTCTTCAGTTGCAGTGCATGCAACTCAAAATACTGACCTACCTCCTGTTGGGAATTCTCTCTGGTAAGAGAATCCCTTTTTCATTATAGCAGAATGCACAGAGGCACAATACAGCGGAATTTAGTAGGCATGTGTGTATGCTGAGAGTAAAGTAACTTGGAGCCAGTTCATAGTTTCAAAGCAATATATATGGCATTTATTAGAGAACTCCATTCTGGATAGGAAAGTGAGGAGTTAGGATCTCTAATCTATCTATCTATCTGGATGCAGATGGATTCTGCATCTCTGCACACATGGTGCAGGGAGAGGAGCTTGCTTGCATGTTGCAAGGTAGAAGGAACAGGAAGAGAAGGGAGGGAGGAAGTGGCTGGAAGGAAGGAACTCCCTAAGATTAGCAATCTACATTTGAAAGGGATAGTGTCAGAGCAGTAGAGAAGGGATGACCAATGTCTTGACCCTCTAGCCCTCTGACTCACTAGTCTGTCCTCCTATGTCACTGAGACAAGAGACAGCGCATAGTCATTCACTTCCAACACCTCCAACCTTCCCTTTTTAGGGAAGGTTTTGGAGAAAGTAATTGCTGCTCAACTACAGAGAATCCTAAATGAAGTGGATTTTCTTGACCCTCTTCAGTAGGGGTTTTGGCCATTGCACAGCACAGAAACAGCATTGGTAACTCTGGTGGATGACCTGTATCAGAGCCTCAATGAGGGGAGCGTGCCTCTCCTGGTTCTATTAGATCTCTCAGTGGGTTTTGATACTATCTACTATGGTATCCTTCTGTATCGTCTGCAGGGGTTGGGAATTGGGGGCACAGTTTTGAGCGCGTTCCTTTCCTACCTTAGTGGATGGTTTCAGACAGTTTGCATTGGAGATGAGTGTTCTAGCCCATGGCCTCTCTCTTGTGGAGTGCCGCAGGGCTCAGTCCTCACTCCTATGCTTTTAAACATCTATATGAAGTCACTGGGTGAAGTCATCCGTCGGTTTGGGGTGAGGTATCATCAGTATGCTAATGATACTCAATTGTACACTGCCACCCTGGGCTGATCCGGGGATGCCATGAATGGGTTGGCCCAGTGTCTGGAGGCTGTAAGGGTCTGAATGGGCAAAACAAGCTCAGGCTTAATCCCTCCAAGACAGAGTTGCTCTTGTTCAGTTCTCAATTTGGCCAGCTTCTGGTTTCGAGTGTTCCCCTTAATGGAGTCACACTCCCCTTGAAAGAGCAGGTTCATGATATGGGGGTCATCCTGGATTCATGGCTCCTTCTGGAACAACAGGTGGAACTCATGGCCAGGAGAGCCTTTGCCCAGCTTCATCTGGTATGCCAATTGCAGCCTTACCTCGACTGGCACGCCCTGGCAACAGTAAATCATGCCCTCGTCATCCGGCAGTTGGACTATTGCAATGCACTCTACCTGGGGTTGCCTTTGAAGACGACTCAGAAGCTTCAGATGGCTCAGAATGCCACAGCCCGGCTGCTTATGGGCAGCAGAAAATATTTATTGTTTTATTTATTTATTGTTAAATTTGTATACGGCCTTTCATTAAAACAATTCCAAGTTAGTTCACACAAAAATTAAAAACAAGACAAAAATGACACAATATGATCATGTTCCACCTTTGCTGAGGCCACTACATTGGTTGCCAGTTAGCATCTGGGTCCAAAGTGCTGCTTATCACCTATAAAACCCTTCAGGGTTTGGCACCTGTGTACCTTCAGGACTGCCTCTCCCGTCCAGCTTTGACCCGCCCTGTGAGGTCGTCTCAGGTGGGCCTTCTCAGAGTTCCAGGCCCAGGGGAGGTATGTGGGGCCCGGGCTCATGGGAGGGCCTTTTCTGTTGCACCCCCTTGTGCCAGATGCAGGGGGCAGGGCTAGGGGGTGTGGCGGCAGACTGGGCCCGGGCTGCCGCTGGCCTCCTTCCACCCTTGACCTGAGTAGAAGTGATTGTGGAAACAAGGTAGGAGGAAAAGCTACCCAGGTTTTCCTCTTACCTTGCTTCCACCCAACCAAAAACTGGGACCACATACAGCTCCCAAACCTGGATAGAAAACAGTTTTTCTAGCGACCTCTCTGTGTTTTTTTCTTTTGTATTTCAGTCTGGTGGTTAGCAATGTTACATTTGCATAAATTAACTTAGTCATTGGATGTTTGCAAAGTCATGCCAGTTATCATTTGCTAGTTTTCCTCCTTGTGCAAAAGCTCTCCCCCTCATGGGGGAGACCTACTCAGGGTTAGACAATGGGCATATCTCTGCTGCTGTCTTTGTCTCAAGGGACAGCACTGAAAGGTGGTGAAGTTACATACTGCTGATATTTTTTCTCCCCACATATGTGAAACTTTTGAAGACGGTGGACAGATACATGAATCACTGCTACAGAATGTAATATATGACTCATTGGTGACTTTCTTCCAGAATGGTTTGTCTATTCCTGACTTCTGTGTTCATTTTTTCCTGTTAACTACAACATGACAACTAGATTTAAAGAAAGAGTGGTCCCACACCCTCAATCTGTGAAAGATAGCTGTCAGGTTGTACTTATGGCCTTTATGGATTGTGTTTTTTTCTTTGTTTCCATGCAGTAAATGTGCAATATACATTTAGTTGCGCCACACAATCACATATCCATGGCTGGAAGATGTCACTTTCCCAGAATCCAAAACAAAATACAGAATTGTTTGGGAAATGTGATTTTCTCCATTGTGAGTATTTGAACAATGTGAACAATGTTGTGCAAGTGTCACAAGCAACTGTTAATATTGCCTTTGACATCACTACTGACTTGTTACACAATTCAAACTCCTCCCATTTTCACATCATTTGTGTCCCTAAAAAGATTATTTTGCAATGCTTGAAACTAAAGATTGTTTCAATTGTTGAAAAATACAATTTTTAGGAACACAAATGAAGTTGAGGACTACTCACAGTAACACTGCAGCTAATCTAGTCCGTTTAAGCAGCAACCACCAGCAACACTATCCCCTCCCGCTGCAACAAAGCCCCCAAATATGCTGGCGTTTGTTAGTTCAGTCGGTGTGCTCCTGCTTTCCTATGACAGAGTGCATATCTCTATAGATTTTATCTCCCCTCTCCACCTGTGGAAGTCACTTGGATGATTTTTAGCAAAAATATTCATAAGGGAAAGGGTAAGAGATAATTTGTTTAAGGAAAGGAAAATCCTATGGTATACTATTTGTAGCATCACGTATAGTTTGGCCCTTTAAAATACAAAGGGAGAATGGCTTTCCTGGCCATCATGGTATCCACCCACACACACATGGGAAGGCTATCTCTTATCCCATAAAACTGGAAAAGATATTAAGCTGCGTATCTGTGTTTAGATTAGTGAGAACATCCCACTAAGAGTAAAAACTGCTGCTACTACTACTACTACTACTACTTCTTCTTCTTCTTCTTCTTCTTCTTATTATTATTATTATTATTATTATTATTATTATTATTATTATTATACTCCTTAACTGGTCAGTCTATCATGTCATGACATGTGAGAGCACAGATTTTTATTCTGTCTGTCATTTGTGCAGTATATGTAACAGCAATAGTGCCTTACATGCATTCTTTTTTTGTACAACTGAACACATGGAAGGGGTTGATTGGAATTGTTTCTGCTGGTGCCAATCCCAATCTTGATGCATTCAGGACTCACATTTGCATAGAGCCTGCATGCACATACCCAAACACATGTAGGTTCCTGTATGTATGATCCAGAATCCTTCGTTTTCCAGCATCTTATATTGCATGAATAGGAGCCCATAGATATGCATGTGTAGGCTAAGCACAAACATAATCCTTAATGTGTTCATTTGCAAATGAACTTGTAATGGATTATGGTGGAGGCTAAAGAAGAGGTTTCCTGTGGGCTGGTTCTCATGATCAGAAGTAAGCTTGGGGCACTTCCAGCTGAGATTCTGGAGCCATGTCTGCTCCTGAAAATGCATCATGTGGGTAGCAGAAATGTTGAGTAGAGGACCAGGAAGTGATCAAGTGTGAGAAGCAATCTTGGTGGGTCAGCACAGGCAGTTGAGATTGATAATCTGGGATACTATTTTGTGTGGAAGTTTGTAGAAATTAAATATCTGAGGGAATGGAGTGGGGTGGATGCATCTTTATGAGCAGGCATGCAAAGGAGTACACACATATGGATGAAAAATGTCAACATGCTGCTTTGCTTCCATATTCCCCTAAACCATCTTTCCAGTTAGCAAATGTTCCTGAATATGTTTGCAGCTATTCTGTAATATAAGTACAACATAGTGAGGTCATTCACACAATCAAAAAGTGTGTTCTACCTGGGTTGTTTCTGTTAGGGTGATCTTTCACTCAGAGTAGGACTGTTGTTTATAATTTGGTAATAGTTAAGTAATAAACCTTAGTAACTTTGTTCAATAAACTTAACAAGCCTAAGTTTCTGCTCTGTTACACTCCACGACATGGGGTTACAGGCTCAGGGTGCTGGAAATAATAAAACAGGCAGCAAGAAGTTTATGAACATGAAATGGCTACTTTCAGGTCTACAAAGAGAGAATGTGGATGATCTGCAAGCTCTAGTAATGAAAGTCAAGGAGCAGAGTGGAAAAAATGGGACTACAACTAAATGTAAAGAAGATTAAACTAATGACAATGGGTACATCAACAACCCTCCGAATTGAAAATAAAGACATTGAAGAGGTGAATAGCTTCTGCTTTTTAGGATCAACCATCAACAGTAAAGGATCCAGCAGTCAAGAAATATGCCGCAGGCTAGCACTGCGGAAGGCCTTGGAAAGAATATATAGATGCTGTGAAGTGTTTATACCTACAAAGATTAGAATCGTTCAGACAATGGTTTTTCCATGACACTCTATGGATGTGAAAGCTGGACTTTGAAGAAGCAAGATAGAAAAAGTATTGACACTTTTGAACTTTGGTGCTGGAGAAGACTTTTGAGGATACCATGGACAGCCAGGAAAACAAACAAATGGATCATAGAACAAATCAATCCAGAATTTTCACTCCAGGCACACATGACCAGGCTTAAACTATCATATTTCGGACACATTATGCGAAAACCCAGCTCCCTTGAGTAGTTCATAATGCTGGGAAAAGTTGAAGGAAAGAGAAGAAGAGGATGACCAGCAGCAAGGTGGATGGACTCGATTACGACAGCAGTGAATGCACCACTGAGAGACCTTAAAGGCCAAGCTGAAGACAGGTCATCCTGGAGAGAATCTATCTATGCAGTCACTAAGAGTCGACACCTACTTGATGGCACTTAATCAATCAATTGGCTTGTGGCAGAGTTTATAATGTTCATGTAAATCATCAGTTCTGTAGACTGGTGAGTTTGTATTTCTTGCTGGATGTTTGAGACTGATATTTTTCTGTTAGGATGATCTTTCACTCAGAGTAGGACTGTTTATAATTTGGCAGTAGAGTAATAAACCTTAGTAATTTTGTTGAATAAATTTAACAAACCTCAGTTTCTGCTCTGTTACACTCCAATATAAAAAGCACTGGTGCTGGTGGGGAGTGTCCCCAAACTGGATTGCTGTCACAGCACTGGGGTAAAGAGGGATGAACCTTTAGCCTTCTACTTTGCAGTCCCTGACAGCCCAATCCACACTTTAGTAACCCAACTATGTTAAAAAGATTATATGGTATCAGAGCACATTCTCTGTTAATTTGGTATCTAACAATTCACAGATGAAAGAGAGAATTGTGTACTTGCAACACACTTATTTTTACAGAAGGGATAACTGCTACAGGATTCTTTCTTATATGCGCATGTGCACATGCACACTATAGGCCAAACTATTTCTGATGCAAGGATCCAGGAACAGATCACCCAACATATTTTTTCAATGCTTAAAGGAAACCATTGCCCCCCCCAATTGTATTGGGGCCCACAGGGGCATAGCAAGGTTGGAGTGGGCCCCTGTATTCCCACTCCCTTTTTCAAGGAATGCAGCAGTAGGGAGGGTCAAGAGCAAGCTGCTGCTCAGCTGGTGGCTTCTCTCTTCCTCAGGGGCCTAGGAATATGTGTCTCCACTTTGTTCAATTATAGTGATGCCCCAGGGCCCCTCCCTCTTCCCTGTGCCATTTTCCTTATCAAAATGGCCTCCTTCCTGAAGGAGGGATGCAAATGGTCATCCTCCCGCAAGTAGGCGAATAGCAGCTTCAGGGTGCAGTTTTGATTGGGAAATTGAACAGATTAAAGGGTAAAACCTCCTTCCCGCTACCACCTTAACCCTGACTCAGTATCCCTCCTACCATGGCTGCTTTTAAGCTTTTAAAAGGACATCAGAAAATAGCATTGTGTGTTGTTTTGGCCCACATTGGCTGGGGAAAGCTCTGGCGGTGATCTTTGGTGTGAAAATAAGTGAGTACAATTATATCAGTATCCCTGCTTTAGTCCATAGATTGCTGGAGGGTATGAAGTTGTCTGCTGTGATACCACATTATCTTTTGAACATATTTGAATTTTTATAATGTGGACAAGGTCGGCATGAGGTTTCACAGGGTCCTCAACTCCCCTCCATGAGCCGCCTCCTATCCGGGTGGGCCCTGAGAGAGTTGTTCTACCACTACCACATGAAGGCCATGGACACAGAAGTGGTCTTGGGGATTAGCAGTGGGCTCTTCTGAGGGTCCTCGGTCCTCAGCAGCTGCCCAACAAGACTGACTCTCCTGGTGCCAGCCCTGAATGCAAATTGGACTGTCAGGGGCTGCAAAGTAGAAAATGGAACATTGCAATTGCATCTGTCTGTCTTCTGCGACCCCCTCAGGCTGCTTCCAAGGGCTTAAAGGAAGATCCTGATATTGACCTTCTGTAATTTGGTCTCTCTCAGGGTGACCTTGATAGGCTTTAAACATGGTTCCTGGTGTTAGCTTTATGCAGCTTTGACAATCTAATGTGAATGGAAAATGGGATAGAAAATCAACTAGCAATATTCCTTATGTGAGTATCATAGTTGAGGCAAAATTAGGAAAGGGGAGAGGCAAAGAGAATTTAATCAAATTCCAGGCCTGTCAGGGTTCCCATATACGCATAGGCGTAACTATAGGGGGGGCAGGGGGGTCACGTGCCCCGGGCGCCACTTGGCAGGGGGCGCCAAAACGTGCCCCCGCCGATTTGCTGTTAAAAAAAAATTTTTTTTTGGCAGAGCAGTCCCCCTCCCCCGGGTCCCGGCGCCCCCCCCCCCCCATTGGCATTGCTCATCCAGCACTGGGCGCCACGGCGTCTTCGTAGTCCAAATCTCTGACTCTCACTCCCCGGCGCGCCCCGCCACCAGTCGCGCATGCGTCGAGAGGAGGACACGCACCAGAGCAAACTTCCTGAACAACTCCCTCTTCTGAACAACTTCCTGAACGCCCGAACCAGTTCCCCTTTTTGCTCATTCAAGTCCTTCCTCCCCTATAATCTAACCACGTTTTAACTGAAAAGGTTCAGGGAGGGGGAGATGGGGGGATGTGGAACCTTGGGTTCCACATCCCCCCATCTCTCCCTTCCTGGACTTTTTCACTATGTAATGCAAGCTAATTTAATTATATGTCATCATCAAAATGGATTAGCTGTTTCAGCCCATCAGGAAAGTCTAAACCTCCACCGATTTAATTAACCAGACTGAAAGTCTAAACTGAAAGTCTAATTAACCACATCAGGAAATTCTAAACCTCCACCAATTTAATTAACCAGACTGAAAAGTAGTAATTTCCAAGCAGTCCTTGGTTTTCATTTTGTTAAAATACAGTCACTCACAAGGGAAAGTCAGGAACAGAACCAGGGCGTGAGGGAGGGGCATCATAATCATAATAATCATCATTGCATCATAATTCTGATGTCTGAGATACAAGCCAACTTCACAGGGTTGTTGTGAGGAAAAACCTAAGTATGTAGTGCATTTTGAAATTTTTGGTAATTTTTGTAATTTTTAAAATTTTTAAAATAAAAGTTTTCTGAAACATGTGTGTCAGTCAGATGTATGTTGGGGGGGCGGTGGGGGGGATGCGGCGGTGGGGGCACAATTTCAGTGCTTGCCCCGGGCGCCGTTTTCCCTAGTTACGCCTCTGCATATACATGTGAAATCACGTGCCCTTCAACAAACATGAGGAGAAAGTATGACCAGGTGCAGCCAGTCACCAAATTCTTGATCTGCCTGAGCTGAATATCTAGTTGAACAGAAGCTGATGATAAGACATGGTAATCAAATAAAAACATAACATTAAAGAAGAGTCAAACAGGAGCATAGGAGTATTTAAAAAGTTTCCTTAGTACTTTCTGACTAATTAGTAAGTACTAGAGATAATTGCTAAATACTTACTCCTAGACTTCTGATTGGCTCTGCTATAATATGTTTTTTTATAATATCCAATTGCCAAAACGTCAGGTCAATGATCCCTAAATTCTGATCATAATTTTAATTCCAATCATGATACCATTATAATTATTTTGGGGTACCTTTGGGGTACAATAGCCCGGTAAGGAAAACACAGAGAGGTGCTTCACATGACCTGGTGGTTTGGGTGGTTTGCTGCTGGGAGCCGTGCAGCTCCCGTGGCAGGAGACAACCAAGAGAAATCAGGCTAGGCTCCCTTAGCCCAATTTCTCCTGGTCATGAGAACAGCCCCAGAATATTGTAGCCCTTGATTTCAGTTATTGTTCAGCAATTCATGGTTGTATCATACTCCTAAGTTTTTTGGGGGGGTTTCCTGGTGGGCTAGAAAGCATTGTGAACTTCTTTGCAAGCCTGAGGCACTATATTTGACTGTATTTGTTTAACACTATCTTTCCTGCTGAAGCCCACTGTGCCTCCACAAATTATGTCTTTGAAGGTCACACAGTCCTCAGGGACATATATTCAGGATGGGCAGTAGGCTTCAGAGGGTAGGGGAAATTGAAGAAAATTGCCCCTCCCTGGTAGCAACAGCACTGCATTGGAAGCATCAGTAACGTGTTAATGTGGATGTCAGTAAAGGATTTTAAAAGAGGCAATTGTCACTTAATGTTTTAAGTAAAGATGTGCACGGAACCGGTTGGGGGTGGCTCGAGGGGGTGCAGGGTCTCACTTTAAGGGCAGGGGAGGGTGCACTTACCCCTCCTCCATTTCCCCCCCACTGGCGCTCGGTGTTGGTAAAAGCCTTCAGGGTGGCAGTGTACCTCCCTGCTGCCCCTTCCCCCTCTTCAGCCGGAAGTGGCCAGAAGTACCGGGCACGCATGCGCATGTAGCTCATGCACTTGCATAGTCAGACGGGCATGCGTGCGATCGTGACATGAGCATGTGCACGTGACATTAGCATGTGCACACGATGTGTGCACATGTGCCTGGTATTTTTGGCCACTTCCGGGCAAAGAGGACGAAGGGGCGGCAGGGAGGTACACTGCTGCCCCGAAGGCTTTTACCGACACCGAGCACCAGCAGAGGGAAAGCAGGGGAGGGTAAGTACACCCTCCCCTGCCCTTAAAGTGAGATCCCCCTACCTTCGAACTTCAAACCCCCATGTTCAATCCTATTCAGAGGCCCGTAAAAGGGCCTCCAAACAGGTTCGTGCACATCGCTAGTTTTAAGTGACAATTTAATTGTGAAACTTTTTGACACCGTTTTAAGTGATAATTTTCACCAAAACAGCAGAATATTAATCACATTTAGTAGGTAAAGGCAAGTCCAAATGAAATTGGTGTTCCTTCCAAGAAAACATGGCTAGGGTTGAACTATTTGTTCATCATTCTAAAGTAACTGTGCTGCTAAGCAAGGAAGATAATTCAATTCTCCTCAAATATAGGCCAGTTGCTCAAGGCAGGGTTGATCAACTTTGGCCCTCCTTCAGATGTTGGCCTACAATTTTCATAATTCCTGGCTGTTGGCCACTGTAGCTGGGGATTATGGGAGTTGTCCATAAACAGCTGGGGGGCCTAAGTTGAGCAGACCTGGTCTAAGGATTGGGTCATAGCTCAGTGATAGGACATATGTTTTGTCCATGTTCAATTTCTAGGTTGGACTGGAAAAGAGCTCCTGTTTGGAATCCTGGAGAGCTGTTACTGGTCGGTTTAGGCAGTATTGAACTAGATGGACCAATGGTCTGACTCAGTATAACAATGCCAGAAAAATGCATACCAGGATCTTACATATCACCAAAAAAAAAAGATCCAACCAAAGCACTTTTTTCAAAAGAACCAATGATGCTTAGTTGCAGAAGTACATTACTGTGGGACATGGAGAGCTATTCCACATTGCCCTGAGTCACACTCTGTCTTCTGGAAGCACCACCCAGACCTCCATTAGTCATGAAACATCTTGCAGAAAATTGAAACATGTATTCCCTGCATCCTTTTGGCTAGAAACTTTCAATTTCTTGGTTCAGGTTTTCATGATGATTCTACTGCAACAGTATCCTATGAGATAATCCTGGCCATCTAGGTTTATCCTTTTTTCTATGACCTGAGAGCAACATTTTCTGCAATAGCAACTTGTGACCCATCCTTACAAATGTAGGTGCCTAGTGGGCTGCTTTACATGTTACATTTTCCATTGCAGAGAATTAAAACTGTCATTACAGCTCATATACCTACAGCATGAAACGTACATAGCACTATTTAAACATTACAAGGTATTTGATTTTTCCAATACTGAAATTAATGTACATTTGCGGGGGGCGGGGGATGTGACAAATACATGTAATCTGATATTTTTCATACATCTACAGATTTACCAGCTTTGCATCAGTATCTTGGCATTCCTGAGAATCTGCCCTGTTTACTGTGCCTCAGTGGAGTTGTCTACCTCTGCAGGTAAGCTGGTTTATAACCCTGTCTTAAAAAATCCTCTGTGCAGCAATATAAATGCAGATTTGTGCCAATGCATCTAAAACAGTATGTGATTAAATATGGGGATGGTGGGGCACAGCTGACTGGTCTTCCCCCACAAGGAAAGCCCTCAAGTACTTCATTTTAGAAAAGCCATGCAACAAGACCATCAGTAGCCTCACCTCCTTCCCATAACCTTTCACCAGCCAAAGTTCCACAAATTCCTCCAATGTAACATTTAGGGCAGGGGAAACCCACTGATTTAGAAGCATCAAGGTGTGCTATTTTGGGGTAAGGCTGGAATTAGGCCCATCCAGCAGCAGTACTGTGAGGATACTAGAAATGTAAAATAGCTTAAAAGCAGCCATGGTAGGAGGGAAACTGAGTCAGGGTTAAGGTGGTAGCGGGAAGGAGGTTTTATTATTATTATTATTATTTATTTATTTACACAGTCAGACAGATGTTATTGACCCGTTTGTTTTATCCAGACATCGAGTCCTTTCCAAGGACCTGGGATGGCTGAATTTTATTATCAATGTTGTTGCTGTTATTATAGATATCGTCGCAGAATATAGGCTGTTCCCAGTAAAGTTGCTTTTTGTAATTTGGCTGATGGTAATTTCTGTGGCCCCTATGGTGTTGAGGTGCTCTTCAAGTTGTTTTGGAATTGCACCCAGGGCGCCAATTACTACTGGGATTATTTTGGTCTTTTTCTGCCACAGCCTTTCAATTTCAATTTGTAGATCTTTGTATTTGGTGGTTTTTTCTATTTCTTTTTCTTCTATTCTGCTATCCCCTGGTATTGCTATGTCGATTATTTTCACTTGTTTTTCTTTCTTCTCGACTACAGTTATATCTGCTGTATTGTGTGGCAGATGTTTGTCTGTTTGTAGTCGGAAGTCCCATAATATTTTTGTATCTTCATTTTCTACAACCTTTTCAATTTTATGGTCCCACCAATCTTTGGCTACAGGTAGCTTGTATTTTTTTGCAGATGTTCCAGTGTATCATCCCTGCTACCTTGTCATGCCTTTCTTTGTAGTCAGTCTGTGCAATCTTTTTACAGCTGATTAGGTGGTCCACGGTTTCATCTGATTCTTTACAAAGGCGGCACTTGCTATTTGTTGTTGATTTTTCTCTTATTGCATGTGTTCTTAGTGCCTGTTCTTGTGCAGCCAGTATTAAACCCTCAGTTTCTTTCTTCAAGTTGCCATTCTTAAGCCATTGCCAGGTCTTGGTGATGTCTGATTTTCCACTTATATTGTGCAAATATTGACCATGCAGTGGCTTATTTTTCCATTTTTCTGCTCGGTTCTTGACTTGTTCTTCCTTGTAGGCCTGCTTTGTTTCATTGGTGTTGAATAGTTTCTCGTTATTAACCATTTTAAGAGCATCTTCTTCACTGTCCTTTATATATTCGTCAAGGCCTTTTTTCTCCTCCTCTATTGCTTGATGGACTTGCAGCATTCCTCTTCCACCTGAGCTGCGAGGGAGATATATATCCTATTGACATCACTGTGGGGGGTGCAGAGCATGATTGATGGTCATGATTTTCCTGGTCTTACAATCTAGCGTCTCTAGCTCTGCCTGGGTCCAGTCTATTATTCCTGCAGTGTATCTGATAACAGGTATAGTCCAGGTGTTTATGGCTTGTATGGTGTTCCCGCCATTGAGTTTGGACTTGAGGATTTTTCTAACTCTCCTGATGTATTCACTTCCCGTTTTTCTTTTAACTTCAGTGTGTGCGATGTTATTAGCCTGGAGAATGCCCAGGTATTTGTAATGTTCTTTCTCTTCCAGGTTCTTGATCTTGCTTCCATTGGGCAGTTCTATTCCTTCTGTTTTTGTTATTTTTCCTCTGTTCATTATTAATGCAGCACACATGTCTAGTCCAAACTCCATTGCTATATCGCTACTGAATATACGGACAGTGTTTATCAGTGATTCAATTTCTGACTGGGACTTTCCATACAACTTCAGATCGTCCATGTACAGCAGATGGTTGATTTTACTTGATGTTTTAGATGTTTGCCTGTTTTATTTAGTATTAGTGAAAGTGGAGTCATGGCGATCACAAACAACAGAGGGGATAGTGAGTCCCCTTGGAAAATACCTCTTCTAATGCTAACCTGTCCAAGTGTCTCGCCATTGATTGTTAACTGTGTACTCCACATGCTCATTGCTTTTTTTATAAATATCTGAATGTTTTTGCTGACACCAGTTGTTTCTAAACATTTTAGTAACCATGTGTGAGGCAATGAGTCGAAGGCTTTCTTGTAGTCAATCCATGCAACACTTAGATTGGTTTTTCTTCTTTTGCAATATCCTAAAATCATTTTGTCAATTAGCAGCTGGTATTTTGTGCCTCTGGTGTTTGGACAATTTCCTTTCTGTTCAACTGGAACTGTTTTTTAGTGAATAAGAGCAGATGAAATAATACAAGTGTTGTATTATTTCATCTGCTCTTATTCTAGTTAATAATTTGAACATGGTTGGCAGGCAGGTTATCTGTCTATAATTACTTAGAACTGCACCTTTTGCTGCGTCTTTCATTATGAGATGAGTTTTCCCAGTCATTAGCCATTGTTCAATATCACCTCCTTGCAAAATGTGATTGAACTGTTTTGATAGTTGTTTATGAAGGCTTGTTAGTTGTTTAAGCCAAAAGCCATGCAGTTCATCGTCGCCTGGCGCAGTCCAATTTTTAATTTTCTTTGCTCTTTCACTTATTAATTCTGGTGTTATTATTAGATCTTGCATTTGTTGGTTACATTTTTCGACCTCTTTCACCCAGCCTGTTTTTTTATTATAATCTATTGGATTGTCCCATAATTTCCCCCAGAATTGCACTGTTTCTTCTTTATTTGGTGTTTCAATGTTTCTCGCAGTTTCTCCTTCTATGCTTTGGTAGAAACGTCTCTGATTCGACTGGAATTGGAGATTCTGCCTGTGTTGTGTAATTCTGGCTTTGTATCTGCTAATCTTCTTTGACACTGCTGTTATTTGCTGCTTTATCTAGGTGGTATTTTTGGATCAGATACTGTTTGGTGTTTCATTCTTCAGCTTCTTGTCTTTCATATCTTTCAATTTACTAGCATCTGATCTAAACCAGGAGATTTTATTTTCTAATCTTATCTTCCATTTACTGTAGGTGATATACTACTTAATTTTTTTTACAGGTCCACTGATCTTATATCCAAGCTCTTGGTTGTTGTTGTTTTGTTTTTGTGTTTTTGCTGCACTGTATATTAGTTGGTTTATTTCTTGCAAATTATTGGTTGTTATTTCTGCAAGTGCAGCATTGACATCTTTTAATGCCTGAGCAAGTTGTTTTTTGGCAACTGTTTTTAGACCTGGAAGTCGAACCCTGTTGGTTGTATGGTTCATGTGCTCAGTTATTTTTTGCTTTAGTTCTTGTTGCTTTTCTGTTAAACGGCATTTGGGTTTTTGAGATGAAGGCAAAGGGGAGGTTGCCTGGTATTGATTTTGAAACAGTTCAGCAACAATGGCATCCTCTCTTTCCAACATCTCCTCCACCTGCGACTGAGCAACTTCTTCAGTTGGTGGTAATTCTTCTTCCATATCTTGAGCCTGTGTTGCTCTTTGCAGTTCTTCCAGCTCAACTTCTGTAAATACTTTATTTCTTATTATGAATCTTCTCTGGTCTGGTAGCCTTTGTTCTGTTATTTCTGTATCTGGATGCTTCTCTTTCCAAATTTGGTACATTCTTTTTAAATAACCTCTTCTAGTTGGACTAGACTTGTAATAGCAGATCATTATTTCCTTGTTGGCATTTTTCATATATTTTTTTCGCTTCAGCGACATTTCTTCCAGTAACTGCATTCTCCAGCCCTGGTTGCTCTACTGAAGATCCTGAGTCCTGTAGCCCACTTGCCACCAGATGTCCAGGGACTCAAGCACCTGGCGCGTTCCTTGTTGACCCGGGCGATGACCCATCCAGTATAGATTTATTAAAGTTACATCTCACCATATTGTTGATGGGAGAGGCACTCTTCATCTGGCTCCTCTGGTGAGACCTGTCCAGTATGGTTGGACCTCTGGCATAGCTCTCACCTTCCTCAGAGCACTCAATCCCCACAACCACGCCAAGGTAGTGCCTCACTGGGGGGGCAATATTCCCAGTAGTGCCAATAATTGATGATGATGATGATGATGATGATGATGATGAAGAATTCGATTTCTATACCGCCCTTCCAAAAATGGCTCAGGGCGGTTTACACAGAGAAATAATAAATAAAATAAGATGGATCCCTGTCCCCAAGGGGCTAACATTCTAAAGAGAAACGTAAGATAGACACCAGCAACAGTCACTGGAGGTACTGTGCCAGGGGTGGATAGGGCCAGTTACTCTCCCCCTCCTAAATAGAGAATCACCACATTAAAAGGTGCCTCTTTGCCCAGTTAGCAGGGGTATTAATCACAGCCTCAGTGTTTTCTGGTTGCTGCTCTGGCCATTTCATACATGCATGCACATCTCTTGATTTCTGGACACTTAATGATTTGCAGCTTAATGTCTAGATTATGACTGCATTAAAAAAATACTGATTTGGAGGTACTTCCATCTGTGGCATTTAATCTGTGATGGCTCTTTCACATACTGTGTATCAATACTGCTGCAGTCATCAAGAGGTGAACATGCATGTGTGAACATGATCTATATTCTTATTGACCATACAGCCTGTGTATCTATTATTATTATTATTATTATTTTACATTTATATCCCGCTCTTCCTCCAAGGAGCCCAGAGCGGTGTACTACATACTTGAGTTTCTCTTTCACAACAACCCTGTGAAGTAGGTTGGGGTGAGAGAGAAGTGACTGGCCCAGAGTCACCCAGCTAGTTTCATGGCTGAATGGGGATTTGAACTCGGGTCTCCCCGGTCCTAGTCCAGCACTCTAACCACTACACCACGCTGGCTCTCTACTGGCTGGCATTGTCCGATGAACCCTCCAGTCTCTTCCAAATGCCATTAACCTATTCACAAGGAAAGAAAGACAATTATCCTATTCTAAACCAAGCCAGGACTCCTCCAGTGCAGCAATCCACGAGAGTCACCGACCTTAGACCACTCCAAGGAAAAAGGGATTCAGATGAGCTTGGCTAGCTCTGAGCAGAAACCTACAAGGACTGGATTCAGCAACACAGGAAGGATGTTGCTACAGTAGCTGAAACAGATGGCTGCTGCCCTGGCAAAGTGAATTGGCTCCACCCCTTCCTTAGGAAAAGCCTGGGCTTGCCTGATTAAATGGGCCTTGCCTGGTTCTTTAAGTGCTGGCTCTGGTGGCAATGGGGGAGCTGTGCTAGGGCTGTCAAGTCCTCAGGGGATCCTTCCAGGTCAGAGGGTGAAAGCAGTCTGTGTCATCAGATCATGGTGGAGGTGCTGGCTCAGGTTCCTCTGGTTCTCCGGGTGTGTGGGGTCCCAGCAGCCCAGGGTCACCCCGGTTGCTAGGGGTCTGGATCATACGGTCTTCCCACCCTCTCATTCTGTAAACTGTCTGCCTCTTTTCCCAGTTGGGACCTTCCCAGATCTGAGGTAATGACAGCAATGCACAAAGTCAGCTGACTCACCCATCTTTTAAAACAATCATGCCCTTTAGCTCACATCACTTAAATAAAATATTATTTGTTTTGATTTAAAGCACACATTATTTGCCACTGGAATGGCACCCAAAATAGAGTATAAGTGGAAAATAATAAAACTAACAATACATCAATTTAACATCCAAACCCAAAAGCAGCTTGGGTGACTGCTATGTTAAACCTCTCATGTTAGGAAGAATGTAATTCTGTCTGCCTGTTTTAGGATCCTCCCACTTCTAGGAACTTCACACCTCCCTCCTCTCCAGATGTCTTGTGCTTCCTAGGGGGGCAGTCCTACAATCTGAGAACCACTGGCTTAAATTTATAGTGATGGCAGAAATAAATCATGAGCACTATAAAAAAATCTAGTCTTTTAAGTCTAAATTATAACTTAGAATAATATTTACAGATAACCTCCCTAATGATTTGTAGGACCTGGAGCATTAATGTAAGGGTCAAACTACATATTGCATTTAAGTTCATTTATTTCATCATCCAAATTTAAAGGCTTTTTTTCCTAGAGAAAGGCAGCTTTGGAAGGGGACAGTTTTCAGCAGGGAAGTGACAGGATCTTTCCCCTGACCACCACTTTTTCAATATGAGTCCAGACAAGGCACTTTTCCTCTCACAGAATTGCAGGCATGCTTTTACAATGGTAAACTTTCATTTGGAGCCCTGTGGGTGGGTGGGTGGGGGGAGTGGTTGCAGGGAGCTACAGTAGAAAAGTGGTAGGCAGGGGGAAAGTTAGGCACACACCCGCCCCCCCACCTCCATGTTTTTCTGTTTCAAATTGCTCCCTTTGGAGCTATTTTTCTTTAGAAGCAGCAGCCATCATGGTCTAAACTCACAGGTTTCTGTGCAATGTGTCGTTTGGCCCTCAGACTGGTGCCATTATATGGGGGTGCTGTATGCTGGGAAGCAGATCCTCCATATGCTCACAAATTTCCACAGACCAGAGCGAAGGCACTTCCTACTCCTATTTCAACATTCAGGGGTGGGGGAATGTATTTTTAATTCCTGGCATTACACTGAGTTAAACAAGAAACAAAAAGTTAAATCCAGTTCATTCCTATATACATGCCACAAACTCAACATGCCGTGACCAGGAGTGCAAGCCTCAGGGGGCAGAGCCTTTGGCACAGCTCTTGTTCCCATCCCTGTGTTTATAGCTCCTGTCAGTGGCTAAGATGCAGCACTGGCTTAAAGGGCTCTGGACTGGAGCCTCAAAAGGTGCACGCAGTAGGAACAGGTTGTGCTGAGAAGGCCACTGAGATCACTCAAACAAAGAGCAAAAAAGGAGGTTGCCCCACATCAGCTGTGACCCCCAAGGTGGAAAAATACCAGAGACAACAACCTATTGAAACAATCCTTTCAGTAAAACACATAGTTAGAACATACATATCTGTATGATTTATAAAATATTATCAATGTATGTAATGTATCCCCACCCAGTCCTGCTATGCAGCCTCATCGTGGTGGTGGTGGGGTGTTCCTGGGAGGGATGAGTGAAGTACGCCGGAAGGTATACTCCCAGTAGGGTCACCCAAAGCACTAAGGTTATCCCAGCTGCCCAGATAAAACAAGCAGGCACCTATATTGTGCAGCAGCAATATAGGAAGGTGCTGGAGGCAGACAATCACTTCAGTGACAATGACAAAGGCATCATTTCATACTGCACGAGAGAAGGCAATGGTAAACCACTCCTGTATTTTACGAAGAAAATCACATGGATAGATAAAATGGAATGATTGTCAGTGTAGTGCCAGAGCATGGGCCCCTCAGGTCGGATGGTACTCAACATGCTACTGAGGAACAGCTGAGGATCTCTCAGAGTACCGATGGTGTTTATGATGCAGTTAGACTAAAGCCTTTTGGACGTTTAGCAGCTGATGTTTCCGTGTGGGAAAAGAAAATCCGGAGTTGCAAAGACAGAATTACAATGGGAACGTGGAACGTAAGAAGCATAAATATGGGAAAGCTCAACTCAGTGAAAGATGAAATGAATCGATTACAGATTGACATCTTGGGCATCAGTGAATTAAAATGGACTGGAATGGGACACTATCAGTCAGAAAATCATACTGTTTACTACTCAGGACATGAAAAACAAAGAAGGAACGGTGTTGCTTTCATAGTCAGGAAGGATATAGCAATGACAGTACCTGTGTACAATACAGTCAAGTGACTGACTGATTTCAATTAGATTTCATGGACAACCCTTTCACATGACAGTTCTTCAAGTCTATGCCCCAGCAACTGATGCAGAAGAAGAAGTTGATGAGGTTTATGCTCAAGTTCAGTCTGAAACTGACAGAACGTGCAAGCAAGATATTATGCTGGTGGTTGGACACTGGAATGCCAAAGTTGGAAAAGGTAAGGAGGAAAACACAGCTGGCCTATATGGCCTAAGAAACAGAAATGAAGCAGGAGAACCACTTATTAGTTTCTGACAAGCCAAATGATCTCTTCATTGCTAACACATTCTTCAAACAACCAAAGTGGCACCTATACACATGGACATCACCAGATGGAGTACACAGAAATCAACTTGATTACATGATTGGTGCAAGGAGGTGGAAGAGCTCAGTTATAACAGCAAAGACATGGCCAGGGGCCAAGTGTGGAACAGATCATGAACTGCTCGTGTGCAAGTTCCAAGTCAAGCTAAAGTGGAAAAGCAAAGCTATGTACCCACCATTTTCAAGGAGAACATGAGGAACCGCTTTGAAGTTCTGAACCTCATTGAACCAGAGGAACTGTGGAATAGGGGTGTGTCCGAACCGGTCTGGAGGCCATTCTAAAGGCCTTCGAACTCTCCAGACCGGTTCGGACGTGGCCGGTCCGGGTCCAGGTGGGGGGGTCTTTCTTTAAGGGTGGGGAGGGCTTACGAACAGAGCTCCTCTCTCAGCAAAATCACAGATGCGACTGAGCCTTTGCGCGGCGCACGCGCGCCGCAAAGGACGTCTGGGGAGTTCCGGCGGAGGCCCAGTCTACCCAGCCTCGTCCCAGCGGGTAGACCGGGCCTCCGCCGGAACTCCCCAGACGTGCTTTGCAGCGCGCGTGCGCCGCGCAAAGGCTCAGTCGCATCTGTGATTTTGCTGAGAGAGGAGCTCTGTTCGTGAGCTCCTCTCTATTTTAAACTCAACTTCTGGTGAGGACTCGGGCCGGGCAGCTGGGAGGGAGGGAGGGTGGGCTGCTGGGAGGGCGGACGGGCGGGCGACGGGGGCAGCAGTAGCCTTGGCCCAGGGCCATAATTCGCTTGCGGGGGGGCGGCGGGGGCGGCTGGTTTCCAGTGCCCCAATTACTTGGTCATATACGGGCGCTGGAGGGGGCAAAGAGGCGGGTGGGGTAAGCAAGCCCTCCCCGCCCTAAAAGAAAGGCCCCCCTTCGGTGCCGGTCCGGACTGCTCCGGACCATGCACATCCCTACTGTGGAATGAAATGCAGATGTGAAAAGAGACTGCCAAATACCAAGAAACAGAAGAAAGCAAAATGGATGTCAGAACAGATGGTGGAAATTGCCCAGAAGAGGAGAGAAGCCAAAGTCAAGAAAGAGAAAGACCTCAGGAAGGAACTTCTTAAGGAATTTCAGAAAGCTGTTAGGAGAGACAAGGAAAAGTACTACAATGACATCTGTAAAGACCTTGAGGATGGAAATAGACTTGGAAAAATAAGGCAAATTTTCCAAAAGATATCTGAACTCAGAGGGTGGTTCCGACTTTGAATTGGTATGTTAAGGAATGCCAAGGGACAGATAGTAACTGATTCAGAGAAGATCAAACAGAGATGGAAGCAGTATACTGAAAATTTGTACAGCAGGGAAGTCAACATCCAAGATACTCTAGAAGATATTCCCTACTTGCAAGAACCTCTAGTGCAGAAAGATGAAATTAGATCAGCACTCCTATACAGCAGCTGTACCTAGATCTGTTTAATGAGGTTGGAGGGAAAGCCCTTCTACCCAGTAGGATCCTCATAGATGATCACTTCCTCTACCTCCTACTTTGCTTTTTATGAGTACACAATCACAAAACAGGAATGTGCACAATTCCTGGTCTTGGGTAGGATGCTTGTACTACCCAGATAACAACTGTGTGAATTAATCTAAGATCTACAATGTATATGAAATAGTATAAGGCCAATTGTGAGATAAAAGCCAATTCAAAAATAAAACTGCAAAAACATAAATTACCTTCAGTTTTTTAAGAACTCCTATGACAAGGAGCCAAATATAAGGCTTCCACCAGAAGCAATCCTCAAAGTTCAAAAGAACCCATGACCTCAATAAAGTTTGGCACAGCAAAGCTTGCCAATAAACAGTACATAAAATTATATGTAAAAATAGGGGGGCAGGCACCTTTGCTTTTGTAGAAAAGCTCTTTACAATTTTGGGAGCACCAGTATGCAGCTTCCCAAGGAATGGGGGGTGGGGGGGAAGCAGGGGCATAACAAGGCTGGAGTGGGCCCAGAGACAAAATTTTAAAATGGCCCCTCGCTGATACACACACACTCACTTCATATGTGACTTGCCTCTGGGGGGCCCCTCAAGGCGTGGGGGCCCCCAGGCAGCCGCCTCCCCTTGCCTAATGGTAGTTACGCCCCTGGGGGGAAGCTATGTATGTTTAGATCTCTGAGCAGCTGTTCTGTACTACCTGAATACAAGGGAAGGGGGTTGCAACTGGGGAAGGATTATAGAGCAAACCAGGACCTGGATGAGAGGCTGACTGGACACCCCACATAGGCCATTCTGAGCTTCCTGAACAGGATGGGAGAGCTAAAAGAAACACACAATCAAGACAGGTACTCTATACCACTTGTAAATCTTGTCCCGACACTGCCGTGATCCACCCCAAATGCTGCTACTTTTACAATAACAACAACAATTTATATACCACTTTTCAACCAAAGTTTCCCAAGTGGTTTACATAGAGAAATAATAAATAAATGAGATGGATCCCTGGCCCCAAAGGGCTTACAATCTAAAAAAGAATCATAAGACAGACGCCAGCAACAGTCACTGGAGGGGTACTGTTCTGGGGGTGGATAGGGCCAGCCGGTTGCTCTCCCCCTGCTAAATAAAGCGAATCACCATGTTAAAAAGGTGCCACTTTGCTCAGTTAGCAGGGATTGTCTGTTAACCCCTTTTCTCTTCAACTCTGACAGCCCTCACCCATACCCATTACTGATTGCTCCCTCCTTTCAATAGCTTGGTCCCTTGTCCCTAATAGCTATTATACTTTTGGGATTCAACTTCCATATTGTATCTGTCTCTTCCTCCTACTTGGATTCCTTGTCCAAAGTGGGAGTGAGGTTTGAGGGCAAGTCCTTAATGTGTCCCTGGTAGATATTTATGTTAGAGGCTTCCTTCATAGCCCCTAATCCCATTTTTGAAAAGAGCAGTTCAAGAGTCACATGTGTCCAGCCTCCCCTGATTAATAGAATCAGTGGGCTTTGTAGGCCATTGTGCCCAGACCCCTCCTTGAAGACTTCCAGGAAGTCTGAAAATATGAATTATCCCTAGATAATTTCTGCCGAGAAGCTGAGGTATTAGAATTGGGATGGCGCTTTGGCTGTGTGTCTTCACATATTGGCCAAGACTAGTATTCTGTCCAGTAGGGTTAGTTTCCCTGACATTAGTTGACAACTCTGAATCCAAACTGAAAAGGTCTTTAGAGCAGAAATTATATTCTGATGGTTTATCACAGGAAGAATTTATTAAGCTGGGCCCAGATCAGGCCAAAAGAACATTTAAGCAGAGAGTATTGGATGTTGAAGGGCAATTAGACCTAGCTATCCATCCAAAAGGTGTATTTCTGTCCAACCAACTCGTCTCTCTGAGACCCGCAAGTTATTTAAACCACGTAACATCAAAATTGAGGAGAGCACTGACTTTTGCTCATTTAAACGCACTCCCTTCCACAGTACTAGAAGGGAAATTTAAGAAAATACTCTATACTGCTCGGCTATGCCCTTATGGCACAGGTGCCATAGAAACAACTGCACATCTTTTGCTTTGTTGCTCATTTTATAAGGATATTCAGAATAGTTTTATTTTGACCTTTTTAGCAAATGTTCCTGGCCATACTGATATGTTTTATCTGCACCACCATGTGTCTGACCCTGATGATTTCATTTCTTTAAATGTGGCTAAATTTTGCAATATAGTTTGCAAATTAGGCAAAGAGATGCTTACTTCGATGTAACTATTTACTGTCGGCTGCAAACTGTATTATGATTGTCTATCTGGTCGATGTCTGTAATAAAGGAATCTAGTCTAGTTCCTAGATAATTGGTTCTATTGTTGAACTGCTCTTACTGTTAAGAGGTTTCTCCTAATGTTCAACCAAAATCTACCATGCTGTAACTAAGCTCATTAGATAAACTCCTTCCCTCTGGATCAACAGAGAACAAGTCTTAGCCCTCTTCTACATGGCGCTTTCCAGATTAGACCCTGCAACGGGGTCATGACATATCTCTGAAGTGTGCTTCCACACTTCCTGTGTTGTGACACCGCAGTCCCTACGTTGACAGCAGGGTGCCGTTCATATTTCCAATGCCTTGTTTTGAATTTAATCGCTATCGGGCGTAAAAAAAAGTTGCCAGTTTTTTGGGGTGGTTAGTTTTCGCGGGACTGCTCCCCCTGCTGGGCGCTTTGCTATTTATGCTTTGAATGCGATTTGCCTGAACAGAAGGCTTTTGCCACTGTTGAGCGGCTTATCTGGAAACCGCCCATGCCAGGCCTTCTGGTGTTTGAAGAGTGCTATAATCTCCCCACTCAGTCTTTTCTTCTCCATGCTAAACATATCCAGTCCCTTCAGCCTTTTATCACAGGGCCTGTTTCCATAGCTTTTATTTAGGGAACTTATGTAGCATAATCTATGCTGAATTCTAGCTACGAGGAGGAATAAACTGTATGTTATGCTAAGTGGATCATCAGAACCAAAGTGCCTGAGGTTTTTCTAAAAAGGAACTGTGGGGGCCCAGTCTGGATTGGGACCACAGTATTGAGGGAGGAAAGCTTTTCTGCTTTGCTCTTGCTAACCCAGATCAGGCCTTTCTGTTGCTGCTGTTTGTCTTACATGGCTTCTGTAAGTCCTGCCTCTTAAGTCCTGCCTCACTAGCATTTTAGAGTTCTTTAAGAGTGTCAACAAGTATGTGGAAATAAATGATCTGGTAGGCATTGCATACTTTAACTTTCAAAAAGCTTGTCAAAGCTTCCTCACCAAGAGCTCCAGAGCACACTTGGCAATCATGGGATAAGAGGATGGGCTATTTTGTGGATCAGTATGGATTAAATAACAGAATGTAGAGAGTAGGAATAAAATGACAGTTTTGGATGATCTCTGGTTATCTTGGAGCACATCATGAATGAGAAAGAAGTCCTTTACTAAATGGAAACAATTGTGCCAAAGCAGCAGTAGATCAGGTTTTGAACAAGTGGAAAAATGAATGTTCAAAGAGGAAATGAGAGGGTTGATTTCAAAGAGCATTTTGGCCCTCTTGAAAGCACACCTTTTGCACCAAAAGTATTGGGCTAGTATTTGGTAATTAATGCTCTAGATTAGGGATGCTCAACATTGGGTCCTCAGATGTTATTGGACTTCAACTCCCATAATCCCCAGCCAAAGGCCACTGGGCCTGGGGATTATGGGAGTTGAAGTCCAATAACATCTGGAGACCCAACATTGAGAATCCCTGTTCTAGATGTTTTTATGCTGTATATGGAGTATGTGTGTGTACTTGTTTTGGGTCATTGATGGAAACGTACTCTTCATTATTTTATGGCTTTTGGTTGAAATATTTATACCAGAGCTTTTCATGCTCTTGCTTGTTTCAGTTTTGAATTCTATATATTTCTTTCTTGTGTGGGGCTGTTTTGAAAATGTGCAACACTGATAAAGAAAACTGCAAATTATTTTGTATAACAATTGCACTAGTTCACAGTCAAGTCTGTATTTATTTTTATGGAGCTGCTATGCTACAACAGATTCTCTATTTTGGGTGCTTATCTTATCATATCATATCATATCATATCATATATCATATCATATCATATCATATCATATCAAATGATTTGACAGCTGCATCCATTCCTAGAGGAGGAGGATCTCAGAACAGTGGTGCACCAGCTGGTAACCTCCAGGTTTGACTACTGCAATGTGCTCTACATGGGGCTGCCTTTGTAGGTAGTTCGGAAACTTCAGTTAGTTCAAAATGCAGCAGCAAGGCTGAGCTCTGGGGCAACCAGGAGAGACAATATTATGCCTGTTTTGAAACAGCTGCACTGGCTGCCGATATGTTTCCAAGCAAAATACAAAGTGCTGGTTATTACCTTTAAAGCCCTGAACGGCTTAGGTCCAGGTTACCTTAGAGAGCGCCTTCTTCGGGCTAATCCCCACCGCACACTAAGATCATCTGAGGAGGTCCGGCTCCAGTTGCCACCAGCTCGTCTGGTGGCAACCCAGAGGTGGGCCTTCTCTGTAGCCACTCCTGCACTGTGGAATGCGCTCCTTGCAGACATCCGTAATTTGAATTCTTTATTGGAATTTAGGAGAGCCCTAAAGACCTACCTGTTCGGCCTGGACTTCCAGTGCTCGTAAATTGCTGTAAAGGGTCTTTGATGTTTGTGAACCGCCCTGAGCTATTTTGTAAGGGCAGTCTAAAAATCAAACAAACAAACAAACAAATAAATAATAAAAATATCTATATATATAATTCTCCTAGACTTACCCATCAGTAATCCTATGTGTGGCAGCTCTTGTGAGAGTTTGCGAGCGAGGTTGTGTGTATTTTTAATGAATGATAATATTGTTATTCTTAAAATCAATAAAAATTGAATTTGCAAAAAAAAAGAGAGAGAGAGAGAGAGAGTTTGCGAGCGAGGGGAGGAGGAGAGGAAAGCGGTGGTGGCTGGGAACACAAGGCCAATGAATAGACTAGCGAATGGGCAGGCAGGAAGAGAAAGCGGCAGGGTGGGGGAGAGAAAGTGGTGGTGGGGATGAAAGAAAGCAGCGGCAGCTGGGGGGGAAATGCGGCAGGGGTCGGAGAGAAAGCAGCGGGTGGGGGGGAGTGGAGGTGGCCTGGGGAACTAGAGGTGCAGATGCTCTGCGCTCAGGCCAGCTAGTATTGATTATTGCATGTGAGGAAGTAATTTGAGGGTGGGAAAGGAAAGAGCCTTCAACATTTGTGGCCCATCCATTCACAGCAGAAACCATAATTACAGACTTGTGCATAAGAAACATATAGGTTCTGGAATCAGTGGTATCCTCAAACTACTGGAATCAGTGACTCCTCAAACCTGCATTTATCAATAAAGTCAACAAGCTGTGCAAGAATTTTTTAATCTAAAGTTTGGTATTGACCATTCCATGCTGGGGCAGTCCAGGCCAGACAAAAGGCTAATAGAAGCCACTGTATTTCCCAGGATTCAGAAATTCAACTCTGCAGTTCCATCAGCTGATTTACAGAATCAGATGTTTCTTCTCAGGAAGATCTGCCATCATCCCAACTCTCATGATTCATGGAGCTATGAGCGGACTGTGCTGGTAACTCAATGTGAGCACATCAGGATGGTGATTCAATAGAAGCATCATAGAATCAATCTGAAGATATGATACTGTTTCTACTGCTTCTGGTGTTTTTCAGATGACATGGTGCTCTAGATATTTTAATAAACTACAGACAAGGACAACTATAAAGTATTACACACAAGAGCGCTAAAACACACAGTCTAAGATGGATAATGTGCTAAGCAGTTGCTCTGCATTCTATAGGTTGAATTAGAAGGATTATATCAGGACTCAGGAACTGGTGGAATTAGCCAACTCAGCAATCTTACTCGACTAAGAGTTCATTTGAAGGAATGTGTTATGTTTCAAGCTACAACTGAAGCAAGCACATTGGAAAGGGTTTAAAAGAGAGCTATAAAGATGACAATGAAGCCTAGAAGAAAGGACATAGGGAGAAGATATCAAGTATGCTTAGCCTAAGAATAGCTAGTTGGTAATTTTCAGATAGTGAAAAGCATGTCACAAACAGGGCACAGAAAAGAAGCAATGGGTTTAAATTAAATCAGAAGAAGCAGATTCAAGGAATATTGCATTGCAATTAAACACACACACACTTGTTCCTACTTGCTGTGTTGTTGGCTGTTGCAAGCTCTTTATAGATGTATGGCAAATTGTCCAGCCATTTATATTCATCTTGTAGAGGAGACACTCTGTCTTAACCTGGCCCTTCTTTTTACTCTTTAAAAAGTATTTTTAAAATATATTTCTCACAACTACGTATGTTAAAAATAAGCTGATGTGGCCACAGTGAATGGTCTGGGAACAGCAATAGTTATGTCATCCGTTAGTGCTATCAGGCCAAGTTTCACTCCAAAAGCAGAAGATATTAGGAGTCCAGGAATAGAACTGGAGTGTAGGAGATAGGCCTGTTTTCAACCAGCAGAGGCGTATCTAGGGAAAATAGAGCCTAGGGCAAACACTGAAATTGCGCCCCGCTGTCCAAGCATCTGACACCCATCTTTCAGATAACTTTACCATAATATCAGCTGAAAAATACAAGTCAGGCTCGTTAATCTTTTAATATTTCAAAAACTATTTAGCAGTGGATGTAGCCAGACCAAAAAATGCTGGAAAACTACAAATTTCAGTATGCTGGGGCTCATGAAATACCCAAATACTATGTGGAGGTATACTTGGAAAACTAAACAGAAGTGTCTGTCTAATTCTCTGCTATGCATTGTAGTATCACCATTACACAAGTTTTAAAAATCAATGGAGAATTTGACTATTCCCAGATACTCTGTAAATAATTAAAGGATATGCAGAGTAAACTGTGTCACTGCTTGAAATATATTCTAGTCTTTCAGAAAGACAGTTAAAATGAGAGAAAGAGAGCAAGAAACTCCCTGTGGGCCTTAATATTAAGGATTTCACACTGAGTCAAAGACAAACTCACCATTAATAGCCATTTTAGCAAGATATCACATTTAACTCACTTATCACAAGAAGCAAAGTAAGAGCAAATGAATACAATCCTAGGTCATAAGCGTCAGCTCAGTATTCACAAGCCCTGATTCTCTGTACATAGTGCCAATGTGAATATGTGTACAGTGTCATATATTATATATTTTTATTTTTTAACCTGTAGCCTTTCAAGTGGTGCCCGATGCACGTGCCCTGCCTGCCCTACCCTAGATATGTCCCTGACAACCAGCAGCTGCACACTGCCCTTATATTGCAGGGAACTGGCAGAGGGGAGCATGTAAATGCTTAGGGTCCTTTTGGGAGACCATGACAGGGATAAATGCCTTGACAAGTAGCCTGAAACAATGAAGTCTCTCCTGTGAGCCAACAGGAAGTGATCATTTGGCCAACAATGCTAGGGCACGATCCTGATGGCATGAAAGGATGGGTCTGCTAGGACATTGGGATCAGGGATGGACTACAAAATGTGTACCTGTTTGTAAGTTTGCCAATAAAGACATTTTTCTCCATTCTTCTTAGCTGGTGTAGTCACTCTGTCAGGGGTTCTGTGGAGTTGGGCTGGGAACTCCAGCTTATATTGGTGGAGAATACAGATGCCACCTCTTAGGGCATTATCCCCAAGGCATCACAACATACAAAGGCATATCGAGGATGACTGAGTAAACAATAAAAGAAACAACTTCTCCTGCATCAATTGGTGAATCAGCAGCAGCTGTGGAAAGCAGATGTTGGCAGCCCAAACTACGCTCAGAGCTGTTTGGGTTCTTGAGGCCTCTGGTGATAGCGATGTCTTTTAGATGTCAGGGGATGCACATGGCTGCTGTAGACATTCGAGGCTTCCCCCCAGTGCAGATTAGTAAAATGCGTCCAGATTATTACTCTGAAATATATATCTGAATACTTTGGAAAGGGTGATGACTAATGTAGGTTAGCTGGGGATCCAGTTTTGATTCCTTGTCTAATTAGAATTGCAGAGGTGTTTTGACTTTCACTCTTGGCAGAATCCAAATCCTTTGCTCAGTGGCAGAGGCCCTATGGAGCAGTGCAGCAGAAAGGTTCAGTCAGTTATGAAATCAGCACGGATAACTCCAAAGGGTAGCTACGGGTAGTGGGTGCTCTCCCCAAAATATCCACCCACTCCACTCCCCCATTCACCGGACTGGAACTTTACAGCATTGTCCTATAGCTTGAATTAATCATTTTTAAAGGCCTCCATTGTTTAAAGAAGCCTCATTCACTCACTCCTCTACCCCAGAAGAAGAAGCAGAAGCAAGTGCAGCCAGGTAGGTGGGAAACTCCTTCAGCCTTCCAGGAGCCAGGCCAACCCCTGGCCAGCAACTGGGCTGGGTGAGACCATGTGTGTTGGGAAAGGTGCAGGATCATCTCCCCTGCAGATTTCAGCTGGCCTGGTAGATTTCAGCTGGCCTCTCTCCCCACTCTAATCTTTTATGTCACATGGTCTTGGACAGGAAGGAAAAATAGGCCCAGAAAGCAGACTGGAAGGTTGGACCTAATCCAAAAAGGCAGGAATGTGGATCCAAAAAGACTGGAATTCCTCTTTTCTAAGAGGAGTGGGGCCCATTTTCTGAATAAGTTTGAGAATGTCAAGCAAGTTTCATTAAAAAGGTAAATAAGCTAGCAACATTAGTTACCTTTCCTGTATAGGTTTATAGCAAAATCCTCACTCCCCTTACACCCCTTTGCTCCCCAAACTGGTTGTTCTAGAGTTGTCCCTGGAAATTGGCCAACAAAATGTATGTCAGTCTGTTGAATGAGTGATTGTGACATGCAGCCCTCTTCAGTGGGACAAAGGAGGGGCTTGTACAGTTAGAGCCAGAAACAATAAGAAGTGCCCTCAGGATGGAATGGAATGGCCTCGGGATGTCTGACTATTTCCTTCCCAGACTTGCCTGACTTGGCTGTGGGTGTCAGAGCCCAGAGGGGATGTAATCAGCAGGTGCTAGTGGGCTGTGGGCCAATCCAGAAACAGAAGAGGGATCAAGAAACCCGGGAAGGGAAGGAGGTGAAGAATGGGAGGAAAGCTGGCTGGGGCTGCCATGAAATGCCACATACAGCTGACAGAGGGGAAGAGAGCTTGGGGTCAGTGTTCCTTCTAAGGTGTATGTGTGTGCTCACATGTTTTTTTCATGTCCGCTCAGTTAATTTTTAATCCTGCTCAGGTTGTATCAGGAAGGCCCACTCTGAATGGGCGTGTGCAGATACTGCCGCCCAGAACAAAATTCATTCCACACACAGATGGAAATATTTAGAAAGAACTGCTTTGGGCTGTGGGAAAGTGGCACCGGGCAAGTGCTTATGGCCCATTTGACTGGAAATTTTCAACTGGTGGCTGGAGATGAAGTGAAATAATAAGGCTCTCTCCTGTGAGCCAATGGGACATAGTGGTTTGGCAGACCATGGTTAGGCATGATCTTGATGAACCCTAAAGGAGGATCTGCTAGGATGTTGGGATCCAGGGATGTACTATTTAATTTGTAGCTACATCTAAATGTGTCAGCAAAATGTATTCTGCATAGCTGGCCTGACAGACCTTTCAGTGTGTCATGGCAGTAGGTGAGAAAGATCACAGCTGTTCTAAACAAGAGGCAGGCAAATAAAGGTACCGTATATTTTGACAACAAGTAACAATGATAACATTCAGACTAATAGTACTACTCAGGGAGTAATCTAAAGAACGATAAAAGTCCTATAATTTCAATAGGACTTTGTTTAGTAAATTTAGTCAGGATGTCAAAAGCAAATACATGGGTAACATCACATTGCAACCAGTAGTGCTTTTCTCTCTCCTCACAACTGTGTTGCCTGCTTTCCTCCACCAATGTGTGACAGACTTTATGAATGGCCCTGACACCTTGCCTTTATTACTTCACATTCTGAAGCTGAAATCTGGTACAGAAAATGGTGAATCAAATGAGAGAGATTTTTAGAAAGATGGGTTATATTATATGGTACAGGTAGGAAGAAGCTGGAAAATGAAAACACGTTGCAATACATGAACAGCTGGAGAAGGGCAGCATCTTCCTATGATTAATTAAGACAAACACATCCCCTGATATAACTGGATTAAAGCATTCTTGTTTTCTTTGTTTCTAGTTGTTCTTATTGCTCCTTCTCTTTGTCCTGAATCCCTGAACTGGAAGGCCAGGATAATTGCCACACTAAACTGCTAAAAACACTGTTGCAAACAAGCCCAAAAGCAAGAACAGGGCCTCCTGCTTGTTTGGGCAATTGTTTCTGCTACAGGGAATTGCAATGTATGTGCAAGTATATTGACTGGTGTCTTCCTTTGGAGCAAGGAGGCCACTGTACTTGCAGACTAAAGTATGTTTCTGGGGAGGACCAGATGCTGATGTGGATAATGAATTTCCATAGGAGAAACACTGGGTTTTTATGAGAGAAAGAGAATGAGAGTAAAATAGTCTGTGGCATTGCAAATGCTAACTAGAAAGGCAAGAGAAGCATGAGCCTTTGGTGAATTTGGCAGGTAGCAAGTTTCAGAAAAGAAAGCTCAGCAATACCTGCCCTTCTGTGCACACTGGGTGTCATAATTTCCTCTCCTTTGGTGCCCTCTATAGGTTATTGCTGGTAACAAATGTTGAGATGAAGACTATATTGCAAATAACAGAAATAATAAGAACTGTTTGATGAGACTGCTGAATACGAGGAATGAAGTGCTTCCACAGTTTCTCTCTATATTTAGACTCATGCTAGATATTATTGTGGCAGAAATGTGCATAAGAGTCAAGTCACTGCCAAATTTGCAGGAAGTGGAGTGGGACATTTAAAGGGCAGCATAGAAAGGAGTGTGTGGGACAAAAGGATCCTTCCCCCTGCCTAAACTCTTCCTCCTGAAAACTGCTTTGCATTGTCTTTGCTGGAAACTCTGAGATCAGAAGTAACTCCCAGCAGGATAAAAATGGTGGTGGGAGAGATGCTTTCAGGCAGGAAAGAATAGATGGGGGAGAGGGAGAGCAATTGAGACCATCCCTTGTCTCATGCCCTTGCTGCATAGTAAATCACACCCCACCCCACTCCTGCTTGGTATGAATTTGGAATACCCAAGATGGATTATGATATCTAGTTTCTCCTGCAGCACTTTCCATACCGTGTGCTGGAGCACATTGGCATGCCAGAAGAGAACAGCCTATGTGCTGTAGGAAATAAATAAAATAATCAAAGGTGCCTGAGCCCAAAGGATCCCCACCACCACCACCTGTTGCACCTCTGCAAGGTTCACAGCATCAGCCTAACCTCCTTCCAATCAGCTTCCCACAGAGGTGGATTATCCTGCTATGTTTCTGCAACACATGTAATTGGATTGTTCAACTGCTTGTAATGCAGAGAGGTAGCAGAATGACTTGACCTCAAAGTGCCTCTGTTAAGAGTTACTGCCCCTGGGCTGACCTCCTTTCAGCAGGAGCCTGAACCCCTATGCCTCTCTGCTTAGAAACTGAGCACTGGGGTCCAGTTCCAAGCTTTAAGATGGAGAGAGTGCACTGATCTTTGGTCTTAATAAAAGCTGGAAAACAAGGGATTTAAAGAGAAATGTTTATTTTTACATTTGTATCCTGCTCTTCTTACAAGGAACCCAGAGCGGTGTACATGGTTATATTTATCCTCACAACAATTCTGTGAGATTGGTTAGGCTGAGAGAGAAGTGACTGGCCCAGATTCACACAGTGAATGAGTTTCATGACTGAATGGGGATTTGAGCTCTGGTCCCGCTGTCCTACTCCAACACTCTAACCACCTATATCACAATTATTTCATGTGAGTGGGAAAGATCACACCTTACAGTGACTGCTCTTAGAAAATCTCCTAAAAGGCTTTGCAACTTTTTAAATTTAAATATGTCCAATATCTACTTAACACACTTCCAGTATCTACTTAACACACACACCCCTTGAACCTTTTGGAACAAGAAACATTTTTACATGCATTTGTTTAAAAAATGTTTTTAGTGTCTCCATTTCTGGCACTGAGATCCTCAGGCTACAAGCCAAGGAAAGCAGAAGAACTGAACATGTTCATGCTGAGCCAGGAAAAGTTGAGGTTCCCCCAAGATTAGCTCACTTAATGTTAAAAGGTCTTAAAAGCAGGCAGCTAAGGATGAGCTTTTGCAGAAACTGTACTGTATTCCCATTTCTGTTTCCAGTACTATCCTCATGCAGAGTGTGACTATAAGTAAATATGTCACCATTGCTGCTGCTGCTGTTCCCAAGCACATCTACTTGTCACCTCCCAAGTGTGTCCATCCATGGAGTTGGAAGCAGCCAAGGTTTTATCCATCAGGGTCAAGTGAATGATGCATTAGGAGGCAGGTCCAATTGTTTCCAGGCCACTTTCCAAGCAGCCTGTTGTCTTTGAGTTAGTGGGGAAGTTGCTGAAATACCGTTCCCCAAGTTGTTCTGCATTTTGTTCAGATACTTCCTTAACATTCTTCCACTAGCTCGCTTTGGATTTGACCTGTGTTTTCATTTAGCATGTTCATAGTTCTTCCTATTCACTAAACATTTTGTATTTTAAAAATGACATTTGGCAATGGGAAACAACTGAGAACATTCGTTCAGGATTATCTGCTCATAATAAAGTATTCACATATTAAACGCTTCAGTCACGTAATATCAGTCTAGAATTTATCCCTAACAGGGAATCTCTTGGCTCTAAACCAGGGCTACTCAACTGTGGCCCTCCAGCTGTTTCTGGACTACATCTCCTAGCATCCCCAACTGCAGTGCCCAGTCATCAGGGATGATGGGTGTTGTAGTCCAACATCTGCAGGAAGGCCAAAGTTTATTAGCCCTGCTCTAAAGGATCAAGGCTGTTTCATATATGACATTTTCCCTACACAGAAATAATCTCTGTGTATGAAAAGCATGTACAATGCGCTGTGCGCATTAGCTCTCTGACCCATGTCCTTGAGCAAAATAAATACTTATGCTGCATTTCAAAATTAACGGTGTATTATGCTGCATTTCAAAACTACATTTAAAAAAAATTGCATTTTAAAAAGGAAAACTTCATGTGATGTGGCCCTCAGAGCCTACGTGCCTCCAGAGACGTGAATAACATGATATGTGTGCCTTGTCCAGCCAGCAGAGGGCAGTTTTTCTATACTTCTGCACTAGGCTAGAAAGCCCTCATAGTTACTCCCCTGAATTTCAAGAAGCAATTGTCATCACACTCATGCATCTGTCCATTCAGTTGCTGTAATGAAAATTGTGCTGGGGTCTCACACTCATAAATCAAAAGGTGACCCTGAAAGCAAGGCTTAAGCTTGTGGGATTGCTAGTGCTTATATATGAAGTTATTGCATAAAGTAGACGGTATGTTCAGTACCACTCACTGAAACCCTGTCCTCTGTATTCACTGTACCTACCTTGTGTCCTCCCAATGTCAATGTGAGCTTCTGGAATATCCAGAAGTTTAAGACAACCCCAGCCTGCCCTGAATCTAGCACTTTAGTGCTGTACTGCCTAAAGAATTTCAGGGTCCCCCCCCCCTTTTTTCTGTTTTGCATTCTACGCTGAAACTGTGATACAGAAAGTAGTAAAACAGCTTCTTCTTATAATCATAGCAGTTGGACTATTAATCGGCCCTTGGAAGGCAATTCCTGTTTGCTTTTTGTTAGAAAGATGGAGGCAATGTAAGGAATAGGGAGCCAAGGTTCTCCTCTCCCCCAGTCACGTTAATAGAGAGATGGAAAATCAAATACAAGTGAAGTGAACTTTGAATTTCTCTTGCAAGAGTGGTTTTATGTAAAGGAAATCTAATTATGGCTGATTGGGATTACTAAATGTTCCTGACTGTTTTCTTCCTGGGGTGTAAACTGTGAAAAGCTAAGAGGAGAAGTGCTGGAGGGGACGGCAGGGGCACTATGCCATTACTCAAAGACAACCCAAAAAATGAAGTGAACGTCACATACTCTAAGCCTCACTCCGCCTCCTAATTTTGAAGATGACAGATGTTGCCTCAAGGCATGGTATTTTAAGCATTTCTGTATCTTCACAACTTTGAAAGATGAAATCAGATGTTGCAAACCAGCTAAAAATAAATCAGTTTCTAAAGAAGCCCTAGGCCTCCTATATACAAGTCTAGTTTCAGTATCCAGTGTTTCTGACTTCTGTGGTCCTGCTTATCAGATTTATACATGATCACCAATATGGAAGCGTTCTCTTCAGGGCTGGATTAAATATTAGGCTAAGGAATCTATACAGCAGGTAACCAGCTGGTGTTCCTGCTGCAGTGCAGTTATCTCAGAGAAGGAACCATTACATAAACAGCAGAAGCTGTTACGGTTTTTATTGCTAGGTTTTTCTAAAATTGCCCACATTCAGGGTATGGAGGCTAATTCCTTAACATATTAAAAGAGGAGCATAGACCATGTCTCCATGCTGGTATTCACTTTTAAATTCTAGTAATCTTGCACAGTGTAAAGAGCAGATTAACCACTGTTATAAGGTGACTGGCCAACACCAGGCCCCACCTGTTTTAAGAGTGTCGGGTGGCCCTGCTCTGAACTCAGAGAAAGGCCCCAGTCATAGGACGCAACCATAGCCTGAGTGGTCATTACATGCCCTCCCACGGGTTTTCCCTTTGCCCTGTCCACTTGGGTAGTGTCTGCTCTGTTGCCAGGACAACCACTTTGCTGCTGTGCTTAGAGCCAGCTCAATGTAAGTGAGCAACTGACTTGAGGCGCAGCCAGTGCTGCCCTGCCCTGCCCCCTGTGCCAGATTTCTCTCCTCCTTCCTTCCTCTTTCCCCTCACCTCTCCTATTAAGAGTTGCTTCCTTCTGTTTGCATCCTTGTCAACCAGCAATGTGCCCCTTCCTTGCTTGCTGCCTCCAGCTTGTGTCTAATGGGTAGACGTGAGGTGAAGGCAGCAAGCAAGGAAGGGGCGCATTGGTTTCTCCTCCTCAGGGGTGTAGCAAGAACATAAGAACAGCCCTGCTGGATCAGGCCCAGGGCCCATCCAAGCTAGCATCCTGTTTCCCACAGTGGCCCGCCAGATGCCTCTGGGAAGCCCACAGGCAAGAGGTGAGGTCATGCCCTCTCTTCTGCTGTTGCTCCCCTGCAACTGTTATTTAGAGGCATCTTGCCTCTGAAGCTGGATGTGGCCTCAGACTAGTAGCCACCATTGATAGACCTGTCCTCCGTGAATTTGTCTAGGCCTCTTTTAAAGCCATCCAAGCTAGTGGCCATCACCATATCCCATGGCAGAGAATTCCATAGATTAATTGTGCACTGTGTGATAGAGGAAGTACTTCCTTTTGTTGGTCCTAAATTTCCCGACATTCCGTTTCATGAGATGGCCCCTGGTTCTAGTGTTGTGAGAGAGGGAGAAAAAAGTATCTCTATCCACTCTCTCTACTCCATGCATAATTTTATACACCTCTAATACATCTCCCTGTAGTTGCCTCATAAGGAAGTTGCTTCAGGCTCTTGATCATCTCGGTTGCCTTCTTCTGAACCTTTTCCAGTTTTACAATATCCTTAAGATATGGTGACAAGAAATGTGGCCGCACCATAGATTTGTATAAGGGCATTATAATATTAGCATTTTTATTTTCAATTCCATTCCTAATGTTCCCTAGCATGGAATTAGGCATAAGAATTTGGATCCCGAGCATCAAAGGTTGGAGTAGGCTCTTGGACAGAAAGTGAGGGTGGCCTCCCACCTTCTTAGCCTCTCCCTATATCTTTGCTGCAGAATTATAAGGAGTGAAGAGTGATCTGTTGCCCTACTTGGGGTGGGGGGGCTTCCTCAGAGACCCAGGGACATTTGTTTATTTTTGCATTTATATCCCATGCTTCCTCCAAGGAGCACAGAGCAATGTACATGGTTGTGCTTATCCTCACAAAAACCCTGTGGCTGAGAGATAAGTGACTGTCCCAGACTCATGCAGTGAGTTTATTGGCTGAATGGGGATTTGAACTTGGATCTTCCCAGTTCTATTTCAGTACTCTAACCACTACACTACACTGGCTTTCCCCCTGTTCTATTTGTCCCCCCTGTTCAATTATAAATACATTTGTACCCACCCCCAGTGCAATTATAGCGATGCCCCTGCTCCTCCTTCTGCTTATGCCTGTACATCACCTGTCTGAGGCAGGCAATGGATGCACATGAACAGGAAGAAGAGGAGCGAGCAAACAGAGAAGGGGCAAACAAGGCAAGAAGTCCACTCCCCGATGTAGTGATATATGAGCAATGATGGTGCAACTAAGTTTACTGCTGTGGATGATGGCAGCGGCGAGGCGAGGATGCATTTTGCTGCCCCTAAAATGAGGGCTTTCCCCTGTAGGGTGGGAACCACCAGGAGAGGATTTTAAGCAGAAAAACTGCCAGAGTGGAATTGCTTAAGAAGCTTCTTGGCACCTATGTGAGTCTTTTGAAACATATTGTAGTGTGCCTCATTTTGTACAAACATAGAGAAACTACATAAAACTCAGCATCTCAGGTAGCCTGGCCTTCTCAATCCCTGCAAACTCAAGGTGGTAAAGGGGTTCACACAGTTATTCACTGCCTGAACCATCAAGCTTTCTATTCTATGGAACTTCTTACATTGAATTATTTCTACCTCCTGGATATTTTTTTAATGTTGACTTTGGTGTGTGTTTGGTTTTTTGTTATTTATGTGAACTGTGTGGGTTTTGAGGTATTATATTTTTAATTCTTTGTGAGCCACTGTGGCTGTAAAAACAGCATAGGAATAAAAGCATAAATAAACAACCATCCACCACAACATTTTTAAGTGTGTGTGTGTGTGTGTGTGTGTGTGTGTGTGTGTGGTACAATATGCTGCTGTCATCAGAATATTGATTCTAATCATTGTTTGGGGTGCAGCAAAACAAATTTTAAATTGGCATCTTCACTACATCCCAAAACATTAATGTACTTACTTTCTCTCTCCCATATATACAGTTGGACATGTACCCCCTATATACAGCTACACACAACCTTCACGTGCATTCTTTGGGGCACTACACGCACAGCCAGGCAGGTGCGGGAGGAGGCAGGGTTCAACCTACCTTCCCCCAGATGCCACTCTGGCCCCCACGGTGCACAAGCCAGGAGCAGTGTGGATGACTATCCGTGCTGCTCCTGACAATATAGGTAAACAGAGGCTGGGACCCGTCCCACAGTGCCCCACACACCGAGCACAGTGCACTGGGGGATTTCCCCAGGGGATGGGCATTCTAGGTGCCCACCTCTGTGTCAGCGCAGGCTGCAAGCAGCTTGCACAGATACATGATCCCAGGAGCCCGGTTACGGGTGCATTTCTGCCCTTAACCTCAGCTAACAGCTGGGCTTTGGCGCTGGGTTTAGTGCCAAAGCACTGTCAGGATCTACATGGATCCCGATAGTTCTCATGGGCAACCGAGCCCGAGCTTGGCTGCTTGTGAGAACAGCCTCTTTGTGTGAGAATCAAAACCATCTTGATTTGCTTTATTTTGTTTTTTTAAATCTGTACCAGTTTCTTTAGTTCTGGATGAAGCATCTGCAAAGAGAAGCAAGCTCGAAGCAGTGATAGCAGCTGCTGGGAATGGAAAGGAGAGGGACACTCCTGCAAATTCCACATGTGTTTCCTATTCCTTGTTAAATTCTCTGAGCCTTCCTTGTCTGCTTCACAAGGCCAATGGAGATAAGACTGGGATTAGACAAAAAGCAGATGATAAAATCAAATGTGTGGGCCTAAGAAGAGGTGCAAGATAGGCTACAGCTCAATAGAAAGTTAAGTGCACCCAAGTCAATTGAAATCAATGGACATAAGCATACTTGCTGTTGGCCTTTGGTCAAAGAGAAAGAGGACTTATGTATGCCATGTAACCCAGTATATGCCATGGCCCTGGTGGTTCCAACTCTTCTGAATCCCTGTGCAAATTCTTCATAGAATTTGCCTGTGGAGGCCAGTAAAGCTAAAAGTGTGCTGTCAAGTCAATTTCAACTCCTGGCACCCACAGAGCCCTATGGTTTTCTTTGGCAGAATACAGAAGGGGTTTACCATTGCCTCCTCCCGTGCAGTATGAGATGATGCCTTTCAGCATCTTCCTATATCACTGCCCGATATAGTACCAACAGGGATTCGAACTGGCAACCTTCTGCTTGTTAGTCAAGCATTTCCCCGCTGTGCCGCTTAAGATGATGTGGAGGCCAGTAGGGTTCATTAAAGAGAAGACCTATATGCAAACTTTAAGTTATGCTGTGGGTGAAAATTGGATTCTTACATGCGGGGACCCATAGGCTCCTTTGCCCTGCCTGCTCGTCTTTGTCTGGTATATCTGTTCCTCAAACTTCTACTTCACTTCTTTCTAAGACAGTAAATGAGCTTCTCTCATTTGTGTCTGTGTTCCTTCAGTGCCTATGAATTGCCCACCCCATAAATGACACTCCAGCAAGTAAATTATCATAAAATAGCATTTTACAAGCACTGTAAAAGGGGTTGATTACTTGCTCAATCAAGGAATTCATTGTCAATAAACATTCTCTTCAGGGCTTTCTATTGTCTGCTAGAGTAGTCTGTGAGCTGAAGCCAATCATATACATTCACTTTTTGAACAATTTTCCTAGAATAAATGTCATATCACATCCAGAGGGATTTATTAGATTCCTACCAGAGGAGAAAAAATCCTGAAGAACATTCCATTGAGGTCTTTTATGCTTGAAAGGAATAGGGGGTGGGCAGGAGTGTCTCTGATGTGGCTAGACCCCACCCCTTTAGAGCCCTTGTCATCAATAAAGCTGTACTGTTGAATCCAGATTTGTCAGTCCAGTTTGGAACAGCCAGCTTAGTTTTGCTTGCAGCATCAGCATTTAGAAAGGCTGAGAAGAGTCTTGTCTACCCTCTCTGCAGTAAAGCAAATAAATAATGATGATAAATAAGTTAAACAATAAAATAAAAAACATCTTCTGTTGCTCTGAGTCAACAAATACTGTGGGGCAGGAGAAGTTGCCAGGGTATCTCTTCTGGTAACCTTACATGTCTTCCTTCCATAGCTGCCATATGATGCAAGAATTTGCAATGCTTTTTGGGAGCACAGCCCTGCTCTGGGGGATTAGTGCCTGAAGCTAATGCTTCTGTTGCTCACTGAGTGCAAGCTTTTATCCAGATGTGCATAAACGACATATATACTGTGTGGGGAGGGAAATCAGGGGGATTCTTGGAAGCTCTTCTGTGCTATCTGAGTTTAATTAAGCTTCTCCCCAGGCAGGAGGTGGCTGATTGACCTCAGGATTAGAAAGGGAACACATTGACTATTATTTATTTATTTATTTATTTACACAATCAGACAGGTGTTATTGACTGGTTTGTTTTATCCAGATATCGAGTCCTTCCCAAGGACCTGGGATGGCTGAATTGTATTATTATTAGTAGTAGTATTATTGGACTATATATTATTATTTATTTACACAGTCAGACAGGTGTTATTGACTGGTTTGTTTTATCCAGACATTGAGTCCTTCCCAAGGACCTGGGATGGCTGAATTTTATTATCAATTTTGTTGCTGTTATTATAGATATCGTCGCAGAATATTGGCTGTTCCCAGTAAAGTTGCTTTTTGTAATTGGCTGATGGTGATTTCTGTGGCCCCTATGGTGTTGAGGTGCTCTTCAAGTTGTTTTGGAATTGCACCTAATGTGCCAGTTACCACTGGGATTATTTTGGTCTTTTTCTGCCACAGCCTTTCAATTTCAATTTGTAGATCTTTGTGTTTGGTGATTTTTTCTATTTCTTTTTCTTCTATTCTGCTATCCCCTGGTATTGCTATGTCGATTATTTTGACTTGTTTTTCTTTCTTCTTGACTACAGTTATATCTGGTGTATTGTGTGGCAGATGTTTGTCTGTTTGTAGTCAGAAGTCCCATAATATTTTTACATATTCATTTTCTACCACTTTTGCAGTTCTATGGTCCCACCAATTTTTGGCTACAGGTAGCTTGTATTTTTTGCAGATGTTCCAGTGTATCATCCCTGCTACTTTGTCATGCCTTTGTTTGTAGTCAGTCTGTGCAATCTTTTTACAACAGCTGATTAGGTGGTCCACTGTTTCATCTGCTTCTTTACAAAGTCGGCACTTGCTGTTTGTGGTTGATTTTTCGACTTTTGCTCTTATTGCATTTGTTCTTAGTGCCTGTTCTTGTTCAGCCAGTATTAAGCCCTCTGTTTCTTTCTTCAAGTTGCTATTCTTAAGCCATTGCCAAGGCTTGGTGATGTCTGATTTTCCACTTATATTGTGCAAATACTGACCATGCAGTGGCTTATTTTTCCATTTTTCTGCTTGGTTCTGGACTTGTTCTTTCTTGTAGGCCTGCTTTGTTTCATTAGTGTTGAATAGTTTCTCGTTCTTGACCATTTGAAGTGCATCTTCCTCACTGTCCTTGATATATTCTTCAAGGCCTCTTTTCTCCTCCTCTACTGTTTGATGGACTTGCAGCATTCCTCTTCCACCTGAGCTATGAGGGAGGTATAGCCTATCTACATCACTGTGGGGGTGCAGAGCATGATTGATGGTTATGATTTTCCTGGTCTTACAATCTAGCGTCTCTAGCTCTGCCTGGGTCCAGTCTATTTTTCCTGCAGTGTATCTGATAACAGGTGTAGCCCAGGTGTTTATGGCTTGTATGGTGTTCCCGCCATTGAGTTTGGACTTGAGGATTTTTCTAACTCTCCTGATGTATTCACTTCCAATTTTTCTTTTAACTTCAGTGTGTGCAATGTTATCAGCCTGGAGAAAGCCCAAGTATTTGTAATGTTCTTTCTCTTCCAGGTTCTTGATCTTGCTTCCATTGGGCAGTTCTATTCCTTCTGTTTTTGTTATTTTTCCTCTGTTCATTATTAATGCAGCACACTTGTCTAGTCCAAACTCCATTGCTATATTGCTACTGAATATACGGACAGTGTTTAGCAGTGATTCAATTTCTGACTGGGACTTTCCATACAACTTCAGATCGTCTATGTACAGCAGATGGTTGATTTTACTTGATGTTTTAGATGTTTGGTATCCGAGGCTTGTTTTATTTAGTATTAGTGAAAGTGGGTTCGTGGCGATTACAAATAACAGAGGGGATAGTGAGTCCCCTTGGAAAATACCTCTTCTAATGCTAACCTGCCCAAGTGTCTCGCCATTGATTGTTAACTGTGTACTCCACATGCTCATTGCCTTTTTTATATATATCTGAATGTTTTTGCTGACACCAGTTGTTTCTAAACATTTTAGTAACCATGTGTGAGGCAATGAGTCGAAGGCTTTCTTGTAGTCAATCCATGCAACACTTAGATTTGTTTTTCTTCTTTTGCAATATCCTAAAATCATTTTGTCAATTAGCAGCTGGTATTTTGTGCCTCTGGTGTTTGGGCAATTTCCTTTCTGTTCAACTGGAACTGTTTTTTAGTGAATAAGTGTTGTATTACTTCATCTGCTCTTATTCCAGTTAATAATTTGAACATGGTTGGCAGGCAGGTTATCTGTCTATAATTACTTAGAACTGCACCTTTTGCTGGGTCTTTAATTATGAGATGAGTTTTCCCAGTTGTTAGCCATTGTTCAATATCACCTCCTTGCAAAATGTGATTGAACTGTTTTGATCATTGTTTATGAAGGCTTGTTAGGTGTTTAAGCCAAGAGCCATGCAGTTCATTGTCGCCTGGCGCAGTCCAATTTTTAATTTTCTTTGCTCTTTCACTTATTAATTCTGGTGTTATTATTAGATCTTGCATTTGTTGGTTACATTTTTCGACCTCTTTCACCCAACCTGCTTTTTTATTATAATCTATTGGATTGTCCCATAATTTCTCCCAGAATTGCACTGTTTCTTTTTTATTTGGTGTTTCAATGTTTCTTGCAGTTTCTCCTTCTATGCTTTGGTAGAAACGTCTCTGATTTGACTGGAATTGGAGATTCTGCCTGTGTTGTGTAATTCTGGCTTCGTATCTGCTAATCTTCTTTGACACTGCTGTTATTTGCTGCTTTATCTAGGTGGTATTTTTGGATCAGATACTGTTTGGTGTTTTCATTCTTCAGCTTCTTGACTTTCATATCTTTCAATTTACTAGCATCTGATCTAAGCCTGGTGATTTTGTTTTCTAATCTAATCTTCCTTTTAAGTGATGTACTACTTTATTTTTTTACAGGTCCACTGATCTTATATCTGAGCTCTTGTGTTGTTATTGTTGCTGCACTGTATATTAGTTGGTTTGTTTCTTGCAAATTATTGGTTGTTATTTCTGCAAGTGCAGCATTGACATCTTTTAATGCCTGAGCAAGTTGTTTTTTGGCAACTGTTTTTAGCACTGGAAGTCGAACCCTGGTGGTTGTTTGGTTCATGTGCTCAGTTATTTTTTGCTTTAGTTCTTGTTGCTTTTCTGTTAAACAGCATTCGGGTTTTTGAGGTGAAGGCAAAGGGGAGGTTGCCTGGTTTTGATTTTGAAACAGTTCAGCAACAGTGGCATCCTCTATTTCCAACACCTCCTCCACCTGCGCCTGAGCAACTTCTTCAGTTGGTGGTAATTCTTCTTCCATATCTTGAGCCTGTGTTGCTCTTTGCAGTCCTTCCAGCTCAACTTCTGTAAATACTTTATTTCTTATTATGAATCTTCTCTGGTCTGCTAGCCATTGTTCTGTTATTTCTGTATCTGCATGCTTCTCTTTCCAAATTTGGTACATTCTTTTTAAATAACCTCTTCTAGTTGGACTAGACTTGTAATAGCAGATCATTATTTCCTTGTTGGCATTTTTTGTATATTTTTTCTGGTTTAGCAACGTTTCTTCCAGTAACCTTGCCGTCTCCAGCCCTGGTTGCTCAACTGAAGATCCTGAGTCCTGTAGCCCACTTGCCACCAGATGTCCAGGGACTCCAGCACCTGGCGCGGTCCTTGTTGATCTGGGTGACGACTGATCCAGTATAGATTTATTAAAGTTACATCTCACCATATTGTTGATGGGAGTGGCACTCTTCATCTGGCTCCTCTGGTGAGATCTGTCCAGTATGGTTGGACCTCTGGCATAGCTCTCACCTTCCTCAGAGCACGCAAGCCCCACAACCAAGGTAGTGCCTCATTGGGGGATTATTATTATTATTGTTGTTATTAATAATAATAATAATAATAATAATAATAATAATAATAAAGACTGGACCCAGGCAGAGCTAGAGACACTAGATCGTAAGACCAGGAAAATCATGACCATCAATCATGCTCTGCACCCCCGCAGTGATGTCGATAGGCTATACCTCCCTCGCAGCTCAGGTGGAAGAGGAATGCTGCAAGTCCATCAAACAGTAGAGGAGGAGAAAAGAGGCCTTGAAGAATATATCAAGGACAGTGAAGAAGATGCACTTCAAATGGTCAATAATGCGAAACTATTCAACACCAATGAAACAAAGCAGGCCTACAAGAAAGAACAAGTCCAGAACCGAGCAGAAAAATGGAAAAAGAAGCCCATGCATGGTCAATATTTACACAATATAAGTGGAAAATCAGACATCACCAAGACTTGGCAATGGCTTAAGAATGGCAACTTGAAGAAGAAACAGAGGGTTTAATACTGGCTGAACAAGAACAGGCACTAAGAACAAATGCAATAAGAGCAAAAGTCAAAAAATCAACAACAAACAGCAAGTGCCGCCTTTGTAAAGAAGCAGATGAAACAGTGGACCACCTAATCAGCTGTTGTAAAAAGATTGCACAGACTGACTACAAACAAAGGCATGACAAAGTAGCAGGGATGATACACTGGAACATCTGCAAAAAATACAAGCTACCTGTAGCTAAAAATTGGTGGGACCATAAAATTGAAAAAGTTGAAGAAAATGAAGATGTAAAAATATTATGGGACTTCCGACTACAAACAGACAAACATCTGCCACACAATACACCAGGTATAACTGTAGTCAAGAAGAAAGAAAAACAAGTCAAAATAATCGACATAGCAATACCAGGGGATAGCAGAATAGAAGAAAAAGAAATAGAAAAAATCACCAAATACAAAGATCTACAAACTGAAATTGAAAGGCTGTGGCAGAAAAAGACCAAAATAATCCCAGTGGTAATTGGTGCCCTGGGTACAGTTCCAAAAGACCTTGAAGAGCACCTCAAAACTATAGGGGCCACAGAAATCACCATCAGCCAATTACAAAAAGCAACTTTACTGGGAACAGCCTATATTCTGCGACGATATCTATAACAATTGACAATAAAATTCAGCCATCCCAGGTCCTTGGGAAGGACTCAATGTCTGGATAAAACAAACCAGTCAATAACACCTGTCTGACTGTGTAAACAAGAAATAATAATAAACAACTGAATTGGTATTTATTAGAGTTGTACCTCTGGCTTCTGTGCTGGATACAGATACCCGGTAGAGGCTAGTAGATGGAAAAGGACTGTTCCATTTACTGTAGGGAAGCCATTAATTATCTCATGTCAGGAGATCCCATTATGTCCCCCGTCTCCTCTTATAGTTATTGCAGAAATCTGGATCTGCTAAAAAAAATAAACTATAAAACCATTGCCGTCTCTTGCTTCTAATAAATCTAGTAAAGAAACAGGAAAGGGATTCTGTACAGACAGAGGAAGATAAAGTAACAGCTTTCATTATTTGTGTGTGTGTTTATTGAATAACTTTTCCCCTTCAAGCATACAAAGGTACTTTATAAGCCATAGATCAAAATTAGTCACCCTCAGACTAAAATGCAGTTAATTCTGAGATGGAAGAAAGCACTTATTTGACCTTAATTGCTTGTATTAAGCAGACAATGTGGCAAAAGTATAATGCCAGAGACTTTAGGGGAAGTTTAGAGAAGTAAAGATACCTATGAAACAGAAATTTGGCAGAATGCAAGATTTATTATATCCAGTAATATGAAGGCTGATGAGTTATTCAGTGGGTTTCAATCCTCACTATGGGCTCAGTCCCATACTTTAAAAAAACATTTGTTTGAGCAGCATAGGATTGGTAGAAGTCCCACCACACAGGCAGAAATATATCTCTGCTGTCATTCCTATGTTGGCAAAACTACTATGCTGAAGGAATGCTGTGCTGATGCAGCATAAGCTCCACTGGTGTAGGGTCAGAAATAGGGCAGGGATGTGGACCTGTCATGGGTGGAACAGGGAGAGACAGATATACACCAAGTCCTATACCTCACTCGGACACTGGAATGCCCCAGCAACAATGGACTGTTAACACTGGGCTGGTTCTCATGATCATTTGAATGTGAATTAGTGGCAAGGTGAGATTGGGAGCAGAGACAAGCACACAGTTAGCAGTCTATCTGAGATGCTGAGCATCCACCTGCACACATACGCCATTCTCACTTTGCCATGACTCCCAGATATTTATTTATTATTTCTCTGTGTAAACCGCCCTGAGCCATTTTTGGAAGGGTGGTATAGAAATCGAATCGAATGAATGAATAAGAGTGGCTCCGGGGTGGGGGGAGGGCAGGCAAACAGCCCCCAAAAGGTTACAACTCTCCAATGCCCCCCCATTTCTGTTTCAAAAATCTAATATGTGGCACACAGCTCACAAACCCATGAATGTACTTTGTTCCCTTCTGTGCTCCCCCCCCATGTTTTTCTGGTGTTCCCATTGCTCCCAGATCCCAGCACAGGCCCCACCCCTCTCTGTGCTGGCCTACCAGCAGCCAGGTGACATCCAAGCACCCTTTGCAAGGCTCTCACACTGTCAGGGCTTCATCTCATCAACAGCCCCCTCCCCTTGGCTCCTACCAAGGGTGGGGAGGGCTCACATGCTCATTGCCGACTGCGCTCTGCTCACAAGGGAAATAGGGCACTTGCCTGAGTGAACCCCAGACACCATAAGCCTTTCCTACCACCCTCCAGGGCTGTCAATCCTGACCCCTGCATCACCCCAGCAAGGAGGGCAAGCCCACACCATACACAAGGGGGCATCAACTGCTAGGCAGACAGCCACACAGCGCTCTCTCTCTCTCTCTCATAGGAGCTGGACATGAATCAAGGAGAGGACTGATTTCTGGGGTATCAGTGCTCCCTGCCTAGCCACATGGGGGACACCTACTTGTGAGTATGTGACCTTCACTACACTTAAGAGCAGTTTGCTTTGTGTTCCACATGATGATAGTTATCCCGTGAACTCTTGTAGCTAAATTTTGGAAAGGAGGCTGCAGACTCTGCTCTTGTTAGGAAATAATAGGAAAAGCTCTCATTCCCTCCCCTCCCCTGTATGTTGCATGTGTGGTGGGATGATGTCATGGTGGCATCTTCAGGTAACAGGGATGTCTCCGCATCAGTGTGCATGGATTGGCTCCTTCCATGCCACATGATGGCATTGTTGGCATACCTGTGATTGGTGCATACGGGCCATGTTGTCATAGTTGATGAACTTGCACCTTACTGGGTGGTTGTTTATTGCACTTGTTTTCTCTTCCTGTCTTGTGCTGAGCGAGTATAGGATCCCAAGTACATTATGCCATTATAGTGGCAACAATGGCATGACTGCAGTATAGAATTGCTGAATCGGAATCAGAGTTTTTTTGCAGTCAACAACCAGACAAAATTTTACAACACCCATAAAATATATTATCTTATACAATAACACCAAGACCAAATAATCCAGTAATCTACAACACAGTCAAGCTTCTATCAACTTCTTCCTGACACAATTTGCAATATTACAGAGTTTTGCCACCTTATTAATGGTATTAGTGTTGAAATCTGATGAGAATACAAAAATCGAGTGTCCTGCCTGGATAATTTGCTAAAAGAGGCAAATAAACAATAAATGAGTATTTCTATAAAATAGGCAGTGGAGTAAAATGTGATCTACCAACTCAACCATCCCTGATTGACAAGGGCATAGACTTAAATGATATAGAGTGTGTGAATAATGACTTTCTATAATAGCTGAGGACAATGCATTAAAGCATGCCAGAGTAAACATTCTCTTTATTTTTTGGATGGTGTGGTTGTATAAGCAGTTAGCTGGTCTCTACAGATTATCAGAACTACCTATTTCAGCCCCTAGGGTGTTACAACATAAGTTGCCTTGTAAATTGCAAAACAGTATGGCACATAATTTGGTCCCTTTCCTTCTGTAATGCTATAACCCAAATATATTGTCTTGTGATCTCCCTGGCCTTCACAGTGCCCAGGGAAATCAGCATGGGAGGATGAAGACCTAAGCTCCAAATTTTCTTCTCAACCTCCTCTTTCCACCCAGACACAAAATGGTCTCTCAAAACCAAAGGTGAAAGTCCTGCCTGGCTAGATAGAATTGCTGCATGTGTTTGCTACATTGAAGTGGTTATTGATTTATCTAGTCCTTTTAAGAATGTGGTATTGTACAATAATTTTTATCTCAGGGCTGACTGAGGTAGATGTGATAGACAGCCATGTGGATTTTATCCATGTGTCTGCCCCAATCATGTTTGCTTATTTAGAAACAAGTAACATTTTGTACTCTCTTTCAGTACAAAAAAGTACACCAGAAGAATGGGAAAGTGCAACATGTAAAGCTGGGTTGTGTACAAGAATTCTATTGTTTACAGGCAAAGATGCAGGTTGGGGAGAGGTCTGTAACCTGCCCCTCCACTCCTGCCTGACTTCATGATGCTGCTTTGAGCCAGGGATGTTGTCAGCCAAGCTGGGAGAAAATTGCTTAAAGCAGGAGAGCAGGCGGGTGGGTGGGCAAGCTGACACTCTTCAGCTGTTCTTGGACTACAACTCCCATCATGCCCAGATGCAATAAATCGTGTCTGTAGATTATAGGTGCTGTAGTGTAAAAACAGCTGTAGAGCCTCAGCTTCCCACCCCAACCCCCCAGCTTTAAGCAATGTTCTCCCAACTTGGCTGATTTTTGGTATTGGAGCCAGGCTAGGAGAAAACTGCTTAAAGCAGCAGCATATAGGAAGGTAAGGTGGGGGAGACTGGCAGTTTTTGCTCTGTTTCCATCTCCTGTGCATTCCTTTTAGTGAGCAGGCCTCTGTCCCTGCTTTATATATGAATGGGGCAAGTGTGTAAATGGCTGCCCCTTCATGTGTATCCCATCACATCTATCTCTGTTACAGCCTTCAATCATTCATGAATTTCCCTAACTTTACAAATGACTGATTTCAACAGGTGTTCAGCCATGACTTTTTTTTTTGGACTTGAGCCATTATCTTTAAGTGTAACCTGCCCCATAGGATATTGGTGAGAGTAAATAGAATATGAGTACAAATCACCCAGTGCAGTGGAAAGAGCTGTAGCAATGCTGAATGGTGCTTCTTCCAGCTCAAGATTTTTACCATCTTGAAAAGGAAACTTTCTTCTTTGGGTCCTTCTTTCAGCTGTGTCCCGGCAGGCTCTGAAACTGTCGTCTTCTTTCTTTCTCTGTTTCAGCTCTCCTGATCTACACCCACTATTTAACCATTTATATAAAAATAAAAAACAAGCCACTAGACAGAGGGTTTTCTAAAGAAGTGTAATTTGGAAAAGCTAGCCTTTGAGGTCAGAGAGTAATTGCAACATAGGGCCTGTATGATCCAAGACAGAAATTATCCCCAGACAACCATTAAAAGAAGGGAGTGTAACAGCCGAAATGGAAGGGCAGGGGTACAGAAGTGGGGGCAGAAGGGGAGCAAGATCTTCTGCTTCCTTGACAACATCCTAAGGCTCTTTCCTGTAGTAAAGGTCAGGAATTTTCTAGGAAGTGTGACAGAACTAAGCACTCCCACTCAGGAACTCTTTAAGGCAGGAGTTCTTAACCTGGTGTCCATGGGGGTATGTCTGTGAACAATCTTTCCTCCACTGAATTTAACTTGTTTTCTTGTGAGCCAGAATAAAGTTCTTGCAAATAACTATCCTGAGTACTTCTTGTTTTCTCTAATTTTTATTTGAGCCTTATGGAAATAGTTTATATGAATGGGATGGGGATCCATTTGTAATAACTGAGGATCTGGGGAATCTGTAGGTGCAAAAACAGTTAAGAACTCCTGCTTTAAGGCAAGGTAACAAAGTAGAAACAGAAAGTGAATGAAGTGGAACATTACAGACTAAATGAAATTCAATACTATACGGTGTAAGGTTGTGCATCTGGGGACAAATACATTTTTGTTGTTATCATCTGGAAATGACGGAGGTGGTAAGAGAGATGAGGATATTGGTTGGTCACAATATGATAATGAGTCCGAAATAGAACTGTGCTTCAATTATTAGGCAACACATTCCTCATAGGAGATGAGAAACAGGAATAACCACATAGCAGACAGAATGCTGGTGAAGTCTTATTTGGAAAACAATGACAATGATGTACAAGAAGGACAAAATCAAACTGAAACAGAGTGGGGAAAGAGATTAATTAGAATAATTGGAGGAATGGTTCTGAACAGCTGGATCTTCATGCTTACATGAAACACTGAGAAATTCCATACGATGCTTAGCTGCATCTCTTCATAAATGAGTTCCATTTTGTCAGTGTTGTCAGCACAGCACAGTACTTGGACTGAGTTCCATTTTGTCAGCACAGTACAGTACTTGGATTGTCAATTGATCAGAAAATACTGTTCCAGCCTATTCCTATGCCATTAACATTAGCTTGATGTTACCAGACAGCTTCCCTGCCATCTTGGAAATGTTGGCCTCCCTTACCTAAACCTGAGCACAGACTGGCATTTGATATGAGAAGGGGGAGATGAGTCCAACTGCTGAGTCATGCATATCTGCACCAGTGTAAGCTGCATTCATCAAGGAATTACTTGCATACTTTATGGGGTCAGAGTTCCAAGTAAGGCAAATCAGGAGTTTTAAACAAAAGATAATTCCTGGGAACTTGAACAGTCAGTCACACCCTGCTATGCAATCAAGGCCAGTGCCGAGCAGCTAATTACATTTCATACAAACGTTTTCCTGGGATCCACCTGAATAATAACTCTCATTCACACTACTCCCACAAGATTAAAACGTATTTGTTTTAATCTCCCTTAAAACTCCCTTAAAACGTATTTGTTTGGCCTGGCTTTTCAGGGTTTTTAAATTTTAAATTTTAACTTGATTTAGGGGTTTTAATTACTTAACTCCCCCACCCCCCGGCCTTGTGCAGAGGGGAGGGAGTTTGTCCCAGCCTTCTCTGCATGAGGCCCAAGAAGGGTTCTGTTTGACCCTTTTGGTCAAGGGGCGGGGTTTCGGCCAGGATCGACCGATCCCCGACCCATTCTCCATTCTTTCTTCAGTTGGGGCCAGGCAGTCACAGGAGAAGGAGCTCTTTCCTCCCTCCCCCCTCCCCAGTACAGAGCGGGTCTAGCGACTGGTCGCCTGAAGGGGCCGAGTAGGAATTTTTTGCTCCCAACGTATTGGCTACTGTTGGGTGTTTTTTTTTGCCTACTCCGTTCTGTGTTCTGGGTGCGTAGTTAGAGTTAGGTTGGCCACAATGGCAGGAACAGTGCGGGCGGGGTGGTAATTTGAGGGTTAGAACATCGGTGAGCACCCTTGGATATGTAAAAGGGGTGATTGGTTAATCGCTCCTTTGTAGCCTGTGCGGCACGGGGAGAATGATTGCCATGAACCCTCCTTCAGGACTTCTCCAACCTTTGGGCTGCGCGGTCCGGGGTGGACAAATGCCTAGAAGTATCCAGATCCTCTCTTACAGAAGGCGGGGGGTTGGCTTTGAAGGAATTGAGTGGGGCGTACCTGCCCATTCCCGAGCCAGGGTGTGTCACCGGTTGATGGGTAGGACTTCAGAGTTCTGACCTGCTTCTGTTGGCCCGCACTGTTCTCTAAGGGTGATTAATCACCTGGTGTTCCAGTCTGCCATGCCTGTGTAATAGTTAATAAAGTTGTGGCCCTTTTCATCCATATTAACTCTACGTGTCTTCTTGAGCTGGGGTCTGGGGACAATGTTTAATTCTTGTTTTAAAATGTTTTTAAATTGTTAATTGTTGTGTTATTGTTTTTAATTTGCTTTAGCTTTTCATTGTTTTACAAGTTTGTTTTAATTGTAAACTGCCCTGAGCCATTTTTGGAAGGGCGGTATATAAATCAAATAAATAATAAAATAAATAAATAAGAGCCTGTTCTTGAACCTCTCCTTTGTCCTCTTGTATTTCTAAGTTTTCTTGCCTCCAGAACTTTGCAGAGGGCAAAACTTTGTGGGGTCTTTTTTAAAAGCCTCTGCTCTTGAATCACAGTGTGGAGTCATTTGGTTTTGCCTCTGTTAACTGAGCAAAGAGACACCTTAAGTGGTGGTTCTCTTAGCAGAGGAGAGCAACTGGCCCTATCCAACTCCAGCACAGCATCCCTCCAGTGGCTGTTGCTGGTATCTGCCTTATGTTTCTTTTTAGATTGTGAGCCCTTTGGGGACAGGGGGCCATCTTATTTATGGAATTCTGGTTGAATTCTGGTTGAAGAATGGTTTATTATTATTATTATTATTATTAGTAGTAGTAGTAGTAGTATCATCATCATCATTAGTAGTAGTTGTTGTTGTTTTGTTTTGGGAGCTTGGCAAGTCTGCCCTGGACATTCCTGGAACTAAAAGTCCTTGAGTCACTTTTTGCGTGGCTCGCTAAATGTTAATCCTTGTACTTGACTGCCTGAAAGCCCCTGGACTTCAGATCAAAATCCCTGAGCCACTGAGGCTGGGCCATTCCTCATGTGGGCTTGTCATGGGCTAAGCCCTGCATCTGACTGCCTGGGAAACCCCTTTATTTTCCTTTGCTTGCTGAAGTTATAGAGAGTGCCACAGACTTTGGAGTGTGGTGCCAATCTAGAACCTTGTTGTTTTCCTTGCCTGCTGATTTGGCAGAACCTCTGCAGCTGAGACTTTCCTAGTAGAAGTCACCCCTCTTGGAGTCATGCATGAAGCAGCAGATTGAGGACAGGTATGTATGTATGTATGTATGTATGTATGTATGTAACATATTTTAATACCACCCAAAACTCACATCTCTGGGCGGTTTACAACAAAGCAAACAAACCATCAGAAAAAGTTAAAACATTAGTTAAAATAAATGACAACAAAAATTAAAACACCAGTTAAAAGAAAGTAGGTTCTACAGCAAAAGTTAAAACACTACAACAATTCAAACCTTAAAATAATTTAAACAATGTTAAAACTATTAAAACAATATATTTAGTTAAAAGCCTGGGTCTTTAAAGATGTGTCTTAAAAGACTTTTTTAAAGTTGTCAGAGATAGGGAGGCTCTTATTTCAGCAGGGAGTGAATTCTAAAGCTTTGGGGCAGCAGCGGAGAAGGCCCGTCCCCGAGTAGCCACCAAACGAGCTGGTGGCAACTGCAGACGGACCTCTCCTGATTATCTCAATGGGTGGTGGGGGTTAAAGTATTAAAAGTATTAAAGTTGCTCTTGGTTATCTGTTTTATCTCTTTCTCCCCCTTCTCTTTCTGCCACATTCTACCTGCCAGTCACCTTCCTTATCGCATCCTGGGAGTTGCCTTCTCTCTTCCTACATGACAGTCTGTGATTGCACCAAGGTTGCCAATGCCATTTTACATTGTGCCTCTGCATTTTACAAATGCACTTTATCTCTCAGTTTTCAAAAGCTTTGCCTCTGAGTCTTGCTTCTCTGGGATACTTTAATGTTTTCTTGCCTCTGTCTGGACTGTGGCCTATTTATTATCCATGCTTGTAAGTTTGGTTTAGAGTAAATTTCCCCAAGTTGGTCCAAAAGCACAGATAGATAATGATACATGTGTGGGTACATGTGTGTGAGGAAGCATGGTTACATTGATCTGCACACATTAGCTGATGAAGCTTTTTTACGGAGATAAGCAGGATCACAGGGTGTCTGCCGATCAAGCTGCTTTTTTTTAAGCACAGTAGTGGGCAGCAGTTCTGAAGCTTGCAACCCAATATAGGAAGTGGACCTGGGAGACCTTGGTTCAAATCCCTGCTCTGCTATCAAGCTCACTGGGTGGCCTTGGGCAAAGCCGTTATTTCTTAGGCTAACTTACTTCGCAGGGCTATTGTTAGGACAAAACTGGATAATTCCATGTGCTTTGAAGAGGAAGACAAGGAAGGATTAAAAACAACAACACAACAGTTCAAGCAGTTTGACTTAATTGCATAATTCCAAGTGCTTTGAGGAGGAAGATATGGAAGGATAATTAAGCAGCTCAAGCAGGAGGCACAGTATATATAAAATTTGTTTCTGCAATATAACTTGGCACGGACACTTCACATCACTATGCCAACACCACCGTCTCTCTTGCAGGCCCTGTTGAAATGTGTTGACAAGGAAGAGAACCGAATATTATTGTTTCAACCATTCAGTATAACAATACAAAAAAGAAAATAAAGCTCTCAGTATGAATTTGACAGTGCCAATTACAGTTTACAATGACAAATTAAAATATATCTTCTAGACAACTGACAGCATCGGTTTTGTTTTGGTTTTGGGGTGGTGTTTGTCGTTGGGGTTGGTTGTTTTGTTTTGTTTTTTACAAAACTCCAGGTGTTTTGTCACTGCTATAGTAGTAAAGCAGCTTTTCTCCTGATAAATCCTGCCTAACAGAACAAGAACATAAAGTCACCTTTACGGGTTGGGGTCTTGGCAGGAATGAGTAAAACATTGGATTTTGCAGGTCAGTTTATCGTCCGTTTAAATACAAGTTGTATGCAGGATCGCTGTGGATCACAGTGCAGATTAGGCAGGATGGAAGTATTGAGAAACATGGACATGCAGGAATGCAGAAATGTTGATTCAACCAATTATTCTTTCTGTCTGTTTCCAGATCCAGACTAACATGTAATCATCTTGTCTCAATCATCTTTAAAACAATTTTTTAAATAGAAAAAACTGTTGTGCATGGAGTAATGATACAGATACTAATCTTCTTCCTTCTATCCATTCTATCTATCCCCAAGCCTTGAGCAGTTGGATAATTTCATTCATTTTGGTATTTCTCCTTATCTAAACACTATTTTGCACATGAAAGGACATTATTTTCAGTCTTACACCAGCATTGGTTACTAGGGCCTGTGCTCTGTGACCTTCAATTTTGACTCTAGGAGGAGACAGTGGGTTTTAATTTCCTCCACTTGTGGCATCCCCTGGGTCAACCCTTCCCAACGCAAATGCCACTGGTTCAGGAGGCCTTGTTTGCCTCCCACTCCCCGCCCTTTTGAAACACCAGTTTAAAAGTCATGCCTGAATTATACAGAGCCATAAACCACATTCAAAGGGTGAGCAATTTAGGATTAGAGTCATTGTGGATTAACCATTATTGCCTTGCTTTTCATCTCTAGACCTCAGGTTTTGGTGTTGTTTGAAACTGGAATCATCAAAAACAAAAGCCACAGTGAGAGTTTTTAGAATTGTTCCAAAAACAAAGATGCAAGTTTGATTGAAAAGTAGACTTTGCCAAGTACATACATTTGTCAAGACAAGAACTGCATTTGTATGCACTTATTGCTACTGTGCAAAGCATGATAGGCAGTGGCATAAGCATTAAAAAACATGTTAGTACACGTTATTAAGCACATGATTGTTTTTTAATGTTAAATGGCTGGATTTGGTCCACTACAGATTGCAACCACGGCCGGGGGGCGGCGGGCTGCTTTCACTGTATCAGGCAAATTAAACTGCTGTAGAAACACATCAATCAGCTGATAGAATTGCTGTTCCTTGTTTATTATAGATGTGCCCTTATAGTATTATGTATGTATTTATTTATTACGTTTTATATCCCGCTCTTCCTCCAAGGAGCCCAGAGCGGTGCACTACATACTTGAGTTTCTTCTCACAACAACCCTGTGAAGTAGGTTAGGCTGAGAGAGAAGTGACTGGCCCAGAGTCACCCAGCAAGTCTCATGCTGAATGGGGATTTGAACTCGGGTCTTCCAGGTCCTAGTCCAGCACTCTGACCACTACACCACACTGGCCCTTATAATCCATAATAAATAAGGAATACCAAGCTTGTCAGCTGTTTCTTGCATTCACTAAGTCCGTCTCCCATCTTGGTCCTGACCTGGATCCCAACCCCCATAGCTGCTTTTTGTGAAGAGGAAAAAAACATTCCCATTGGCACCAGCTCTTGGCAAACACCAGCAGCAGGGCAGGGGGGTCCAGATAGGGACTGTGGTAGCTGTAAGGTTAAAGCTCTTCCTCGCCATATGATTTGAAGGGCCCAGTGCTAACAAAGCATACATGCTTATTTTATTTATTTATTTGACATATGTATATACTGTTTACTACTGAACACAATACCAAAACAACCCAAAAGATTAAACAAAACATCTATAAAAGGTGAAATTAAAACAATCAATAAAATTCAACCCAAACCATCAAAACTTCAACTAAAAAGCCTGGCTGACGAGATATGTCTTCAGTTGTTTCCTAAAAGCCATCAGGGATGGAGCAGCTCTAATCTCAGTAGGAAGTGCATTCCACAGCCTGGGGACAACTACAGAGAAGGCTTGCCTTTGAGTTGCCACCCTCAGATGAACTTCCCCTGATGATCTTAATAGGCAGCAACGAAGAAGACATTCTCTTAAATACCTTGGGCCCAAGCCATTAAGAGCTTTATAGATAATAACCAGCACTTCATATTTTGCCTGGAAACCTATTGGCAGCCCATGTAGTTCTTTCAAAACAGGAGTGAAATGGTTTCTTCGGAACAACCCAGACACCAACCTGGTGTCAGCATTCTGCACCAATTGCTGTTTCCAGACTATGTACAAAGGCAGCCCCACATAGAGTGCATAGCGGGAGTTAGCCTGGAGGTGACTACTTGAACTTATGTCTAGTTTGACCCGAATTCTTCTATGTAGTACTTGTGTGATCATGCACATAACAGCACTTATATTTAAATCACTATAGTGTTCCTTGCCTACTTGGGGTATTGCATTCTGGGATAAGTAAAAAATTCCCATCTTTGCACCGTACATTGTACATATGCCTATACACCCTCTCCAGTCTTAAGCATGTCAGTGCATGGGTAAGTGGGGAGTACATCATCTAGTGGCAAGGTGATGTGCTGCCACCTTCCCAATGCACTAGAGTCCCCAGGAAGGAATGCAGATAAGAAGTTGTGGCTCCAGACTGAAATCAATAGGGATTCAGGGTGCCAGTACTATAGGAGTGCTATCTCTTTTCTGGGTTTAGTTAGGAGACAGATCTGAATCCATAACTTGCAATTGGTGGTGAAGTATCATTAGGGCAAATCTCCCTTTTGTCAGAGAGTTTTGGGCTTATACGTTCTTTATAAGAACATGTCCAAGAAGGACATTATCTCCAATAACCAGGGTTCTAGAAGTATGAGGTTTGGTGGGCTTCCCTAAAGGTCAATCCACATGACTCTCATATCGGCAACTGGGTGCACCAATTCAGGACTTTCGACTCCTGAAATCCAGGCATGGGGGTTACTGCCTGCACGGTTTCCCCACCAGTCCCCATGACTACAATCAATTCATATCCGGGGCGGGTGGGGGGGGGGAGCAAACCACAGTGTAACATTGCCTCTGACCAGATTCTGGATTGCAGCATCAACTGCTCAAGTTCAGGGAAATAAAATTCTTCCAGTGAATGAAGTTCCAAATAAACATTTAGGTTGCATCATCTCTTGGCTATTAAACTGAGTGCAGGCAAGTGACAAGCCACAAAGATTGCTGACAGGCTCTCCAAGCAGCTCTTTCCTGCTGCCATGAATCTTTCAAAGGGCATCCACGGTACTGTAATGTCTCTGTCCTCCAAAAAGGTGCTATATCTTCATTCCCTACTATATTTCTGTTTTGTGAAGATCTGACATTCAGTACTGCTGCTTTTCACTTGAAAGCACTCTAGAGCAGAAAAGGCCTTCTTCCCTTCCCTTCCTGACATATTGGCAGGCTTTGTTATCATGTCCTCAAGCTGTACTTTCCCCTCAACTTAATAGACATCCTTGGCATTATTTGTTGCCTGTGAACATTCAAAGTGGTGCTTCTCGTGCATCACTCTTTTATGTTGGAGATGCAGCTTCTGCATGGCATTGACCCTTAGCACCAGCAACCCTATTGACCACTAGGGGCATTGGGGTGGAGACCATCCGTAGGGGCATTCCCCCTCTGATCCTGCTTTCTCTTCTCTACTTCCCCTTTGTTAGACTCATAGTCTCAGGTTTAATTATGTCACCTGGAGACAGACTTCTGCCTTCTCTCTTCCTGTATGGAACTAGCAATGATGCATGATAGGACTTATCTATCTCCCTGATGGATTTCCTAAACTATTTTATTTGGAACTCTAACTCCATGTTTTCAGACAATATTAGCAGTGCACCCCTACCTGTGCATTCCCTCTGTAGCTGGGGTAGACACAGAAATCTGTCTTCCTGAGCTCTCTAACATTTTAAACCTGCCTCAGAGAAAAGGTACAGGATCTTCCTTTGGAGATAGGGTATGCCTGCCTCTGCCTATTGGTCAAAACGTATGAATCCATCAATCTTGTTGCTAATGTTAAGGCTATCTCTATCAATTACTCTTAACAGGGTGTTTTCTGGGATATCAAACGCATGCATTGTCAATACTGTAATAATAACACGAAACACACTTTTAAAAGTTGCAAGAATCAAACAGATCAAGCCATTCAATGCCCCCAAAAGACCTTACGAAAGCCAGAATCCCATCCTTGAATTACATACACAATGCAATAAATACAATTTTATCCACTCTGCTGAAGAGCCATTCCAACAGGTGGTCTTAGCTGAAGGAATGGAAAGAATCCCCATCAAATATGCAGATGACACAAAATTGGGCAAGATAGCTAACACCTTAGAAGACTGGAATAAAATTCAAAATGGCCTTGACAGAATGACAGACTGCTGAAACTAACACATTGTCAGGAACGACTTGTGCTGGAAATCTGAGAACCTGCATAATGCTGCCCTGTATGGCAGCCAGCTGATTCTACAGCAGCATTGCCAGGCATGGAGATCTCAGGATCTGGACCGATCCTGTCCAGCCAGGTTGTTAACTGAATCCTTCTGGGCAGAGGTGAATCTTCATGAGATGAGGTGCCTGCCTCAAGTGGTGGATTTTTTGGAGCTCCAGTAGGATGGCAAGATGCCTGGTGCAGCTGTCTCCCTGGGCTGCCTGCCAACCACCATAATCAGAACAACCTTTCTCCAAGTGGTGGCACAACCACCACTTGGCAAGGAGCTGCTCTGAGACAGTCCTGCAGTACAGGAGCCACTTCTGTGGAGTGTTTCTAGTACTGTACTGCCTTTGCATTATGTCTTCTTCCATATCTTCCCCTTTCTATTGTTAGGAGGGTGTGCACTGGGCCAGTAAGAAGAGGAGGGGGTATAGGTGAGTGTTGGTGGACGCAGTTGCACAGTGGTTATTGCTGCTGCCAACAATTTTAAAAAGGAGATGCACAAGGGGAGTAATGTGTAATTTGGCACCCTGCCTCAGGTAAGCAGAGGTCTTGGGCCACCACTGCATCCAGGATAGGAAAGATATTCAAGCTTCGTGCCTGGATTCAGGGTTTGCCTTCGTTTCATGGACTCCTGGTATGTATGTATTCATTTGTTCAATTTATATACAGCCCTTCCTAAAGTGGCTCAGGGCAGTTTACATTAAAATAAAAAACACATAATTAAAAAAAACCCCTTTAAACCAGATTAAAACTCATTAAAACTAAAACTAGATATAATTAAAAGTCAGGCTAAAAAAATAGGTCTAAGGGTTTCCTGAAGGCCTCCAAGATGGGTCTTTAGGGCTCTCCTGATGGCTAGAGGTCTGAGAAACAAGCTCTGTGATGAAAGGTTGAAGGAACTGCTGGTATGTTTATCCTATTTTATACAAATTTTATCTTTGGTTACTTAACTTCTCTGAGCCCTTTGGCTCCGTTCCTGACCTCTGCTATATCGCCTGACCCCAGTTCCTGGTTTGTCTGCTCAGCTTTGACTCTTGGCTCCAGGTCTGATTCATGGCTTGCCTCCTGATCCTGGTATTGGTCTGTATGGTTGACTTTGACCCTTGGCTTTAGTGTTGACTCTTGGTTCATGGCCTGTTCCTTTCTGAGCTCTGCTGGTCTTGATTTTAGGCTCCAACCTACCCTCCAGTGGTTACCCATGACCCAGCACTGACACCCAATAAAATTCAATAGGGATAAATGCAAAGTTCTCTCCAGTCATTCACAAGCTAAACATGAGTCAGCCGTTTGATGCAGCTGCAGAAAAAGACTAGTCAATTTTAGGCTGCATTAAAAGAACCATAGTTTCTACATCACAAGTAGTAATTGGTCCATTTTTATTCTGCACTACTCAGAGCTCATCTGGAGTACTGTGTCCAATTCTGGGAACCACACTTTTAAAAAGATGTAGACAGATATTTTAAAAAATGTAGATAAAGCATGGTCCTTGCTCCCATGCTTTTTAACATCTATATAAAGCCTCTGGGTGAGATCATCCTCAGTTTGGGGTGTGGTATCATCAGTTTGCTGATGATAATCAATTGTACATTGCCACCCCAGGCCAATCCGGGGATGCCGTGAATGCGTTGACCCATTGTCTGGAGGCTGTAAGGGTTTGGATGGGCCAAAACAAGCTCAGGCTTAATCTCTGCAAGACAGAGTTGCTATTGCTCAGTTCTCGATCTGGCCAGGTTCCGGTTTCGAGTGTTTCCCTTGATGGGGTCATGCTCCCTTTGAAAGAGCAGGCTCACAATTTGGGGGTTATCCTGGACTCATGGCTCCTGCTGGAACAGCAGGCGGAAGCCATGGCCAGGGGAGCCTTTGCTCGGCTTTGTCTGGTGCGCCAACTGTGGTCTTACTTCAACCGGCAGGCCTTGGCAACTGTAACTCATGCCCTCGTCACCTCTCAGTTGGACTGCTGTAATGAGATCTACCTGGTGTTGCCTTTGAAGACAACTCGGAAGCTCAGCTGGCCCAAAACGCCGTGGCCCAGCTGCTTATGGGCAGCAGAAAATATGATCATGTTTCACCTGTGCTGAGGTTGCTGCATTGGCTGCCAGTTCACTTCTGGGTCCAATTCAAGGTGCTGGTTATCACCTATAAAACCCTTCAGCGTTTGGCACCTGTGTACCCTCAGGACCACCTCTCCTGTTCAACTTCAACCCGCCCCGCCTTGTGAGGTCATCTCAGGTGGGCCTTTTCAGAGTTCTGGGCCCAGGTGAGGTATGTGGGGCCCGGGCTCGTGGGAGGGCCTTCTCTGTTGCAGCCCCCTCCATATGGAACACTCTGCCTCCTAATGCCCCCTCTCTTCTGTCCTTCAAGAAGCTCCGGAAAATCTACCTATTTTGCCAGGCTTTTAGTTTTTAACGTGTGTGTGGGGGGGGGGAGGTTCTTTTTCTTTCTTCCTCCCCAGCTTCTCTTGTCTTTGTTGCTGTTTTAATTTCTGTAAACTGCCTCAAGTCTAAGGAAGTCAGGCAGTCAATAAATTTGCTAAATAAAATAAAATAAAATAAATTGGAAGGATCAGGAGGGGACAATAAGGATGGGTAGAGTTTTGGGAAAGCAGCTCTGCGATGAAAGATTGAAGGAACTGCTGGTATGTTTAACCTGGAGAAGAGAGACAGACTTGGAGGCATGATAGCTCTCTTCCAATACCTGAAGGGCTGGGACACAGAAGAGCACAAAGACTTGTTCTCTGCTGCCTCAGAGGGCAGGACTAGAACAAATGGACACAAGTTGCAGGATGAAAGGTTTCATTTGAACATTAGGAGGAAAGTATTAATTGTAAGAGCAGTTGGACAATGGAACCAATTACCCAGGGAGATGGTGGGCTCCCCCTGGCTTAAAGACCTTAAGCAGATGTGGGACAGTTGTCTGTTGTGGATGCTCTAGCTCTAGATTTCCTGCATTGTGCATGGGCTGGACTAGATCTTCCTCTCCAGCTCTATGATAATATGCTTCTTTAATGTGATCCTTTGACTCGTTACCTTTGGGGGCCTTTATGCACCCAGTGCTTGGGGCCAGATACAAGCTTGATGCATCCCTGAAACTGACAGGTCTCCAACCAGTGCATAAACCAGCTTCTGTTCTGTAGGCCAGTCTAAAGGAATCAGAGCTGCAGTTGATGTTCCTAGAGGAACAGCAGCTCTGCAAAATTGTGGTTCTTATGCTGTTTGGGCTGGCACACTCAAGGGATGGGCTGTGGCTTAGTGGTAGAGTGTATGCTTTGCATGCAGAAACTTACTGGTTCAGTATTTGGCATATCAAGCAGGACTGGGAAGGCCCCCCATCTGATGCCCAGGAAAACTGCTATGTAAATAATACAGAGCTAGATGGGCCAATGGTCTGACTTGATATTTATTTATTTATTTTATTTAGAATATAGGCAGCCTTTATACTTCATTCTAGTGTAGTGTCAAATACACGAAATCTTGTCAAAGACAGAGATCATTCATCTAAAATGATGATGGAACTATATTTTCCTTCTGTATAAAGTTGCTATCTCTTCCACAAGAGAATGAGGCCAGCTGTTTATAAATTAATTTAAACTGGCTGGGTTCACACAATCACAAGGATCCTGGTTAAAATGTTGCTCAGTGAGCCCTGTGGACCTGATTATGAGAACCTGGTTAAATGCTGGTTAACTGGAGTGGTTTGACCAGGATTGCCCTGCAATGCTGGGTTCTCATAATTAGCTCCACAGGATTCACTTGTCCCGAGTAACCCTTTAACCGGTATCCTTGTGATTGTGTGAACTGAGCCAGAGCTTTTAAAGGTTGACATTACAAAAATGCTTAACATGGAGGCTTAGCTAAAAACCAGAGTTGGAAGGGAGCAAAGTAGGAAAAAACCCACCACCTGAGGCTGACTTAAAATTGGCCAAGCAGCAAACTTATTGCAGCATAGCAAGCTAAGGGTACCTCTGGGTAAAGGCAGCAGATCAGCTTACACTCAGAGCAGCATTTGCTATGGCTATGTATTAAGGTAGCTCACCTCCACTGCACAGCTTGTTTGAAATAACTATTCCTGATTGTAAACAAGTCAAATAGGACATGAAACTATTTCAGTTTGGTTTGATTTAGAGAACATAGTTTGAACTTGTGTGTAAATGAGCTTTGGCTGAGCCCAGTGAGCCCTGCAACTTGATTGGCTGGATGGATTTCTAGAGGGAACAGATGCTACTCTGGCTGACAGAAAGGGACAGTGATTAGGGCTTGCTGTAATAGTGACATTTCAAGTATGCTTGTAAAATCAGTTGCCATGGAGATGCCTATTAGAGCCTGAACTGAGCTGCACCTCCTCTCAAGTTGTGAATCAGGTTTCATGTTATTTATTTCGAAAACAGCCCTAACAAGTGAAATTAAAGAGGAAGGGACAAACTACAAATCCCACCGCACACCCCACTGCTGAGTGAGTCACACACACACAACACACACACACACACACTTTAAGCTATTAATCGGCCCACCTGACGTCAAAACACAGCATCAGAGGAAAGACCAAATGGAAATGTCAACATATCTGAATGGAAAGGCCAGAAGGTAAAAATCCTTTTCTCTGCTTTCTCAGTGACGTGAGAAAAGATTAAAATTCAACTGGCGTACTACACATGAATGAAAATCTGACTGAACCTTTTTGGCTCTATTATTGTGTGTCTTTAGAATGTCCACTTAGGAGCAAGTCCATTTTGTTAAGAAGCTCTTCCAAAGGTCACAACAGATTTCAGAATCCTAAGAATATTGAATAGGTGGGCTGTAAGGGCCAAACTAAACATGACAGCAGCAAATCAATGTGTTTAAACACAGATTTGCCCCTTTACATGTGAAGAGGGCCAGATTTGGCTTATTTTAAGCCAAATTTTGGGTTACGGCCCATTTGACCCACGAGTATACCCCTTAGGTTCTGGCAACAAAGCGAGTTCTTCTCTTCCAGCACATTCCCCACTGACAAGCACATGTTTGGTATTTATTTATTAGGGCTGTGGGAAGCTTTGGGAGCATGTTTGGGTTCAGCCTGCTTTGACTCCCTTCAGCCCAAAGTGAAGAATCGGGGGGGGGGTGGAGGAGTTGAAGCCAAATAAACTAAGCTGAACCCTTCATTCCCTCCCTCACCTCTACTCTTCAAACTACTTACCCAAACCAGCAAGGGCAAGGAGAAAAGGCTCTAGATTTTCTTTTCATTCCCCTTGCCTCGTGACTTTACAAAGGACACTTTTAAAAACCTTTTCCCATGGAGTCTTGGGGAAAGGTGTGAATACTCCTGGGAATTGTAGTCTTTCTTGCAGCTGCAGCCATTTTTACAACATACCAAAACAGTAACAGAGTAGAACAAACAAGTATAAAATTAATTAAAAATGCAGTGAGTCCTATCAGCCTTAATCTGACTCTTGGTGACTCTGGGCAGGCTCACACGCCTCCCTTTTTACTGCTCCTTATAACCTTTAATCTGGCTGTTTTCCAGTTTTACTACTCAGGATTTTATATATTTCTGTCCCCTTATGTTTTTTAACTTTATTACATCCATTTTTAGCCCCCTCCCCCCGCTTTTATGCCTTTCATGCATTTCGATGACTTTTACTATTTCTCAGGTATTTAGGCCCTCGTGCTTTTGGTGTATTATCTACTATTTTTAGTATTGTTAGTCCTTTTAGTATTAATCTAGGTGCCATTTTATATGTAATCACTTTTTATCTACACTCATTTAAAAAATGTAATCACTCTTATACTTTATGCTGGTCTGTGACCATAATAAAGATTGATTGATTGATTGATAATAAAAAATGCAGACCCCCCACAACCAATAAAAATAGTGTTTAAAACTCCATTAAAACACAGACACAAAAATTATGTGATCTCCCATCTTTTTAAATTTCTTGGAAGAAACCAGTTGCCAAAGTGGGGGTGCAGATTTGGACTGCAGCACTGAGAAAGGAGGCTAACACTTCCCTCCATGCCATTTCCAGATCAATATCAGCTGCTATTTTGACTCATTAAGGGAAACTTAAGGGCAGAGGAAAAATATTTGAGCAAGACAAAAGAAGGCATTATTATGAAAATAAATACATTGTAATTCTCCAAAAGCCATTCCCGGTCCAGATGTAGCAGCTGAAGATCTTTTAAAGATGTGATCCTGTGAAAGCTCTTAAATACTTCTCCCCCTTATCACCGCATAAACATACGCTTTCTTCTGATGAATGGGCCTGGCATATTGCCGCAGACATTACATTTGGGGGTTTCTGTTTGAAAGATGAGTTTCTAATGAAGGTTTTCTCCACTTTGTCTCTGTTTCCCCCAAGTGAAAGTCTGTAATTACTCTCCATGGGGTGAGGCTGCCAGGGACTAAAACAATGTTATTTAAACTGGGATGATGAAACATGGCTGAATTGCTGCTCTGTATTTTTCTCTTGGTACAATTCTGTGGAGGAATCCAACCTTTTTTTTTTTTTAATTAACCCTCTAAGGAACTGAAAGAGCTCTTCTTGTTAGCATTCCTAGAAACGGACAGCTATGAAAGAATATGAACCAACATTCACCATAGTTGAATGGTGGAATTAGGGGCTCACTGAACTTGCTGGGCATGTGGCAGGCAGCCCTGTGTCGTGCAACAAGGCAGTTGTGCAACAACTTGAAACAATGGGGCTATTCTCACGATCAGCAAAAATTGGGCTAGGAGAGCCTAGCCCGATTTTTGCTGATCGTGTAAACCACCAGGCTCGCAGGCGAGCCCAGTGGCTTACAAGCAGCTAGCCCGCTTTTGTAGCCCTCCCCTTAGCCCGGTTTGCAGAGCAAGTGCTCCACAAACCCGGGCTTCCAGATCATGAGTATCTGCAGCGCGGCTCCGTGCCATGGCTACTCATGAGGAGACCCCTGGAGGGGAGGTGAAAAGCCGCCTCCGGGGGTCTCGCCAGCATGCCTGCGCACTTGCGCAGGGCATGCTGGAGCTTCTGGGGGCCAATTGCCCCCCCCAGCCCCTGCCAGCTCCATCACGGAGCCGTCAATCATGTGGGCAGCCGATTTGGCCGCCCAGGGCTACCTCCCTGCTCATGTGCAGGGAAAGTGGGCTTAACCCGCTCTCCCCACACACTCACAAATACCGGGTCTCACTGATCATGATACCCGGCTCTATGTCTACACAGTTTGACAAAGCTACTTCCATTGTTTCCAAAGGATGTAGTGTTGCACAGCTGTGCAGGCACAGTTTTAAGTCATTGCACAACTGCCCTGTTGTGCAACACCATCGGGGCTGCCTGCCACATGCGCAGCAGCTTCAGCAAGTAACACCGGCATCCCATTGCATAGAATATTGGCCATCTCAGCTTAAAGCAGTACACAAACTTTGTTTCACAGAACACAGAGTACAGAATTAAGCCTGCTTATCTGCTATGATTTCCCTCCATAGAATCTTGCAAATATTAATTATTTGTAGAGAGTGAAAGATCTCCGTCACATACTTTTCAACTAACTGCCTGCACTTCCGTGAGGAAAGCCACTGCAGTTATACCTATTTAAAAGGTGTTTCAAGGTTTCCAGTGGGTTTTAAAAAAACAAAACACCACCACCTAAATTTATAATGTGGTCCATCCCTAAAGCTTTGGGGAGATAATAAGAACATAAAAAGAGAGCACATTCTGGACCAATCACTCTGTCCAGAAGCTTAATGGTAGACTCTTATGGCCAAATGAAGTATAATATTGGGGTTCACTCCCAACAGCTTTTTCAGAAAAACAGCCTGGACAGCCTGATTTGGATTGGGGCTGCAGCACAGGGGGAGGGGAGTCTAACCTTCTCTGGTGGCCCCAATCCAACCACCATCCTCAAAGCTGCTATCAGTCACAGAGGGGTAAAATTATGGGCTCAAAAACTGTGCTTGTACATTTCCCTATCAATTCCTAATAGCTTCAGGGGATGAAGTTTAAGTTGAGGAATTGGTGTGTGTGTGTGTGTGTGTGTGTGTGTGAATCCCCCTATGGGGCAGTTAATCCTTCTTTCTATCCCCCAAATTAACACCCACAGGTGCTTTTGGAAGAGAGGAAAAAAATAACATTGGGAATTCCAGTGAACTCCCATGCCTTGACTAGTTTGGCCCTTAGGAAGCAGTCAATGGTAGTAAACCAAGCAGTCCTTGAAAAACTATTATGTAATTTGGTTCCTTGCTTGTCGCAGGTGGTTTTTGAAAGGGCTGCTATCCTGTGTGCATGAACATTCCCTATAGTGCATAAGCCAGGTTTAAAATGCAACCGTACTTACTGCTTGTTTCCTTCAGGAGTGAGGAAACACTTATTTCCCCTCACAGGATCATAGGAAGCTGCCATATACCAAGTCAGATCTTTGGTCTATCTAGCTCAGTATTGTCTACACAAACTGGTAGCAGCTTCTTCAAGGTTACAGGCAGGAATCTCTCTCAGCCCTATCTTGGAGTTGCCAGAGAGGGAACTTGCAACCTAGATACTCTTCCCAGAGTGGCTCAATCCCGTAAGGGGAATATTTTACAGTGCTCACGCTTCTAGTCTCCCTTTCATATGCAACCAGGGTGAACCCTGCTTAGCTAAGGGGATAAGTCATGCTTGCTACCATAAGACCAGCTCTCCTCTCTAGGATAGGTTATATGATCTGACACAATTTGTTTATAAAGATAAACATACAAGAATTGTAAAATATTTTGAGGGTAGATCAGATGCCAGATAAGAGCAAATGGAATAATAATTAAAAAAAGATCTTTAGCGTGTACAAATATTTAAAACTACTGAATAGCTCAGTACTGCTGTGTTGGAAACAGCAGCTTTTATTAGAATCTAACATACGGTTGTGTGAAGAAGCACACAAACCAAGCTATTTCTGAGGACCCCAGCTGGTTGCAATGTTTCGTGTGCAGTTAGAAACAGAACTGTCCCCTTGCATGTTCTGGCCTTCTTCCCCGTCCTAGCACATTTTGTTTTCAGAAGACTCCTTGTAGTCATCACATTATGGTATGTTATTTAATAGCCTCATTTTGTAATTCAGATATTGTGACGATAATTAAAAATAACCTCAACCTTATATTGGCCTGTTAAAAAGTCATGCTGTTAGCTTAATTGGTAATTTGTTGTTCAGTTCCCATGCAGGCTCAATATGTACAAGGAATTATGTCTCCAATTCCAGTTAAAGCTAGCATTTAGTTATTTATTTATTTATTTATTTATTTATTTATGTATGTATGTCATAGTTCAACTCCCTAGCTCTAGCAAAAGCAAGCACAGAAAATCTTGTTTCTTTCCCTTAACTATGGGCCAATTCTGATGATACACTACAGTAAGTACTTACAAAGTAGGAAGGAGAGGAATCAGCAGCACAGGGAATATGCCCTCTCATCAAGCTACCCAAATCTCGTTACCAAGAATATTCACCTGACATTTTATTGAATTCTGTTCCCAAGATCTGGAAGTTGGGTGGAGAATCTTGGTAAAATGTCAGGCAGAGAATCTCAGTAATTGGATCTAGTGGTTTCACATGACATGCCCAATGGGAAAGCACGCACAGCAATTCCTATCCTTTCTACTTGGTAAGTACTTACTGGTGACCTACCCTGTTATGGCAAAATGAAAGCCAGTTTTTCAAAATAAAATACTAAATGCATTTGCTTAAACAACATAGCAGTAAAAGTTTGACCTTTTATATAGCACACTACATAGTACGTGTGCTTCTTAACTTTCCTGAAGCTTTACAAACTTTGGAGTAAAGGAGGTAGCTTGTCTAATATTTCATTAGAAAAGTTACAAAAATGGTAAAATCGAACACTACCCACTTTACATATTGGCTGAAAGCAACATAAAATATTTACAGTATGATAATGAGTGTGAGAAGTCAGACACACACACAGCACACACACATACACACTGTATCTGTTTCTTTATATTAACATTTTAATGCTGTTTTATAGTTAACTAAGGCTTACAAAGCCTATACAATAGGAATAAAATATTGTATTTAAATAGTCATGATAAAAGCAACAATTGATCAGAGAAATATCAAGCCACCAGCATCAGTAACCCATAATTTCATCAGAGCAACACATTATTCTACATTAGAGAGCCAGCGTGATGTAGTGGTTAGAGTGCTAGACTAGGACCGGGGAGACCCGAGTTCAAATCCCCATTCAGCCATAATACTAGCTGGGTGACTCTGGGCCAGTCACTTCTCTCTCAGCCTAACCTACTTCACAGGGTTGTTGTGAAAGAGAAACTCAAGGATGTAGTACACCGCTCTGGGCTCCTTGGAGGAAGAGTGGGATATAAATGTAAAAATAATAAACATAATAATAATAATTAGAGGCCCATCCAGATCATATGGTCTTTACAGATTGGCAGGGAAGGGACTAAACGGGCCTTCCGAGGGAGGGAGCTCAAGAGACTGGATGCCACAATACTCTGCCCCATATACCCACCAAACACACTTCTGAGAATGGTGGGACACTGAACAGGGCTGCCCTGCTAATGAGGCGAGCTGAGGTCGTTACCCACACAGAGTGGCAAATTGACACAGAGGCAGATTGGCTGCTTCCAGGGACTCACTACTGCCTGTGGCCACTTCACCTGGACCTGCCACTGCCCCTCAATTTTATTTTATTTTTAGTAATATTTATGTTTTCTGCACTTCCCCTTCTTATCTCCCTGCTGCACTCCACCCTCTGAGGGCAGAGGGTGGGGAATTTGGAGAAATAGAAAGTGATGAAATACACATTCGGCTACTCCAGCAGAGGGTAGGACCCAGAGAGGAAGAGGTGCAGGCGCGGTAGCTGCCGTCCCAGCACCAGATCTCACCCAGACTGTGAGAAAAACCCCAAACCCCCAGAAAACTGCATTAATGTCCCAGAAAATGTAAGTATACTCTCCCACTGGACAGCATGGGGAATGAGACCTTATAGAACTAGGTAAAAACTAGAGTCACCAGCGACACAAGACATTGATATGCTTGCAAACTTCAAGCTGTTTCACTAGTATAATATATAGACATAGGGCCATAGGTTGCTACCTTATGCTGAGGTGGACCACTGCTCTATTTAGCTCAGTATTACACTGACTGACAGTGACTCTCCAAGGTTTCAGGCAGGAGTCTTTCCCAGCCCTACGTGGAGATGCCAGGGACTGAATCAGGGATCTTCTGCATGCAAAGCAGATGCTCTGCCACTGAGCAATGGCCCCATCCCCCAAGGAGAATATCTTACAACAGACAGTGCTCATATGTAGTCAGCCATCCAAATATAAACCAGGGTGGACCCTGCTTAGCAAGGGGAAATTCAGGCTTGCTACCGCAATACTGGCTTCCCATCCCATGATACATTTTACTTTCATTGGGCATTGTATGTATTAACCTAAAATATTGCTGATCTTTCCATCTTTTGGAAACCTTTTTCTAATCTCCTTCATTCTGTCTCTGATGCTCTGATCTGGATTGTTATCAGAGGCTAAAGTAAGTGGATATAAACTCAGCACAGATCTGTGCTTGTGATTTCTCTTTCAGTTCCGGCATAGCCGCAGGTTGCTCATTAAGCCACAGCATTGATGGAATGTTATCACAGACAGAACTATAATTAATATTCTTCTCCCCTTCCCTGGGTTCCCTCAAGCTATTCCTAGAGATCTGAGCAATGAAAGAGAAGATCCAATGGCTTTTTACATATTCTCCCCCTCACACACGTTTCTGATACCAACACACTATCTACTTACAATGTTGTCTGGACTTGGAATACCAATTTACAAGCATGCAGTATTGCAAAGATGCACAAATTCAGCTGTACATGGAAAGAGTTGTGCTTTTATTGCAATTAAAAATGGTCAGCTTTATAACTTTAGAGCCCCTCCTTTAGTTGCAACAGCAAAGTGTCACACAATATTGGGTCACTGATCTTTTCCCTCCCCTGGAGCTTCCTGGGAGATGCGGGCAGGTGGTTTGGTATACCTGGCAAAGGGACAGAATGAACAGGGAAGCAGGACGTGGGAAGCAGTTGAATCCGGCTGCAAGTGGTGGTGCGGGGGGTGGGGGGAGCAGGGAGAAGGGAGCATGTCTTAACCAGCATTTGGAAAATAATCAAAAAGCATGCAGGCTGCTTACATGCGTTATGGCTGAGGAACATAAAGAGGGATAAAAAAGGTGATTGGAGTTCAGACATCTTCAGATCCTTACATCTTTCTCCAGAAGATGTGTCTGCAAATATGTTCCATCTGTCCTTGTTCACACTTACTAAATTGCCAACATGAAACTGATGGCATCAAGCATGATGGCTGATTCTGTAATCCAGCAGTGAAATATGTTGTAGATTACCCTCAAATTGTACTGCCCACTTTAGGGTTTGTCCTATCAGCATGTCCCCCTATGCAAGATGGCATCTGTACACTTAGTGGGAAATGTGTGAAGATGGACAAAGTGGGGCCCTAATAGAGAAGATACGCAGTCTGCATGATTCATTCTGATCTTGCAAGCATGTCTGTTTGGATGCAGAAACAATCAAAAGACTCGTGCTGGATGAAGGCATATGTAGCATATGAGACCTGGATATGCATTGGATATACATATATCTTTCTTCAAAACCAATATGTGGATGGGACAAAATCTACCACCATTTTTTGCCCTTATTTTGCCATGGAGCCAATTTTTATAAAGCGAGTCAAGACAGAGTCCTGGGAACTGACCTTTGTCTGACAGACTTCTGTTCTGCATAACTGTGAGCCACTATTGTAAATAAAAATACAGGGAATAAACATAAATTCAGAACAGGCACAGCACACAATAAATAACCTGGAAAAAATTCAGACATATAAATTACACCTTCCAGTCAGTGACATGTATGCACCCAATAAATCAGTGTTTCTCAGACCTCTGATCACAGAGGTACACATTTTTCTGGATAAAAAAAATGGAAACACACCTCACTGTTATGGCTAGGGTGAAGTAACCATTACTTTAAGCATGTGATTGGGACTAGCAGGCTAATTCAGCTACTGTTTATGAAAGAAAAAATATTATTTCGTAAACAGTAGCTGAATGGGCCCTACCTCAGATCAAGACTATGGTGTGAGGAGTGGGGAGGTTTACCCTCTATCTTTATTGCAGTCCCGATCCCTCCTCAGTGGCTTCTATCTATCTATCTATCTATCTATCTATCTATCTATCTATCTATATTTTTTACATTTTATATCCCGCTCTTCCTCCAAGGAGCCCAGAGCGGTGTACTACATACTTGAGTTTCTCCTCGATTTGCCCTAGACACAAAGTTTCCACCAGTGCCATTCTGGGTATGCCTCCACATTGGAAGGAGACCAAACTAGAGCAACGACTCATGAAGACTTAATGGCAGCTTCTCCTGAAGGCCAGTCAGGGAGGGATCAAGTAACCGATTGTCATAGAAACATTGCAGAATTACCATCAATGGAGGCTACCTGGGTCCTGAGCAGTGAATCATGGAGACTGGCAGCCTCCTCTGTAGGCAAGTACTTTGGTATCAGAGGAGCCTTTCATTATTTAATTGATTTATTTCTCCTGGCACATTTTTGGGCATTACTGCAATACATGAACAGTGTCTTATATATAATAAGGAAAGCACATGGCATGAGCTGGCAGCTCAGATAATATGAACATTACTGTTGGCTGTTATCACTGAAGAAAAAGTGGAGTTGCAGAAGAAAAGCTATATGCAATATGCTAATGCATGCCATGGCGCCTCAATGCCATTTTGAAAAAGCAAACAAACCCCAAACTGAAATACACACAGCTTCAGGGAAGATACTGAGCAGAGGAGAGAGGAGACACACTTACTTTCTCTGCCTTCCATTTCTCTATTCCAAATTCCAAGTCCTCCCCTAAAGCTTTTCCTTTCCTCTGTTCAAAAGTAAACATGCATTCTGAACCGTGTGTGTGTGTGTGTGTGTGTGTGTGTGTGTGTGTGTGTATTCTGCCTTCGAGGGGCAATCTGGACCTATTGCTTTTTCATTCACAACCCCTACAGGTTTCTTTCTGGTGGCAGGACTTCATTATACACATTTCTGCATGACATGTAAGTGATTCCCTCAGCCCAAACAGCACCTGTGTCTGTGCCAAAAGATTCTGCAATAGTTTTCACGTATGGAGTCTGAATCAGTTCCAGCCTGGGTTTTAGCCCCCCTCCAGTCTCTTTATAGATGCTGGATCTGGCTAGGCAGTTATGAAAGTAAGTTTCTTACAGGGCAGGCCTACTAACTCCACATTTTGCTTTGTAACGTTTTCCATGTAAACCAATCGGTTTGCAACATCTGCCTCTCTTCATCTTCCTGTGACCATGAAATACACTGCAGCATCTTTACCCATACTATTTAGCCCAATTTTTCAAGAAAAGCTTTACCTCTACAGAGCTATGCAAAGGGGGAAAAACACTCAATCAATTTCAATGAAAATAAAGGTATAACAGAAAAAGATATATCTCCTAAATAAACTACTTGGTTGCACTGAGCAGTGTTTCCCAACGGTCATGTGCTGTGGGACCTGGGCCAGTGTGCCACACTGATCCACTCTGAGTCAGCTCCAAAAGTGGGGAGTTTAAACTCACCCCTTAATGGACTAGCCCCATAATGCACCAGGAAGGACGCATCCCTCCTGGTACATAATGGAGCAAATGAGTTCCAGCTCCGCACTTTTGAAACTGACTCGCTCCCTTAGGGCTATTTGTGCCCAACAGCAACACAGGCTGCTGGGATGGAGGAAGAAGGGAGCCAAAATGAATGAATGGATGGGTGGATGAATGAATGAATGAATAGCAGCTAGCACAATTTTAATGTAAGTGTGCCTCCGGATGAAAAAGTTTGGGAAACACTGGCAAAGAGCACTAAATTTACTGGCTACCCCAGCTGAACTCTACAAGATTTTTTCCTCAAGAAAAGATTAGCTGACATCCTGACTAAATACTCAAGGAAATTCCATTAGGTTAGGCACACCTAACTTGTCCTTTTAATTTCAATGGGACTTGCTTGAATAAATTTAGTCAGGCTGCCAGCAACTCATTTTTAATTTCTGATTCTTCTGCTAAAAATGGTTAAAAAAAAAATTCAAGACCAATTATATTCAATGGTTCAAATTAAATTTGAAGGTTAGAACAAAACACTTAATTCAAATAGGCAATTAATAAGACCCATATCAGTGGCTATGATTCTAAATGTACATGCACATGAGAAAATGCCCTTGCTTTCATTGACACCTGTTTAGTTTGTATCACATTGCCCTTTGTCAGGCACTTTCTTTCTTCCCTCATCAGTGAATTTAAGTCCTGTATCATACAAGGCACCTGATATAAATGCAGTGACTCCCACACTGAGAATATCAGGATATTGCTGTTAAACTGAAGTCATTATGGATATTCATGCTGACTTAATGGATAGATGCATTTTCATTCTGAATGTTGCATGGCTCATTTAAGCTTCAAGGCAAATGTTATAGGCGATGCTCTCTCTCCTCTAGATCTGACATAGTGCTATGGCAATACAAATAGCACAAATTGAGGTTCAAAATGTACCTGGGTTAACTTGCCCAAACTCACTGAGCTCTGAGCATTCCAAGAGCAAAGCACAGTGTTTAATTTAAAAGGCAGATAATAAGACCCACAACAATGTGGGTGGCTTTGATACTAATGTACTTTCTCAGGAGTACAGTGTGTGTGTGTATAATTATATATCTATATCTATATCTCTCCTTTCTTAAAGTGGCTCAGGGCAGTTTACATTATCAGGGCAGGAGAGCTGGTCTTGTGGTAGCAAACATAACTTTCCCCTCAGGGGATGGAGCTGCTCTGGGAATAGCATCTGCATGCTTGCATGCAGAAGGTTCCAAGTTCCCTCCCTGGCTTCTCCAAGACAGGGCTGGGAGAGATTCCTGCCTGCAACCTTGGAGAAGCCACTGCCAGTCTGTGTACTGAGTTAGATGGACCAATGGTCTGGTGCTGTATATGGCAGCTTCCTACGTTCCCACATTAAAATAAACACACATAATAAAACAATTAAAATAATTAAAAATATTTAAACCAGATTAAAATTAAAACTAGATATCATTAAAAGCCAGGCTAAAAAGAGGGGTCTTTAAAGCTCTCCTGAAGATAATCCTCTTATGTCCACGAGGAAAGCGTATAGGCCACTGATTTCATTGACACTTTGCTTGCATCATAAGCAATCTGAAAAAGTACGTACAAAGCTGTTTTATACTGAGTCAGATCATTGGTCCACCTAAATCAGTATAGACCACACTGACAGTGCCATTAGAGTTGCAAAGAGTGTGCTCAGGGGTGGTCCAAGGCCCGTTGCTGCCTGAGGTCAAGATGACTATGATGCTCCCCCATCGGCAAGTGGGTGCTCACCATCCTCAAGCCATGCTGCTGAGGCAGCAACAGCAGCATGCAGGCACTCTTCGATTGTGCCAGGAATCCAGGCTGTGGCATTAGGGTGGTTCCCAGTGTTCTCTCTAATTCTTTTTCATCTGTATGCAGAATGAGTTTTGTTCTGGGTGGAAGTATCAAGGCAGTGTGCGCATACATGCATTCAGAGTGGGGCCTTCCTGATTACACCTGAGCGGAAACTAAAATTAACTGAGCACACATCAAAAAATGTGTGCGCATGTGTACATGCGCACACCTTAGAGGGAACACTGGTTGTTGCTCGCTTAAGTGGGGGGGGCGGGATGAAGAGGTGCACACTAGTGGGGTGAAGAGGTGAAAATGCACAATGTGCTCCAGCGAGGTGAAGAAGGGCAGAGGTGTTGGATGGTGGGGTGGCACCCATGAGGACAAGGGCCCAGCACTTCTTGTCTGCTGTGTGTCCCCCGCCACACACACACACAAACACACACACCTATGCCTGAGGTGACTGCCTCATTCTGCCTCATGGAAAGGCTTGCCCCTGCATGTTCTCTACCACGGAGCTCTGCCCCTCTAGCACCCCTCAATTAATATTTGCCAGAAGCTCAGTACAGTCTCACCCTTTACCTCTTCTAGCTCCATCCTGTGACTGAAAGCTATTCATCTGTGACATTTTCCTTCTATGTAGGTAATCTCCATGCAGTGGGGAGAAATCATGTACATTGTGATTTCTTTAGTGGGGCATCAGTACAAATCTTGGCTAACCAAACCAGATTGGATCCCAGTCTGGTGCTCATCACTTATAATTTGCTATTAGATTCTTTATATATGTATATATTTATCCTAGTGCAGACACTAGTTCACATTATTAATACTTAAGGATTACTTCAGGATACATCCACTGGGTACAAGATTACATTCTCTACAGGTTGCTTATCTACCTTGCAATGGGCTGAAGGGAAAGCCCTCATTACAGGTAGTGTTCTCCAGGGCACGCAGTGCAAGGCCACTGTGCTACAGACGGACAGCCTAGTGTCTTCCACAAGATTATTCTAAGAGGTTTTCCTAGATGTGTGTCTGAAAGAGGATGAGGGATGACCAGAATCTGTAATCCCATTTATTGAAACCCTGTAATCTTCCTGAAACTCTAAAATGGTACTTGAATCTTTAATTACGGAGTCATTAAATGTGCTGCAGCAAATAGGCCCACCTGGATTGACAGAATAACTAACACGGTAAACTTGGGATGGCCAACATATTGCTTGTTTTTCAATACACAGAAGCTCTTCTCACAATCCATGAGAAGAGCTTCTGTCGGGTCTGCAGGGAGAGCGGGCTTAGCCCGTTCTTCCCACAATAGATCCTGCCCAGAGCCCTGGGCGGCTGGATTGGCCGCACACACGATTGCCGGCTCCGTCACAGAGCCGGTAGGGGTGGCGGGGATTGGGGGGCCGCTGGCTGCTGGAAGTTCCAGGATGCTCCGTGCGAATGCACGGGGCATCCTGGAGAGACCCCCGAGGCGGGGAGGGTGCTTGGCAGCTTTCCAGTCGGGGGTCTATTCCTGTGTCGTGGTGACACACAAGCAACAAAATGAGCTGGGTCTCACGATCAGTGAGACCCGGTTTGGGGAGCTAAGCAGACACGAGCAAGGCGGGAGCCCTGGGTGGCCGGATCGGCTGCCCACACAATTGCCAGCTCCATGATGGAGCTGGTGGGGGCTGGGGGAGCGGGGGCCGATTGGCCCCCGGAACCTCCAGCATGCCCTGTGTGAGCACCGCGCAGGGCATGCTGGTGAGTCCCCTCGAGCCGGGGGCGGCTTTTTGCCTCCCCTCCGGGGGTCTCCTCATGAGTAGCCATGGCACGAAGCCGCGCCGCAGCTACTCACGATTTTTAAAACCAGGTTTGTGGAGCGCTCGCTCCGCAAACCTGGTTTAAGGGCAGGGGTAGTTAGGCAGGTGACCCGCTTAGGAACTAGCCCGATTTCACTAGCCCGATTTCGTTCCATCGTGTGAATATCCTCAATGAGGTTGACGGAGCACTTGCTCCATTAACCTCATTTAAGGGGAGGGTGTTTTAGGCGGGCTAGCTGCCTTGGGAGCACTGGGCTCACCTGCGAGCCTGATGGTTCCCATGATCAACGGAAAGCAGGCTAAGCTCTGTTAGCCCGCTTTCCATTGATCATGGGAATAGCCTCACAGTGAGGTTATGCACACGATGGAGGAAAACCGGGCTAAGGGAGCCCACCCCGGTTTCCCCCAATTGTGAGAACCACTGGGTCCGTGGGCGAGCCCGGTGGTTCAACCGTGGCTGGCCCACCAAAGTAGCCCTCCTCTTAAATGAGGAGGCTCCACAAACCTGGTTTTAAAGATCGTGAGTAGCCCCGGTGCGGCTCTGTGCAAGTAGTACGAGTAGACCCCTGGAGGGGAGGGGAAAAGCCGCCTCCCGGCTCTGGGGGTCTCTCCAGTATACTGGAGCTTCCAGGGGCTGCGCGGCCCCCAAGCTCCCCAGCCCCCGCCGGTTCAGTCACGGAGACGGCAATCACAGAGCCCGCTCTGATCGTGAGTGGGGAGAGCAGGCTTAGCCCACTCTTCCCGCTCACTCTTACGAACCGGGTCTCACTGATCGTGAGACCCGGCTCATTATTTCATTTTTTAAAATGAGGTTTGGTGGGTCTGAGAGTGGGGCTTCTGGATCCAGAGTTGCTATCTCATTAGAGCTTGCTTGAGCCTGGCTGGCTACATGTGACCACACTGACACAAGGATGTCGGGCAACCTGGTTGCTCAGATCATTTCCAATCAAAACAGGAGTTTGTAAATTCTCGTGCACAGTAACTGTCCAGGAACCCTCCCAGCCCCCATACTTTAGGCAAATATTGGCATGCAGGAGGTACCCCACTGCACTTTCAAAGGGTTTAACTGCCCAACTTCTCTCAGGAACAATAATCTCTCGTCTTACAAGGCTTTCATGTATGGAGGTAATGTCATGCCAGAGTCTCTCCATCTCCTTTCCACCTTTCCATTTATAATTATGCTTTCCTGATGCTCAGCAGGAATAGCATTTGAATCTGTGATGTGAACACCCACAAGGAAGTCTTGTTGGGGCTTGTTCAATTCATTTGAGGTCGGGGCAGCTTCTGGGATCCGGCTAGCTGATGGGGCGGCTTGCTCAGGAAAGGCCCCAGCAGGGATCTGCACCTTACTGAATCCTCCAAACTAACTCCTAATACCCTGACTAAAACTGAACAGAAACCACATTCATCTGTGTGTTTATTTACTCTTTCCCACCTTTTCTGTGCAACCTGGTTCTGGCTCTCAGACAGCTTCTAGCAATGTTCTTGCAAAACAACTCAATTTCAATCCCACCTGCTGCCAACCAATTGTGACAAAATGGGGGTGACTCTAGGATTTCCTGGGATCTACCCTCAGTAGAGAGATTGCTCTGATCCCAGATCTAGCAGCATGCTGCTCCTTCAAGGTAGGCTGCCACCAGTTGAAGACTGATCTAAGCCACTGACCAGGCTTAGACACTGCTTCAACAACCTAGAACTGTCTGGTTTGGGACTTACAGGCACTGTACACAACCAGAGTCCACACAACCCAGCTCTAGACAAGATACTATTCTGAAAACAACTCAACAGTAGCGAATGACACATGGAGCACATGGGGAAGAGTTTTGCAAGTAACCCTCTAGAACCTGTTAAATCAGACTGAAGCCACTTCTGAGTATAAATAAAGTTCATATACTTTATTTAAAGAAACAATGGTTGCACACAGAATAAGGAATTGGGAGAAAGTAGGTTGAAATTGGAAGTAGAGAAAGACATACAAGAATTCAAAAGAAAATACAAAAAGCATTTACTAACTGACTAGCATTGAGCTTTATCTTAGTCCTTAATAGGCAGGTCCTTGGCTGGGAAAGCATTAATCTCTACATCCATTTGCAAATGAAAAAAGGTGAACACTGACCAGGCCTTTGTCCTCTAGCTTTAAAGTCATGAGGGAGGGGGTGAGCTGGTTTGAGGCAACTGTGGGTCTCACACCTGTCCTAGTTCAAAGAGTATTCTAATTTCCTCCCCTCTGGGTGGTGAGATGCAAAGTGGCCCTATCTCCTGTGTCAGATAAGATCTGATGCCCATTAACACTCGATACCCTTTGTCTGGCTCCACGCCCCCCCAACACTACACATGCCACCCCAAAGGACTCTCTGCCACTCAATCTGCCATTCATTTACCCCTCTTCCTCCTGCTGAGCCATGCCTCTTCTTTCCCCTCTCCCCACCCCATGAGAACAAGGAATGCCCCTGCTGACATTGTCTGGCTTGGTGGCATGTCCGGAGTGTGATCTTGTGCCACTGCTGTTCTCAGCAGCATGGCCTGATGAGGGTGCTGAGCACATGGATGGGGCAGTGCTGTATTGTGCATCTCAGGCAGCAAAAGATCTTGGGCTATCCCTGCTTATCAAGCCAATGGGACAACCCTCTACGCTTGTTTGCAAGTAGCCTAGTTCACCAGGGAAGAAGCTTTTCAGGAGGTGAGGACAGCAGGAAGGGACAAGTGCCTGCTCAAGCAGCTTTGGCTCAGTAGCACTTGGGGACACTCAAGCAATGGTTTTCCTGACTTGGGGAAGCTTGTGAGAGTCCTCCTTTTATAACACCGCACAGTCTTAGTTGCACACTGTTGTCTGTTGTGGGCTTCTTCAGATGCAACTGCAGTTCTACAAAAGGGGTGATGAGCGCCATGCCCTGCACAGAATTTTAGTCAGAGAAAGAGAATTACCAAGCAACCATTCTTGGAGTAACATGAATGTCTAATTAATAATCTGGCTTTTTAAAAACCTAGGAGGCATTTTGGAATGCAGGAAGAGTTAAGGCACCCTAGCTCAGTGGGAGCAGATGCTCTGCAAGCAGAAGGGCGCAGGCAGAAACTCCTTCCACAGCATCTCCGATTAAAAAGATCCCAGGGAGCAGCACTGGGAACGCATCTCTGCTGGCATCCTGGGGAGCAGCTGCCAGTCAAAGGAAACAGCACTGCGCGAGATGGGCCAGGGGCCTGCCTGCCCCGTTTGCTTTGACAAGGGAAGACGTTAATGGAGCTCCAGCAGCCCTTTATGGCAGAGAGCCTCTCGCTGAGGAAGAAAAATAAACGCACTCGAGGCAGAATGTTCCCAGAAGGAAGAGGCAGCTAATACGCGAGGGGTCAGCGCCTGCCACCCTCGGGGCTGTCGCCCTTAGGTGAGAGGGCAACTCCACATTTCCAGCGCTTCGGCCGGGCCGCGTGTTACTTAAGGGTTGCCAATTCTGACGGAAGAGATTCCTGGAGATTCCCCCCCCCGATTACCCCCCCCCCCGGATTTCTTCACAATATCAGCCTTTCCAATCTCCAGGACTGTCTTCAATAGTCACCTAGAGACTGATGGCGATCCCTGGAGAGTGCGGGCCAGTCCTGGAGGGTTGGCAACCTTACTGTTACTGCAACTCTTACTAGCCACAGGCAACCGGGACGCGGCGGCTACTCCCCTACCTACCGCCCGCGAGCTGAACTGAGGAGCGCCGCCGCCTGGCGCGCTCCGGGGCTGTGTATTTCCGACTCGCAGCAGCTCCAACTGGGATGTGCCTGGAGTGGGTGTGGCCTCCCCTCGCATCAGAGGCGGGCAGGCTGCCTTACGTCTAAGGGATCTTAAATATTCATAACGGGTGGGGGGGGGGGGCGCGCGAAGGGGGCGTGCCATAGAGGCCGGGCGGGCTTCTGTGCCTGGGGATCGTCTGAGGAGTGTGACAGCTGGACAGAGGGGGAGAAATCCCGGAGGAGACGAAGGTGCCCCTCCTTCCTTCCCTACCCCGAGGAGGCTCGCGCTGTCCTTGCAGGCTCCCTCCGGGCGCACCCCTCTTCCGAGGCCCCGATCCTGCTGCACACACCCCTCCTCCTCCTCCTCCTCCTCCTCTTCCTCGCCCGACCTTCCTTCCCCCACCAGGGAGAGTTGCCCCTACCAGCCCCGCCCCTTTCAGCCCCCATTGTCATCGCCCTGTGCCCCCAGGGCAAGCGATCCCCTCCAAGCGATTCCCCTCATGGATTACAGGCTTCCTTCGGGGGGGAAAGGAGGCATGGCCCTTCTCTGCCCAGCAGCGCCCTGGGATCTGCTGCTCCGGGCTGCTCGGGAGTGAACCGTCTGGGCACCCCGCATTTCTGGAGGAGAAGGAAGCGGCTTCCCTGCACCTCACCTCCTCCTCCGCACCCTCCTCCGGCTCGGTTCTTCTACCATGGACAGTATCCTGGAGCCCTTCCCCTCGGAGCGCCTCTTCCCCGGAGGCGCCTCCAGCTTCTTGGACTTGGGCGACTTAAATGAAGCGGATTTTCTCAACAATGTGGTAAGCGAACCGTCGACGTTTAAGATTGTTGGGATCGGCCAAAAAAAAAAAAAAAAGAAAGAAAGAAAAGAAAAAGAGAGAGGCAATGTTGTAAGACAACAGCCACCCCCCACGGAAGGTTTGGGGTGGTGGTCTTCTCTTCTGGGGAGGTTTCGAAGAGGTGAGGGAGGGGGAAGATTCATAGCTGCCAAGCTCAGGTGAGCAGGAGGTGGCGGAAAGAAGCCCGAAGGAATCTTCCTGTGTCCCGAGATGCCCCCGGATTTGCCTATATACGCCTGTTAACTACTGTTTGCCAGCTCTTGCCTACCACGCATTGTTAACTATGATTTTAACGCTTCACTCAAGACTTTAGGTTAGCTAACACGTGTTACATGCACATTCACACTACCCCCGCCCCCAATATATGGCTGCCCTCCCACCTCGTGTCTGACAGGCAAGGGTCAAAACTGTGGGCTGATTCACATATGCATGTCCACCACTTTATAACTCAACTCTTGAAGCAGCTAAATGTGTGAACTCACTCCATTGAAAAGCATTGTCGTTGATGAAAAGTATTGTGGTTGTGCAAAGCATGAAGGCTGGACAGAAGAAATTGTAGTTGATGAGGTGAGAGGAAAATTGTTTCCATGGTGTTTGACCTGTGATGGCTCATTCATACACATGATATCCACATGTTGCTACAATCTTCAAGTGATGGTCATGCATGTGTGAACCAGTCCCAAGACTTGCTGCAAAGCATGGTAGCTGGGCAGAAGAGACTGTATTGAACCAATTCATCAGATTAGGTCCAGCTGGATCTCTCTTGTAATTTGAGTATCAAATATCACCTCACCATGGAAAAAATGGTTGTGTGAATCCATTCGTAGATGAATCATCCGCTGGACTGATCTATCTGGGGTAGATTCACATCATTCAACTTTTCATTGCAGGGTGATTAGTAAAGGAATTCTATGTGATCCAAAAGTTTATGTAGCTTCTCATATACTCAGATTGCAGCACAAAAGTTCTTCATTTTAAAAAAAACAGGTCAAAAATCAGATGAGGTCATGTTAGCTTGTGGTCTTCATGCAAGTGTTACCATTTCAAGGCCAAATCAGATGTGCTGCAGATCTGAGGTCAGATCTCTCAACATTTAAACACACACACACACACACACACACACACACACACACACCAACTTTAAAGCAGAAAGATGAAATGCTCCCTCCCCACACTGCTGTTGTTCTGATCAACATTAGAGGCATCCCACAAATCTGCTTTACAGTGTTTTTGTGTTATTTTTAAAGATGTTAGGAGAACTGATCATGGATTTCCTGCATCACATCTGTTTGGATGCTGAAAGACCAGGATACACCTGGTGACTATAATCCAGTTTTATAACACCATCTTTAGCTGATATTTTATATATTTTAGGACTGAATGAGACGGGTGTTGTTTTTAATTACAATGGTATAAGGATGGATTATTTCCCCTTCCCTGGTTCAGAGCATCTTTATATGTGCAGTGACAATCTGAATCCACATTGTTACTTGAGGACAGTGTGAAGGGTGGTAATTATTACCAGTTAATCACTCTATAATAAAGGAATGTGATATTGTGAAATCTTCTTGACTGTTTTAATATCTAACTACCACATCTTAAATAACTCCATCGACTGTTCTCTGTTCTCTGAAGAGCTTCTCCAGAATTACAGGGAGGTCCCATACATTTTGAAAAAAAGTGTCACACATGAGTACAAGAATCCTGTTGGTGGGTCAGCAAAGTTACTAGGTGTTCAGCCTAATGGAAATTCCATAACATGTTTTGACACATTATTCCTCTACTTACAATTTAGCTTAGAAGAGGCAGGAGGAACCTTACTGAAAATCTATAAAATATTGTAGCCTGGAGCATCTCCAGACAAATACAGGAGCAGAGGAAAAGCAAACCAGGAATTAAGAAGAAAATCTATTCTGAGAATTCAAAAATATGCGTTTAACCTTATATAGCTTTTATAAAACTGCCCCCAAACCAGTACGATATAAAATTTGGTGATGGAGGAAGGGCTTAATTTATTTATTTCTCAAATTAAGGTCTCTCTCTCTACAATTCAGAGCAGACCATTAATTTGAGAAATAAATAAATTCATTGGTGGTGAATTTATTGCGCAAAGCAGTGACTTTCCACTCTGACACTGATTCTTAAATTGTTTGGACTCTTGTCCTTTTTAGACTCACTCAGTTCTCATCCTGAACCCAGCACCAATTGTTTTCTCTCAAGGTGAGAGAAAATGGATGTAGTCTGTTACATATAAATTTCATTCTCATGACCACTGCAGCTCGGTGTGGAGGGTGGCAAGTTAGAGCTTGCCCCCGATGATCTTGTTGTCCTGGCCCGTGCGGCTCGGGCACTCACACGGACATCTCTCCCAGGAGCTGCACAGTCATCTGGAGGCCGCGAACATGTATCCTGGCCTCCAGAGATCCCTAAATGCACCGTGCAACAAGTACGGTGCACTGAGGGATTTCCCCTCAAGCCAGGCATTCTAGGCACCTGGCTTTGTTTCTGCAGACACTCCACCCTGAGCCTGGGTAAAAGGGCATGCTCATGCCCTTAGCCAGGTAAACGGCCAAGTAAAAATCCTGGGCTACCTGGAGAGGCATAGGGATCTGCCTCGATCCTGGAACTTCACACGAGCAGCCCTATCCAGGTAGGGCTGCCCAAGCCTGGGTAGGGCTGCTTGGGTGAACAGCCTCATGGTGGCTAAGATCCATGGAAATGGGCTCCATTTAGGGATGGATGGGCTACTAATTTCCAGGTGGGTTTCAGACCACATGTGATTATTCCTGAGTAGCATCTTACTTCTGGTTATAAAGCAAGCATAACAGATGTGCTTGAAATTTACTGCTTTGCTGCAATTTAAAACTAAATATGCCCAAGCAGAAGTCTTTGACTTTTGGCAGTGAATCTTGTCTTTCCATGGCACTTTCCGGATTAGACCCTGCAACAGCGTCACAGCGGATCTCGGAAGTGCGTTTCCACACTTCCTGTGCGGTGACCCTGCGGTCCCTACACAGACAGCAGGGTGCTGTTAACATTTCCAGTGCCTTGTTTTGAATTTCATCGCTGTGATATAGAGCTAGGACATCGTATATCCAGCGTAAAAAAGGTGTTGTTTTTTCAGGTTGTAAGTTTTCATGAGACTGCTCCCCCTAGTTTTATGTTTTGAATGCAATTTGTCGGAATGAGGCATTTAGCTGCTTTTGAGCGGCTAATCTGGAAAGCACCCTGATGAAAGTTGAAACAGCACCTGTTGGTGGACTGGGGCATCCTCCATGTGTCTCATTTTGGGGCCACCACCTAATGGTGCAGTGGGGAAGCAACCTGCCTAGAGAGCAGGAGGCTGTTGGTTCGAATCCCTGCTTGTGTGTTTGACAGAATATGGGAAACTCCTATATTGGGCAGCACCAATATAGGAAGATGCTGAAAGGTATCACTCAAACTGCACAAGAGAAGGCAAGGCAATGGTAGACTACTCCTGTACTCTACCAAGAAAACCACATGGCTCTGTGGTCGCCAGGAGTCAACACTGACTGGACGGCACAACCTTTGCTTTGCTTCATGTCTCTCCCTTAGGGGCAGCAGTGCCTTCAGTGCCAATCTTCAGGAATCTTTTCCTTCCCTGGAGGTTTGTCCCATCCTGCCCCATGTGACCAAGAATCCAAGAGCTAGCTTCATGAAGTGGGAAGTTTTGCTGTTTGTGTCCCACTGGTGACAATCTCTTATGTACCAGGAGTGTGTAGGTTGTGGGCCATTATAGTATCCATCTTTATAGCATATTGTACTATATAGTTTCTATCCTCTTACTTAATGAGGTATTGGTGACTATCTAAAGAATCTATATTTATTGTTTTGTTTAGCAGATGTACTTATATCAATGACTTCCATTGCTGCTTATGTTTGCTATCTCATCAAAATTGCACAGGTGCAACAGCAACTTCAGGGAATACAGGTGAATGACCCCTTTCTTCCTGCCATAGTATGACACAATCAGCAAGGATAAAATATCTATTTGTACGTTCCCACCAACAGTTATGCATTAGCAGACAAATCTTATATAGTGCACTTATATTGTTGGGGTAGTATAAGGAGGCATTCTTAAGAACACCATTCAAACAGTGCAGTGACATAAAGGGAAAGGGTGGCAGAACACATGCTTGCATGCAGAAAGTTTTCGGTTGTGTGGAAGCAAGGTAGGAGGAAAACCTGGGTAGAAGTGATTGTGTGGAACTTGGAAGCAAGGTTGGAGGATAACCTGAGAAGAAGTGATTGTGTGGAACTGGAAGCAAGGTAGGAGGATAACTTGGGAAGAAGTGATTGTGTGGAACTTGGAAGCAAGGTAGGAGGATAACCTGAGAAGAAGTGATTCTGTGGAACTTGGAAACAAGGTAGGAGTATAACTTGGGAAGAAGTGATTGTGTGGAACTTGGAAACAAGGTAGGAGTATAACTTGGGAAGAAGTGATTGTGTGGAACTTGGAAGCAAGGTAGGAGGATAAACTGGGTAGCTTTTCCTCCTACCTTGCTTCTACACAATCACTTCTACCCAGGTTTTCTTCTTACCTTGCTTTCACACAATTAAAAATTGGGAGCACACACAGCTCCCAAACCCAGGTAGAACACCATTTTTGATTGCGTGAATGACCTCTCCGTATAAGGCAGCTTTGTATGTGTATGCAATCTCTTATATAATTAGGGCAAAAAGTAGGGGAAAGGATGGATTTTCTGTTTTGAAGGTGTGGAATGGTCCTTAAAATAAGTGAGATAATTTTAGAGTAATGAATCCAATTAAAATGCATCATGAGAACAGGAAATAAAAACATTTGTTGTGGTGGTGGGGATCTATCACTTGGGCAAACAGCAGCTGGGAGAGGGTTAAACCCCATTCAGGGCTAACTTTGGGGATGTGCAACTGCACAGGGCATCATGCTTCAGTGGGAGCTGTGCAGGGGTGCCACTTGGGACAAACTGATAATATTTGTATTTTCATGAAGTGGGTGAGCACCAAATTCAGTTTTTGCACAGGGTGCCAGTTAGCCTCGAGCCAGCCTTGAACCCCTCCCTCCAGTACTGCAGTCTCAGTCAAAACCAGGGACCCCACAGCTGCATTTTCCAGTTTTTAAAAAGCAAGAGATCCAGTCAAGATCTCCTGTGCCATGTCATCTAGCTTCGGCCTCAAACTAGCACATGTGTTTTTCCCTATGTGGAATGCAAGCTTTTCCCTCTGTGAGCAAATCTGGTTTTGCAGTATTGTTGTGAATATATAAAACTGTTTGCTGGCTATTTATACAATGGTGTTTTTTCCCCCTGGTTGATTTAAATTACAGTTCCTCTTCAAATGGTGACTGCAAGCTGGCCTGATGAAACTGCATTATTCCTCTCCCATCAGTGACTCAGTATTTAATGACCTATATTTATAAGTAATTGGCTGTTCATCCATCTCTCTCTCTCTCTCTCTCTCTCTCTCTCTCTCTCTCTCTCTCTCTCTCTCTCTCTCACACACACACACACACACACACACACACACACACACACACACACACAATCAGAAATAATCCAAAATTTGAACAGAGGCCAAGTCTGTTGATTATGCATACAAGTAACACATTCTTGCAGATACTTAGTCTTCAAGAATACAAAATCCTTGGCCTTGTTCTAATGCTTACAGCAATCCCTGGTAACTGTTAAATCCCAGATCGCCAAGCCACATGTGCTCCCACACGGGTGGCAAAAAACCTTCTGATCCCAAGTTGGCACTGTGCCAGCTCGACATTCAACTGAATCATGAATCTGAGATTCGAATTCTGTCAGTCGATCCCAGGTAAATAGCAGTTTTTAACGGGGATCGGGAGGGTTTTTTGCAGCCCACACAACATGCTCTGTGGGACCATGCACAGCTCGACGATCTCGGATTTAATGATTACGCGGGATTGCTGTGATCATGAGAACAAGCCCTGAGTAAACTATATTTGAGTCACTGATAAGCAGAGAGAAAGAGGGCTAATCTCATGTTGCCTTCTTTTTGGAAAACAACATTGAAATTTGTAGTCTAAAATGGCATGCTTGATAAGACAGAAAGCATTAACTGATTTGCTCCCTTAATGAGTCCATTATGAATTAAAAACAGAGTTCCAGTCAACCTCACCATCACTATCACCACAACTACTACTCTAATATTTCTGTAGTTGTATACTATTATTGTGCTATTAGTATTTAACATTTATTTGACATGAGCCCTGTTTTAGTTCATGGACATAAAATGGAAGGGGCACACTCCCTTTCCCAGAGAGACTGCAGTATACAAAAGACTGACACAACAGAGATGGGGTGGTGCTGTTCAGAGAATGACTATGAGCTAACTTGGCAAAAGAGGCTAACTTGGCAAAAGAGGCACCTTTTAATGTGGTGATTCTCTTTATTTAGCAGGGGGAGAGTAACTGGCCCTATCCACCCCCAGCACAGTATCTCCAGTGACTGTTGCTGGTGTCTACTTTATGTTTCTTTTTAGATTGTGAGCCCTTTGGGGACAGGAATCCATCTTATTTATTTGTTATTTCTTTGTGTAAACTGCCCTGAGCCATTTTTGGAAGGGCAGTATAGAAATTGAATTAATAACAACAATAACAATAATAATAATATAGAATGTACTCTTGTTTCCAGCTGATATCCAGACTAATGCTACACTAGTGCAGCAAAGGTAAAGAAGGTAGCATAGCTGTGCTAAGCCACAGGGATGCTCAAAGTTGCACTTGCACAATGTCAGGGAGCAGGATATGGGCATCTGCTTCTCTGCTTTGTTGCACAAATGCACTCTGTTCCACTTGTGCCATACTAGTCTGGAAGGCAAGCTCCTGCCCTGGGGCATCTGGCAAGTGCAACATCCTTGCAGTACTGCAACCTGTTTCTGCAAGCACAGCATTAGTCTGGATGTCAGCCGCTGTATTTTAGTGTTGTGATCATTATTTTGTGCACATGTTTTAATTAATTTTATCGTTGTCATCTGCCCATCCATTGGGATGGGGAGGGCTGAAAGTCCAAGCACATAACCAAATAAACTTATAAAATAGTGGGGACGGAGTAGGAGGGAATCAAGTTGCAGTGCAGGAGCTGTCTATGCTATGGTGATGCTAGGATAGACATTGCTAAAGAAGAAATTGGAATTGGTCATTGGCAATATCTTAAGCACCTCTCTGCTGTGCAGCCCGTTTCCAGCCTTCCTCCATGTGGAGGAAGCAGAGAGGCCCCCAGGAGGCAGGAGGACATGGACAAGAAGAGCCCAGGCTTTAAAAAAATTAAAATGCCATAAATGCCAACTTTAAAAGAACCCCAATGTGTTTCAGGTAAAATGACTCTTTTCCATGGGTAGCCATTCAGTTAAAAAATAAAATACAGTTCTTGTTCCTGGCTTACAAGCAACTGGAAAGGGACTGGACCAGTGTTGTTCTCTTCCACAACACTCTAAGGCCCATAGAGGTGGTCATAAGCTTGTGACACATATGCAGCTTTACTTGTAGCAAGGAGATTAGATTTCCCAAATGTTCAGAGGCCGGGGAGGATCAAACTGTGCACCCTTCCTCCCTTGCACAGGATGCACCCATTGTGCACAAGCTGCTGCTCATGCTACATCAGCAGTGTAGGTGGTAGGCTGTCAGTGTTCAGCCATACTTTCAGCTAAAACTCAATGCTGCACATTTTATTTATTTTTATTTATGTATTTAAAATATTTCTATACCACCTAAAACTTACGTTGCTGGGCGGTTTTACACTCAGACTTTGAGTAATTGCATAGAGTTTCAGAGTCCAATGCCTGCTGTCCATTTTTACAAGAGGAGGAGACAAATTGAAGGCAATTCAGGAAGAAAAGTTTATCAAGGAGCCTTGAGAAAATGCAGTTATTGTGTGCTAGACCCAATAACAATCTCTCTCTATAATTCTCTAAGGCGTACCCATGGCTAATCTCGTGTGTGGCAGCTCCCCCAAGAGTTCGCAAGCAGAAGCACCTGATTGGGCACTGGGGATTCCATATGCAGATAGGGAGGAGAAGCCTGTGGCACTATGGTGATTGGGCAGTGGAGATTCCATATGCAGATAGGGAGGAGGAGCCTGTGATGGTTAAGATCAGTTGGAATGCAACTGTTACTGGTCGCAAGAGATTCTTGACTGTAGAGGAGAGGAATCTTTCTATATAAAAGGATAATGGGAAGGGGTCTGTGAAGAGAGGGGTCATGAGGGAGGAAAGAGTCCCTTCAGGAGAAGGAGGCTGCTGTTTTGTGAATTAGATGAGGAAACATGATGATCTGTTAACATGATGATCTGGAGAGAGAGAGAGAAAGAAGAAGGGAGGGCAAAAAAGACAGAGGGGAAGAGTGAGTGGAGGAGAGAGAAAGAGAGAAAAAGAAGGGAGGGGAAGAGAGAAAGAAGGAAGGATGAGGGATGGGCCTGAGCCTGTCAGCGGCCTGGGGGGAACAAGCAGCCATGGCAGTGCCTATTGGCTGCAAGGAAGGGCCCAGTCAAGCACCTCTGCTGTTTGGGGCTACGAAGACCATTGGCAGAGGGAGGCGGGAGGCAGGAAGGGACGGGCCTGGGCTTGTCAGCAGCCTGAGGGGAACGAGTGGCCATGGCGGTGGCAGCAGTGAGGAAGGGCCCGGTCAACTGCTGCTGCTCCTTGGGGAGGAGCAGGAGCAGGGCTCAGGTGAGGGTGGGAAGGTCTCTGGGGATAGGGGGCTGCAGCCTGGCCAGTAGGTGCCAGCAGTGCTACAGCCACGACAAAGAGGGGTGAGGGGGATGGAATAAAGAGATGGAGGAGTGACCAAGAGGGGTGAGGGGGATGGAAGCAACAGGATGGAGCAGGAGTGTGGTTCAGGTGAGGGTGGAGAGATCTTTGAGGTGAGGGGGGCTGTGGCAGGGGGTGAGGGGAGCTATCAAGTACTAGTGCACAGATGCTCTGCATGAGTTAAATTAGTATTTGTTAAGTCTTGTCCTGTAAAAGTTTAATACAATGCCTTGGAAACAACTAAAGACACATCTCTTCATCCAAGCTTTTTACTTAGTTGGTGTGTTATTATGCATATTTTAATCTGATTTTTATATATTTTAACTGTTAAATTCTTGTTTTGTTTTGTTCTTGTTTTGTTTTATGCTGTAAACCACCTAGAGAATTCAGTAGTGGGTAGTATACAAATTTATTAAATTAAATTAAATTAAAAAAATTAAACTGTTCAAACACTGTTACCAATCTCACATTCTCACATTAATCCTGAAGGTAGGCCATTATTGATTCCATTTTACAGATGGAGAATATTCAGCTTTGTTTAAGTAGCTTTCAAGGGAGGACTTCCACAAACAGAATGAGTTCAGTTTGCACAACGGGGTGGAGTTCCACCGAGATGCCTCTCTGCTGCCCCCTCTACTTCCTGACATCTACTTCTGAGGGTCCCCTCACCTTTGGGGAAATATCTTTTGGGGAACATGGGGCTTCATGCAGAAGGGATTAGTGAAAATTGCCCCTTCCCCCTTTTTCAAGCAGAACATTTGTTCATAAGAAACACTAGTATAGTGTGGATGCTACCCACAAAGCAGAGATATGAACAAAGGGATTTCCAAAGTTCAACACTGTTCTTTGGACCAAGCCTGGAGAAGATGGATTTGAGCTGTGCACCAGAATCTTCCACGAATGTTTCCCCTTTAAAAAGAAAATAAAAATGGAAAAAAGCTTGTTTTAATGCTGGGATAGATGATCTGGATAAAAACAAAGATATATGTGTAGAAAAATAATTTCTCCCATTAGCCTGTTGAGAACAGGTCAGCAAATACGTTATTACAGTAGGTCCAGCTTCTCTTCTAGCTGGCACACAACCTCATGTTTTGAAGTTGGGAGACCTGTGCTTGAGTTTCATATATGAAAGGACTTTTCATAAGTAAAGCTAATCTTCCATTTCATGTTTACTTTTGTATTGCAGTGAACTTTCTCATCGTATTATTGTGTTTGCTAAGTTAACCTTTCTGTTTTCAGCACTAGATTATGACAGTGTTATTTAATCTTACCAGAATGCCCCTATTCATTCTTTTTTTTTTAAAATGTAGTAGCTGAGATGGCCCTTCTCTCAGGTGTCATTAGGAATGCTTCAGGCATGGTTATCTTTTCAGCTTTTGTTTCTTAGCTGACATTCACTGGTGCTCTCACTGGCTTTGTGCCACTGACAGCAGTGAGCTGCTGAATCTGGCTATTTCTGAGTTTTTAAACTCACAATGAACTTGCTTTGTCTGTTGGGACAGTGTGCATGACAACTCAGTTTCATTAGCCCAAGTGGTCTGAGAGGCTTCCTCTAGGTTAAATACAATTCTAAGTGTGGGTAATTGGGAGCAGGGCAATTCCATACTTTGGGCATTGTTAACTGGGTGTGCCAACATGGTTGGGAGCAGCACATACCCAGCGTTGGATGCGCAAGCTCCTGCTGATGTTTCTGAATACTTTTGGAAATGCTGTTTCCATTCGTAGCCATTCAGCTTTAGCCTACCAGTTTTCTGAATCTTGAAGATAAGGCAAAGTTGTGTGCCGGTTGCTAGTTGCTGGCCACCTATTATTATTATTATTATTTGTACATTTATATCCCGCTCTTCCTCCAAAGAACACAGAGTGGTGTACTTCATACTTGAGTTTCTCCTCACAACAACCCTGTGAAGTAGGTTAGGCTGAGAGAGAAGTGACTGGCCCAGAGTCACCCAGCTAGTTTCATGGCTGAATGGGGATTTGAACTCGGGTCTCCCCAGTCCTAGTCCAGCACTCTAACCACTACACCACGCTGGCCTAGAAGTTACTTGGCGGTTGCCTTCTGCAACCTATTTCTTTCCCTGTGTTAAGAAAAGTGGGGAAATGGGGCTAAGGCAGTACCTGGGAGAGGAGACACCAGTGATGAACAGGAAGAAGGAGAGGGTTCTGGAGGTGGGGGAGGGTGCTCAGAATGGAGCACTGTGGTGCATGTTGGGGCTGCTCAATTAGGTCCAGCTTTGCTAGGGTGGAATAAATGTCCATGCAGGTTCTAATTCCTAAAATAAGCCCTGGATTACTGTTTGCTAAGATAAAACTTGCATGACACTCACTACATGAAGAACAAGATGGCAAATTAATATTAACTTGACCTTTCCAAGGCTATGGGTGGCCTAATACCTAGTGAGTACAGGAGGGCTGCCAGTTCCTGTCAGGCATGTGCTCCCACCACCATTTCCATGACATCTGAAGCTGCCCGTATCAGGCAGAGAATGTCAGTAATCAGTAAACCTCAGCCCAACATTTGGGACCAGACATTTGAAGTTGGCTTGACAAAGTTGGGCAGAGGTGGGTTACTGACATTCTCTGCCCAACATTGGTGGCTCCAGATATCAGAAGAATGGCATTTTCTCAGCACATGAACTGAAGTATCATGTTGGGGGTAAAAATAGATTCTCCATCCCCCGATTCTTGCCCTCCAGTAGTGTAGCAGTTGTAAAAGCAGTATAAAATGGCGTTCTATGTGTGCTAGAGGCACCTTCTGGATTAGCATCTAATTTTATAGATTACAATCAGAGGTGCACCTAGGTAATTTCTGAGCCTGGATCTAAAGGCCTTTTTAATGGAGGGGTGTGTGTGCACCACTGCTGCCACCACCAGATAAGCTGCAATGCACTATTTTTTTACACCAGAACATGCTCAGGTAAAGCTGGAAACTTTTTTTTAATTTTTAGAAGAAAATCTTAATAAGATACTTCCCACTGACTTGCACATAGATACCACATTTTGCATGGACAATCCTTCCGCTTAAATTAGCTGAATGCACTACATTTTACACCAGAATATGCTCAGGGAAAGGTGGGATTTTTTATTTTTTATTTTTAGAAGGAATTCTGAACAAGACACTTCCCACTGACTGGCACTGCACATACCACATTTTTACATGGGGGAGAAACACAGTAAATAAACTCTTCAGAAGGCAGGGACAGTAGGGGAAGGGAGGGGGAATGTGCCAGTGGTGAAGGGAACCAGCTTACGAGGCAGCAAATCTTCCAAATCTTCTGGTTGTATTGGACAGCCAGGCAGCACTGCAGCCACCTTTCACTACCTGCCTGACCATAGCACATGCAAGTCACACTGGCAAGCTTGACCACCTGGCATGGTGCGGGTGGGCCACTCAACATTTGGAGGGCCCCCCCGGCCACATTTGGAGCCCCCGCAGGCCTGCAGGTGACTGGACCTCTACTTGGAAGACCAGTCCAAAGAGTGCCACTGATTATAATAACACAAATCCCTTTTCTCATGCCTGCACCATTTCATGACAAATTAAAATATATTGCTTATTTTCTGTAACTAAAATAATAAGGGAAATGACACTTCCATTAAAGCTCTATATTTCCTTGCATAAACTCCATTATAGATTTGATCCAAAGCCACTGCATGTACCTATGTAGCTACTAACAGTGTAACTTACATGTGTGAGCACTGTAAGATATTCTCCTTAGGGGACGGGGCCACTCTGGGAAGAGCACTTGCATGCTTGTGGGAGGCAATGGTTAAACCGCTCCTTAAGAAGCTTTCCCTGGACCCCTTAGCGATGGATAGTTACAGGCCAATCTCCAATCTCCCTTGGTTGGGCAAGGTGATTGAGAGGGTGGTGGCCGACCAACTCCAGGCAGTTTTGGAGGAAACTGATTATCTAGACCCATTTCAAACTGGCTTTAGAGCTGGCTATGGGGTTGAGACAGCCTTGGTTGGCCTGATGGATGACCTTTATCGGGGAACTGATGGAGGGAGTGTGACTCTGCTGATTCTTCTGGATCTCTCGGCGGTGTTCGATACCATCGACCATGGTATCCTTCGGGATCGCCTGTGGGGATTGGCGATAGGAGGCACTGCTTTGCAGTGGTTCCACTCCTATCTCTTGAGTAGATTTCAGATGCTGGAGCTTGGTGAAAGTTGTTCCTCAAAACAGGAACTGTTATATGGAGTCCCTCAGGGCTCCATTCTGTCACCAATGCTTTTTAATATCTACATGAAACTGCTGGGTGGGGTCATCAGGAGGTTTGGTACTGGGTGTTATCAATATGCTGATGACACCCAAATCTACTTATCTTTTTCATCTGCATCATCAGGAAATGGCATTCATTCACTAAATGCCTGCCTACAGGCAGTAATGGACTGGATGATGGATAACAAATTGAAGTTGAATCCAAGCAAGACAGGTGCTCATTGTTGGGGCTCAGAATTTAAGGGATGAGTTAGATCTTCCTGTGCTGGATGTGGTTATGCTCCCCTGGAAGGAGCAGGTGCGTAGCTTGGGAGTACTCCTGGACCCAAACCTCACCCTGGTATCTCGGGTGGAGGCTATGGCCAGGAGTGCTTTCTATCAGATTCGGCTGATCCAACAGCTGTGTCCATTCCTTGAAGAGGATGACCTCAGAACAGTGGTACTTCAGCTGCTAACCTTCAGGCTTGACTATTGCAATGCGCTCTTCGTGGGGCTGCCTTTGTACATAGTTTGGTAACTTCCATTAGTTCAAAATGCAGCAGCCAGATTGTTCTTTGGGGCAACCCAGAGAGACCATATTATGCCTGTTTTGAAACAGTTGCACTGGCTGCCGATATGTTTCCGGGCGCAAAATACAAAGTGCTGGTTATTACCTTTAAAGACCTAAATGGCTTAGGTCCAGGTTACCTTAGAGAGCACCTTCTTCTGCATGATCCCCACTGCACATTAAGGTCATCTGAGGAGGTCCATCTCCAGTTACCACTGGTACGTCTGGTGGTGAGGTGACTCAGAGGCGGTCCTTCTCTGTAGCTGCTCCTGGGCTGTGGAATGCACTCCCGGCAGAAATCCATAATCTGAGTTCATTATTGGCCTTCAATAATGCCCTCAAGACTTCTCTGTTTGGCCTGGTGTTCCAGTGTTTTAAAATTGTTGTAATTGTTTTTAACTTCTTGTAACCTGGTTTTCCGGGGTTTTAAACTGTTTCAAATTTTTAACTCTTGATTGTTTTATGGTGTTTTATAGTCTGTTTTTAACTGTGAATTGATTTTAATTGTTTTGTTGGTTTTTAAAAAAATGTAAACCGCCCTGAGCCATTTCTGGAAGGGCGGTATAGAAATAGAACGAACGAATGAATGAATAATAGATAGTTCCAACTTCCCACTCTGGCATCTCCAGGACAGAGCTGATAGAGACTCCCGTCTGCAACCCTGGAGAAGCCGCTGCCAATCTGGTAGACAATACTGAGCTAGATGTACCAATGGTCTGACTCAGTAGAAGGCAGCTTCTTATGTTCCTAACAGATAGTTGGCACAGGCAACTTTGGTAGCACTGTGGTCACCTGTTGATGCCTGCATTAAATCTTTCCTAAACTTGTTTTCAGTGTTTTCCTAATATAACTATAGGATATAATCCTTTAACTAGTTATCTGTGCTCTTAAAGTTGGCTATACTAACCATCTGCTTAACGGATATATCCAAGATTGATCCCTGTATGCAGTCCTGTAGTATTTTTAATTTTCACCACATCCAATATCGTTTAGCATAAATGTGGTCTAATCTAGCATGTCGTTCCAGACAGAAGTCTGCTTCTATGCACAGATTACCCTTCAGGGCATAATTGAAAACTTTTTAAAGGAAGGATATAGAATGCTAGCATTGGAATATCATGACTTAATTCTGCTTCTTTCTTGTTATAAAATTGCACCAATTAATTCTAGGTTGGGATTTTTGGTGGTGGTGGTGCTAAGCTGTTAAGTGGTATTGAGAAAATTGGTTGTGTCTAATAAATAATAAAATAAACCAGAGAAAATATCCTTTTGAAATAGCTGTTTGACACTAATGGAATTGTATTTTTCCTGGATATTCTTAAAATAATGATCACCATCCATGAATTAGAGAGCAATAAATATTTATTCTATTTGCTTGTTGTAAGAAATGGACCAATAATAATATGGGACAGCAAAAATTTCTGCTAAATGCTGAGTTAAGGCATAAGGGCAGGATAATTTAAATGACAAAGTGCAAAGAAACTGCAAAATTAGCTGTTTCTGCTTCCAGCAGGCCGTATGTTCACCTTAACTCTGTATTATTACAAAATGAGATAGAAAGGTTCCACAAGTAATTTGTTAACTGGACAATATTTTTAATGTTAAAAATGATTAAAATAGCAGTTTGAAGTATACATCTTCTTAGTTCACATCTTATCTCTTTATGATTCCCATATATCTTTGTTTGCGTCATAATATGGTTGTTATGGGAAGTGCCCACTCTTAATTTTCTAGATATATTGATTCATTTTTCTGCTTCCTCTCTCTGTATAGAATTAAAGCTGTTGTGCTGACCACTGATGGCAGTAATTGCTCAATTTTGCATTTCCTTGCCTTTTAGCATTTGAATTAGCTGTATTAATATATGATGTCCAATGTATGTACAGTCTGTGTACAATGTACACATGATTATAGAACTGTAAGGTAAAGGTAAAATGTGCCGTCGAGTCAGTGTCAACTCCTGGTGACCACAGAGCCCTGTGGTTGTCTTTTGTAGAATACAGGAGGGGTTTACCATTGCCATCTCCTGTGCAGTATGAGATGATGCCTTTCAGAATCTTCCTATATTGCTGCTGCCCGATATAGGTGTTTCCCATAGTCTGGGAAACATACCAGCGGGGGTTCGAACCGGCAACCTCTATCAAGTAATTTCCCTGCTGTGCCATTAGGTGGTTTATAGAACTATAGTCACATACATTTATTCACATGTTATGGTTAACATTACTACAGCAGTAGACACAATTTGTATTTTGCTTTTAAAGAGTCCTTGTGTTGACTTTTAAAACGAAGGCATGTGCAATCATTCATGCCGAATAATATATACTCATACAAGGACTTATATGTGCGTATAATGTAACGTGTGAAAAACCCTATTATCTTAATGTTATGTCTTGAATAGATTTTCCCTGTTGAGTTTATCTCTGTTTTTGAAGTTGCAGACAAGTATTTCCAGGAGATGGATACAGGAACTGAGAACAATGATGCCAGATGAGATATTCTTTCCCCTTCATTCTGTAACTCCCCCAGCAAATCTAATAGAATGCTGGTTTTCATCTGATGTGTGGGAGGGTAGAGGTATATGCATACACATGTTTGTAAAAGAATTTATATTTATTCAGTATAAAAATGGTGGCTGACATGCAGACTAGAGAAGTGCTCCTGCATGTGCTCTGGTGCAAGAGCTATTTTTGTTGATCTCACCTTCCCTCTAAAGCCAGCTGTTACCCCCCAAAATATTCCCTGAGGGCTGGGCGAGCCTCAGGGACAAATTTTCAAGGGTCACTGTCAGGAGAGAAAGGGAGATTGATTAAAATTGTCCATCCCTTGGAGTATTCATAGCAGTGCCACACCAGCCCTTTATCAGGCTGGATGTCAGGTGTCATTTTGTTACTAGAATGTCTAGGGATGTGGATTGTCAAGCTTCTTCTTTTCTACCATCTCCTGTTTAGGTTATAACTAAAAAGCATTAGAAACATAGTCCTCGTCACAATATGTTGATTGGCCTGAACTATTTGGCAGCTGGTGCTACTGAAAAAAATGGCAGGGTCTCTGTCTATGTAGAATGCCAAGGAACCAGGTTCAAAACTCATTGTTGCTGCATTCTAGTTGTGGTGGTGGTGGTGTTACTTTATCTCAGTGTTTTTCATGGCAAGGCCTGGAAGTCAGTGGCAACTCTCGTTGGCTCTAAGTGGGGCTCCTGAGACGAATAGTTTATTTAGCCAAAGCCAATGACTCCACATAGCCCCCCTAGCACTAGGGTTGCCCTGCTAGAAGCAGGGGCAACCCTAGTGGTAAGGGGGCTATGTGGAATCATTGGCTTTGGCCAAGTAAACCATTTCCACTGCACAGTGCTGCACTTTGCCCAGCATTAGTGGGACTCTTTTAAAGGAAATGTATCCCTCTCAAGCTCCAGTGCCATCTTGGAAAGTGTGCAGTGAGTATTGGAAAGCTTAGTTCCTCCAAGATTTTATCCACTGAGCTGGGAAGTGCTGGGAAGGATTAAACTTCCCGGTGTTCTGTGCATGCCTTTGATGATGGCACTGGGGCTCAGTAGGACTCAGTTTTTCTTAAACCTGCCCTCGGGATGCTGAGAAAAGCGCAGCACTGCATAGAGATCAGCCCAATGGAAAATGGCTCTCGCATTGAAGTTTTTTGTCAGTGGCACCTGCTTGAAAAATGGTGACCACTGCTTTAGCACATAAAAACTTCTATTCCTCCTCTCTTCCATATTTATATATTCCTCTTCTTTTTGTCTCTCCTGATTTTCCTCTGATTTTCAACTTCTTTTTTGAATTCTGTATATCTCCAAAGTAGATCTAGAGAATTTGCCCCTTCTTCATTTTTCACTTCTCTCTCCCACTTAAACTGTTACTGACTGAAATAATGAATATCTGGGTGTGGAGAACCAGAATTCTAGGTTATTAAATGGATGAGGTTGCACTCCGCAGGAAGCAGCAGGTACATAGCTTGGGAGTACTCCTGGACCCAGGCCTCACCCTGGTATCTCAGGTGGAGGCCATGGCCAGGAGGGCTTTCTATCAGCTACGGCCGATTCGACAGCTGTGCCCATTCCTTGAAGAGGATGACCTCAAAACAGTGGTGCATCAGCTGGTAACCTCCCAGCTTGACTATTGCAATGTGCTCTACATGGGGCTGCCTTTGTATGTAGTTTGGAAACCTCAGTTAGTTTAAAATGTGGCAGCCAGATTGGTCTCTGGGGCAACCCGGAGAGACCATATTATGCCTGTTTTGAAACAGTTGCACTGGCAGCCGATACATTTCCGGGGAAAATACAAAGTGCTGGTTATTACCTTTAAAGTCCTGAACGGCTTCGGTCTGGCATTCGAGTTATCTTAGAGAGCGCCTTCTTCTGTATGATTTCCACTGCATGTTAAGGTCATCTGAGGAGGTCCATCTTCAGTTACCACCAGTATGTCTGGTGATAACTCAGAGGCGGTCCTTCTCTGTAGCTGCTCCTGGGCTGCGGAATGCACTCCCGGCAGAAATCCATAATCTGAGTTCATTATTGGCCTTCAGGAGAGCCCTTAAAACCTATCTGTTCAGCCTGGCCTTCCAGGGTTTTTAAACTGTTTTTAAACTATAAAGGTTTGGCCTGGTTTTCCAGGGTTTTAAAAACTGTTTTAATTGTTTTAATAATGGTTTCGTGTTGTTTTTACATTTTTTGATTTTAACAGTTAATTGATTTTAGTTTTATTTTAATGTAAACCGCCTTGAGCTATTTTTGGAAGGGCGGTATAGGAATGGAATGGAATGGAATGAATAAATAAATTAGTATTAGGTTGCTCAGGGTATCCTTGGAAGATATTTTAAAAGGGAGTCAACACAGAAGGAGAGATTTGGCAGTGGGCTGGAGAGTGTTCTAGGGCTGAACATATGGCTATAAAAATAAAGAAGGAGCTGATCCCAAAATTCTGATTTTTGCAAAGGAAGATTGTTTTGTTTGCAGTGGTCACATACAGCTGCAGATGCTGTGAAGAGCTTCAGCAGAGTCTAGACTATATAAAAGGAAAGCAATTAAAGGCCCTATGGGACCCCAGAACGGGGGTGAAGCCAGAGCAGGTTGTGACATTAGGGAAAAAGAAAAGTAAATAAATGGCATGGGAATTGACTCTCTGGATATTATTAACATTACTAGTTCATTAGCATTACAGATTTTGCAGAGCTTTGGCAAATGCAATACGCAGTGTGTGTGTTTTTAAAAAGCATCAACAAATTTTGTGTCCAGAGTCTGTGAAGAACTCACTCCATTGAAAAGGGCCATATGCATTTCATTCTGCTGTAGCGTCCCCCGGCCTTCCAATGCACCGCCCTCCTGCCCAAGCGAGGAACTTAAAGACTAGCCAGGAACTCTTACCAATTTCCAGTTCTGCTGGATTCCATCGCTCAGTGGGAAGCTGTCCCAGCCTCTGCGAGAGGTACACAGATGTCTCTGGAGCCGATGCCAGCCCAGCACTGTGGCCTACATAGAAAGAGTCATGCTTCCTCTTTCATAAGATGCTAGCAGCTATTTAATAGCCACCTAATGGCGCAGCGGGGAAATGCTTGACTAACAAGCAGAAGGTTGCCGGTTCAAATCCCTGCTGGTACTATATTGGGCAGCAGCGATATAGGAAGATGCTGAAAGGCATCATTTCATACTGTGTGGGAGGAGGCAATGGTAAACCCCTCCTGTGTTCTACCAAAAGTAAACCACAGGGCTCTGTGGGTGCCAGGAGTCGAAATCGACTTGATGGCACACTTTACCTAGCAGCTAGTTCATCCATGACACCTTTTGAATTATAGCAAGTTTGGTCTATTTAGTAGTGAAAGCACTGAAAACATCGCAAGATTTTTAATATTTGTTCTTTGATAGTTCTGTTCAGGGTATGCCATGCCTGGGACTGGTGCAGATGACAACCCTGCCTAATTGCCCAGCCATGGTTAGGTGATGAGGACTGCTCGGCAGGCTCATGTGCTCCTCCTCACTCCTTCCCTCTTGCATGGGCTTTCCTTCTTTGCCCTTCAGTTTTGGAGCCAACTATGATTAGCATTACATCTGCATATAGTTAGCGTCAAACCACAGTGTGTGCCTGTCAGCTCTGTCTCCCTGCTGGAGGCCTCAGTGTCAGAGAGAAGGGAGTTTAACTGGCCCACATCTGTCCTCTATCCAACAAGTCCAGGCATCCACTGCCTCTGCTGTCCTCTTTGTCCTCTTGTATGTAATGGGGGGTCCATTACGTAGCCGCCACCAACAGCTTCCTGGCTCACCCCACCTGGGGTCTGTTGAGAACTTCCCTGCTTTGAACGTTGTCGGAGTTTGCTCTATGAACTTGCTCTATGAATTAGCTCTATGAATGCTCTCCATACCCAACCAAATGTGTGTGGGAGTGTCAATACACTGCTCTCTTCTGTTGGCACCCAGCTGTGGAAGTGTGCCAGGTGCTGTTGTAGATTTAGCTAAGCTCCAGTGAAGTTGTGGATAGGTCTTCCTGGTTCCAAGCTTTTGTTGGGAGTAGGAGTGCACCTGGAAGTGAAGAATCCCAACAGTGACCCTGGTTAGAAGATGTAATTAATACAGTTATATACCGCCTACTACAGAAGTCTCAAGGCAGACAAGTTAAAAAAAAAAAAAGAGGAAATAAATAAATAAAATTTAAAAAAATTAAACCAATGATCAAAGCACATGCAGATCCCCTTTTCATGATCCCATGAGTGGGCTTGAGGGCGGGTGGCAGGGAAAGCTAGAGCAGTTTACCTTCCCACAGATGATCTTATTGAGTTGCTGCACACCGCACATAAATTGCGTGCCCAGATGAGCTGCTGCTGCCCTAGACAGCACAGAGGTCCAGAGGCCGGGACATGGAGTCCCGGCCCCTGGAAATCCCACAATGCACCACAAGCGTGCACAGTGCTTTGTGGGGATCCCCCCAGCGATGGCCAGGAGCCTGCTCCTGTGTCAGCATCGACTGGGAGCAGCTATGCTGACACATGAGCAGTTGGTGCTCACACTCTTTACGTGCTCACACCCTTAACCTTGGGAGGCTTTGTAGGTGGGTTTGCTGCTGAGGCGCTGCTGGGAGCCCCGTGGCTCCCGGCAGTTCTCATGGACAGCCAAGCGCCAGGCTTAGCTGCCCTAGCCCAGTCTTGGCTGCTCGTGAGAACAGCCTTGCAAAATTCATTAAAAACCATTTAAAACAAAGAAATAGTAACTTTACACACATACATACACCGTTTGTAAACTCTGATTTAGCCTAACTATGGTTAGGATTGGCATTGATCCCAATGTAATGCTAACCATTACAGAGGCGTAACTAGGGAAAACGGCGCCCGGGGCAAGCATTGAAATGGCGCCCCCCCAACATACTACATTATACTTAGGTTTTTCCTCACAAGCGCCCGCCGCTGCCGCCAAGCCAGGCCACTGACTGGCTGCCAGGCGCCAGCAAAGCAATGGGGGGGGGGGGCGGGCGGCGCGGAAGGGACCACTCATGGGGGAGGGGGCACCGACGCACTCCCTTGACTGCTGCAGCGCTGCTGCACTGAGCAGGAAACATTTGTATTAACAAAAAATAAAATAATAATAATTTTTTTGTCATGGCGGCGCCCCCCATGTGACCAGAAAAGATGGCGCCCGGGGCACGTGCCCCCCCTGCCCCCCCTATAGTTACGGCTCTGCATTGTTAGCTCCTTGATGGAAATGCCCACATTAAAAGAGAGAAGCAAGGAGGGAGCAACTCCCCTAGAATGTTCTCAATTGTCCCTGCATGTTTAAGTGATCAGTCAGCATTACAAATACCAGACCAGACAGAGACCAAAGAGACCAGACCACAGGCAGAGTTTTCCAAAGACACAGGTGAAATTCAGTGAAGTCTTTCTAGTTTCACAACTTACTTTGACCCAGCTGTTTGATTTCTCCATCTGTTCTGCTGAATTTCCAAGGGTGTTTTTTTAAAAAAAATGTGTAGTATTATTATGTCTGAGAAGTTACAATTGTGCCAACAGAAGGGGTTATCTTTGCCATTCTTCCTTTCTATTTGCAGGCCCTTGTGCCCATCCCCCAAATCTGCTCCTGAGGGTTGAGGGTACAGGTGGCTGCCGTAGAAAGGGGGATCAGCAAAAGGGAAGAAAATTGCCCTCCCCATTGCACAAACTGAATTTCCACATGTGTTGTGAGCACTTAGGTTTCCTCCCTTCAAATTTATGCAGACTTACAGTGCAACTCTATGCATGTTTACCTAAGGTAAGTGCCGCTCTGGGGCTTACTCCCCAGTAAGTGTGTTTAGGATTGTGGTCTTTATTGATCAATCATTAAGTGCTTAAAACTCATTTAATTGATCAACTGAAATGCCATTTACTGGGTGATTGCTCTAACTGTTACATAAATGAATGATTGCTGTTGCTGTTGGGCAAATGTTAAAAAGGCCTTGAGAAATGTATAGTAATTTGTTACAGAAAGTTAAAGGCAAGCTGTTAGGAACAACAGGAAGGAGCATTGTGAAAATATTTGCAAGTAAACTTATTACATTGTCAACAGAGCGTGGGAGCATATGCATGTTTGTAACATCAGCAGCTGACGTTAGCAACATCTCTGCATATGCTATAGAAATGGTCTGCATTTCTATGCCACGAAGTGCACAAATCCTGGATAGAAATTGCCAGCTTCCTTAGAAGCATCCCTAGATCTCTCTCTCCTGATTTTCAACAAGAAGTATTCAACTGGAATGGCCTTTCTGAACCATCAGCATTCTGGGTTCTCATGTAGGCTGTGTCTGGAAGCACTGCTTCTGTCTTCATGCAATCTATAAAACCAGACAGGCATAATTACTATGGCAAATAAATATGTGGATATTTGACCTACCTTTCTATACCCTAGAGGATGAAATGTTGTAGTCATAGAAAGACAAGGGATGTCCAGGATAAAGGGTATACTTTTGTTCTTCTTTTTTTAAAGCTAGCTGTGGACTCAGTTCCACACCCCTTGTCCTTCTTCCTAAACAGGCATGTCATGTCCCCAGGCCCAGAGGGTTAGGCCCCCCCACAAGGAATTCCCTGGCTCAGGGTGCTACCTTGCCCCTACCTTGCCCCTTCCTACACTAAGCCAGTGAGCAAGCATGTCCCCTCTCCTCTCCAGCTCTCTGGAAGAGGGAGGGACCCAGGCTGGTCTGTGGAGAGGAGAGCTGGTCTTGTGGTAGCAAGCATGACTTGTCCCCTTAGCTAAGCAGGGTCTGCCCTGGTTGCATATGAATGGGAGACTAGAAGTGTGAGCACTGTAAGATATTCCCCTCAGGAGCCCCACTGGGAAGTGCAGAAGGTTCCAAGTTCCCTCCCTGGCTTCTCCAAGATAGGGCTGAGAGAGATTCCTGCCTGCACCCTTGGAGAAGCCACTGCCAGTCTGTGAAGACAATACTGAGCTAGATAGACCAGTGGTCTGACTCAATATATGGCAGCTTCCATGTTCCTATGTCCTGTCCCTGCATCTGACATCAGATGCAAGGGGTGGGGCCGATGCAGAGAAACCCGGCAGAGTTTTATTTTGGCAGTGAGATCAGGTGGGCTGGGCAGGAAGAACTAGTGGCTGTTCTTCCTGCCTGCCCGAAGGCGACAACCATGCTGGGGTTGGCCAGGCAGAGCTTCAGCAGCAGGCAGGGCGGGCTTCTGGCTGCTGTAGAGTGGCCATGGGTGAGCGGAGCCTGAGGAGCGGGCTGCTCCGCTGGCAGCCGATTGGCCGTAGTGACACCTGAAGAGCCTGACCATGCTGGCAGGGAGGAGGAGGTGGCGGCAGGGGGGGTCCCCTCAGTGTGAGTACAGTAGTTAATTGCCCTGCCCTCTTGCATCTGATGTCAGACACAGGGGGCGTGGCTTGGGGCACGCACACTCTTTGCACGCATGATGGGGAATCAGGGGAGCCCCTGGCTGCACTTTGTCCCCCAGCCATTTGTAAGCTTGCTACACCACTGTTCCTAAGTATGCAAAGGAGACAAGAAGCAATTGAAGCTTAGGCATTGCCTCTCTGCCATTGAACTAGCCATGCAGGTGTAAGAAAAAGGGGGAAGAGTGGAGGAGGAGCGATTTCTGTGACAATTGTAAGAAATGAATGACAAATGTTGGCATTTGACTGTAAGTTGGTGGTTGGGATAAGGAACTAGAGGCCAATTTACTTGATTATCCTATTCTATATAATAAAATGGTTGGGTACCTGCGTCCGTGTCTTTTTCGGGTGTTCTGCGCATGCATGGTGCGCGCATGCGCAGAACACGGCGAGAGAGACACGGAGCGGGCGCCGGCCGCCATGTTGGGCGGGTGGAGGAGAAGTGAAGCGGCGGGCCGTGGAGAAGCGGCCGCCACCAACTCTGGGTGGGGGGAGGAGCAGCGGCAGGCTGAGGAGAAGTGGCCGCTGCCAGGCGGGCAGGCTGAGGACAAGCGGCGGCAGCTGCCGCCGGACGGCCAGGCGAAGCTAGGAGGCGGCGGGGGAAGCCAGGCGAGGTGGCAGCGGCCCCGGGTGGCGCTGGCCCCGGCCGGAGGAGGCGGTGGGCCCGGGCAGGAGGAGGCGGTGGTGGAGGGCGGAGAAGGCGGCGGGCCCGGGGGAAGCCGGAGCCCGGGGGAAGCCGGAGGAGGCGGCGGGCTGGCGCCCAACATTGGGCTCCGCGGCGGCAGCGGGGAGACCGGGCCCGATGGCGGCGGCGGACGCACTCAGCCCCGCGGGAGATGGGGGGGGGAAGAGAGAAAGTTAGCTGGCCCCAAAGGTCTACTACCGCCCATTAATTTAACGGGCTGAAAGTTACTAGTTTTGTATATTATCGTAGTCCAAAGTAATGCTGCACTGGTGCAACAAACAAAAATGCATCCACAAAAGAAGCTCATATAGCTGTGTGGATGCTCAGAGTTATTCAGTCTCTTGTGTTCTCGGTCTACTTGCACAAGGGTTGTAGTTGCTCAACAAGGATAGTGTTTTGCATCAGGTTTTGCATCATTCCCTGCACCATATATGGGCAGGATTTCACAGCAGAGGGCATATCACAGAATGTGCAAGTGCACCATGTTGCAGCAACGCAACTCTAGCGTGGAACACAATAGGGATGTGCATGAAACACGATTTGGGGTCCAAATGGTACCACATCCCTTTAAAACAGGGGGATTCCACATCCCCTTTAACACAGAGGAGAACAGGTCCATACCTGCTCCTCCAGCACTCACCACCATTTCCTTAAGTGTGGCGCTCTCCTCCACTGAAGGGACACTTTGCTGGGGTTGGATAGGGACAGTTGCTATTTCCCTGCTAAGTATCAGAGAATCACTTCTTTGAAAGTTGCCTGTCTGAAAAGATGGCGGAGCAGGAGTGGGGAAGGAGACAGGGAATTATCATCTTTTTCTGTGAACTGCTTTGAGAACTTTTTCGTTGATATATGTTCAAGTCAACAAAAGTTTTCAGTGGCCTGCTTCACACAGTTCAAATCTAGGTTTAATGTGGGCTACCAACATTAGCATGATTGTGTGAACCCATGGCAAGGTGGGAATCTCAGATTCATCTCAAGCCATAAACCACCTTTGCATGGATTCACACAATCACCTTAATAACAACTCACATTAAATCGAAATTTGAATAATTGTATGACCAGGCCAGTGGAGAGGAGAGCTGGTCTTGTGGTAGCAAGCATGACTTGTCCCCATAGCTAAGCAGGGTCTGCCCTGGTTGCATATGAATGGGAGACTAGAAGTGTGAGCATTGCAAGATATTCCCCTCAGGGGATGAAGCCACTCTGGGAAGAGCAGAAGGTTTCAAGTTCCCTCCCTGGCTTCTCCAAAAAAGGGCTGAGAGAGATTCCTGCCTGCAACCTTGGAGAAGCTGCTGCCAGTCTGTGAAGACAATACTTAGCTAAATAGACCAATGGTCTGACTCAGCATATGGCAGCTTTCTATGCTCCTATGTTCCTAGTGATTCTGATGTGCTGAATTGACCTTGTATTCAGATACTGACTCTTGGGGGGGAAATTTCCAAATGATTTGAACCAAGTTATAGTTTGCAGTCTGGACACGTATCAAGGGATTCACAATGCTAGTTAAACATGCCAAAATCCATGGAAAGAAGTCCGGGTGAAATAACAAAGTGCTGGTTATTACCTATAAAGCCCTTAATGGCTTGGGGCCAGGCTATTTGAGAGAGTGCCTCCTTTGTCATAATCCCTGCCACCTGTTGTTATCTTCTGGAGAGGTCCAGTTACGGTAGCCACCAACTCATTTGGTGGTGACCGAGGACCGGGCTTTCTCTGTGGCTGCCCCAGGGCTTTGGAATATGCTCCCTGCTGAAATAGGAGCATCTCCTTCTCTGTTTTCAGGAAGAACCTCAAGATCCTCCTGTTTTCTCAGTCTTTTAATTAGAATTAATTTTAATAATAATAAAAACTTGTTTTAATATCTATTTTATTCAATTGTTTTTATGGTGACTTTTGTATTGTATTGTGATTATTGTATTTTAATTTGTGACTTAAATATTTTAAATTTTGTACACCGCCTTGAGATATACATATCAGGCAGTATAGAAATAACATAATAGGTGATAACCTTCTTGTATTAAACATGGTTATGTGAATTAGCCCTCATCTGAACTGTGAGGGTGGGAAGCAGAAGCTGTAACCAGGTAAAACTAGAGTTGGGTAGATCTTGTTCAAGAGATCACTTTCCTTTTATACTAAAGTAGGGCAGGAAAGGGGAATCACATATTTTCTATGGTAAAATTTACATAGTATTCATTAGCCATGACATTATTTGTCTTTTTGGGAAACAGCTCTGGACAAATTCTGCATGATTCCCTTGGAAATCAAGTAATGTTTACTGTTTGCTTATAACTTATATATAACATATACAAAGTAAATTTCTACTGTTATTTCACTGTCAGCAAGAGAGTGAACCTGAAAGAAGGAAATCAGTCACAATGCCTGTATATTCTTTGCTCCTTAATTTCCAATGCTGGCGCTCAGCTTTGTGTCTTTTTTTGTTGGTCCTAACAAAAGTTCTACCAGTTTGTGGCTTGGAACTTATTCTAATGGACCAGCATGATTACCTGCAATGTTTCATATTATAAAGACAACTTCCTTCTTCAAGCTCTGGCCTTGGTCCTGAGAGCAACCCCAGATTGGTGGATAATTCACATAACAAACGTGAAGCCTGATCCTTAACATAGTTACTCAGAAGTCATTTCCACTGGGTTCAATGGGAATTGTCCCCAATAAGAACATAAGAACAGCCCTGCTGGATTAGGCCCAAAGCCCATCTAGTCCAGCATCCTGTTTCACACAGTGGCCCTCCAGATGCCACTGGAAGCCTACAGGCAGGAGTTGAGGGCATGCCCTCCCTCCTGCTGTACTCCCCTGCAACTGGTACTCAGAGGCATCCTACACATCCAATAATTGTGGATAGGATTGCAACCAAATATACTTTCCTTTTTTTAAAAGAAGGCTTTGTGATGGATGTGTGACTCACACCCTCTGTTTTCCAAAATGGTATAGGATACCCTAGTATTTATAGGTGGGGAGTATAGTCTAAACATCCAGAAGGTCTTATCATTGCTTATTCTTTATTTTTGTTTTCTGAGCACCAAAGGTGTTTTTCTGGAAGTAATTGAAGGAACTGTTCAGTGCTATGATTTGCACCCTCATATACTGTACTGGGAAGGAGCCCATGTTACAATAGTCTATCTCAAAGGTGTCAAATTGCCAGTGCATGGGCCAGATTTGTCCTCTAAATCTCCATTTTCTGGCCCCCGAGCAGCTGAGTATCAAACCCATCTCCAAACACTGTGTTTCCTTCCTGCCCCCTGCCCTGCAGCGAGTTGAAGCAGTGGCATTGCTCCCCACTTACTGCAGCTGGCTGGCTAGTTCGCTGGTTTGTTTGGCCACTGCCGCCACCAGCATGCCTTTTCCCCTCCACCACCTCATGCTCAGAAGGAAGCATTTATCTTTCCTCCTATGCTGCCACATTCTTCCTTCCTACATCCTCATGGTTCTATAGTATGTGAAGGTTAGAGAAAGGAGGAGTGAGTGGAGGGAAAGGAAGGGGGTACAGGAGAGCTACCCCTGGGCTCTGCATAAAGGAAAATGCCACCCTGTATTGTGTACAGTTCTGGTCACCGTATCTTAAGAAGGATATTGTAGAATTGGCAAAGGTGCAGAAGAGGACAACCCAGATAATCACGGGCCTGGAGCACCTTCCTTATGAGGCAAGGCTACAGCATCTGGGGCTCTTTACTTTGGAAAAGAAGCGACTATGGGGAGATGATAGAAGTATATAAAATTATGCATGGAGTGGAGAGAGTGGACAGGGAGAAATATTTCTCTCTCACACAACACTAGAGCCGGGGTCATTCCATGAAACTGAACATTGGGAAATTTAGGCCCGACAAAAGGAAGTATTTATTCACACAGAGCATAATCTGTGGAATTCCCTTCCACGGGATATGGTGATGGCCACTAGCTTGGATGGCTTTAAAAGGGGCTTAGATAAATACACGGAGGACAGGTCTATCAATGGCTACTAGTCTGGTAACTATAGGCTACCTCCAGCCTCAGAGGCAAGATGCCTCTAATTAGCAGTTGCAGGGGAGCAACAGCAGGAAAGAGGGCATGCCCGCACCTCCTGCTTGTGGGCTTCCCAGTGGCATCTGGTGGGCCACTGTTTGAAACAGGATGCTGGACTAGATAGGCCTTGGGCCTGATCCAGCAGGGCTGTTCTTACAGTATATGCAGTCTCATCAACATTATTTTTTAATTTAGATGTAGTTCTGAGGGATGGTTAAACAAGATAAGAAAGAGACGGTCGAAAAGAAAGTGACTGGGGAAGGCAAGAGTGAAAATAGCTGGAAGCCTTTCACACAGGGCTTTTAAAGCCCTTTAACTCGCATCTCCTCCAGAATGGAGGGGGTGCATTCACATATTGGCCAGATTTATGCCCAGATCCCTGCGAGTTATCGGGGAGCAGTTCACACACAATTCAGGTTTTTCACTGCGCATTAGAGTGTAGACCAATTTATATCTGGTGTAAAAAAATCCACTATTTGTGTCGGGTTTTGGGACAACTTTGAGTTTGCAGTAAAGCCTCCCAGTACACTCGTGGTAAAGCCTGCTGTATGTAAACATCCCTGGAGATGCATTCAGTACCCTCATTCAGCCCTGCTGGTACAGCCTCAGCTGGACCAGCTCCTGAATCTATCCATAGCACCACAATCCAGCTCGGATCGTGTTCTGGATGTCGTTGTCTCTGGGTCATGTTGGGAACAGGTGCTTTCTTGCTGATAACTGTGGAGATTCCCTTGCTGCTCTGCAGAAGCTCCTTGCATTTTGCATTGCTCCGATAAAAGGATTCTGTCCAGCCGAAATGCAGAGCAGCTGGACATGGTTTTGTCAGGCTCCACACCAGCTCCTTCTACAATGAGCACTTTGGTTTTCACTCTGCAGTCCTTACAAGACAGACAAGACAAGTGATGGGCCCTCTGGATGAAGCTCTGACTGTTTTTAGAGCATGGCTGCTTTTAACCAAGTACTAAGATGGCAACTACTGCAGGAACATAGGAAGCTGCCTTATATCGAATCAGACCATCTACCCATCTAGTTCAGTATTGTCTGCACAGACTGGCAGCAGCTTCTTCAAGGTTACTGGTAGGAGTATCTCTCAGCCCTGCCTTGGAGATGCCGGGGAGGGAACCTGGAACCTCCTGCATGCAAGCATACAGGTGCTCTTTCCAGAGCGGCCCCATCCCCTAAGGGGAATATGTTACAGAGCTCACACATGTAGTCTCCCATTTAAATGCTAACTAGGACAGACCCTACTTAGCAAAGGGGACAATTCATGCCTGCTACTTCAAGACCAGCTCTTGTCCTGTTGGAGGAGATATGACACTACCATGCCTATAATAGGCTTTTCCTATATTTAGGACACTCCTCTCCATTTGGGGGCAGAATGAGAAACTTTTCTACAAGTAGACTGGGGGTGACCATTTAGGGACGTATTTTGCCTAGAGTGACTCTATCAAGGTACCCAATTATTTCATTTATTTATTTAATTTATATACCACCTGATTCCAAAGCTCTGGGCAGTTCACAACAATTAGGTGTTGTTATCCTAGAATAACGGATTGTATTTAAAACTAACAAACAAACACCAACAACCCTTAGAGAGGCCTCTTTTAAATCCTTTTAGAGAAACATCAAATGCTTCTTGTGTATGAGCCAGGGAATTTGAGTCATTGCTTTGGTTGATGTTAAGAGAGGTAGGAACACACCCTGCTTCTTCCATGGCTGAGACTTAGAGAGAGCCACACCTGCCAGTAGGAGAGTCAGGAATAGTAATGATAATAATAGCATTTCTCAAAATCCAAAAATATCATTTGAGGGAAATTCAGTATCCAGAAGCAAGTTAGAAGGGGAAGTGTTAATGAAGCCAAAGGTCAAACCTCACAGTACCCACATGTCTTTTGCAGCTGAAGGATAAATGACTGGGAGCAAAGCAGGGGAGCAGTGAGCTCTAATGGTTTAAAATTGCACTCCTATGCATACTTGGTTGGGTGTTCTGGTCACCGTATCTTAAGAAGGGTATTGTAGAACTGGAAAAGGTGCAGAAGAGGGTGACCAAAATGATCAAGGGCCTCGAGCACCTTCCTTATGAGGCAAGGCTACAGCATCTGAGGCTCTTTACCTTGGAAAAGAGGCGACTAAGGGAAGACATGATCGAGGTGTATAAAATTATGCATGGAGTAGAGAGAGTGGAGCCACCTAATGGCACAGTGGGGAAATGACTTGATTAGCAAGCCAGAGGTTGCTGGTTCGAATCCCCGCTGGTACCTATATTGGGCAGCAGTGATATAGGAAGATACTGAAAGGCATCAGCTCATACTGCGCAGGAGATGGCAATGGTAAACCCCTCCCGTCTTCTACCAAAGACAACCACAGGGCTCTGTAGTCACCAGGAGTCGACACCGACTTGACGGCACACTTTACCTTTACATTATAGAGAGAGTGGACAGAAAGAAATATTTCTTCCTCTTTCACAACACTAGAACCAGGGGCCATCTAAAGACCAGTTGCAGGGGAACAACAGCAGGAGAGCGGGCACGCCTTCACCTCATGTTTGTGGGCTTCCCAGAAGCATCTGGTGGGCCACTGTGCGAAACAGCATGCTGGACTAATAGGCCTTGGGCCTGACCCAGCAGGGCTGTTCTTATGAGTAGACCCCATTGCACTCAGTGGGATTTAAATGTGAGCAAAGATGCATGGGATTGCCCTGCACTTGAGTTAACACTGCAGTCCTAATCACAATTACCCAGGAGCCCCATTGAACGCCATTGGACTGACTTCTATGTAGACATGCATAGGACTGCTTTTTTTTTTTTAAAGAATAGAATGGGATGAGATTCTGTTTCTGTATGAGAATAAGACAGCTTCCATTTACCTTCATCAGAGCAAGGACCTCATCAGGAATCATAAAGAACCCTCCTCTCTTTTTTGCTAGAAATGAGAGGCATTATGTTGGTGCCAGCCTAGCAGTATACAGTATATATATAAAGCTATTTTATACTGACCGTGAGTCCATCAAGCCCAGTATTATCTATTCTGATAGTGTTGGACAAAGCTCCTTCCTAGTATTGATAAGTGTGATATTTTAATTGAGGATACCAGGAATCAAAACTGGAACTTCGTGCGCACAAAACATGGGCTGGCTCTACCACTGAGTACGGCCCCTCCCCAAGGAGGGCATTACCAGTCATGGGCATTTTTGCACTGGAAGTGAAAAGCAGAAAATGTTGAAGAGAGCAGCATCAGGACAAAGTGAACAGAAGAAAAGAAGTGATGCTTTAGAACAAAATATATTTACTGAGTGTCATGCACATGCCCAGTGCATTTCAGCCCCGTCCTTCCTCAAGGGCACCAAGAGAAGCTTCTTCGTGGTTACAGAAGGCTCCACCAACGTGAAATCTTCAGAGGACATTTGCCCTTCTAGATATTCTACCTTAGTGGGTGGAATCTTTTGAGAGTATGAACAAAGTGATTTTTGTGCCCTTGGGGAAGGCTGAGGCTGAAATGCACTGGACATGTGTGTAAAGGTAGTGTGTGCTGTCAAGTTGATTTCAACTCCTGGCGCCCACAGAGCCCTGTGGTTTTCTTTGGTAGAACACACGGGCATGTGTGTACACTAAATATATATTTGTTCTGAGCAGCTGTGAAGACTCACAATAACACCTCCCCACGCATTATTTATAAATCACCCCATAGATGCAGAAAAATGGTTCCCCCATGGAATCTTTGCCTGAAGCCATTTGTTTCCCCCTACTTCAAATCACAGTGAAGCTAGACCTGGCACTAGACACAGGAGGGACTAACCTACATCGGAGGTTCACAGGGAAATGATAGAACTGTTTGTAGGCTTGATCAGACCAAGCCCAGACAGAATCATCTATGTACTGAGAGAGAAAAGCCAATACTTATATGTAGTAGGATTGGATGGGGAAATGGCTTGGCCAAGCGAAGACCAGGTTAAGATTTGTGGGTGTAGTGTTCTGGATGGAAACAGCCTATAGATCCAAGTGTGGGGGTTTTTTGTGGGGGTTCTTTTCATACCCAGTCTGCAATAAGAGAGGAAAATGTGTTGGGTATTCATAAAGGTGTACAGGCATGAATATTTAAGCAGCTCATTATGTAGCATACGTTTGCAATTTAAGTGTTGTTGGCATACATACAACTAGCATTGTTCTAGAGGCAAAATGTTCTTTTGCTCATCATTTCAATGGTTTAATACTTTTTTCAGTTCACTGGTTTTTAAACTTTATTTTTTTCAGTGTTTATACTTATTGTTGGGAGATTGGGAACGGGGGAGGGGGTGTGAGGAATTTAAAGGAAATGTGTTCATGTTACTCTGAAGCAGGACTGTCAAAGTATATTCAAAAATCCTGTTTCTGTCATAGCATTCTCACTGGTTGCTTCAATGTTTATTGAAAGTATCCCCAAATCCCCATATCAAAATGTGCCTGCGTGGAAAAGCTTTTAAATGCCAGTGGGAAGGCAAAGCTTGAAGCTTTCTTACAGAATAATAAACTATTGATGTGAGAAGATGCTGATTTGAGGACACTGGCAAACAAGCAATTTCCTGCATGCATTCTGAGATACACAGTTCTGTAAGAGGACTGTATACCATGTCAGGAATTGTCCTTTTTGAACTGATTGTCAATGTCTACTAGATGGTTATATACAATTGGTTGCCACACATTTTGGATGCTCTTTTGGACTAATAAATAACTTGAATACTACGATTGCATAGCGGTCAAGAATAAAATAAGTGTAATTCAGTGACAGATTACAAACAATTATTTTGTTGTTATGACTTCCTTTTCATTTGAGATCCTTTCTAATATAGAAATGGTCATCAGACAATTGGTTTAAGACTGGACATTCTGTTACTGCTTTTAGCATGAATGAACACATCAAGAAACTGATGTAAATAAATCTGAACCATTAACTGAAAAAAGTTGCTTTTCTAGAGTTCTAAAAGAAACACGGGTGCAAGAAGAAAGTTTTTAGAATGAGAATGTGTAGAAGATGAAGCAACTCTGTTGTATGAGATGGTAAGCTCAGAGCAAAAATATTTGATGTCTTTGGATAGGATCCATAGTATTGTAGTGACAAAGTTCTATAGAAGTCAGTGAGACTTAAGTTAGTCATGACTAACTTGTGTAATTTATTTAAATGGTGCTTAGACATGTCTAACTTAGTCAGGATCCTCCCCCTTATTTATTTTTTATTCATCTGAGGATTTAGCCAGAGTGGTAAAGTGGTTGGAGTATCAGAATAGGACTGGAAGATCCAAGTTCAAATCCTCATTCAGCCATGAAACTTACTGGATGACTTTCGGCCAGTCATTCTCTCTGTCTAACCTACTGATAGAGGTTACAGGCTTGTTTTAAAGGATAAAATGGAGGTGAGATGGAGACCATGTACACACCACTGAGTTCCTTGGAAGGGTGGGATAAAAATGTAATAAATTTATAATCCATGTTTCAACTGAAAAGAGCTCTCAAAAACCCTCTTCAGACCTTACTTGATCAGGGTTGCAGCTCATGGGACTGCCAACCATCATGCTTATGGTGCTGCCCCATTCAGACAAACAGCTCCATATGTATGGTCGTTGGTTGCAGGAGTGAGTGACAATGGGGAGGTGGGACTTCCTCCCTGCTTTCCCCCTTGTGAGCGGCATTCATGCTTACAATTTATAATACTGAAGAAGGTAGCAGGGATGATACACTGGAACATCTGCAAAAAAATACAAGCTACCTGTAGCCAAAAATTGGTGGGACCATAAAATTAAAAAAGTGGTAGAAAATGAAGATGCAAAAATATTATGGGACTTCCGACTACAAACAGACAAACATCTGCCACACAATACACCAGACAGAACTGTAGTCAAGAAGAAAGAAAAACAAGTCAAAAAGATCGACATAGCAATACCAGGGGATAGCAGCACAGAAGAAAAAGAAATAGAAAAACATAACAAAATACAAAGATCTACAAATTGAAATTGAAAGGCTGTGGCAGAAGAAGTCCAAAGTAACCCCAGTGGTAATTGGCACCCTAGGTGCAATTCCAAAAGACCTTGAAGAGCACCTCAACACCACAGGGGCCACAGAAATCATCATGTATGGTCGCTGGTTGCGGGAGTGAGTGACAATGGGGAGGCGGGACTTCCTCCCTGCTTTCCCCCTTGTGAGCGGCATTCATGCTTACAATTTATAATGCTGAAGAAGGCTAAAGTGGAGAACAATTTCATAATTTAAAAAATTAAAACATTCAAGGGAGAAATACAAACTAAACCAACAGCTTTATTTTAACAGCAAGGAGAATAATACAAACCAAACCAAACAATGCAAACCACGGTCGGCTCTGTCACTGCAGAGTTAGGGACGATGATCCCTATGAAGAAAAAAGTCATGCATGAAGCAGCCCAAAGTACCAATTATATTGATGTGAGTTCTGTAAGAAACTCACATTGCAAACACCTGTAGTCTCTGCATGCGGATAATCTGCTAGAAAGTAAGGCGTTTCAACTTTTGGTTTTGGAGACAGAAAATTGCAATTTCCGTGAATAGCATTCTCTCTCCCCCGCCCCACACACACTCAAAACCACTTGGATTGTGTGAATATTAGTCTTTTTCTGATTCTGTTTGGCACCAGTGTTTATTCTGGCTGCTTCTTCTTCCTCCTTCAGAGATTAGTCATATAGGTGAGCCTGCTCAGTCAGGGATCACATAGTAAATGGGATACAGTGGCTATGCATTGATGCCACTGAGGCCAATGTAAATTAATATATGAATTTTTTTATGATGCATGCAGTGCCAAAAATTTGTAATAAAAAGGAGGCCGTTTTCAGCAGTGCCAAAATATTTCTGAAAAACTGTGAGTAGTCTGGGCTCAGCTCTACTAAAAATTTCCTTGACTGGCTGAAACAGATTTAAGTGGGGGCAGATGTATGCAGAGAACTGAAACATTCACTCAAGGCAGTGAGCTCACCATTGGACAATTTATCACCCATGGACCTTATGAAGGTTCTGTTTCAGTGTGACATAAGGGATGCTGACAGCAGAGTTGAAATTGCATGCCCTTAATCGCTTACCTTACCAGTGACTGCCGCTAATAAGTTCTGCTCTCCCTGATCCCCAAATACCTCAACAGGGTATAGCACTTGAAAGTATTGTTTGAATGTTGTCAATAGAATGTACTCACAATGAAGTACTGCCTGGCCTGCAAGGCTGAAGCTTTCTTTGACATGGGGACAGGACTGGCTTTAGGATAAATAACACTCTGGGCAAGGAGTACTTTTAGCCAGGGTGGCCCCCCCACCCCCCACCAGTAGTTTATCAGTGTTGCCTGGTTGTGTTGCATGTGCAAAAGCTAATAGTGTAACAGGCCTTGCTACTGTTCCCAAGGTTTCCCAGTAATGCCCATGAAAATTGCTCAGTAATTTGCTGCTCTGCTTTCAGTGCTCTGCTGCTCTAGTTCTGAGATCCAACAGGCTTTCTGAAGCTTCTTCTTCCCTCTTTCCCCTAGCTCACTGCAGATTCACTTGGCAAAAGGTGAGTTACCAACCTCTGCTCAGCAGCAGCAGCAGCAGCAGCAGGTAGCTTCCCTTCAGGTAGATGCCCTGGACAACTGCCCAACTCACCTACTACTAAGACTGGCCCTGCACAAGGGGAAGAAACTATATAAGCTGGTTTCTCTAGCCTTAACTGAATGGTGAAAATGACTATTTTCGGTGCTAAGAATTACATTTTAATAACCCCTCTATTAGAGCACAGGCTTTCCATTGGGTTACTGGCATCAGATCAAAATTCTGCATTGTAAGCCAAAGCACTCAAAAAGCACTCTCTATGCCTGAAAGTCTAAACGTCACACATAACAAAGCGATAGACACAGGCACACCCCACCACTCGGCTCCCAGAGAGCTCCTTGAATGCCATGGTGCCTAGACATATCACATCACCAAAGCTATGAGCAGTCTAGCAGCTGGTGCAACCCTGTTCAATTTGCTAATTACATTACCATCCTGCTAAAAGTGACTCCCTTGCAGTCTTGAAGACTTTTCCAGCTTGGCTCCAAGTGTGCTTAGAAGTAGAATTTTTTATTTGGTTTGATCACAGTTCTTTTTTATCTTGGGTCATATAATACTTGAGGGAGTTAACACTGTCCCTCTCACAAAGAACCGGAAAATGGTAAGCATCAACCATGTCACCTAATTTGGAAGACCTCAGCATGCTACACCTAATAGTGCACTCCTTTTTTATAAGCTTCTGGTGCCGGACATGACACCTGGATGGTATGGGAAGGGAATTGTCCCTGATTTTGCTTCTTGGATGATTGAAGAAGACCACACTGAAGATCACGGAGTGTTCTTTCTTCGGGATTTAGTCTTGGGGATCAATAAGGAAAAATGGTTTGTGATCATTTGAGTTGGGTGCAAGAACATCATGAAAAGATGAAGATAGCAGATCTCAGCATAAAAGGAATGTAGGCTGCATGTCCCACCCCCTGACATGTTGTCTCATAGTTGTGTAATCTCATGTAATATATTACATATTTATACATGTGATATAAATATGATTACTGTACTATTTAAATAGTGTGTATGTGGGGAGCTTGGGCAGTCTGCTCTCATGCAATTATGCAACTGCAGGACACAGGGGTGGGGAGTGGGATGTGTGTGCTCATGCCCCTCATCATATGGTGAGTTGGGCTGTTGGACAGTATCATCCAAAGCAGCCCATGGAGAGGGCTCAGAATCTGCAGAAAGCTCAGTGTGGTAAAAATTCAAGGTTGCCCGTGAAAATCCCCCTTCCAGTAGTTATAGCAGCTTTCAGAGGGCCATTGTTATCAGGACCATAGCACATGGGAAAAGGTTAAATCAAACAGGACAGGGGAGCTTGTGACCAGAACTTGCCAACAGGAATAAGGGCGTTTTGTATGGGAGTGGGTGAGAGAGGGAGTTTGTGAGGCTGATCTCTTTTCTGAGAGAGGGTACTCGTGTGTGTTTTGTATGAAGTTTTGTATGAAAGCAGTGTTCTCCCTAATTTTTTTCATCTGTGTGAGGAAAGAGTTTTGTTCTAGGTGGGAGTATCAAGGCAATGTGTGCACACGCGCATTCAGAGTGGGGCCTTTCTGATTCTTCCTGAGTGGGATCTAAGTTGAACTGAGCGGACATCAGAAAATGTGTGCGCATGCGCACATGTGCACGCCTTAGATGGAACAGTGTATGAGAGAGTGCTGTTTCTGGATGAGTTTCCATTTCTCTTCTGCCTGGTGAGAGTGAGAGGAGCTTGATGCACAGGTGAGTCACTGAGCAGCCTGGGGCAAAGCCATACTACTCAGCTGGGTCTTTCTCAGCTGGAGGCTGGCTTTATTGAGGAAGGCACACACGCTAGGGGAGCTTTGCGCCAGCTCTTGTTAACAGCCCTGCTAACAGGAATAAGGTAGTTTTGCATGGACATGTATTTTTAAAAGAAACGGAAGTTATTATGGAATATATTATGTTGATTATTCTGGTCCTTTATTTATTTTAAACATTTTGACAGAAATGTTTCTGGAGCAGCTTACACGTACAATAATATTAAAACAAAAATGCAATCAAATCAAAACAGCCCTTCATCTATCCTGATGCACTCTAACCAACAGAGAGATGAAACTGTGATGTGTGTGTGAACAATATGGCAACTTGCCCGCCTGATAGTTCCAAGGTTGTGGTGGATACTGCATTCTGGCTAGATAGGCTGGTAGTGTAGGAGAGAAGTAGTAGTAGTGGTAAATGCTGGCACCAACACATTGGGAAATACAATCATTAGATTCCTAGGTAAAACGCTGAAGTCCAGGATCTAAAGGAGGCCTACCAGACTCAGCAGCCTGCACATCTCCTAGCAGGTGCATAGGCTTCCCACACTGCCCAGTGTTGCTTCCTGCCCACCAACCACTCCCAAAAATCGCTGCACAGCCCAGCTGCCCCCACACCAGTGCTGGGCACGCAGTTAAAGCCCCCACCACCACTGGACTACTCAAGACACTTGCCCCACGTTTGGCTGCTTCCTGGAGGTGGAGGTAGGGATTTCTGATGTCAGAAATCTCCAATTTCCAACATAAACAGCCCTAATATTTGAACCCTACAAATACGATTCAGAGATCAACTCTTCAATTCTATATTTAGTATTTGGTGGGCTATTTAGTTCCAATATCACCAAATCCAAATAGCCAGCCAGATATTTGCACAACCCAGAATGACACCATATTTCCCACAATGGTAAAACTGAAGCAGAATATGAAGAAATGCAAAAGGATCTCTCCAAACTGTAAGAATGGGCACAAAATGGCAAATGAGATTCAATTCTAGGATGGATGATGCACATGGAGGGGGGGGAAACCAACCTAACGTCACATATGTATTGATGAAATCTGAACTGGTGGTGATTACCCATGAAAAAGAACTTGGGATCATGGTAGATAGCTCAATGAAAAGGTCAACTCATTATCCAGTGGCTGTGAAAAAGGCAAATTACATATTAGGGACTATTAGGAAGAGATTGAAAATAAAATAGTCAATATTATAACATGTCTTCATACAAATCTGTGGTGTGACTGAATTTGGAAGTGTGTGTGTGTGTGTGTGTGTGTGTGTGTGTGTGTACATATATATAGCTCACCCATCTTAGAAAGATATCATAGAGGAAAAGGTGCAGAAAAAGATTATGAGGAGCGACTGGAGCACCTTTTGAATAAGAAAATACTAAAATGTTGGAGGCTTTTTAGTGTAGAAGAAAGGTGACTGAAAGGGATGTGGTAGAGGCTGATGAATTTATAGTTCCTAATGAAGCTGTGTGATGAGGACAAACCGTACTTCTTTACACAGAAAATAATAAATGTATGAAACTTGCTGCCACAAGACGTGTTGATGGTCACTGGCTTAGACATCTTTAAAACAAGATTGGACAAATTCATGGAGGATAGCTCTACCAACTGTAATTAGCTAAGTGGAACCTCCATGGTCAGAGACAATGTGCCTGTGAATACCAGTTGGTAGGGGACAACAAGGGGTGAAGAGCATTGCCTTCATGCTTTGTGCATAGTCTTCCCAAAAGCATCTGGTGGGCCACTATTTCAGCAGGATGCTGCTCTAGATGGATCCTTGGTCTGATTAAGTAGGGCTCTTCTTACATAAGAAAAGTCTTGCTGGATCAGGCCCAAGACCTATGTAGTCCATCCCTGCTCTTGCTCCTCAGGATACTGAAGAAGACCACTAATGATCCTTCTTCACATGGGAACCAGAAATGCTTTGATGAATTGGCTCCATGCCCCATCGTGCTCAGTGTCCCGTTTTCAATTGTCATTCTTGTCAGCATTCCTTCTAATCTCTGTCAACTGGCTTGCACGATGAAGCAGGAGTAGGTTAATGTAGCTTAATCCTCAAACTATAAATATAATGAAATACATTTTGTACATATGTGCCTGTTCTTTATAAACATCTAATTTCCTTGGATCTTACTGAGCTATTGGCTATAGATATTTGTGGCAGGCGTTTTGCATAGACAGTCATTGCAGCTTTTTAATTTTTTATTAACTGTTCTCAGTTTGTGGCTTTATAATAAGGAAAATACTTACATTCCTTAAGCTTTTCACTTGTGGACCAAATTAAAAATAATTCTTCTAACTGATCCCAAATAGTGTGCATAAATGCCAACAAGGAGCTTTTGTTTCCCTACACCGGTTTTAGTAGTGTCTAGTAGTAGTTCTCACCCCAAGTCTGCACAGTTAGTACTGTGGTACTTTAAATCTGCAGGTAGACAGTTTAACCCCATAGTTATGCAAGGAGGTTATGGAAATGATAGGTGGGCATTGCCATCAGGGTAAGTAACCAAATGATCCACCCTCACATGGTTAGAAGTTGCAGATATTAATGGGAGTGATGTGGAGCAACCACAGGATATCAGCAAGCACTCTGCGATGGGTAACATAGAAAGAGGGACAAAGGGTCAATGTGAATATATGCAAACATAGAAATAGCATGAGTACATCCTTTCTTGTATTGTGCCAATTCCATTCAGCCATGATACTTACTAGCTGGGTGACTCTGGGCCAGTCATTTTTCTCTCAGTCTAACCTACTTCACAGGGTTGCTGTGAGGAGAAACTCAAGTAAGTAGTACACTGCTCTAGGCTCCTTGGAGGAAAAGCGGGATATAAATGTGATAATAATAATAGTAATAATAATATTGCCTAATATATATATAGAGAGAGAGAGAGAGAGAGTGTGAGAGAGAGAGGACAGTGAAGAAGATGCACTTCAAATGGTCAAGAATGAGAAACTATTAAATACCAATGAAACAAAGCAGGCCTACAAGAAAGAACACGTCAAGAACCGAGCAGAAAAATGGAAAAATAAGCCACTGCATGGTCAATATTTGCACAATATAAGTGAAAAATCAGACATCACCAAGACCTGGCAATGGCTTAAGAATGGCAACTTAAAGAAAGATACAGAGGGTCTAATATTGGTTGCACCAGAACAGGCACTAAGAACAAATGCAATAAGACAAAAGTAGAAAAATCAACAACAAACAGCAAGTGCCGCCTTTGTAAAGAAGCAGATGAAACAGTGGACCACAGACTGACTACAAACAAAGACATGACAAGGTAGCAGGGATGATACACTGGAACATCTGCAAAAAATACAAGCTACCTGCAGCCAAAAATTGGTGGGACCATAAAATTTAAAAAGTGGTAGAAAATGAAGATGCAAAAATATTATGGCACTTCCGACAACAAACAGACAAACATCTGCCACACAATACACCAGATATAACTGTAGTCAAGAAGAAAGAAAAACAAGTCAAAAAGATCGACATAGCAATACCAGGGGATAGCAGAATAGAAGAAAAAGAAACAGAAAAACATAACAAAATACAAAGATCTACAAATTGAAATTGAAAGGCTGTGGCAGAAAAAGACCAAAATAATCCCAGTGGTAATTGACAAAAGACCTTGAAGAGCACCTCAACACCATAGGGGCCACAGAAATCACCATCAGCCAATTACAAAAAGCAACTTTACTGGGAACAGCCTATATTCTACGACAATATCGATAATAACAACAACGATATTGATAATAAAATTCAGCCATCCCAGGTCCTTGGGAAGGACTGGATGTCTGGATAAAACAAACCAGTCAATAACATCTGTCTGACTGTGTAAACAAGAAATAATAATATTGCAAAAATTGCATATTAAATGCCACTATGTGAAAAGCTCTTTGCATGTGCAAATGCAAACCTGTTTGCATGTCAGAGAGAAGTTTACCCTTTCTCTCCATGGCATCATCATCACTTCTGTCTATCTGTCTATCTAATTCTCCTAAACGAACCTGTCACTAATCCCATGCATGGCAGCTCTCATGAAAACTTGCGAGCAGCTGCCTGGGGGCTAGCAACAGGGAGAAAATGGCGCTGGCGGCCGGTGAAGGAAAGCGTTGCTGGCGGGCGAGAAGAGAGGGAAAGCACTGGCCAGCAAGAGAAAGTGCTGCCGGTGGGTGGGGAGGGAGGGAAAGTGCCAGCCAGGCTAGCTGGCAAGGGAAAGTGGCCTGGGAGGAGGAGAACAGACTGGGGCTGACCTGGGGGGGGGGAGGATGAACTAGGGGTGCAGATGCTCTGTGCTGTATCAGCTAGTTATTATTAATATACCATTTTCCAACAAACATGTTCTGAAAGTGGTTTATATAGAAAGAAGATGATTTCCTGTCCCCTAAGCACTAACAATCTAAAATAGATTGGATGGATGGATGGACAGACACACAGCCAGCAACAGCCACTGGAGGGATGCTGTACTGGGGTTGAATGAGGACAGGTGAATAGGGTCATGCTAACTTTCCATGATCCAAACATCTTTTTCCCCACCTGCTATCTAAAGCAGTACATACCACTTAGAGCTAAGTCGTTTGGACAAGAGACATCTGTCTTGGTCCCCAATCCTGTGAACCAAATCCAAATAGCAGCCAAATATTTGCACAGTGCAATGAAAGTGGGGTCTCATGATCCTACTGTCATAGGACAATAATATGACACCATATTATTCTGAATGGCAAACCCTAAGCAGACTATGAAGAGCTTCAAAGGGATCTCTCCAAACTGGAAGAACAAGCAGCAAAATAGCAAATGAGATTCAATTTTAGCATAGTGGTACTTTGACAGCACCTCATAGGATAAAGAATCTTTGTGTTAATGTGGTAACTGAGTCCTGATGATGCTGGGATCCTAACTTACCTCATAACTGCTGCATACTTTTACCCTATGAATACTTATACATCTATGGCAAGTAAGAAGAAGGATTGACAAAGGCTGTTGGTCTGACTGCTTCACCATCAATATGTAGTAGTAAGGATCAAATTAACATCTGAAGTAAGTTAGGGTAAAAGGTGGCTGTAGGTTACCAGCTATTGAATTTAGCTTTAACAGCAACATGTGCTGCAATTTGTGATTGTTTAGCAAAGCACCAAGAGGAAGCTGCCCACTCCAGTAACAAAGTAGTGCAGAGCCTTATTGTTGCAGTTGGTCAAGAACAAGCATGGAGATTATAGTGCTGTATAAAGTAAATAAGATTTATTAGGTTAAATACATTTGAGATAGGAAGGGCCTATCCTAACTATGAGCTACATAGTGAATAGGAGGGGAGAGAGAGAGATGCTCCCCTCTGCTCTCCAAGGAGAAAGGAAGTCGAACTGACTCGCTACAGGAAATACCTGAGGAGTCAAGGCAGGGGTCAAACTGGGACAGGTAAGGGGACCCTCAACTAACTACCTCTACTCCCAATGCCCCTAGTGGTCATTAGAGTAGTTGGTGTGAAAGGTCAATGCACTGGAACTCCATCTCCAACAACATGGCCAGTCACTACTGCAGCTGAGGCTAATCTGCAGGATTGGCTATCTTTCTTCTCCTCTGCGAAGGTCAAAGGCTATTGTGGCTGGGATGGTGAGGGTTGCAGTTCAACATCTGGGGACCCAAGGTCGGGAACTCCTGATATAAATGAACATGGCATCTTTTTGGTAATTTAGAAAATGCAACTTCATATGAAACTGCTTTATACTGAGGCAGACCTTGGGTTCACTTAGCTCAATACTAGTTACTCCTACCTGTTATTGACTCTCCAGGATTTCAGGCAAAGGTCTTTCCTAGTCCTGGTACCTGAGAAACTGGTAGGATCTTTAATAGGAAATGGAGACTTTATATGCATGCAAAGTATGCACTATTTCTGAGCTTTTCATGTATGAATAGGATTTAAAGCTCTTTTTAAACATTGCTAACTTTCCTAAGCCTAAGATAGGTAGAACCTGCACTTTGTATGTTTGTCACTTGCAGAGAATATAGGGGGCATATACAGGATAATTCCTAACCACTAACAATTCTTCTTTCTGCTGCTCAAAGCATATACATGCCTCTGCACTCGATAATATGCTATTATGTATGTCTGTGACCCTTTCTTGCTTGTAACACAACATTCACCCACTCATGCACTCAAGTGCTCCAAACAAGGAGCAGATTACAATAAATTGCATTACCAGTCTCTCTGAACATTTCTCATTCTCTGACTCAGTCTCCCAAAGACTCATCCCCAGCAAGGCCTGAATATCCTCTGAGGCTTGGCTTCCCTCCACATTATCTCCTACTAGCTATAAAAGTATTTAAAGGCAGGCCCAGCATGCCCAGAGGACAACTGCATTTAAAGAAAGCATGCTGCGTAAGACAGTTCTGAAGGTGGGGGTGGGTGCACTGGAGACAACCGTTTTGTGGGGCTATAACAGCAGGTGTGCTTTCTGTACTTGTATGAGGATGAGAAATCCAATCAGAATAATGGATGTTAATACCTAGATGCAACTTTTGTACATCCTGTTTTTATCTGGAAAGCAACAAAACCCTAAAAGTTTTGGTTTTTTAAAAGTTATTGGGGAGGGTCTCTTTACATTCCTTCCTAGTGAATGTTTAAGGATGAAAATGTGCTTTTTTCACGACTTGGCTATTCTGGCCACAAGGTTTTTGATGTGGTCTGCACAGTGTGTCTGTATGATCTTGACATCATCATGAATTCTCTCAGCATCTTTTTCCTATGTGGATACATTCTAGTCTGAGCTTGCCACAAAATGAGCTGGAAAACCCAAATAAACTATTCATAAGGGCCAAACTCTAGGGGCAAACATTTGTTACATGCAAATGTGTGAGTAACTGTAGCTTAACATCCCCCCTTTTTAGAATGGAAAACTGCTTCAGGAGGGAGCTTTTGAGAGCAGAGAAGCAGGAAAGAGAAAAACTCTGACCGCCACCTCCACCCCATTTCCCTGCTCCAAATCGCCTCCAAGATAAGCTTTCCAGGAGCCTCTGGGTAAAATGATTTGGAGCAGAGAACTAGCAAGCAGAGAAGAGTTGAGTGCCCTTCCTCCCTTCTACCATTCCCTGCTTTTCAAGCTAAAAGGGGTCTGTAAAGGAAAAAAATGGAAGATTGTGCCGTCGAGTTGGTGTTGATTCTTGGCGACCACAGAGCCATGTGGTTTTCTTGGTAGAATACAGGAGGGGTTTACCCTTGCCTTTCTCCCATGCAGTCTGAGATTATGCTTTTGCTGTTGTCAGTGAAGTGAGCCTCCGCCTCCAGCACCTTCCTATATTGCTGCTGCCCGGTATAGGTGACTACAAATATATATTTACTAGGCCTGGTCTGGGAAGCACACTGGCAGGGATTCCCATTAACAGCCTCTTGCTCCCTAGGCAAGCTGCTTCCCTGCTGTAGTTTGTACATTAAGTGGTTTTAAGATGGTATCCCAAGTTATGGAAGAAAGGAGAGCTGGGCACTTTCCAGATTAAACCCTACAACAGTGTCACTACGAATCTGCGAAGTGGGCTTCCATACTTCCTGTGTTGTGACATCTCTGTCCCTGCACTGACAGCAAGGTGCTGGTCACATTTCTGACGCCTTCTTTCGGATTTCATCTTTGTGCTCTAGAGAGAAAATGTTGCATGTATGTTGCAAAAAAGTAGCTGTATTTTCCCATTGTAGGAGTTTGAGATTCTAGGGGTCATTTTCACTACGATCCTGCCAAGCCGCATTTCCCCCGTTGTAGTGTGTAATCTGGAAAGCGCCCAGATGTGCTTAGATAGTTCTGATATACACAAAAAGAAGATAGGTTGCTTCTATACTAGTCCCAGTTCTTCATTTTTTTCTCTTTTTATTGCTTATTAATTGTGAAATTGAGATTAGAAAATTGAATAAGCAATTGATCTGACTGCAAAAAGGAAACCAGTAATGAAAGCCCCACCCCCTGCCAAGGGAAGAAGAGCTGACTAACTGAGGGCTGATTCAGTAAAGCAGAGGCTGGGAATGAAATAAGAAGCAACTGTGTCAAGGACTGGTAGGGGAAACGGCTAGACTCAATTCGAAGCACACTTATTAGCTCAATTGAATATAATGAGTGAATATATTGAGGATCTTGTCCATGTGCATAGGACTGTGGTTGGGAATACAAAGCTAAATGCCACATGTAGCCACTGTTTTTATTCCACTCCAGCTGATTAGGGAAGAGCAATACTTCAGCAGTGCTAAAGGACCCTAGTGTGAAAGCAATCAGGATTTAGTGGACTACTATAGAATTAAGTGTGAAGTGCAGAGTCAGACATGCTAGGAACAGCAATGATGACTGCTGATGAACCAAATGAATTCTGAAGTTTAAAGGTTTTTTCCTTTCATACAGCATGCAAGTAAAAGCTTGAGAATAATAAATATGTGATGTCGCCCCAAGAGGATTCCTTTGTGTCCATCTCTGCCTGGATTGATTCTTACACCCTTGTAAGAGCATTAGATTAGTGTTAAAGGGTGTATTTTACTCTGGGAGTTGGGGAGAAGAAAAGCACTGAGGAGCATGTCTAATATGAGTTCTCTTCAGAGGAGAAGGGCTTGAAGTAAATTTACATCAAGAGGGAATTCCCTGACAATCTGCAGTTTATGAACAGATCAGCCAGTCATCGTTAACGGAACCCAGCTGTGTTTCCAATGGAATAAGTTGGTCTACTCTGTAACTCTTTTGCTATAGCAACAAGTTCTTCCAAGTGCTGAACCATGTCTGATCCAAGATGCTTTGCAGTTCTTTTAGAGAGCTAATCAACTAGGCCAGGGCAGTTCCAGAAATGTGTATTTTCTTAAGGTGACCATTAAAACAATATTAGTGAACAAATATGGCTTGTTCAGATTGTCTCTTTGCATAGACCTCCAATAGTCAAATAGACTCCTCTAGTACTTCTTACTAGCCCTGAAGTCATTAATATACCTTGCTTCATAGATATATCTAGAAGAGTCATAGTGTGAGATTTTGTTGAGTGCTGGTGGGAGAAGGCGTGGAGAGCATTTCACCCTGTATATCCTGAGGGCCAAACCAGATGTGATTTTGGAAGATCCAGGATCAGATGCCCACATTTTTTCTCAAAAGGTTACAAGAGTTCTGCAATCTTTTATGGTCACCCCCATTCCATCCTCCTGAAAGCTGTTCTTTGCCCAGCAGGAAATCTGGATCAAGAAAAGGCATGAGGTAGGAGGCAGAGTTAGCTCTGTCCCCACATCTGCAGCCACAAACCTGTGGGCTCCTGTGTCTGCTTTTACCTTTGTGGGCCCTTGTGTCTGCTTTTTCCTTTGAGCCGGGAAATCAGGAGGTCCTATTGCAAATCTCCTGGAGCTTTTCAGACTGTGACCTTACTTTGGGAGGATGAGTGTGCATTTACATATATCAGCCAGATTTATCCCAATGTCTGTGCGATGTTTCAGAGAACACTTCACACATGATTTGGGTTTTTCCTTCCGTATTGGAACCAAGCCCAATTTATGGCCGGGGTAAAAAACAATCCTCTTTTTGCGCTGGGAGGCTCCATTATGGCCCAAATTCGCAGTAAAGCCTCATTGTAAACCTGCAGTAAAGCCTGCTGTCTGAAAAGCCTCCTCAGATGCTTATATGAGGGAGCAATCAAAGGGCTGGAGGACATTTTATAGTCCTATTATTTCAGGAGCAGAGGTTACCCACCTGCCTTCCTACTCTCTGGCACCATGCAGCGAGGCAGGATGCTCCTTGTTCTCCTATTAGATTTGTGAGTGCTCTTTCTCCTAGACTTGACCACACTCCAGTACTTCCTTTCTGGCTAGTTTGCTAGGGCAAGTCTGTGAGTACTTCTGTAATAGTAGGAACTTTATACTACTGTTAACTCTGCTTTCTGAGGTCTCAGCCAATCTAGATTACCAGGATCAGAGCTGAAGTCTTACCCCTTTGCATTCTATCAGTGGCTCTATTTCTGGGGTTTTTTTGGTGTTGCTAGTCACTCATGTTTGCAAGAATTCCTTCTGAGCATTTCTAGGCAGCAGGCTTGACCATGGGTTTACTGTAGTGCTTTACTGCGAGTTCAAATTTGCCCAAAAAAACTGACACAAAGAGTGCATTTTTTTTAACCCTGGACATAAATTGGACTATGCTCTAATGTGCAATGAGAAACCCAAATTGTATGTGAAATGCTTCCTGATAGCTCACAGGGACTTGGGGGTAAATATGACCGATATGTGAACACATACCCTTCGTTCCGGAGGAGAAGCGAGCTAAAAGCCCCGTCTTTAAATGCTCCTTGCAAACCAAGTGCTCCAGCAATCGCATGGGCAGTGTCTGATTATTATCAACATGCCTTTTCTTTGATTTATGAATACAGATTCCACCTAATGCATAGGAAAAAAATTACTCCAAAATAGTATTACTGATATTTGATTAAAATCTCAGGGACTATGCCACAGAGTAAATGGTTTATGGACTGCAGTCTAATAACCTGATTCTAAACATTTCTACAGGCTTATCTGCCAGCAGTGCATGCATGAAACTTGTGCACTGATTTGTTGGTGAGGAAGTCAGGAATGGGCCAGAAAAGTGATTCCCCCCCCCTTAAAAATGTTGCCAAAATAAACAGAATGTAACTCCAAAAAGACAAAATTATTACTAGATAATTATTATAAACTGATATTTGCTAAATATCAATAGCCAAAGAATAGCCTTTGAGTAGACAATCACTCTGGCTTCGAAGAAAGTTTAGAATTGTTGAGAGGTTTATTTCAGCATCTTGTAGCAGATTAGTAGATCCACATTAGCTGTGCACTCGATTCCCACTCCCACACACAGTGCATGACTCAAAGGAGACTGGCTCATGGGCCTTGGGGAGGCCAAGGTCCTGAGCATGAAACTATTTCATTCTCATTGTTGGCATAAAAGCAGCATTCACCAACCACATCTCCCCACTAGGTCCCTGAATCCCATATATGAATGGGTTGTTCTTAGTTTCCCATTCAGTGCATGAGGACCTGCTGGACTGGTATCTTTCATATTTCCCTATAATGCATAACACAGAAACTATTTAAATCTGAAGCACATGGAGGGAGGGAGCAGAGGGAACAGGAGGGAGAATGTCAATCAAACAATGACTTGACCAGGGCGCTTTCCAGATTAAACCCTGCAACAGTGGCACTACAGATTGGCTAAGTGTGCTTCCGTACTTCCTGTGTTGTGACACCGCAGTGCCTGAGCTGACAGCAAGGTGCCGTTCACATTTCCGGAGCCTTCTTTCAGATTTTATCTTTGTGTTATAGTGCTACAACATTGCAAGTCTGTTGCAGAAAAATAGCTGTAGTTTCCCATTGTGTAGTTTGAAATTCTGGGGATCCAGGGGTGTAGCTAGGGAGAGGGGGCCTGTGTTCATCCCTCTCCCTGGCGACCCCCCCCCCAATGAGGGAGATAATGAAGAAATAGGGAGGGGTCGAGCTGGAGGGCCCTCAGGAGCTGGGGGTGTGTTCTTTGAACCCTTTCACTCAATTATAGCTACGCCCCTGTGGGGATAATTTTCAATAGGATCCTGTCAAGTTGAAGCATTTTACTCCTCTTGTAGTGTGTGATCCGGAAAGCGCCCGAGTTTCTGAGTACTGATATAGGTATTATCTCCAATCACAGCCATGCCATAAGAATCTGTATAGGAAATGTATGGACAAAGACTCAGCAAAGCATGCTGACATTAGCGAAACCAAAATCTTGCCTTAATCTTGTTTTGCTAGTTTGGGGAGTTTGTATGCCTGGTACATAAAGTCCACCCATGCATAATATACCCACATACTACAGTGTGTCCTTATTACAGGACTTTACTGCTCTGCTCCCTTGCACAACGGTTGTATTTCCCCTTCCTTATTGCTCTGACAATAAGATTAAATCTCTGCAAAAAAACAACTGGTCACGACAACAGCAGACCCACTGTGAGGGCAGGAGGTAGAACTCAACTGCCTTGCAGCTCCTTTTGCTTCACGACCTTGCTGTCAGGAGCAGCCTCGTAACAGCCACAGCAGCCTTGACACAAATGCTGGAGATTTCGGTTATCTGCAGGCTATGCAGCGTCACACCGGGGGCCCTAACTCAGCCCTGACAAATGCATCAGAAGGGACTGCTCCATTCTAGCCCTGCACTCCTCTTGATCTGCTCACCAAAAAGGCTTCTCAGCTGGCAGGCTCTTCCCATTGGCCCTAGGTCGCTAGGAGCCGTCCAATAGGCTGATAGCTTTCTTATTGTTTCTTTAGAAGGCCTCTTCTGGGAGTAAGTTAACCCTTTGCTGCAGTTTAGATTGGCTGGGTTCTAAGGGAGTTCACTTCTTCCTTTTTGTTTTTTCCAGCTTTCCCACTGGCTTCCCCACCCCCCACCCCTAGTATTTCTTTCTCTTCTTTTTACTCTGCTAGGCACTCTTTCCTCTTGATCACTGCAGCAACCTTTTCCCCATATACTGTCTAGACATAAACAAAATCATATCATCCCCTGCATCACTCAGCACGGAGAGCAAAACCTTCCCCACTGTACTTTTAAATGCTAACAAAAATTTCCTTCCATTCTGAATGTAAAACTCATATTTCTATAATGTAACACTGCAAAAATGAACAGACATTGTTTTTCCTTCTAATCCAGATATATGGTGAATTCTCAAAATTACATGATTTGTATGTCAGAGTAATTAACCAAAAATACTATGTCACAGCTAGTTCTGTTCTATCAAAGATTAACACTATCCTTCTTATATATATATGTAATGTGTGTGTATGTGCATGTTATTTACATGGCAGACTTAAATTGGTTTAACGGTCATTCCCATTTCCTAGAGAACCCTGGGAACTGGAGTTCTGTGGAAGGGGTTGAGGGCACCTAGGTGCCAGAGGTGCACCTAGGTAATATTGGAGCCTGGACCTAAAGGTCTTTGGAGCCCCCGCCCCTGCAAGTTACGCATCATCTTGTAACACGTAGGTTCTTGAGGGCACAAACCACACCACCCAGGACAAACTAAAGATGATTTGGGAGGCCCTAGGGGGTGTGGAGGCCCTGGACTTCACCCCTGAAATCCAGGGCTATGAGCGCCTCTGCCTGTAGCAGAAATCTGAGTACCTTGTTTGTAGTATAGATGTAAAGGTAAAGTTGTGCCGAGTCGGTGCCGACTCCTGGTGACCACAGAGCCCTGTGGTTGTTTTTGGTAGAATTCAGGAGGGTTTTACTCTTGCTATCTTCCATGCTGTATGAGATGATGCCTTTCAGTATCTTCTGCTACCCGATATAGGTGTTTCCCATAGTCTGGGAAACATACCAGCAGGGCTTCAAACCAGCAAGCTCTTGCTCCCTAGGCAAGTGACTTCCATGCTGCGCCATTCAGTGGCTCACTGTAGATGTACCAAGAGTATTTTACGATTTTCTTTCTCATAAAATATTTTGAGGTTCAAGTAAGCTAAGAGACTGCTGGCCTGTCCTAGCTGCCCAGGCTGAGATATGGTGGCAGGACCCTGTATCCTTGTGACCCTCAGGGGATGAAGCCGCTCTGGGAAGAGCAGAAGGTTTCAAGTTCCCTCCCTGGCTTGCTTCTCCAAGATAGGGCTGAGAGAGATTCCCACCTGCAACCTTGGAGAAGCCACTGCCAGTCTGTGAAGACAATACTGAGCTAGATAGAGCAATTGTCTGACTCAGTATATGGCAGTTTCCTATGTTCCTATGACCTAGAATGTTGACTCACCACTGCCTGATGGCAAACTGAGCCCTTAAGTGCTCTGGAGCCCAGACTCCTCCTCCTAGGCTTCGCCTCCATGCCCAGAGTGTCTGAGCTTTCAACGGGCCATGGCTCAGAGTCTGGCACGCTGCCTCCATACCAACTACTCTCCCTGAGTTTGCTGGCAGTGTTGGCAAGCTGATACTGAAGGGCATGGTGATAGCGGGGAGGCTAGCTCTGTAGTGGGTTCACGTCCCATGCATGCTGCTTCAGAGACCTCTGACCCTGAGGATCTTCCTTGGGAAGTTCCAGACCCATGGCTTCCTCAGCTTCCAGTCTGATGTGCTCTAGGGCTTGGGCCAGCACCCTTCCCGCTTCCCCATGCTCCACTATATTGGTAGGATACAGGATGGGAGTTGGAGTGACGAACATTTGGGTGGTATATAAATGTGATGAATGAATGAATGAATGAATGCTTAGTCCTCTTTTATAGAGGACAGTTTGTTCTCGTTCTCTCTCTCTCTCTCTCTCTCTCTCTCTCTCTCTCTCTCTCTCTCTCAGCATGTGCTCTTTGTTTTTCCTCCATGTCCTTCTTTTTGGCAATGTGGATCTGGCCACCCTAGTGACCCTACTGACAACTCAGGGAATGCATAGAATATAGCATAATTTGTCTGAGTTGCTGCTTTTTCTGGGAATGGGGCAACTGGGTGGGTGGGTGGCAGGCAAAGTGATCATTCAAACATTTTATACTTTGATACCTGTTTTGTTTTTTTTAAATGTTGCCATTGGAAAAGGTTGGGATCTTAAATGTTAATTCATATGTACATCTACAGATATCATTCAACCCATGCAGATTTTATTATTTATTTATTTATTTATTTACACAGTCAGACAGGTGTTATTGACTGGTTTGTTTTATCCAGACATCGAGTCCTTCCCAAGGACCTGGGATGGCTGAATTTTATTGTCAATGTAGTTGCTGTTGTTATAGATATCGTCACAGAATATAGGCTGTTCCCAGTAAAGCTCCTTTTTGTAAGTGGCTGATGGTGATTTCTGTGGCCCCTATGGTGTTGAGGTGCTCTTCAAGGTCTTTTGGAACTGCACCCAGGGCGCCAGTTACCACTGGGATTATTTTGGTCTTTTTCTGCCACAGCCTTTCAATTTCAATTTGTAGATCTTTGTATTTTGTTATTTTTTCTATTTCTTTTTCTTCTATTCTGCTATCCCCTGGTATTGCTATGTCGATTATTGTAACTTGTTTTTCTTTCTTCTTGACTACAGTTATATCTGGTGTATTGTGTGGCAGATGTTTGTCTGTTTGTAGTCAGAAGTCCCATAATATTTTTACATCTTCATTTTCTACCACTTTTTAAATTTTATGGTCCCACCAATTTTTGGCTACAGGTAGCTTGTATTTTTTGCAGATGTTCCAGTGTATCATCCCTGCTACCTTGTCATGCCTTTGTTTGTAGTTAGTCTGTGCAATCTTTTTACAACAGCTGATTAGATGGTCCACTGTTTCCTCTGCTTCATTACAAAGGTGGCACTTGCTGTTTGTTGTTGACTTTTTGACTTTTCCTCTTATTGCATTTGTTCTTAGTGCCTGTTCTTGTGCAGCCAGTATTAAGCCCTCTGTTTATTTCTTCAAGTTGCCATTCTTAAGTCATTGCCAGGTCTTGGTGATGTCTGATTTTCTACTTATATTGTGCAAATATTGACTATGCAGTGGCTTATTTTTCCATTATTATTATTATTATTATTATTAATTACCATTTTATATCCCGCTCTTCCTCCAAGGATCCCAGAGCGGTGTACTACATACTTAGGTTTCTTCGCACAGCAACCCTGTGAAGTAGGTTAGGCTGAAAGAGAAGTGACTGGCCCAGAGTCACACAGCAAGTATCATGGCTGAATGGGGATTTGAACTTGGGTCTCCATGGTCCTAGTCCAGCATTCTAGCCGTTACACCACGCTGGACAAATTACTGTCATCTTTTCGTTCTCTTTTTGGGTGATGAATGCCCTGTATGTCCTTTCCCCCCCTTTCCCCCCCTTTTTTTGGCAATGCAGACCTGACCACCCTTGTTGGTACTGGCCCCACCCCTTCACTATCAGACTCATCGTTGCTATCCAGGGCAGAGTTGGCAACAGGCTGGGCTATGGCAGCTGGTTTGTCAAAGGCTACCTAGTGAGTTCCACTGCTAAGCAGGCTGAACTTTCTTGAACTTGGGTTTCTGCATCCAAACCCAGCTATCCACTCCAACATACTTCATATGTTAAGCAGGCATTGTGGCTGCCACTGGAAACTGCCACCACACAACTGCTATATGGCCATTGTGCATCAGCCCATTATTTATTTATTTATTTATTTATTTATTGTTACATTTATATACCGCCTTTCATTAAAACAATCCCAAGGCGGTTTACAGCAAAAAAAAAAATTTAAAAGATATTTTAAAAGACACAATTAAAATATTAAATGAAAAGAATTAAACAAATCTGATTAAAAATTTAAAACAAAAGCATAAAAGCAATGCAGAGTACAAAGAGCACCAGCAGAGAATCAAATAAATGCTTGGGCAAAGAGCCAAGATTTCACATTCTTTCTAAAAGCTGTGATGGAGACCGAGGAGCGAATAGCCACTGGGAGAGCATTCCAGAGTCTGGGGGCAGCAACAGAGAAGGCCCTGTCCCACGTGCACGACAACTGAACCTCCCTGAGCAGAGCCCCCTCAGATGACCACATCAAGTGGGCAGCAACCCTTGGGAGCAGGCGGTCCCTCAGGTATCCCAGGCCCAAACCGTTAAGGGCTTTAAAGGTCAAAACCAGCACCTTGAATTGGACCCGGAAACAAACTGGTAGCCAGTGCAGCTCTTTCAAAATGGGTGTGATGTGCTCCCACTGGGCAGCTCCAGATAAAATCCTAGCTGCTGCATTTTCCACTATTTTGTGGAAAGTCTCAATGCCAGCACTGCAATTTACTCCATGAGTCCAAGAGCAACAGAGCAAGTCTGTTGCTTGGGTGCGAGGGCAATGTGAACAGGGCATTCAGAAAGAGTTGCCATGGGGATTCTTATCTACCCAGATATGTGAACAAAAGCCAATTTCAAAAGCATTATGCAGCCACTGATCTCTGTTAGATTATGTAGTAAAAGAAGAAGAGATTTAAAGACGAAAACTGCTTAATGTAGTTGTAACATAATTTTAAAATTACATTTGTCACCAGCAAGTGGGAAATGACCTCTTCTTTGGGCCATTCCCCTGTTCCTCTGGTGCCTTTGCAGCTCTTTTTCTCGTGGATCATACTAATCAAGATTCCATCTAGATTGTGGAAAATGTGTTGCCAGCATTCTCTTCAGGCAGCCCCTTGTTCTCAGCACATTCTGCTGATATTTGTGTGTATGATAATGAACCTGGGATGGACAATACCAATGGTTCATTGTATCATATGAAGCTACCTTGTACTTTGGTATGATATTGTTATGAGTATAGAGCATTGGTATAGTATTTTCTACTCTGACTGGCAAGCAGAGTTCTTTCCCATTGTTTGCTGCTTCCTGATCCTTTTTAAAGGGAGATGCCAGGAACTGAATCTGGAATCTTCTGCATGCAAAATCATGTGATCTGCCATTGAGCTATAGGTCCTTCATACTGTAACCACTCTCTACAGAGCAAGGGATTTCATCAACCTACCTTTAATCAATTGGTTAAAGCTTGTATCTTGCAAACTTTCATGCCAAGAACACATTTGCAGCGAGAGACTGTGAGTGTCAGGGAAGGAGTGGAGAGTCCAAGAACAGAGTAAGTCAGTTTCTCACATGTAAGGCCACTATGTACAAGGCATAAGGAAAGAGGCACTTTATCAGCTCGGAGTGGTAGTGCCCCTGTTTTGATGTCTCAGATGTCCTGCTGCAGCTTGCAAAATGTTTTTCATTCATTTATTGTGCTTTTTGTGCTCTTTGCACTGCAGCACATGTGGGACCCGGCACTAGAAACTGTACATCCATGTCCTTAGCACAACTCTTTTGTTGGAAGGATATTTGCACTGAAATGAATGTAAGCTTCATTGTGGCTTTTGTTTTTTAATGGGACAAGATCTGTGGCCAAAAAGAAAGTATATTTTACATATCACCTTCCAGTATTTGGTCTCAAAAACCTAAGCAAGAAATATTTCCCAAGACCGTCAAGTGAGAAATGTTTCTTCTCTGTTGTTTCTGATTATGTAAAGTGCCCCATTTCCTACCATTTATTTTCTCTCTCTCATAACACTAGAACCAGGGGTCATCCCACTAACCTGATTGCCAAGAAATTTAGGGCCGACAAAAGGAAGTACTTTTTCACTCAATGCATAATTAACCTATGGAATTCTCTGCCACAAGATGTGGTGACTTCCAACAGCCAGGATGGCTTTAAGAAGGGTTTAGATAAATTCATGGAAGACAGGTCTATAAATGGCTACTAGTCTGAGGGCTATAGGCTACCTCCAGCCTAAGAGGCTGTGGTCTTCCCAGAGGCATCTGGTGGGCCACTGTGGGAAACAGGATGCTGGACGAGATAGGCCTTGGGCCTGATTCAGCAGGACTGTTCTTATGTTCTTATATTTGCTAACAAACAAGAGGAATGTCAATCCCTGAGCCTTCTAGAAACTCAAGGGCTTACATTTGGTGTAAGGCTGCACTTGTGCAATAGACAAAGATGTACCAAAGCAAGAAGGTTGCATAGCTGAGCAGATGGTCTGAGTTGCTCTTGCACTCTCAGTCTGCTTGTGCCAACATTGTGCTGTGCAGCAAGGATAGGAGATAGCTTTGGAGATTCTTTATTGTACAGATCGCTTTGCAGCATTCCCTGCAACATATATGGACTGAGGAAAAGGTTTCACAAGCGGAGGTATGCCGCAGGCTGTGCAACACGTCTGGAACGCAAACTCCCAACTTAGTGGAATTAGCTAGTGCAACATCATTGCAGTAGCACATGTTTGCACTAGTGCAGCCTTACTCTGGATGTCAGCCAGTGATGCCACTATTGTGCCCCACGCTTCAGTTCCTGGCAAAGAAACGTCTCTCTGATTTGAACTGATTCTTGCCTCCATACTGTGGAACCTTCTTCACTTAGATAAACAACAACATCAACAAAATAATTTTTGCATCTCAGGATTGCTTTCCACATTCAGACATCATAGCTATGCTTCATTAATTATTATATCCCACTCTTCCTCCAAGGAGCCCAGAGTGGTGTACATGGTTATATTTATACTCACAACAACCTGTGAAGTAAGTTAGGTGTAGAGATAAGACACTGGTCCAGAGTCACCCAGTCAGATTTTTGGCTCCATGGGGATTTGAGCTTGGGTCTCCCTGGTCCTATGTGCTAAATGTGCTTCCGTACTTCCTGTGTTGTGACACCGCAGTCCCTACGTTGTCAGCAGGGTGCTGTTCACATTTCGGATGCCTTGTTTTGGACTTTATTGCTGAGATTTAGTGCTATAACACTGTAAGTCTGTTGCAAAAAAGTAGCTGTGTTTTCCCATTGTAGGGAAATTCTCCCCTTGTAGATTCTGGAGATTGTTTTCAATTCGATCCTGCCAAGCCAAAGCATTTTACCATGGTTGTAGTGGGTAATCTGGAAAGCGTCCCGCTCTAATTTCCTCACACACACAATCACTTCTTGGACTGAGATTTTCACTGTCCCGCACAGAGATTTTTGGGAGTGTACTATTTCAAGTATGATATCTGAATTGACAATCCATGTTTTGTGATCAGCCAAGAAACCAGAACCAACAACCATAGTTTGACGTGGGTACGCAAGCCATGGTTTGTGCTTTTGTGCTACTATGGTTTGCTTCAAGTGTCTGAATTGACAAATCATAGTACATCTGTTTTTAAATTTATTTTATTTAACACATTTGTATACCGCCCAAAGCAAAAGTCTCTAGTCGGTATTTATTTATTTAACACGTTTGTATTTGTAATGGGCATTGTTACTGCATCATGAAGACAGCTTATGAAACTGAACGTTGAGAAGATAGAAGACAAAAGCAGAGAAGCTGTTCTAATCCATGGCTTGCTTTTTGAAGAGTTGGAAGTTCAAATGGTGATTTGGTTATAAATTAGTGCAAACCATGGTTTGACATGATGAGCCCTGTCTCACGAGCGGTGAGAAGGGGCTACCTGGTTTGTGGGTACACAAACTATTGTGGTACATAGGTTTTTACTATGCTTTTTGTTACCACTATTCAGCCTCATTTAAGATTTCTTTACTTCATGAGCTGAGCTTCCGTGAGTGGGGGTGGGGGGCATTTTAAAATCTTGTCTCTGGGCTCACTCCAACCTTGCTACACCCCTGATGCATCTACACACCAAAAAAGTACCATAATGTATACAGTAGCTCTCAGATGATGGAACATGTGGAAGTCCAGGAGTGAAGTACTTGTGCACCCTGGGATGAGGACAGGGAAAAGACGAATGTGAGAACAAGATTACAGTCATGGTGAGGATCCGATCCGAGGTGCGTTCCCCAAGTTGTAAGGCCAACAAGCATGCTTTGCAGCTACCCACATGCTGCCTGCCTCTTATTAGCACTGGTGGCTTCACAAGCACTAAAATCCACCACACTTTTAAAAGAGCACAAGGACTGGTTGGACGCATATAGCTGCTGCTTCTGGGGAGTGTAAAGGAAGCCTCAGCTGTGAAGCTGAAGTGCAGGGGAGGTGGGGGCTCATTCCTTATTGAAAGCAGAGAAGGGAAATGCAGATGTCACAGCTGGAATGGGAGATTTATCTTGGCAAGCAGAGAAGGAAAATATTTTTTTTTTTTAAGAGTAAAAGAGAAAATTTATAAGAATCCCCTCCTGGTTTGGCACAGTTGGCCAGCACGAGAAAAACCTCTGACTTGCACACAGCCTTAATCTTCTGGATTTGGGCTTCAGTCCAGTTGTATTGGCCCTTTGCTGGCTTCTTTTTGGAGTGAGAGTTAGTTCCAGTGTAGGAATGTCAGGACTGGCGAACCTAATTTGAATCTGAAGAGCAAAACTTCCCTGAAATGCAAAAAGAGTATAGAGAGGGTACAAACAGGAAGCAAAAGGATGAAGAATCAAGGCTCCTCAGAGCAAAGGCATACCTCCTCCTCCTTCTGGATGTACAAGTTTATCTCAAAGATTAAGTTGAAATACCCAAACATAGTGTATTTTCATGGCTTCCCCTAAACACTCTCTCCCAGCCACCAGAGAATGTTCAGGGAAAAGCATGAAAATACCCTATGTTTGGGTATTTCAACTTAACCCCTGAGATAAACTTCTACATGCAGAAGAAGGATGAGGTACACAAAGGCTTTGATGGTGTCGTGATGGTGTCAAGGCTATCTTAGACAGCCTTGATTGTGAAGTTGGGTTGAGAAGAACATGTGGTGGAAATATGTTTGGAAGAGTCAGTCTATCATGCGTCTGTCACTGGGAGAGCAGCTGGACGCAGCAGCCAATGACTGACAGCCTTGCATGCTTCCTCAGGAATGAGATGGCTTAAACACAAGCAGATTTTCCCATGGAGTCCAAGCTTGCCTGTGTTTGCAGAAGGGTGTCCACATATGATATCAATAGGTATGCCTCTTATCTCTTATCCATACACATGAATGGAAGTGGCAGGCAGACACTTTGACTTGGAGCAGGAAATCGGCACAGCCCTACAAAGGGGTTGGTGAACCTTGGCTGCCCCCATCCTAACTGCTCATTGATACTGCTTTGGAAATGCATTTTGTGCTATTTCTTGGCTGTGAAGTGCAAATGAGTTAGGAAAGAGAGGGCGGGGTGGGGGCAGGAGAGAGAGAGCAAACAAGGGGGTGAAAGTGAGAAGAAGATAACAGGACTGTACATGGAGACTACTTTTAATTCTGGGCCTGTTTTGGAAGCAGATTCTCTAAAATATCTCAGCTCGAGCTGCTGTCAATTACCTACAGGCAAGTTCATGAAAAGTGGTGCAGCGGGGAAATGCTTGACTAACAAGCAGAAAATTGCCAGTTTGAATTCCTGCTGGTACTATATCGGGTAGCAGCGATACAGGAAGATGCTGAAAGACATCATCTCACAGTGCACGGGAGGAGGCAATAGTAAACTCCTCCTGTATTCCACCAAAGAAACCCACAGTGGGTGCCAGGAGTCGAAATTGACTTGACGGCACACTTTACCTTTACCTTTAAGTTCACGAATGTCACACAAATGTTTTTGCTACATGAAGCCTGCTGCAAAAGCCCTCTCCACCAACTTTTTAAACCATGTAGCTAGCAGTTTTAGGGGTATTGTGCAGTTCTGAAAACAAGCTGGAAGAAAATATTCTTAAACAATGATGCTAGATAAGGGAAGCTTTGGAATTCAGGTAGATGTTCATGTTTTTCTCAGTAGTAAGAAAGGTCAAAGTGTGCTATGTATGCTTGTCCTTCAGTTCATGGTTTTCCTTAGCCCCATAGTACAAAAGAAGACTTGCAAACCTCTAAAGTCTTTATCTTGCCCATTCAGTTTAATCACCATAAATTTGCCTGAGAAATAACTATAGGAGAGACACCCAATGCATAAACATGTAATTGGCCCATGCAGGCTTGCATGCAGGAAAGAGATCTTGGGGTCATGGTGGACAGCTTGTTGAAAGTGTTGACTGAGTGCACGGCAGTTTTGAAAAAGGCAAATTCCATGCTAGGGATCATTAGGAAAAGCTCTGAAAATAAAAATGCTAGTATTATAATGCCCTTATACAAATCTCTGATGCAGCCACATTTAGAGTACTGTGTTCAGTTCTGGTGGTCACCATATTTTAAGAAGAACATTGTAGAACTGGAAAAGGTGCAGAAGAGGACAACAAAGATGATAAGGTCCTGGAGCACCTTCCTTACAAAGCAAGGCTACAGCATCTGGGGCTCTTTAGTTTGGAAAAGAGGTGACTACAAGGAGACATGATAAAGGTGTATAAAATTATGCATGGAGTAGAAAGAGGGGACAGAGAGAAATTTTCCACCCTCTCTCATAACACTAGAACCAGGGGTCATCCCATGAAACTGAAGTTTGGGAATTTCAGGACTGACAAAAGGAAGTACTTTTTCACGCAATGCATAATTAACTTATGGAATTCTCTGCCACTGGATGGCTTAGACAGAGTCATGGAGGACAGGTCTATCAATGGCTATTAGTCTGGTGGCTATAGGCCAATTCCAGCCTCAGAGGCAAGATGTCGCTAAACACCAGTTCCATCGGAGTAACAGTAGGAGAAAGGGCATGCCCTCACCTCTTGCTTGTGGGCTTCTCAGAGGCATCTGGTGGGCCACCGTGTAAAACAGGATGCTGGACTCAATAGGCTTTGGGCCTGATCCAGCAGGGCTGTTTTTATGATCAATCCCTGAAGAGGGAATTTAACTGTTTGCCCTCGCCCATGGCCCAATCTGGATTGCTCCCTTGCCCACTGCAGCTGCTTATTAGCCCTATCAGAGAAACTGCAATTTGCATCAGTGGCAGCTTCCCTCATGGGACAAATAGTAGCTGCTGAGGAACCCAGATTGAGACTGTGGCTTTGGGTGGGTGGGAAATATCTGGTATAATCAGCCATTAGATTGCTCACGATAGTATCTGAACACAATGATTTTATTCATCAGGGCAGGTTCTCATGACCCACCCAGTGCCTCTCAACTGGGAATTGTGAGATTTGTGCTTTGTTATAGCTCTCAGTTGTAAGAACCCAGGAATGTTGCAACCGGGTCAGATTGGCACTGTGCCAACCTGATATGCAACTAAATGGGATTGGGACGGAAAACCTCAACTTCACATATTCACTGACGGGATCCGAGCTGTTGGTGACTGACCAGGAGAGGGATCTTGGGGTCGTGGTGGACAGCTAATTGAAAGTGTCGACTCAATGTGCGGCAGCTGTGAAAAAGCCCAATTCCTTGCTAGGGATCATTAGGAAGGGGATTGAAAATAGAACGGCTAATATTATAATGCCTTTATACAAAACTTTGGTGCGGCCACATCTGGAGTACTGCGTACAGTTCTGGTCACCACATCTAAAAAAAGACATTGTAGAACTGGAAAAGGTGCAGAAGAGGGCAACCAAGATTATCGGGGCCTAGAGTAGTGGTGTGCACGAACCGGTCCGGAGGCCATGTTAGAAGCCTCTGAACCGGTTCGGAACCTGACCGGTCTGGTGGTCCATCACTGGGGGGTGTCTAGAGCAGCGTGTGTGTGACGTGTGTGGTGCGCGCGCGCATGGCAGCGATGCGCATGTGTGCCGCAACGGGCACATGCGTGCTGGTATTTTACACAACTTCTAGGCAATGACAGGGGCAGGGGCGGCAGGGAGGAACGCTGCCACCCCCAAAACTTCACTTTTAACTGCAGTGCCGGAGGGGGAAGAGTGGTGGGAGGGGTAAGTACTATCCCCCACCCTTAAAGCTAGACCCCCCCCCCCAGTGCCAGACCACCCCATGTGGTTCCGTGCACACCACTAACCTAGAGCACCTTTCTTATGAGGCAAGGCTACAAGACCTGGGGCTTTTTAGTTTAGAAAAAAGATGGCTGTGGGGAGACATGACAGAGGTCTATAAAATCATGCATGGAGTGGAGAAAGTGGATAGAGAGCATTTTTTCTCCCTCTCCCATAACACTAGAACCAGGGGTCATCCCATGAAATTGATTGCCAGGAAATTTAGGACCAACAAACAGAAGTACATTTTCACACAACACATAATCAACTTGTGGAATTCTCTGCTACAAGATGTGGTGACAGCCCAGCCACAGAGCCAGCTGAACGGCGGCCTGGGTCCGGTCGTGCTTGGCAGCCCCCTCCAGTTACGCCTGTGCACGTGATGTCATGCACACAGAGACGTGGCTAGGGCTCTGGACGAGCCCAGAGCAAACTCCCTTCTCCTGCCCGGTCTGCTGAGAACCTGAGTGAGCTTTCAGCTTGTCATTTCAGGAAGCGCCGCCTGCCTAATCGGACATTTTTCTCTTTCTCTCCCTCTCTGGAGGGATAGAAAGGGCAAAATGTCCTATCAGGCAGGCAGCGCTGCCTGAAATAACAAACATAGAGTTCACCCAGGCTCTCGGCAGCCCGGATGTGAGAGGGGTGAGTTCGCTCTGGGCTCCTCTGAAGCCTGAGCCATGGGGCTTTGGTGACCCTTTTCACTGGTGGCCGTACGCACCCTTACGCACAATGGTAGGCTCGCCCCTGTGACAGCCAACAACCTGGAAGGCTTTAAGAGGGTTTTGCATACCTTCATGGAGGAGAGGTCTATCAACAGCTTCTAGTGTGAGGGCTATAGGCCACCTCCAGCCTCAGAGGCAGGATGCCCCTGAATGCCAGTTGCAGGGGAGTAACATCAGGAGAGGGGGGCATGTCCTCAACCCCTGCCTGTAGGCTTCCAGCAGCATCTGGTGGGCCACTGTGTGAAACAGGATGCTGGACTAGATGGGCCTTGGGCCTGATCCAGCAGGGCTGTTCTTATGTTCTTAATCTGGGATTTGAAGTGTGGTTGCCAATCCTGGTTACATGTCAGGTTGGCACTGTTCTAACCTTACATTGCTGAAAATCCCCGGGTTATTACAATGGGAAATCGGGAGAGCAGGCACAGCGCAAATCTCCCAATTCCCATTTCCCTGCCATAGCAGGAATCGTAAGGACCAGCCGCGTATAACATCCAATGTCACAAAATAGCAGTGAGTAAATTGAGTTCCCAAGCCATTGTTTTCTGTTGGCAGCATGGAAGACCAAACCATAATGTCCTTCAACTATCAGTTTCACAACTCTAGCTTTTGTGTTACTGGTAGAGCTGTGATATTATTCGATGAAAATTCAGAGATTATCTCAAAGAAATTATCCCAGAGTTTTATTCTGAGCTCATAGTTTCTGGTGTAGAGGACTCCTTGGTGCAGAGGCTATGAACTCAGAATAAAACGCTGGCATAATCCCTCTGAGAACACCTTTGATTTGCTTTTGCCTCACATCTTTGCTAATTATTCTGGGTCATTTCCAGGTCACTTTGTTTTCTATGGAACTGTGAACTCTGTCCACCAGAGATAATAACCTTGAAAGAAAGGCAAGTCTCATCTTGCTGTTGCCGGCTATCTTTTAGCTGCGTTCAACCTCTGATTCACCTCTGAATGTATAAACTATGATTCACCCCCAAATCTGTTGCCTTGGCTGTAATTAAATAGCATTTTCCAAATCTGGAGTGTTCTGTGAGTGTTTTTTTTCTTTAGGGGTGTCGGCTCCACATGCAATCTTTTGTAATAACCATAATTATCCTGAATCTCAGAGCATAGCCTACCTTAAATGAAGAAGGCTCTTACCTCGGGGTGGGGTGGGGGCGGAGGCAGAGGATCCTATTCTGAGACATGCTATGGTTAGTGCTAATCTGGTAAATGAGTACTTGTTCAGAGATAAAAGGGGCAGGCACTGATGAGGAAGCATTTGCTCCTGCAAAGATCAAGACTGGGAATATAGAAAATGCTGCAGCCCTGATATTATTACCTTCTAGTTTTTCAGATATTGTCTTAAACTGCCTGATTAGCCTATCCTTAATATCGTCTTTCATCAATATTTGTCTTATGTTTTGTTCTCGGGCCAAACAACATGTTACAACTACAATGTGGGAAGGCATCTCTGTCTTTTTAATTTTTTTGTAAATAGCTGACACAGGAGGGAGGGGAGCTGGACAGGATTGCAGCATGCGGAGACTTAATCCTTTCCCCTCAAGCCATTTTCCAAATGCCCTCTGGAGCAGCAGTTTGCACCCATTAATGAAAATATGCTGTGCTTGCTGACTCTGTTTGCTTTTCCTGATGAGCAAATAGCAGCTTTGGGGAAAACATTTTCACTGAGGAAATGGTTAAATCTTTTGCTACCTCTCCTCCCCGCCCCCCATTTGCAACATCTTTAATGAGACAGAGCTGCTTTTACACATCTCTGATGTAACATGTAGTTTGGCTATCACTGATGCAATAAACTTGTTCATAGGCTGTACTAGTACTTCACCCTGCAAATGCAGACTCATGAGATGAAATATTCTTCCAAATAACAGCATAATCTTCACATAGAAAACTAGTGTACTGGGGATAAGTTAGCTAGAAGCCTTTTCCCTGCTAGATTTCTATGTGCCCCAAGCTGAAGTGGAAGCCCAGGCCAGGGGCATAACTATAATAGGGCAAGGGGAGACAGTTGTCTGGGGGGGGCCCCAGAGGGCCCCCCAGAGGCAAGTCACATGACTGACTCCCCCAGCTGCGCACCCGCCCGGGCTTCCTTCAGTTGTATTCGTCCTCCGAAATTGATGTGAGTGTTAAGACCTGGAGCTACCAGAACAGCATGTCTTTCTCTAGTACCATTAAATGACTTGCACCGTCCACAATTTTCAAAACCTTTAAACAAATAATTTAGGATGATGTTCTATTGTGGCACATAGGTTTTTACTATGCTTTTTGTTACCACTATTCAGCCTCATTTAAGATTTCTTTACTTCATGAGCTGAGCTTCAGTGAGCGGGGGCGGGGAGCATTTTAAAATCTTGTCTCTGGGCCCACTCCAACCTTGCTACACCCCTGGCCCAGGCACAGGTTTTCCATCTCATTGAGAACTTATTGATTGATTGATTGGATTGGATTGGATTTCTAGACTGCCCTTCCAAAATGGCCAGCTGTGCCATCATCTTAGGGCCAAACTAGACATGATATTAGAGATCAGTGAATAAATCTCTGACATCTTATTTTAGTATTTGCTAAAAACAGCTGCAGGGGGCTGATTTTGGTGCCATTGCAAAAGGGGGTGGGACTTAACACCCACCCACCCCCGATTCCACCAATGCAAACCACTCCCTGGAATTGCTACTGTTTACAATAAATGCTTATGGAATGCCCATGTTTTATCCAATGGCAGGAGTGAGTGTGTGTGTGTGTGTGTGTGAGTGAGAGAGAGAGAGAGAGAGAGAGAGAGAGAGAACACCACCAAAGCAATGCAATAAACAATACTGGGCTTGTGGCCCTATGCCATTTTAATTACAAATCTTAGTTTCAAAACCTCCTTTCCACATGTTATAGGAATTCCACATGTTATAGGAAGTCAGGGTACCAATGGGAGTCCTTCCAGAATTAGTTAGCAAGGTACAGTGTGAAAAGAGGCATTCTTGGTCGCCAGATGCAGGCAATGTAGTGTTCCTTACATTCCTGTCCACCAAGTTTAGGTGAGGAATGCTTGTACAGACTGCCCCCCCCAGGATATGCTAATTGCCTTCTTTCTCCCGTGTAGAAGAGCACAGACAGCGGCTACCCTTGCCTACCCTTACTCTTCAATACGTCGGACTGGCTACCTCTGCCCAGGCAGCATGCCTTGCTAGCTTGCAGCACCCTTCTTCCACCCCGGATGCTCTTTTGCTTGTTGTTCAAAGCATCTGCACTATTTTTTAGTCCATGGTCTGGTAGAGTAGAAAGATAGCAAATTCTAATGAATATAAAGACAGGAATTGCTTACAAATCTAGATATTTTTATTCTCTTTAGAGAAATTATTATCTGATCACAAAACATTTAGCATACCCAATACACATACTGCAATGTATTAACCAGCAGTTGGGGTGGGGGAAAGTGCGGTAATGTTGTGACATGCCTAGGTTCAAGCTGCTGCATATATCTTTATGTCTTCCAGCCAGGCATATCTCTTAAGAGAGGACATAAAGAAGTCAAAGAGAGGGTGGCTGTATTGGTCACAAAGATGGGTAAGCATGTTAGCGAAATGTTCAGAGGCAGTGTATCTCTGGACACAGGATGCTAGGGTCAAACAAACAACAGGAAAAGTACTGTGGCTTTCCGTCTCTATCAGCTTTCCAGAGGCACATTAATTCAGGATCTTAAAGACCACTTACTTTCACCCCTGTAGTTTTTAGGGGATGTATGGTGCTTTTTGTTAAATACTGTATGTGCTCTGATTCTCATATGTACAGTAGGGCTTGTGTGTGTGTGTGTGTGTGTGTGTGTGTTGAAATGTTTCCATGGTGTTGATAACTAGGATGGAGCTTTGTGCACACTGATAATGTGTCAAATTCCCATTGGCCACTTCTTTGATAACTGTGAGTCTTGGGATACCTTAAAAAAGGACAGTTATTTTGTTCTATGTTTTTTAAAATCCATAAGCTTTTGTGGACGACAGTCCATGCCATCAGATGAAATGAACGTCATCAGATGAATCATAAGCTTTTCTGGACTGTAGCCCGCAAAAGCTTTTGCTACAACAGATTTGTTACTCTGCAAGGTGCCTCAAGATGCTTTGTTGTTTTTGCTGCTACAGACTAGCACCCTTCCAGATAGGAAACTGCCTTATACTGAGTCAGACCAGTGGTCCATGGGGCTCAGTATCATCTGCTCTGACTGGCAGCAGTTCTCCAGGGTTTCATTCAGTCGTCTTCCCCAGTCCTGTTTTACTAGTATTATTTCTCGACATGGGGCCATAGATGGCTGCCTTCTACCGAATTGGCCCATTGGCCCATCTTGTCTGCACTGACTGGCAGTGGCTCTCCAAGGTTTCAGGTGCGAGTCTTTCCCAGCCCTACGTAGGGATGCCAGGAACTGAATCTGTCACTGAGCTGCCGCTCCATTGCCTGCCCCTCTGGAACTTCTTTTATATCACTGATGGCAGAGTACATATCTAAGTATAGGCCTCTCTCACTTCCACTCCGGTTCTTCCCACCCTCTTAATAACAAGGTGGGGACTGATGGCTTACGAATGAGACCTGATTCCTTTAACTACTCCTTCTGCAGCCTTTTCCGTGCTTGGCTTCTGTTTACAGAATGATATTGTGTTACAATAAAACAAACATACCTTTTTGTTGGAACAGGAACTTACACACTGTAATATCCGGGTTGCTCGGGTCAACTTCGCCCTTTTTTTTTTTTGTTTTGCTAACAGGACTTGTTCAAGGTATACTGGAGTAGGGAAAGTACCCTTTTCTCCAAACTGGACAAAGAGCACACAGCAGAGCTGAGCTGAAAAGCCCATAGATCACAGTTTAAGGCACATCTTTTCTCCCACTCCCCAATTTGGTAAAACACCAAATATGTTCTCATATTAATTTTTCCTGCAGATGTGTCCAATCAACAATAAATTGGAAGCTCTGCAAACAGAATTGTAATCCAACAAGGGAAAGGGCTGGGGTTCCCCCCCCCCCCCACCATACACAGAGACACTCACAAAGTTATGTTTTATGAAGCTTTGCTCTTTACCTACTAGCTTTCTGTGTCAGACTGGCAAAAAGCAGGACCAATAAATAAGTGGGAATCCTAAGTGTGAGGAAGAGTTATTTGTAACTTAAAAGCTCACATACTGCTTTGTGGCCATTGGTTGGTCTTAATAAAAGCATTATTTACTGAATGCTGCACTAAATCATCTTAGCTACCTGCTTTTGATCAGCTAATTTAAAAACTATATTGGAAAATAATATAGTTCAAAAGATGAAATACACTGTAGTTCTTTTTCTTGTACTCCAGTGTTGCAAAGGGACTGTACCATGGAATTTAAACCAAAGTGTTTTAAAGAAGAGAAACCTGCTATAATTGCAATTTAAATAAACATCTCATATATATAAATTACAATTTAATTGAATGTTCTTATCAAAGCTTTTGTAAATAATTCAGTTTGCTAAGCCCATATCAATATTTCATCTTTAACAAATGACTTCATTAACCATAGCTTTGTGATCCCTTTAAAATGATATTGAACTAGTAATGAGTCCTAATTTTTACATTTATATTTACATTAAGAATACTGACTGCTAGACAGTGAAAGGCTGCTGCGGCTGCTTCTTTGAAAGAAAGCTGATATTCTCATACTTTGGTCTTGGGGTAGTGAGCATGAATTGTCCCCTTTAGTAATCAAGGTCTGCCCTGGCTTGCCATCACTCAGTAGGAGAGCATCTGCCTGCATGCAGTAGGTCTCAAGTTCACTCCAGGTAGAGCTGGGAGAGACTCCTGCCTGAAACCTTGGAAAGCTGCTGCCAGTAAATGTAGGCAATACTGAGCTAAATGTTGGGCCAGATCTAGATATCTTCTCTGGAATTAGCGATTTTGCTGTGGAAGCATCCCATTTTCTAGCACTGAAATGTTTTCATCATTGGTATCTTCCCCAACAAGTGTATACTGTATATTGTACCGCCATTGCTCGATTGATTAAATGCCATCAAGTCGACCACTTAGTGCAGTGGTTAGGGTGTTGGACTAGGACCGGGAAGACCCGAGTTTGAATCCCCATTCAACCATGAAACTCACTGGGTGACTCTAGGCCAGTCATGTATCTCTCAGCTTAACCTACTTCATAGGGTTGTTTGTGAAGATAAAAATAAGCATGTACACCACTCTGAGCTCCTTGGAGGAAGAGCGGGATATAAATGTCAAAACATAACATTAAAAAATATATAGAGTCTCTCCAGGATGATCTGTCTTCAACTTGGCCTTTTAGGTCTCTCAATGATGCATTCATTGCTGTCGTAATTGAGTCCATCCACCTTGCGGCTGGTTGTCCTCTTCTTCTGTTTCCTTCAACTTTTCCCAGCATTACAGACTTCTCAAGGGGCTTTTGCATATTGTGTCTCAAGTATGATAGTTTGAGCCTGGTCATGTGTGCCTTGAGTGAAAATTCTGGATTGATTTGTTCTATGATTCATTTGTTTGTTTTCCTGGCTGTTCATGGTATCCTCAAAAGCTTTCTCCAGCACCAAAGTTCAAAAGTGTCAACACTTTTTCTGTCCTCCTTCAAAGTCCAGCTTTCGCATCCATAGAGTGTTACAGGAAAAACCATTGTCTGAACGATTCTAATCTTTGTAGGTATAGACACATCATGGGATCAAAATATCCTTTCCAAGGCCTTCATTGTAGCCTTACCAAGTGCTAGTCTGTGGCATATTTCTTGACTGCTGGATCCTTTACTGTTGATGGTCGATACTAAAATGAAGAATTATTGATCCTGAGGCTGGTTGCTGTACCCATTTAATCTTCTTTACATTTAGTCATAGTCCCATTTTTTCACTGTGCTTTTTGACTTTCACTACTATAGCTTGTAAATCATCTACATTTTCAGCTATCAGAGTCGTGTCATCAGTGTAGCGTAGGTTATTGATGTTTCTTCCTGCAACTTTAAAACAGTGCTCATCTTCTTCCAATCCAGCTTCCCTCAGTATATGTTCAACATATAAATTGAATAAATAAGGAGAATATATACAGCCTTGTCTTACTCCTTTGCCGATCTGGAACCAGTTCACCATGTTCTGTCTGGACTGTGGCTTCCTGTCCTGTGTGTATAGGTTTCTCATGAGAACAATGAGATGTTCTGGGATGCCAATTTTTCTAAGGATATTCCACAATTTGACATGGTTGATGCAATCGAAGGCTTTTCTGTAGTCAATAAAGCACATATTGACTTCTTTCTGGTATTCTTTGGCTTTCTCAATTATCCAGCGTGCATCAGCAATGATGTCTCTTGTTCCTTTGCCTTTTCTGAAACCAGCTTAAGATCCAACAGATTAGAACCCTTTCCACATAGGGTTCTAATCTGTGTTGGATGATCCTGAGCATTATTTTGCTAGCATGTGAAATTAAGGATATTGTGCGATGGTTTGTGCAATCTGTTAAGTCTCCTTTCTTTGATATGGGTATGTAGACTAACTTCTTCCAATCTGTTGGCCACTGTGTCATTCTCCAGATTTGCTGGCATAGTCTGGTTAGAGTCTTGACAGATTCTTCTTCTGTTGCCTGCCATAATTCTGTAGCTATTCCATCAATTCCTGTAGCCTTCCAACTTGATAATGACCAGAGTGCTGATCTAACTTAATATTCCTGTACCAGAGGTTTTTGCAAGTAGGTAATTAATATCTTCTAGAGTATCTTGGATGTTGACATCCATGTTGTACAGGTCTTCAGTATACTGCTTCCATCTCTGTTTGATCTTCTCTGAATCAGTTACTATCTGTCTTTTGGCATCCTTTAAAATACCAATTTGAGGTTGGAACCTTCTTCTCAGTTCAGAGATATTTTGGAAAAATTTCCTTGTTTTTCCGTGTCTATTTCCATCCTCAAGGCCTTTACAGATGTTGTTGTAGTACTGCTCCTTGTCTCTTCTAACAGCTTTCTGAAATTCTCTATTAAGTTCCTTCATGAGGTCTTTATCTTTCTTAACTTTGGCTTCTCTCTTCTTCTTGGCAATTTCCACCATCTGTTCTGACATACATTTTGCTTTCTTCTGTTTCTTGGTCTTTGGCAGTCTCTTTTCGTATTCGTCCTTAAAAACTTCTTTGATTTCATTCCACAGTTCCTCTAGCTCCCTATCAATGAGGTTCAGAACTTCAAAGCGGTTCCTGATGTTCTCCTTGAAAATGGTGGGTACATTCTTGAGATCATATCGTGGAAACTGGATAGCTTTGTTTTTCTGCTTTAGCTTGACTTGGAGCTTTCAAATGAGCAGTTCGCGATCGGTTCCACAATCGGCCCCCGGCCATGTCTTTGCTGTTATAACTGGGTTCTTCCACCTCCTTGCACCAGTCATGTCATAAATTTGATTTCTGTGTACTCCATCTGGTGATGTCCATGTGTATAGGCACTGCTTTGTTTGTTTGAAGAATGTGTTAGCAATGAAGAGATCATTGGCTTGGCAGAAACTAATAAGTCGTTCTCCTGCTTCGTTTCTGTTTCCTGGGTCATATACTGTAGTCCGACTGTGTTTTCCTCTTTACCATTTCCAACTTTGGCATTCCAGTCTCCAACCACCAGCAGCACATCTTGCTTACAAGTTCTGTCAATTTCAGATTGAACTTGAGCATAAAACTAATCTACTTTCTCTTTTTCTGCATCATTTGTTGGGGCATAGATTTGAAATAATACCATGTGAATGGGTTATCCACGAAATCTAATTTATATTAGTTGGTCACTGACTGTATTGTACCCAGGTACTGTCATTGCTATATCCTTCCTGACTATGAAAGCAACACCGTTCCTTCTTTGTTTCTCATGTCTGTAGTAGTAAACAATATGATTTTCTGACTGAAAGTGTCCCATTCCAGTCCATTTTAATTTGCTGATGCCCAAGATGTCAATCTGTAGTCGATTCACTTCATCTTTCACTGTGTCGAGCTTTCTCATATTCATGCTTCTTACATTCCACTTTCCCATTGTAATTCTGTCTTTGCAGCTTCGGATTTTCTTTCCCCACACAACAGCATCAGCAGCTAGATGCCCAAAAGGCTTTAGTCTAACCACATCATAAACACCATCAGTACTCTGAGAGATCCTCAGCTCTTCCTCAGGAGTATGTTGAGTACCATCCAACCTGAGGGACCCATCATCCGGCACTACATTGACAATCATTCTATCTTGTCTATCCATGTGGTTTTCTTGGTAAAATACAGGAGTGGTTTACCATTGCCTTCTCCCGTGCAGTATTTAAATGGTTACTTTGTCATTGTCTGTCATTGTCATGAAAGTGACCCTCCACCTCCAGCAGCTTCCTATATTGCTGCTGCCCAATATAGGTGCCTGCTTGCTTTAGCTAGGCGGCTGGGATGACCTTCATGCCTTGGGTGTAGGGATGTGCGTTTGGTTTCGGATACAAAACGTTCTGTGAACAAAACAGGCCATTTCGGCTGTTTTGTAGCCAAAACAAAACACCCAATGCTCAAAACAGAAAATTTTGTAGCCAAGACAAAACGTTCCTGTTTCGGATACAAAACATTTTGTTGTTTCGGCTGTTTTGGAACTCCATTTTGCAATCGCAGAAAGTCTTTCTCCTTCAGTCTCCATTTTTAGTTTTGACATCTGTTCGAATTTCCAGCCCTTCCAGCCCGCAGATTGGCCAGCAAAAGCATGGGCTGATCTTCTGGCAATTTCCTCCTTATTCCTTTTAAGCAAATTTAAGGGTAAATTTTACCCTCATTGGCCAGTGGGGCAGTGTGCATTTCATTGTTGTTGTTTCACACTGTTGTGTGTAGATCAATTGCATTTTGGGCGGGGGGGGTGGATGTGCATGACCTCTGGAAATCTGCCTGATTTTTCCCAAAGCTCTGCTGTTGTTGATGTGTGATGTTGATGCTATTTGGGGTGGATTGGTGGCAGAAAGGGGGCTTTAGGGGCAGAAGAGTGGTTCAGGTGGTAGTGCCCCAATGGGTGCCTGCTGCCACCCAGATTCCAAAGGAATTGGGGAAAGGGCTGATTTTTAAAGAATTTCTGAAGTTGAAATGTCTTTGGGGCAGGGGCAGGGCAGAAAGGGGGCCTGAGGGGCAAAACAGTGGGTTGGGTGGCAGTGCCCCAAGGGGTGCCTGCCACAACCCAGATTCCAAAGGAACAGGGTAAAGGGCTGATTTCTTAGGAATTGTCGGAGGTTTATGCTTCTTTAAGGCCCCCCCGCCCCCAGGGAATAATGGAGGTTTCAGCAGACCCATAACTCCACCTGGGGGGCACTGGGGTGCCCGGGAGTGAGTGGTGGTGTAGTGCACATAGGGTGCCAACCGCCCCCATGGGTTGCTAACCCATGGGGTGCTGGGTTCTGTTGTTTCTGAGGTGTTCTGAGTGTAGGTTCTCTGGTAGCATATGAGATTTTCAATGACAAACCATGAATCCACTCTCATATGCTACCAGAGAATCTGAATCTACACTCAAAACATCTCAGAAACATTGGCACCCTATGTGGTCTACACCACCACTCGCTCTGGGCCACCCTGGTGCCCCCCAAGTGCAGTTATGGGGCAGGAATTATGGAGGTCCATCATTCCCTATGGGGAAGAACTTTACAGACACGCAAACTCCATTACATCTTTAAAAATCAGCCTTCTGCCCAATTCCTTTGAAATAATTCTGGCAGCTTCCTTGCCCCCACTGAGCACTACCACCCACCCTACTCTGCTCTGGGCCACCCCTTTCTCCCCAACATGAAGCTATACTTTTGCCAAAACCTCAATTCTTCCCTATGGGAAAAATCCTATACTTCAAAAATTCACCAAAACCCAACCCTTTGCCCAATTCCTCTGAAATTTGGGTGGTAGTTTCCACCCATTGGGCACTACCACCCCCACCCACTAGTTTTTCCCTGGGGCCATTTTTTAAAATCCAAAACATTTTGGATTCGGATTATTGCAATTTTGAACAAAGAACAAAATTGGGGTGTTTTGGATTGGCTGGTTTCGAACAAAGAACAAAATGGGGGTGTTTCGGATTCGGGCCAAAACCAAAACAGAAAAAAACCAAAACGCACAACCCTACTTGGGTGAGCCTACTGGGAGTATACCTCCCAGCGTACTTTGCTCATCCCTCCCAGGAACATCCCCCTCCCCGCCACAATGAGGCAGCATAGCAGGATGGGTGTGGGGGGAGGGGTCTGTTATTACAACATGTCTGATTATTTATAAAATTTAATTTAATATCCCTCCTTCTATCAGCTGTCAGGATAGCTTACAATTCTGAAATAAAAACAAAACAAAAGAACAAAAATTCCTGTACAATACAATCTAAAAGCAGCAGCAGCAGAAAATGCACAGAATGATGGTAGGCATCATCAGCAATTAACAGTATTAGCTTTAAAATATGCATGGAATGCATCTGTCTAATTCTCATGACCACAGTTTTTGTTGCTTGTGTTATGAATGACTGAGAACATGGGGAGCCACTGCCCATTAGAGTAAATAGGATCTCCCATGGCTTTAAATTATATCAATATCAGCCACTCGTCCTAGGTTCCCTGATTCCAATCAGGACTCAAGTGCTGGGAAAGGGGAGCTAACCATCCCCCCTGCACCATCTCCCCAAGAAAAATCCCTGCCAACTTGCTGTTTGCCCTGCAGGGGAAACTTCCAGATACCATACAAAGTCAGTGTGGTGTAATAGATAGAGCGGGCAGGTTCTCACACCCTGTGTGACTCCGAATCAGGAATTGGGAGAGCTGCATGGCATGTGTGTTCCCGGTTTCTGGTCATAAGATCCTGAAAATGTCCGGCACCACACAAACCCAACATTTAACTGGGATTGGAAACCTTATATAAAATCCTAGATAACTGATCCCAGTTAAATGCCTGGGGGCCTACCCAATATTGATGAAAATGTCCGAGTTCCTATGGCTGGATATCAGTATGCCCATACCATGTGAATCTCCTAATTCCCCACCTGGAGCCATTGCACAGGTTGTGAGAACCTGTCCAGTGTCAGACTAGAAGCTGAGAGACCTGGGTTTAAATGTTTCATACCTTCCATTAGCTATCTATTACTATGGATGCTTTCCCACCACCCATAGGTAAACTGCTTTGAGAACATTTTATTAATAAATAGTATTAAGTGGTATATTTATTATTTAAAAGATTTATACCTCACCCTTCCAGTGTACGACTGCTTGGGGTGGATCACAAAATTAGTAAAATTGATAAAATATAAACAATATAAAATTAATAGAAGTTAGAGGTCCTGGTTAAAACTACATTGAAAAGTTACAAATTTAAAAAGTTAGAAACAAAAAAACCTACCAGATGTGAACAGTGTATAAAACATTTAAAAAGCTTTTCTGGAAAAGGGGGATGCATTTTTTAAAACCCTGAGGGAAGGAGCATGGCGAAGCTTAATTTGTAATAATAATAAAAAATCCCCACTCACTGGGTGACTTTAGGCCAGTAATTCATCTTTTATGCTAACTTGCTCACACTATGCTCACACAGTTGTTGTGAGGATGGAATGGAGTAGGAAAGACCCATATAAGCTGCCCTGAGCACTTTGGGGAAAGGGTAGCATATAAATACATACAGAGATGTTGCCTGATTCACATACACATAGCAGGCAAAATAATAACAACTGTTAGGTATGAACAATGACTTTCCTACATGGAGATGCTAGTCAATGTAGACAATACTGAGCTAGATGGATCAATCGTCTGACTCCGAAAGCAGCTTCATACGTGCATTCATAGGTTCATACTAGAGTAATTTCTTGATGATTGTTCAACCAATGAATCCTCTTGTCTTCAGCCAGCAAACAGTATTATGTCAAATGGAGAAATCTGGAATATTGGTTTTTATGGAATTAGAAGTCTGGGAAATTGTTGTTCTGATTTATCGGATGTTACCAAGTCACATTTAAATCCTGTCACCAAGCCAAATATTCACAGACATTATGATATCCTCCTAAGTTCCTCAAAGGCTTGCTGAAATCCTAAAGGAAATTAAAATGTCATGGTCCTTTCCTTTTATTTTGATTAAGTTCATTCTTATTAAAAATAGGCAGAAACAGTTGGTCTTGAAATCACTGTGGGGACAAGGGTGCATATTGCTGCTTGAGGAGTGTATGGGACTACATGTTACATCAGTAGCCATCTTTGCAGGATACGGCATTTTGTCATGACTTTCCTTTAATTTTGGTATGGGGTTTTCTGTGATGTTTCCCCACCTTTAAGTAAATAGATAGATGAATGCATTTCAGACACCTGTGACAAAATTACACCTCTCAAGTATATTCATTCATTCATTCATTCATTCAATTTCTATACCGCCCTTCCAAAAATGGCTCAGGGCAGTTTACACAGAGAAATAATAAATAAATAAGATGGATCCCTGTCCCCAAAGGGCTCACAATCTTAAAAGAAACAAAAGATAGACACCAGCAACAGTCACTGGAGGTACTGTGCTGGGGGTGGGTAGGGCCAGTTACTCTCCCCCTGCTAAATATAAGTATATGTCATTATGAAAGATGGTTGGAACATTGTGGTGACGCTACCAGGAGGGAAAGCAAGGAATCTGGCCAGATGGGCAGAGTGACGTGTATATAACGTGAGGATGGGGGGAGTTGGGGCGGGAGGCCCTAGAGGTCACTGTGGGAAAACTTAGTGCAGTTAGGAACCATGAAGGACAGAGAGGTGGGAACAGCTCCACACATTATGATGGCAACAGGAAACACTGGTGATACACCATGGTTTTCAAACAACAAATATGTAACATGTGGACATCATATACATATGTACTACTACTACTGTTACAAATATTTATATACTACTTCTCAATAAAGTAGTTTACTTTTAAAAAAGGGAGAGAAATAAATAAGATGTGCACATGCATATTTATCTTCCATGTATGTGAGTCTTGGAATCCCTTCCCAAATGGAGAAGGGCAGTAGCTCAGTGGTAGAACACCTGCTTTGCATGCAGAAAGTCCCAGGTTCAGTTCCTGGCATCTTCCAATCGGTCTGAGAAAGACCCCATTAGAAACACTGGAGAGCTGCTGCCAGCCAGTGTAGATAATACTGACCGAGACAGAACAGTAGTCTGACTCAGTAGAAGGCAGCTTTCTATGTACAATCAGAGTTTCCAAATGCATGTGATTGTTTGATTGATTGATTGATTGATTGATTAAGTGCCATCAAGTCGGTGCTGACTCTTAGTGACCACATGCAGGTACCTGGGTGTTTAAATATATGTGTACATCTGCCGGTCATGTGTTTGCTGCAAGAAACACCAGTGCTTTCCATAACAATCATAATATTGCACTAAATGGGACGGTTCTAAGGGATGTTACAATAAAAAACGCTTGAGGGGCATGCATCATAGTCACCCAGTAACACCATGTTAGCTGTTCAGCCGCCAACTTTTGAAGGCTGCTATGTAATGATTTGTTACCAGGGATGTGTGTTTTTCCTGCCCATTTATGAGTAACAGAATGATATCCCAGAAGGTGCTCTGCATTTTATTATGGGGCCTCAGAGAAGGCACTGGGGGGTAGTTGCCCGTTTTGCCAGCTGTACCTACTTGTTAGAAGAGTGGAAATAAGAGCTAGTGTTTTGTTTTTGTTTTTTTAAAGAGCATTTTAAAAGCACACATGACATTTGTCATTGTCAATGCATAAGAGAAAACATTATAAAGACCTGTGATAGTCTGAAGTGTGTATACCAGTGTTGGCAAATCATATTGCTAAATTTGTTATTGGAAAACATGGGTGTTGGGAGTGTGGAGGAGATAGTATGGGATCACTAATGTATGGTATGAAAGATAGACAGGCAGATTATATCATTGTAGATTTTGGCCTGTTCATTTCAGACCATTTTCATAACTTTCTGTCGTTATGAAAACAGTAAGAATAAGAGATGGATACAGTTGTTTCTCATCCAAATGATTTGGCTCCTGATGTGTCTGGCTTGGGATACATTTCAGTAAAAGGCCCTCTAGTCTCTCACGGAGGTGATGCTAATGCTCTCTTTTCACTTGTCCCTTTCTCAGCATTTCTCTGAGAACTTCGATCACTTCTCCGAGAACATGGAAGATTTTTCCAATGAACTATTCAACAGCTTCTTTGACGACCCCATGCTGGCTGAAAAGAACCCTCTGCTGGACATGGATCTGGATCCTCCCACCCCTGGCATCCAGGCAGAGCACAGCTACTCCCTGAGTGGAGACTCTGCTCCTCAGAGCCCTCTCATGCCCATCAAGACAGAGGAGAAGGCCAATGGTGAGCACAAGAAACATGCATGCCGAAAAAGACGTACCTGAACTTCAGAAAGTCTTGTGATGTGAATGGAAGAGGGGAGCTGACTACAGGACTAGTATGGGTGTGTTGAGTTCTCTTCCAAAGGGCCTCTGTCGTACCATAAGACCTGTCCATTCCTTCAACTTCAAGATAATTAGGTTAGAGTTAAATTGGTCCCAGGCAATCAATCTGTTTACAATTATATGCAATGAAACTTTTATCTGTTTATAATCCATCTAATGATGGACTCACATTGGACATGAAATGACCCATTCATTAACCCAGAAAGGCATACATGTGCTTTTACACATTTTTTTAAAAAATACTGACCCCTAATCAGATGATATAACAAAATAACCCAGACACACTTACAAGCACAGAAGTGGGATGGCTTGTCACTCACCCCCCTTCTCTGTGTCCTTCACTGATACAGCAGCATTTATCGGAAGAAGTGAATGCCATATTGTGATCGTGGGCACTTCTATGATCACCCCAGGCTGCCAATCATGGAAGTGCCCACCATCATGGATATGGTGTTCGCCTCTTCAGATAAATCCTGCTGTGTCTGCGAGTGGCACAGTGAAGCAGGGTGAGTGACAAGCCAGGCTGAGACTTTCAACCTGTGTTCACCCTTGTAAGTGTGTACAGGCTGTTTTGTTATAACGTCTGATTAGGGCTCGTGACTTCTCCTGGGGGTACATGTTTTTAGGAAATCTACTTCTGATAAGTCATTTGGAGGAGTGATTATGCTCAAACTAGGTAAGGAATAGTCCAAAGGTCACACTATAAATTACCTGAAGCCTGTTGTTTAATGCATCATTAAGGCTCTAAGTCAGAATGGAAGGAACTGAAATTGACTATTTCACATGAAAAGAGAGCTCCCCTGTGTGAGAAAATATACCAGACATAACAGTGACCTTTGTTTTCTCATTGGGGTTTACAGTAACAGACTGAACAAGGATTTTGGCTTCATGACTCATAGGAAGAGTCACTGTTTTAAGAGGGGGGAAATGTCTCACAGTCATTTAATGCGATAATTGGCTATTTCCAGCCTCCATCTTGTTGATTTCTGATTCTTCAGTTCCCATATTGTAAAGCAAATGCTGGCTCCCAGAGTTTGTTCTCTTCTGAGCCAAACTCCTAGATCCTTTGGGGAAATACTCTGGTTTGTTCATAGTTCACTCTGTCTGTGTCTCCATATCTCCTGAACGTGAACAAATCTAGATTTATTTTGGCTAATACTGACATGATTAAAAAATGAAGGCAAATGAAGAAGAAATAGTTGCTGGTTTTAGGATCTGACTGGCAGTGAGACCTTTTAGAACCACCCACCTATTTCCAGGCAAACCAGAGAATGATGGACCACACTGAAGAAAAATGAATGGAAATAGCTGGCCCAGGTGCAGAGCATCTGCGCCTCTAGTTGTCCCTCATTCTCGGCCCCTCTCCCTCATTCTCAGCCCCTCATTCGCAGCCCTACCTACTATAAGGCTATACTTTCAGGAATCATTTCTATAGTGATCGCCTGGAGAAGCACGTTCAAACATGATCGGTCCCTGCCCTACCTACTCTTCTTCCCTCTTCCCCCATCCCAATGTTTTCCCTCTCTGACCAGCTGCCTGGCCAGTTGCTTTTTCCAGCTGTCCACTGCTTTCTTCTCCCCACAGCTGCTGCTTTCTCCCCCCCCCCCCGCTGCTTTCTCCACCCCCCACTGCTGCCACTTTCTTCCCCTGGCCACCGCTTTCTCTCCCCCCCTCCATCACTCGCTTTCACACACCCCCACCGCTGCTTTCTCTCATCACTCACCTGCCTGCCTGCCCACCTGCCTGTTTGCTGGCCTGTCTGTTGGCCTTATGTTCCCCGCCGCCATCACTTTCCTCTCCCCCTCCCCTTTCTCGTGAACTCTTGTGAGAGCTGCCACACAAGGGATTAGCCACGGGCCCGTCTTAGAGAATTATATATATAGATCTGACAGATTTTGATCAGGATCTGTATTCAAATGCCCAGTTGCAGGCAACATGCTGCCCCTGAATCAGAGGCAGGCTCTGTGTGCTCTGTGCAAACCTCTCTCTCCCTTAAATTATCTGCCAAGGAAGGGCAGAGTCTTTGATCTCTATACATAAGCATATTTGCATACTTTCCTTCTATTTTGTATAACTTACAGGAACATAAGAAACATCCCTGCTGGATTAGGCCCAAGACCCATCTAGTCCAGCATCGTGTTTCACACAGTAGCCCACCAGATGCCTCTGAGAAGCCCACAGGCAATTGGGGAGGTCATACCCTCTCTCCTGCTGTTGCTCCTCTGCAACTGGTGTTTAGAGGCACTGGTATTTGATGCTAGAGGTGGCCTATAGCCACCAGACCAGTAGATGATAGACCTGTCCTCCATGAATTTGTATAAGCTCCTTTTAAAGCCATCCAAGCTGGTGGCCATCACCACATCCCACGTCATAGAAATCCATAGATTAATTATGTGCTGTGTGAAAAAGTACTTCTTTTTGTCGGTCATAAATTTCCTGGTTATTTGTCTGTTTGTTTTTACACTTATATCCCGCTTTTCCTCCGAGGAGCTCAGAGTACATGGTTATTTTTATCATCACAACAACCCTGTGAGGTAGGATAGGCTGAGAGATACATGACTGGCCCGAAGTCACCCAGTGAGTTTCATGGTTGAATGGGGATTCAAACTCAGGTCTTCCTGGTCCTCCTAGTCCAACACTCTAGCTGCTACACTATGCTGGCTCAGCTTCATGGGATGACCCTGATTCTGGTGTTGTGAGAGATGGAGAAAACATTCTCTTTGTCCATGCATAATATCCTCAATACTCCATGCATAACTTTATACACCTCTATCATGTCTCCCCTTAGTTGCCTCTTTTCCAAACTGAAAAGCCCCACATGCTGTAGCCTTTCCTCCTAAGGCAGGCCCCTGATCATCTTGGTTGCCCTCTTCTGCACCTTTTCCAGTTTTACAATGTCCTTAAGATACAGTGACCAGAACCGTATGCAGTACTCCAAATGTGGCCGCACTATAGATTTGTATAAAGGCATTATAAAATAGCATTTTTATTTTCAACCCCCTTCCTAATGATCCCTAGCATAGAATTTGCCTTTTTCACAACTGCCGCACATTGAGTTGACACTTTCAACAAGCTGTCCACCATGACTTGTTCTGCTTCTGTTAGTCATGAGGCATGAGTCATAGGCATGGAACTATGCAAGATACTGAAGCTCTCTTCCTGATAACTGCAGATGTTATCCAGCAACCCTTCTTCCTTCTGAGATTACCATAGGAAAGACCCACACACCTTCATTCATCTCTTCATTATACTTATTAACCAACTTGGAGAGGTGGAACACACATACATCAATTAATTAAATGAACAAACAAATACACCAGTAGAAATTTGCTTTTTCTGGAAAATGAAAACTTGAGATTCTAGAGAAGATGAATTCTGGGATCCATAATATTATTAGTTATAATTATTAGTTAATCCATAATTATTAGTAATATTAGTAGTTAACTCAGGCTAATAAACAAGGTTCTCTCCCCCCACCCCATTTTATTCTCACAACACCCTTGCTGAAAGAAAGTGATTGACTCAAGGTCACACAGTAAGCTTCATGGCTGAATAGGGATTTGAACCCAGGTCTCCCTGCTCCTCGTCTGACATTTTATGCCATGCTGCTAATATCCCATTCTAAGCTTCCACACAGCATCCACACAGCTCCTGTCTCCAGATTTGCATTTAAGGGACAGGCTGTGGCTCAGCAGTAGCATACATGCTTTACACGCGGAAGGTTGCAGGTTCAGTTCCAGTTACCCCTGGGTAAAGGGATCTTGAGTTAACAAGCTAGGAAAAACCCCTGCACAGGATCCCAGAGGGTTGTTGCTGCTGCTGTTCAGAGTATACAATACCAGGCCAGTTGGACCAAGGGCCTGGCTCTATAGAAAGCAGCTTCATATGCTTTTGAGTACAGTTTAAGCCTAACCTCCTTCTACCTGCCTGGAATAATTCTGTAAGGCTCATGCATTCCCACTTAGAGAAGCAGGTCTAATAAAAGGTGTCAGCTTACTCTTTTTGTATCTGGCAAGCTGTGTGCAGCAGCTGAGAGAGACTCTTAGCTTTTTGGGTGTGGATGCTCAAAACTCAGTGGCTTTCTTGGCACTCTTGGCTTGGGCGTGGACAGAGGGGAAGTCACTGCCTGCAGCCAGTGCTTACTGGCGCGTGGGGAAGACGAAGTGGCTTTCTTTCTTACCAGCGGATCTCTCAGCAGGAGACGAACAGTCATTTCTAAGCCTATTTTTAAAACAATTCATTTTAGGATAATTCATGATGGCAGGATATTTTTAGAGCAATCCCAGCAGAGGCTCCTGTAATTTGTGGGACCATGTGGGTGTCCCAGCGGTTGATGGACAACAGTCGGCCTGAAGAGGGAATGGCACAGATTCAGTATATACAAGAGAAGAAAGGTCGCCTTTTAAGCAAAATCAGGGAATAAGTTTCCATTCTGTGGCCAGGAATGATCCATGCTGAGTGATTCCAAACATCAAGGGAGGAGCAGACAAACTACCCTTTTTGTAGGTAATACTTTTTGAATGGTACAGTCAGGCCTGAGTGAAACAAACAGCTCACTGCATGGTTAAACTGTTCCTGTACTATACCACTTCAGGCTGAAGTTGACAGGCTGCATACTATCAAGCCTGGAAATAAAGAGAGGGAAAGGTACTTCAAGAAGAAGGGAGGGGGGGGGGACCATCCATGGCACATACGTTTTAGTGAGATTGCAATGTTATTATAGGTTCTGTGCCTTTCATTCGGGTACAAATTATGAACATTACATTAGGTTTGGCACAGGAGTTCCGGAACGGGATGAATAAGCTTCTTCCTTATCTGCTTTCTCCATGGTCTTCTGCTCAGCACAACATCACCTCTCCCAAATCAAGGCATTGCAAATAATGTTGAGTGCTGGAAGGTGTAGGCCAGTTGTAAGCACTAGCAAAACTGCATGGACGGTAATCTTGTTTCTTGGTGGAAGCAGTGAGCTAGCTGTTTATGGGTTCAGCTAAGGTTCTTCCCATTGGAATGCATTTCTGTAGAGCAGGGGTGGAAGGTAATGGCTCTGAGCTACACAACATGACTGGTGGTTTTGTAGAATGAAGGGGTGCAAATCCTCTGGCATAGGAAGGGGGAGCAGGAAAGGCAAGCTGAGAAAATATGAGGGAAGGCAGTGCATTTAATAGCTTTCCCCGACAACTCGTTTATCCTCAGCCCCTTGCGCAGCTTTGCAGAACCAATGGGTTTTTCATATCTGTAGATTATGAGTTCATGTGTTTGTTTTAACTTTTTCTTTATTTAAAATAATAAGTAATACAACTAAAATTAATATATAATCAATTTTTAAAAACACACAAAGAGATATAAAATCCCTTCCTCCTGATCTTCATATTTAAAATATAATATTTATCTCAATACCATGAGAAAGAAATGGGGGGACCAGCCAACCAACCAAACAAACAAACAGTTTTTAAAAAACCCTTTCTTAAAAACAAACTTCAAAATCCATACAATTCATTAAAATTAAACCAAATTGCAACAAATTCCTCCTCTTTTCCATTTTGCTGGGGAGGAAAAACTTGTTCAAACTGGCTCCCTATTCCAGAGTTCTCGTATGTAATTAATATCAATCTGATCTCTCTAAATTTCTTATAAAGAAAAGTTACTGGTTTAGGTACATCCCTTAAATGTGCCAAATCTAATAAGGATGGAGTTTCTGAGGCAGCAAAAAGCTCGGTTAGTAAATGTTTAAGCAGAACCAACTGCCAATTAGTCGTCTGTGGTAATTCAAATTCAGATCTCAAACGATCAAAATATTTAAAAACAGATTCAGATGTAATAAGCTGATCCAATGTATTAATGCCTTGGGAAGCCCAATTGACCCCCCAAAAGGATTTATAAGCAATCCTTATCCTTGGGTTTCCCTACAACGTGAACCTATCATGCATATAGGGATTAAAACCCTGTCTGTGCCCCCAAATTCTCCATATATATCTTGCAGCATAAAATGTAGGCAAAAATACAGATTCATGAACAAAACTGAACCTAATACTGGCCAAGATTTTAATGGAGCCACATAATGAAGCTCTTCTCAGGATCAGTGAGAAGAGCTTTGGTGCTAACTGCAAGGGAAGGAGGGTTAAGCTTATCTACTAGTGGCGGCTTCCCTGTGGCACTCCTGTGCCTCGCTTGGGTGCTCTGGGGGTCAGGCACAGGGAAGCACCACCGTGCAGCGTCCCGCTCCCCAGCACCCCAATACTGTACCGTGCAAGTGCATGGTGCATTACTGAGAGCCCCCCTCCCCACCAAGTGTATCCACACACACGACCACATAGCCTGGTTGTTGGGCACCCTCACGTCCAAAATCTGGATTAAGTGGCGGGCTACTTTAGAGGGCTTGTCTCAGACTGGGCTTCACTAGCCCAGTTTTCGCTGCTCATGAGAATAGCTTCAGTAACGCTTAAGATGTTGCCAGAGTGAAACTGCAACTTGCTCCCCATTCCATCCCACTACAGAAGCTAAAATACAAGTCCAATGGTAAGCTTAAAATGTGGGAAATGACACCTATCTGCTCTCATTGGCAATTGTAATTTACCAAAATAAAATTTAGGAGGGCCCCCTTGCCACAAATACTTTCTCACCAATCTCTATACCCTCGTAAAATAGGAAACAGGTATGAACATCGTAAGACCATATATATATATATATGTGTATGTATACACGCCTAGGCAATACATTCATTTAAACATTTATCTTACCCCAAATACTTAGAGAAACCTTAGACCACTATGCAAATCATTTTTCATCTGCTCCAAAAACCTTGAAAAATGTAAATTAACCATCTGAGATCATTTTCTAGCCACTACAATACCTAGATAAACAAAAGATTCTGGGCAACACCTAAAACCCCATATCTTATATTTATCCATAGTATCCTTCAAACCCAAAGGTATTGCCTCTGATTTATCCTGATTCATAGGATAACCAGATACAGAACCAAATCCTTGGATTAATGAAATAAGGCTAGGAATGGATTGTTCTGGCTTATCAACAAAACATAACATATCGAGCTCATTCACACGACCAGGTGGGCAGGGTGGCTGGCTGACAGTGGGGGATGGCTGCAGATACCTGCCTTCCCCACAGACGATCGCCGAGGACCGTCTGGGCATGTGGATTGCACACCCAGACGGTCCACCTCTGACCTGGCCTCTGGAAATCCCACAATGCACTGCGCAAGTGGGGACCCCCCCAGCGACAGGCAAATGCCAATAAGTATATCAGCGCCAGCTGAAAGCAGCTCATGCTGACACAGGGTCAAGTAAACGCATCTAAGGGAGCGCTCGCTCCCTTAACTCCATTTAAGAGGCGGACTCCCTAGGCGGGTTTGCTGCCAAAGCGCGGCCGAGATCCAGTCAGCTCCCACAGGCTCTCACAGGCAGCCAAGCCCAGACTTAGCTGCCATAGCCCAGTCTTGGATGCTCATGAGAACAGCCTCCTCATCTGCATATCAAGTCAGCTCATAAACTCAACCTCATCTAGTATAATGCCACGAATACTCTCAGGATATCTGAAGTGTCCATGTGTTTACTGCATGTACATTCCAAGATTCTGACTATATACAAAATATCAAGGGAAGATTGCTCAAGCTTGTTCTTTTGGCGTTCTTCAGCACAGTGGGGTGCAGCCATATCTCCATGGTTTATAGCTTGCCTCTCCCTTTGAAATCTCTGGTAAGCCTGTGGAATGAGAGGGCATCTGTGAAACAGTCTTCTCAGACTCGGGCTCTTAATATACCCCTTTAACCTCTTTTCTCACACAAAAGATCCCAGCCTGAGCCCTTTCTCAAAACATTACCTGGGACTTTTACATACAGCAGGCTTTACTGAGAATTTACTGGGAGGCTTTACTGCGAAGTTGTCCAAAAAACCCAATGCAAATAGTGGATTTCTTTACCCTGGATATAAATTGGGTGACACTCTTAACACGTAGTGAAAAATCCGAATTGTGTATGAGCTGCTCCCAGATAACTCGCAGGAATTTCGAGGTAAATCTGGCTGGAATGTGAACGCACCCCCTCCATTCTGGAGGAGATGCGAGTTAAAGAGCTTTAAAAGCTCTGTGTGAAAAGCTTCCTGCTGCTGAAGGCACTTCTTTCTATGTCTGTTTTATGCTGCATTCACTTGCTTTGCAATCTCCTGTCCTTCCTGACTTTCTGAAACAGAAATTAAAACAAACAAAAAATCTAGCCACAACAGTTTCCTTAAAAACAAACCAAAAAACCCCCAAGTTCTGGTTAGAACATATCTGCCTACTTTCTCTAGAACTGGACTAAATTTGGTCCAGATTGGTTCGGCAGTTCACAAATTAGCCCACTTACACCTCAACACATTCACACATCCTCCATCTTGAATTGGGGTGGATGATATCATCTCAAACTGTGCCATTGAGGTGTCCTTATGTGTCCCTACAACTGTACCCAATTTGGTCCATATTGGTCCAGGGAGTTATTCGCACATGGGTTCATGTTGCGGGGTAAATGTTGAGCGAAGCCACTTCGAATCACACTCACGGCATTGAGGGAAGCAGCTCCTCCCCTCTGCTCTCGGGTTTTGTTTTGATGCAAGTTCACATGGCATGCCTCTGTGTTTTCCTTCTAGCCAATGGGGGGGGGGGGGAAGATTACTAAAGAGCTACATCTGCACATGTAAAGAGTTGTATCCTTCTTATCATGCTGATGATTCTATGTCAGTGCCTTTCCCTATTTGCTCTGACATTTTCAGAAAAAGTAGCTTAAAACCAGCATTCTAAAAACCTGAGAATAACTTGAGATAAGCTAAAATTTGCAAGACAAAGCCCGATTTGTGTGTGGAATGGGTCCAAGGATCTTGAAGGGACTTCAGGGTAAGTTTGGCTGGTGAGTGAATGCTAACACTCTCTTCTGAAGGAAATTCAGGGTAAAAGCCCTGTCTGTAAAGCCTCCAGGCACTGTGAAGTTGGTAGTGGGACACACACACACATACAGAATGACAGGTGATTGCTTACGTTTCTTAAGGAAAGTAGGCTAAAAATGTTTAATTTCACAGTGGATTTGGTTGTAAGTCTAGAAAAGCTACAACTCAAACACAATCAGCAATATTTACTGTCTGCATAGAAGGTTATGGGTAGGGATGGGAAGGAGCAGTGCACTGGCATGTTGGATTTATATGCATGCAGTTACAAGCATTCCTATTCCTATTCCTATTCCATGTGCACAAGATAGTATCTATGTCTATCTCCCTTGCCAGAGGCCAGGCTCTTAGAATTTGATATCTGACTAGGCTAGTCCAGAGGCACCATACTGCCTGCCTACCAGTTGCACACTCCTGTTCCTTTCTATGCCTAAGGAGGATTCTGATTCCTGAGCACATGCTTTCCTAGGTAGCCCACAGGACTATGTCCCAGCCTGAGCCCATGAAGTTTCCGATTCAAGTCCTGGGGTGCCTGAAAGGTAAGATATTCAGGAGTAGGGTTGCCAACATTACGTTGGCCAAAATCGGGACACAAGTGGGGGGGGAGTCTTGGGGCGGGGCCACTGGGGGAGGGACTTCCCCCAGTGGCAGGGGCGCAGCCAGGCCCTCTGGAGCCAGCTGCCAGGCATGCTTACCAGGGGTCATGGCTCCCACTGCATGGCAGTGGTGCAGCAGGGACAGTGGTGAGAGCTCCACCCACCTCCCAAACCATAACAGATGAGGTTGGGGCGAGGGGTGGGCAGGTGAGCACATGGGAGGCAGGCAGACAGACAGTAGTGAAGGAGCTCCTCATTCAGGCCCACCTTCCTCCCAAATGAGGCAGATTGGGCTGATTTCAGGCCTCTGCACATGCCCAAAATGTGGAGCTCCTTTGCCACTGTCTCTCTGCTTGTCTCTCGCATGCTTGCTCGCCCCAACCTCACCTGTCATGGTTTGGGAGGCGGGCAGGCGAAGCTCTCACTGCCGTCCCTGCTGTGCTGCTTCAAAAAAAGTTGGGGGGAGGGGGGACAAAGCAAAAAAGCAGGAGAAATTGAGTCCCGAACAGGATGTGCATTTCTTGCCAGGAAATAGGGACATCCCACATAATGCTGGACTGTTGGCAACCCTACATCAGGAGTTAACTTCACATTGCAAGCAAATGCACACATAATTGGGCCCTCACAGGGTTTGTTTGTTTTAATCAAGAGCTGCTCTGGTCAGGGGAAATTTAGAGCAGAGAAGTGGTGGAGAAAGAGACCGCCCTTAATCCTTCCCCACCCACTGTTTCTCTGCTCCAATTGCCTCCCTGTCTTCAACTTGGGCAGGTTTTTGGAAACTTGCCGGGATGAACAGAAACTTGCAGGGATGAACGGCAGTGTGGGGGCTGATTTGGAAGTGGTGAAGAGAGTTAAGGGCTCCCTCCCAGCTTTGCCATTCCAAATTTCCCCTTCCTGAAGTAACTTTCATTTTTTTAAAAGGGCATTGGGACTCAGATATACACATTCATATGTAAGATGCAGATAGCCTCTTGTTCCTTTTATAGAAAAGGAAACTTAAAGGTGCACTTACATAGCATGCGGCCTGATGCATGAACCCTTGGGAAGCTGCTTAGCTACACTCAGAACAGGTGAGACATCAGGGAGTTCTTTTTTATGAGCTCTCTTGACATTGGATCATGATGCTCTCTTTGCTTGCCTGGGACAGACTATGTCAACAGCACCAACAGAAAATAGCATTCTCTAATGGGCTCACATTCTGTGAGCTGTGTGCAAATTGCTGAGGGGCATTCCCAGCATCAGACTCTGGCCTTTTCAAGAGTTGGACCAATACTTCTGTGCAAGTAGAGTGGTCCAGATCTGTTCCTCACATAATTCTACATTTCTTCTCTTAATTTATACCTGCTTGACTAGCGATCATATTTCACAGGGATCCTCTTCTCAAGGCTTTGATTAATTTAGTGTTCTTGGTGACCATTTGTCCCAGCTGGGAATTGCATCTAGCATTCTAGTCAAGTGTCCAGTGAGAGTCCTGTCCAGACATTCCGTTGCACGTGCCTACAGGTCTCTGTACACATGTGCATGTTTGGGGTTTTTTTTGTGGATGACTGTACTGTCCTCCTAGGACTGAGGAGACCCAAGTTCAAATCCCCACTCAGCCATGAAATTCACTGCATGATTCTGGGCCAGTCTCTTATCTCTCAGCCTGACCTACCTTAAAGGATTATTGTGAGGGTAAATATAACCATGTACACCTCTCTGGGCAACTTGGAAGAAGAGCGGGATATAAATGCAAATGAATGAACGAATGAACAAATGAACGAATGAATAATCTTTAAAAGATTCCTGAACCTGGATACAGTCCCCTTCAAATGCAGAGTACAGATTAGAAGTGTCCTGCTGGAAATGCACTGAACATAGTGTATGAAAAACAGTCTATGTGTATAGATCTGAATTTGCATACACTGTACACGGGCTCTATGTGTGTTGAACATAACATGTGAATAGGGCCAAGCTGGTGAAGAGATCCATCCAAGCAGGAATCTCTATATCTATAAAGGTGGCACTCGTTATTTGCAGGAGTTCCGTTCCAGCCTACAACTGCGGATAATGAAACCATGAATATGAGACCTTGAGTCTCTGGGAATTGTGAGGTTAGGTCCCTGAGCCCCAGAAAATGACTGAGAAATCACCCAGGGGGAAAGCAGAAATTAGGATGGAACACAGCACTGTACCTTGGCCACTTTAGCTCTCCCACTTTGCCACTCTCCAGGTGCTCCGGCAGAGGTCCCCAGCTCCTCCAGTAATGCATAATAATGAATTGGAGGATGAAGGAGCAGGACGGCACCCACTTTCAGAACAGGCCTGTCTCATCAGCACTGAAGACCTGCTCAGGCCTGTACCCTCTGGACTCAATCAGCTGCTGCAACTCTGCCAGAAATCTTTATGCCACCTCATTGTCCGCCAATGCTGCTTCCCCTCCCAGGTTGACATTGTGGAGGCCAGGGGTGTGCACAGAACTGGAAATGGTGGGGGGGGGCAGTTCGAAGGCATGGGAAATACCTTTAAGAGTGGGGGAGGGTGCTCTTACCCCTCCCGCCACATTTCCCCTGCTGGCGCTGCATGTTAAAAGGGTTATCTCCCTGCCTTTGAACCAGCCGAACCGTTGGTCAGTCGAACCTGTTCATTGGTCCGTAAAAGGGGCTCTGAACAGGGTCATGCACATCCCTAGCAGAGACTGTGGTGATGCTTGAATCTTTCGAACCAGCCCTTGCTCTCCTGGGAGCACACTCAGTGCCTTTGGGTGTTCCCATTGTTTGACCACCTCCAGCCATAAACTGCCTATAGACTAGAGCCATAGCTCTTTCTCATGGATTACAGGTCCACTCAGTGGCAAGTTCCTCTGGGCTTGGTCCTCTATCCACAAACTGAGGGCCTTTTTCATCTGTGGCATGTGGGGGGATCCCAGGGATGAAACACCACCTTTAGACTCCAAGACACCACACTTGCACAGATACCAGCTTCGCTTTTCTTGATGGAGCAGACAGTGGACTCATAGATGCCATAATGGCGCACTGCGGATGCCACGCTGTCCCCATAGGCCAACATGTCCAGCAGCTTGACCTTCTTGCTCAAGGGCAACATTTTGCAGGACTTTTTGCCACTCTCCTCAGCAGAGCTCTCCATTGTGCGCTTGCTCATTTTTACTATGGAGGAAGAAAAAGTGTGTACAAAGATGTACAGTACAGTACAGTAATTGTGCAAGACAACCAACCCCATTGATAAAGTACAGGACAGGACAGTGCGGTAACAGATAATTAAAATCGGTTTTCAATGGTTGTGTACTTAAGTTTTTGATAGATACAGTACAGTACTTGAGATCAATTTCTAATAGATACAAATTAAAAATCAGTTTCCAGTGGGTACTTAAAATAAATTTTCAATGGATGCATAAAATCAGTTTTTAATGGGTACTGTATGTAATATAGGGTACATACTTAAAAAGAAATTTCAATGGATAATTAAATTTTTAATTGTAATTGAAATTAAGTACAGTTATATAGTACAGCACAGTGCTATAATTAAATGCCAAGATTAAAATTAATTTTTATTTGAATTTTTAAATTAAAAAAAATAGAATTTCATAAAAATTAAATGGATTAAAGTGATAATTGTACCAGGGCTACACACTGCTGCAAGAGGCTTCTCCAAGAAGCGCCACAGGAATGGCAAAGGAAAGGCTCCCGAAGGGCTTCCACAGGCTTGCAAAGGCACCACAGAAACACACAAAAAGGCTCTAGAGCAATGGCTCCTAAATGTTCTCAATGGCTCTCTGAGGACACCAAAGGCTACCAAATGCTCTTGAAATTAGTTTTTAAAGCAACACACAAAAAGAACCACAAACCACTCTTCATTCCTCCTCTCTCTGGAGCTTCCCTTCCCCCTGCCGGCCTCCGTTAATGTCCATATCGCCTCGTTCGGGTGGTCTTCGGTCCATTCTGGGCCTGCCCTCTGTGGCGATGGCCATTCTGGAGGCCGCCGCACATACCCAATGGGCCTCTGCATGTCTGGGTCATGACACCAGATACACAACCGGGGTGGGGGGCAGTTCGGGGCGCACAAAATTGAAACACGCCTGGTCTGGTTCAAGCCCAGAGTCTGGACTTTAACTGAACCGGGCAACCCGGTTTTCTGCACACTCCTACTTCAGGATAGCCCTGCAAATCCTCATGCAAAGGCAATAGTCCAGTATATAACAGACAGGGAAATTGTTTAGCTGTGGTAGGGGAGAGGAATGGCTCTCTTACTGTTCATTAAAAAGGTGTGTGTTGCGGGGGGGGGATCAGAATTTGTTTTAACTTAATGTAATATGTGTGTACCCCACTTTTGTACTACAATAGTACTCATGGTAACTGTGACTGCAACCAATATATCTTGAAACTTGATTAATTTTTGCTTGGAATGCGGCGGAGGGGGGGGAACTTGCTATTTCTAAAGACAACCACATTTCTTTTTATTTCTGCTCTCCGTCTTGCAAGGGAGCTGAATATTCTGACTAGTGCTGGAGACAGATCTGAATAACTGCTAGATTTTATATTTTCAGAAAACTAGGGGAATTGCCATTTTTATCTTTGTCCCAGACAGCAGCCTTTTGTCTCACACCTAGCAATAGATAATCAAATTAAGTCTTCATAAAATCCCCTGTACTCCATCAAGACTGTTACAAATTGCAGATCTTGGAACACTTTTCATCTCTCCCCCCCCCACCCCCACCCCTCTACCTTTTTTGTTTTGCTTAACACCCAGCCAGAAGAAGAGGTCTATACTGACTACTTTGAGATATCTTAGTTGGTCTTAATAAAGACCAGCTTACCTTGGCTTATGGACAAAAGTATGTGCCATGCCTCAAAAGAAAGGGGAAAATATCGCTTCAAAACTCCATGTCATATATTCTGGATGCTTGTACCCGACACTGTTCTGACGTATAGAGGCCTTCTGTAAATTATCTTTGTTCTCTAACAGTGAGTGTTGCAGGCTTTTGCTTCTTGATACATAGTGGCAGAAAGCAGGAGCATTCTGGGATTGCATCTACCATATAATTCCTCCCCTGGGTAGCTGGGGATTCTTTACGACTCTTATGTGATGACAGATGAAGGAGCAGGCCAGAGGCTATGTATTAATTTATTTCTGTTGTGTCCCATTTCCCCCCCTCCAGGAACTCAGTGCTGTGTACATGGGCTCATCTAATTCTATTCTCATGACAGCCCTGTCCTCTGCTCCTTCTGTCCCCAATTTACCAGGGAAGTCCCCATTTTGTGGTAAACCGCCAATTTGCTTTGTCCCTGTTTTACCTTTGGGAATGATTTGGGGGTGCCTTTTAAAATTTTTGTTCATGCATACATGCTTCTGAAGCAAGGGGCAGGGGTGTAGCAAGGTTGGAGTGGGCCTTGAGACAAAAACTGAAGACGGGCCTCTCCCCTCACCTTCGTCTTTGGCTATGCCCCTGGGCAAGGGTCAATAGAGCAGCCATTTTGGAGTTTTCAGCTCCTTCCCCTAGGTTTGTAGAAGTGGAATCCCTCAGTGGAGTAGAGGGAGATGATTCTAGGGGATGCGCATGAACTATCGGGGCCAAACAACATGTTACATAAAGCAGCAATGCCATGCTTGTTTTTGCCCCTAAATTTAGGTTAGAACATAAGTACGGCCCTGCAGGATCAGTCCCAAGGCCCATCTAATCCAGCATGCTGCTTCGCACAGTGGTGCAGGGGAGCCCACAGGCAAGAGCTGAGGGCATACCCTCTCAATTGCTGTTGCTCCCCTACAGCTGCTACTTAGTGCCATCTTAACTCTTAGGCTGGAAGTGGTCTATAGCCATCAGATGAGTAGCCATTGATAGACCCGTCCTCCATGAATTTGTCTAAGCCCCCTTTAAGGCCTTTTAAAGGTGAGGTTGAGAACTCTGACTGAAGCTATTCCTGGAGATTTCCCACCCCACCCCCACCCACCCCAATATTTCTCCCCCCCCCCCGATGTTTTACACAGTATTTCCAAGATTGCTTTCAATAATCACCTGGAGACAAAGTTCCTGGAGATGCCAGTTCAGTCCTGCAGGGTTAGCAATCCCATTCTAAACAGCAGCTGCAGGGGGCCTGCATCCAGATTGGGAATGCTGTGGGATGAAAAGTTAAAGGCCCCTCCCTCCCTTGTGTGGATCCCCTCTCCTCTTCTGCTGAAGTCCACAGAGCTGTTCCCTCTAATGTGTGCACATGTGTGCTCTCTCTCAAGTTTTTGGATGTCCTCTCAGTTCATTTTAGATCCCACTCAGGTTGAATCAGGAAGGCCCCACTCTGAATGCAGGTGCGCGGACACTGCCTTGATACTGCCGCCCAGGACAAAACTCATTCTGCACAGAGATGAAAGAAATTAAAGGGACCACTGTTGCCAAGTACTGTATGTTATGTAGCATGTAGTTTGGCATGATGGCTCCATCTAGTGCGCAGCTCACTGTTTCACACACTGCAGCTGATGTTGCTGGTTAGACTCATTTTGAACTGTTAAGGACACTACCATATCATAGGGCAACGGATGGCCCAGCCTGGGCTGTGGCTAAAGAATTCCTTTTTTGTTGTCTAGCCCAGGGGTTCTCAACTTGGGGTCCCTATATATTGTTGGGATACAACTCCCACCATCCCTAGCCCTAATGACCTTCAGCCATTGTGGCTGGGGAAGATGGGAGTTGTCGTCCAACATCATCTGAGGATCTACAGCTGGGAACCCATGATCTAGACACCAAATACTGGAGCACTGTCTCCCTGCCATTTCCAACAGAACAATCATGAAAACAAACACTGCTAAATACATTTGAGCTGCAAGTATTCTATGATCAATATAACCAGATCTGTTGTGAGATTCAACATTGTATTAAGTATTCTTAATTTTTAAATATAAAATAAAATAAAGGAAGCACATATGGGTTATTAACACAACTGCTTTAGAGGCCAGTGCTGGACAGGAAATTGCAGAATACATGAATGCAGCAGACAGCAGCATATTCAATAATACTAGGATTGTTACAACAATAACAGGAGTGTCACTGCTTTCATCTGTGAAATGCTGGAGAGAATGCCTGGTGTAGTAGACTAGTCTGGCACAGTGAGGTCATTCACACAATCAAAAACTCCCAATTTTCGGTTGTGTGGAAGCAAGGAATACCTGGTTAGAAGTGACTGTGTGGAAGAAAAGCAGAAGGAAAAGCTACCCAGGTTTTCCTCTTACCTTGCTTCCACACAACCAAAAATTGGGAGCACACACAGCTCCCAAACCCAGGGAGAACACAGTTTTTGATTGTGTAAATGACCTCAGTGACTTGCTGCAAGACAAGGCAAGGCAGCAAGCCTGCCAGCATTGTGTCAGAAGAGATGCACTGTGGAAAGGTGCCTGTCAATAGCTCTAGGAGTCTAGATGATCATCAGGTATCTTCAGCACATAATGAGTGCTGTTTACCTACCTGCTGTTTTCACACACAGCCTACAGCAGGCTAGGGAAGCCCAGTCTGGGTTAGGCTGCCCGTGAGAACCGCCAGGATTGGGCCTGATCCTGGTGGGGCAGCACTGCCTAGCCCAGCTTTTTACCCCGGCTGTTGGCCGAGGTTTAGGGAGCAAGCACTCCCTTAACCCGGGCTACCTGCTCGTGTGTGAGCACAGGCTGTTTCCAGCCCAGCTGCACACAGAGACGGGCGGCTAGAGAGCCCATTTCTTGGGGGAATCCCCCAGTGCATTGTGCATGTCGTGCAGTGCATTGTGACATTCCCGAAGGCCGGGGCGCATTGTCCCAGCTTCCGGAGCTGCGCACTGCACCACGCAGCACTGCTTGTATGGGAGCGCAGTCTGCGCTTCCAAAACAAGAACTCGCTCATCTGGGGGGGAAGAGAATAAAACAAGCCTGCCCACCATGCCGCCCGCCCAATCACATGAACAACCTCACGGTAAATTATCTATAGGCAGTTGCTTACAGAAGTATGAGTAGGCCTTGACTCTTAGCATATGGCAAATATATCCCACACTGTAAGAGTGTGTATGGACATGGGTCCTTAGAGGGTATTCTACAGGATATGTACTTTCCTTCTCTCTCATTCTCATGCCTTGCATGAAAGATGCTTCCATGCAGCTTGTATAGAACTTCTGTGCAGTTTGCTTCTGCCCATCCCTGAATGCTCTAGCAAGCAACAGCTGTTGGGGTAAATGGAAGAGAACAGCTGGTAAGGAAGAAGCCATACTGGCAAATCTGCATTCAAAATTCCTCTTTTGAGCCACTTTGATGAAAATGAAAATATTATCAGGGGAATTCAGTTTTGAAAACATTCTGACCTTGATGTGTTCAGCATTTCACTGTAGCAGTGTTTGAGTTCAACTAGACTCTAAACAGCTAACTCAAAAATTGTGCTTGTAATACTGTGTTTACAAGAGGACCAAAACTGGATCCACAAATGTCAGATATTCCAGCTACCATCCGGCCAGGCAACAGTCTCAAATGGGATGAGGAGGGTCTGTGGCCACCACAAGGAACAGTATCCAGTTTCTAAATCCCAGAAGAGTAATCAGTTGTAGCAAGGACAATGAAGAATCCTGCAGAACATTAAAAGACCGATAAATTTCTGGTGGAATAATTTGTTATAGGTTGATGAGAGGAGAGCTAGTCTTGTGGTAGCAAGCATAACTTGTCCCCTTAGCTAAGCAGGGTCCACCCTGGTTGCATATGAATGGGAGACTTGATGTGTAAGCACTGTAAGATATTCCCCCTTAGGGGATGGAGCTGCTCTGGGAAGAGCAGAAGGTTCTAAGTTCCCTCCTTGGCATCTCCAAAATATGGCTGAGAGAGATTCCTGCCTGCCACCTTGAGGAAGCCACTGCCAGTCTGTGTAGACAATACTGAGCCTGTTCTGAAAGTGGATGCCATCCTGCTCCTATGGTCTGACTCAGTACATGGTAGCTTCCTATGTTTCTAGGTTCTTATGATGATATATGTGTTCCCTTGTGAAACAGCAGAGCATATTGCTGAACTTCCTGAATACAGTACAAGAGAGACCTCCAGGTTCCCATTACTGAAGCCTTCCCTGTGCATGGGAAAGTATTTTGGGGTGGAAGAGGTTTTACAATGCTTGATTCCACAGCACACATATAATTTGTTATTAATGTGGTTCTTTTCTCAGAATTAGAAAATGGTATGTGGTCCCTCCAGCACAAGCTCTGTTCCATCATGGTGAAGCAGGAAGAGAACATGGTGCCAGAACTTCCAGAGACCCAGATGGCAGCTATCCCAGTGCCCATGTTAAATCTTAACCCTCTGCAACGGTTACCAGTCCCTGAAGAGGTGAGTCCACTTCATCCAGAATGTCAGTGATGGTCTGAACATCCCAACTGCAAATTCTGATGCTGCTTGTGATTCTGTAGGCCCTTCATTCCAAATTGTAGGGCCCTTATCAGGTGGACAATAAAGTACAAAATCAACAGTGCTTTTTTATTTCTAACTATTTTTACCTACTTATCTATAACTATTTTTAACTAAATGAGCAAGTGCACAAATCACACTTTGGGCATGTCCATAAACAGTGTGTGTTTTGCATGCCAAGCACAAAAAAACTGGCCCTGGAAACCTGTGCTGGAGACTGGCAAACTGCATGGAGACTTTGCTGATCCTCTGGTCCAAATGGTAGACAAGATTGGTGTGATTAGCACACGATGTAGAGTAAATGCCCTGCACTAGTTGGTAGGGATGTATGCGGATTGATTCAGCATGGCCCGCTGAATTGTTTCGGCAGGGCAGGGAGTGCTACCTTTAAGCATGAGTAAAGCAGGTCCTTACCTCCTCGTCCACTACCCTGCCTCTTTTCTGGGTGCAGCGTTGCAGTGCTCAGAAGTCCGTGTGTGGCTGTGGGGCTTCACCCAGCAGCCTGCACACAGTGGCAGGATGCACATGGCCACCATGCATGCCCCATGGCTGCACGCAGGCTTCTGGGTGGCATAGCACCATGCCTAGAAGAGCGGCAGAGTGGCGGAGGAGCAGGTAAGGTCCTGCTTTACTCATGCTTACGGGTGCTACTCCCCGCCCCATTGGAACATTCATGCACATCCCTACTACTTGGGACTTCTTCCTAGAGGTACCTTTTCTTGTGTTTCCAGTTTTAGCATTGTAGTGCTAAATAAAACATGGAGGAAAGTTGTCCTCTGGATACTGGTACTGATGGGAAGCCAGTAAAATTCCACCCTATATTGGAATGGACTTTAAAATGAGCCTGGTTAGGCTATGCATGAGAACCTCCAGGATTGGGCCTGATTCTGGCAGGGCAGTGCCGCCTAGCCCCGCTTTTTAGCTCAACTTTTAGCCAAGGTTAAGGGAGCGAGTACCCCCTTAACCCAGGCTTCCTGCTTGTGTGCGAGCTCAGGCTGCTTCCAGACCGGCCACACACAGAGATGAGTGCCTAGATCGCCCATCTCCTGGGGGAATCCCCCAATGCATTGTGCATGTAGTATGGTGCATTGTGGGATATCCAGAGGTCAAGACGTGTTGTCCCGGCCTCCAGAGCTGCACACTGCACCATTCAGTGTTGCTTGTCTGGGCGGGGGGAAGGTGAGTTTAACCAGTCTCCCACCCACTGCCCCACCACCCTGCCAGCCTGGTTGTGTGAATGACCTCACTCTGTCACTAGTGGTTCAGAAATGCAGGGCCTTTCTGGTGATGAGATATTAAAGGTGCTTCTTCAAATACCAGAATTTCAGGGCAGTATGTTGAGAGCTGAGATTAGCTTGAGAAAAACACACCTGAGTTTCAGTCTCAGAAACTTTATCTTGTTTTGGCATGTTAGCTTGGCCTCATAATGTTACCTTTTTCTCCCGAAAGTCATTTGGTCCATTGGACTGTAAAGGCACACCATTTTATATGGAGTGTTGTTTACAAAGGAATTCTGTAATCTGCATCATATCCAACTGCCTTCAACACTGTCACCTAGTGAATCAGTTGCCTGTTTACACTTAGGTGAACAGGAGCTGACTAAGTTGACTATCCAGTGTGAAATCAAGTAATACAAGACATACCCTTCATGAATACCCTGAATGCTATCAGATATTTCTCCCACTCTCTTGTGCTGTGGCTACTTGACCAAATGCCAAGTCCAGAGGCGGTTAAAGGACTGATCGAACCAAGCACCACTCTCAAAGTGCACAGGGTACTTTGGAAGGTCAGGCTCAGTGGTAAGTCTCTTTTGCACTGCCTGCAACCTTCCTGTTGTCCCCTCTGAAGTGAGAGGTCCCTCTTTGATCCTGCTGAGTTTTAGTAAAGGCTAATCTGGTTTCTTTTCCATTCACTTACTGTGGTTAACTTAACTGTATGAAACAAGCCAGCTCCTCAAGCCAAAAATGTACACAAACTCGGTTCTCTGTTTACCCAGCTTGAACTCACTGTGTCCACAAAAGCTGATCCATGTGGTGTGTGTGCTTGATGGCCATACCAGGTTCCCTCCCCAAGTTGTGTTTACAGTCTGAGGCAGTGTGAAATATATCTGTTTAACTTAAAAATATCTCTCTTTCCTTTGGTGGGAAAGGGAGGCTAGTAAGAGAGGACCACATTGGTGCAGCTTGGAGCTAAGTGCTCTTCACATTAACTCTTAATCTCATTTGATCAGAAACAGCTGTTGAGTGGCCTTGTGGGAGAGCAGTGGAGTTCTGTAACTCCAAAACCTGTGCATATACCCCCAGCTCAGATTACATCAGATCAAAGAAAGGCTTCCCCCTTGAATCTGGAAGGAAAAATTAAGTGGATCTTTTTAGGGTATGGAGAAGGGAGGAGGTAATGACCAAGATCCCCCTTGTTTCTAACAGAGCAAAGAGGCACCTTTTGAAAGTGGTGATTCTCTTTATTTAGCAGGGGGAGAACAACTGGCCCTATCCATCCCCAGCACAGCATCCCTCCGGTGGCTGCTGCTGGTGTCTACCTTATGTTTCTTTTTTTAATTGTGAGCCCTTTGGGGACAGGGAACCATTTTGCTTCTTTATTTATATCTACCTGTATGTAAACTGTTTGGGAAACTTTTGTTGAAACGCGGTATATAAATATTCATTGTATTTGTAATCGTATTCTCTGTCCACTATGTAAATGTCACCTGTGCAAAACACTCTTATAGCACACCTGCATGATGCTCACCCTTCTTCAGCAAAACATTCTTGTTTGGGATTGTTTCTTTTTTGGAGACCAAGAAGCTATTCTTGCGATCAGTAGAAAGCGGGCTAAGGAAACTTAGCCCGCTTTCTACTGATCGTTGAAACCACCAGACCTGCGGGTGAGCCCTGTGGTTTTCCAAGGTGGCTGGCCCGCCTAATTCCCCCTCCCCTTAAATGAGGTTAATGGAGTGAGTGCTCCGTTGACCTCATTTTTTTGTTTATGTGCCGGCACTATGCATGGTGACGTATGAGTAGACCCCCAATTGGGAGGCTGCGGCCAGCCTCCCAGCCTTAGGGGCTCTCCAGAATGCCCCGCACACTTGTGAGGGGCATTCTGGAACTTCCGGGGGCCGGGCGGCCCCCAATCCCCACAGCCTCCACCAGGTCCATGATGGAGCCATCAGTCGTGCGGGCAGCTGATCTGGTCGCCCAGGGCTTGGAGGCTGCTAGTCTGCGGGGAGAGTGGACTAAGCTCTTAAAAAAAAAATCTTAATGTGTTTGTTTTTATCTATTATGATTTTATCTTTTTATGAATTTTAAATGTGTTTTATGTTTTAATTCTGTACACCGCCTAGAGATTTTTATACTAGGCGGTATATAAATGCAATAAATAAACAAATAAATAATAAAATAAAACAAATAAGCCTGCTCTCCCCGCAGACTCACGAGAAGCTCTTCTCACTGATTGTGAGAAGAGCTTCCGAGATATTTTGTCATTTTGTTTTCCTGTGAGCAGCTGGCTTTGGGTAAGCTGGTTGATAAGAAAAGAGTGCAGCAGAAAAGCTAGGAAAGCAGTTCCAGATTGCGAATGTGGTTGTTTCACAAGCTAGAAAGGGAGTGGCTACATTCACAGGACAGGCTGGTGTTCACTACAAGTTTATTCCAGTTCAGTGCCGGTTGAATCTGGTGTAGCCATCAGTCTGCAGCTTCTAGACATTAGTCTGCAGCATCTGTACTCTCTAGCATGCATCTTGGAGGAGCCATAGCTCAATGGCAGAGCACAGGCTTTGCATGTGTAATGTATGAATGCTGGCAAGGCCCAGTCGCCAGTGATTGGAGAGGTGGCAAGGGTCCAGAGCAGAGGAGGAAACAGGCAAGGAAGTCATCTGGAAGTGAAGAAGGAGACCCTACTAGCTTCCTTTAGGGACAAATTGTCCAGACTGAGGAAGTGCAGCAAATCTTGGAACTATGTAGCAGTCAGATAGTACAGCAATATGGAATTGGCTCTCTGGGATCACTCAGTTCTTAGGAGATTCTGGTCTATAGTGCTAGTATCCAGCTTGAGTTCTGACCAGAGGCCCTGATGATGTGATGATGCAGGGAGGATGGTGTTAGTGCCCAACTGGCAAGACTCCTGGACTAAACCCCAACAGTTCCTAACAACTCCAATCCCTGCCCCTCAGAGTTTCTTTCTTCCTTCAGTCATGCATTAGTTAGTGACACTCAAAGGAAAGAGAAAAACTAGCCCTACCACTACCCGTGTCTACTAGTGGCACAAAATTTCACTAGTAAAAAATAAGTGCTGGTCTAGGTGGAACCTGGGGAAGTGACAGAAATCACACCACACCTGCCCAGAGACACATTTGTCTCAGGAAGAACACATGTGTATACAGATCCAGGATCACCAAAGGACAAGATATTGCACAAATGCTTTGTGAACTCTGGGAACCTACACTATATGATGAAGGGACCAATGAATTTGCAGTTCAGATTAGACCAAAGTTACACAAGAAGATATTGTGGGAGATCAAATTTCTACATATCTGTATTCCTTCCTTTACAGGCTCCCACAGAAATGACACCCCAGCCTGTAATCAAAGATGAACCCAGAGAGGTGAACCAGTTTCTAAACGTACCAACAGGTAAGCAAACAGATTCAGCTAGCTTGTCTTCCAGCCTCATATCCTTCATTATTAAAAAGCTTTGGTCTTCTGCTTACACTCCATGTTATCTTCTTCTTCTGCATATGTTTATTCTTTCTGCGATGCTGTTGCCCGCTTCATTTGATTCTGATTGACTGCCTTCAAATAGAATCTTGTAAGCAGCTATGAACAGAGATACCTCTTGATTCAGATGGACATTCTGCAGACCAAGGTCGGGAGTGAGGACAGAATCACAGCAGATGTTGAAGTTCTGATGGGTGGGCATATCTTGTATATCTTAATTGATGGGATAGGATATACAGTTTCCCCCATGATAAACAGCTGCGAACACATGGTGGCTTGTTAGTTTGCTGCTGTTATCCTGGACCTGCTCCCACAAGGATTATGTCTTCTTTTCACATTGCAACCTGTGATAGTGAAGAATGTATTCACACAAGTGTTACTCACAGTTTATCATTTGGAGAACATTCAGGAGCTGTTCTCCCAATCGCAAGGCGGGTGGGCTGGTGGATGAGGAGGAAGGCTGGGTGGAACCTACTTCACCCTAGTCGATCAATGTTTGTTCTCACTGGTGCACTGCTGTGCACCCACACAATCTGTGCTGCATGGAGCAGTGCGGGCCCACTCTTAGGCTGCACTCCTATATATATTTTCTTTAGAGTAAGCCCCCTACAATGAGATAGTGTTACTTATGAGTAAATATTCATAACCTCAGGCTTCACAGCTCCTTTCCTTAGAACCAACTGATGCAGCTTCAGTACTTACAAATCAGATTATTGAGTTTGTGTGTGTGTGTGTGTGTGTGTGTGTGTTTGTGTGCGCACATGCACACACATATGCATGCACACCCACACACCTGTGTACACGCTAGAAGCTTAATTTAGTTACAAAAAGCTGTCTAGCCTTTCCAACCTTGAGCTTTTCTTTCTTGAATTATAGTTCTTAGACCACACCCATTATTACGGTAGACACTCAATAGTTCCATTACGTTCCAGCGATGGCAGTGTTCCACACACAGTCTGTAAAAGCTTGTCTGATTCCAGCAGGCTTGATCTGGAACCAAACAAACATTTTTAGTTTTGGGTTGTTGTTTTTTTTGGGGGGGGGGCGTGGTTTAGTAATTTTGTAGCAAGTTGTGTATAATGACAAATTTTGTGTCTGGTATCACTGTAAAGGATCTCAGATTTGGTTCCAGAAGAGTAATGAAATCAAGAATGCAGCTTGGCAGTCACAAATACACCACAGAGGGGCCTGTTCAGCACAAATGAGCGCTCTCTCGCTCTCTCTCTCTTTTAAAGTTAATATCCCTCCTAGGTTCTTGATTCTCATATTCAGGTAAGCAAACAATAAGGCTATCCTCATGAGCAGTCCAACGCAGGCTAGAGCAGTCCAGCTCATGTGCTGCACTGGGATCGAGCCCGATCCTGGCACTGCCTCAGCCACAAGCCTCAGTTTGAAGCCCGGCATTTTATCGGAGTTAGATGGTGCGAACGTGACCTCCACTCCGGAGACGGGATCGTGTGTCTGCTTGGGCTGCATGCAGCCTTAGTAGCTGACTCACAGGGGAATCCCCCAATGCACTGCGCTCATTGTGTGATGCATTATGGGATTCCTGGAGGCTGGGACGCATTTTCCTGGCCTCCCATGATCCACGCTTCCAGGAGCAGCATAGATCATGTGGGCGTGGGGCAGTACGCTGAGGAAAACAGTGGCCATCATCTGGGAGGAAGGTAGTCCAACCCTGCCTTCTCCACCGCCCACCCTAGCCACCAGGGATTTTGATTGTGATAATAGCCTTAATATATCTTTAAAAATACTCTTCCTTTATCATGTAATCATTAGCAAGCTTTCCATCATATTTCATCAACAGTCCATTAAATTAGGATATTGTACCTGGCAAATCCAGGTTTTGGCAGACCACACAAGGGAGTCTGTTGCAAAATTCCAGGACCCCTCCCACAGAATTTCCAGGCAACAAGTTCCCACCTATTTAAAAAACAATGCAAAGATTGACACCCCATGTGGACTGCAGATGCAGCAGTATCTTGGCATTTGTTATTGGCCAAATGAAACCTTCGTAGTCTTTGGACCACAGATATCTACAGCAGAACAACTCGGAAATCTTAGACTTTCAGGATCAGTTCACAAGTATGGACAGTAAGGGGTGCTTTCCCAGCATTCATATTATTATTATTTATTATTTACACAGTCAGACAGGTGTTATTGACTGGTTTGTTTTATCCAGACATTGAGTCCTTCCCAAGGACCTGGGATGGCTGAATTTTATCGTCAGTGTTGTTGCTGTTGTTATAGATATCGTCACAGAATATAGGCTGTTCCCAGTAAAGTTGCTTTTTGTAATTGGCTGATGGTGATTTCTGTGGCCCCTATGGTGTCGAGGTGCTCTTCAAGGTCTTTTGGAACTGCACCCAGGGTGCCAGTTACCACTGGGATTATTTTGGTCTTTTTCTGCCGCAGCCTTTCAATTTCAATTTGTAGATCTTTGTATTTTGTGGTTTTTTCCATTTCTTTTTCTTCTGTTCTGCTATCCCCTGGTATTGCTATGCTGATTATTTTGACTTGTTTTTCTTTCTTCTCGACTACAGTTATATCTGCTGTATTGTGTGGCAGATGTTTGTCTGTTTGTAGTCGGAAGTCCCATAATATTTTCACATATTCATTTTCTTCAACTTTTTCAATTTTATGGTCCCACCAATGTTTGGCTACAGGTAGCTTGTATTTTTTGCAGATGTTCCAGTGTATCATCCCTGCTACCTTGCCATGCCTTTGTTTGTAGTCAGTCTGTGCGATCTTTTTACAACAGCTGATTAGGTGGTCCACTGTTCCATCTGCATCTTTACAAAGGCGGCACTAATAATAATAATAATTATTATTATTATTACATTTATATCCCACTCTTCCTCCAAGGAGTCCAGAGCGGTGTACTGCATACTTGAGTTTCTCTTTCACAACAACCCTGTGAAGTAGGTTAGGCTGAGAGAGAAGTGACTGGCCCAGAGTCACCCAGCTAGTTACATGGCTGAATGGGGATTTGAACTCGGGTCTGCCCGGTCCTAGTCCAGCACTCTAACCACTACACCACGCTGGCTCTCATATCCCAAAATATTATAGAATGAAGTATCTTCCTCTCCTCCTTTCCCCTTTTGTCTAGGTTTTACACTGCTGGTTTGAACTCAGGCATTCATTTTTATTTAATTTGGTGAATTGCTATGAGTGCTATATAAATTTAGGTGCTATATAAATGAATGGCAGTAACACCGTCAAGAATTTAATGGGTTTTGTGATGAGTGCAAATAGCTCAAGCTTGAACTCTAAACCAAATGCCAAAATGTTGATTTCTTGCTGTCTCAAGATGCTCAAGATCTGCTTGTGTTAGTGTAATCACAAAGCTAAGGGAACTGAAAAGTCATCTAGTCCAAACACCTGCACTAAGACAGGACTATCTTTCATCTCCTCAAAAGATCATGCCATACAATCTAGACCACAGGGAGGCGCTTCACATGACATGTGTGAAGTGCCTGGCGGGGTTCTGCGGGGAGAGCGGGCATAGCCCACCCTCCCCGCAGACGGGCAGATGACTGTAGCGGTCCCTGGAAGTTCCAGGATGCCCCGCTCGAGTGCATGGGGCATCCTGGAGAGATCCCCAAGCCTGGGAGGCTGCTTGCAGCCTTCCGGTCGGGGGTGTACTCATGTGTCACCAAGTGCCGTGGTGACACACAAGCAAAAAACCAAGGTTAATAGAGCAATCACTCTGTTAATCTCTTTTATGGGGAGGGGGATTGCAGCTCCCGTTGTAGCACATGATCGCCTAAAAGTGGGCTGGGCTCCCTTAGCCTGCTTTTGGGCAAGCGTGGGAATAGCCTCAGTATCTCCCAAGGAGGAGTCACATGGCACAATGGTGCAAGGAGTAGTTAGCTCCAGATGAATCAAGCAAGTGAGCAAAACTGAATGTTACTTAGAAGAGCAACAGCAGCTCTGTGCCCGTACTGTTAGTATGTCTTAAATAATTATTTCCCAGTTCCACCATGTCCACCATTCAGGCCCTTAGTGTGAGCAAAACCCACCTTCTGAGTCATCCCAAGGTCACCCCATCACAAGGAGCAGCCTTATGCTAAGTCATACCATTGGTCCATCTAGCACCTGTGTGTATACTGATTGGCAGCAGCAACTCCTAGGTGGCATCAGAGGTCTTGCCAGCTCCGCTACTTGAGATGCTTTTGGTTATTGATTCCAGGAATTGGACCTGGGACCTTCTGTACGGGAGGTTGTGAAGCATGTGTTCCACCACTGAGTTATGACCCCTCTCATAACCCAATTATTAATTCACAAGCATTTCCAGAACTCAGAAAAGCCGTCGTAGCTCTGTTTTACCCTGCTTCATCTAGAAATCTCTCACTGTACTTTTTAATGCTGGTGTCTTTATGTGATCTTGCCTGGATTTTGCAGATAATTCTCCTGAAATATGTTTTATCTGTTGATCGGGTTGATCCCCAGTCTGCCATTTTCCGTGCCTCAGTCTCACATGGACACCTTCTTCTTTCACTCTCCTCTCATCAAATTGCTTTTCTCTGTTGCTGTTCGTGACTTGATATGTGGCTGTTAACTTATTCTCTGTGTCTCTCATTAGGTGACCTGGTGCAAATGCCTCCTACTCCTCCCAGTAGCCATGGCAGTGACAGTGATGGATCTCAGAGCCCAAGGTCCCTGCCTCCCTCCAGTCCAGTCCGCCCTGCTGCCCGCTCTTCCGCAGCAATCTCTTCTTCTCCTCTACTCACAGCACCACACGTAAGCATGCAGCAGAGAGCTTCTGTAATCACAATAAGACATCTGCTTGCTCTGGGCATGTGAATTAGGTTGGCTCTTTGCAGTCACCCTGAACATCGTGAAAAGATCAAGCTGCTTCATATACTCACAATTTGGAGTTTTCAGAATGGACACAGCAACAGTTTGCTATAGTTCTGGATGCTGATACTGAAGTTTGGGCTCTTTGTCCCCAAAGGGCTCACTGTCTAAAAGGAAACACAAGGGATACACCAGCAACTATTACTGGGAGGGATGCAATTTGGGTTGAATAGGGACAGTTGCTCCCCTAAATATAAGAGCTACAATTTGAAATGGTGCCTCTTTGCCCAATTAGCAGATGAGCTCTGCAGAAAAATATCACAGACTGGACTTCTTGCATTCATGGCCATTGAGCTTCATTGTTTACTTTTTTTCTCTATATCCATGTATTTGCTACTGAAGATAACACCTCATGCTTCTGATAGCACCTCCAATCAATCAATGTTTGTCTTTAAGGTTCATAAGACTCCCTCTTCCCTGTTTAATAAAGAGTGGGGTGCTACAAAATGTCCAAGAAACAAACAAAAAGGTCTCATTCTCCAAACCAGCCTGTCCCTACTAGACAGCCTGTCCCTACTATGCCTACGGAAACTGGGTATGAAGACTGCTGCTGTTTTTCAAAGTAATACAACACTGCAAAATTTCAAGCGGTATTATAGTGTTTTTGGTGGTGGTGGGATGATTTGAGGACTGTTACACTTGAATGTGCAAATAAGCCTATACAGAGTGAAGGCATTTTTTGAGATGACCAATGATCATCCCTCTCTCCTTTTCATTCACTCCCTACCATCTGTGTTCTGATGGCTGCAATAAAAACCTTAGGAGAAGGATTTTTCACATAGAGAAGTTTGGAATGCAATGATTTACTGAATTCTGAAAAGCATTGCTGCTTTCTTTTTCTCATGTACAGAAGTTACAAGGGACTTCAGGACCCCTGCTCTTAACTGAGGAGGAGAAACGTACCCTGATTGCTGAGGGTTATCCCATCCCAACCAAGCTGCCTCTCGCCAAAGCAGAGGAGAAAGCACTGAAGAGAGTCAGACGAAAGATCAAGAACAAGGTCTGTAATTCTACTGTACAGGGTAACTCAGGGGTGTATTGCATCCTTGTGTGTATGAGTCCGACTTGTGTAATCTTCCAACTTGTTCTGTCTCCTATTCATTATTATTTATTTGTTTATTTATTTATCATATTTTATACTGCCTGGTATATGTATCTCTATAATCCAAAATACAACAGATATAAAACAGAATAAAAACAATTAAAACAATTTCACAGAATAAAACAATGCAGTATAATTAAATCGATCTAATGACAGGCCTTTGGGATGAGGCCATAATTTATAGGGACAGACTGGATCTAACACAGAGGAATATGCAGAATTCCAAAAACATTGAGGCCATTTCCAATATTGTTGTTATTATTAAGAATATATACCACTTTTCAACAACAAGAAAATCTCAAAGCAGTTTACCTATAAAAAGAATATGATGGTTCCCTGTCCCCAAAGGGCTCACAGTCTAAAAAATCTAATGTTTTGATTATGTGAATAATGGTTGTAAATCATGTTTGTGGTAGACATGACAATATTGGGAGGACTAATATGAACCTGTGTTTGTAAGGAAGTCAGATAATGCTATGCTAAGAAGACTACTTTTGAGGCTACCATGGACAGCCAGGAAAACAAACAAATGGATCATAGAACAAATCAATTCACAATTTTCACTCCAGGCACAAATGACCAGGCTCAAACTATCATACTTCGAACACATTATACGAAAACCTAGCTCCCTTGAGAAGTCCATAATGCTGGGAAAAGTTGAAGGAAAGAGAGAGGATTACCAGCAGCAAGGTAGATGCACTTGATTACGACAGGAATGAATGTAACACTGAGAGACCTTAAAGGCCAAGTTGAAGGCAGATCATCCTTGAAAGAATCTATCTATGTGGTCTCTAAGAGTCGACACTGACTTGACGGCACTTAATCAATCAGTCAGTCAAGTGGCTTCCAGATTTATTAAGATATCTGTATCAGGCTCTTGAGTAGGTACCTTCATCATAGACAAGTAGCCCTCTTGGTTGTGGAGGAGAGCCTGAAAACAGAGTGATACCTGTTAAAGGTGATGTCTGTTTTTTCTGTGGAAAACGCTTTGAGAATTTCAGTGAAAAGCAGTATACACAGTATATGAAGTAGTAGTAGTAATAGTAGTAGCAGTAGTAGAAAAGGGTTTATAAGAATCAGAGAACTAGACTCTTGCATCAAAAAGCCCCACCTTCCCTATTTGCTGTCCTTCCTCCACCCAGACCCTCCTCTCCCTTCCAGTATTGGTGGAATGTTCTCAGTCCCCACCAAAAAGTCTAAATTGTGTAGGTACATAGTGCTGACAACCTGACTAAATTTACTTGAGGAAGTCCCACTGAAATCCAGGCATGCCTCATTCGTCCTTTTAATTGCAATGGAACTTCCTCAAGTAAATTTAGTCAATATGTCAGCCAGTATTTTTATTCATGAAGCTCCTAGGATAAATTAGGGAAATCAAGGACATTTATTTTGCATCCATTCATATCATTTCATAGGATCACAGCATTTGAATCTTCTTGTTACAGGATTTAGAAAATTAGATAGCTCTTCATTCCCTGCTCATTCATCTCCATTAGAATATTACTATATTTAAAAAGCCTTGAAGATAACATCCCACCAGAAATGTTTCCAGCGTACTCACTCACCAGTGACTTGGTGTACATTGAGGCAGCTTGAACATAATTGCTCAGAAGGAATTGTGCCTCATCCAGGTTGTTTGCAAGATTGTGTTAAATACTACCGTAGTGTGGCACAAACCCTAATGCAGTATCCACAGTAAATAAGGGCTCTCAAAGTAAGTATGCATTACTCATTCACTGTGACTCAGAGATCATTTCTATAACAAGATTCAGTCCATCCGGCCTAAATTATTCAGCCAGTTCTGGAAATCCTGATCCACAAACAAGTTAAGTCAAAGTCAAAGATATAAGTTGGCTTGTAGCCTGATCATAACATAAAACTTTTCACCAACATATGTGTAGTTAAAATGAGATGCTAGCATAACCTCACAAAACATGATGTTATGCTGGTATTGTGGGAACTTTATGATTGTGTTTCTGGCACATATCCTAGAGCAAATGTTTAGGAACAGGGTAGCAATCCTATTAAAGCCAATAGCAGTTGGAGGATGGCTCAAATCCAAGCACTTGCATTTGGGTTGATAATCTAGTTTTAACAGAAAATGTAAGAAGCTTCCTTATACTGCATCAGACCTTTGGTCCACCCAGAACTGTCTATTTGGGCTGGGAGGAGCTCTCCAGGGCTCTCCTAGCCCTTCTTCCTGACATAACCTTTTCACTGGAGATGCCAGGAATTGGATTTGGAATCTTTTGCATGTAAAAAATGTTGCTCAACCACTAACCTGTGGTCCTCCAAACAGGAGGTTTATTGAGCCATGGAGGGGAGGAGGGGGCTGCCATATATGAATCTTCCTTACATTATCAGATTAGTGGTAACCCAATAGTTTAGTCTACTGTGACTGGAAGCAGCTCCCTAGGTACTCAAGCAGAGGTCTTCTTTTCTCAACAGAGGATGCTAGGAACTCAATCTTATGCATATAAAGAATGTTGTGCCACTGCCCTATGTGTCCTTCCAGTCTGATTTCTAGGAACCAACTTATGACTGATCAAGCGGGCAGAGCTTGGCAGTTATTACATAGATTATTGATAGACTGATCTGGAGGCTATTCACATGGTCTGCAAAAATCGGGCTAAGTGAGCCTAGCCTGACTTTTGCATACCGTATGAACCACCGGGCTCGGCTGTGAGCCCGGTGGGTCCTGAGCGGGTAACCTGCTCAAATAACCCTCCCCTTAAACAGAGTTTGCGGACCAAGCGCTCCACAAACCTGTTTTTGCTTGTGAGTTGCCGTGGTGCGGCTCAGTGCTGCTGCTACTCATGAGTAGACCCCAGCCTGGAGGCTCAAAAGCAGCCTCCTGGCTCGGGGGGCCTCTCCAGCATGCCCTGCGTGCTTGCGCAGGGCATGCTGGAGCTTCCGGGGGCCACATGGCCCCCAAACTCCCCAGCCCCCGCCGGCTCCATCATGGAGCTGGCCGTCATGTGGGTGGCCGATCCGGCTGCCCTGGCAAGGCTTCCCGATCGTCTGTGGGGAGAGAGGGCTTAGCCCGCTCTCCCCACTAACCCGGACAAAGTGGGTCTCACTGATTGTGAGACCCACCTCATAGAGTACACACACATCTCCCCTTGGGGGCAATGAAGGAGTGATCCAGAAAAAACATAAAAAGTAGAAGCATAACTCACAAGCATTTCCTGTTGCAGTTTTTATTCACACATGTGAAAAGGTTGTATGGAACATGTACTGTAATTGCAGAAAGCATGTCTCAGGGCCAAGCTAGAGATGACAGAGGGAGATCTATTAACAAGATCCCATGTGTGTATGTATGTGTGTGTAGTTTTCTATCTATCTATCTATCTATCTATCTATCTATCTATCTATAAATCAAAAGCAATTCTGCCACCCCCAGTTTGAGCAGGTTTGTTGTCCTGGGAGAAAGGCAATTTAACTCTCCCTCAACCATTTTTCCAGTTTACACACCCCTGAATTGCTATCTGCCCCCAGGATAAACATACATGTATCATATAGATACCCTTATGATCTGTATGTTTTCAGCAATGGAGCAACTAGAAACTTTGGAGAGGCATTTTAAGCAGAATGATGTGGAGGGAGTATTACCCACCATCACCACCACCACTTTGGACTAAGAGGTCTCAGTCCAAATTGGACTAGCCCCCTGCAACTGCTATTAAATTGAAAACAATATGGGAGACTATGAGCTTTCCCAGACAGCAGATTTTACCTCGGGTTTTCTGTAAGGCTTTACTGCAAGTCTGGAGTTGGCAAAAACAAAACAAAACAAAAACCCTGACACAAAAAGTAGATTTGTTCCCCCTGGATAAAAATTGGGATATACTCTACACACAATGAAAAACCCGAATTGTGAGTGAATTGCTCCCTGACAGCTCACAGGGTCTTCGGGGTAAATTTGGCTGATAGGTGAACGTATACCTCCATTCCGGAGCAAATGCGAACTAAAAGCCAGGTGTGAAAAACTTCCATGGATCTGCCGTAGCATGTTTAATTTGGGCCTTAGAAATACAGAATGGGAATTGTTCTTAGTGCTACTAATTCTTGTATTCCTCATTCCTCAGATTTCTGCACAGGAGAGTCGTAGGAAGAAAAAAGAATATGTGGAGTGTCTGGAGAAAAAGTAAGTACAGTATATTATGTTTTTCTGAGCATCCACATTAAGTTAATTCAGGGCTTGAGAGGTCATTAGTTTCTCTTGTGCTTGACTACATCATGAAGATCATGGGACTTCCACAATGCTCACCTTCTAAAAGTCACACACCTCCCAAGTCTCTTTCCTTACGGCCCAGTTACTATCTAAAAGGAAGTGCTTCTTACTTATTTTTGAACATCCAGATTGGTAGGTCACTACTATGAGCATCATGAATATTACCATAAACACAGTTCACTCCTAGGCCTTCCAAATCTTTGCTTTTCCCCTCTCTGTATCCTTTTTTCACACCTTTACTTTAATACAGTTATGGAATATAGGACACATAACAGGTTATTTTGTGCCAAAGGGTGTGGTTTCTCATGAGTAGACTATATGTTTGTTTGAATGCCTAACCAATTAGTTATGTGAAGTTTGCCTTGAAGAGGATGTGGACCGGTTTTTCCATTTCTGCTCTGCGCTGGGCAAGAAACAATGGGTTCCCGCTGAGGTTGTATATTAGAAAGAACATTCTAACTATGAGAGAGGCAGGACTTTGCAACAGGACATCTTAGATCCTGATATGCCCATCACTGAGGTCTTTAAGAGCAGGTAGGATAAGTGTTTAGTTAGAATAGTTGATGGACTCAACCCATGACACATGAACACCAGCTACGTTTGGTCCTTTCTAGCCTTATATTCAAGGCTGCTAAAGACAAGCAGTTTGGAGTTTTTAATCACAAAGATGGTTTAAGAAGACTTCCTCCTATTGGCAGGATCTTGAATGTGATAACAAGGTCTGCTAGCTTCCAGGAGAGCATGATATAAATTTAATAAATAAATGTGTGAAATGATGTTAAATGTTAGAGCTTAAATCACATATCACATTTCAACTATCATGTCAATGTATGGAGATTAATTGTTCTCCATAGCCCTGTTCAACCCCTTAAATTTACCATATATTTTTCTTCAAAAGTCAGTAAAGAGGTACTTCCTCCTTAATAATGAAGGAAGAGAAGGCAGAGTTGCACATTTTTTTGTTCCCATGAATGAAGTCTGATGGTGAAGATGTCTGTATTCTTAAGTTTGTTATGAAATATGCTATTTTTGATGGCCATGACACTACACTCTTTCTCAACTGAGAGCGTGGGGTACAGCAAACAGAATATAAGGTTTTGTTAATCCATGAAGCGCATTGAATGGCTTGGGCCAGCCAAGCTTATCCTAGCCTTTAAAAAAAAAAAAAAACCACAACATTTATATCCCACTCTTCCTCCAAGGAGCTCAGAGTGGTGTTCACTAAGAATGGTAAAGTAGTTTGGATACAGGAAAGTGCTATATAATAAATCAGAGTTCCTTTCTGTATCCTCTGTGAACTGCACACAGTGTAAGAACCACAAGACGACGACACCTTGACAGAATGATTACGCTTCCTATGGACAAGGCTTATTAAGCCTCCATTTCTGCACTTGCAGCTACCGAGTTAAGCTATTTATGAACACTTATCTCATAAGGGAGTCTAGGCATGTGTTCAGGCAGCTGACAATCACAGTGGAGCTTAGGAACCAGAATCTGGAGGTGGGTGTACACCATGTTCATGATTTTTGTAACTAGGGCTTATTTTTACTTCTCTAGGGTTGAAACCTATACATCTGAAAACAGTGAACTTTGGAAAAAAGTTGAGACCTTAGAAAATGCTAACAGGTAAGCAGAACTGATCTTTGCGGGAAGAATGCTGCCCATCAGGGAGGTCAGGGGAGTGCTGGGAACGAAAAGAGAAGGGAAGAAAACCCTCCCCTATTTCTTGGCAGACTGTGGCTACCCTGCAGGCCCTGGTTTCCCTCCAGTAGCAGCAGCAGCAACTCAGCTGGGTTTGGTTAGCAAATGAGGAATGTTTGTATGAGGACAGCCAGGAAAGAACTTTCGTTAGTCAGATGGGGGAATAGGCAAACTGGCAGACTTCTTCTGCTTCATCTCAGTGGACCCCAGTGCCATTGCCACTGCTCAAGTGCTGCTGCTCAACATGACTCCAGAGCAACTCTATACATTGGCCATTTCCTCCTGCTGTGAAAAGCTTGGCCCTCTGTCTGTAGCCCACTTGGCCATGGGCCCAGCAATCTGGCTGCTGGACTGGAATTCATCTGAGAACGGTTTCTAGGTGAGGGTGCTTATCAGTGTCAAATAAGCAAAAAGCTGGAGTTGTTATCCAGTGAAGCGGTTTGTGGGCAAGGACATGAAACAGGCAAGGAAGAACAGAAGAAATAGGGTCAAGTGAGGCTGGGCTGAAGGGAGCAAGCAAATCCGTTCTCACCCAATCTGCAAAGATCACCAACAGAATATTCAAGACAGAGGGGTGTAGTGTTCGCTCTAACAGGGATTCCAAGATGTTGTTGACTACAATTCCCAACTTCCCAATTGCAATAGCCTTTGCTTGGGGATTATGGGAGTTGTTCTGTGGTTTTCTTTGATAGAATACAGGAGGGGTTTACCATTGCATCCTCCCATGCAGTATGAGTTGATGCCTTTCAGCATCTTCCTATATCGCTGCTGCCCAATATAGTACCAGTTGGGATTCAAACCAGCAACCTTCTGCTTGTTAGTCAAGCATTATCCCGCTGCGCCACTGGAGTTGGGCCTGCTTCCCCCCTCCCCACAGTGTGACGTTGTTAACTACATAGAGAATGGCTTGTTTTCCTGGAGGAAACAAAGTCAAGAAGAGTTCTGAGATATCCACATGGGACTTTTCTGATAGTGATCCTCCTGGGGAAAACATAGCATTATTACTCCTATTCTTAAAACATTTAAACAATCCTATATAATAAAACCCTAGCGTGTGCGCCCGTGTCTTCCCTGGCGTGTCCGCCCGTGTCTCCCTTGGCTGTTCTGGGCATGCGCAGAAGAGCCGAGGGAGACACAGGTGCCGGGCGCCATGTTGGCCGGTTGATTGGCCCGGCCGTGGGAAGGCCGGAGACGGAGGCTGTGGGACCGGGCAGGCCGTGGAGAGGGCACAGGCGGGTGGCGGCGGGTCTGGCCCTGCCACGGGGAAAGCCAAGGCAGTGGCGGCGGGTCCGGCCCGGCCACGGGAAGGGAAGTAGCGGCCTTGGCCAGAGGACGAGGCCAGAGGAGGCGGAGGGCCCAGGCTGCGAGGGAGGGGAAAAACAGTGGCAGACACGCTGCGGCGGAGCCGGCGGCGGAGCCGTGGCCTCGGCCAGAGGAGGAGGAGGGCCCCCGCCAGGAGGAGGCGGCGGGGGAGGCCAGGGAAGATGGCAGACCTGGGGGAAGCCGGAGCCCTGGGTAAGCTGAGGGCCCTGGATGGAGGAGGCGGAGGGCCCGGGTGGGAGGAGGTGGCTGGGGAGGGCGGAAAAGGCTACTAGCGCCCGTTAATTTAACGGGCTGAAAGACACTAGTATAGGAATAAAGCATGTCCTCTTAATTAATTTCTACAGAAGCATCTACCAGTGTATGTGTAATGTTGTTGGGAATGCAGGCTTGATTATTCCCCTCCCAGGCTCTGCCAACTGCATGTAGAGATGCTTTCAATCTGTGATTGTCCAGCCAAATAGGAAAACTATCATCAATGACCCTATTAACCAGAACCTATCCCTTCACTTAACCTTGCTGGCACTTTTGACCTTGCACTTGAGCTTTTGTAGGGGAGGTCATTACCCTCCCTGCCCTCATTGAAAGGCTCTTTGTTACACTCATTTCCTCTGATCGCTGAATAGCAGGTTCCAGCCCTACCTTTCCTGTTAGATGCTGCTCCCCAGGGGTGTTGAGCATATTCTCTGCTTTTCAGTGGCCAGCATATACAGTTGTTGATGGTTGGTGCCTGCCATCTGCTGGATAATTATGGGACTGCCCTATGTCTCTCCTAGATTCAGGAGTTTTTGGTATTGTGGTCTATATTACATAGGAGGAGGAATGGCAATATTTCCTCCCCTTTCATTTACTCCCCTGGTAATTCTGCAGCACTATTTGCATGACTCAACGTCGTTTTAGATGGTGAGCCCTTTGGGGACAGGGGACCATCTTATTTATGTATTTTTCTTTGTAAACCACTTTGGTTGAAGAGTGGTATATAAATATTCAGATTAGTAGTAGTAGTAGTTATTCCAGAACACATTTAAAAGCTATAATCAAGGTGGTTGCAAGGCTGCATCCTAGACAAACATACTAAGGAATACATCTTGAGAGAATATGCATATGATTCCTCTGTAAATGTATGAGTAGGAACAGTTAAATCACTTTGTGTTCTTAAGACAGCATCTAGCAGGAAATCCAGAGTAAAACTCTATGCCTCTAATGCAGGTTTTCCTGCAATAGATAGGTAGATAGATAAAAGCCATAGACACTGGAGATGTGTGAGCCCTACTGAAGTAGGGTAGGTCCCAAGATGGTTCCCATGTTAATGGGTCTGTGCAGATGTAGAGTTGCCTAAGGAAGCATCCCCTTTGCATGCTTTCTTATGTAGGATTCTTTTAAGCTCTTGCATCTTCAGCAGAATTACTTGACATTTACACTTGATATTATTATTATTTAGAACATGTATATATTGCTTTTTATGTTTAAAAGTTCTCAAAGTCGTTCACAGAGCAAGAAAAAAGAGACAATGATTCCCTCTCCCAAAGGGATTCATGGTGTGAATCAGACACAAGGAAGACACTAGCAATAGCCACTGGAAGGGGTGTTATGCTGGTTTGAATAGGGGCAGTTGCTGCTACCCACCTGCAAAATATAAGAGAACACCACTCTTGTCTATTTAGCAGAGGCTGTATCTGAATCTCTGAAGCTATGTAGTGCATACAGATCAGATAGTAGAAAAGTATTATTTCCTTCTTTAAATGATTTTTAGTCCCTTTTTTGCTTCTCTGATTAAAAGGGTGTGTGTGTTCTCTTAAACCTTTAACTACTAAAAAAAAATTGTTCTCTCATAGGACCCTTCTCCAGCAATTACAAAAACTGCAGGCTCTGGTAGCAGGGAAAGTTTCTAGGCCATACAAAATGGCTTCCACACAGACAGGGACCTGCCTGATGGTAAGCACTGCATGTTCCCTTTTTCTTATTTTGTTGCTCTGTGCCTTATTTCTTTGTGGCCATATATCTCATTACTTTCCCAGGTGATCTTGGATTTGCATTATTTGCCTTAATAACTAGTAAATTGGTATGTCTGCAGATTCTGGTTCCTTTTGCCATAACATATCTTCCTGTATGTATAGTTATGCAGGCCTCAGATATTGATGCTGATGTGCCTACTGAAAATATAGTTGCCCTGGATCATGGGTTCTATGGTCTACACTGGAATGCAAAGTCCATGATGAAGCACAAATTTTGGAAGGCCACAGTGGTGATATGTAAGATTGCCCCCAGCTCACATTCATCCGACAGATCTGCCTGGAATTCCATTTTGGGTAGAATTTAGCAACAACCTCTAACATCTACTGAGGACAGCTCCAGCACCGTCAGTACTGGTTCACTCTGGCTCCCATCCTTTCAGATCAGACACAAGATTATTATAAAACTATGAACTGGAATTAGACACACCTTGGAAAGGCCTAACATCACATACACGTGCAAGAAAAGTAGGAGTGGGCTTAGCTGCTATGAGAGAATTGCTTCTTCCCTTTCCTGCTCCTTTCTTATTTACATATGCACACAAGGTAGAGGTTGATGTATTCCTTCCGTTAAGAGGGTTTGTGTAACTGATTGATTGATTGATTGATCAAGTTGCTAGTGTTCTGTTCAGAGCTGCTTGCTGGGAGTATATTGCATCCATTTTGAAAGAGCTGCACTGGCTGCCAGTTTGTTTCTGGGTCCAATTCAAGGGGTTGGTTATCACCTTTAAATCTGTTAACAGCTGGAGCCTGGATACCTGAAGGACCACCTGCTTCCAAATGATTCTGCCTGCCCCATAAGGTCATCAGAGGAGGCTCTACTTCATGTGCCAACATTGAGAGAGTCTCGATTGTCAATTTGTCATGCACATGTAGGCTTGCCAACTGTCCCGATCTATGCGGGACGCCCCACATTTCCAGGAGGAAATGTTTGTCCTGTTTGGCACCACACTTCCCCCCCATTTTGGTGGTGGGCAGCGCAGGGCCAGCAGCAGCGCTGCTGCCACCTCCTCCCTCCACCTTCCCCCAGGTGCAGCACGCAGGCCAGCAGCGCTGCCACCAGCTCCTGCTCCACCTCCTTCCAGGTATGCAGTGAGTCCCTTGGAGCCAGAGCCGGAGCCAGAGGAGGAGCCCCAGCAGGAGCAGTTTCTGCCTGGCCAACCAGGCCAGCAGTGCGCCACCGCCACCTCCCTGTTCCGCCTCCATCCTTCCAGGTGCGCTGTGCAGTCCCTGTCTCTCGGCCGTCGTGGCTGGTTATGCCTGGCGCGTGCGCCCTCTCCCTCGTTTGCTCTCTCTCGCAGTTTGCAAGCCATGCAGCTGTGCAGGGGCACTGCTCAAGAGCCCCATCCTATTCCCGTACTGTTCCTATTCCGAGTACTGTTCCCGCTTTTCCCCGCCGCTGCTCTTGATCAAGCAGTTCCTGGACTTCGGTGAGTGGCGAAATGGCACCTGCAGCAAGCAGCGCGGCACAAACACACCCGAGGCTCCGAGAGCTCCAGGGGGGCCTTCCTAGGACCTTCCCTGAGAAGAGCCAGGAGAATGCCGGCATGAGGAGAATGTCAGTAAGCTGCAGTTGAGGGTAATGTTAGGACGGAGGAGTATTTTGAAGAAGGACATAAAGATGGCGTAGGAAATTATAGGGAGCCTAGGCCCCTCTTCTTTTCCTTTAAGGAAAAGATGATGGGCCTTTCCCCTCCAAGCTGGGGATGTAGTACTTAGGAAAGTTCTACCAGTTCCACTTCTGTGTGTGCCATGCAGCTGTTGAAGGTACCTTAAAACAACAACAAAACATAATACTGAGGAAAGTTCCACCAGTTCCACTTCTGTGTGTGCCATGCAGCTGTTGAAGGTAGGGCTGTGCGTTTTGGTTTTTTTCTGTTTTGTTTTTGGCCCGAATCCGAAACACCCCCATTTTGTTCTTTGTTCGAAACCAGCCAATCCGAAACACCCCAATTTTGTTCTTTGTTCAAAATTGCAAAATCCAAATCCGAAATGTTTTGGATTTTAAAAAATGGCCCCAGGGAAAAACTAGTGGGTGGGGGTGGTAGTGCCCAATGGGTGGAAACTACCACCCAAATTTCAGAGGAATTGGACAAAGGGCTGGGTTTTGGTGAATTTTTGAAGTATAGGATTTTTCCCATAGGGAAGAATTGAGGTTTTGGCAAAAGTATAGCTTCATGTTGGGGAGAAAGGGGTGGCCCAGAGCAGAGCAGGGTGGGTGGTAGTGCCCAGTGGGGGCAAGGAAGCTGCCAGAATTATTTCAAAGGAATTGGGCAGAAGGCTGATTTTTAAAGATGTAATGGAGTTTGCGTGTCTGTAAAGTTCTTCCCCATAGGGAATGATGGACCTCCATAATTCCTGCCCCATAACTGCACTTGGGGGGCACCAGGGTGGCCCAGAGCAAGTGGTGGTGTAGACCACATAGGGTGCCAACCACCCCCATGGGTTGCTAACCCATGGGGTACTGGGTTCTGTTGTTTCTGAGATGTTTTGAGTGTAGATTCCGATTCTCTGGTAGCATAAGAGAGTGGATTCATGGTTTGTCATTGAAAATCTCATATGCTACCAGAGAATCTATACTCAGAACACCTCAGAAACAACAGAACCCAGCACCCCGTGGGTTAGCATCCCATGGGGGCGGTTGGCACCCTATGTGCACTACACCACCACTCACTCCCGGCCACCCCAGTGCCCCCGAGGTGGAGTTATGGGTCTGCTGAAACCTCCATTATTCCCTGGGGGCGGGGGGGCCTTAAAGAAGCATAAACTTCTGACAATTCCTAAGAAATCAGCCCTTTACCCTGTTCCTTTGGAATCTGGGTTGTGGCAGGTACCCCTTGGGGCACTGCCACCCAACCCACTGTTTTGCCCCTCAGGCCCCCTTTCTGCCCCGACTCTGACCCAAAGACATTTCAACTTCAGAAATTCTTTAAAAATCAGCCCTTTCCCCAATTCCTTTGGAATCTGGGTGGCAGCAGGCACCCATTGGGGCACTACCACCTGAACCACTCTTCTGCCCCTAAAGCTCCCTTTCTGCCCCCAATCCACCCCAAATAGCATCAACATCACACATCAACAACAGCAGAGCTTTGGGAAAAATCAGGCAGATTTCCAGAGGTCATGCACATCCACACACCCCCCTCCGCCCAAAATGCAATTGATCTACACACAACAGTGTGAAACAACAACAATGAAATGCACACTGCCCCACTGGCCAATGAGGGTAAAATTTACCCTTAAATTTGCTTAAAAGGAATAAGGAGGAAATTGCCAGCAGATAAGCCCATGCTTTTGCTGGCCAATCTGCGGGCTGGAAGGGCTAGAAATTCGAACAGATGTCAAAACTAAAAATGGAGACTGAAGGAGAAAGACTTTCTGCGATTGCAAAATGGATTTCCAAAACAGCTGAAACAACAAAATGTTTTGTATCCAAAATAGGAACGTTTTGTCTTGGCTACAAAATTTTCTGTTTTGAGCATTGGGTGTTTTGTTTTGGCTACAAAACAGTCGAAATGGCCTGTTTTGTTAACAAAACGTTTTGTATCCGAAACCAAACACACATCCCTAGTTGAAGGTACCTTAAAACAACAACAACACAAACAAAAACCACCAGCAGCTAACAATACTGGGGGAAAGTTGCTAGGTTTTGTGTCTTCCTTTAACTATTCACTACATCTGCCCAGGAGCTGAAGGTAGCATACATGATGTGTGCACTGCCCCCCCCCCCCAGCCAGCCCCCCACAAACTTGTGTCCCTCCTTCTGGCAATGAAATGTTGGCCACCCTATCATGGGCAGGGCCTTCCTGGTTATTGCCCTCAGGCTTTGGAATGCTCCCCCCCCACCGCTTCGCTTGCTGCCTTTAAAAGGCAATTAAAGACTTTGCTGTGACGTTGCCTTTGTCCTTTAGGTGCGTGCTGGTTTCTCCATTCTCCTGTTGCTCTGTCTCTATATTTTAACATTTGTATTATATTGCTGGTTTTATGGATTTTACTATTGTATTTTAATCTTTTAAACCGCCTTGGGGTAAATGTATGGAAGGTAGCATAGAAATTGAATTATACTATGCTAATTAATTAATTAAATCCCTCTGATTTAACTTTGGAAGCCACCTAATGGCACAGCGGGGAGATGACTTGATTATCAAGCCAGAGGTTGCCGGTTCGAGTCCCCGCTGGTATGTTTCCCAGACTATCGGAAACTCCTATATCGGGCAGCAGCAATATCGGAAGGTGCTGAAAGGCATCATCTCATACTGCACGGGAGATGGCAATGGTAAACCCCTCCTGTATCCCACCAAAGACAACCACGGGGATCTGTGGTTGCCAGGAGTCGAAACCGACTCGACAGCATACCTTACCGTTTACCTTTAATATAACTTTGACTGTTTCTGCAATACATTTATATATAATCCTGGAATCCCACTAAGCAGGTCCAGCCTTATCTTGAAGTGGCACAAAACATTTTTATTTAAATGGAAGATTCCACAGAATGTGCTATTTGCCTGCCTCCAACCTTCATCACTGTGTGTCTTTAAAAAAAACAACAACACCAGGGAACTCTTTAACACATTTTAATTTGACTTTTTACCTCAGGTGTGAACATGTCTAAGGCTGGTATTGCCACTAAGCTCCATAGGTGATATCTTGTCATGGTGTGGTTTACTGGCCAGCTGTACATAGGAACATAAGAAGCTGCCATATACTGAGTCAGACCATTGGTCTATCTAGCTCAGTATTGTCTTCACAGACTGGCAGCGGCTTCTCCAAGGTTGCAGGCAGGAATCTCTCTCAGCCCTATCTTGGAGAAGCCAGGGAGGGAACTTGAAACCTTCTGCTCTTCCCAGAGCGGCAGCTTCATCCCCTGAGGGGGAATATCTTACCGTGCTCACACTTCTAGTCTCCCATTCATACGCAACCAGGGCGGACCCTGCTTAGCTAAGGGGACATGTCATGCTTGCTACCACAAGACCAGCTCTCCTCTCCAGACCTCCTTTCTAGGTATAAATATAACTTCTGTACTAGCTTTATGTGTGCTGGCCTCATTTGATGTGAATTCCCCATAGTTCTGTTCTGATATACATTGAGGAAAGCTTCAGATTCCCTTTATCTGCATTGCTGAAGTGACACGGTATGAGTTATATTCTTTGAACAATGGAGCCACAGCCTCATTGTTCCCAGCTGCCAAACGCTGCCCCCCTTGCAGAGCGTTCTGCTACTCTACATGAAGGGTGCTTAGTGCATTATGAGCTTAGGGTGGCCGCCTTTTCTGGCAAAGGTCCTGGGCCTTTAACAGCTTCATGACAGGCACAAATTCAGCAGACGGAGCTTTCCGCACTCCTGCATCTTTTGCCTTTCACGAAGCTATTAGAGGCAAAAAGAATCCTGCCTGAAGGGGTCGGCCCTATATGAGTGACAGTGAACCTTTTTATTCTGATCAGTCCAAAATATTGGACCGTGTCTCACGATCCGTGAGACCCGGTTTGGGGTGGTGAGCGGGAAGAGCGAGCACGCAGGACATACTGGGGAGACCCCCGGAGCTGGGAGGCGGCTTTTCGCCTCCCTTCTGGGGGTCTACTTGTGAGTAGGCATGGCGCGAAGCCACACTGCGGCTACTCACGATTTTAAAAAACAGGTTTGCGGAGTGCTTGCTCTGCAAACCTGGTTTTGGGGCAGAGGTTCTTGAGCAGGTTACCCGCTCCAGAACCACCGGGCCCGCAGCTGAGCCCGGTGGTTCTGACAATCGGGAAAAATCGGGCTAGGCTTTCCTAGCCTGATTTTTCCCGATCGTGGGAATAGCCCCATTGTTTTTCATATTTTCCTTCTGTCCAAAATTGAAGTACTTGAATTGTTTACTTAACACCAACATGCAGGTGTCAAATAGTTGGGTTGTATACAAGCAACTGTATAGGCTCCAACTGGTCCTACCTACCAGGGACAGCCCCTCTTTTCCGGAAGCTGGCCCTCATAAATCATTGCCCCTTTTTTCAATGCTTTGCTTGGTTTTGTTCATGTGAGTTGCCAGAGTTAACATTCTTCAGGATTCAGCTCCCTCCCCAGAGTCTCTAAAAGTTAAATTTCCAACTGGGTGAGTGGATGCATCCTGTCTCTAGTAGCATGTAAATGGTGGTGCAAGACTAAGGCACTCTCACTCGGCAGAGGTCCCCAGCATCGAGCAGGTGGAATTCAGTCTTCAGCAATGGGTGCTGGTGGGTTGGAGGCTTGGGCAGTAGTAATCTTTGGCATGAGAATTGGTAGTTATAAATGTTTCCCGATTTTCGTTTGTAAAATGCCGAAGGGCCTAGACTTGGCTCATTTGCTCTGGTAATCTGGAAGAATGTGCACCACACACACTTTATTGCCCGCTTTTCATTTGTGGCATGCTTGTAGTCAGAACTGACACCGTGCCTCCCAGGTTGCTCTGCCACAATCCTCACATTCACAGGCATGTTCCTATTTCCATTGGTGAAATGATGGGGAATATGCCACTCTGCTGCCCCTAGAGCCAGGGGTGTAGTGGGATAGGGGGGATGCACAGGAACAGAGTGCCGGTACCTCTCGGCTTCTCTGGCTGTTGGGGTGGCCATGGTGGCTGTCATGGAGAGCACCTGCACTTCTGCATTTGCAGCTGTATCACTGCCTAGGCCTGTGTGGGCATTCTACAAAGCACATACATTGTACAGCATCCACAGGACCACAAATAACAAGCTCTGCCCCTGAGCCAACATGCTCCGAAGCCCAGAGAAGAGAAATGTTTTGCAACACTGGGGTATGAGCCTCGAGGCAGGATGCCTCTGAGTACCAGTTGCAGGGGAGTAACAGCAGGAGAGAGGGCATTGCCTTCATCTCTTGCCTGTGGGCTTCCTAGCAGCACTGGGTGGGCCACTGTGTGAAGCAGGATGCTGGACTAGATGGGCCTTGGGCCTGCAATCCCAGCAGGGCAGTTCTTATGTTCTTACGAGCATCCCTAATCGCAAGAAGGAGATCTCTCAGAGTACAGCATTTGTCTGCTCAGACAAATGTTGCACACATGAACAGTGTGGAGACTCTGTAGTGTGGGCTACAGAGCATGTTGGTGAGAGGGGGAGCAGAGCTTGTTGATATGTTCCTGTGGCCGCTGTACCTGGGTACAGAATCCATGCTGCGTAGAACACCGGTACAAGGCTCCTGTCTGGTCACCACTGGCATAGCTAGGGTACAGGAGACCTCTGTTCCACCTAGACCTGGGGGCGGGGGAACTAGAAAAAACAGTCCCCCCCTTTTTGCAGAACCTCCCCCCCAAAAAAACCCTGATTCCCCCCAGTTTTTCCCCCCAGGCCTTCACATCTCTAGTTCTGCCTTCCTGCCCACAGCAGCATGGGGGCCCAAAAGTGGCATGCACATGGTTCCATGGCAGCACCCCCCCCAGCAGCATATGTGTCTTCTCTCATTATTGCCCAGAGCTATGCTGCCATTGCCACTCTTGCCACCCAATGCCACACCACCACCGCTCCTCCTGCTGCCCAGTGCCACTTGCCATCAGGTTTGAGGGGGGCGCTTGGAAGGAGGGAGGCAGGCCCCGTTCCAGTCCTCTGAAGAGAGGAACAGAAAGGGGCCTTCCTCCTCCTGAGTGCCTCCCAAGCCTGATGGGAATGGAGAGTGTACATGCACTCTGATGCCGAGAAAGGGCACATGCGCACTGATGCCGAGGCAGAGCACACATGTGCCCTCCATTTTCATCAGGCTTGGGAGGCGCTCGGAAGGAGGGAGACCTTGTTCTGAGCGCCTCCCAAGCCTGATGGCAAGTGATGCTGGGCAGTGGGAGGAGCAGTGGCAGCAGGTGGCAGGAGCTGCGGTGGGCAGCTGCAGGTGGCAGGAGCCACCGTGGGCAGGAGGAGCCACCTCGGCAAGTGGGGGAGTGGAGGGAGGGGTAAGCAACTGGCAGGCCCTCCTGGGGGGCCTCCCTACAGTGGACTCAGAACTGGATTTCAATAACATTTTGAAAAGCATCTTGATGATTTGGAGGTGTGTCCCCCCCTCACTTACTTTTTATCTCAGCAGCCCTGTAAGTAACGCCGCCAAACATCCACATCCTTGCTGTTAGTTGTCTGCACTGATTATTGCTACTATGTCTCGTCCACAGGTCCTGGTTTTGTGCTTTGTTCTAGTTCTGGGCTCCATGATGCCATGTCTCCCAGAATTCTCTGCAACATCACAGACAGTAAAAACCGCTCCAACACCAGACATTTATACAACCAGTAAAAGTGAGTCGGATGAGGTGAAACCTTTTCTTACTAAGAGGCTCCTGAAGGACCAAACCTATCTAAAATCAATGCTGAGCAGCGGGCTTAGCCTATGGGTTCCTTCTGCCCCAAGCATGAATCAACCAAAGTATCATCTAGAGTTTTGTCCATGTGGTTCACTTTATTTAGAGGGACGCATCATCCAGTGACAGAGATGCTTTCCCATCTTTTGGGGGGGTGTGTGGGGGTGGATGCAAACATCCCCCCCAGAACTGTTGGCTCTAGTTCAGGGTAGCTCAACTTCGGCCCTCCTGTAGATGTTGGCCTACAATTCCCATAACCCCTGGCTATTGGTCACTATGGCTGGGGATTATGGGAGTTGTCATTCAAAAACAGTGGGGGGGGGCTAAGTTGAGCTAGTTCTAGTTCATTCTTATCAAGTCTTATACCTTGTCAATACAAATAACACTTCCTTGGTTTTTTAAGGATTGATTCTCCTCCTCTGTCTCCAGAAATCTTCCCCTGTACCACTCAGGCTGATGCTTCACCATACTTTTGGGATTGTATAGGGATGGGGATGCAGAGCTCAAGAATGGCAGGCCCCAGACTTGTGTTTTCCCTCCCCTGCCCCCTTTGCCACAGAGAGAAATCAAATAAATAAATAGATAGATAGATAGATAGATAGATAGATAGATAGATAGATAGATAGATAGATAGATAGATAGATAGATAGATAGAAGATCCTCTTGACCTTGCACAATAAAATCCAAAGCAGGTTTCTGATTAAGCTGTGATCTCGCTATTCATTTGTCCAGGCTGCTGTCAAAGGCCATTGGCCAATAAAAAAAGAGGATGTAGGGAAAGCACAACGGCACTTGCACTGTCATGTCATGTGTGTCAATGCCATTGTACTGTTAGGACAGAGCAATCTTTCCCAGGGCCTTGTGTCTGGAACTAGCCAGATCTGGATGCTTTAGGAAATCTATAATGGGACTATTTCTTTGTCAGCCACTCCTAGCTCCAAGTATTTTAAGATTCAGAGACAGCAGCACACATATAAACGTGGGCATCCTAATGATGTTAGTCTCGTCTTCCATAAACTTGCCTGATCTTTTTTTAATGCTAGTGTTTCACTTTGCAGTACTGAGGATGGAGAAACCATGGGACTAACAGGATAATTGGTTGTATCTATTTTGGATTATCACCATACTCATCCTTGACCCCGATAGGCTGACAAACTAAATTTGATGCGTGTGGGGGTGGCAAGTAAGGCAGTATTGTATTTATACAAACAATAAATTTAAACCTTCCCAGAAACCCCTCGCTCCTACAGCCATTGTCACCTCAGCTAGCTGACCACCCTCCCTCTTCCTGTTTCCCAAGTCGCTATTTTTGTCACTCCAGTTCAGCACCCCAATTTGCTTCTAAAATCCATTTTCTGACCGGTGCGTCTCTGCAGCGTGCGGGCACACACATGCTGGAAACAAAGGCCTACTCTTCACAAAAAGCCATGCAGGTGATGGCAAAACCTGAATCTGCACTATCCCTCTTCAGACTGCAAGTGCAATCTCTCGCGGCGGAATGCTCTTCTACACAGTAATACCCCTCACAGAGAAAACTGGCATGTCGGGGGAAGGGTACATCAGTAGCTGCTTGACCAAGTCAGACCATTTGTCCATCTGGCTCAGCTCGCCAGGGTTGCAGGCAGCCGGTCTTTCCCAGCCCTACATAAAGATGCCAGGGACTGAACCTAGGACCTTATGTAGGCAAACCATGTGCTCCACCACTGAGCCCAAGCCCCATTCCCCCAGACCATTATTTGAGCTATCTGTGGTCTTCTTCCCTGGGCAGCTGTTCAAGAAGGCGAGGGGCAGGGCTCGGGCCCAAAGCTTTTTGTATGCTAAGCAACATTTTTGGGGTCTGCATCCTGTCTGCGGAGAGAGGGGTTCTCTTGCTCCTGGAAGGAACAGACATAATTATCAAAAGTGCAGCCCCTATCTGCATGCCTTTGGCCAACACAAATGGTCAGTCTGTGTGTCCCACCACTCAGAAGAATATCATCTCAAATAACTTAGAGCAGCTTCTCCACACAGCAGGCATAAGTTTTAGCAGCTGCCAGGTACTGGTGTGGATATTCTCCAGGGATCCATATGTAAGGGGCACTGCTCATCATGGCCACAGTGTAGAGAAATGGCCACATGTAGATAGGGTCCAGCTCTAGTGGCACAGAGTTCTACACATAATCTGTTATGTGTGTGAAAAATATTTTCCCAAGGATATAGTGTTTAGTATTGGGATGTAATATCATCCATGGTACTTTATGAAAACCAAATAAAAGTGGGCTTTAGGATTTTGGGAAGAGTCTCTCTCATCTCCTATCTGGAGATGCCAGGGAGGGAACTTGGAACCTTCTGCATGCAAGCATGCAGATGCTCTTCCCAGAGTGGCCCCGTCCCCTGATGTGAATATCTTACAATGCTCACACATGTCTCCCATTCAGATGCGAACCTGAATGGGCCTTGCTTAGCAAAGGGGACAATTCATGCTTGCTACCACAAGACCAGCTCTCTTCCTCTAATGCAATTAGGAACATAGGAAGCTGCCTTATACTGAGTCAGACCATTGGTCCATCTAGTTCAGTATTGCTGGCAGCAGCTTCTCCAAGGTTGCAGGCAGGAGTCTCTCTCAGCCCTTTCTGGAGATGCCAGGGAGGGAACCTGGAACCCGCAAATGCTCTTCCCAGATCAACCCCCTCCCTTAAGGGGAATATCTTACAGTGCTCATACAGGTAGTCTCCCATTCATGTATAAACCAGGGCAGACCCTGCTTAGCAAAGGGGACAGGTCATGCTTGCTACCACAAGACCAGCTCTCCTCCCATGTCTCAGCATATGGTGTGTGTCGGGAGAGGGGGTGGGGGACTTCTGTATCACTAAGTCCTTTTCTCAGCACTTCACCAAGCTGTCCTTTTGCAGTTCAGTCACGGAGCCTCCTTTTCTACGATGAGCACGGCGGCTCCTTAGAAGAAGGTTACAGCTCCTTCATCTCTGTGGAGCATCCTGAAAACTGGGAGGCTGACAAAGGGCCAAGCGAGGAGCAGCCGCCTCAAGAGCATGTGCTCCGTCCCTTAGCTGTGGCCCACGGAACAGCCAAATATCTGAACAAACCCCGCCTGGAGGGCCCAGAGCAGAACAGCACCAGCTCCGCTCTCACTCACCCCAAGGAGCGATTCCATGAGAGGTAAGCAGATTTGAGACTCGAGACTATCCACTCTTTCTAACTTGCACCGGGCGGGTTCTCTATCTCCAGAGCACACCATGGATTCTTAATAGGATTACCAACTTCTTATGGGCTTCTACTCTCTGCATTTAATAGATCTTCAGACAGTAACAGTTGATAAAGCTTATTTCCTTGGTGTGAAAAGCTTCATGACTGATTGCTGCAGATAAAAAGGCTAGGCTATTTTTTTTTCTCTAATCAGCAGCACTACTTCTAAATTATCTGATTAGCTCCAGCATTTCAGGAAAGGTGGCTCTGTAGCCCATGGAAGCCTCCCAACAGCAGAGACTATTTCCCCCCTCTTGTATGCAGTACCATTTAAACCATTTAAAAACTGAATTTAAGCTGGCCCCTTTCAGGGAATTTTAATTTTAAAACTTTATTGTTGTATAGTGCCTTGAGTAAGCACTTTTAAGTACAAAGGTTTAATATAACAGTTTTGTGTGATTGTATGTTTCCTCTGCTGGAGGTCACCAGACACTGCCCCCACCCTCCGCAATATACACACAGCAGAGTGGCAGCTGGCGACAGAGACTGAGACAGTTAACACACTTTTCATCGGAACAGAGATGTCCCCCTGGGACAATGGGAAATAAGGATATCGAAAGTTTTTAGAGGAACCTGAACAATAGCACCCTAAACAATGAAATAAAGGAGAGTGGGGAGCTATCAAGACAGTTATTAAAGGACTGGGCCTGATGGGGGAAGAGGCAGAAGATTACAAAAGGACTAATGGGAAGCTTTTGTTTTCTTTTTCTGCAGAGAGAGAAGCCCCAGTGATACAGCTGAATACTTGTAGCAGCTGCCAGCCCTCAGGGCCTCTTCTGTCTGGATGCAGGATCCTTTCCCAGCTGAGTAGGAGAGGATGCTCTATTTAGACTTCTCCAAACTGGCCTTGAGTTCAGCCACCTCCGCCTCCTCGTTCACTTCCCCCCTGCCTGGACCCTCAGTGTCAATAATACTGATTTTTCGGTCAAGATTCACAGTGATCACCATAATCAGGGAGAGTGCCTGGCAACACAGCAAAAATCCCAATTCTCATGTATCCCCACTTGTGTTCACTGTGGCCACCAGTTATGTTGTTTATCTCTCTCTACAGTCTGTCACCAAAGCTCCCAATGTCTTAGCACACAACTGAAAATCTGTACTAAACTGAACTGTACCCAACCATTTTTGTTTCATGATTAGGCAAAAATTCACTTCTACCTTGTTGGATACTATTCTGTTTTGTTTTAAAATGTTTCTAGGGTTTGGTTTTTACAAACATAATTACATAAGAACAAGGTATAGAGAACACAAAGATAAAGATATAAAAACATGTCACTACTAAGGATCCAGAGAAGAAGGAAAAATAGTATTCAAAGGTTTTTTCTCAACAATCTATAAGCAAAATTGACAAATCACAATCTCCTAATCTATCAGTTTATTATTACTGTAAAATGTCACCAAATTAGTCCATCTGCAGTACTTAGACTCTATTTTACCAGATTCTGATTTGACATCCATTTTTCCCCACAGTGTCTCAGCAGGGACCGTCTTCTGACCTCAAATTATTGTTTATAACTCAGTGCCCAGAGCTGTTACAGGAATAAAGGATAGCCTGGAGGATCGTGCAAATAGAATTGGGAGTTATTATTCATTCCCGTTCAGTTTTTATACCCTCTTTCCAGACAGTCTTTAGATTCGGTTTTCTCCAAACACGCAAATGAGTTCCTCCTACTCATTTCTTTTTGTACAACTCTCTTTAAAATATGAGATTACAAACTGGATGGACCCTCTATGTCAGCAACCTAAGGAAAGAGATCACCCTCTTTATGTAAGTTCTTTATCAGTGTGCCAAGGACTAAGCAGAGATGGTAGGGATGTCCATGGATGCCCTTCACACCCCTATTCTTTTAATATTTCCTGGAGCTGATTGGGGCAGATGCATGAATCAGCTTCTGCCATGGTTTTCTTTCCAATAGATATTAGGAATGGAGAGCCCCTTCAGAGCGATTCTCCTCCAAGCATGTCCACCAACACCAGCATATACCACTGCACCTTCCAAAAAGGAAAGTATATCTTCTCCCAACACCAGCATAAAGAGCCACTGTTCAGTTAGTGCATATCCTTTTCATCCATGTCAATAGCCAGAAATCCTACTGGACATAGTCCATGTGTGCCTCAAATTCATACCGTTGTACAGTGACCAAACTCAGAAATTATTTGTACATAATGAAACTTATTTTGTATTATTGCCAATCCCTTAAGATATTGTATTTTGGAGACTCTCAGATCCTATTTTCTGTATTGTATTTTATTAAGAGTTATTGCGGGCTTGGCCTCTATGAACTTCCTCCCTTTGCAGGGCGCTGTTTCCTCTTAGTCTAGCAGCTAATGTTTGCCTTGTTTTCATTTTTAAACATATCCCTATTTTCCTCCTGTTACTAGCTCTGCAATTGCTTTGGAGCAGCAAAATTAAAAAAAAAAGATGCAGCATCAACTGTTGTTCGGGTTGTTCATTATTTAACTGAGGGATTATTAATTTTGCTAGTGTTTGTGCAAGTGCTGGCTTGCCATCACCCACGGAATAATAAACAGTCTCTCCCATCATGTCCAGAGGTCTCCAAGTGGAGTAGAAGAGTGCTTCTCTAAGGGCTTGTACAGAGATGGTTATTTCTGAGGAGTGATGGCAGTAGCTTCCCTCTCTGATAAGGCATCTCACCTGGAATGTTTGTGTTACTTTCAAGCACAATTAACTGACTGCCTAGGTAAAGACTGGCACCTGTATCAATGTATGTGGACTTAAGTAGGAGAGGTGAGGAACAATAACACAATATTGTTAATGTGAATGAACAATAACAATAACAGTCAGGAACAATAACACAGTAACTCAGGATGAAGGTACAGAGAGAGGGAAAAGCTACAAGGTATGGGTGAGCACAAAACCGGTTTGCCTGATTTGGTTCAAGTCTGGACTGGACTTGAACCAGACCAGGCATGTTCAGTTTTGCAAACACACATCCTGAACACTCCCCGGCTTGGCTTGAGTTTGAACCGGTTCAGGGGTTCTAAATGTTAAAATAGTAATAATAATAACTCTTTGTCGGGTCTGGGTTGTCCAGTGGCCTCTGGCAGGTGCTGCCGTAGCCATGGGGGGTGGGTCTCAGAAGGTTCCCCTTCCCCTCCACCAGCCTCTCCCTGGTTTTCTTCAGGCCATTAAGGCCCTTTTTGGGGGCTTTCCGGCCCTCTCCCAGCTCACGGTGGCCATTTTGAAGGCCACCGCACATGTGCACTGGCCATTTGCATTCCCGGGTCCAAATCTGAACCAAACCAAATTGGGCCCTGTTTGACTCGAGAGTGAGCCATCAAATAGGCCCAGTCTGATGGCGAACTGGCTTGACCTCAAGCTGGTGTGCACATCCCTACTACAAAGTAGTGATTTGTTATTATAGCATGGAGTAGGAGCAGGAGGGAGTCCACCACCTAAAAGACAATTAGTCCTTTTTAATGAGCAGTGAGAAAAGGCTATCCGTTTTGCGGGGAGGAAGCCCAAAAGTGCTTACAACCCCACAGATGATCATTCCGCTGTCCCTGGGTGGGCAGATTGACCACCCAGACAAGCACTGGCTGAGGGTTGGGGTGGCAGGATACCCCATCCCATGTCAACCCCCCCCCCACTTCCAGAGCTCAAATAATGCACCATGCGAGTACACAGTGCATTATGGGGGTCCCCCTCTTTGAGTATACCAGCCACAACTGACACACGAGCCGAATAATGGGGTTAGGAGAGTGCTCGCTCTCCTAACCCTATTTTGAGTGGAGATTTTGTTGGCAGGTTTGCCGCCATGGTGCCGCCGGGTTTGGGCCCAATCCTGGCAGTTCACACGTGCGTGTAAAACCAGGCTCAGCTCCCTTAGCCCAGTTTTGTACGCACATGTGAATAGCCTCTAAACAAAAGGGGTAAATGCGTGTTTTTTCTTGTGAAATTGTATTCTTCCTTTCTTCCTCTTATTAAAAAGAGTTCTTTTTATTAATGTCACAAAAAATGCAATATGTTACAATATATGTGGAACTACATAGGAGAGGTGAGGCTGTAGCTGGGGACAGTAACACAGGAGGAAGGTACATATCGTTGGAGTTTTGTGATTATTTAGCAAAGCACCAAGGGAGCTACCACTCCAGTTACAGAATGCAGAGTTTAGTTGTTGCAGCTATTTAGAGTAACACACATGGAGATCACTGGAGATTCTACGTTACTTCAATAGTTTATTGGTGAAGTACATTTGGGATAGGAAAGACCCATCCTATCTATCAGCTTCATCATGTATAGGTAGGGGGAGAGAGATGTTTCCATCTTCTCTCTAGGAGGGAAGGAAGAGGACTGACTCACTACAGCAAGTACATGCGGAGTCAAGGCAGGGGTCATAGAGCAGAGGCAAGCAGGGAAAGGTCAGGAGACCCTCACTCACTACCTTTACTCCCAATGCCCCTAATGGTCATTAGGATAGTTAGTGCAAAAGGCTGATGCACTGGAACTCTATCTCCAGCACATATCGAGGGGAAAGTGCTTTGTTGTTACTACAGCATTGAGTAGGAGCAGGGGGGGACTCAGATGAATGTTCAGCTTGACACCTCTAATAAAGGACTTTTGTTATATACTCCTACTTGATCTTTGAATGAATGCAAACCCCATTTGAAACAGCACCAGCTCAGAATGCAAACTGTAGGTTCATGGGCAACATTTGTAAACATGTGAAGCTGCATTTCATTTTTTTAAAACTGTGGACTTGAGGATGTATGTGAGAGAGACAACCATGTCTCTGCAATGAGAAACTGCATTAGAGCAAACCAAGGGCTCAACTACATACAACACTAAGGGCTGGTTGATAAAGGGAGTCCGAGTAACTACCAACTAAGATTCAGAGCCATGTGCCCTCCTGAAAACCACATGTGTGGCAAGGGAAATCCCCATCAGAGGACCAGGAAGTAAGTAAGTAAGTGTGTGTGTGTGTGTGTGTGTGTGTGTGTGTGAGAATGAGTGACGGGATGGTAGTTGGGTGTCATGCTGAGCCACCATAGAACAGAGCTATGATTGCTGATCTTGGCTTGGCACGGTGCCCAGGGTGCTTTCCAGGTTACACCTTCCAACGGTGTCACAATTAGAGTTTCCAACATTACATTGGCCAAAATCAGGACACGGGGTGGGGGGAGTCTTGGGGGTGGGGCCACCTAGGGGTGGGACTTGGCCTCAGTTGGCTGTGTGTGTGTGTGTGTGTGTGTGTGTGTGTCCCCTCTGGAGCCAGCTGCCGGGCAGGTGTGCTTACCGGTGGTGGCTGCCACTGCGTGGCAGCAGAGCAGGGATGGTGGTGAGAGCTCCGCCCGCCTCCCAAAATATGACAGTTGAGGGTGAGGTGGGGCAGGTGTGCTGGAGGCAGGTGGGAGAGACGGCAAAAGAGCTCCTCACCTGGTCCACCTACCTCCTAAATGAAGCTGATCAGGCCAGTTTCTGGCCTCTGCGCATGTGCCTGCCTCCAGTGCACCTGCCTTGTCCTCAACTGTCATCGTTTGGGAGACGGGCAAAGCTCTTGCCATTGTCCCTGCTCTGCCGTCACCACCCAGCAGCTTCGCTAGTTTGTTTGTTTTTTAAGTTAAAAAGAAGTCAAAAAGCAGGAGAAACTGAGTCCTGAACGGGACGAGCATTTCTCCCCAGGACATGCAATGTGGGACAGTTGGCATCCCTAGCTCACAACGTATGTGCTAAATGTGCTTCCATACTTCCTGTGTTGTAACACCGCAGTCCCTACGTTGTCAGCAGGGTGCTGTTCACATTTCGGATGCCTTGTTTTGGATTTTATTGCTGAGATTTAGTGCTATAACACTGTAAGTCTGTTGCAAAAAAGTAGCTGTGTTTTCCCATTGTAGGGAAATTCTCTCCTTGTAGATTCTGGAGATTGTTTTCAATTTGATCCTGCCAAGCCAAAGCATTTTACCACGGTTGTAGTGGGTAATCTGGAAAGCGTCCTGCTCTAATTTCCTCACACACACAATCACTTCTTGGACTGAGATTTTCACTGTCCCGCACAGAGATTTTTGGGAGTGTACGTGGCTCTGAATCTTAGCTGACAGCTTCTCAGACTACCTTCATTCATCGCGAGGACCAGCCCCCAAAGTGCCATGGTCCTAGAATGTTAGAATTGGAAGATACCTTGGAGGTAGGGTGGTCAACATTCCACTGACTGAATAAGGGACACGAGGCAGGGAGTATGTAGGAGTAATTGGGAGCCTGAGTGTTGTAGGTGTTTTTACCACTTTCAACTTAAACTACAGTAGAAGTTAAAACTCAGATTGCTTCTCCTCTGCTTTGATATACCCATGCTAACCATCCACGTTGGGAGGGCAGTCTAACCTAAAACTAAGGCCTAGGGAACCACAGCACAGCCATCTTAATATGAAGTCCCATAACTTAATATGAAGTCCCCCAGCCCTCTCTGCCCAGGGAGGTAGCCTTTACCTCTTAAGGAGTAAATCTGCTGCAGCTGTTGGTATCTTCCTCTTCCTCTAAGAGAAACATAGACAAGGGGCCCATATAACTCGCTGACATGGATGTTGGGAAACTGATACAAGTTAAGGGATGGTCAATTGTTTCGTTCTGATGTAAACAAAGGTGGATCTGCACTGATTATAGGCTTTGCATTCCTTCTAAGACTTTTGTTACACCACGATAGATGACTAAGCTACCCTCTGTGTATAAATACTTACCTGTAACTGGGGGTCTTTGCTCTCGATTTGGGTGAACCCCGAAAGCCTTACTTGCTAGCAGTAAAATCCCATAAGATTTTCCGTTTGTGTGTGTATTATTTGGCGTCATGCACCACCCAGACAAGAACCGGCTTTCACGGTTATATCAGTTTATTGATATAACCATGGTCAGCCAAACTGGGTGTGATGTGATGTTGTTTTCTAGAAAGAGAAGCATTGTTAGCCAGTAAAAAATAGGTTTCACACATAAGCACTATCTAGTAGTCATCGCTTGCATGATTTTCATGATCCTGATACCTGGATTATGCTAAATTAGCCAATCACTGATGGCTGTGAATGTTTTTGTTAATGTCCCCAAATATGGGACCGTTGGCAACCAGAAGCCCGCAGCCTACCAGAACCACAGATTACTCTGGGAGGGAGGGAGGGAGGGAGGGAGAAGGGAAAGGAGTTGGAGCTCATTAATTATTTTGTTATCAGTGAAAATAATTGGTTTGATCTGAGCCACAGGTTCTTCCCATTAGTTAAAAATAAGGGACAAATGGCACCCGTAAGGGACAGACAATTTGGGGCTGGAATAAGGGACGTCCCTGCTAATAAGGGACTGCTGGTAACCCTGCTTGGAGGTCTTGTGATTGACCCCCTGCTCAGAGGAGGAAACTCCTACAGCATCCCTGCCCAGCCTCTGTTTGATAACCTCTAGCAAAGGAGCACCCACCACTGCGTGAGGTGGACTGTTCTCCTTACATTCAGGAAATGCCTCCTAATGTCTAGCTGAATCTGCTTCCTTGTAATTTCAATCCATTGATTTTTCTAGTCTTGCCTTCAGGAGCCACAGAGAACACGACTGCTCTGTTGCAGCCCTTCAGGTATTTGGAGAAGGCGTTGCATGTCTGTCTTTAAACAAGATAGCAGCTATGGGGGTTGGGGCAGGAGGCATATTGGGGGCCATGGTATGGGGGAGGTGGTTAACTCACCCCCCCCACACACACATGTTGTAGTTCTAAGGAAAAATCGCCACCTGAAACTGCCACTGCCAGCGTGAGGGAAGCTGCCAGGTTACAATGATGCTCAGGAGACCACATTGCAGCGACAAGTTTCAGGTCCTTTCTCTCTTGAGAAAATCACTGCCAAGTAACTGGAGTGATTACATTAAATAGAAGCCATCATTCCACTTTCACATCATGTCTGTGTGCTGCTTACTGAAATAATAATAATCAACTCTTTTCCCTTTCACAAAAAGCATCAGTGCCTGGTGCAGATCTCCAGCCCACCCATTTCCTGCAAGGTATGTTCTCAGGAAGAATGAGGCACCCACACGGGGGCTGTGTCTGCAGAGGCGTAAGTGGCACAGAGCTCAGGGAGGAAATGGAGCCCTTGCCATACCAAAGTGCAGAGGCCCACTCTGAAGTGCAGCCATTTGTTTAAAGTAGCTAAGTGATGCAGTGCCTAATTTATACCGATTATGGATGCTTTCCTGCCAGTTATACAGACCTTTGGCAAACAAGCACATGCAGCCAAATGTGGAATTCGATGAACAGCTGCCTTTATGATTTGGGAGTTTATTACTCCCCTCAGACAAGTGCATCCAGTTCTGCTCGGGAGAAAGGGTTGATTCCAAGAGCAACCCTATGTGCCAGAGTACATATTACACCGGCCACAGGGATGCCACTGAAAACAGTACCCCTGTGACAGGCTCTCCACACACATCCAGCTGTACAACCTGCCCCAGTCTAAGAAAGTCAGAAGCTCGGCTCCTAGTGCAGGTCACACAACTTTAGCCCTTCAAATGTTGCTGGACCACAACTCCCTTCATCGCCAGCCACAGTGGTCAGTAGTCAGGGATGGCGAGAGCTGTAGCACAGCACCAGCTGGAGGGCCAGAGTTGAACAGCCCTGACCTAGAGGATGCCCACTGGATGCCAGATGGAAAGGGCACCTAGAGCAGGGCCTCGTATATATACTGCCTCTGAACATGGGGGTTCCAGTGAAGGATCCTGGCTAATAACCGTTGATAGGACTATTCCATTTGTGGATTTCCATGCCTCCATTTTACAATCCTGGCAGCTGCAAGCAAGGATGCTGAAGGTTTCCATGCAATCTGCACAACTAGACATTTTAAATGTTGGAGCTGGGTAGTGGAGATATTATTATTTACTTATTACATTTGGCTTCCACTCTTCCTGCAAAGAGCTGCAAAAGGCATGCACAAGGTCTTGTTTTCTCTTTACAACAACCTTGCAGTGCAGGCTGGGCTGAAAGAGCGTTCCTGGCTGAAAGTCACCCAGTTGAGTGTCATGGCTAAACCCAAGTCTCTCTGGTCCCTAACCACAGAGTCTATCTCAGGATTGCATCCTTGTGGCAAGCTTAATGCGCACTCAGGCTCTAAGGCTGGTCCTTCCAATTAAACAGAATTAATGACTTGGTCTAGGCACAACTGAATAGTGACGTCGCCAAGGTTTGTTCAGAAAATGGATGTGTCCAGCTCAGGTGTGCTTTGAATCAAGTACCTGGCTAGGAACGTACAACGGGATCTTGTGCATGCACAGCAGACCAGGCACCCAGCTCTGCTTGGAAGGTACACATGTGCAAAATGTGTTCACCTTTCAGCCTCACTTCAGCTTTTGTTGACAGCTTGAAACTATGTGGCCAGACATCCTGAGCAAAGAGCCTTTTGCATGGTGAGTATCTTTGCCATACAACAGTTCTCTTGGTTGTTTCTTACAAATATGTATGTGGCTGCTGTCCCTTATCCTGTTTCCTTTCTTATTCCTGGAAGAGAGTGAGGCGGGTCTCACGATCAGTGAGACCCGCTTTGTAAGGGTGAGCAGGCTTAGCCCACTCTCCCCGCACACGAGCAGTCTCGTAATGGAGCCGGCAGGTGCTGGGGGGTGTGGGGGCCAATTGGCCCTCAGAAGCTCCAGCATGCTCTGCACGAGCATGCAGAGCATGCTGGAGAGACCCCCGGAGCCAGGAGGCGGCTTTTCGCTTCCCCTCCGGGGGTCTACTCGTGAGTAGCCATGGTGTGGAGCCGCACTGCAGCAACTCACGATCGGGAAGCCCGGGTTAGCGGAGCGCTTGCAAGCCCGGTGGGTCTCACGATCGGTGGAGAGTGGGCTAAGCAAGCATCCTTAGCTCGCTTTCCACTGATTGTCAGAATAGCTCCAGTGCATGTGTGTGTGAGAGAGAGAGAGAGAGAGTGGGGGGAGTTGGATTTTAAAGGAGATTACCTGGACAGCATAGATCTTTTCTGCTTCTTCTGGGCGCTTTCCAGTCTAGCTGCTCATCAGCAGCAAAATGCCTCCATTCCGGCAAGTCGCATTCAAAATGTAAACAGCAGGGGGAGTAGTCTCGCAGCAACCAACAACCCGAAAAAACAGCAACTTCCTTATGCTGGATACACAACGTCCTAGCTCTATATCACAGCAATTAAATTCAAAACAAGGCATTGGGAATGTGAATGGTACCTGGCTGTCCGTGTAGGGACTGCGGTGTCACGATGCAGGAAGTGTGGAAGCACACTTCCGAGATATGTCCTGACCCCGTTGTAGGGTCTAGTCTGGAAAGTGCCCTGGTGGCTGTTGGTTAGCAATTGCCATTTTTCTCCCATAATGTTCCTAACATAAGCATTGTCCCAGGCCATTGTTGAAAATATGGATGGCACTTGCTGGGGGCTACCATGCTTTCCTCCAGAGGCTTATCTAGGGAAAATAGCGCCTAAGGCAAGCAATGAAATTGCGCCCCCTGTCCCAACATCTGACACCCATCTTTCAGATAACTTTACCATAATATCAGCTGAAAAATACAAGTCAGGCTCGTTAATCTTTTAATATTTCAAAAACTATTTAGCAGTGGACTTAGCCAGACCAAAAAATGCTAGAAAACTACAAATTTCAGTATGCTGGGGCTCATGAAATACCCAAATTTCATGGAGGTGTACTTGGAAAACTAAACAGAAGTGCCTGTCTAATTCTCTACTATGCATTGTAGCATCACTATTACAGGAGTTTTAAAATTAAATGGAGAATTGGACTTTTCCCAGATACTCTGAAAATAATTAAAGGATATGCAGAGTAAACTGTGTCACTGCTTGGAATATATTCTAGTATTTCAGGAAGACAGTTAAAATGAGAGAAAGAGAGCAAGAAACTCCCGGTGGGCCTTAATACTAAGGATTTCACACTGATTCAAAGACAAATTCACCATTAATAGCCATATTATTAAGACATCACATTTAACTCACTTATCACAAGAAGCAAAGTAAGAGCAAATGAATACAATCCTAGCTCATAAGTTTCAGCTCAGTATTCACAAGCCCTGGTTCTCTGTACATAGTGCCAATCTGAATATGTGTACAGTGTCTTATATCATTTAAAAAACAAACAAACAACCTTTTACCTGTAGCCCCTTCAGGGGGCTTTCTAAAGGCTGTGGGGGCATGGGGTGTGTGCAAAGTTTTCCCCTCCCCCTGCTGGCCTCTAGGGCCTCGCAGGGACAATTTGAGCACGTGCGGTGGCCATTTAAAAAAATAATCTTTTTTTAAAAAAAATGGCAGCTGAAAACAAAATGGCCACCGTGCATGCTCAAATGGCCTCTGCAAGGCCTGGCATGGCCTAGGGCCTCACAGAGGCCATTTGAGCATGCGCGGTGGCCATTTTGTTTTTGTCAGCCATTTAAATTTTTTTTAAATTTTACAAAATGGCATCCCCCTTCAAGTGGCGCCCAGGGCACGTGCCCTGCCTGCCCTACCCTAGATACACCCCTGCTTTCCCCGAAATGCCTTGGGTCAATGCTAGTTCAGAGGCATTGTGAGGGTAGAGAAAAGGTCACCTCCAGCAAACTGGTCAGCCGGCCCAATGCTCCCAGGGGAATCAAGGGCTGCACCAGCAGTGCACCATGCTGGGGTCCCAGCAGCTTCCCTAGGGTGCCTTGTTTTGATGGAGGGTCAACTTAGTGACCTCTAGATTAGAATATTATAATGTGCTGTATTTGGAGCTGCCTATAAATATGATTTGGAAGTTACAGCTGGTGCAGAATACTGTTGCCTGCTTAGTGTCATATATGAGTTAGTTTGCTCATATTGCACTAGTTTTAAAACAGTTGCACCTGCTACCAATATGTTTCTTGGCTCAGTTGTGCTGACTTTGACCTGTGTGTCAAGTTGCTTGCTTTGGCCTATGAAGCCCTAAACAGGCTCGTTCCTGGGGGTTTTGGGGAGCACCACCCACTCCCATATGGGCTTCCTTGTAGCTTAAGATGGGCTAAGTAGACCCTGATTCATGTTCCATCATATTCAGAGGACAGCAAGGCCTTCCAGACCCATGGAATGCCCTTTCACAAACTCGGCATTTAATCTATCTATATTATTATTAATTAATTAATTAAAACTTTTATACCGCCCTTCCAAAAGGCTCAGGGCGGGTGGTTTACATTAATTTTTCTCTCTCTCTCTCTCTCTCTCTCTCTCTCTCTCTCTCTCTCTCTCTCTCTCTCTCTCTCTCTCTCCTAGGTGTGTATTAATCCTCTATAATAAAAGCCTTGGGTGTGCACCCGTGTCTCTGCGCCCATGTCTTCCTCGGCCGTTCTGGGCATGCGCGAAACCTCCGAGGAAGATACGGCCGCAGGCACCAGCCAGCCATGTTGGCTGGATGGCTGGCCTGGCCATGGGAAGGCCGGAAGTGGCGGCCGCGGGAACGGAGGGACTGCATGGAGGGCAGAGGCAGCAGCGGTGGGCGGCACTCTTGGTGGCGGCGGCAGAACTCTCCGCCCGGCCGCCCACAGCGACGGCGGCACTCTCGGCCTGGCCACCCAGCCACCTGCGGCGCCGGCAGCACTCTCGGGCCAGGCCGCCCGGCCGTGGCGGCGACACTCTTCGCGGTGGAAATCTCCGCCCGGCCACCCACAGCGGACGCTGAGAGGGAGGGGAGGGTGAGAGAGAGGGGTGGGAGTGGGAGGAAGGGCAAGAGAGTGGGGTGGGAGGGAGGGGAAGAGAGGCAAGAGTGTGGGGCAGAAGGGAGGGAGGGAGAGTGGGGCAGGCGAGAGAAGGGAACAGCCAGCCCCAAAGAGCGAGCCGCAATAGCGGTCTACTAGCGCCCGTTAATTTAACTGGCTTAAATTCACTAGTTTATATATATATATATCCTAGGTGTGCCTTGGAATGTGCGTCCCAGCGCCCAGCTGATTGGCTGGGCGGCGGACGGGCCTGATTGGCTGAGGTGCACCCAAGAGGATTGGTTGCCATGGCAGTGGCAGGCCTGGCCGCAGAGCCCAGAGGCAGTGGCGAGCCCAGCCCAGCCACGGAGGCCAGGCCCAGGAGTGGGGGGAAGGGGGGGAGAGAAGTGGTGGTGGGGAGGAGAGGCAGCTGGGCCTGGAAGTGGAGACTAGGGCAGAAGGTAGGGAGGAAGAGGTAACTGCCGGTCCCAAAGAGTGCACAGATGCTCTGTGCGGGGTCGGTTAGTTCTCTGTATTCCACGAGCAGATTAAAACCCTTCTGTTTTGGTGTACCTTTGGTTGCTAGTTTTTATGTTTGGTTTATGGCTGCTGTTTTGCTGTTGCTGCTGCCGCCATTGCTGATTTTTGTTTTCTTTGGATTGCTGTTTGGTGTTTTAACTTTCCTTGTAAAATGCTCTGAAATCCATTTTTGACTGGCATGCAAATAAAATAAATAGATAAATAAATAAGAGTTTGCTCACATTCCATGATGGGAAAAACCAATTTCCCCAAAGGTACTGTTTTGAAATACATTGGTGGGTGTAGTGCTGAAATACTCTTTCCTAAAGGCTGTAGAGTGAAGCAGGATCTGCAAGTCCTGACTTAAAATCAGATGTTTTTGGTCAAATATATTCCCATGGCTCGTCTGAAATCTCTTACCTTTAGCCACAGAAGAGCTCAGAACTGGTTTTCTGGGCCTTTAGGGCACTTCAAGATATTTGATTTCTTGAGAAAGGGTGGTGCATTTCTAGCACTATGCACTTACCCTCCTCATCCCCACAAGCATTTCCAGATGGGGCTTTTAGCTCCGAATGGAGGGTGCAGGGGCGTAACTACCATTAGGCAAGGGGGAGGCAGTCGTCTTGGGGCCCCACTGCCTCGAGGGGCCCTCCAGAGGCACATCACATGACTCCCCACCCACCCATGTTGCACCCTCTATGAATTATGTTGAGTCTCTTGGAGATCGGCAGGAGCAGAGAATTAAAAAACTAGATTCAATGTGAACGAAATATTCACCGTATTCATAATGGAGATGTGAGTGTGAGTGCATGATATATTGTGAAGTGTGTTTGTGTGTGTATATCAGTGAGGGGCCCATTTTAAAATCTTGTCTCTGGGCCCCCTCCAACCTTGCTATGCCCCTGGAGATAGGCACATTTATACTTCAGACTTAAAGAAATTTAACAGTGATTTGTAGTTCTGTGGAGAGAAGGCTAAAGAGGGACTTCTAATGAACAACTTTCAGCACTCACCAAAGCACAATTCCCAGGATTCTTTGTAGGGAAGCCATGAAAGTTAAAGTGGGAGAAATATGATTCCTCTTTAGCCTCATGCAGGCATTATTACTAAAGCAAGGTATACTCAGGTACACTGTCCAAAGTGGGAATGGAAGTCCTGTCTCTTGGTCTATCAGTCAATCCCCCTCACTCCTCCTCAAGGAAGTATGTCCACTCACATGTCCTTTGTCTGAAGCAGCTAAGGCTGTAAGCGTGGTGGTAGATGCTTCCATGATGGGGAGACTCCGACATTTGTCTTCGAGATAAAGCAGATGTTGGGGGATTTTTACATATGAGGAATATATTTAAGTTTATTATACTGATGTCCCCCCTCTGCACATTTCCTGAAACATCTTCAGCACTGAGCTGATTTTTAAAACCATTCTGCGGACCTGTTCTCCAGCACTTCATTCTAACATCCAAATCCTTACTCTTGCGAGTGGTGTGAAGAAGTCAGTCCACATCTTCTGTTTCCTTTTTGCTTTAGGATTAGAAACCTCACTAGGACAGGATCCATATTTTTGTTCTATGATTGAGTGCACTAGCGGCTGGGCAGCTGTCCAAGACCTTTGCATGCTGAGAAAGTCTTCTGCAGTGCCAATTTGCCAAACATGTATGCTACTAATTCTATTCTTACTTTGTGGGCCCAGATGGAAGACCAGCTTTGTTTTCCTTCCCTCCAGCATTTACATTCCTTGCTAGCTGCGCAAGGTAGTGATACCTCCCCCTCTCGTCTGCTGCTGGGAAACCTAAATGTTGAGACCCCCCCCTGCCCTCACTAGCACTTGCTCTCTCCTACCATCCTGTGAGCACAAGATGGATAGGAGGTGAGAGGTATTTTCACACAGTAGGATTGCCAACAGACCAGAAAGAACTGGCCTAGTTTGCTCTTGTGTCTCTAACAGCAGCTTGCTCGCTCGCTTATGTATTTATTTATTTGGCATCTCTGTGCTGCTTTTTTTGGCACCATGCCCCACCCCCAGTGCTGAACAATGTTTAAATTAATGCAGGAATGAGCAGAAGTTTTTTTTTTTTAATAGCATGGAGATAAGCATGTCAACAAATTACTGCACAACAAGCAGCTATTAAGGGCACATGAGCATACCACACAGGTTTTTTCCTGGTCAGTTGGCAACTGCAGTTCTTTAAGCGTTCTGCAATGAATTTCATCTGCCAGAAGTGATTTATTATGCAGTTCCCTAGCACTGGGACCACTTGTGGGAAAGGGCTATTTGTTTAGACATTCCACTTCTGGGGACATCTGGGCAGTAGCCAGTGTAGGAAAACAGAATGCCTAACTAGATGGACTTCTGTTCTGATCCTCGGGGCTTTTCTTTTGTCCACTTTGCCTGTCTTCTCCATTCTGCACAGCTTTTCTGATGTATGAAAACACTGATATTATTAGTCTTTAGTAATGGCTCTTGACATTACTTCTCTCTCTTCCTTATTGAGGATTTAGATTTAATATGTTGGAGAACCGAAACAGACAACAGTCCCCCCGCCCCCGTCCCCCAAATGTTTGAAGGCAGAATGATTGAAGCATTGTTGGCAGTGGTGTATACAGGGGCGTAGCAAGGTTGGAATGGGCCCAGAGACAAGATTTTAAAATGGGCCCCTCGCTGATATACACACGCAAACACAATTCACAATATATAGTGCACCCACACACACATCCCCATTATGAATATGGTGAATATCCAGTTCACATTGAATCTAGTTCACAGGGGTGGATCCAGCAGGACATTATAGAGGGTGCAACAAGAATCCCCCCCATAAAAGATTCCCCCCCCATATAAATATTGGGGCTTGGATTTTCTCTCTCTTGCAAATGCACTATGCCAAGGGGTGTCAAAATAAAAATATTGGTGGGCCAGATTAGATTCTGATGCTCCTCTGGTGAGCCACACATAGCCTTGTGCCCACCCCACACCACCTATCTTCTTCCTCCTCCTCTCTGTGCTTTCTCTCATTCTCCCCCCCCCCACCCCCCACTCCCCAATTAGCTGAATTCACTACTTTTTACACTAAAATACACTCAGGGAAAGATCATTTTTATTTTATTTTTAGAAGAAATTCAGAGCATACCTGCTTATACCAGCTTTTGCATGGAAAATGCTTTCACTCTTCCTCTCTCCCTTACAAAGGTGTTGCTATGTACTTAAAAGATCCAGGGCTTGGGCCCACAGCCTCCCCACATTTTTGATAATGAAACCCTTTCATGCTCTCTTCAAGGTATTAAACACTCTCCTCCCCACTAGCTTGCTTCACAGCTAAAAATGAATCTCCTTTTTCTCCTGCATCAGATTTCCCCTGTATCCTACACACACAGCTGAGAACCAGTGTGGCATAGTGATTAGAGTGTCAAGACTAGGATTGGGGGGACTTGCGTTCCCCATTCAGTCATGAAACTCATTGTGGGACTTTAGCTGAGACACTCTCTCTCTCCCCTCCATACCTGCCTCACAGGATTGTTGTGAGTGAGGATAAAAGTGGGGAGGAAGGACATGTACACTTGTACACTACCCGGACTTTTTGGAGGAAGAACAGGATGTGTGTCATTCTATATGACTTTTAGCCTCATGCACTCCAATCCTAAGCGTGTACTCAGAAGCATATTCAAATAGCATTTTTACACCAATTGCAGCAGCATGGAATTCAGTTTGATCTTTTATTTAGTACATTTCATTTAAGCAAGAAAATAATATAAAAAAAATCATATGCAACTATAGTGTATGTCTATATACTACAGTATATATACAATGTATAGTGTGTCTATATGCTACGGAAAGAAAAGCCACCATTTTGATTCCAAATAGGACAGGAGACTGTCATATATGGAATTACCCCAATTTTGCAGAATTTAAAAACAACCAATCATTTCATGTGCAATTTAAAAATGAGTTTCTTGTGAACCGATTTGCAAAGCATTGTTTTGAAGCAAGTGTACACAGTACAAAAATAGACTTTTGGTGGGGGAGCATGCTACAAGCACAAAGCAAAATAAAATAAAATAGTAATGTTTAAAAGGGGGAACATGTTAAGAGAACCATTTTATGATATTTTGCTATTTAAGCCATTGTGAGAACTCTGTTGCTAAAAACTCAGCATATAAATATTTTTAATAAGGGCGGCGGGAGAGAAAGCAACACACAGAGAGACCAGATTAGAGCTATAAGCAGTGTAACTTCAGGAATAAAAAGGAACAAAAACAAAAACATCGATTTTGTCAGAGCATTCCCCCCCATTCTTTTCAAAGTTTTTAATACTTTTGCACTAACTAATTTCCTCACAACAAAGTATACTGTTGGGATGGGGAGGGTTTTTCTTACAAGTTTGCACTAGAATAGTTTTGGCATACTTTGTAAATGTTTTGGTTTTTAAAAAAGCTTAAGAATTCTCTCTCTCACACACACAGGATGGGACTTCTCTCAAATGTACAACACACGCACGGTTCATGGGGGTGGGGTGGGGGTGAGAGAGCGAGCAACATGGTAGCTTGACCAAGGGGAACAAATCACACACAAACCAACCAACCAAACAAACAAACAGCAAAGAGTTGATTTTTACAAAACGTCTTCTTACTTTCCTTCTTGGAGGGAAGACAACAAGCCAACAGCCAGCTTCTTGGGCTCTGCAGTTCCATACAAATTCCAAGCGGGGGTGGAGCACAAGACACCAAAAGAACCAATAGGACTGGGAGAAAAGTTAACCCTTTTTTGACTCTCTGCTACTGCCAAAGTGCCGATCTCCAAGAGACTCAATATTAATTAATAGGGGGTGCAAAATGGGCAGGTGGAGAGTCATGTGACATGCCTCTGAGGGGCCCTTGAAGCAGTGGGGGGCCAAGACGATGGTCTCCCCTTGCCTAATGCTAGTGACGCCCCTGGATGTATACACTCAGCCCACTAACATCTCTGCTGAACAGGTTTTTGTAATGTTTCAAAAATGGGCAAAACCAGAGGTGTGCTGAAATAAATGTGCGTGTACACCAAGGGCTATGATGCCTCTGTCATTCTAGTTCCACCTTTCTTGCAGCATAATTCTATGCACGCTTACTCCAAACAAAGTCCTAATGTATCCAATAAAGCTTACTCTCTAGCAAGTGTGTTTAGACTGCAGCCTTAAGAACCATTGACAGTCTTCAGCCAGAGTTTTGTTGTTCTTAATTTTCTTCCACTTGTGCAAGCCTCAGTTACCCTCTGCCCCAAGGAACTATTTGCCTTATGGGGGCTTTGTAGTGGTAGTCAGGACTGAGGGAGGACTAGGCCTCAATTAGAGTAACTGCTTGGAGGATGGGCTTCTCCAAATAAGGAAGAATCCAATCCCTCTAGCCTGATCCAGAGTGAGGGATAGGGTTTACTGGACAACAGCTTGTAGAGAAGGAGGGGAGGGCTGTGTAAGAGTTCCAGGGGCGTAACTCTAATAGGGCAAGGGGAGACAGTTGTCTGGGGGCCCACTGCCTTGTGGGGCCCTCTAGAGGCAAGTCACATGACTGACTCCCCCAGCCATGCATGCACCCGGACTTCTTTCAGTTGTATTCATCCTCTGAAATTGATGTGAGTGTTAAGACCTGGAGTTACCAGAACAGCATATCTTTCTCTAGTACCATTAAATGGCTTGCATAGTCTACAATTTACAGAACCTTTTAAAAAATAATTTAGGATGATGTTCTATAGTGGCACATGAGAGATAGATAGATAGATTATATATATAAATTTTACTATGCTTTTTGTTTCCACTATTCAGCCTCATTTAAGATTTCATGAGCTGAGCTTCAATGGGGGTGGGGCATTTTAAAATCTTGTCTCTGGGCCCACTCCAACCTTGCTACACCCCTGAAGAGTTCAGTTCTCCCTGGAGTGAGTTCTGATTAGCACCTACTGTAGGAAAAAGGGAGACTAACAGCCTTGGACTGGAAGTAAACTGGAAGTTCTTTACCTGGAAGTAAAGAGGAATGATAGGGACCCGTTTAGCTAGATGTGCCAGGAATTTATTTATTTATTTTTAAGTGCTTGGATCTGATTGTGTGGTTCTTGCAGTTCCTGGGGAACACTTTTACTTGAATGGAAGCAGCCATTGTTGATGTGCCTATAGTTTTCCTTATCATCCAATTGTTAATAAATCCTTGTTGTTAAAGAGTGTCACTCCTCCTTGAGTCCTGCCCTAGTCACAAGCGCTTGAAGGTCTAAAACTGCTCTAGTCTTTCTTATAGGGAGGGGTTTTCCACTTGACTCTCCCAGTATCTTCCCTTGGAAGGGAGAATTTGATCATATTAAACAAATTGTTCTAGTAATAACTAATCAACCTACTTTCCTTTCACTGTCTCTACATCTGGACTAAATCTAGTGCAAATTTATGTCCACAAGATAGATCTCTTGTGCCTCAAATGTTCATGTGTCCACCATCTTGGATTGGGGTGGAAGACATCATTACAAACTGCACCATTAAGGTGTCCCTGTGTGTGACTCACTACAGCTGTACCAAATTTGGTTGAAATCGGTTAGACAGTCCTAATTTAGTGCAGTTGACCCTCAAATGTTTATGCATCTGCCATCTTGGATTGGAATGGGTGACATCATCACAAGCTACACTATTGGGGCATCCCTATGTGTTCATTCAGCTGCAGGAAATTTGGTTCAAATTAGTTAGACTGTCCACAAGTTAGTGCACTTGCACCTCAAAAGTTTACATGTCCGCCATCTTAAATTGGGGTGAATGACATCATCACAATCTTCGCTGTGGAGGTGTCCCTATGTGTCCTTACAGCTGTAGCAAATTTGGTTCATATCAGCTAAGTGGTTCACAAGTTAGCCCACTTGCACCTCAAAGCTTTATGGTTCTGTCATCTTGAATTAGGATGGATGACATCACAAACTACACCACTGAAGTGTCCCTGTGTGTCACTCACTACAGCTGTACCTAATTTGATGCAAATAAGTTAGTCAGTCCACAAGTTAGCGCACTTGTGCCTCAAAAGTCCACCTGTCCGCCATCTTGGATTGGGGTAGATGAGATCATCACAATTTTCATTGTTGAGGTGTCCCTATGTGTCCCTACAGCTGTAGCAAGTTTGGTTCAAATTGGTTAAGCAGTTCATAAGTCAGCCCACTTGTGCCTCACAAGTTTACCCATCTACCATCTTGAATTGGTGTGTATGACATAATCACAAACTATGCCAGTGAGGTGTCCTTGTGTGTCACTCACTGCAACTGTACCCAATTTGGTTCAAATGAGTTAGGCAGTCCACAAATTACTCCGCTTGTGCCGCAGATGTTCACATGGCTGCCATTTTGAACTGGAGTTGATGACATCATCACACACCATGCCATTAGGGCATCCCTATGTGTCCCTACAGCTGTAGCAAATTTGGTTCAAATTGGTTAGGCAGTTCACAAGTTAGCCCACTTGCACCTCAAATGTTTATGCGTCCGCCATCTTGGATTGGGTTGGGTGAAATCATCACAAACTACACTGTTGAGGCATCTCTATGTGTCCCTACAACCGTACCCAATTTGGTTCATATTGGTCCAGGCATTGCGAAGTTGATGGGGGTGACACATGGACAGACACACAGACACACACATACACAGAATGCCAGGTGATCTCATAAGCCTACTGGAGAGTAGCTAAAAATGGATGGTTGCAGCCTACTGTGAATCCCTTGCAGACAAGGATTCACCCCAATGAACTCCCCTCATCCCCTGGCTCTGGTAGGAGCTATGACAGGTTTCTCATTTGCTTTTTAACCATGATGCCTGGTCAGAGCCATATGAATCTGAATTTCTATTATAACAATTTTAAACAGTTTCCAAGCTGCCTGAAAGGAGTTGATCCTCCAAACTATAAATTTCAGGTGCTTTTTGACTAATCCCATAATTTTTGACTAATTTCCCCTTTAGAAATGGAATGTGACAGAGCTGGATTATTGGAGCAATTCCCCCACCCACGTATGTGCCAAGTCAAACAGTGATGTGGCCACTGTTGCCAAGCAGCTTAACAGTGCTTACCACTTACTACCAGGATTAGATCGAGAAGTGTGGGTGGCTGGGTGGAAACGGACACCTAGATGGAGGCTGTCACCAGTGACAAGGGCATGGAATCAGCAGGACTGGGCATACCTGAGCCACAAACCAGGGAAGACTATAGTCGAATGGTTCGGCTTATGGCTGTAAATAAAATGATTCTGATAGTTGAATGGACTATGTAGAACCAGTGGAAGCGCGATAGAAAGTGTAGGGCAAAATCCAGGGGCAGCCCTTCCATGGGGCAGGGTAAGGCAGTCACCTCAGGTGGTGTGGCATAGCCAGTAGACTCTCAGAGAAGTAAGAATCTACACAGTTTGGGGATCACAAAGTGCTTCATTCTGACAGTTAAAGTAAATTTATTCTCCTTAGTGGTAGTTGTAGCCCTTATCTACAGCACAGTCTCCTAAAGAATGGAAATAACCTCTGTGATTTTCACTATTTTACAAGTGAGGGGCACTTTGGCCAAAACCAATAAAGCCTCCCATTTGAGAGCCATTTCTCACAATGCTGCATGGTGAGAAATGGCTTTTCTCAGTGCTGGGAGGGCCATTTCAGCGAAATGGAGCCCTCTCTTAAGAGCTTTAAGAGGAAAGTCAGGTGCCAGCACTCTGTGCACACCTTGCTGCAGGGGCTCAAGAGGGCTTAATCCCATAAAGGAGCACCCAGCCTCCCCAGCGCTGGACCAAGAATGGTCATCTCTGCATGGTGTGGGGGAAGTGTGCGGAGTATTCTGCTTTGGCCAAAGCTCCACACAGGCTCAGTAAACAGTTAGTCAGGGAGCAGCCATGCGTAGGGTTGATAGTGGCTGCCTCTGGCCCCTGGGCCTTACAAGAGACAACACTACAGGTGAAACTCGGAAAGTTAGAATATCGTGCAAAAGTCCATTAATTTCAGTAATGCAAATTAAAAGGTGAAACTGATATATGAGACAGACGCATTACATGCAAAGCGAGATAAGTCAAGCCTTAATTTGTTATAATTGTGATGATCATGGCGTACAGCTCATGAAAACCCCAAATCCACAATCCCAGAAAATTAGAATATTACATGGAACCAAGAAGACAAGGACTGAAGAATAGAACAATATCGGACCTCTGAAAAGTATACAGTGTACTGTGCTTGATTGGCCAGCAAACTCGCCTGACCTGACCCCATAGAGAATCTATGGGGCATTGCCAAGAGAAGGATGAGAGACATGAGACCAAACAATGCAGAAGAGCTGAAGGCCGCTAATGAAGCATCCTGGTCTTCCATAATACCTCATCAGTGCCACAGGCTGATAGCATCCATGCCACGCCGCATTGAGGCAGTAATTGCTGCAAAAGGGGCCCAAACCAAGTACTGAATACATATGCATGCTTATACTTTTCAGAGGTCCGATATTGTTCTATTCTACAAGGTATGGGGTGGACCAGTATCCACTTGCAGCTCCTCAGAACAAGAAAGCCACTTCCATGGGATGAACGAATGTGGAGCTCATGCTAAGGACCTTTGCTGCAGCATTCCCAAGAGCCCTAGCTTTGAGCTCAGCACCTCAGCATCCGCAATATCAGCATCAGGAGAGGAAATGTCACAGGCAGCCGTCACCTCCAGCTGACTGGAAATCACACCCCCGGTTCTCTGTTGGTTGCTTTGCTAATTAGGCCTGGGTGTCAGAGCACAGGTGTTGGAGGAAATGTCACAGGATAAAAGGCACTAATTAAATAATGCCAGGGATCAGGAAACAGATCAGCTTGGAACTCTGCTACAGCACCTCCTGCTGAAAAACAAAGAGGCTGCAGATGCCGTGAGCTCCCGCAGGCAGGGCCACTTCTCCTGCCATGCTCTTTACAGCACCTCCCGCTGGGGCAGAGCCAAGCAGCTTGAGAAATCCCCTCGCCCACCTCATGGCTGTGGTTTTTGCTCTGAGAAACCTCCTGCAAGGCCAGACAGCAGTAGCCTCTTCCTCTTGGAGCCAGTGCTTCTGTCTGTTCTTTCATACAGCCAAAGTAGATCTGCCAGAAAAGGACAGGGCAACCCCACTGCCATTTTGCTTGTCTGCTGGCTCTCCTCTTGTGCTATTAGCTTGACATGCAGAAATGAAGCAGGTGGTATGGAATGGAGATACAGCAAATCCCTCCCTGTTAGGCTGATGTTAAAGGCACAGGAGCAGAGCCAATTATTAGAAAAACAAAACAAAACAAAAAGCCTAAAACTAATGGAGGCTGTGCTAAAATGAGAGTCAGAAACAGAGTTGGGGCTACAAGATTCAGCTGGTTTAACTGGAAGAACTTTAGTTTGTTAATTTGTGGTGGCAAATTTTAAGGCTGCAAGTTAAGAGCACACTTTTTAATTCTTTCTTTTAGGCTATTTTGATTTGGGTGTGTTAATGTACTAGGGAATGAAAGGAAACTGCTGGAGATTGCCTTTCCTTCTAGCAATAGGCTAGAGTTTTTGTTTCATAAGTTATTGTACACTTCTTTTGCATCTCAAAAAGGCATCCACACTGAGGCGCTGGTAATATACTAAAATGGGTTGGGACAGCTAACAAAAGCAAAAAGCAAAACAATCCCGACAGAACATAATGAATTAATTGATAATTAATCAGCCAGAAAATACTTAAGTGGCTGACAGCCCTAGGCAGAGCATAAGTAGAATAGATGTGGATACAATGAGACTAGCTGGGTGTTGCTGGTTTTTTAATGTCATACAAATATCATTAGAGTGAACCACAGGTGTATCAAGGTTGGAGTGGGCCCTTGGATAAAAATTGAAGATACGCCGCTCCCCACCACAAGCTGCCACCCATCCAGCATCCCACCCCCCGCCACTTCCCTCAGAGGCCCAGGGACATTCCTCTCATTGTTCAATTATAGCTATGCCCTTGGAGTGAACAGATGCAATACAGCAGGGCTTGAAAAATCCCAGGTGCCAGGGAGCCTAACTGTGGTGTCTAGACTATGATATTCAGAGGTAGAGTTAATAAAATCTTTATTTGTCCCAAGTTGCACTGTTTCTGTTATTTGTATGTTACTTGTCAAGGAGATGAGAAGCCCATTTACCCTCCCTCTACAATGTCTGTCACTAAGTCCAGTAATGTTGTCAGGTGTCCATTGTCTGCCCCCCAAATTTTGGGACTGACTCCTAAATTCAAAGAAAACCTGTCAAGGCCTGCAACAGAGGATGTCACTTTTCTGTCTCTTAACAGAAACAAAGAAACTCTTATGGAGATTGCAGAGAAGCTAAACAAATTCTTTGCCTCTATCTTCACAGCAGAGGATAATGAGCATATACCTGTGCATGAACTGGAGCGTCTCAGGGACAAAGGCTAAGGAGCTAAGTCAGATAGAGGAGATGAGAGACAACATTCTAAACTGTCTGGAAAAATTAAAAATTAACAAATAACCAGGGCCAGATGGCATCTACCCAAGAGTCCTTAAAGAACTCAAATGTGAGACTGCCGACCTCCTTGCAAAAATATATAATTTATTATATAATATAAAATATATAATTTTATAATTTATTTACAATCAGGCTCCAAAGGAATGGAAAGTAGCCAATGTAACACCAGTTTTCAAAAAGGGTCCTGGGAAATTAAAGGCCAGTAAGCTTAACATTTGTTTCAGGCAAATTGAGGGAAAGCATTCTCAAGGATAAAATTGTTAAGCATATAGCAGAACAGGCCCAGTTGAAGGAGAAACATAGGAAACATAGGGAACTGGCATATACTGAGTCAGACCATTGGTCTATCTAGCTCGGTATTGTCTTCACAGACTGGCAGCGGCTTCTCCAAGGTTGCAGGCAGGAATCTCTCTCAGCCCTATCTTGGAGAAGCCAGGGAGGGAACTTGAAACTTTCTGCTCTTCCCAGAGCAGCTTCATCTCCTGAGGGGAATATCTTGCAGTGCTCACACATCAAGTCTCCCATTCAGATGCAACCAGGGCAGACTCTGCTTAGCTGTGGGGACAAGTCATGCTTGCTACCACAAGACCAGCTTTCCTCTCCTGAGAACCAGCATGGCTTCTACAAAGGTAAATATTGCCTCACAAACCTTTTGGAGTTCTTTGGAGGTGTGTGGATAAATGTGATCCAGTTGACATAGTATGCCTGGACTTACAAAAAGCTTCAACAAAGTTCCTCATCAAAGAGTCTTGAGAAAACTTAGCAGTCATGGGATAAGGGGACAGATTCATGTATGAATTGGTAACTGGTTGAAGGACAGGAAACAGCGTAGGAATAAATGGACAGTTCTGTAAATGGAGGAAAGTAAGAAGTGGGGCTCCCCAGGGATCTGTACTGGGTGTTGGAAATTCTCTGTGGTGAGAGAATCCCTTTCTCAATATAGCAGAGTGCACAGAGGCACGACACAGCGGATTTAGTTAGGCATGCGTGTTTGCTGAGAGTAAAGTAACTTGGAACCAATTCATAGTTTCAAATCAATATAAAAGGCATTTATTAAGGAACTCCATTCTATAGCAATAGCAATAGCACTTACATTTATATACCGCTCTATAGCCGGAGCTCTCTAAGCGGTTTACAATGATTTAGCATATTGCCCCCAACATTCTGGGTACTCATTTTACCGACCTCGGAAGGATGGAAGGCTGAGTCAACCTTGAGCCCCTGGTCAGGATCGAACTTGTAACCTTCTGGTTACAGGGCGGCAGTTTTACCACTGCGCCACCAGGGGCATTCTAGATAGGAAAGTGAGGAGTTAGGATCTCTAATCTATCTATCTAGGTGGATGCAGATGGATTCTGCATCCTCTCTGCACAAATGGTGCAGGGAGAGAACCTTGCCATGTTGCAAGGTAGGCAGCCAGGTAGCAAGAGAGAGAAGGAGGAAGGAAGTTGAATCCCCTGAGATTAGCAATCTACATTTCAAAGGAATAGCATCAGAGCAGTGGAGAAGGGATGACAAATATCTTGACCCTCCAGCCCTCTGATTTACTAGTCTGTCCTCCACTGTCTGAGGCAAGAGACAGCGCAAAGTCCTTTAACTTTCCAACACTGGGACTGGTGCTTTTTAATTTATTCATAAATGATGTAGAATTTATGCAGCGAGGTGACCAAAGGCAAATTTGCAGACGATACCAAACTCGTTCGGGTAGTGAAATCCAAAATGGACTGTGAGGAGCTCCAAAAGGATCTCTCCAAACTGGGGGAGTGGGCAACCAGATGGCAAATGTGGTTTAATGTTAACATGTGTAAATTGATGCATATTGGGGCAAAAAAACCCAACTTCACATATACGCTGATGGGGTCTGAGCTGTCAGTGACTGACCAGGAGAGGGATCTTGGGGTTGTGCTGGACAGCTTGTTGAAAGTGTTGACTCAATGTGTGGCAGCTGTGAAAAAGGCCAATTCCATGATTGGAATCATTATTTCATGTATGTATGTATGTATGTATGTATATTTCTATACCATCTAAAACTTGTGTCTGAGCGATTTACTATCAAAATTATTTAAACATTAAAATAAATTAAACAATTAAAATCCCTTAAACATTTAAACCGACGAGCTGGTGGCAACCACAGATGAACCTCTCCAGATGATTTTAACGGGCAATGGGGCTCATGGTGAAGAAGACATTCTCTTAAGCTGGCCTAAGCTGTTTCGGACTTTATAGGTAATAACCAGCACCTTGTATTTTGCCCAGAAACTTATCGGCAGCCAATGTAGCTCTTTCAACACAGGAATAGAAACTTTATTTCAGTCATAGACCAGAATACCAATACCAATACAAGTACAAACACAGATACAAATAAGAACTAATAAGTACAATCATCATATACAATCTGGACCTTCCATCAATTTATTACGGATTTTACATATAATGTAACAGTATCTGGAGACGGTGTGCAAAATCTTCGAATTAAAATTAGAAAGCAAAAAATTTAAAAATTTAAATAAAAATAATCACTATGACCCAGGAAATTGTCCAGAAGTGGGGCAATTAATTTTAGTCTAATATCTCTGTAATAGTCACAGTACAAAATTACATGTGCAGTAGTTTCGACAATTCCAGAGCCACATGGACATAATCTTAATCTATGCGATATACCCTTAGACCACCCTTGCAAGATGGCAGTAGGGAGGGCATTTACAAGAGCAAGTGTTAAGGCACATCTAAATTTTGGAACTAAAATGTTACTTAAGTACTTAACAGGTTTAAACTCAACACGGTGGTTCCCTATATATATGTCACTCGGTAGCCTTTCTGCTTCCACTCCGTGTCATAAATGCTCTGCTTGATGGTTCTTCTAGCCTGCTCAAATCCCAATCTAATGAGTTCATCTTGTGAGAATCCATATAAATGTAGTTTAACTCTCTAACTTCTAGTTTCCATTTTGAGTTAAAACTATCTGTCAATATTAAATGTACTAGACCAACTTGCGTGAATACCATTTTTAACCAGAAATGAATAATACATCTCCAGTAGCACGATTCCAATCTAACAAGACCCACCTCCCATCTAATAACAGCATTTGGGACACAGCATTGTAACTGCAGGATGAATCTCATAAATTTAGTTTGGATGGTTTCCACCAGGGAAAATTACCAAACGGTCTCAATTGTGTTCCATAGAGGATCTGCAGGTACACTTTAGCAACAAACAATTTAATTGCAGCCGGGATGTATGAAGCTCCCCATGTGAAAGGGAAAGATTTAATTAAATTTGTTGATAGTCGTGCACTCTTCTGGATTATATATTTTTGATGGGCATTATGGGAGCTGGATGAATGAAATACTACACCTAGATACTTGAACATTTTAACTTGTTCAATCTTATTGCCATTCATATACCAGGTGTAACTCTTCGGCCATTTAGCCAATACCAGTACTTTTGTCTTTTGGTAATTTCTCTCTCTAAATAATTCGCTTATGGACGACCACACTGGGGACTGCGTGCAGAGGCATCTGGAGCCGTCTGGATGCCTGAAGCCATTGCCTCGGGAGGCAGCAGCTCTGAGGGAGGCTGGTGGGACTCGGGGTATGGCAAACTCCAGGAAACTCGGGGAACAGAGACAGAGGAAGAAGGGAGGCTGGTGAGAATTGGCTGGCATATTCGGGAACAGAGGAAGAAAGGCAGCTGGGGCAGGACTCGGGAAATTGCAAACAGAGCAAACAGACGGAGTGGCAGCGAGCGAGGGAGGCAGGTGGAATCGGCAGACTTGGGGAACGAAAAGGAAAGGAAAAGGAAAGGAACAAAAGGAAAGGCAGAGGAAATTGACTACAGAGAGGGGGTGGCTGGTGGGTAAACGAACGTCAAATTAAGCCCAACATCAGCGGGAGAATCAGGGAGATGAAGTAGGCGACAACACTTGCTAGGGTAAGGGGCCGTTAAAAACCATTTGGACTGTGAGGGCGCGCTGCTGACCTTCTCGCCCCAAAAAGGGAAAAAACCAATTCCATGGTTCCGGGCCCCACTCCCCGCCAAAAAACACCAGCTAGTCTTCCACACCCTGCACCAACAAAAAACAAAAATCCCTCAGCTCCCAGTCACCCCTTAAAAAAAACAACAACCAGGGAACTGCGTTGGCCAGCCGCTGGCAGTCCCCCCCCCCCCAAAAAAAAACCCCCAGACAGTCTTCCTGACCCCTCCTCATACAAAAATAATAAAGAGAGCCACAGCTCCCAATCATCCCACCAAAAAAAAGGGACTGTGTGGGCCAGCATTGCCTACAATGCTGGGAACTGTGAGCACAAACAGCTGCGGGGCGGGGGGGGGAGAGCGAGAGAGAGAGTTGTAGGGGGGAGAGCGAGAGAGAGAGTTGTGTGGGGGAGAGAGCGAGAGAGAGAGTTGGGGGGAGAGAGCGAGAGAGTTGGGGGGGGAGCTGTGCAAAGAGAACTGCAGAAAAATAACACAGACACAAGCACGAAATGAAGAATAGCCAAACAAAGCCACTAAAACCATACATTCACAGACTAAGTAACACAGAAACCACAGGCAGCATAAATAATCAAACAAGCAGGAAGAGCAACATATTTGCCTCAGCAAAAAAAGAAAAGAAAAGTGAAAATGCTTTGACCGCCTGACACAAAACTCTAAAATGACCCACACATACTAAAGACACTGCCCAGCAATGCAGAAATAACTACAGACAAATCATACAAACAGAGCAGCAAAACAAAGCCTCACTGACTATATGCTAACAAGCTAAGACACAGAGAAACCCAAGCCAAAATCAGCTATAAGAAAAAACATGAACAGCAACAGAGCAGCGATGACAAAAACACCCTTGTACTAAAACTTGAGGCACTCGCCCCCACCATAATACATAAAGCGCAGCACCTGTGTTATGAGTGTATTTTTCAGCTAGGTACTGCAAAGTAAAAGCGTGTTCTATAGTAGAACGTCCTTCTCGAAAACCTGCCTGCTCAAGGGCCAAGATGTTATTAGAATCTATCCAGTCAGACAGTTTCTCAGCTAAATGTTTGGCATATATTTTACTAATCACATTTAAAAGACTATTGGGGTGGTAACTGGCAGGGTCATTCCTTCTGCCTTTTTTATAAATCAGTACTATAATTGCAACTCCCCAATCTGGCGGTATTTTTGCCATATTGTCGATAAATGTAAATAAAGAAGCTAAAACAGGAACCACCAGTCCAAGTTCGACCGTAGAACTTCAATGGTGATAAAATCAGTTCCAGGGGCTTTGCCTTTTTAAAACTGTCTCACAAGATTCTCAACTTCTGAGCAGGAGACTGGGCACCAACTCGGGAGTTCAGTTGTATATACATCAATATTTACCATTGAGGGAACATTCTGTCTATATAGCATATGGAAATGGCACTCCTTCAACACAGGAGTAATGTGGTCTCTCCTAGATGACTCAGAGACCAACCTGGCCACCACATTCAGTACCAACTGCAGTTTCCGGACTACATACAAAGGCAGCCCCACATAGAGTGCATTGCAGTAGTCCAGCCTGGAGGATACCAGCATATGTACCACTGTTCTGAGGTCATTCATCTCAAGAAATGGATGCAGCTGAAGCTGAAGCTGAAGCTGATAGAAAGCACCTCTGGCCACAGCCACAACCTGGGACGCTGGGGAGAGGTTCAGATCCAGAAGCACCCCCAGACTGCGGGCCTGTTTGTTCTGGGCGAGCGTGACCCCATCCAGAACTGGCAGATCAAAAACGTCTCCCAAGTTCTGACTACACAATAAGTACCTCCGTCTTATCTGGATTCAGTCTCAGTTTGTTATCCCTCATCCAACCCATCACTGCCTCCAGGCAGGCATTAAGGGAGCTTATGCCTTCTCCTGATGATGTTGACATGGAGAAATAGATTTGGGTGTCATCAGCATATTGCTAACACCTTGCACCAAATCTCTTGATAATCTCTCCCAGCTGTTTCATGTAGATGTTAAACAACATTGCCGACAACAATGAGCCCTGAGGCACACCATACAAAAGTTTAGATTTTGATGAACAAGCGTCTGTAAGAGACACCATCTGGAATCTGCCCATGAGGTAGGATCGGAACCACTGCAAAGCAATGCCTCCTACCCCCAGTCCCCTCAGACATTCCAGAAAGATACTATGGTCAATAGTATCAAAAGCCGCTGAGAGATCCAAAAGGACCAACAGAGTCACTCTTCCTCTGCCCATTCCCAATTGGAGATCATCCATCAGGCCAACCAACGCCGACCAAGCTAATCCCATAGCTTGCCCAAAGGCCTGTTTGAAATGGGTCTAGATAACCCTTAGGAAGGAGTCTGAAAATAAATCGAAGAAATAATAATAATAATAATAATAATAATAATAATAATAATAATACCCCCAGTGAGGCACTACTTTGGCATGGTTGTGGGGCTTGTGTGCTCTGAGGAAGGTGAGAGCTATGCCAGAGGCCCAACCATACTGGACAGGTCTCACCAGAGGAGCCAGACAAAGAGTGCCTCTCCCATCAACAATATGGTGAGACGTAACTTTAATAAATCTATACTGGATCGGTCGTCGCCCGGGTCAACAAGGACCATGCCAGGTTCTGGAGTCCCTGAACATCTGGTGGCAAGTGGGCAACAGGACTCAGGATCTTCAGTTGAGCAACCAGGGCTGAAGACAGCAAAGTTACTGGAAGAAACGTCGCTTAACCAAAAGATATATATGAAAAATGCCAACAAGGAAATAATGATCTGCTATTACAAGTCTAGTCCAACTAGAAGAGGTTATTTATAAAGAATGTACCAAATTTGGAAAGAGAAGCATCCAGACACAGAAATAACAGAACAAAGGCTAGCAGACCAGAGAAGATTCATAATAAGAAATAAAGTATTCACAGGAGTTGAGCTGGAAGAACTGCAAAGAGCAACACAGGCTCAAGATATGGAAGAAGAATTACCACCAACTGAAGAAGTTGCTCAGGCGCAGGTGGAGGAGGTGTTGGAAATAGAGGATACCCAGAGGCAGATTAACGTAGGGCCCCACGTTTTCGAGGGCCTCGCATGCCCGGCTTCCAACTGGGAATTAAAGTTAAAACTTTACCTGTTTTATTTGGTCCATGTTAGATAAAATATCCCTTTTCTACTAAATGTGCCTTTTAAGAGAAGCCCCAGCACAGCATCTGTCCAGTGGCTGTTGCTGGTGCCTACCACACTTTTCTTTTTAGAGTGTGAGCCCTTTGAAGACAGAGAATCATCTATCCACTCTTTATTTTTCTATGTAAACCACCTTGAGAATTTTGATTGAAAAACGGTATATAAATGTACACTGTTGTTGTAGTAAGTGTGAGTTTGTGGCTTGGTCTCCCATACTCCAAAATATAGCAAATGAAAAAATTGAATTACTTTACTATGCAAGTAAATAATTTATGTTTTAATATTTATGTGCATTTTTTAAAATTCAGGGCCCCTTTATAACATATGCTACAGGCCCCGCACTAGCTTAATCCGGCCCTGAGGATGCCACTGTTACTGAACTGTTTCAAAATCATAACCAGGCAACCTCCCCTTTGCCTTCACCTCAAAAACTCGAATGCCGTTTAACAGAAAAGCAACAAGAACTAAAGCAAAAAATAACTGAGCACATGAACCAAACATCCACCAGGGTTCGAATTCCAGCTCTAAAAACAGTTGCCAAAAAACAACTTGCTCAGGTATTAAAAGATGTCAATGCTGCACTTGCAGAAATAACAACCAATAATTTGCAAGAAATAAACCAACTAATATACAGTGCAGCAACAATAACAACACAAGAGCTATGATATAAGATCAATGGACCTGTTAAAAAAGAAAGTAGTACATCACCTAAATGAAAGATTAGATTAGAAAATAAAATCTCCAGGCTTAGATCAGATGCTAGTAAATTGAAAGATATGAAAGACAAGAAGCTGAAGAATGAAAACACCAAACAGTATCTGATCCAAAAATACCACCTAGATTCAAGGAAAATTAGAGAAGTCCTGGAAATAATAAAGCAGCAAATAACAGCAGTGTCAAAGAAGATTAGCAGATATGAAGCCAGAATCACACAACACAGGCAGAATCTCCAATTCCAGTCAAATCAGAGACGTTTCTACCAAAGCATAGAAGGAGAAACTGCAAGAAACATTGAAACACCAAATAAAGAAGAAACAGTGCAATTCTGGGGGAAATTATGGGACAATCCAATAGATTATAATAAAAAAGCAGACTGGGTGAAAGAGGTCGAAAAATGTAACCAACAAATGCAAGATCTAATAATAACACCAGAATTAATAAGTGAAAGAGCAAAGAAAATTAAAAATTGGACTGCTCCAGGTGACGATGAACTGCATGGCTTTTGGCTTAAACACCTAACAAGCCTTCATAAACAACTATCAAAACAGTTCAATCACATTTTGCAAGGAGGTGATATTGAACAATGGCTAACAACTGGGAAAACTCATCTCATCATAAAAGACCCGGCAAAAGGTGCAGTTCCAAGTAATTATAGACCGATAACCTGCCTGCCAACCATGTTCAAATTATTAACTGGAATAATACCAGATGAAGTGATGCAACACTTATTAGCTAACAAAAAGCTTCCAGTTGAACAGAAAGGAAATTGCCCGAACACCAGAGGCACAAAAGACCAGCTGCTGATTGACAAAATGATTTTAGAAAATTGCAAGAGAAGAAAAACCAATCTAAGTGTTGCATGGATTGACTACAAGAAAGCCTTCAATTCATTGCCTCACACATGGATTCTAAAATGTTTAGAAACAACTGGTGTCATCAAAAACATTCAGATATTTATTTAAAAAGTAATGAGCATGTGGAGTACACAGTTAACAATCAATGGCGAGACACTTGGACAGGTTAGCATTAGAAGAGTCATTTTCCAAGGGGACTCACTATCCCCTCTGTTATTTGTAATCACCATGACCCCACTTTCACAAATACTAAACAAAACAGGCCTCGGATACCAAACATCTAAAACATCAAGTCAAATCAACCATCTGCTGTACATGGACGATCTGAAGTTGTATGGAAAGTCCCAGTCAGAAATTGAATCACTGCTAAACACTGTCCGTATATTCAGTAGCGATATAGCAATGGAGTTTGGACTAGACAAGTATGCTGCATTAATAATGAAAAGAGGGAAAATAACAAAAACAGAAGGAATAGAACTGCCCAATGGAAGCAAGATCAAGAACCTGGAAGAGAAAGAACATTACAAATACTTGGGCTTTCTCCAGGCTGATAACATTGCACACACTGAAGTTAAAAGAAAAATTAAGTGAATACATCAGGAGAGTTAAAAAAATCCTCAAGTCCAAACTCAATGGCGGGAACACCATACAAGCCATAAACACCTGGGCTATACCAGTTATCAGATACACTGCAGGAATAATAGACTGGACCCAGGCAGACCTAGAGATGCTAGATCGTAAGACCAGGAAAATCATGACCATCAATCATGCTCTGCACCCCCGCAGTGATGTCGATAGGCTATACCTCCCTCGCAGCTCAGGTGGAAGAGGAATGCTGCAAGTCCATCAAACAGTAGAGGAGAAAAGAGGCCTTGAAGAATATATCAAGGACAGTGAAGAAGATGCACTTCAAATGGTCAATAACGCGAAACTATTCAACACCAATGAAACAAAGCAGGCCTACAAGAAAGAACAAGTCAAGAACCGAGCTGAAAAATGGAGAAAGAAGCCCCTTCATGGTCAATATTTGCACAATATAAGTGGAAAATCAGACATCACCAAGACCTGGCAATGGCTTAAGAATGGCAACTTGAAGAAAGAAACAGAGGGTTTAATACTGGCTGCACAAGAACAGGCACTAAGAACAAATGTAATAAGAGCAAAAGTCGAAAAGTCAACAACAAACAGCAAGTGCCGCCTTTGTCAAGAGGTGGACCACCTAATCAGCTGTTGTTAAAAGATCGCACAGACTGACTACAAACAAAGGCATGACAAGGTAGCAGGGATGATACACTGGAACATCTGCAAAAAATACAAGCTACCTGTAGCTAAAAATTGGTGGGACCATAAAATTGAAAAAGTGGTAGAAAATGAAGATGTAAAAATATTATGGGACTTCCAACTACAAACAGACAAACATCTGCCACACAATACACCAGATATAACTGTAGTCGAGAAGAAAGAAAAACAAGTCAAAATAATTGACATAGCAATACCAGGGGATAGCAGAATAGAAGAAAAAGAAATAGAAAAAAATCACCAAATACAAATATCTACAAATTGAAATTGAAAGGCTGTGGCAGAAGAAGACCAAAATAATCCCAGTGGTAATTGGCACCCTGGGTGCAGTTCCAAAAGACCTTGAAGAGCACCTCAACACCATAGGGGCCACAGAAATCACCATCAGCCAATTACAAAAAGCAGCCTTACTGGGAACAGCCTATATTCTGCGACGATATCTATAACAATTGACAATAAAATTCAGCCATCTCAGGTCCTTGGGAAGGACTAGATGTCTGGATAAAACAAACCAGTCAATAACACCTGTCTGACTGTGTAAATTAATAATAATAATATTAATATTAATATTAATATTAATAATAATAATAATAATAATAATAATAATATAATGCCCTTATACAAAACTATGATGTGGCCACATTTGGAGTACTATGTCAATTCTGGTCACCATGTAGAGGTCTGTAAAATCATGCATGGTGTGGAGAAAGTTGATAAAGATAATTTTTTCTCCCTCTTTCATAACACTAGAACCAGGGGTCATTCCATGAAACTGATTGCCAAAAAATTTAGGGACGACAAAAGGAAGTACTTTTTCACAGACCACATGATCAACTAGTGGAATTATCTGCCACAGTATGTAGTGACAGCCAACAGTCTGGATGGCTTTAAGAGGGGTTTATATAAATTCATGGAGGACAGGTCTATCAATGGCTACTAGTCTGAGGGCTATAGGCCACCTCCAGCCTCAGAGGCAAGATGCCTCTAAATACCAGTTGCAGGGGAGTAGCAGTAGGAGAGAGGGCATGCCCTCAGCTCTTGCCTGTGGGCTTCCCAGAGGCATCTGGTGGACTACTGTGTGAAGCAGGATGCTGGACTAGATGGGCCTTGGGCATGATCCAGTAGAGCTGTTTGTATGTTCTTAGCTGTTATGTCAAAAAGATGCAGCCTGCTATGTCACACTGTTCCTGGGATGAGGAAAGTGGCACCTGGCAAAATGTCCTCTTCTACATACTGTAACTATTAAAAGTACAGGACCCACATCCTAGGAATACTCGGCACTGAATCAGCTTCTCTCTAAATTAACTTCAAACTCCCTTTCTGCACACAAATGATTCCAAAACGCTTCTGTATCAGGCCCACAGCATGTTCCTCATTCAACCCAGTGGTCCTAAAAAAAGAGGATGAAACTAGCAACATTAAAATTTGGAGGGGAAAGTGTTGTAGCTTTTCAGCTCTTTGGCCTGCTGCTGTCACTTATCACACAGCATGTGCTGACAGGCAGAGAGACCGCTTGAAGAATAATGGAGCCAGAAGAAATCATCGTAATGAGGTTTATAAGGAACAAGTCATGCTCAACAAACTCAATCATTTCCCTTGATAGAATCTTGAGCTCATAAGTGCAAAGATACTGTGACCAAGGCAGCTTGGCGATAACAGAGTGCTGCTCTCAGATACATTTGTTTTGGTGGACATATTAACAGCTCTCTGTTTATAGCTGAATCTTTTCCAGGCCAAAAATCTGAGGAGGAACCTTAGACGGTGGGCATCCTCTGAAGAGGAGAAGGAATCTAAATCTGTCTCGTCCCATTAGCACCTTGCTTCTTTGGTGAGGCACTATTATGAAAAGTTAGCGTCAGATCAACGCAGGTCAAAGAAGAGGCGTTATAAATTTAATAAATAATCATAACAGTAAGTCAAGTACCAGGAACAATGTTATTAAGCAACACATAGCCCAGCACTTCTAGGGAAAGCCTAAGCCTGGCCAACTCTACACTGTGGAATGATGTGGTAGAATGGACAACAGATGTGAGAGCACATTTTTGAATGGACCCTATGTTAAAAAACAAACAAAAAACAAGTTGCTCTGGTAAGAACTAATCTACCTGCTTTCCTTTCACTATAATCTTAATTTGTAATTACTATCTTCAAAATTTAGCCCAGTTGTGCCTCAACCATTCACACGCCCGCCATCGAGAATTGAGGCGAATGATATCATCACAAACTATGCTGTGTCCCTATGTGTCACTCACTACAACTGTACCAAATTTGGTCCAAATCGGTTAGGCGGTCCACAAGTTAGCCCACTTGTGTCTCAATGTTTGCACGTCTGCCATCTTGAATTGGGGTGGATGACATAATCACAAACTATGCTGTTGAGGTGTCCCTATAATTGTACCCAATTCAGTTCATATTGGTCCAGGCATTGAAAAGTTGATAGTGGGACACACAGACACATGGAATGCCAGGTGATCTCATAAGCTTACTTTCCTTAAGGAAAGTAGGATAATAAAAAGAATTCTGGGCAGGAAGAAAACTAGTACAGCACATGTGAGCTAGACTATAACCTTTTCTTGATGTACTAGTTTTTTTCATCTTAAAAAGGATTTTTTAAAAATGGGGGTAGCAGTCAAAAATGTCATTCCCTAACTTCAGCCTAAAGTAGCTTAGTCCATTCTACTCCCTCATTCTGCTGCACTTGTAGAGCAGACCTTAGTTCAGAGGAAAGAAGGCTTTATTCAAGCCCTTATTATTTGCATGCAATACTTGGCATGCAACCTGACCCTATGCATGTTTACTCAGAAATAAAGTAAAGTTGTGCCCTCAAGTTGGTGTCGGCTTCTGGCGACCACAGAGCCATGTGGTTTTATTTGGTAGAGTATAGGAGGGGTTTGCCATTGCCATCTCCCAGGGAGCACTGAGAGGGCAGTGGAATGTATGTGGGGATGGCGCTGGGTTTTGAGCTGAATGGGTACTTAAGCGTGGGAGTATTCACTGCTGCCAAGTAGGTAGGCACACCGGGAATATGCCCTGTTACCCTGTGAGCCAGTCCAAGCCTCCCATCTCCCACGCAGTATGAGATGATGTCTTTTGACATCTTCCTATATTGCTGCTGCCCAGTATAGGTGTTTCCCATAGTCTGAGAAACATACCAGCGGGGATTCAAACCAGCAACCTCTTGCTCCCATTTGGTCCCACTGAATTAAGTGGAACTTATTCCCAAATAAATAAAAATGCAGTCTCCCTCCTCTCCGACTTTCTCCATGAAGGATTTCAGCCCTCATTATACAAAATGGATGGTGTCAGTTTGAGAGTCACTGGGAAGCCCTCTCCCTTAACCAGTCAGCATATCACTTTGTAGCTGAGATTTCCCCGACTTGAGAGTGCCTTTGGGCTCTGTGAAACTTGCAACATGCCTCTGGGTGTCCGCAAGGCAGAGAGAAAGTGTCGGTGTTTGTGTTCATACCTGTTTGTGAGTGTGAGACAGGGACTGTGAGTGTGAACACAAGATGAGGAGGAGGTAGCCAAAACCTCCTTTTTAGCAACAGGAGCAGACTGACTCAACGGATCCTTCTCATTGGGGTTGAGAGTGTGTGAGATTGGGACTTCACAGCTCCCTGAGTAAATTGTGTATCACAGGAAGAGTGACCAAATGCAGAGAACAGGGCTCTGGTACTATCAAGAGTTGTGCAGAAGAGGACATTTCAGCAGGTGTAGCTTTCTAGGCCCTTACAGACCTAAACCACCCCGGTTGAAATTTCTACTTCTCTGTACTGTAGCTATTCAAAGTGCAAGTGCCTAGCCTGGTCCATCTGGCCACCTGTCAGGGACAAGCCATGACAGCAGCCACTAGGTGGCACAAAACAAGAGCAGACAGGCAACCAGCCAGGGCTCAGGGATCAAAACCGTGGCCAAAGGTCAGGAACATGCCAGAGGTCAGGCCAAGCATACAGCTCAGGGACTTAAGTGAGCACACACACACTCGAAGACCTGAGGCAAGGCCTCCTTCAGACAGAAAGCCTCTTCCACTTTTCCTGACTGCAGGGAACCCAATAAGGACCTCACAGGGGAGGGCCAGTATAATACCTGGAGACTAGAAAAGCTTCTGCAGCGCAGCAAGTCATCACAAGGGCCTGTGGCAAACAGAGTCCCAGTCTCAGGGCATACTGACACTTTCCTAACCAGGCAGGAAATAGCCTTTTTGTAAATATCCCCACAGCCATAGTGCCTCCTTCCCCGGTCAGCTTGCAGGGAGGGAGATACTGATACCACATTGTTCAACATACCCTTGTTATTGGAGAAGTGCGAGACCAAATCATGGTTGCCACCACCTGGTATATGTTACTGGAAGAGATAGGGCCTTCTTAAGACTCTGAGAGGACCAGGGGTAGAATGTTTATTTGAGGGGGTCTTCCCCACACACTTTCTTTTCTCTGGCTGACATACTGTGCAATGTGGTGGAATGTAACATGTGTACAGTTGAGCAAGTGCAAAAATTGTGCAAATTGAGTTGCACAACCATGTTGCCATTATATATAACAACCGCAGATATAATGACCACACCATATATATAATGGCTGCACTATTGTGCAACTCCAGTGTTTAAATGGAATAAACCTGAATACTGAACAGGGGCGCACCAAGGTAATTTGGGTCTCTGGACCGCCCAGCCGCGAGCTCCCCTCCCCCCCACACACACACACACGAGGCCACCAACCAAAGCTCTGGTTTCTTTTCCCCCCCTTTTTCCTTTTTTTAAGAGAGATCATCTTTTTTTTTTTTTTTTGAGAGAGAGAGAGAGAGAGAGAGAGAGATTGTCCTTTTTTTGGAGAAAGAGATTGAGAGAGAGAGAGAGATTGTCGCAAGTCGGTGACATCACGGGCTTGCGACGATCTCTTCTGTGCAGGCGCACCTCACATTTGCTTAAAGACGCTGGCCCGCACAGATGGGCACAGCATTGCTCCTGCTCCCACCCCATCACCGCCGGGGGAGCGGGGAGAAGGGAGAAGGACTGCCCCGTTCCCCCCACACACACACACACAACCACCCCTCAGCCATGGTAAGAGGTTTTTTTTTTTTTTTAAAAAGCAGAGCTTTAGCAGGGTGAACGCAGGATGGCTGCCGGAGGTCTCCATCCCCAGCTATTTGGAGGCTCCCCTGGACCTTGGAGGACCAGACTGGGTCCCCAAGGTCTGGAGGTTAGTGTGCCTCTGATACTGAATTAATTTTTGGAGTTATATTTTAACTGAATAGTTTTACTGTCTTGAATGAAAAAGATCAATCTGATCATTTAAAATACTGAACCATCATTTGGAAGGGGTCCTCCATGTGTGACACAGGGCAATTGGTCCCCTTCTCCTCCCACTCACTGGGAAGATGATTTTGTCTCTATCGACCTGGATATAAATAGGTAGTACTGGGGAATAGCAATTCTGAATTATCAATTAATCAACCTGGCTGGCTTCATGACAAGCTACATGTTACACTGCACCACATGTATGAGAGCTCCTGTCAGTCCCCTCCCTCCTTCCCTGCCAGCTTCTTTTATCCTTGGGGATTCCATCCAGACCTTTGTAGGCGAGTTTCAGAAATTACTTTAGGACCATGACTGAGAGGCATATTGGCTCATCTAGATTGAGGTACAAGCCTAATTCAAGTGTTGAGCTTTAAGAAGGACAATGTCTATTTTTGTATTTCAGGTAGAGGAACAATGTTACAATTGTAAAACAAGACAAATCTGTCTACTGGATGATGGAAGGGGACATTAGTCCTCCTGGTGCCAAATCTGAAATCCAGCAATCCATTGCTGGGCACTCTAGCTGCTTCTGGGTATCCTCCAGGGAAGGTAGTCACTATGGAGGCAGATACCACAAAAAGGCCAAACCTAACCCTGGAAGTATAGCACCCATGTTATTGAATAAAGCATAAAAGATGCTACCAATTGAAGGCACATTTCACTCTGTTAACGTAGTTTGGGCACAGAAGATGACAGCCAATCTAGAGAAGAAGAACTAATGTTATCTGGGGGTTGATAGGGCTGAGTCATGGGAAAGATTTGAAAGGAGCGTATGGAGAGTTTGGTTAAGTGACAAGTCACGACAAGGCAGTGGGGAGATGTGGGAGGTGTGTGGGGTGTTAGAGATGTCAAGTGATTGATGGGTGTAAACCCCAAAGCTAGAGAGAAAAGAGGGTTGTTAAAAGGCAGAGATGTTGCAAGTAACATTACTAGTTTCTCGTGTGAAATTTCAGGGATCCTTCCCCTCCATGACCCTCCTTGCATGATTTACCCATGTGATCTGGAAAATGCAAAAAGCAGGCAAGTTCTTCTTAAAAACCCCTAGCAGCTCTTTCTCACAGATGTGTGCTGAAGTCTTCTGCAGGAAGCTATGGGGCAGCCACACTCTTGTAGGACCATGTGGCTCCAGGAGAGGAAAGCTGGCAATATCAAAAATGGTTGGGATCTATGGGATTTGGGGTCAACCGGGGTAAACTCAACTAGATTTCTGTTATCTGCCATTATAGATTCATGTGTCTGCTACCATAAGGTAGCAGATGAGAAGTTATGGTAGGGAGCAAGACCAAGATACTGTTATGTAACTGAAGTGGTTGGGGCCATAGCTCAATAGAAGAGCACATGCTTTGCATGCAGAAGTTCCTAGGTTCGATCCTTGGCATCTCCTTGGCCTGAAGCTCTGGAGAACCTGCTACACAGACAGATTTGACTTCACAGAAGGCAGCTTGATACATTGGTGGCCATGAGAGCTTTTGCCCTGTCATGGCCATTAAAAGGATGGACCCCAAGTGTAGTGTATTGATTATGCTGTAACTTAACTACAAATAAAGACATTAAACTGAATTTAGCTTGACTAGCAACATTTCTTAATTTGAAGATGCAATATTTTTAAAAGTCACTTAAAGAGGAGCATTAGTGCTTAAAATGCATCAGGATTGTATTGATTGAGATATATTTGTTGTCCTTCCCCTTTGACTTGATACTGCATTTGGTGCAATTCCTTCCAATAATTGGTGCAGTTCACATACATACCCAATCATCCACTAGAAGGTAAACACTGTAATGTTCAGTGTGACCCAGAGACACAGGAGCAGGACTAGAGATACTGAGGCTATGGAGCAAAATTTTACTATTTTTATCCACCTAGTGGCACAGAGGGGAAATAACTTGCCTAGGGAGAAGAGGTTGCTGGTTTGAATCTCCACTGGTATGATGCCCAGACTATGGGAAACACCTATATCGGGCAGCAGCGAGATGGGAAGATGCTGAAAGGCATGATCTCATACTGCATGGGATATGGCAATGTTAAACCCCTCCTATATTCTACCAAAGACAACCACAGGGGTCTTGGGTTGCCAGGAGTCAATACCGACTCGATGGCACAACTTTACCTTTATCCTAAATAATATGGTGGAGCCCTAATCTGGGCACATCATAGCTCCTCTGGTGCAAAATCTAAGGGCTTGTGATTGATTGATTGATTGATTGGTTGGTTAAGTGCTGTCAAGTCGGTGTCAGCTCTTAGCGACCACATAGATAGATTCTCTCCAGGATGATCTGTCTTCAACTTGGCCTTTAAGGTCTCTCAGTGGTGCATTCATTGCTGTCACAATCAATTCCATCCACCTTGCTGCTGGTCATCTTCTTCTTCTCTTTCCTTCAACTTTCCCCAGCATTATGGACTTCTCAAGGGAGCTGGGTCTTCACATAATGTGTCTGAAGTATGATAGTTTGAGCTTGGTCATTTGTGCCTCAAGTGAAAATTCTGGTTTGATTTGTTCTATGATCCATTTGTTTATTTTCCTGGCTGTCCATAGTGTCCTCAAAAGTTTTCTCCAGCACCAAAGTTCAAAAGTGTCAATGTTTTTTCTATCTTGCTTCTTCAAAGTCCAGCTTTCGCATCCATAGAGTGTCACAGGAAAAACCATTGTCCAAATGATTCTAATCTTTGTAGGTGTAGACACGTCATGGCATCTAAATATCCTTTCCAAGGCCTTCATTGCAACCCTACCAAGTGCTAGTCTGCAGCACATTTCTTGACTGCTGGATCCTTTACTGTTGATGGTCAATCCTAAAAGGCAGAAGCTATCCACCACTTCAATGTGTTCATTGTAGGGACTTTAAAAAAAACCCAAAAACCTACCATCAGTGCAGGTGATATTCCTCTTAGCACTATGTATGCACAATTCCCAGTCCTGTAACATTAGTGGGAGACTAGTGGGAGATCTGAACAAATGTGTGATGAGATGGAAGCCTTGTTGCATGGGATAGTGAAAACAATAACAACCACCTGTTCACTCCTGAGGTGGAGATGGGTGTTGGGTGAAGCAAAATGAATGAATAATGTGCCTTCCAGTGCTGGAGAGAGGAAGCACACATCCTTTCAAGGAAAGAGTGGAAATAGAATTGAGGGTAATACTGGGAGGAACAAGGAAAAATCCTTGTTCATTTTTAAAATTTCATTTAAATGGCCATAATACAGAAGCACTCACTCTGAGGAGAAGAAGGAGAAGTGTGTGTGTGTTGGTGTTGCTCGCCCTCACTGATGTCACTGGCACTATCTAGTGTCCATGACAATTGCCCAACCATAATGAACACAGCAATCTCAAGAAGAATAGTAATGGCTAGGTCTTAGCGCTGGAAATAATCAAATTTAACTAGCAAAAACCTCAAGTTGGAGTTGGAGTGCTGGGGGGGGGGAGAGATTTCCTTTTTTCTTTTCTTTTTTTAATTTTAACATATTTTCATACCACCCAAAACTCAAGTCTCTGGATGGTTTACAACAAGCCTCCTACAGTGGAAGCAGGAAAAATTCTATCTTCTTCAGTAAAAAAGACAAGTGTGCCATCCTTTCCCTCAGAAGGACACAAAGCTTGTATAAATCCTAAATATCCTTTTGGCTCTTTTGAAAGCCATTGCTGTGCAACAGACGATAAAAATGTATTTTCCATCCATGTTCTATGATTATGGAAGGATCAACCCCTCCTTCTACTGCACTGCAATGTATTAAGGTTCAGGGTCAGCAAATGGCTTTCCCTTATTTCCCCAAGCCTCCTTTGTGAGGTGGGTCCATTCTACAGTCAAAAAACCTGAGGCTGGGACAGTCGGTCAAGCCTGAGGATGCTCTGAGATTTGAGCCAAACCCCTGCATCCCACTCACACACCCTCTTCAGCCCAGCCTGAGTGTCTGGTGCAGGGATGCTACAGAAAAGCGGACTTCTTCTCTGGTAGGTGGACTTCATGATCTGACTGGCTCACATATCAGCCCTCAGGAAGCACAGATCTGCCCGCTAGGCAGGTCAGCCTTCCACCTTCCACTTGGGATCAAGTGTGGTGTTGTAGATCCCATCCCTCGGGTCTTCCCTGGACGACTGCCTCCCACTCGATGGCAGGACCTTCTGAAGCTCGGCGGCTTCTTTGCCAAGTCATCATCGGGGGCAGCCAGCCTCGCTGACAGCAGCAAGGAGGCGTATGTCGTGTTCGAGGGCTCAGTTCTCCTCCTGCCCGGGTTGGGAAGGGTTAAGTGCCCGCTTCCGAGTGTCTCTAAGGTGACACTGCACTCCTGGGTAGCGCTAGCGCAGCAGCCCCTTCCCTCCCCGCTTCCCTCCCCCCCCCTCTCTCTCTCTCCCCCTTTGCTTTGTCTTCTGCAGCGACTGTACAGGATCCGTGCAGGCTCCTTGCTTGTTCCCTGGCAGCGCTGAGCTGAGCGGGCTGTTCCCGAAAGAGACACCAAGGTGAAGCTTCGGGTGTCTCAGGTGGCTCAATCCTGCTCCCTCTTTTCAGTGGCCAGCAGGAACAGGAGAAAAAGGAGGAGGAACACCAGGCTTCCCTTTTCCTCTTGGCAAAACCCGTCCTTACCCAGTTGGCTGCCTTCTGTGAACTCTTCGCTTCTCTTTACTCTTCCTGCCTCTATAGAGGCAGATGGCTCTCGCTGGGCAGTTACTCAGTCTTGCCTAAGTTTCTGGATTTTTTTTTCCACTTGGATTCCTCCTCCGGCTTTTGTTTTCTGAAAGAGTGAGGCTGAATGGGAAGATTCTGAGCTTCATTAACCACCTACCTAAAAAGGTGCCAAATAGCCTTGGCGAGAAGTTGGACTCTTTTATTTATTTATTTCCTTCCTTCCTTAGTCATTCTCAAGGACAGCAGGGGACATCGGGTACTGGAGGTCTCTGGGTCGCAGGTGTACAAGGAGCCAACAACCGTAGAGTTTGGATACTGTTTCTGAGGATGGCCGAAGCTTCCAGGAACTGGAGAGGATGTGCTCCTGCTGGGGAAGAGGAAGCAGCCCGAGGAACCCAAGCAAACCTGCCAAGGTCTGCAAGAGAAGAGTGGAGGGTTCTGGGAGCTGGGAAGTCACTGCCCGTGCCACCAAGCTTTCAACTGGGACAGACCTTGAACCTGGAGGAGCGGAGAGCATCTGGAGATGAAGCTGGTCCATCCATGGGGGCACAGATGGAGAATCAATTTCTGCACTTAGCCATCAGAAAGCAGGTGTCCTACAGGTAAGGGCTTCCTTCTGCCCCCATCACCCAAAGGGGTTGTACTGGGGGGAAATATAGGTCGCCTCCCAAGACATGTCAGGGTCTTGCCCCCAAGAGGATCACTAAATAGTCCCCATCTCTCTGTGGTTGGTCTTCAACCCAACAAAAGAGAAATCTCAGCAGCCCAGTCCTAAGCATTTGCACTCACAGGCCAATCACATGGAGTTCCCTAGGACTTGTTATGTTACATCCAAGTAAGTGAGCCTAGGATTGCAGCTTTTGGTTTTCTCTGAGCTTTGGTTCCTCTGGCTGCCTCCTCTTAATAGAGGCTGTTCTATCATGGTAGAGGCTGATGAGTTAAATATGACTTTGGAATTCAGTGTGGACTGAGAATTCAATTGAATGTTTCCCCTGGGTGGCGTGGGTGGGCGGGGGGAGGGCGGAGAGACCTGTCCGCTAGCTTTATTGCAGCTCCCCTCACCCAACACCTTCACCATCTGGGAACGGCAGAGAAATGTAGCTGGGCAAGTGGGGTAATAAAATTGCTGAGATGGGTGATAGGGGGACCTCTTGGGGCTTGGCTCAGGAAATCACTCAACAGATGCAGGCCTGTTCCCTGTCTTTGTCTGTATCCTGGAAATGCACCCAGCTTCAGCCCACTCCTTTTGGCTCCCTAATGGTGGGGCCATCTTGTCTGCGCCAGTAGCCAAAATATGTAGCTGAGCTTTCAGTACAGAATAACTCCATGCAATCATGGCTGTAATGTCTCTAGCAAAGCATAGACTCCATTCTTCTTGGTCCAGGATGTTATAAATCTACTGACCTTATTCAAATGGATACTAAGATTTTGTGGCTGCCATTATCTAAAGGGACCAGGAAGAAGCATATAGAGCATATCTGTACTGTATATGCCAGGACACTAAAGTGGAGTGGGGGGCGGAAAACCAAAGGACAGCTGCTAGATGATAACGTGAAAGCTTAAGAAACGAGGCAGCAAAAACCTCCTACATTGTGACCTGTGCCATTATTTGTGCCATCTGCAGAGGTTGCGAGGTTGCCATCTTCTGTTGGTGAGAATGTGAAAGCTTTTGAGTTTCACAGAGCTCTTTAGGAAAACCAACAATAATTCCAGCCTTTCTGGTCAGCAATGTGACTTTCATTATAACAGGCTTATAAGAAGTCTTTAACACTAAGAATTAATAGTCATAAACCCATAAGTGTTGTAGAATGTGTTTTTCTGTCTTCAGGAGTCATAGTTTACTATGATTTAAAGCTCAGCAATAGATTTAAACCCCACAGTCAGCTTGAAGAAGAGTGTTGTGATACTCAAAAGCTTGCTCATTCTGTGCTACTGAACCTGCCATCTCCATAACAGCTTTGCATTACTGAATCTGTACAGTCATTATCAAATGAAGATTTTAGCAATCCATGATTGAAAGTGGCTTGGTAATTATTTACGGTCACAGAGCTTATTACGGGTGGCTCTACACTTTGCGTGGCAAACACAATTGCTGCATGTACCCTAGTGTTTTCCTGCAACAAATGTGTAAACTGGAGACATACATTAAATCTGGGATGCCCGGCCCAGTTCTCCAACAAACCAGCATGGTGCAGTGACTAGAATGCTGGATTTAAATGTTGATAAGTGCTGGGTTCAAATCCTCACTCAGCTATAAAGACCATTGAATGGACTTGTCACTTTCTCTGCCTAACCTACCTCATTGGATTATTGTGAAGCTGAAGCATTAATCTGAGCATCCTAGAGGCAGCAAGATACACATGTAAGAAATTAGTAATGGGAATAGACCAGTGTCCCCTCTAAGGTGTGCACGTTTGCGCGCACACACGTTTTTTGATGAGAGCCAGTGTGGTGTAGTGGTTAGAGTGCTGGACTAGGACTGGGGAGACCCAGGTTCAAATCCCCATTCAGCCATGAAACTAGCTGGGTGACTCTGGGCCAGTCACTTCTCTCTCAGCCTAACCTACTTCACAGGGTTGTTGTGAAAGAGAAACTCAAGTATGTAGTACACCGCTCTGGGCTCCTTGGAGGAAGAGCAGGATATAAATGTAAATAATAATAATTTTAGATGCCGCTCAGGTTGAATCAGGAAGGCCCCACTCTGAATGCACGTGCGCACACACTACCATGATACTGCTGCCCAGAACAAAACTCCTTCCACATATAGATGAAAAAAATGAGAGGGAACACTGGAAGAGACCTATAGTGCTCTGACATGATTTTATGGGCAATCCAGCCTTGTGCATACTGGTCTTGGCATCTTTAATTCGGAAAATTAAAGATGCTGGTGGCTTTAATTCAGGAAAATAGGTGGCACTGCTTTAGTACATTTGATCCCCCAGTATATACGGGCAGGCTGCTTCAGCCCAAGGACTAGGCCAGCACAAGCTGTGTGATCCATACAACTGGCTTCCCACAGAAAGCAGATTGTTGTCCTACAAAAAATGTACCTGCCTTTTCCTTGGACCTTTAATGCAGTTCAGGTTATATGCTACAGGACCAAACTGGGATTGTGGAAAGCTGTCATTTCTGTGTCTCTTTAAGACTCAATCCAAGTCATTTTCATAGCATAAGCAGATGCACAGCTCAAGCCAAGAGGTCTGCTCCAGATACCTTGAAGAGGAGGACACGGAGGCATTTCTCTTGGTTTGCATGCAATTTCACTCGTGTCCCTAGAAACACTGCTGCCTAGCCACTTACTTGCGTAGCTTGTGTCTGCCTGGTACTTCCATGGAAAACCAAGAGAACTGTGCACCTGCACAGAAATCCGAGGCCAATCCCCTGACCTCTTACACTTCTGGGTTCTTGGGTGGGTCCCATTAAGTCACGGTGAAAGTGCCTTATGGGGAGATGTGGCTGTACAGAGGGTGGTGCTTTAGAACCAGAGGCATAACTGTCCTTTATTTGGGGCCCACAAGTGGCTGCTCTGAGCCTCTGAACATTTAAAAGCATTCTGGTCTTGATACCCCCAAGAGTCAGGAATTATAACGCCTCAAAAAGGGAGGCAAGCAGGATTAACCTTTCTTACTATTCTCCAGATGCACATGCCATGTTTTATAGATGGATTAGCCAACTCCAATTATCCAAAGTTCCCTGTGGGAGGAAAGGAACATATTACCAACTAATTTGATCAAGTGGGTTTGCTTTGAACTCTGCTTAGTATTTCTGGAGACCAGTTTCATTTTCCTGTCTGGTCTCCGGCTCTGCTGATGTAGCTGGGCAGACAGACCCAAGTCCATTCTTGAGTTTCCGTTTTGTCCTGATCAGATCCTGCAGCAGCTAACATCACAGGCACACAAAAATACAGCCCTCACACCTATACCCTCCATCCTGACACTTGCAGTGTCTAGTTATAATTAATTCTGTGAAAGTTGGTGAAGGTGACTCACTGAGTTGTCAGTTAGGACGAAATGTTCAAAACTTAGCTTTTAAGCAGTCACAGACACAGACACATTTTCCTATTAAAAGGAGATCTCTTCTATTTGAGGAGTGCTGAAGCCTCTTTAATGCCACAAGGAAATGATGTGCCGTTCAAGACTCGCATATTTTTTTATTAACATGCTCTCAAATCTTCTACCACACTCAGGCATGGATGCTAAATATGGTTCCAACCAGAATGGAAGCCAGATTGTGAATCCTTTTCAGGACAGAGAACCATCTTCACATTCCTTTTGCCACCCTGTGGAAAATCTGCTTGGTTGAAGAATGGTATATAAGTAGTAGCAGTAGTAGTAGTAACAACAATAACTAACAATAACAATTTCATCATCATCATCATCATCAATTCCCCCTTTGCTGCCATCATCTAACTTAGAGTCTGAAGAAGCATAAGGGAGGGGCAGGATGATGAGGCTGGAGACATCGCTGAACTAGATCTGGTCTTTGGCCTGGCTCTTGCACAGCTAACAGAAAATCAGGTCTGACTGCTCCCTAGAGAGTGTATATGAATAGGCCCAAGCTATTGCATTACAATATGCTGCACTGGATCAGACTGGACTAGCCGTGGATCAGACTGAGAGCACAGTTGGTGTAAGTGTAAGTGTGTTGTGTAAGCCACTGTAAGTGGCTAGATGGGAGAACACGGCTGCAGAAAGAGAGTGCCTGATAAAAGGTTTCAGGTTAGGTCACCACATTTGCATAGCACATGCCAGTCCATGCCTATAGATGAGAGTTTGCAAATGTAGGTAAACTGAAGCTTTTTGCAAACAGTCAAATTCAGAGCAGCCTGTTGACTAACTCTGAGGCCGCTGTAAAGTAATAGCTGGACAAATGGCAGCCTTAACCATCAAGTCCAGAGAAAAATGAGAAAGAAGGCAACCCAAAGGCACATACATCCACATGGAAGTTTTCTAAAGGGTTGGATGCACAGATATACCTACTCCCTCCAATCCATGTAGTAACATGCCTGTCTTGTGTAGCCTTTGTCAGTACATGAAAGCAACTGCAGAAACTGCTAGCTATATAGTCTACTACCACCAGCTTTGAGATGTCAGTAGTGGAGAAAAGCTACTGTATCTTTATCAAGGGACATTTCCAGCATTTGGAGAAAGCTGCCATGCTGATGTGCTTCTTGTCTCTAGCGAAGGTTATCTCAGGACTCTTTCCTTAGTCTCTTAGTTGGCAACCAATTCCAGGCACCCTGCTTTGAACTGAGCATGGCCTGAAGGACTCCATCAATTCCCCCACAAGCCAAGATGCAGGAAAGGGCTCTTTTACCTCCTCTTCTCTGGTGTGAATGACAACAGAAGGCCTATTTGGATATTATGTTGTACCTCAGTTCAGATGTCTGTGTTAGAAGTGAGAATTCTGAAGCATTGCTCTTAGCACCGCAGTAACCGCATCAGGCCACTAGAGGCATGAGGAGCTATGGTAATAGGTCTCTCTTGGTCAGTTAAGAGTCTCTTAGAGCTGTTCAGTTGTTGTGGAAGGCTAGTGGCTGTTTGGGTATGTTGTTCTCGTTCTCTCTCTCTCTCTCTCTCTCTCTCTCAATATGTGATGTCTAATTTCTTAATAAATCTTTATTTGTATTTGAACTCAGCCTACTGTTTCCAGATAATACCTTGGGCTAAACTTCTTTACCATCAGAGCATACTCTGCAGTGTAAGGGTTTTAATGTTTCTCCTCATACCCCTCAATAGTTTGTACTCTTGAACATGTTTTTGTGTGAATTATTGTACCTGCATTCAATTTAAAAGGTACAAATGCAGAATACAGATAGGAAGTGTACTGCTGTACTACGTTCAATGTAATGTGTGAATAACTATACCTGGTACAAATCTATACCTGTGTACACTGGAAAGGGCTAGAATCTTTAACAGAGTCAGCCCCTTTTGTGCCCCAGCTGCTCGCTTATTGCCTGGGATCTGGCTAATTTATGCTGGAGAGAGTGAGCCATAGAGGTGCATAATGGGAAGTCTCTGGAAGATCTTCTGTTGTTCTTTGCATCAGAGGAGAATGGAGGGGACTAAAGTGCCCTTTGCTTGCGTTTCACCTGCAGATAAATCAGCTGAGATTCATATGGGGGAACTTGGGAGCAGGAGTCATGTGGCCAGATGAGAACCCCTTGGGGGCTTGATTCGCCCCTTGTGCCATCATTGCCCAACACTCCATGGAATTTCAGACATGGGATCAGGCTGGAAATCTGTACACACGACACCCATTCAAACACAGAATGCCTCATTCAGCTAAGGATCCATACATGGAAGCTTACGTCTTCATTCAGCTATCCTCTGGATGGACTGGGGCAATTGTGCATTAAAGATATTTTTAAGATGCCTTTGCTCTTTTCCTCCTCGCAAATAATAATACTGAGCTTTCATATAATGCTTTACAAATATTAAAAGCACTTCACCCCCATTACTTTCACGATTCTGTCAAGAAGATTGCAAGGTAGGCCAGCATCATTATCCTCATGTTGTGAAGGTGGAGGATGCTGAGAACAGTGGCTTACTTAAGGTCACCTAGTGGAATCTCTCTGGTGAGATTTGAAGCTGGATTCTTCTGGCTCATAATTCACAATGCTGCTGGGACTAAAAGGAGTATTTTGCAAGAAGCAGGGCTGACATAAAGGCTGGGACTCCTGGGAAGGGTGATGGATGGGCCCAGAAATATTGCAAAACGAGGCTGAAAGGCAATCTTATCCTCAGCCTGTCAGAGGCCACACATTTCATGCCATGTTAATTGTCTGAGAGAATGGATGCTATTGCCTAGGTCCCTGTCGGCTTGCCCTGGGCCCAGTCCTGCTCTGCTCTGGCAGCCGGCAGGAGCGGTGAGTGGCATCAGCCCTTACATAAAGGGTTTTGAAAAGAACACCCATGATATTTTAAGTTGGTAGCAATAAATGTTTCTTCCAGAAATAGAGAGAATGTGTGTGCGGAGCTGTTCTAGGCGGGTGGAGAGGGGGCTGAATGCACAGGTTATATTTAGCACTTCACGAGCCAAGCCTCTTAATGACATTGGATTTGCAAGGCTCATTTGGCTCCAGTCTCTGCTGAAGTGGCTGCAGGAAGTACCTGAGCAGGTTTTGTGTCTATATACCTGACTCCAGTTGTGATATGATTCATGTTGGAGATTCAGGCAAGTGATTTGGGAACAAACCCACCAAAGCTTCTCAGTGCACTTTCACTAATGGCCCTTGGCACATTCCAGGATTAGCAGGTATACTCTGTAAGTACCTGTGGATAGACAACATAATATACAGCTTTTATAACTCTGTGTGCACACCACGCATGGATACTGTAGCAAGCTAAGATTGGCCCCAGCATCATGCCACATGTTAAAAAGGTGCATGTTCTTCTCATACCTGATGCTATGGGTATTTATTTATTTAGAATATTTATATATCTTTTTTCAGCAACAGAAAGTTCACAAAGTAGTTTACATAGCAAACAAGAATGAGAAAATGATTCCCTCTCCCAAAGCAGCTCACAATCTTAGAATTAATCATTAAAACAGACAGTGGGAGGCAGCCTAAGCTGGGCTGACTAGGGATAGTTGCTCTCCCACCGCTAAATATGAGAGCCACCTCTTATTAGCAAGGGCACATGCCGTATGGAGTACCTTTGGATTGTACAATGTAAAGCAGTCATGTGGGTGCTTTCACATGTCTATTTTTGCTGCCCCAAGGGTAATTTTTCATTCCCCTGCCCTGATGGATATCCACATGCATCCCAATCTCTTGAAAGGTTTAGTATGTTCGCAGGCTCACCGGAGTTAGGTCGTCTGCTTGCTGAACTCAAACTGGCTTGTGAAGCATTCACAAGCTCATAATGCATGTGGACATTCACCACCGAGGGATGGTCAAAACTTAAAAAGTCTCATCGCAGTGGAAAATGTCAATTTGCCTAAATGAGATACATCACTGAGACTTCGGATATCTCCTCCAGTCACTGGCAGACCAGAGAGGCCTTGTGGGAATCACCTTTTCAACTTGAATGTGTAAACTCCCAGGATTCTCTCTAGCCCAGAGTTTCTTAACCTTGGGCTCCCAGATATTTTTGGACTACAACTCCCATCATCCTCAGCCAAAAAGGCCATGTATGAGTATGATGGGAGTTGTAGTCCAACAACATCGGCGGGCCCAAGGTTGAGAAACCCTGCTCTAGCCTGTATGCATGTCTGATCACTTTCTCCTCACTTGCCCATTTAATGCACCAAAAGGGAAAATGCCTCCCAAATTATCTAGACATTAACAGATACTAGCTTAGTATACAAGGTATCTTGGTGCCAACCAATGTCAATGAAGTGGGGTGTTTCCATTGGTCACATTTTCTTGAATGGTGGGTCACGATTTCCTCCTTGCTGTTGGAATAGGCCCTGTGACTATGTAGCAAGCATGCCAGAAGATAATACAGCAGGAGGACTATAGAGTAACATGGGGGGATCAGTGTCTATAAAGGGTTAAAACCCGAGATGCTTAATCTGGGTTATATGGCAAAGGATTGTGTTGGTGCATGGAAAGAGGCAGGGTGCAAAGAATCAGATGCCTGGTCTCTACTGGTGTCTTAAAAATTGGGCCTGGTGAGAGCAGGAAGCAGATCTGTCCTCTTTTCGTGTGTGCCACTGTGTGTAGGGCCTGGCCACCACCTTCTTACACAATTGGGCTTGTTTTCTACACAATGCTTTGCCTTGTCATCCTCATTTCCGCACTTTACCTTTATTTCCTCTGCAACGTTTTTACTATTTTGAACACATCCTTCTTAGGCCCAAATTCTTCTTTCTCTCTCTCTTCCTCTTGTATTTATTTGATTTTATTATTTAGGCTTATATGCTGCTATATCAGCCTAGGAGTCAAAGCAACTAACATAAACAATAGGGGGGAGGAAAACCATCATTAAAACCTTTCTCATTTCTACTCAACATTTTCTTCCATTCTGCCCCACCACACATTTTTAGCTGTTCTCATTTCCTTTTTCTTTTCCACTCTGCGCCTGTTTTTATAAACCTCTTGGTTTTCTCAACCTTCCCTGGAAGCAAAGTTTTGTAGAGCATTGCCCTATAACCTCTTTCAGAGCTAGAGCTGAAACTAGATGTTACAAGCAGTTGCATGTAACTTTCCCCAATGGTTTTTTTTTAAAAATAATCAAAACAAAACCCAGAGGCAGCCTCAGGAGACTGTGAGTTTAAGCACAGGAATGGTGATGGGGAAGAGCTTCACCCTTCCCTTGCTGGCTATTTTCCTGCTCAGATTCTCCCCAGTTGTTTTTTCTTCTAAGGGGAAAAGCAGCTGGGGAGACTGACTTTGAGCAGAAAAATGGCTAGAGAGGCAAGTGTTAAGCAGCCCCTCCCACTGATGTTCTCTATTTATATTCACAGCCTCCAAAAGCTGCTTTAAAACAAAAAATCAGAGGAATTTTACATACAACAACTGTGTTTGGCTCTCAGCTCTGGAAGGTATAAAGTCACAATCTCAGGAAGAATGATGTGAGCTATGTGCACATTTCTTTCCCTCACTCATCATAACCAGCAGTCAGTCATTGGGGGAGGAGCTCTCACATCACCTTGAACATTGGCACTTCTCCACTAAGCATGGTTTGGAAGGGAAGGGGAAGCTTGAATAGGTGCTGACTTGATCCACCCACCCTGGCAAGCCCACTCACAATGCACCACTCACCTCACCCCCGGGAAGGCCTGGCACTGAATAGCGCCTCCCCCACCACACACACATGCTTCACTCTAGCACACATTCTGCTCTTGCCTGGGATAGCCACGCTGCTCTGCTCCTTACCATATAAGGCAGCTTCCACTGCCTCCAAGTTCCGCTAACCCATCATCACTCCAGTGTCTTGTGCGGCTACAGCGAGAGACAGGGGTGGTGAAACTGCAGGCCGTGGCATGCGCCAGCCCCAAGACAAGGATGAACTGCACACCCTTCCCCTCGCAGGATCAGGCAGCTTGTGCTGCCTCCTGCAGTAACTCTGGAAGAGACGTGTGCAACAACCCTTAGCCTGGTGGGTGGGACAGGGGGACGGGGCGGGGCGGAAAGGAAATGGTGGGCTGGGCAGGGGAAGAGAAAGAGTCCATGATCAGCGGCGGAGGTGAGGCTCAAGTGGTGGCCCCAAGCAGCTGGTGATGCCTACACTTGCCACCCCAGGAGTTCACTCACCACTGGGGGCCATTAACTCACCTTGCCGCATGGGCAAAACACCCTTGGTCTGAATACACCACCAAGAATGAGGTCCCTCCTCTCTTGAAGGCTTCCACCACTCCCCTCAACAAAACTGGCTAGCTCCTAAGTTTTTCATAAACACATAAATGCACTCCTGTGAATAGAGATATGCTGCTTAACCCTTTCCCAATCACTCTTCCTCTGATTAAAAACCTTGCGTCTTTCTCTCAATGCTCAGCAGAGAATAGTTCCAATGTTGCCCTAAGATCCCCTTCCCTGACGTGGGCCTCTACATGGAGTTCAGAGCTTTTCAGCTTCTCCCCTTTGCTCTCAACCCTCCCAGCCTTCTTTGCTCTGCACCTTGCATTGCAAGCAGATGGATTTATTTACCAAAGAAGTCACAAGCGGCTGCAACTCAGGATTAAATCACCCTTAACTCTTGGGCTTATCCCCTTTGTTATCTGTTCCTGTGGCAGGTAGAGAAACAGCAGGGACTTTTACAAACAGTAGGCTTTATGGGGAGTTTACTGGGAGGCTTTACTGCTTACTTGAAGTTGTTCCAAAAACCTGACACAAATAGTGGATTTTTTTTTACCCCAAATATGAACCGGGCTACACTCTAACACACAATGAAAACCCCCAAATTGTGTTTTAACTGCTCCACATTAACTCGCAGGGACTTCAGGGTAAATCTGGACGATATGTGAGTGCACCCCCTACATTCTGGAGGAGATGCGACTTAAAGGGCTGTAAAAGTTACCACCAGTTACCACCCACACGTCTGGTGGCGACTCAGAGGCGGGCCTTCTATGTAGCTGCTCCTGGGCTGTGGAATGCGCTCCCGGCAGAAATCCGTAATCTGAGTTCATTGTTGGCCTTCAAGAGAGCCCTTAAGACCTATCTGTTTGGCCTGGCCTTCCAGGATTTTAAAACTGTTTTTAAATGTTTGACCTGGTTTTCCAGGGTTTTAAAAACTGTTTTTAATGTTTTAATTGTTAATGGTTTAATGTTGTTTTTACAGTTTCCAGTTTTAATTGTTAATTGATTTTAGTAGTTTTTATTTTAATGTAAACTGCCCTGAGCCACTTTTGGAAAGGTGGTATAGAAATCAAATCAATCAATCAATCAATAATGACCCCATATGAAAAACTTCCAGGAGCTTTCCCACACCAGGCTTTACCACAGGTTTACTGTGAGGCTTTGCAGCGAGTTACAAATTTGCCCCCAAAACTGACACAAAAAGTGAATTTTGTTTACCCTGGGCATAAATTGGGCTCAGCTTCAATGTGCAATAAAAACACAACCCAAATTGTGTATGGAGTGCCCCCTGATAGCTCACAGGTACCTTGACATAAATCTAGAGGATATGTGGATACACACCTGTCCTCAGGGGCAGACTGAGCTTTTTGCTGCCCATAGGCAGCCAAGATTTGCTGCGCAGGGGGAGGCGGGGAGTTAAATCTTTTTTAAAAAAAACTTAAAAAAACTGCCGCTGCACAGCTGTGGCACAGCGGCCAGAGCTCCTGGTAGGCACCCACCTCTTGAATCCTGTTGGGCATGGGCAGCGGAGATGGGGGTGAGAGACCTCCTCACATGGGCCCGCCTTCCTCCCAAATGACAGAGGTCGGCCGATTTCAGCCCTAAGCACGCACACACACGCGCGTGCTCAGAGGGCCGAAATTGGTCCAACCTCTGTCATTGGGGAGGAAGGCAGGCCTGTGTGAGGATGTCTCTCGCTCCGTCTAGGCAGGCAGCACCCTGTGCCCGCCCCGCCCAACAGGATTTGGGAGGCAGGAGGGCCCACTAGGAGCTCTTGCCGCTGCACAACGGCAGTTTTAAAAGTTGGGGGGAAAGTTTTTAAAAAGATTTAACTTGCCACTCCTCCAGGATTTGGTGCTGTAGGCAATGGTCTCTATTGTCTCTGCGGTAGCCCGCCTTTCCTGCCCTTCTATGGGGAAGCAAAGTAAATTCGCCACCTGGGAACGCTCCAGGAGCATTTCCAGATGGGGCTTTTAGCTTGCTTCTCCTCCAGAATGGAGGGTGTGCGTTCACATATTGGCCAGCATGGGAAAGCATGGTGTCTGGAAATGCTCCAGGGAGACTATTTCCTCTTTCATCTTCAGCCAGCCAGACTCTGCCCCAAAGGCAACAGCTGCCTCTTCCAATAAACCCTCCTGTATCAATGGCTTGGTTATTTGTTTGCTGTAAGGATCAGGGGTGTAGCTATAATTGAGCGGATGGGTTCAAAGAATCTGGGCCCCCCAGCTCCTGAGGGCCCTCCAGCTCCAGTCCTCCCTATTTTCTTCATCATCTCCTTCACACTGAGGGTCCACCAGGGAGAAGGGTGAACACAGGCCCCCTGTCCCCTAACTATGCCCCTGGTAAGGATCACTTCATCATCCAGAGATCCCAAAACAAGGATAATACAGCCCTATGCATCAAGGATGTCCTGGCTCTGAGCCCAGCCACTTCAACTGACAAACAGACTCCTTTTAGGCTACAACCAACTGTGCTTCAGTTTATCTGGAACTAGAGCCAGCATGGTGTAATGGTTAGATTGTCAGAGCAGACTTCGAGAGACCTCGGTTCAAATCTCCACTCAGCTATGAAACACACTGGGTGACCTTGGGCCAGTCTCTCTCTCTCTCTCTCTCTCTCTCTCTCTCTCTCTCTCTCTCAGCCTAACCTACTTTACAGGGCTGTTGTGAGGGTAAAATGGGAGATACCACAAGGCAGTTCACAACCATGATCCAAATAGGATAAGCATCCTGTTTAGGACGGCAGTTAAACAGCTGGCAGGAAAGTTATCCAAACATTTATTAAAGACCATAATAGGGTATTCTGGGATGAGATGAGGTTATACCAAAGCAAAATGGATGGCATGGTGGGAAAACCTCAACACAAAATGCTGTTTATAACCTACAGTATCATTTATAACCCAATCTTACACATCCACTTTAGCTGCCACAGCACTGAAGGGTATGTTTGGATGTACATGCCTGGCCCTGCTACTTAAGGGAACTTGCATGGCATTTATATACTGTGGCAGGTGGTGGGGGCCATGGTGTGTTGCCAGGGGAGGAGTTAGGGCCTTGCGCTGTAGGAGTTGGCCATTAATCTGCTAATGGGGGAGAAGCTCAGAAACAAGAAAGATTGCAGCCCAAACCAGGTAAGATTTCTGAAAATTCAATTCCGGGGGGTGGGGGTATCTAGTGAACATGCTGTCTAAAATACAGTCCCAACGAAAACTTGACACAGCCCTATTTCTACCCCTACTTTAACCCAACATCAAGGTTGTGAAGATATTTATGATTCTGCTGTTTCACAAAGCAAGTACAGACAATGGCATTACATGCAGAATTTTAACAATCCAAGACTGTACAGTCCAAGCTCTCAAGTCCCTAGTCCTTAAAGCTGACAGTATAGTTTTGAAAGTGTGCAAGCAATGCCTAATGAAATCCCAGCAGTGTAGGGTTTGTTGAACAGGATTTCCAGTGATGGGAGCGGGCAGATCTTTTATGCTGTGTAGCACAAAGGATAGCACATTGTCTCTTCCCACAACTCTACACAGGCCTGCACACTACATTCCTCCTTCTCACGGACTCTCACAGTAACTACTGTCTATGCCAAAGACTTGTGTCGTAAACAGCCGCAACTCCTCTAAACCGATCAAAGCATCTATGTGGCCAGGATGTGGGATTCCTGCTGTGAGCCGTCCCTGTTGCGTACACTGCATGAATTCTCAGTGGCCTTGCTGTGCACTGCTCTTGACAATGGAGAAGTCCAGGCTGAGGCTGTCATTGTGTCTGTGAACTGGGGAATGAGATGCAGGAGGAGCCCATCACCAACTCCCAGGTGGGAAGCCATGTGCAGATGGGATGGATGGTTTATGGGTAGCGAGTGACTGAGCGGCTCTTTCCGGCACAGCCTTCCCTTTGAATCCTCCTGTCGGCCAGCCTTTTTAATCATGTTAATCAGGCTTCATTGAATAGCATAATCAAATCCTCATTTGTTCCCATCAATCTGGGCCTGCTGCTCTTATGCGTTGACAGGATCCTGCGTCTCAGCTTCTCGTAACACAAAAGGTGCTCGTTAGCCAGTGCTTCACGAATAAGCTGACTCTGCCACACTTTCGCTTGGCTGCCTTTTGTCCAGACCGATGCCTACTGGTCTTGACTCAGACCAGGGCTGCCCAAGGAGGGGGAGCTGGGGCAGAAAGCAAGGTCCCCCTGCCTTGGCTCCATTAATATCTGCCCTTGCCCTGCCACAGTGTTCAACAGAATTCTTGATATTTGTGTTTAAAGTTTCCATTTTAAGCAAAAAGGATGGAATGGTTTATTAGAGTGTCAGTTGCAAAATGTAGACTCCGACCCGACATGATAAACTGGGCATGGGGGAGCCACATGTGAGAATTCTCACATGTGAACCATCCGTGCAAGAATGGTGACATATGCTCCCCCGCCAGCTTTGTACACACATGCATGAATCCTTTTAGAGTGGCCCCAACATCACACCTGCCCAAGACCTCATAAATCCTCTGGGTGGCCCTGGCCCCTGACCCAGACACTAAGAGACACTTGTCAGCAAGTCCTTTGGCAAGGTAATGTGGTGATACAGGCAAAATGCACACACGCATGCGCACTGGGGCTATTCCCACAAGCAGCCCAATCCAGGCTAGGGCAGCCCGGCCTGGTTTGGGCTGCTTGTGTGGTGCGGCAAGTGCCAAGCGCTCCTGATCCCGGCGCTTCCACCTGCTAGCTCAACTTTTAAGCCCAGCCCAAGAGCACACAGAGTGGGGCACCTAGACCACCTGACTCACAGGGGAATCTGCCAATGCACTGCACTTACTGAGTGGTACATGATGGGAATCTTGGAGGCTGGGACTTCTTTTCCCAGCCTCCAGAGATCCGCTGGAGGCCACCCGCTGTGTGTGCCTGCGCCAGTGTGCTGAAGAGGCGCTCATCTGGGGGAAGGTAGGTTCAACCCTTGCTTCCCCCGCAGCTGCCCCTGCTATGGCTGTGAGATTGACCTTACTCTTTCTCAAAGCAGGCGGGCAGGGAGATGGGGATGATTCTGAAATTCTTGGTGTGAGTTGGCAGCTTCAGCTTCCAGTACTCTTTTGCTCTATCTTAACTAAGCTGAAACATGCTGGGCTTTAGTGGTCTTTTGACTTAATGCCTGTGACTCCCAGCACTCACTGAGTCTTGCTCCTCTCTCAGTCCACTTTATCTAGTGGTAGGGCCTGCCAGGTCTTGCTCCAGTCAACTTCATGAGTGTCATTAGGGGAAGACCCAGAGGGCCCCCAATTAATTGCTCAGAGCTCCAAATCTCATCAGCCACTTCCCTCCTCCTAACCTCTCTCCGGAAGGGAAGTGCAGCAGCAGAGGCACCTTGACAGAGCAGGGGAGAGAGCTCCTAGCCTCACCAAACTCTCTGCTGCTTCCACCTTCATCATAACAGATGTCAGGTTATAATATTAGAGACTTTTAAAAGCACATGTAATTATCCTTGGGGAGGTATGATTGAGTTTAATGATCAAAGCGGGGGGGGGGGAGTGAGCCCAGGACCTAGATCTTTTACGCACCTATCAACTCCTCTAGTTGGCTTCCAGTGCAGGGAGCTCTGTCCCAGCCTGGCCCTGTCAGGAATCTTTTCTAAACCCACTTGTTTCTTTAGATAGTTTAGGTTCCTGAACACTTGGAGGTAGTCGCCCCCATGTTTTCCATCTTCCACCCTGGCAGATGGTTTGACTTGGTAATGCTTCCTCCTTCCTTTAGCTGCAATCCTTCCCAAGGGATTGAACAGCCTGCAGGAACCAGCACATGGTGCACACTGCTGTTGTGCTCTCTTCCTGCCAACCCCACCTCTTCATTCAGTCAATTGGCCTTTGCTTCAAAGTCTGCTCTTCTCTTCCAGGCGGCATATGGCTCAGTCCCCCTCTCCCTGCTGGTGGGCACCGCTTCCTGCACTTAGCATTTGGAGAAGCATAACCAGGGAAGGAACAATCTGGCTGCCGCCTTTTAACCACTGGCTGTTGTTCGATTCGATGTTGATGGAGGAGGGCTGGTACCAAGGTCTGTAGGTTGACCTAGAACAGGGGTAGGCAACCTTTGGCACTCTAGCAGCTGTTGTGGTGGCTGGGGATGATGAGAGTTGTAGTTCAACAGCTGGACTGCCAAAGGTTGCCTGCTCCTGTTCTAGAAGGTGGATGAGAAAGTGGGAAGAGGGAGCATTCTGAAATGTGTACCGACTGGTTTTGTGTTATCTGGCCCAGCTGACTCCATCTCTGCTGCTTGTCAGCCTGCATGCAAGGTTATGTAACAGGTTAAATACAGCCAAGAATTCCCCGAGTCGCTTGTAAATCCCACGGAAGCTAATTGGGCTTAAGAGCATGCAATTAGTTAGGTAGATCGGCAGTAAACTCCATGGCTGGACTAGTCTGGGGTTGACTTTTTAGGTAGCATTGCCATCTATGACCTAACACAAAGCACTGTGGACTACAACATTTCCCACAGGATGCCTCTTACCTTCAGGCTGATAGCTGCAATGAGAGAGTGGAACTGAAGTGGAGAGTCTATTGGGTTGCCAAGTTCAAAGGTTTTGGTGGCATCCAGGGGCGTAACTATAATAGGGCAAGGGGAGACAGTTGTCTTGGGGCCCACTGCCTTGGGTGGGGCCCCCTAGAGGAAAGTCATACGACTGGCTCCCCCACCTGCGCACCCCCGGGCTTCCTTCAGTTGTATTCATCCTCCAAAACTGATGTGAGCGTTAAGACCTGGAGCTACCAGAACAGCATGTCTTTCTGAGGTATTCTGCACTAATCACCAGCTTTACTGTGCTCAGCACTATATTCCCCAAGCCCCATTCACAATCTCTACATGGTCTCAATGTACATTGTGTCAAGCCATGTATCCCCTCCCCCTTCAAAACAACCATACCAATTTGGAACCTTGAACCATTTTCTGGCAGAAATCTGGAGGTTCATTTCAGGATTTGTGAATTCTTCTGAGATAATGTATGTGAAGTGCTCTGAACATTCTAAAGTAGCATACAAGTTCTAAGATGTATGTATGTATTTTTAATCAATGGAATTTTTTAAAATGATGTTTTAAACTACAAACAAACAAGGCAACTAAGGGGAGACATGATAGAGGCGTATAAAATTATGCATGGAATAGAGAGAGTGGCCAAAGAGAATTTTTCCTTCCTCTCTCACAACACAACAGGGGTCATCCCATGAAACTAGCTGGAAGTTTTAGGACCAACAAAAGGAAGTACTTTTTCACACAGCGCATAATTAATATATGGGATTCTCTGCCACGGGAAGTGGTGATGGCCACCAGCTTGGATGGCTTTAAAAGGGGCTCCGACAAATTAATGGAGGACAGGTCTATCAATGGTACTAGTCTGGTGACTGTGGGCCACCTCCAGCCTCAGAGGCACGATGCCTCTCAATACCACTTGCAGGGGGACAACAGCAGGAGAGAGGGTATGTCCTTACCTCTTGCCTGTGGGCTTCTTAGAGGCATTTGGTGGGCCACTGTGTGAAACAGGATGCTGGAGTGGATAGGCCTTGGGCCTGATCCAGCAGGGCTGTTCTTATGTTTTAAACAACTTCATTTGTTGGCTGTCCCATAACAACTATTCTCTGGACGGCTCACAAAGTAAAACAATAAAAGAACCACTGAATAAAACATACAGTTAAGAGTACTTTAAAACAAAACAAATATTACAATAAAGTACAAACACTAAAAAAACAACAACACAACAACACCTCAAACCACTTTACAACTTTTTAAAAAGGCCTGGGTGAACAGAAAGATCTTCACCCTGGTGTTTAAATGAACTGAGTAATGGTGCCACTTTGGTATCGGGCCTTCCTGGGAGGCTATTCTACAAACAGGGTGCCACCACCAAAAAGGCCATCTCCCTAGACCAGGGCTGCACAACTTAGGCTCTCCAGCTGTTGGACTGCAATTCCCATCACACCCAGCCATGGTGGCCAATAGTCAGGGATGATGGGAGTTGTAGTACAACAACAGCTGATGGGCTGAAGTTGTGCAGCCCAGCCCTAGATGCTTAATGTTTAAGCAGTAAGCATGCACCCTCCCAAGGTCAGTTCCAGCACTAACTTACTTTAAAGCATTTTTTTTAAACAGGTGTTACAAGGCCATGTCTAAAGGGTGATTTTCTGCACTTCATGTTCAGTGCTGTAGTACACAATAGGAGCATGGGAAGTGTCCCTGGAAAAGTCACATCCTCTTTCCACCGGGACCTCCCCAGCACATGCTAGGCCTATATGGTTTTTGTCAGTCACATGGATTAACAGGGACTGGCACAGGCTGATCACCATTTTCACATGTATTGATGGAAAGGGATGTGCTGAAGCAGAGCAAATGTAGTACATGTGGTTCTTTCAACAGAAGCCATGGAGATGTGTCGCAAGGAAGAACTCTTTAAAATGGACACCACCTGACAGACCAGCCATGGATCTGAGAGTGTTCTAGGACTGACTGAAGCAGATAAATGTAGCTACAGGGGTACTGAAGGCACTGGGAGGTAATGGAAATCTACCCATCTAGTGCTTCTGCTTTGGAATCAATTTGGTTTCCCTGTTATTGCAAAGGGAAGTCTTGTTTCACATTACAGTACAATGCACTCCCTAAAATACTTTCCATTAAAGCAATTAATTTTAAATACTCCAAAACACAATATTAATATCATCTTGGGACTTTGCACATATTCGGTTCAAAAGAAGCCAGTAACAAATAACCCACTGATTTTGTTGGTTCTTTATTGTACCTGTTAGGTGCTGGGACAATTATCTGAACATAATTGTCCTCCATATTCTGGGTATGCTCCTTGTGTTCTTCATAGGCAAGGTTGCCCTCCCCCATAGTTTGTCTCTGGCATCTGGCACTCTTAAGTATACTGCATCTGAACATGGCAGTGCTGTTTAGCTACCATGGCTAGTGGTTGATAAACCTATCCTCCATGAATCTGTCTAATCCATTTTTTTTAAAAAAGCCATCTTACACACACAACATGACATCTTCCGGCAGTTAATTTCATATGTTAATTGTGGATTGCCTGAGAACTATTTTATTTTATTTTGTCCTTCATGTGCAGCCAAATTCATTGGGTGACCCCAAATTCTAGTACAGTGCTGCAATGGAATATAGTCATGCTATGAGTGAGCAGCCATATGCCTGCTCACTGGTTTTTTAAAATGTGAAATCTACACTCCAGTGCTAGAGAGGGAAATTGCACAGCCTTCCCTTCGGATAATCAACTTAACGAAAATTAGAGGAGGAAAAGGAAAGGACTCGCAAAATGACAGGATACTGCTGTGGAGGAGAGGGTAGCTTTGCTGATGTTCATCACTGTGTGATGTTCGTCACTCAGCTTGCCTTTGAAACAGAGTTCTCCTGTACTGGAGACATGGTTCAAGGGAGGAACACTCTACCTCTAAATAAAGGTGTTCTTTTAAAAGTGAAACTTATACATATTCAAATAACCACACATTCCCAATCCCTGACCCCTATGCAACCATATTCCACACAGCACATGCAATAGTAATGGCCACACTGCCTCAGGAAAACCACATTTTCTTAGCTCTTGGTAACAGCAACTAAAGCTATATTTCAGTTTTATGGAAATATGCACGACAGCTATTTCCTTGTACACCACAAAGGATATATTGACACTACAGATTTAAAACTGTTTTGTTATTCCCTCTCCCCCCAGGGAAGCCTGGGAACTATAACATAGGAAAAATAGGAAACTGCCGTCTATTCTGATTGGCAGTGGCTCTCCAGGGCTTCAGGCAGGAATGTTTCTCAGCCCTACCTGGAGATGCCAGGGATTGAACCTGAGACGTCCTGCATGCTAAGCAGATGCTCTGCCACTGAGCTGTGTGCCCCACCCCACTGTACTTCTGTGGAGGAGAGGCAAGTCTAAGGGTTACTAACAGAATTATAAGCAGCATCTTCATAAGCTAAATCACTGGGCTTATTTGCAGGAAATTATTACTAGAACTTGCATGTCTATAGCGTAGATATTGCACATCTATAGCGTAGATATATAGACTTGCACGTCTATAGCGCAGATATGGCAAAGTGATCACAATCCCTTACAGTCTGATCGTATGCATGTTTATTTGAAAGTAACTCCTTGTTTCAGTGATTTAATCCGAAGGAAGTCTGCATAGAGTGACAGTCCTGTATTTCATGTGCTGTTGTGAATTGCCTTAAATCTACTGTTTGCTTGCTGCTTGATGATATGAATACTAATACGACGAGTGTTTATATACTCCTTTTCAACCAAAGTTCCCAAAGCGGTTTACAAACAGAAATTAATTAATTAATTAAATGGCTACCTGTCCCCAAAGGGCTCACAGTCTAAGAAACATAAGAAAGACATCAACAACAGCCACTGTAGGGATGCTGGCCTAGGGTCGGATAGGGCCAGTTACTCCCCCCCCCCTGCTCAGTAAAGAGAATCACCACTTTTAAAACATGCCTCTTTGCTCAGTAAGCAGGGGATCAGCGTATGGTGCACGCTGCTGTTGTGCTCTCTTCCTGCCAACCCCACCTCTTCATTCAGTCAATTGGCCTTTGCTTCAAAGTCTGCTCTTCTCTTCCAGGCGGCATATGGCTCAGTCCCCCTCTCCCTGCTGGTGGGCACCGCTTCCTGCACTTAGCATTTGGAGAAGCATAACCAGAGAAGGAACAATCTGGCTGCCGCCTTTTAACCACTGGCTGTTGTTCGATTCGATGTTGATGGAGGAGGGCTGGTACCAAGGTCTGTAGGTTGACCTAGAACAGGGGTAGGCAACCTTTGGCACTCTAGCAGCTGTTGTGGTGGCTGGGGATGATGAGAGTTGTAGTTCAACAGCTGGACTGCCAAAGGTTGCCTGCTCCTGTTCTAGAAGGTGGATGAGAAAGTGGGAAGAGGGAGCATTCTGAAATGTGTACCGACTGGTTTTGTGTTATCTGGCCCAGCTGACTCCATCTCTGCTGCTTGTCAGCCTGCATGCAAGGTTATGTAACAGGTTAAATACAGCCAAGAATTCCCCGAGTCGCTTGTAAATCCCACGGAAGCTAATTGGGCTTAAGAGCATGCAATTAGTTAGGTAGATCGGCAGTAAACTCCATGGCTGGACTAGTCTGGGGTTGACTTTTTAGGTAGCATTGCCATCTATGACCTAACACAAAGCACTGTGGACTACAACATTTCCCACAGGATGCCTCTTACCTTCAGGCTGATAGCTGCAATGAGAGAGTGGAACTGAAGTGGAGATTCTACTGGGTTGCCAAGTTCAAAGGTTTCAGTGGCATCTGAAATGGGCTTGTGCCTTGAGATATTCTGCACTAATCACCAGCTTTACTGTGCTCAGCACTGTATTCCCCAGCCCCAGCCCTAGTCACAATCTCTACACGGTCTCAATGTACATTGTGTCAAGCCATGTATCCCCTTCCCCTTCAAAACAATCTTATCAATATGGAACCTTGAACCATCTTCTGGCAGAAATCTGAAGGTGCATTTCGAGATTTGTTAACTCTTCTGAGATAATGTACGTGAATGTTTGCGATGAAATAAATTCTTGGCCTGAATAAGTACATAGGTGGAAATGGCTCTGTGTGATATAACTTAATGCATGTAATTTCTAACATGTATAATATGAAATGTTGCTTATCAATAATTCTGGTAACAAAAGCAGGCACACTTGTGCTATATCCGCATCATATTTTGTGAGATTTGGGAATCAAGATACGTTCTTGGAGGAGAGAATGTGCCACCTGAAACTTTGTAAAAGTTTCTGTTCCTTCCTAACATAGCCTAGCCTTTACCAGGCTTTCAATTATAGATGGAACATCAGAAAATTAGTATTTGTGGAGAAAGGGGAGTTTTTTTCAATCATAGTTCATTCCAAACACCGTTTCCCTGTTCCTCACTAAGACAAAACATATGAAAGAAAATTTCAGTTCCACTCCAGAATTTACAATGAGCTCAGTGCACATTTTGGGAATTCATATATATCTGAGGGTACACATTGTAGGAAAGCCTTTGGAAGGGCTCCTGAGTTTTCTGAATGATTTTGGTGCTTTTGTTCCTGGAGCCCAGACAACAGGATAACATTAAGCATTTAATATGCCCAACCCATCACTTTCTGGAGATTATGATGCTAAGGGATGACCTTCTTGAAAATCTAGCAAGTCTTCAGCTGGTGGTATTGTTGACAGGTTTTTTAAGCATGCTAGTAGCAGCAGCAGCAGCAGCAGCAGCAGTAGTAGTAGTAGTAGTAGTAAATACAACTACTACAGCAACTTTATTTGTTAGCTGCCCCATAACAAATTATTATCTGGGAGGCTCACAACACATTAAAACATTGAATAAAAACAGATAAAACATATCAAATCACAACACACACACAAAACCCCCCAAACCAAACCAAAAGTTTTTTAAATTTTAATCAAATTTAAAAAGCTTGAGTGAACAAAAAAGTTTCTCCTGGCATCTAAAACACAAAGTGTCAGGTGAACTTCACTGGGGAGGCTGTTCCATAAACGGTGTGAGACCACCAAAAAGGCGCGCTCCCTAGTAGCCACCTGCCTCACCTCATTTGGCAGAGCCTCTGAAGAAGATATTAAGGTCTGAGAGGGGACATATGGGGGCAAAGCACTCTCTCAGGTAACCTGGTCCGAAGCCATTTAGAGCTTTAAAGGTTAAATCCAGCACTTTGAATTGGGCCCGGAAACGGTCAGTACAGCTGACAAAGCCAGTGCAGTACTGGGAGCCAGAGCTGATGAAGCATTGGTGTAATATGATCAAAATGCCCAGTCCTATTTGTACCAGATGCAGTTTTTCAAAGGCAGCTCCACATACAACGCATTGCCATAATCTAAGTGAGAGGTTACCAGAGCATGTGTAACTGTGGCCAAGCTATCTCTGTCCAGGTACAATGCTGACAGAAGGCGCTCTGAGCCACAGAGACCACTTGAGCCTCTAGCGACAATGCTGGTTCGTTGAACACCCCCAGACTGAGAACCTGGTTCTTCAGGGGGAGTGCAATCCCATCTAGAACAGGCTGAACATCATCCACTCTGGTGGAGGAACCACTGACCAACAGTACTTCTGTCTTGTCTGGACTGAGTCTCAGCTTGTTCACCCTCATAAGAACAGCCCTGCTGGATCAGGCCCAAGGCCCATCTAGTCCAGGATCCTGTTTCACACAGTGGCCCACCAGATGCCATTGAAAGCCTACAGCAGGAGTTGAGGGCATGCCCTCTCTCCTGCTGTTACTCCCCTGCAACTGGTACTCAGAGGCATCCTGCCTTTGAGGCTGGAGGTGGCCCATAGCCCTCAGAATAGTAGCTGTTGATAGACCTCTCCTCCATGAAGTTATCCAAACCCCTCTTAAAGCCATCCAGGTTGTTGGCTGTCACCACATCTTGTAGCAGAGAATTCCAAAAGTTGATTATGCATTGTGTGAAAAAGTACTTCCGTTTGTTGGTCTGAGATTTCCTGGCCATCAATTTCATGGGATGACCCCTGGTTCTAGTGTTATGTGAGAGGGAGAAGAATTTCTCTCTATCCACTTTCTCCATTCCATGCATGATTTTATAGACCTCTATCATGTCTCCCCACAGCCATCTTTTTTCTAAACTAAATAGCCCCAGGTGTTGTAGCCTTGCCTCATAAGAAAGGTGCTCTAGGCCCCTGATCATCTTGGTTGCCCTCTTCTGCACCTTTTCCAGTTCTACAATGTCCTTTTTTTAGATGTGGTGACCAGAATTGTATGCAGTACTCCAAGTGTGGTCACACCATAGTTTTGTATAAGGGCATTATAATATTAGCGGTTTTATTTTCAATCCCCTTCCTAATGATCCCTAGCATGGAATTGGGCTTTTTCACAGCTGCTGTACATTGAGTCAACACTTTCAATGATCTGTCCACCACGACCCCAAGATTCCTCTCCTGGTCAATCACTGACAGCTCAGATCCCATCAGCATATACTTGAAGTTGGGGTTTTTTGTCCCTATGCCCATTACTTTACACTTTCTCCTCCATTACTACATCCAGGCGCTGATTCAAGACAATCACTGCCTCACCTGCATCTGATGAAAAAGAGAGATACAAATGTGTGTCATCCACATACTGATATACCTCAGGCCATATCTCCGGATGACTCTCCCAGCAGTTTCATGTAGATGTTAAACAGCATAGAGGAAAGAATGGAACCCTGCAGAACCCCAAAGCACAACTGACAAGGTGTTGAGTAGTAATACCCCAGCACCACCTTTTGGAAATGAGGTAGGAGTGGAACCACCTCCAAACAGTGCCTCTCACACCCATCTTGGCCAGCCTATCCAAAAAGATACCATGGTGAATGGTACTGAATGCCACTGAGAGATCCAAGAGAATTAACAGGCTTGCACTCCCCCTGTCTCTCTCTCTTCACAGGTCATCCCAAAGGATGACCAAAGCAGTTTATCTTCCAAAGCCAGGCCTGAAGCCTAATTGAAATTGATCTGGATAATCCATTTTTTTCCAAGAGTGTCTGGAGCTGGTCACTCACTACACGCTCAAGCACCTTGCCCAGGAAGGGAATATTGGCCACAAGCCTATAGCTGTTTACATCCTCTGGGTCCAGACTACATTTCTTATATGTGGTAGGATAATAGCGTTCTTCAACAAAGCTGGGACCACTTCTTCTCTCAATGAGGCATTTAGATCTTGCTGGACCCAGATAAAAATTCCCTCCCTACTAGATTTAATAAGCCATGAAGGGCATGGGTCAAGCTTGCATATGGTCAGCTGAACTCGACTGTGAAATTGGCCATATCCTCAAGCACCTATAATTGAAACTCTTCCAGCAAAACTGCACCAGGTGGTACACTGGACATCTCTTCCAATGACACTGCATCAGCTGTAGAGTCTGTTCCAGACAGTGATTTTACTTTGCTTCACCATGGGAAGGGCAGGTATGCATTCACACATTGGGTGGATTTACGCTGAAGTCCATGCAAGATATTGGGGGAGTACTCCATACATGATTCAGGTTTTTTCCTGTGCACTGGAACTTAGCCCGCTTTATCTCTATGCTAAAAAGTTCCACTTTTTACAGCTGCTTTTTGGGATACTTTGATATATCCACTATACACCTATGTTTCTACTGAGATGTATGGAGGGACCATGCTGATAGAGCACCTTTTCTTAAACCTCACTTTAAAAAAAAAGCAAAACTTTTGCTTGGTGATCTTGCAGGTCATCATTCTATGCACCCGCAACGTGCATTTTGTTTTCCTCTTTTAATAATTTTTCCCCACTTTTGTTTCCCTTTTGAAAAGCCTCCTGATTCTGTTTGTCTCCCAGTGGTACTTTATGGTGAAGAGGCTTTTCTTAAAGCTTCACTTTTTTCTATTTTTTTAAAAAAATATTTGCTTGCTGATCTTGTGGAACATTGTATGCACCTGAACTGTGCGCACAGTTCGGGTACATACAATGTTCTGCAAGATCACCAAGCAAATGTTTTGTTGTTTTTAAAGCAAAAAGCGAGGCATTCAGAAAAGCCTACTTATGTTCTTACGTCCACCATAAAGTACCATTGGGAGTGGTCCACCCAACACGGAATGGAATGGTGCATGGTATTAACAGTGCATGGGGGGGGGGATAGAACAGGAGCCCTATTAAAGCAGCCATATGTGAATGGCCTCCAGATTTCTTCGAATTATCTGTATTGCGCGTATATATGAGGATAATATATTACCTCATAACTCGCTCTACTTTACTCCACTTAATTCCGTTGTTAAGCCTGCCATCTGGGAAAGGCCCTGTTGAAAGCGAGTGACTTTATCCTCAAAGTGCTGTGCAAATGCATCACAGCATGCTATCGAGGGTTCTAACACACCTTGCCCAGGGCCAGATGCTATGAGGCCCCCACATCACCCCAGAAAAGTCCTGCTGGATGACATTGAGAGGATACAATGGTGGATGAAAAAAACCCATTTCTTTTGTTCCATCACTACCACAGAATAGGCTCATTAATGAGCTCTAACCTGTGTTCACTCAGATTCACCCCGGGTTTTCCTCCACTTGCATTCCAGCCGTCTCCCAGCTTGCTTCATCGCCCTCAGCTGTGGTGTATACCAAGGCACTGCATGGGCTCTGCTTTGCGGGAGAGGGTGCTTGGGAGCAATTGTGTCAAGTGCCTGAGTTATCTCTTCATTCTAGAGATCAACTAGAACTTCGACAGGAGCACTTGCCATACCAGCTGGAAAATCCCCCAGAGTCCTCGGAAATCCATTGGAGTCCACCAGTCTCCAGGGGCAGACCATTTTAATAGGTTTCCCACCCTTGCAGAGTGGTATAGCCACTGAAACTCTAAAGCTCAGGAGGAAATGATTTGACCATGACAAGGGCAAAGATGACACATCCTGCAATTTCAAATCACCACCCTCCTGCCCAGTTGAAAAAAAGATCCAGAGTGTGCCCCAATGTATGTGTTGGACCAACAACATGTTGGGACAGTGTCATGGTTGTCATGGCGGCCATGAAGTCAGGTTAGGGTCAGTTTAGGTCCCAGACAAGGTAGCCTCAGCATGGATGTTGAAGAAACATTTGAATGTTTTAACTTTGTTTTTAATCTGTGTTGTTTTATTGTAAACCATCCAGATATGTAAATGTTTTTAATTTTTAACTTTACCTTTTATTGTAAGCCACCCAGATATGTGGGTTTGGGGTAGTATACAGTTATAATTAATTTATATTCATAATCAATCAATCAATCAATTAATTAATTATATTTGTATACCACCCCAAACTCACATCTCTGGGTGGTTTACAATAAAACATAGATTAAAAACAAAGTTAAAACATTAAAGTAGTTTAAAACAATGATATGTTGTACCTAAGGGGCTGCAAAAACCCTAAAGCTCAGTGGAAAATGGGGATTTGCATTGTGTGTCAATACTTTGTGGTCAGAATACAGATCTGGGAGTGGAAAGTACAGCAGCTATTTTTCTGTTTCCATTGGTGCTGGAGAGCTTGGGGAAGGGCAGATTCATATGGTCTGTCACTCAGATGATCTTATATTGAGATGGTTCTTCCCAGCATCTCTTCCTCTTCACTTATTGGCCCTTTCTGTCTGTCCCTACTGCCTGTTCTTGACACTTGCAATTTTACCCCGGGGCTTTAGTTAAGTCTCAGTCATGACCCTTGTGCCTGTTAGCTTTTCCACTGTGAATTGTGGAACTTGCCTTCCTATAAATGCTTGCTGCTGGGAAGTGCTTTTGACCCTCTTTTTGTGGAAAGGGCCAGAGCCTGGGGTAGAGGTTTAAGTTTACATTATGTTTGCTGTGTGTTGCAAGATATAGTCAGGAAAAATGACCTTTTTAAAAGACCTCTCCCACCCCGCACACACAATTATTACTACTAAGAATGTTTATACATTACTTTTCAACAAAGAAATCACAATGTGGGAATGCAAAAATGGTTCCCAGCCCCAAAGGGGCTCGCAATATAAAAAGAGATACAAGGGAGACACCAGCAACAGCCATTGGAGGGACACTAAATTGGGCTGAACAGGGACAGTTGCTCTGTCCTTGCTAAATATAAGAGAGCCACCATTTCAAAAGATGCCTCTTTGCCCAGTTGGCAGGCGACACTCTTGATATGTTTGAGGGAACAGAAGTGTGGTGGGATCTTTTTTTCTTTATGTATACATTTCTAATCCTTATTGATATGGTTTTTTAAAAAAAACTAAAATTGTAAATATGTGTCATTTTTGGCAGCTGTCATTTAGCATATAACCTTCTACTTCTCATTTGGCTTGGCGATCTTTTGTGTCAAGCGCCTTAGCCAACAGACAGTGTATAGAGTTGTATATGGATCTGGGAGACCTTCCTGACTATATGTCCCACTTCTGCCATGGTCCTTGTATGAGCTTACAAGAAGTGTCACCTCTCAGCCTCCTTATGGGTACAATGGGAATAGTAGCAGTAGCAGCAGCAGCAGCGTACCTCATACTGTTGCCATGAGGACAAACATTAGTTAGCTTTTTGGTTTTTGTTTGTTTGTTTTTGTTTTTTTGAATAGCACTTTCAAGAGCTCAAAGCACTTCCCTTTGAATTATCTTCTATCCTTGCAACAATCCTGTAACAATTAAGTATTATTATTATCATCCATACTGCAGCTGAGGCTGAAAGGGAGGGGGTTGCCTAAGACTGCCTAGGGAGTTCATGGCGGAGGTGAGGACTGAACTGGGGGAGAAGGCCTGATTCATAGCTGTGATGGTCAGCCATTGCCGTACCAACTCGTTATACCCTCCAGTCAAGACTGTAGCACGGTGAGCAGCTGCAAAGTGCAAAAAGCAGTTGCGCGCCTGCCATAGAAAGGGCCCTGCCGCCTTTCTATGGCAGCAGGGCAAGAAGTGCAAAGAGAGAAATGCTTAAACTGTCCCCATACGGAGGGCGGGCCACTCTCGCTCTTTGCTAGAGCCTGCTTCTAGCCCAAGCCCCCCCACGCCCTCCTATTAGAACCTCCGGTGCTGCCGGCCGTTGATGCCCCGCGCTGTAGTGAGGCGCTTCTGGCGTCCTCCTCCTCGAGACCTGCTCGTCGGGGCTTGTTCCCACTTGCCCCAGCTTGGGCAGAGGCTTTTCTGGCAAGGCCGCCGCCCCTGCCTGCACTGCAAGCAGAGCCTGGCTCGTAACCGGGACCGTCAGGAAGACTGGGGTTTTCGCACAGCGTGTGGTGCAGAGGCCGCCTTACTTAGCTACCCTTTCAGGAAGCACATAAAAAGAGGAACCGGGCGGAGGAGAGCTTGCGAACAAAGCCACTGCCCCGCCGCAGGACTGATGGCTGGCAGCAGGCGAGCTCCTCTCCCTGGAATGACGCCTCCGCGCCCCGGCAGCAGCAGCAGCCGCCACGGAGCGAGGGCGAAGGAGGAGAGGGAGTCCCAGGTGCTCTGAAGAGCACCTGCCTGGTCCATATGTGGCGGCACCGGTCGTGGGACGTCCCGCAGAGCCCCCCCGAGAAAACCACCAATACAAGGTACTGGCCGCCGGCGGGCTGGGCTCTGCCGATTTCCTTTCCCGGTCTGAGCTGACGCCCGGGTCTCTCGCCCCGAGAGCTCTTGTTTACATCCTGCTATTGTGGAGGGGAAAGGCCTCTGCCTGGGAATCCCCTCCTCTCCCTTCCCTCGGGAGGAAGGTCAGCCTGTACAGTGCCGCGAGGGAGAAGCCCGCCAGCCGCCTGCTCCTGGCACTAATGGCTTCAGCACATTTGAGAGCGCTGCTGCTGGGATGTCCTGGTAGGAAACCGGGGGAGAAGCGGGGCGGGCGGGGGAAATGAGTGTGTTTCCAGGAGCCCTCCCCACTCCGCCTCAAGAAGTCCGCTTTCTAATGAAGCTGCAAAAAGGCATCGGCATTTCGGTCTGGAATGTTGTGTGAGGACTAAGGTCTCCCCCTCCCCAATTTTTTTTTTGGGGGGGGGGGGGAGTCTGTTTGAAAGGGCTCTGCCAGCCACTCTGAAGAACAACCCTGCCCTGGGGATGCTCACACCAGGCAAATTTCTCTCTCCAGGCTCCTGTGTGCCGAGCTCGAAGTGAGCCTGCTATCTGCACGGTGTGTGACAAATTTGAGGAGGAAGGAGCTGGTTGTAATTCATTTGCTTTGCAAAGAAGGTGTGTGGGGGGGTGTGTGTGTGAGGGAGTGGTGTGACAGCTGCTTCCATTTCCAGGGAACAGGTGTGAGTTTCCTAGGTGAAATCAATGTTACACTTGGTGAGCATAAATAGCGCTCCTGTTGAGCGAGAGGGCAGGCTGGACTTGTCTTGGACACAGTCCCCATTTCCAAAACCACAGGGAGATAAGCTTTGAATACCAGCTTTAGGTGAGAGAGAAAACAATAAACAAGGAGGAAAGGCATGGAGGGGGACCTATCCATAAACACATGGCGCTGTCCCCTGCTCATGTGCCTTTCCATTAATACATTGTGCTTCTTTCTCACACTCACATCCTCCCATGCTGTGATCCATTGACAATGTCTGAATATAACCTCCTAGTAATATTTACACAGATGGACTCATCTCTTACATATTCAGGCATGGCTGTTGGTTACATGGATGCTGAGCCTCGGCAACCTGCAAGGATGACCACTTAAGAGTAATTCATTTGTGTAAACCGAAAACATGTCCAGGGCCTTAATAAACTGTTTTTAAGTGCACCTTCAGAGGCTTTCTTTTATCGTCCTTCTTAGCTTTTGGGAAAGGTTGTGGCTTCAGGTGAAATGAGGAGCTATTTTATTGTTTATAATGCCCCTGGTGCCCCTGGTATAAGAGCCCCTGGTGGTGCAGTGGTAAAACTGCCGCCCTGTAACCAGAAGGTTTACAAGTTCGATCCTGACCAGGGGATCAATGTTGACTCAGCCTTCCATCCTTCCGAGGTCGGTAAAATGAGTACCCAGAATGTTGGGGGCAATATGCTAAATCATTGTAAACCACTTAGAGAGCTCCGGCTATAGAGCGGTATAGAAATGTAAGTGCTATTGCTATATTATTATTTTTTTAAAGCAATGATATAATCAAGTTTGCCAAAAACATTCTTAAAATAAATAAGGTTCATGACATAGTTGGGAAATGCTGCAAGGAGGAAACTTGACTCATTTCTTCCAGGTTTGTTCTCCAACAAATCAGCAAAATGAATGTACATTGTAAAAATTGGTTTCAAAATTGTGTGGGCCCATGGGGAAGAGGCAGAAGTGTCCTGTCAATAGTGCTACTGCACAGTGTTTGTATAGTACCAGTGGTGTAGTTGCAAATTCAGAAGTGCAGACATTCTCCATGACAGTCCCCATGGCTGGAGAAGCCGAGAAGTATTGGCGCGTCCCCCCTCCAATACACCCCTGATAATACACATACATCCTGGCAACTTGCAATCTGTGTGTTGAAAAAATGTTATTTCCACCTACAATTAGCTGAGAGGAGAATGTGTGGATGCCTCACACCAGATGCACTATCTCGAAGAACATTGTTTGGATCCTCCACAATCCAATATCCTACATTCTGTCCCATTCTACTAATATTTCATCATGCTCAGGAATCCACAAATTTTGGCTGGGCCTATTTGTAGTAGTCAAAGATGAAAAGAAGCTTGCTCACTTCCTCTTTCAGAGCAGCAAAGTAAGTACATCCCTTTTTATATCCACAGCCCAGCTGCAAAAGGAGGAGAGGAACTATGCTTGTGTTTGTAGTATCCTTTCCTTCCAACTCAGAACTCTGAGGTCACTGACACAGTCAAAAGCTGTGTTCTACACAGGTTTGGGATCAGAGGAGAGCTGGTCTTGTGGTAGCAAGCATGACTTGTCCCCTTTTGGTCTGTGACCATAAATAAACTGAAACTGACTTGTCCCCTTAGCAAAGCAGGGTCCACCCTGGTTGCATATGAAAGGAAGACTAGAAGTGTGAGCACTGTAAGATATTCCCCTTAAGCGATGGAGCCGCTCTGGGAAGAGCAGAAGGTTCCAAGTTCCCTCCCTGGCTGCCTCCCTCCCTCCTAAGATAGGGCTGAGAGAGATTCCTGCCTGCAACCTTGGAGAAGCCTCTGCCAAGTCTGTGAAGACAATACTGAGCTAGATAGACCAATGGTCTGACTCAGTATATGGCAGTTTCCTATGTTCAATTTTCAGTTGTGTGGAAGCAAGGTAGGAGGAAAACCTGGGCAGCTTTTCTTCCTACCTTGCTTCCACACAATCAAAGGTGAACCGAGGTAATTTTGGAGCCTGGACCTAAAGGCCTTGGGAGGCCCTCCCCTCCAATGGAGCCACCCCCCCAAGTTAAACATCACCCCCCTAAATACATATACACCATGTCACACACAGGAGCTATTCTGATGATCAGTGGAAAGCAGGCTAGGGGTGTTTAGCCCGCTTTCCACCGATCGTGAGACTCACTGGGCTCGCAGCCGAGTCCGGTTGAGTGAAAGTGGGTCACCCGCTTTTTTAGCCCTCCCCTTAGCCTGGGTTAGCGGAGCAAGCGCTCCGCTAACCTGAGCTTCCCGATTGTGAGTAGCCGTGGCTCCGTGCTGCAGCTACTCATGAGTAGACCCCCAGAGGGGAGGCAAAAAGCCACCTCCCTGCTCCAGGGGTCTCTCCAGTATGCTCTGCACACTCACACAGGGCATACCGGAGCTTCTGGGGCCACGCAGCTCCCGAGCTCCCCAGCCCCCACCGGCTCCATCATGGAGCCGGCAATCATGTGGGCGGCCAATTCGGCTGCTCAGGGCTCCCGCCCAGATCGTCTGTGGGGAGAGCGGGCTTAGCCTGCTCTCCCCGCTGAGCTTTCCAAACTGGGTCTCACTGATTGTGAGACCCGGCTCACGGTATTTTTTACACATGGGTTCTTGAGGGCACAAACATCCACTGAACTCACAAGAATGTAATATAATACAGGTATATTTATGCCAGGCCTGCTCAACTTAGCCCCGCCCCCAGCTGTTTTTGGACTACAACTCCCCATAATCCCTGGCTATTGACCACGGTGGCTGGGGATTATGGAATTGTAGGCCAACATCTGCAGGAGGGCCGAAGTTGAGCAGCCCTTATTTATGCAAATATGCATTAGCAGAAACATTTCAACATGCGACTTAAAATACTCCCATTCCAAATATTTCTTTCCCTTCCTCTGTCTCTTAAAGCAGAAGTCATGTTTGGCCATCTGGTGCTGCACGGGCCAGCAGCACAGCACAATGACCACATCACCTGGGACAGACTAAAGAGGATTTGGGGGCCCCCGGGGGTTATGGAGGCTCCAGGCTTCTGCCCGGAAGTCCAGGGGTAAGAGCATCTCTGCACATAAATACTTCTACCCAGGTTTTCCTCTTACTTTACTTCCACACAACCGAACATTGGGATCACACACAGCTCCTAAACCCAAGTAAAGCTCAGTTTTTGATTGTGTGAATGACATCACTGTGTCCTGCCACAGACACAGCCTAGCACCATTTTGAAAGAAACACTCCTAGCTGCTAGTGAATTTTTTATTTTTATTTTTTAAACATTGTTTCTGTGATAGCTTATTCTGGATGTTTTCCCTGCTGGCTGCAAACATTACGTGTACAGTTGTCATCAGCAACCCACTGACTGTATTGTCACACTTAGCATGACAGAGAAACAAGAGTTCGAGATGAGACTAGGCAGCTAAGAACAGGCTTGATTTTGAAGGGCTGGAGGTCAAGCAGGGCATGGCCTCAGTGTACATGATGCAGCCACTTTGCTGAAGCCAAGCAGGCTTGGGTATAGTTGTGCCTGGATTGGAGACTACCTGGGAACCTTATGACTTCCATGGTGGGGAAAAGGTGGGTTATAAATAAGTAGGAGTAGGGAATAATTTTAGCCTTCATCCCATTTATGTCCCCTCTCCCACATACATTGACAACTTCCCTTTACTTTAGTAGAAAAAATTAAGCGTTGCACATGAGGCCATGTTGCAGTAGTTGGCCCACCCACCATTAGCAGAGATCCTGCAGCAGACACAATGATCTCATCCCCTCATAGTCCTTCCGATATGCCTACCGATATACATACACATATCACGCTTCATAATGGCAAGCATGTTGCTGGTAACTTGGAGCAAAGATGGTATGTTCTCTCTGCAATGCTACAATAGTCTGGAAAGGCCCTTAGTGGGGTGCTTTTGGAGCGGAGCTACCCCACTGGAGAAACTACCAAATCCACTTATGTTACTGGGCTGTCTTGTGTGTCAAGGTCACACGTTGACCTTTTGGAAGGTCAATGTGTGACCTTAGTTTAAAAAAATTATATTGGATGCTGCATTTTGTTCTGCAGAACTAGCAGGGCTATCTAAATCTCAATGGAACAAAAAAAGTTCAGGAAGTGGTGCCTGGAAATGTAGGCGACAGGAATAGCTGTTAGCATTGTTGGAAAAAATGTTGTTGAAGTCAATGCTGGTGGAGGACAACAGCCTTGGCAGAGTCTGTAACATGGAAGCATCTAATACTTCATCCCTGGGCCAAATTGATGAGGGACTCAAATGCAATGACAATAAATCTGGAATAATAATAAATGAGATATGATTGGCAATTAACCCCTGCATATTACAGGTGAAACTCGGAAAATTAGAATATCGTGCAAAAGTCCATTAATTTCAGTAATGCAAATTAAAAGGCGAAACTGATATATGAGACAGACGCATTACATGCAAAGCGAGATAAGTCAAGCCTTAATTTGTTATAATTGTGATGATCATGGCGTACAGCTCATGAAAACCCCAAATCCACAATCCCAGAAAATTAGAATATTGCATGGAACCAAGAAGACAAGGATTGTAGAATAGAACAATATAGGACCTCTGAAAAGTATAAGCATGCATATGTATTCAGTACTTGGTTTGGGCCCCTTTTGCAGCAATTACTGCCTCAATGCGGCGTGGCATGGATGCTATCAGCCTGTGGCACTGATGAGGTGTTATGGAAGACCAGGATGCTTCATTAGAGGCCTTCAGCTCTTCTGCATTGTTTGGTCTCATGTCTCTCATCCTTCTCTTGGCAATGCCCCATAGATTCTCTATGGGGTCAGGTCAGGCGAGTTTGCTGGCCAATCAAGCACAGTAAACTGTATACTTTTCAGAGGTCTGATATTGTTCTATTCTACAATCCTTGTCTTCTTGGTTCCATGTAATATTCTAATTTTCTGGGATTGTGGATTTGGGGTTTTCATGAGCTGTACATCATGATCATCACAATTATAACAAATTAAGGCTTGACTTATCTCGCTTTGCATGTAATGCGTCTGTCTCATATATCAGTTTCACCTTTTAATTTGCATTACTGAAATTAATGGACTTTTGCACGATATTCTAATTTTCCGAGTTTCACCTGTACATGCAGATGTTCAAGGATGACCCCCTTCTAACTTCTGCTGTAGAACCAGCAAGACCAGCACTGTTACCCTGCTAACAGATGATAGGTACACATGGCCAGGAATGGTGGAGCAGCAGGTACCAACCTGCATTATTTATTTGAAAGATGTATATGCTGCCATTCTTCATAAATGAATTCATGGCAGCTTACAACAAAACTCATTTTAAAAAATGTAGAAGTCTCTAAAACTGTAGAAGTGTTGGATAAGACAGTCATTAAAACATTATCACAAAGAAATATATAAGGTATGGGAAAGGTCTGCTGAAATAAGCTAAAAGCAGATTAGGTACCTTAACAGATATTTTGGAACATCTACCTTTTCTGTCCCATATAGTATGGAAGAAAATATTGGTGGAGCTCCCTTTGCAGAGGAGGCAACATTACTACAGGACATCAGCTCTCTCATTTATGAGAATGGATGATTAGTAGACAGATGAGAGACTAATTTGCCTGACAAGTCTCTTGTTTTGTTAAGAATCTCCCAGTCTCAGGTATAGCAGTGGTTGTCACTGCTATATCTAGCACCCACAGAAGTTCATGTTATCATGAGAGATTGAGCCTTTGGTTCTTGTCAGTGGAACTCCCAAAGTGTCCATTGCACTAGCTGGCACATGGTAAATAATTGTAAATAAGCATAGTGGTGAATAGTTATTGACGGCATAAAGTTGAAAGGTGCCATCTGCCTGTGTTTTTCTGTGTTTAGGGAGCAGCTACTCAGGTCTTAATAATTGTAGGTGAAGTTGAGAATTCTTCTAGAACCCTAAAAGCTCATCTCAAATTTTTAGAATTTTCTTTGCTCCTGGTTTCTTGGTATTTTTCTTCTTTCCTTGGAGGTATCAGAGATACACAGAGGATGTCAGTGGGATGGGTTCATGCTAGAGAACTTTCTCTTGATAAGTCTTGGTGGACAGCCTACTTTTCTACTTAGGGCTTAAGTGGTTGCCATATCTGAAGCTATGAATTTCCTCCAGGTCAGATCTGTATGTTCCCCCTACATTCCCTTATAGGATTAGGTATAACTTAATGATCAGAAGGTGATTCCTAAACATTTTCTTTCTTCAACAGGTCTCTCCAGTTACTAATTTTCTACTACAGCTGCCTCCAGTGATGTGCTTCTGCAGCACATTAGTTTGTTCCTGGACTGATATGGCCTCTCAGGCATCAGAGATTTGTAGTACTAGATATAGGAGTTGGGTGGGTTTGCACTACGAATCAGATAATTTTCCTTTGGGCAGATATGGTGAATTGGACTAGATAGGGCAGGACTAGGCATTGGCAGTCTTCAACTTGTTGCTGGATTTTGTGTAGACAAGGTGTCAAGGCACTTGCCAGCATTGTACTGACTTGATTCAAGGTTTGGAATGATGAAACTACATACTGTGTAGAGGTGCAGAACAATAACCACTGGAACAGTGTTTCCTCTAACAGGGATTCCCAGATGTTGTTGACTACAACTCCCATAATCCCCAAGCAAATGCTATTGTAGCTGGAAATTCTGGGAGTTGTAGTCAACAATGTCTGGGAATCCCTGTTAGAGGAAACACTGCACTGGATCAAAAGCATTCTCCAAAAAGAACAATAGCAATCCTGGTTCTTTGAGGAAGTTCAAATTATGAGCATGCTAAAGCAATGCTGCAAACTTCCAAGGCAAGGGAACGAGTTTGAAAGCTGACAGCTAAGCATGTCAGTTATAGGAGGCTGCCTTATACCGAGTCAGACCACTGGTCCATCTAGCTCAGTATTGTCTACACAGGCACCCCCGCCACCTTCAAACTGCCCAGCAGTGGTTCTGTGCACATCCCTATTGAGTGATGGCCTCATCCCCAAAAGGTGGCATACATGGGTCTTCCATCCAGGCATTACATCAACACCTACTTAGCTTCAGCAAGGTGGCTGTATCGTGTGCCCTTGGACCAGGGATGTGCATGGAACCTGTGGGGGCCGGTTCGAAGGTGGTGGTGGGACAACTTTAAGGGTGGGTGAGGAGGTATGCTGCTGCCCTGCCAGTCTGGCTTTCAAGAGACCACTGGCAGGGGAAGAGCAGAGGGAGGGATAAGTGTATCCTCCCCCACCCTTAAAATTGTCCCATGCCCACCTTCGAACCCCTCGAACCACCAGTGTCTTGGTGGACAGCCATAAAAGGGCCTCCAAACAGGTTTGTACACAGCCCTATCTTGGACCATGCTCTGGGACCCAGCTGGCTCCCAGCCAGGAGGCAGATACTCAGCCCCACAACTCAAACAACTGCAAAGAGCAGGAAGCAGCAACTTAGGGCTGTACTCAAGAGAAAGTCCCCTCTCTTGTGCCCCAGCAAGCACCCTTCATTATTTTATACAGTCATTTGTTCTGTTCTATTACCATTTGTATTAGGACTGTGCTCAGGAATGAGAGTCATGTTTCATACTGAATAAATACAGTTGTGCAGCCATGAAGAATGGGTTATTGTCATAATCGAAGACAAAATGTCTGGGCACAAGTGTAACCACTTAAACAGCAAAGAGGAAAGAGGTACAGCTACTTAATGAAAAGGTGCAGAATGTTTTGAAGCAAACTGGAGTGCAAACAGATCACCAGAAGCAAAGCAGGATGATGACACAACCTGTAGCAGTCTGGCTCATCAGAATTCAGATAAAACAGAAGGGGACAGAGCAGAACCGCATAAAGAGCAGATGGGAGCCTGTGCCAGCAGGTCAAAGAGTCAAAAGAATAGCATACATCCGGGGAGAGATTCAGCATATAGGTGCTTATATGCCAATGCCAGAAGCCTCCGAGCCAAGATGGGCGAGCTGGAGTGCTTGGTTGCTAACGCAGAAATAGATATAGTGGGCATAACAGAAACATGGTGGAACACTGAGAACCAGTGGGACACTGTTATCCCTGGGTATAAACTCTATAGAAAGGACAGGGAGGGGCGCCTTGGAGGAGGGGTAGCACTGTATGTTAAAGAAGGGATAGAATCTAACAAGCTAGAAAACCTAGGTGGACTGGAGTCCTCCACAGAAACCCTGTGGGTGACTATACAAGGCCGGAAAGGGAACGTGCTACTGGGGACGTGCTATCGCCCTCCGGATCATAATGTCGACAGTGACTGGGAGTTGCAGGAGGAAATCAGGGAGGCATCAAGGAGAGGCAGGGCTGTAATTATGGGTGATTTCAATTACCCACACATAGACTGGGTAAATTCACATTCAAGTCAGGACAAAGAGGTCAGATTTCTAGATACGCTAAATGACTGTGCCCTAGAACAGTTGGTCATGGAACCAACCAGAGAGAAGGCGACCTTGGATCTAATTCTGAGTGACACCCAGGACCTGGTGCATGACGTCAGTGTCATTGACCCTTTAGGGAACAGTGACCACAGTGCCATCAAATTCAGCATACATGCGGGGAGAGAATCACCAAGGATGTCTAACACAGACATTTTGAATTTCAGAAGAGGAAACTTCTCCAAAATGAGGAGTATGGTGAAAAGAAAGCTGAGGGGGGAAATCAGGAGAGTCACTTTGCTCCAGAGTGCATGGAGTTTACTCAAAACCACAATACTAGAAGCCCAGTTAGATTGTATACCCAAAAGGAGGAAAGGTACCACTAAGTCCAGGAGGATGCCAGCATGGCTAACGGGTACCATCAAGGAAGCTATAAAAGGGAAGAAGACTTCCTTCCAAAATTGGAAGGCCTGTCCAAACGAAGAGAACAGAAAGGAACACAAACTCTGGCAAAAGAAATGCAAGGTGACAATAAGGGAGGTGAAAAGAGAGTTTGAGGAAAATCTAGCCAAAAGTATCAAGGGGAATAACAAAAACTTCTTTAAGTACATCACAAGCAGGAAACCTGCCAGGGAGGCAGTTGGGCCATTAGACAATGAGGGAGTGAAAGGGATTATTAAGGAGGATATGGAGGTTGCAGAGAAGCTGAATGAGTTCTTTGCATCTGTCTTCACGGCAGAGGATACTGAGCATATACCTGTTCCTGAACCAGGCTTTTTAGGGATGGAGGCTAGAGAGCTGAGTTGGATAGAAGTGACAAGGGATGATGTTCTAAACTGTCTGGAAAAACTGAAAGCTAACAAATCACCAGGGCCGGATGGCATCCATCCAAGAGTCCTCAAAGAACTCAAATGTGAAATTGCCGACCTCCTTGCTAAAATATTTAACTTATCCCTGAAATCGGGCTCTGTACCAGAGGACTGGAGAGTAGCAAATGTAACACCGATTTTCAAGAAGGGATCCAGGGGCGATCCGGGAAATTACAGGCCAGTTAGCCTAACGTCCGTTCCAGGCAAATTGATGGAAAGCATCCTCAAGGATAAAATTGTAAAGCACATAGAAGAACAGGCCCTGCTGGGAGTGAGCCAGCATGGCTTCCGCCAAGGTAAATCTTGCCTCACCAACCTTTTGGACTTCTTTGAGAATGTCAACAAGTGTGTGGATCAAGGTGATCCAGTTGACATAGTCTACCTGGACTTCCAAAAAGCTTTTGACAAAGTTCCTCATCAAAGACTCCTGAGGAAACTTAGCGGTCATGGGATAAGGGGACAAGTACATGTGTGGATTGCTAACTGTTTGAAAGACAGGAAACAGAGGGTAGGTTTCAGTGGAGAGTTTTCACACTGGAGGGAAGTAAGAAGTGGGGTCCCCCAGGGATCTGTACTGGGACCGGTGCTTTTTAATTTATTCATAAATGATCTAGAAGCAGGGGTAAGCAGTGAGGTGGCCACATTTGCAGATGATACCAAACTCTTCCGGGTAGTGAAATCCGAAACGGATTGTGAGCAGCTCCAAAAGGATCTCTCCAAACTGGGGGAGTGGGTGACAAAATGGCAAATGCGGTTCAGTGTTAGCAAGTGTAAAGTGATGCACATTGGGATGAAAAACCCCAACTTCAAGTATATGCTGATGGGATCCGAGCTGTCAGTGATGGACCAGGAGAGGGATCTTGGGGTTGTGGTGGACAGCTCGTTGAAAGTGTCGACTCAATGTGCGGCAGCTGTGAAAAAGGCCAATTCCATGCTAGGGATCATTAGAAAGGGGATTGAAAATAAAACAGCTAACATTATAATGCCCTTATACAAAACTATGGTGCAACCACACTTGGAGTACTGCGTACAATTCTGGTCACCACATCTTAAAAAGGACATTGTTGAACTGGAGAAGGTACAGAAGAGGGCAACCAAGATGATCAGGGGCCTAGAGCACCTTTCTTATGAGGCAAGACTACAACACCTGGGGCTTTTTAGTTTAGGAAAAAGACGACTGTGAGGAGACATGATAGAGGTCTATAAAATCATGCATGGCGTGGAGAAAGTGGAGAGAGAGAGAGATTCTTTTCCCTCTCACACAACACTAGAACCAGGGGTCACTCCATGAAATTGATTGCCAGGAGGTCTAGGACCAACAAATGGAAGTACTTTTTCACACAATGCGTGATCCACTTGTGGAACTCTCTGCCACAGGATGTGGTGACAGCCAACAACCTGGATGGCTTTTAGAGGGGTTTGGATGACTTGATGGAGGAGAGGTCTATCAATGGCTACTAGTCGGAGGGCTGTGGGCCACTTCCAGCCTCAAGGGCAGGGTGCCTCTGAGTACCAGTTGCAGGGGAGTAATGGCAGGAGAGAGGGCACGCCCTCAACTCCTGTCTGTGGCTTCCAGCGGCATCTGGTGGGCCACTGTGCGAAACAGGATGCTGGACTAGATGGGCCTTGGGCCTGATCCAGCAGAGCTGTTCTTATGTTCTTATTCAGGATCTGATGGAAGGCAGCAGGTCTGCTACCTGATAGGAGTGCTCATACTGATTGCTTTCACCAGTGCTCTACTGGTATATTTGAAAATGAAACACATAAGTCTCCAAGGGTCTCTCTTCCAAATGAAACCAAAATCCAAGCAGCTGTAATCTCTGGAACTTCTCACTACTGGGGGAAACTGAGAGTATGTTACAATATCATGAGAATTTGCTTGGAGACACTCAACATCATTAGTTTTTGCTGCTGCGATCTCTAGCCGCAAGTCAAGTAACCTCCAGGTGGCGGAGTTCCTTCAAATTCTGTTGGAACGTTTGGGGTGTTTCAGCCTACAGTTGGTAGCTTTTGCTGAGACTGAGAGTGTCTCCTATGTGGGTGATCATAAGAAACACAAGTCTTTGCTTGTCTAAAGATAGCTCTTTGTTTTGGCCCAAGACTACTGGAATTTCATCTTTGCTTTATTTTCTCTGGCCTTCATTACACCGCCACCTGTTAACTTCGCGCAGTTGTGTAGTAGTTCTATGCAGTGTTCCGCCCCAGAAGTTGCTACCCCTGCTAACTTGGCAAAGAGGCACCTTTTTAACGTGGTGATTCTCTTTATTTAGCAGGGGGAGAGTAACTGGCCCTATCCACCCGCAGCACAGTACCTCCAGTGACTGTTGCTGATGTCTAGCCTATGTTTCTTTTTAGACTGTGAGCCCTTTGGAGGAAGGGGTCCATCTTATTTATTTATTTTTTCTCTGTGTAAAGCGCCCTGAGCTATTTTTTTGGAAGGGCGATATAGAAACCGAACAAACAAACAACAAGTAGCTGCACTGTGAAGCGTAGGCTGCGTGGTGTCCTCTTGGGAAACGAAAAGGCAGGCAGTTACCTTCCCTTTTGTCGCAACAGCGGCAGCAGCAGAGGCTGCTGCAGCGCATAGGTATAGCCCGCTCAGTGACTCTAACAAAGCCAGATTTCATTTGCCCCAGCCCCTCTGCACTACGAAGTGACCCAGGCATCCCCCAACATCCTGCACTGAAATCAGCAGTGAAGCCGATTCAACTTGCCGTTTAGATTAGAAGACCTCCAAGTCTGGGAGCTGCAGACTCCCAGGCGGCGGCCACAGTCAAGCCTGCCACCTACCTCAGGTGCCGTTTCCTTGCTTAATCAGAGAGTATTATCCCCTGCGGCCGCAACTGCCTGTTGCACCGGGGCTGGAATGCAGCCCCTCAAGACAAGTCCGTGTGGTTGCGGCTCCGGCTTCCCGTGCCCCTCTCGCCGAGGCTTCGGCTTCTCTTTGTTCTCATTGTTTGGAGGACTGCTGCAGCTAGCACGCCTCGCCTCCATAGGCCTCCCCTGCGTTTCCGAATCTTTCCCGCCCGGGCTGGGCTCCTTGCAATGCGCGCCTAGAACGCCAGATGGAGCCGGCAGCCTGCCTTGGGTCAGGGCTCCGGGCTGCGAGGAGGCAGCTTCCCGGGCAGCTATCTGGGGTCCTCGGGAGCTTACCTTGCTCTGCACTGACACTTCCTGCACGGCTCCAGTTTCCCGATGGGGCACGCCGGGGATCGCAGCTGGGGCTGAGCTGGGTGTGCAGCGCTCGCTCCGGTGGCATGCCGGGCAGTTGCGCCTTCGCTGCTCCTTCCTGGTGGAGAGCCGTCCTGGACTAGTCCCCGTCCGAAGCGGCTCAGGCAGCACTTTCGACCGCCCGCCTTGGCAAGGCAGCGACCCATGGACTTGGGCAAGAGGCTGGGGCTGCCAGGCTGCCCTCTAGTACGGATCGCCCGCCGCTCCCTCGTCCCGCGGGTATGACTGGCGCTCTTCGGGGCAGGTGAGAGCAGTACAGCCCCGGGGGCATGGAGCCTCAGGAGGGCAACGAGAGGGGCTCGGGGGAAGCCGCCGCCGCCGCCGCCGCCGCCTGCTCCAGCTCGCCGTCCTCTGCTAGCTCGGAGACCTCCATGTGTCCGGAGCCGGAGAAGGTCCCCACGCTGGGGCGGAGGCACAGCAAGAAGAAGTTTACCGGGCTCAAAATCTTCGGGCGCAGGTGAGCGAGGGGCCCGAGACCTGGGCTCTAAAGGGGGGACATGTGGCGTGGAGGCAGGGAAGGCACATTGCTTCTGGGAAGGAAGAGTTAGGTCGCCAAAGGCTCTTTACCCCTTTCCAAGGCGCATCATCACTTAACGCGGCATGGTTACCTCTTTTAATACGGTTTAACCGCCCCGCCGTTGCGAGTACGGTGGGGCGGTTCAGTGGTGTTACGAGGCGAGCAGTCCTACCGCGCGCACCTCTCTCACTGATTGCTCAGCGCATGCATATGAGTGAAGTGGAGAAGCCAGCCTGCGTTACTGATGAAGAGTGCAGGATCTGGGTTGATAGGTGTTGCGGGTTAACTAACAGGAAGTAAGAGTCGTGTGTCTGTGCGGAGGATGTACTCCCTGAGTCTATATTTTAGGGGATTATTTATCTATAATTTTGATTGCCCTGATTCTTCTTCTCCTCTTTTCCTCCTGTTCAGAACTCTTGTTATTTATAAGTATATTGGCTGGTGGATCCTTCCTTGAGCTCATCAGTACAAGAGAAGTGTTATCTGTTGACAGGAGTGAAGTGGTTCCTTCTTCATTTCTGGAGGGAGTGGGTTGACTAGTTTTTGAGAGTTAGCTTCTCCCCGCCCCCAAGTGCTCTACAAAATTTACTTGAATATCACTGTCTGCTGGCAAATATTAATAGCACATGAAGTATGCTGGAGTTCCCTGTGGCATGAATTAATCTCTGGGTGGGGCCAGCCTGGAATAAATCCTAGAAGGAATTGACCTAAGTTTTCTACTGAATTGTGAAGTAGGAGGTGTGAGTGATGGCTACACTGTGACTGCAGCAGTAGAGGGGAAGCTATCAGGAAAATAGAATCCTGCCGGCTGCGTTCCTCCAAAACACTAGTAGCATTTTTCTTAGGGTGGTCCTCCTAAATTTGCTGCTGTGGGTATCCTGAGGCCCTGCTTAAGTATTATTATTATTATTATTATTATTATTATTTATTACATTTATATCCCGCTCTTCCTCCAAGGAGCCCAGAGCGGTATACTACATACTTGAGTTTCTCTTTCACAACAACCCTGTGAAGTAGGTTAGGCTGAGAGAGAAGTGACTGGCCAGGAGTCACCCAGCTAGTTTCATGGCTGAATGGGGATTTGAACTCAGGTCTCCCAGGTCCTAGTCCAGCACTAACCACTGTACTCTAAGGAGAGAAGGGCTTTGATTCAAAGAATATTTTGATTCAAAATACTGGTTATAATCTGCATTTGTGTAACTTCTGGGCCAGGGCTGGGCAGATTTCTGGCTTGTGCAATCCTGTTTATTATTATTATTATTTAAATTTAGAGCCTAGGATCTGCCACTTTGGCAGTGTTACAACATGGCGAGTCAGGGGAGAGAGCCCACAGAAAACATTCAGTTTCTTTACAGCTCTTGCATGTGCTTTCAAATGTCCTTCCAGCAAGCAACCATCCACAAATTATAGGCCTTTGCCAATTAACCAAACATAATCCAGATGACAACTATCTAATGCAATTCTAATGCAAGAACTAAAGGTAGAAACAGAGCAGATAGAGAGCTCAGCTGCAAACTACACCATCACATGTATAATATACACGTATGTAATATATTATTAAAATACTATTTAGACTATATTTTAGAAAACACAATCCCATTTATTGATGAGGAACACAAACGTTGAGACTAGTCCCAAGGACAACAGCAAATCTGTGGCAGAGAACTCAAACAGCATACACAGCAGGCAACTCAAGAAAGAGCAAAGTATTTCTATTGGTTGTGTAGACCACATGAATCTGTGGTCTATAGTATACAACCAATCGAAAAAGACAACTGGAACAGACATTGAGCTAGCATAGAGCAGAAGGGAGGAAAAAAAGAGAGGGCATGCAAGCATGGTGAGGGAACTGAGAGAAACTGCTGTGCCGACTAAGTCTGATCCTCTACACTGCTTTTGGGGATGTTGTCAACAGGCCCATGGTGCCTCCCCTGAGACTAGAGTTCTCCAAACTGCAGAACTGATGACCAGATATTTTAATGGATAGAGGTGATATATTTTGTCACTGCACAACATAAATCCAAAATGGATGGGTTACTTTGGAACAATACTAAGCACACCTTACAAAAACCAGCAGAAGAAGGGTTTAGATACATTTATGGAGGACAGGTCTATCTAGAGAGGGCATGCCCTCGGCTCTTGCCCTCTTGCCTGTGGGCTTCCCAGAGGCATGCCGTCTGGTGGGCCACTGTGTGAAACAGGATGCTGGACTAGATAGGCCTTGGGCCCAGTGTTTCCTCTAAGGCGTGCGCATGTGCGTGTGCCCACAAGTTTTTTGATGTCCACTCAGTTTGTTTTAGATCCTGCTCAGGTTGAATCAGGAAGGCCCCATTCTGAATGCATGTGCACACACACTGCCTTGATACTGCCACCCAGAACAAAACTCATTGCACACACAGATGAAAAAAAATAGAGAGAACACTGCTTGGGCCTGATCCAGCAGGGTGGTTGTTATATTCTTAACAGGTCCAGTAGTGGTGGGTTTATGCAGAATATTTAGTAGAGCTTAAATTCAAGCAGACTTCCCTTCTCTTTCTCTTTCTTTTAAAACATATTAAACTCTCCCTTCCTAGCCTTGCAGTAGATCTGCCTGTCTTGCAGGGCTGAGAATAACCAGGGCACTCATAATGACTGGAACAGAGGCAGATGTATTGATGAAACACTTCTCGTTGGAATGGAGGCAGCTCTGGAGTTCATGTTATGCCATATGTCCTAGTGAGGGGCACTACTTGCTAAGAGAGTGAATGGAAAGCTTTTCTCTGCATCCCCTGCTGCTTCAATTTGCACTCCATTAATTAGGTTTTCTCCACCTAGAATTTGCATTGTGTATAATTTTAAAGCTGTTAAATCTGGAGCAAGTACTGTGTGTTGATTCATTGCTGGGGAGGGGTGATTCTTTAAAAGGAGGTACTTTGTAGTTTGTTGGGTGTGCATAAATGACTAAATGACAATTCACACTTTACTGGCAGCCCCATTTTTTTGCTGTCTGTATGTGTAAAGTGTGAATGGAAGATTCTAGTCCCCAAATGCTTGGCATCACAGTTTGGAAGCACAGGTGTTGTAAAAACTGACATTGGCTGTAGCTCCCTGGTGGATATCTGTTATGTAGGTGGCAACTCCCCTTCACACTTCACCTGTGCTGGTGGCAAAATATGACTGCTGACTGTGAATTGGCTGGGGATGGGGTGAATTCTAGGTGAAGGGGATACAGCTAACCAAGATAAAATCCTATTGGTGGATCCTTCTGCTAAAGTATGGGAATTCTAAGGGAGGTGATCTCCATCCACCAAAATATGGACACCCTATGTCAGTGGTAGACCACCTTAAGTGGCGCAGCAGGGCAATACTTGACTAACAAGCAGAAGGTTGCCGGTTTGAATCCCCGCTGGTACTATATCGGGCAGCAGCGATATAGGAAGATGTTGAAAGGCATAATCTCATACTGCACGCGAGGAGGCAATGGTAAATTCCTCCTGTACTCTAGCAAAGAAAATCACAGGGCTCTGTGGGTGCCAGGAGTTGAAATTAGCTTGACGGCACGCTTCACCTTTATGTCAGTGGTAACAAGACTGTGTCTTGTCTTTTTCACTTGTTCACTTTTTTAAAAAGTACAACATCCTATCCCTTCTTTTCTCTTCTTCCAGGCTCTTCTATGGTTTAGAAGTTGGTTAAGAGAATTAAAACTGCATATGGGCAGCTATAAAACACACTACCTGTTCAGATGCCCTCAGAAGCAGGGTGCCAGTAGGATGCATGTGACTCTTCCCAGGCTATTCTCTCAATACCTCAGTGTTGTGTAGCAAAAGAGCTGTATCGCTGTGCTGAAGGAGGACCTCTGTGTAGGAAGCTATTCATGTAGACTGGAAGCAGGCTGTAATTTCAGACTCAGAGATGTAATTAGAGCCCCAGAAGACATTGCTCTAGTATCTGATTAAACTGTCAACCATATGTTATGGCAAACGACTGGGTTAGGTAGAAGTTAGGGTGGCCGTTGGCCAGCTTCTGCGTGTAACCACACTGGCCATTGTTTTAGGGATAGGCTGCACTCTGAATTGGGTTTAAAAGGAGGCACTTTGTTGCGGCATGTGAAATATTGGCAGAGATACCAAGAGTTAAACATATTTGGTGGAAGGCTAGGGCAAGCATGCCACAGCATGCCACAGAAGTAGGTTGTGATCTCCATGATAATCAGGGTCATATCTCCCTATTTTTAGGTCAGATTCTTTAGATTTGACAGGTATCCCCTACACCCAATAAATTTGCCTCTAGAAGATCTTTCAAACTAAGAAGGCTGTCTGTCTGTCTTTGGGTTCTAGAGCTGACTAGATTTGTATGTATGATGTGCTGAGAGGGTATATTGATTGTATTGCCTTCATCAGGCATACTACTCTTTTGTACCATGATCATGAGAACTGGGGGGGCGTGTGCGTGCGTGCGGACGTACGTACAGATTAAAAGAGAGGGTGGTTTTGTGTGTGTGTGTGTGTGTGTGTGTGTGTGTGTGTGTTTAGAATACCTGGCCTTTTCTTCTAACACCACTGTTTAAATAAAATAACTGATTGACTGATGTTAGGTGTATTCTGTCCTCAAGTGAAGTAGTGTGTTGTGTGACCCTGGCATGGATGTATAATTAAATACATGGCTGTTAGAAAGCATGTTGAAAGCTGCAGACTTTGGTTATTCACTCATGCAGCTGAGAATCATCTTCCTTTCAGTCCAGAAACATTGCTGTGGCTCCTATGGGATCAGGAAAACGATTGCTGCTGTCCTCCTCAATAAATGTAATCCTCACTTCCCTTTAAACGGGGTCTTGGCTTGCAAGTTAATTCAGTGAGTGTAGGCCTCATATTAGGATGCTGAGGACTGATGACTTCTTTGCGGGCATGGTGTGCTGTTTTCTCACTCACATTTGCTGGAGACGTTGTGCTGGCCGCATGGTGTTGCTTAGGGGACCCATCTCCTTGTCTGGGTAATGATTGAGATCCAATTTCTGCCGCCTGAGACTCACTTCATAAAAGCACACGTTTTAATCGAGCGTTACCATCCTAGTCCAGACAGGATGGTTTATCTCATTAGTGCTCTTTCCACTACAGGGCTCTCAAGTCAGTACGCTGTGCATGTGATTCTTGTGTCAAAAATAGGAGAGTAGAAGCCAACAGGTTTCTGTTAGCTTTTGTTTTTGAAATGGTGGTAGCTGTCACTTGGGACTACTCTGTTGTGCATCTTTCTTCTAGGACGTCCCTCTGTAGCATGTGCCTCTGAACTAGGGTTGCCATATTGGGCTTTCCAAATTCGGGTGCCTAATTTGCATATTATGTACATTGGCTTGAAAATAATTTTTGAGCAGAATAGTGACAGCATGTTTTGCTCCATAACTCTGCTTCTACAAGGGCTAGAGCTTAGCTTTTTAATTTATTTTTTAAATGAAAGCTGAAATCGAGGCTTTCTTGGTTGCTGCCCCGAGGCTGTGGAATGTACTCCCTACTGAGATACGATCCTCTCCATCTCTTGACAATTTTTAGAAAGCATTTGAAAACCCACCTCTTCACCCAAGCTTTTTCAGTTATTTAAAATTTTAATGTTTTAATTTGTGGATGATTTTTAAATTTTTAAATTGTTTTAGGTTTTTGTATATATTTTAATTTGTTTTATGCTATTGTTAACTGCCCAGAGACGAAAGTTTGGGGTGGTGTACAAATGTGATAGATAAATAAATAATAAGTCCAGGTGAATCTGGGTGGGCTAAGCAATTTGAGAGAGATGCTTAAAATCCAGGTGAAACCAGAAATTCCAGGGTGCGTGGCAACTCTACTCTGAACTGTTGCTAAAAATATTTGTATACCTGTTTTCAACAACAACAAAGTTCTTGAAGTAGTTTATATAGCAAAAGAAAATGGTTTCCTGTCCCAAAGAGACTCAGAGTCTTTTTTTCTTTTTTTTTAAGCAAACACCAAACTCTCCCTCTCTCAAAAAAGACACCAGCAACAGCTGTTGGAGAAACATTGTGCTGGGCTGTAGAGGGACAATTGCTCTCCCACTGCCAAATATAAGAGAACCACCATTTTGAAAGGTGCCTCAGGGATCATGCGGTGGAAGGGGTCTACACAGAAAGTGAATGTGAGGAGAACTATTTTCTTCTGCTGCTGCTGCTAGTATGTGGCGGGGGGGAATAATCTATTTATTTATTGGAAGGATTGTACTGAGCTGGGGAAAGCAAATGAATTAATTTCTAGGATGGTCTGTGGTGTTGGCCATTGGCCAAAACGACTCTTATGTATTCATGGATTTTCTTGCATAGAATCTAAACAGATGTAGTGGATGCTAGATCATTGGTTGGAAATATATTCTGTCTCACCACATGAGTCACCCAGCCATTACTTGCCCATAAAGTTTAAAAGAAGTAATACTTCAGTTCCTTAAAATCATTAGATAAGTCTTAAAATCATGCAGCTTGAAAGTATGTAGAGTATTTCTTTGTTTTCTGGTAATGACCATTTCAAACGCAGCCTGCTTAATTCCACACCTTTGAGAGCAGGAAGTATTCATCTTCCTGATTTAATCAGTAGATTAATCAAGTCAAGTAATAGTTGGTTAGCTGATTATAGCAAGTAGTGCTGTGAATTTAGGGTCCACTTTATTTTTTTGAGGCCTTTTTAGTTTTGATATAGTATTGTAATAGGGAGCCTTCTATTTTTTTATTGCCAAGTTTTTATTTTTTTTAACAGTGAGTAGTAGCTTTATATATGATTTATATATTTATTAATTTATCTGTCTTTCTTCCATGCTGAAACTCAGGGTTCATACTTGGTGTTCCCGTGTGGTCTCCCATCCAGGCAGTGACCAGATCTAGACCTGCTTAGCTACAGCAAGGTGGCTGCATGACGTGTCCTCAAGACCTTGCAAACTCTGCAAGTTACGCTTGCTTCGGTATCTCAGCAGGCACCTACATAGAGGTTTTGATCATATGCATCATCTCCTACTGCGCGGGAGATGGCAATGGTAAACCCCTCCTGTATTCAAAGATTGCCAAAGACTACCAAAGACAGCCACAGGGCTCTGTGGTCACCAGGAGTCGAAACCGACTCAAGGGGACACTTTACCTTTTAACATATATTTAAGTTTAGTTGGCTAAAATGCAACTGATTTAAACATTTAATTGGTTGGAAGCAGTAATTCCCCCCCCCCCCCAACACTGATACAGTGAGGTGGACTTACTGGAGAGGGCCATGCAGGTGCTCTTCAACAGGGCTACCATTTCCAGGCTATAGTCATTCTAGTAATATCTGCTTTCAACAAGACCACTATGCTGGAAGTGTGGCCTGTTCTCGCTTGTGAGAGTGGCATAAATCCAGTGCTCGGAGCATTCATTGATGTGGCCAGCTAATTAGCCAGCTATATATTTGTGTGATTTGATGTATAGGAGAAAATGTTTTCGTTTAGTGGCGGGGGAAAGAAGCTGGTGTGAATGCCATAAAAGGACACCACGTCTGAGGTATTGTACAGATGGCACACGCTTGCGTTTTGGAACGGTTGTTGACATGGGGGTTGGAGACTTGATGTCTGTAGGAGTGGGAACAACATATCACTTGGGTTAAATGCCATGGATTTGCAGGGCTGTGCAGATGAACAAGCTGCTGTTTTATTTATTTGTTCTTTTTGTATTCTGCCTTTATATACAACTTAAAAAATAAAATAGCTAGCTTTCTGGTTGCAGCTGCTGGTTGTTCTTAAAGCTACAGCAGGCTTGATGTAAATAAGCCCCAAGAAAATGGTCCCCGTCATTCACCAGATGACTGCTGCAGGGCTGTAGATGTACAAGCACATCCATGTAGCTTGTACATGTAGATGTACAAGCACATCCTCCAGGCTGCAGATGTACAAGCACATCCCTGGTTGCCATCTCTTCTTTGCTGAAGCATAGCAAGGGCTGGGAGATGAGATGGCAACAAGCCTAACACCAGTCTAGGCATTTTGTCAGCGGCTGCTGCTGAAGAAGTAAATAAGTATGAGTACAGTAGCTGATTTCCCTGTTTTGTTCCTGCTGTCTCAGGGATATTTTAATGTACATGGCTGGGGGTGGGCAAAGTGGGGGGTTCTCGTGAGGTAGGTCATTTGGGGTGATTCAGTGATGGAACTGCACGAATGTAACCTATTGGGCTTGTTCTCACGATTATGGGTAAGAGACCCATCTCAGCCTGGTTTGGGAGCTGTGCTCCCAATTTCTGCTTGTGTGTGAGTTAAAAACAAGGTCAGATGCACTGACAGTGATTGTGCTATGCAGCAGCTGGGCTCCCTCTTACCCAGCTTTTGTACCCAGATCTTTAACCAGGCAGGAGGAAAAGCCCTCTGGCCCAGCTGTTGCTTGGCACATGAGCACTGCCAGAGCCTCCAACCTTGTGTTTAACTTGCACAGGAGCAGAAAATGGGAATGCACGCAGCTCTCAAACTAGGGTAGGAGGCTCATCTGTGGACACATCTGTGCTCTTTTTCCTTCTGCTACAAGTTTAGTTTCACCATTGAGGCCACACCTGCAACATACCATCCTCCTCAAGTCTTTTCTGACTTGCTTATCTTTGTGGGTCCCACCCTTTCTGGTGTGTCAGGTCACTGGATTTTCAGTGTTTGCTTGCAAAGGGCCCCATCTGCAGTTCAACCTATGAAGAGACAAGCAACACCAGTCCATGCAGTGCAAGCAAACACCAGTCCATGCAGTGGCAAGAGTGCAGGTGTGACTAAAGGTGGGTCCAACTTTGTATATCTGCAAGCCTGGCTGGGGACCAGTTTTGCTTCTGGGACAGTAATAGGATCATCATCAGTCCGTTATGAATGGGTGTCAGACTAGTTTTAGGACAATTTCTTGATAGAACATTTCTCCTTTTTATTAACATCTCTTTTGGATAAATATCGAAGAAATAAAATATAACTGTCCTGCAGCCACAGCTGTGGCCTGACAGAGAATGACTTATATGTACCCATAAAGTCATCTCTTCCAGATACTCTGTCTGTCTTGGGACTTGGTTTGGCTCACGTTTTTACCTCACAAAATAGATTTGTTGCTTCACCTGAAATGCAAATTTAGCAGCTCCAGGGTGATTCCCTTCACCCCTAGGAATTTCCACTTGCCTCTCCCTTGCTAAATTCCATACATATCTAAATGCCTGTGCTTTAGGCTGCCCCTTGTGGATCATAAAGCTAAAGTTAGAAGAGCTGTTTGCTTTCTGTAAAAGGCTGCCATGTGTTTAAGAATGCAAGGAAGAATAAGGGAGGAAAGCTGGTCTTGTGGTAGCAAGCATGACTTGTCCCCTTAGCTAAGCAGGGTCCACCCTGGTTGCATATGAATGGGAGACTTGATGTGTGAGCACTGCAAGATATTCCCCTCAGGGGATGGAGCTGCTCTGGGAAGAGCATCTGCATGCTTGCATGCAGAAGGTTCCAAGTTCTCTCCCTGGCTTCTCCAAGATAGGGCTGAGAGAGATTCCTGCCTGGAACCTTGGAGAAGTCGCTGCCAGTCTGTGAAGACAATACTGAGCTAGATAGACCCATGGTCTGACTCAGTATGTGGCAGCTTCCTATGCGCCTAAGCTAATCACCCCTGCCAGAAATCCAGTAGCGGCCCGGCAATAAGGAGTGAATACTTGCATGGTTGTTACCGAGATTTCTACTTTCAGTGTCTGAGCAGGAGTCCATTTAACACCCTGTATTCTGTAGAGAATTTTGGCAGGAGCTGCTTAACCCAACACAGCAGCACTATGGTGACAGTTGCTGCATTCTTGGAAGTTCTGCTTTTTCTGTGCAACCTTCCCGCCCCTGCACATATTGAACTTGACAGCTTTAGGCTACTCTGGTAGTGGTGGTGGGGAGGAATTGGTCTTGCAAAGAAATATTTCTTATCCCTTGTGGTGCCTACCTTCACAGCTGCTATGCCCTTTCTCCTGGTCAAGTTAATTGCCCATTCCATAGATGGGACTGAAGGCTAGTCAGAGCAGTTATGGCAGCAGCAGCCAACCTTCTGCTCATTACATCACTTCCTCCCACTGAAAGAAGCTTGTTGGCTGGTAGTGACCAATGACAGATTTACAATGAACTCAGTCACAGGTGGCCTGGGGTCTGAATAGAAGGTCTTCCACGTGCCTGCTGCTCGCAGGCGCTGAACTGCTGTGCAGACCCATAGCCAACCTAACAGGGGGCTTTTAAAAAGGGAGGGCAGTTTATCTGGTCTTTTTATGACAATCTGCAGCCTGGGACACTTATACATATTTGTTAAAACGTATTTTTTTAAAAAAATGTATTTGTTTAAAAATGGGGGCGGGGTGTCCCGTCCCCCACTCCCCCCGGCTACGGATCTGCGTGAGAATGGCTCAAGACAAGAATCGAGAAATATTGTCTCTCAGTTGAGCAAAGTCCTCTCACCTTCCCTGTACCCTTTTCCGCCACAGAATGTAAGTGTGGGGTAGAGCTGTGGAGGAGAAGGAAGGCACCTCAGGAGGAAGGAGTGTGTGTGTGTGTTGGTACTGAAAGTAAACATGCTGAAGTGGGGTGTTGTCTGTGGTGGTGGTGGTGGTGGTGGGGAGCTGCTGAAGCCTACAGTAGTTCCCCTCCACCTTCAGCAATGACAGCATGGAGGCTTGCTCACAACAACTGAACACAACCCTTCCAGTAGCTGCTGCAGCGTGATGGACAGGCACTGCATGCCCACGTGCTGTGCTGGCACACGCTGATCAGTACAGTACCCTGGTCCCATACGTAGCCTGCCTGGCAAGGCGCTCTTGTTGTGCCCTCCCTGCTCAGGCAAGTGCACACGATAATGAATGAGGGAGAGCAAGATGGAGGAGTTCCTCAGGAACAGCAGCAGCCACTATTGAAGCTAGGTTTAACTTGAAGAACAAAAAGGCAGAAAGTACCCCTTGCTCACACTCATGCATCATGCAATTTTCAGTGGTCTGCAGAAAAAAGTAAGACTACAAAAACTGAGAGAGAAGTCCTTCACTTTATATAGGGACTTTACGTTATTTGAGTCTTCCAAGGGGCTGCTGAGCTGGGAGGCCCTAAAATGAAGCTGAGTACATTTTCATGGTAATTCTAGATGTGTCCCTGGTGGCAGCCATTCCTGGTGCTCATTCTTTCTTCTCCTTAATACTGGTGTAGGAGAAGAAAGCAAGCATGTAGTAGCCTAAGTACACTGCTGTGCTCCCCTCCCCGCCCCCAGTGGGGCATTGTGGCTGCTTAATATTTGTTTAATATCTGGGCACAGAGCTTATGGGCAGTGGTGCTAGGAGTCCCTGCCTAGTCACCTGGAGCATCGAGGGCATCCAGATTCAGCATCTTTGGGGTCCTGCCAGGGGCCCACTACTCATCCCTGAGACCACATCTGTGCCTGTAGTCATCATGTCGTGGGGGCAGAACAACTCTCTTGGGGTCCACCACAGAGACCTGAAGTCACCACAGAGGAGGGGGCCCACGGAAACCTGAAGTCAGCCTTGACTTGGAGACAATGTTTGTTGGCCACAGGCAACCAGTGAGTGCCAAATGTCAAGACTGGGCTCTTTGCTTGTGAAAGAGTGCATACTGTGAGTGAGCATTTAATAGGGAAACTGACATCTTAAAGCAGCGTAGTGTCCCTAGCACTCAAGTCTTTCCTGATGAGAATTAATTTCTGTAGCATCTGGTGGTGGAGAAACATTTTTCCATCCAATCATTATCAAAAATCAGTGCTGCTTGCTGTCACTCCCTAGAAAGGGTAGGTTTTGAGAACTCTGCTTGCACAGTTAAGTGGTAGCATGGCTTGGCTTCATCAACCCACACAGCTGTGTAGTTAGATATCAACTCTGCGTGTCTGTCTGTGCATCCCTTAGTGAGATTCATGCACACTGATAGCTCAACTGAACCCATGCAGCTTGATAGAACTTTCCTTGGCTTCAGCCCACAGCAGCTTGTGCATTTTGAATTTCTCTTCTACATTGTCTGGAAATAATGCCTCAGGATACTTCCTTCCTTCACTTTTCAATACATGTAATAAATAAATTAAATAAATCGAGATAGATGCTCTGTGAGATAAGGAAATAAATGCTCGTGCACTATTGTCCCACAAATCAGCTAAAAGAGGTTTCCTTTCTGCTTGGTGACTAATTGGACCCAGTAATTGCTTCCCAACCAAAAATATCTGTCAGAATTCCTTTGGTATCTATTTTTACTTATTTTAGAATGCCTGGATTAGGTCTTCTTGCATATGTATGTAATTATCTGCAAATTAGGAAATGGGTCTGTTTATGAACTCTTGAAAACATAGCTTTGAGATCTGCTCAAAATAGTATCTCACACTGGGCGAGGGGAACAGCATAAGCAGTTTTATTGACATATTAAGGACAATGCATCATTGGAGAGACTGGATCATCATTCAAGCCCCACGACTATCCTGGCATGTGCTTTTTAAATGGCATTCCTAATGTCTGCTCAGAATCTTGCATTAAAACATGAAGGCAAGCTATAGTACCACATAAGCTACTTCAAACCCCCTCTCCAGGTTTTTCAGGGCAAAAGGATTTATCTGATGGGCCAAACACATTTAAATGGATAACAGCCCATGACTGGGCTTTCTTTCGCCCCTGCAGATGAGGCAATGGCAAAGAGGAACTGAGAGCTAACTCATTTTCAGTTTGCATGGTTTGTTCACCCCTGTTCTCTCTTCATTTGAGGGTCTTTCCTCTCAAAGGAGGAGAGACGGGAGTAAAAACACATGATGACAAGGCAGTTTGTTGTAATACTCCAGTGCTGAGGTAGCTATGCAATATGGCATTCGCAACACACTGTCTGGGAAAACTATGTGATTGAGAGGTGGGTGTTAGGGGTTGTAGAAAGGGAAGAGGCAACTTCCTCTGAACCCAGAGCTTCTTCAGGTTGAGCTTCTGCATTTTCCAACAGGCCTATTTCTGTACCTTGTAATTGTCTTAAGGGAAGTGTGGGATAATTGGCTCCAGTACTGATTGAGGGAAATACATGGAACTTGCATCCAGGTGGTTGCAACCTGGTAATTCTTCTAATTGGGCTGACAGAATGACAAGGTAGTAAGGATTAAATTCCCTTTTGAGATTTCCATTTGTTCTGGAGGAATACTTTTTTAATCTTTAAGAGTAGATACCAACAAGAAAATAGGGATTCTCTCTCTCATTCTCTCTTTTTCCTCTATTAGAGCATGTAGTGAAGATATAAAACCATGGAATTTTAATAGGGCAGCTGCTGGAGTTCAATGGGCTAAGTATTTCCCTAGTGTGTCTAGCAAGAGAGGACAGGTTAAAAAAAAGTCTGTGCCTGCAGTGCTGTTTAGAATTGAGGCTCTTGTCTGAGCTTCAAGAGTATTGCTTAGTCTGAGTGTCAGGACTGTAGCTTGTGTGTGAAAGAAAAAAATAGATTTTTCATTAGTGTCTCACTCCAGTGTGGCTAGGGTGTTGCATTTGGAGGACGTGAGACATCCAGGCTCAAACATCTGCTCAGCCATGAAGCTCGCTAAGTAGTCTTGGGCAAATAACTCTCTCAGCCCAACCTTCCTTACAAGTGTGCTGTGAGGCTAAAATGGCCCTTTCAGCTCTTTAAGCAGAAGGGCAAAGATAAGGATTAAATAAAAACGTTGGCTGGGGTTCTCTGTTCAGCCTTTTGCTCAATATAGCCATCCATCTCTGAATGTGCTTCCAGGTAGGAGTCTGTTGCAAAGTGAGGGTCTTGCTGGAGAAAAGAATCGGAGCTGTGAGCTCAGGGCAATAAACATTAGTGGACTAAAGGCCAGAGGAAAAGCCTCCCATCCCCCACGATGCACAAAGCCATCTGGCTCTTGAGCAAATGGGGGACAGTGAACAGCTTTTGCATATACATTGCCAGGTTTAGATGACATCCCTCCTAGGAGTATTTTCATGATGGGCCAAATGAAATGGGAGCTGCACGTTGGCCTGAAAAAAGGGAAGACGGTGGACATTCCAGCCATGCCTGTCTATTTTAAGATGCAGTTGCATGGGCCGGTGTGTGTGTGTGTGAGCATAGTGGATTAACCACACCTGCAGGAGTATTCAACAATTGCTCCTTTTCTGTAGGTACCTTTTAAAAAGGTACCTTTTAAAGGAGCCAGCGTGGTGTAGTGGCTAGAGTGCTGGACTAGGACCAGGGAGACCCGAGTTCAAATCCTCATTCAGCCATGAAACTAGCTGGGTGACTCTGGGCCAGTCACTTCTCTCTCAGCCTAACTTACTTCACAGGGTTGTTGTGAAAGAGAAACTCAAGTATGTAGTACACCGCTCTGGGCTCCTTGGAGGAAGAGTGGGATATAAATGTAAAAATAAAATAAATAAATAAATAAAATGTATGGTTCCTAGTGGATGGGTGAAATAGAAACTGCTTTCCACACACAGGGTGCTTGCCCAGTATTTGTTCTTCTCTGGTGGATTTCCCCTGTTAACTGGGCAAAGAGGCACCTTTTAAAGTGTTAACTCTTGCATACTTAGCTAGAGGATAGCAACTGTCCCTAATCAGCTCAGTATAGCGTTCCTCCCAGTGGCTGCTACCCTGTTTCCCTGAAAGTAAGACCTACCCCGAAAGTAAGACCTAGCAGTAATTTCTGATGTACCGCTAATTGCCCTAGTGCATTTTTGGGGACTAAAATTAATATAAGACACTGTCTTATTTTCGGGGAAACACGGTATGTAAATTCTTTGTGAACTTTCTTTGTTGGAAAGTGGTATATAAATATTAATAATAGCCTCTGATCTGGTCTGCTACCATGTTGAGAGGTTTTCCAACAGAGTCATATTGTCATATATTGTATGGCATCTGTGGATTTGATCTTGCTTGTGTCTTGCTTGTGATGTCTAAGATGTGCCACATCCTGGAAATGAAGATAACTTTGTTCGGTGTCTGAACTGATACCCAAGTGCAATTTCCTGGACCTTAGCTGCAAGGAGGCTTCTCTTCATACACTTGTCAGCCTTGCTGTACTTTAAGGCACAGATGCTGAACTGTGTTCAGAGAGGTCAGATTACATGAGGCCTGAAGCAAACAGAACATCAATACTGGCATGAGACTTGGCATGGCTTATGAGTCATCTGGGCTTGTTACTTGATAGGTAGTTCTTGCAGTGCCCTTTCTTTCTACTTGTGGCCTAGATAGGATGCCATCTTTTGAGCAGGCATTTGAACTATCATTGGTTTCCCCATCATAGACTGTGGTTTAGAAGACCATGTTGTCCAATGTTGGCAAGGTACATTCAGGTCTGTGTTCATGTCTGAACCAAGAAGATTGGAATTCTATCAATTTAGGAAGTCTATTCAGATATTACTGGACCTGTGTAGATGGATGTATGCATGTGCATGTTTTTGTGTGACTAACTGTACATGCATTCCCCTTAAAAGTGAACTTGGATACAGGCCCCCTCAAATGCCAGATACAGTTGGAGGTACACTACTGTGTGTGTGTTCAGCATAATGAATGAATAACTATAAGTGTGTACAGATATGTGTGTGCATACTGTACACAGATTGTATGTGTGCTGAACATAAGGTGTGACTAGAGCGCTAGTTCATCCAATGTGTTTATTTGCCTACTTTACACAACTGGTTCTGCTTCTGTGGAGGATTAAGGAGCAGACACAGGGACCTGAAACTTCTTCCAGGGACTGTTGGAGATCTTACTCGGGCCATGTCTTATATTAATAAATAACTGATATTTATTATAATAAATTAATAATTAATATTAATATTTATTTTTATTATTTATATCCTTCTTTTCTTCCATAGAGCTCAAGATGGTTTAAATCAGGTTCCCAGGTCTGCCCTCTAGAATATGGAGGGCAGTTCTCTGGAACTCCCTTCCCCTTCAGATTCGTTTAGCCCCTTCTTTACTGATTTTTAAATCTCTATTGAAGACTTTTCTTTTTCGCCAGGCTTTTGCCTTGTAGTTTACCTATTTGTTTTTTTCCTTTTTTGTTAGTTACTTTAGTTTTTAATTTAGAATGTAATTTTAATGTCATCTTGCTTTGCATGTTTTTGTACACCTCCCAGAAGGTGGTATATTAAAGGTTTCTAATAAATAAATAAATAAATAAATAAATAAAATAGAAGAACAGCCCTGCTGGATCAGGCCCAAGGCCTCTCTAGTCCAGCATCCTGTTTCACACAGTGGCCCACCCAGATGCCTCTGGGAAGCCCGCAGGCAAGAGCTGAGGGCATGCCTTCTCTCCTATTCATACTCCCCTCCAACTGATATTTAGAGGCATCTCACCTCTGAGGCTGTAGGTGGCCTATAGCCATCAGACCAGTAGCCATTGATAGATCTGTCCATGCTGAGCACACAAATGGCACCTGCGCATGCGTGGATGCCATATGCGTGCTGATGGCATGCAGGACTTTTTCAGACACACACCACCCCAGCAGGAAGCTGGAAGGGGCATTGGAGAGCAGGTAACCTCTCCTTTCCCTTAAAGTTCCCTTTCTGACTTTCCCCAAAAGTGCTTGAAACGTGCTTCAGACCGCAGTTCATGCACATCCATAACCCTGGATATGTTCAGTTGTGGAAGGCTGATCAGAAAGAAGCTTTTAGTAGAAGGGACCACATTGGAGGGAGGAGTGTTGTGTTTTGATTTTCTCTTTGCTCCTGCTGTGCATGACACACAATAAGACGGTTTCTAAGGAGTTGAGCCCTCTATATTCAGCCTGTAGCACTACTCTTTTGGAGCTCTAGCTTCCTTCTGTGTTTGTGTTCCCAGGTGACCCCTCGAGCTGACACTTAACTCAAACCCATGGTTTTTCACTTTGGTTAAGATCTCTTTACCTTCCTCTCTTGAAGGTCAAGAGAGGCTGGTCAGAGTGTGATCAGACCAGCCATGGGCAAAGAGCACAGCCTCAGGCAGCGTCTTGTATGGTTCATTTGCTCTCACTACCCCACTGATATGGGGAAAGGGTCTGGACCTGGACCTTACCATGTCCACCAGGGTGTAGATGCCTATGCACTCTATGGAAACCTGCACCATTTTCACTATGCAGTAATTAGCTTTTGTGTTGTAAGTATTTGTGTAACTACATAAGGGATTGGAGATAGGAATCCAGCTGAAGGATTTCATAACAATTGAGTATTATTTATTCCATAGTGCAAAATTATGCTCTAGATTCTTTATTATGCTTTTTAAAAAGATGAATTGGTTCTTGAAATTGTATAGTCTTGTGGTAGAGTAGATGGTTGGAATTGTTTTAAAGCGTGAGATACTCTCTCTTAATGCTACAATCATTCCCCCTCTTCTCCTCTCAGCCCTAAATGGAAAGTAAGAGTTACTAGCTTAACCCGTGCAGAGCATCTGCCCGCTAGTACTTGATTGCACCCCTCAGCCCCTGCTACAGCCCCCTTCACCTCAGAGATCTCTCCACCCTCACCTGAGCCGCACTCCTGCTCCTCCTCCTCCATCCGGTTGATTCCATCCCCCTCACCCCTCTTGGTCACTCCTCCATCCCTCTCACCCCTCTTGGTTGCAGCTGCAGCATTGCTGGCACCTATTGGCCAAGCTGCAGCCTCCTATCCCCAGAGACCTCCCCACCCTCACCCGAGCCCTGCTGCTCCCCACAGGAGGAGCAGCAGCAGCGGTTGACCGGACCCTTCCTCGCTGACGTCACCGCCATGGCCTCTCGTTCTCCTCAGGCTGATGACAGCCCCGGGCCTGTCTCTTGCCTGCCTGCTTCACTCCACCAATGTCCTCGGTAGCCTCAAACAGCAGCAGTGGTTGACTGGGCCCTTCCTTGCTGTCAATAGGCTCGTTCCCCTCAGGCTGCTGATAGGCTCAAGCTC